>NC_133025.1:16250000-17500000 GCF_048771995.1 Taeniopygia guttata
TGAATTTACTTATTGATGAAGAAATCTAATTATAATCTTCCTTTTAAGTGTTACGAAGTTGCTCACCCCATAATGAGATTCTTAACTTTCAAGGAAGAAAGGAGACATTTTTTACAAACTACCATATAACATGTATAGAAATTGAAGTGCATCAAGTCAGTTCAGCTTCTTCCTCATTTATTAGCTATATAAATTTAGGTGATATTTTTCCTGCCCCACAACATTTTAATTTAGCTAGCATCATGATAGATATTGCAACATGCTGAACAATTTAATACTTAAATTATGTAGATATTAAAATATTCCTTCGAGGCATGAATAATAAGTACACATTTTGTGCACCTTAGAACATAAATGTAAATCTCTTATTTTATTATGTCTTTAACTAATAAGTTTTTTTATAGTAATATATTTTATATATAAAATTATTAACTATTTTAACTAAAACTATATTTTAGTTGAAAATACCAGAAAAATATCATGTGAAATTTTTCCAGTTAATTAGCAAGCAGAAACCTTGATGAACATCAGGCATTTTTATGTTACTCATGAACAGTTCTTTCTACCGTGCATGCTTATTTCTATTATCTTCTAAAAAGATCTATGAGCAGAAACCAGCTGCATACTGAGTTATTGACAGGATTAAAGGAAGCACACAGATAAAAGAAAACAATGTGCTTGCAGAAATAAATCTTTTTGCCCATAAAATATAAATAAACATCATTGGAATGTGCTTTGGGATTTCTGTTCTTCCTACATTATATAAATACCTGCAGTGCTACTGGATTTTGTGAATGGATTGGAGAAGAATAAAGTCTTTTTAAAAGAAGTATAAAAACATATTGTTTACTTTGCCTATGCTATGTGTTACAGTATCACCAATATACTGTACTTGCCTCTTTAAGCAAGTTTGGTAATGACAGAATGTCATGCACTTTTCAAAGTATCATCAAAAAGGCAGAAGTGCATTGTGTCAGAAAGGCACGCTGAGCAAAGTTACAGCTGTACAGCTGTGCAGATGCCTCTAGAAAAAACAACAAAGCTATTTGTTTAGTTTCTCATACAAGTATTTAATAATTTATTTGCTGACATTTATAAGAGCGCTCATGAAAAACAAAATTTTCTTCCCTGAGCATCAAGCAATGGAATTAGCACTCAAGCTAATATTGATTCAATAACTTCATGGAAGTCATTTGAGACAATCATTAGGTAAAATGTGGACCAAACACACCTAACAGCAGCATCTAGATTCTGGCTCTTCCTGGATGTCTTCTATAATTTTTGAACAAAGTTGTCACTATTTTCAGTTTCCCTCTTTTACTGGGAAAGTTGTGCATACTTCTCTGCAGAGCTCAACAGCTCTGAAAAGAGCTGCTGACTCACTACGCTGGGGTTGAGGGCAGCCTGCTGGGGAGGGCACTGAGGAATGTTGGGTTCAATTCTTTCAAACAGAAGGGGGAAATGAACTTAGATCTCATCTATTTTGGGATTGTATTTCAAGTGGTAAAGTATAAGGTACAAGCTCTGCAAAGCTATCACTGCCACTCACTGCCTGCTGTGTTTAAGTGGGTAGGTCCATCTAAGGTTCCAGAAAAAAAGGAAAAAGCTCAGCTGCATTCCTTTGAAAGAGGGATCAGAAGGAGGTGCAACCATTAGACAAGTAAGTCTATATAAAGATGGACAACTGTTACAACCCTGTGCTGTCATCACCATGTCCCTGCTGGATGGCTGTAAGCAGATCCCCTTTCAGCAGCCTCATTTCTCTGGGGACAGTTCTGTCATACATAAACGTTTCTGTGTATTGTATATGGATCCTGCGATTCCGACCCAGGGCTCTGCATGTCACACACCTTATGGGGAAACAGCAGGCATTTGCATCCCTGATATTATGGCACTTACCTCCCTCTTTAGAAGTAACACAAAGACCTAACTTAAAGCATGCCGCCCTGATTATTTTTTTCTATTCATCTGTGCCTCTTCTTTCAGATGTCCATCTTTCGTGTAAGTTTTCACTGTAGAAACATGATTAGTTTCCACATTTTTAGAAATATATCAGTATTTTCATAAAAAAAAAAAAAAACTTTGAGTGGCTTATAACATGATTTCTAAAATTGAGTTTTCGTAGACTAATTATATATATATATATATATATATATATATATATATATGGCCTGCTTGGCCTAAGGAAACACTATATTCACTAATGCAGCATGAATTTTTTCCTTCACAGAACATGTTTAGGTATATGTGGCAAGCATTTTGAGGTTATCAAATATGGAAGAGTAAATGTAACTAGAATGCCTAGTAAATCTATCCACCATCATTTGCTGATACTTTCAACCTTGACCTAAAATTGTTCAGGTCATTTTCCTAAAAAAGTTACTTAGTAGTGCAAAATAATTTCAATTTTATGTTGTATTTTACTCTGTAATGGATGAATTTAATAAACTGTTCACCGTGCTTGCCAAATATAAGTGACCTTGAACAGATTTTATCTAAGTAATCCAAATCAGAAAAATTACTAGATGGAAATAAAATGCAGTATGCTGCCATATCAGACTTTCAAAAATTTCCTTACTGAACTGACTTTATTTTCACATGTGATTTGAAAAGTTCACTTACAAGGTGGGTGAACAAGTGTTCCTTGTTCCTTAAGTTCTGGATTGTTAGAAATGAATCCCTAGAAAGCCTGTCTTGTCTCTGGGGGAATTGTCCCATAAGCAAATGAAGGAGAAAGCAGCAGGTTGCTTTTCTCAGACTCTTCCAGAATGTTTGGTTGCATGACAATATTTGCAATAATAACCCTTGTGAGAGTTTTGGTAATTACTGATGACTTTTGGATTCTGCAGGGCAATTGATTCAGGCAACCTAGAAAGTCTTACATAGGCTAGAATACACCCTGTCCTTTACAACTGCTTAAAAAATGCAGGAGAATACAAAAATGAATTAATCTATTTGTGCTTTGTCTTCCCTGCAGCTTTATATTGCCTGCACTTCGGCATTATAGTCATAGTCTTACTCAATGTGTTTAAATATTGTAAGAAATTACATGAAGGGCTGCTCTTCTTGTTTTAAACCCCAAAGTAAAATCCTCAGATTTATTTTAAAAAATACGCAATTAAAATTATTTCATAAACATATCAATACTGATCTTAATGCACTCTGCGAATAACTTTGGCTTGTAGTAATTTGGGTTTATTGTAAATGCTATGACAGCCCATGTGTTCATCTGTGCAGTTGGCTGATTCTCCCTCCTTCTGATTTTGCAGAAATCTTTGCTTACATATTTAACACCATCCTGCTTATGTGATAAAAAATGAAACTTGGCTGAGGTGATTGTTCTTACTGGTTTAACGTTACCTCCCTGGTTCTCACCAGCACCAGTCTCTTCCTATGTCCCCTCTTGAATTTTTTACATTTAGAAATCTCCCAAAGAGCCAGAGGGAATTGAGCAGGAACAGGTAGAATAGAAACATCTTTGTAAATAGAATTATATTATATAATAGATTATATATTTTATACATATGTTTAGATTATTATCTATATGTATATTGATGCAATATTTATAACCCTTGGCTTACAAAATAACTGATCTGTCAAATCTAGATACTCAGATGAAATCCATGATTTCTCCATGACTCCATAATAACTCCAACTCTTGAAGCCTTCCAGAAGGTAAAGGGAGTGCACTGTTGGTATGCTATTGCTCCTTGATGCTTTAAAGAAAAGATTTCAATTCCTATTTCTTCAAACTAAATCTGATTACATAATGCAGCATTAAGTGTTGTGTTCGTTTTATATAGTCTGGTTTTTGATAGCAGAGGGGCCACAGAGGTGGATTCTGTGAGAAGCAGCTGGAACATTCCACAATGTCCAGCAGAGCCCATCCCTGATGGCTCTGAAGATGGACACACTGCTGGCCAAAACTGAGCCAATAAGAGATGTTGGTAATGCCTCTGTGATAACAGATTTAAGAAGAAATCAAAACAAAGGTGGTGGCAGAGTTTCGATTCCAACCGGAAAAGAGGAGGAGGTGAGAACACAGGAGCAGAACATGGCAACACCAAGGTCAGTAAGAAGGAGGGGAGGAGGTGCTCCAGGCACTGGAGTCAATGTTCCTCTGCAGGCTGTGGTGAGAGCATGGTGAAGCAGCTGTGCCCCTGCAGCCCATGGGGATCCATGGGGAATGCAGAGATCCACCCACAGCCTATAGGGGGGGTGCCCACACCAGAGTGGGTGAATGCTTGGAGGAGGCTGTGGTCCAGTGAGAGTCCTGGTGGAGAGAAGGGCCCCTGCTTCCAAGATGGAGCAGCCTGTCCTTGAAGGACTGCACCTCATGGAGAGACCCACGCTGCAGCAGTTTTGGGAGGACAGTTTGCCAGTGGCAGGAACTGACGTTGCAGCAGTTTTGGGAGGACTGCTGCTTGTGGGATTGGAACCACACTGGAGAGTTTTGTAGAGAACTGTGTCCCGTGGAAAGGAGCCCCACAGTCTCATAGGAGAATGATGTCTCAGTTAACATCATTGTTTTTTTCAGGCAGGTGCAGGTCTTTTTCCTTCTCCAAAATATTGCTGACTGTCCCTGTTTGGGTGCCAAAATTACAGTAGTGGTTTGACCTTGGCTGGGTGAAAGCTGCCAACTAAGCTGCTATATCACTCCCTTTCCCAGTGGAACAGAGGACAGAACAAGATGGAGAAAAAACAGAGGGTGAGATAAGGCAGTATGTTACAGTGAGAGAAAGGAAAAAACAGAAAGTTTTGTGCATGCATAAGCAAAGGGAAAAGTCAATCTACTTCCCATCAGCAAGTGATGTTTTTACAATTCCTGAGAAGCAGGGCCTCAGCACCTGTAGTGGATTCTCCAGAAGGTAAATATTGACAAATCATTAATGTTCCCCCTTTTGCTTTCTCCCTTGGCTTTTGTGCCTGAGGTGACATCACACGGTATGGAATATACCTTTGGTTAATTTGGGTCAGCTGGCCTGGTGGTGTTCCCTCCCAGGACCTTGCCCACTTCTCTTGATGGGTGGAGGAACGTCAGAGGGGCAGCACCGCGTGGCAGTAGCCAAAACACTGGTGTGCTATCCACACTTTTCCAACTACTACTGCAATGCACTGCACTGTGAGGGCTATGAACTACCTCAGTCAGACCCAGTACAAGTGTATAGAAAGAAAAAAAGAATCCTCTCTATATTGGTAAAGTGAATTTAGAAAATTAATTCAATGTTTGAGGCATTTGAGCAATGCCCTCTATAAAATGCTTTAATAATAATTGCTACAACTAATTAATTCATTATTGTTAATAACCTATAGACATCCCTGAAGTGGTAAGGCAGTTGGACTAGACAATCACTGTAGGTACCTTCAAAATTAAATCATTCTATTCTATCAAGTCTGTTCTTTTATGTTTGTTCTTTCCTGTTTTGTACTACTTCTGAAGGTGAATTTCTTCTGTACTTGAAGTACACTCCATAACTACCACAACAATAGTTTTATTAATAGTACTAAAATGGAAGTGTGAATGCAATTCATCTTTATACTAAAGGTCAAAATACAGCTATGAAATATATACATAATCTGTAAGTACTGTAATTTTCAAAATGTCCAGATTACTCTAGTATTTCTAAAATTATATAGTTTTTTCTCAGACAAAATTATTTGCAGAATTTCTCTGAGATTTCTGATGAGTTTCTTGATGACCAAAATTGAATTTGTTGAAATGTGAATTATTAATTAAAACCCATTCATACAATCATGCTTATAATGATCTTACCTGGTACATAGTCTCAAATATTCTTGAAAACAATAGTTTTCAAGTTGCACAAAATATAACCGCCATTATTTTTCATTGACAGCTAAATATCATAGAAGTCACCTTCCACATTTTTAATTGTTTTTAAGAATTGTTTACCAGTGCACAGCTGTGTTCATTTCAAATTGCTGGAATAATGTGTAACAGGCATGCTGTTGCTAAATGGACTTATAGTTTCATACAACCAATTGTCACTATCAGTAAGTCAGAAATTGCCAACTGTTACCACGTCATAAAATCCCAGAGAGATATGCTATGCTAAGTGCAGTCATATGGGTCTGGTATCTAAGATACCACTGCGTGGTAACTTTTGGCAGACACTAACAGTTTAATAGCTCTTAACAATCCCAATAATTATTACTTAGCCTGCTATCACAATTGATAACCCTGCTGGCAGGGAAAAGAAGCCAAAATCAAAGTAGTAATGCAATCCAAAGTAATCCCATATAAAGTCAACCAATTTCATTGGTTTCAAGATAAACAAGAAAGAAAAACCATCATAGGAAACATGGTATCCAATTATCAAAATCTGTCTGAACAGTGTCCTGTACCACACAGAATTCGTCTTCTTAACAAATGCCATAGGTCTGCATTTGGCAGAAAAGTAAACTATAAAGGAGTATTGGAAATCACAGAGAATCCTTAAAGTTTGTATATCTATGTAACAGTACATTTAAACACGACAGCCATTCATCCTACTTCTATAATGGAGTCACTTCCCATAACAAGGTTTGCTAAACATTTTAGGAGTCAGCTCCTGAAACTTCACAATGTTCAATATGTGAAGGGTAAAATTATTTGAGATGTCTAATTTCAGGCTGGCTGAAATGTGGGGTGATGAGGATTTGTTTCATGGGTCATCCAACCAGTCATCCTACAGGAGCAGCAGACTGTTGTCAATGCAGTTGGAGGCAGACATGAAGCAGTTGGGTATCCCCTTTTTATCTGTGATCACATAAATCTGATCTTTGCTCATTAGAGAAATTATGCTGTTCTCTACCCCAGCATTGCAGGTGCTTAGGAAAACAATGCTCACATGTGCACTTTGTCCATTGTGGCAAGCACATTTCTCTCCCTCTCAGGATTTTTCATAGAGGTGCACAGAGAGAAATGAAAGAGAAAACAATTTCTATTTCTGCTCATTTTTCCTATGTGGAATTTGTTTGGAGAATTGTTTACCTGGAGTGAGTGCTTGATTGGATTCTGGTGAGGATTGTTTGACCCTGATCACCAATCCAATCCACCTGTGTGTGGACTCTCACGAGAGGGTCACAAGTTGTGTTAGAGTCAGAGAAAGTAGTATGTAGTTTTAGTATCTTCCTTTTTATATAGTATATTAATGTATTTTAGCATAGTTATAATAAAGAAATCATTTAGCCTTCTGAATTGAGTCAGACATTCTTATTTCTTCCCGTTGGGTTCGCCTGCATTTGCAATAGTCCATTTAATGTATAATTTGTCTATTCCATTCAGTTCAATCCAAGGTCTAAAGAGCTACAAAGACAAGGGGTAGATTAGGTACACTGGGGTTCAATGTTTTCTGGAGTTAAAAATGAATAAAGGACAAAGATTATCAACCTAAACCAAGATGAATACAATTTGGTTTTAAGGATAAGTGATGAAAAATGTTCTAGCAAAGAAATCTATGTAATCCTTAAAAGCTGTTCTAAGAATGAAGACAGTAAAGCAGGAAGAATTATTGGTATTTAATCTCCAAGTGTGTTATTTGAAGACAATTCCAAGATACTGGAGACATACAGAAGTATTTACAGGTGTATTTCTACTAACTTTAGTTTTATGCATGGAAGTATATAACTAAAAATTATCCCTTACCAAAATGGGAATGAGCAATTGCAGATCAGTAAATTTAATTACTCTTAGAAGTCACACATCTTGCATGAGCATTAGCTTGAGGTCTTTAGAGAAATTATACAGTAGCAGTTGCAGACACCCGAACTCCCTTTTACATGACCCTTCCACCCCATCTCCAGTAGGAACCTGAAAGGGAAAGGAGATTAGTGTAACCAAAACATTACACCATCAAGAAATCCCACAAGTAAAGGAATTATTTCTTGTTATTTTTCACCCTCCTGACACTTCTCAAGCAATAGATGAAGGGCAAAACTGAATTAGAAACCATACAGAAGATGCTCTCACCATGAGAAGACATGGTATATGACTCAGCTCCTCTTATTTAGCATAAAATACCAGTCAAATAACAGCAGTCTGCTATTTTCACAGAAATAAGAAACTATACTTAACCTGTGAGCTTTTGTTAATGGCTTTGTCTTTGCTATGGTTTTACCTTGAATCAGTTAGCTGTCATTCAAAAATACTGCTGTGTGTTTTAAGATTAGATAGCAACATAGACTCTAGCTACATAAAAATCTCATGCTCTCAAAGTAAGATTTGGTTTTTGAAAGCAGTTTTGAACATAATTCTTACACTGTAATAGAAATTTTAATAAAGAATAATAACCTAAAAATTGGAGGGAAAATTGTAATTTCCTTCCTACATGATTCTACAGGTTTTTCCTCAATTTAATTGCATTCAACTTCTCCACAAAACCATATTTGACTAAGCTTTATAATATCATTTGGATAATTACCTTTATTTATGCTATTGTTTAGAGCACCACAGATCTGCTGGAGGCTGGTTTTTGGAGACTGCACGTTTGCCCAGCATTGTGCTGATCCTCTTTTTTTTTTTTTTTTTTTTTTTTTTGCTATTCTATTAAATCATTTTGCTGCAGAACAATTTCATACTTTTCATGTTACAGTGGCATTTCACAATGCTGTTAAAATGCTAACACATTCCTGGAATGTCAAGGCAGGGTAAGACATACTATGTTCACATAGCAGGGTCAGTAGGAATTCTGTCTATATAGCAAATATTTTATTGCTGGATAATCATTAGTTACAAGGTTGCAAGTTATGACTTCTTTTAATCATGTGATTTTACTGTGGATAATCAGTCTTACACCCAGTGTGGTTTGTTCAGCTTCTAAAAATATTAATATCTGAAAAAGTTTGGACTCTGCACATAGCACTTTGCAGGTGAACAGCTGACAGAAAGAATGTGACAGCAAACCCTGAGGCACCAAAAAAAGAACATGCATTCATGAATGTGGAGTGCTCAGTTGATTTCATATTAATTTCTTACTCTGTTAGTGGTAAAAGTTTATGCCACAGTTTCACTGGGAGCAGGTGTTTCTCCTATGCTTTCAGAACAAGCAGCTATGCACATTTCAGTCAATATCTGTGTGCACGAAAAGACAAAAAATGGTTTGAAAAGTTTTTCACTTTAGTCATGCTAATTCTTTTAGTCACAGCTTACATTATGTGCTTTAAGACAAGTTTTTGCTGAAATGTCAGTGTGCCTTTATCTATTGAACCATAGAGACATTCAGATTAGAAAAGACCTTTGAGACTGTCAAGATCTGTGACCACTGTCCAAGTCCACCGCTGAACTATATCCTTAAGTACCACATCACACATCTTTTCATTATCTTCAAGAATCACAACTTAACCACTTCCCTGGGGAGCCTCTTCCAATGCTTGACAATGCATTCAGTGAAGAATTTTTTCCTAATATCCAGCCTAATTTTCCCATGTCAGAACTTGAGGCCATTTCCTCTTTTCCCATCTCCTGCTAATTGGTAGAAGAGACCAACCTTCACCTGGATACAGTCTCTTTTCAGGCAATTTTAGAGAACAATCAGTTCCCCCCCAAGCCTTCTTTTCTTCAGGCTAAACACCCCCAGCTCCCTCAGCTGCTCTTCACAGGACTTGTGCTCCAAACTCTTCACCAGCTCGATGCCCTTCTCTGCATGTGCTCCAGCACCTCAATGCCTTTCTTGTCATGAAGGGCTCAAAACTGCGCACAGGATTTGGGGTGTGATTTCACAAGGGCTGAATACAGGGGTGCAGTCACTGGCCACACCGTTGCTGATCCGGGCCAGGATGCCATCGGCCCTCTTGGCCACCTGGGCACATGCTGGCACATGTTCAGCTGGCTGTTGACCAGCACCCCCACAGGTTTTTCCACCAGCTTTTCAGCCACTCTTCTCCAAACCTTGGGTGGATTCTCTCTGGCCCCACAGACCTGTGCATGTCCAAGTAGCATATTGTGTCACTGACCTTGTGGAGGTTTTAATTCTGGTCCCCATCTTCCAGCTCAATTAGCTGGGTACATATAGAGCACCTGGTCTTGCTGTTAAAGACTGAGACAAAGAAGGCATTATGCACCTTAGCCTTTTCCTCACTCTTTGGCACTATGTTTATCCACATATACAATAAAGGATGGAAATCCTTCTTTGCCCTTATTTTTTTTCTAAAATATTAATATTATTTTTTTATTGTCTTTTATGGCAGTAACCAGAGTAAATTCCATTTGTGCTTTGGTACTTTTAATTTTCTCCCTGCATAATCTCACAACATCCTGCTAGTACTCCTGTTACCTGCCTCTTCTTCTAAAGGTGATACACTCTCCTTTTTTATTCCTGAGTTTGAGCCAAATCTCTTTGTTCACCCAGGCCTCTCCTCTTACCTGCCAGATCATCATTTTGCACACAGGTACAGCCTGCTCCTGTACCTTTTAGACGTTCTTCTTGAACATTTCCAAGGTTTCCTGGATTCCTTTGGCCTTCAGCACTTTCTCCCAAGGCACTCTCTCAACCTAAACAGGCCAAAGTCTCCTGTCTCAGAATTCCAAATTAGCAGTTCTGCTGAGGTTCCAGTCCTTCAGGACTACTTCCTAAGTGATTTTGTTGACCAGGCCTATCTATCTGTCTATCATCTATCTATCTGTCTATCTATCTATCTATCTATCTATCTATCTATCTATCTATCTGTCTTTGTCACACAGGCAGAGTTGCTTGCAGCCAAATTCTGCACACCTATGGAAGCAGAGAGCCAGTCAATTCCCATCTTCATAATGTTCTGCAAGATTACTCCAGTAAGCTGCACAGATGTCATGTAAATCCTAATCCTCCACAAGAAAACTGTTCTTTGAGCTAAAAATAATTACAGTGCCAAAGTATTAAATTATTGTAGCATTTTTAGCAACTAAAACCAAATCAGCTAAGTATTCTGGATCAATTTTTCAAAATTTATCTCACATATAAATTCACTCAACAAGCTGTTACGTTCTGTAAAGCAATAAGCAGAGAGCGTAGTCTGTTAAATGAAGACAGGCAGACAACAAATCTTCAGCTATGGATTATACTCAAAAGCTGACAAGTAAAACACCATTTTAAGGGATAAATGTTATATTTCCTGTTGAGTTTTAAGCCAGGTCAGACAAATAGACTCAATTTTATTCTACTAAATTTCTATCAAGTATTTCCTTAAATGTGATTATTTTGGTTTTTCGGTGCAATGCAGCAGGATAAGGAGAAGCTTTAATATCATCTCAGCACATCATTATCCTTCCTTCTGGCAATTGGTAAATGTATAGAACCAAAATAGTGCAAAACCAGCAAAAATTCTTACATGATGCTGAGAGTCTTCTTTCTTAAAGATGAAAAAAAAGAAATGGTCTCAGTGCTCTCAATTTATGCAGGAGATTATTGTAAACAGAAATATATATCCCTTCATTAAAAGAATTTTATTGTGGAAATAACATTTTAGAAAGTGGTTTTCTCATTTTTATCATTTGGTTTTGAAAAAGCTTCCCAAACGCAGACAAGACTACTATCATGTCATTGACTGATTTATATTTCTCAAGCTTCACCTCTGTTTTTCAGAACCTTCTATAGTCTTGTGTTTTGCAGTAATTCTCCTCTTTCTTTCTTTCTTGTTTTTTCCCCATCTAGTTCCTACTTTTCTTGATGACTTTCTTTGCAGACTTGTCAGTTTTCTTCCATTTTGTGTGGAAAGAGAAATTCCAAAGAGGTGACACCTGGAAGTCATCAAAAACTTTTATATATGGGTAGATTATAACTCTTTTTTCCCAAGAGTATCATCCATACACAAAACATGAATATGTGCAATTGGCTGACAATAGAAAATGGGACAGCAATATAGAAAATAAAAATAGATTTCACAATCCAATACAGATTTTTTATTTTATTATTTTATTAATCTCTTTTACTAGTTATTTGTATTAAGCATTAATGGTTATGCTAATTGAAAGTAGAAAACTACATAGTCTGCCATTATCTTCTGCCATTATCTTTCTGTGCTACTTAAGAACAAGAGGAAGCTGCAAGTTGTAGCTGAATGTATTTTGACATTAGTGGTGTTAAAATGAATGTTTTTCTCCAGCTAGAATGACAACATATAATCAATTATCTACATATTCTTGTTTAAGTTATATGTTGGTCCAACTGCATTTCTTAGTAAGAACACTGTAATGCACAGGTGAGGGCAAGAGATGTTAATAAAATTAAGCCATTAAAAAGCATCAAAAGAGTGTTTTCCATAAAATGCTGTTTCTAAGGTGAGAATATATCCATGAATTATTTTATTGTATGAATGTGATACCTGTTATCTACCTATTAGTGTAGTATACATGTATATGCATCTGTATATGTGTGTGTCTTCACAGAGGTTAAAGGAGAAACATACGTAGTCTTTATTTTATTTAAAAGCTAATGAAAATAATGAATCAGTAGAGCATTATGGCTTTCCTAATACATGCTTTAGAAGAAGAAGCATCCCAAATCTCTTTCTATTCAAATATATTTTAAAAACCTAGAGGAAAAAGAAATCCATCTTTGGTGTTATCTCATTAATTAATACCTGGGGATAATCTGGTTCCTAAGAAGGGACAATTATTCAAAAGTAGAAGAAATAATTACTTCTTGAAAGTTCAGGGAGTGATGGTATAAATATTTGTAGAGAAATTGCCTGTCCAGAGTGTTTATGGATGTGGGGCTAGAAAATCTCCTTCATTTTCCACTTTGCTTTTCTGTTCATGACTCAGTCCTTTAATTAGGATGTTTCTGGCAGCATTAGCAATACTGGGAAGCCAGTGACGAAATAAATCATATGGAACAGAGAGATAGAAGCAAGAGAAAAGATAAATAATTTGGAAAAAAAGCACAGCAACCACATACATCCAATAAATCATTGGAAGGTAGAAACGTGAGCTTTGAGAGGAAAGAAAGGGCTGGAACAGTCATAGTCCTCCCCCTTCCTTCACATGGATTCTAGCGATATTATTATACACCTGGACAAAGATTTTTAATGAAACAATATTACAGAATCATCTCTAATGCAAAGATTATAATTTTTCATGTCCCCAAGTAATATTATAAAATCATAAAATTGCAGAATTATTTTGTTGGAAGGGACCTTAAAGATCATCTAGTTGTAATGTCTGCTATGGGCAGCAGACACCTTCCACTAGACCATGTTGCTCAAAGCCCCATCCAATCCTGACCTTGAAAACTTCTAAGGATGGAACGTCCTCAGCTCCTCTGGACAGCTTTTTTCTACTGCTTCTCTAACCTTTGAGTAACAGATTTCTTCCAAATATCTGGTTTAAATCTCTCATTCTCCTTGCCCTATCAGTACATGTCCTTGTACAAAATTGCTCTTACTCTTTTTATAAGCTTCCTTCAAGTACTGGAAGGCTGCAATGTGGTCTCTCTGGAGTCTTCTCATCTCCCGTCTGAACAATCCCAACTCTCTTGTCTTCCTAGGAGAGGTGCTCCAGCCCTCTTCTGTCTTCACGACCCTTTTGTAGATCCACTCTAAGTCCTCTTTGTGTTAAAGTCTCTAGAAAAGGATACTTTTCTCCAGGTGGAAGAGAGTTGAGCAGAGGACCAGAATCACCTCTATCAGCCTGCTGTCCACTCTGTTTTGAGGCAGCCAAGGACACTGTTGATTTTCTGGGGTGTGAGCTCACACTGTTGCCTCATGTTCAGCTTTTCATCCATCAGAACCCCCAAGCCCTGCTCCACAGGTCCCTGCTCTCAATGAGGTCTTCCTTGTAGCAGCTTCATATAATCTGCAAACTTGTTGAGGGTGTACTTGATCTCATTGTCTGTGTCATCGATAAAGATGCTAAAGAGCACCACCAAAGACAGATCTTCGAGGGACACCACTCATCACAGCCTCCACCTGGACATAGAGCTATTGATCATAATTGTCTGGCTGTGTCCATCCAGTCAATTCCTTATCCACACAACAGTTCACCCTTCAGATTCATGTTTCTCCAATTTGGAGATAAGGATGTCATGTGGGACTGTGTTGAACACCTTACAGAATTCTAGGTAGAGGGCATCAGACAGTCTTCCTTTATCAGCTGTTGCATTCACTCCACAATAAAAGACAGTAGTGCTTAATGTGGAATAACTTAATATTAAGTCAAAAATCTTTCCATCCTATGAGATGTGAAAACATTGTACATCCAGCAGTAAGATTGCAACTTGTTGTCAAGTAGGACCTATATTTGCATATATTTTCATACTGGCCATGCTCCCTTTAAAATTGTTTGGACTTAAAATATATGACAATTTGTATTTGTAAAACACGTGACGTGCTACCTTGCAACATGAATGAAGATTTTATTATAAATAAATATCTTCATTTCCTTCTGTACAGCACTTTTTTATGAGTGAGAATCCATTATCTCCTACCCTGAACTAATGTCATCTTCTCTGACTTTAGGCAACTGCAGACATTTTTAAATTAGGGTCTTCGTTGCCATGGGTTCTTTCCTTATGATATTGATGAGAAAGAGAGGCATTCCTGATGGAAAATACCTTGTCTATGATCTGAATCTCCCCCTGGAAATGCCTCTCTCTCTTTGCTGAGTACACAGAAAGCATCCATTACCTATGCTTTTAAGTGGAATGCCTGGAGATAGGTGGAATGAATCAGGACCCCTGAGCCTTGTCTTTCACTGTTATGACATTTTATCTATTTGCTCTACTTAATCAAAAGTTCTCTGCAGAAGGGATTGTATCTTCTTTCATATCAAATAGCCTGGGAAAATGTTTTAAAAAGATAGTACATTTTTTTAAAGCATTTTTGGGTTGTATGTGTTACATCCTTCAGAGACACATTTTCATTTGAACATTTCAATAAGTCTGTACTTTGAGAAACATATTCTCCATTTAGTTTATAGTCTTGACTTAAAGCCCTTCAATGACTTTAGTCAGAACAAGACTGGACACTTCTTCACTATATGAACATTTTCTTCAATCAGCTGTGGAATAGTTGTAATTCTGGTTTATTAGATTTGGTGAAGCTGAATTGGAAAAGGATGACAAAGCAAGCTGAATATTTTATGTGTATTTACACTTATTACTTGTAATAACTCTTGTTGTAGAAACACTACAATATTTGTAGATCTGAGATCTACCAGATCTGGTGTTTGATTTGTAGATCTGGTGTCTTTGTTTGACAATACTTGATTAAAAAAATCCAGGCCCAAACAAACAAAATTATTATAATATACAGCATTTAAAAAAGAAAATCTATCTAAATTAGAGATATATTTTTATATATATCCTTTTGCTACTGTTTACATTCATCAGGATTTGCAACCCGAATTCTCAGATGGAAGTGCATTGATCCTAACTGTAGCTCATTGCTGTATTTATGGCACAGCAGAGATTTTCCATCCTAATGCAGGGATGTACATCTACACTCTTAACATCCAAGCCAGCAATTCAGACAATAAGCTATATCCTACTCTTCTCAACAAGGTGTTCTTTTTGAACAAAAATCTTTTTAAATGAAAATTACATTTGAACAGTTTTATCTTTATGGAACACTAGGGCATTAACCAGTGTATTTCACAAAAATGTCAAGGTGTACAAAATGTACAATAAAGGTGAAAATGTTCCAACCGCTTGAAGTGATGTGCTATATATTTAAATTTTTGTTAAAGTCTGCCATGCAGTCCTGTTAGTGTTGTCAGCCATAATTAAAATGTGTGATGAGGTTTGAAGTCGAAATTCCACCAAAGATGTTATATAGGCCTGAATTTAAAAGGCCCTTTATCATGGTCAAAGGGACAATCAGTTCATAGGAAACCTCTTGCTGAAGTAAGCTGGATAATTTTGTAGGGTAAAGGTAATGTAAAATTTAAGTCTGTAACAATCTTGAAGGAAATTGTTTATTTCTGATAGCAAATACCTGAGATGTTTTGAAGTCAGTTAAAAAAGTTATTATTTAACTTGTCTTGACAACATTATTTTAGGCTGCCTTGTTATAAATCACAAAAAGGCCTTACAAACTGATTTACATTTTTAAGGCTGTCTTGAAACCAGATGAGAAACTTTTTAAAAACTTCTTAAATTCTGAATTATGCTTGGTAATCTCTCCACAAAGGTTTTAACACATTTTTGTTGAATCCAGCATGAATATCTCACCAGTGGTGTTTTTTTGGGTTTTTTTTGTTTTGTTTTTTTTTTTAAGTAAGAAGGGCTAAGGTGATATTTGGTTGAAACTTACTATCAAAGGCATTAATCTGGACTTTCTGCATACAAGACAAAACAGGAGGGAACAGTGAATTCACAACAGGCCTTAGGATATGCACTCCTCTAAAATAAAAACACCTAATTCTACTCTACCAAAACACAGATGACCTGAAACTTGAAATATGGTTTTGTTTTTAACAAAAGTTTGCATTCTGAAGAATGGACCCAGTTCAAACTAAAAAATCTGAGTCTATCCCCTAAAAAGACGTCTATCACCATTGCAAGACAATGGCTTTGTGGTTGCTGATTGAGTTTTATATTATGGCAATAACATTTTTATTAATCTTCATGCAGATTTTATCATATCCTCTAGAATTTAAGAAGCCAATAAACATTTTAAAGTGGCCAGCCCAGGGGGCTGCAAAAATCAGTCTGGACAATGTAAAAAGGTTTGTGTGTCAAATTTCAAGTTGGTGAAAAGTAAGTCTTACATAACATGATTGCAATATCACTTGAAAACAGCAGGAAAGTAATATGAATGAGCTGAATAAAAATGCAGGTGGAACAAGAATGTTAGAGTGGAAGAAATAGAGTCAGTTCACAGCCTTTTGTCTTGGGCTACCACCCAGAGCTCAGACTACATCTCCATCTGCGTCTTACACTGCAGCTTGCAAATCGAGCTACCTTCACCAGGTGTATTCCTCTCAATGAAAGATTTGAGTGTATTAATTGAATCCTGGTAGACTATTGTCAGTTCACAAAAAAACCCAACTTCATTTTAAAATGTAATAATGCATTTTGGAGTTAGGGTGAGGAGGCAGCACTCAGAATCTTGCATACCAATGCAAAAATACAGCAGTTCAAAGCAGATTGAGGTGAAAAATTATGAGAAATTTCATAGACTATGGATGATAATTCTAATATCTCATTTGTTCTAGATAATATACTTTTTAGTATAAAAATCTCCAACCAGGTTAAAAGGTTTTTAAAGCCCAGCCTTTTCCTCTTAAAAAATCACTTCTTTAAATAAACTTAGGTTAATTATCATCACACTTGACAGTAATTGTTATTCTTACAGCATATTTTATTGAGAAGAAACATATTAATGTTTTAGAAGAACAACTATACATCCCATTTTTTTGTCTTTTTTGTACTTGCTCATATTCCTCCAAAGGAAATTTTGTGGAAACTTTGGGCGAGTCCCACCAATAAACTGTGTCAATTTATACTGGGAAATTAAATGGTATATTTAATCTCTTTTACCCCTGGAGAATGTTTCACACCCATTAGTTAATTAACTGGCCTATTAGTCGGACTGACACCAATTTAAGGGGTTGAAAAGACAGCTTTCTTTTCACTTGCAAGTACTTTTCAAAGACAGATTATGGTATACCTATAACTAAACAACAATTTTCACCATGGGTTTTTGGGAATGAGCTTTACCTCTAAGGCAGAGCCTTTGATTTACTAGGGTCAATGCATAAGTTGCTAATCAAACCCCTTAATTTTATTCTGCCTGAGAGTAAGATAGTGAAGGACATAAAGTAATGTACTTTTTAATGTTGAATGCCTAGAGCAGACTGTGGAGGATCAAGCTTCCACCCAACTTCCCTTTGACTTTATAAATAATTATTCTACACTTTGAGGTTAAAATCTTCTTAACAAAGATTCTCTAGGACCTAATATTTGCAGGAATAAATTAGTAATGTTTTGCAATTAGGTTGTCAATAGTTTTTGTATTTGTGCGCAATTTAGTCCTTTTTGAGATGGGTTTGAAAGTAATTTTAATTCACCTAATTCACTATATTTTACCTGAATCTATCCTTATAAACATTCTCTTCCACAGCAGGTATTTTGGTCAGCTACTTTCCCAGAATTCTGGAAAACTTTTATCAATCTTTGGAAACATCTTTCAGGTTATACCAGATTGAGAAGAATCACATTTCAGCCAATAAACCTGAAGCAGACATTTGAGATTTTTACAATTCGCCTTTTTGATGATGATGATGTCTATCAGGTCCTTTAGAACAAACTGGCATCTTGACAATCACTTCAGAGTGTATTCCAAATGAAAGGGTATCCACATAAATAAGGACAAGGATGGGTAGATAAATACTGCCTGTAAAACAATTATGGGGTTTGCAGCCACTGCTAAAATTTCTGTTGATTAATTTCAGCAAAATGATTGTACAGCATTGTGACATCTCAGTCTTCCAGCTTTTGAATCTTGTGGCATGAAAAGCTATTTCAGGAAACAAAGCAGAAACTTTTTGCAGGAGTTTTCTATTTCTTTTAGTTAATCAAATTAAATTCAAAGCTTATAAATGTAATTTGGCTTGGGTTACTGTTATGGTATGGCTGCGTTGGATATGTTTTGAAGTTACTACTTTTCTAGTTCACAGTATGGTACTGTGATGATGTACTAGCCATAGTTCTAGTGCATTTTCTCTGATATGATTATATGCAAATATAATCTGTATAGAGACATTTGTCTGTATACATACATCTGTCTGTATACAGATATTTGGGAAATCACTTAAGAAAAAAAAGTTGATCAGTATTCAATATTGTCAGGATGACATCTGATTGCTCACATGAATTCTTTCTGTAATATGTCATCAGAATACAATCCTTCAGACTGGATCTGGATTTAGGGAAGTTTATCAGAAAATTGTGGGCTACACTCAGAGATTATAGAAATATGTATAGCTCTAGCAAAATGTATATATATTCAAACAGTTTAAAAATATTTTTGTGCCTCGATCGGGAAGCCAGCATATATGGCACAGAAATCTCTTAGTGAAATAACCCTCTCAACACACTTACCAGATCATATCTTTGTTTGTTTGTCCATTTATTTAATTAATTTAACCATTCTGCAGGATCAAATAAACCCTACCATCCCAAAAATGGAGGCTATTACTTTGGGAATAAATGGAATTGCCTCTAAATACTTCTGGGAATGTGAGCACTCTTGTGTGAAGCACAGAGCTTCATACTGATAAGACTTGAAGTATGACAAGAGATTGCAATTTCTGTCTAACACCATATTCTCAAAGATGGTGCAACATATTTGAGTGAGAAATAATTTGGTCTTTATGCTTTTTCTATCCTGAAGCTCTCTTCAAAAGAGACAAATTGTGATAAATTATGTGTGGTAGAGTTCTCTTGTGACTGATGGCAAAAAAAAAAATCTAGCAATTTCACTTAGGTGCTCACTGTGGAATAGAACTAAGCTTATCAGAAATAAGACAAACATTTTACAAGTAGTCATCGAGCCCTGCTGCTCAGTCTAGAAGCTCTGTTTTTAAGTTCCTATACTCAATAGGTTCCACTTTTTTCTTTTAGGGGACTGGTAATTAGCACAAGTACAGTTATTGTAAGGTAATTGTATGTTCTAAAACTGATGTACTTATGTGAACCAGAGGGTAGCTTACCATGTGAACATTTGATAAGCAAACAGGTGCTTAAAAGATTTAATGGGTTTGTAGCCATCTGTAGTGATTAATGATGTTTAAGAACCTCACTGCAACTCATAATATCATCATAAATGAACACTGGGGCTTTTCAGTTCAAAAAAAAAGAAGTATAAATTACTATTAGATTTTCCTGTTCAAGTCCCTTTTGCTTAGTAACAATTTTGTATTCCAAAGGGCAATGAATAATTGAACTTTCCCAGAAGCAATAAAGAAAAAAATTCTCCCTCTAACTTCTCTCCATGCTCACCTTTTACCACAAGGTAGAATAAAGTATATTTTTTCACATACAGAGCACAAAATTAAAGCAAATCTTCCCTCTTTATAAGCAATTTTTTGCCTCTCATTTCTTGCCTCTCACGCTTCTTACTAATCAGAAGCCTAGACTGAGCCATTTCTGTTCCCTACACCCTGTAGAAATGTTGCTACTTTTGATACCAGTAACCAAAATCCTGCTGTGGCCAGATACTTCTCCCTGCCTGGAAATGAAGAGTCAAGTATGAATAAAAGAAACTGCCCCTGTCTATGATTAAGTGGTTATGACTGAATATCATTAAGCTATGCATTGTACTATATATTATACTATATAGGCAAATTACCCTATATTTTCAAGGTGATGTCTCAAGATTTCATAGAATCTGTCTAACAGTGTATATAATTTTTTTCCTATAAATTGGCATCCAATCAGCAATTGAGATGTATAATTTTCATCCAGTTTTTTCACATGTATGAGCCACCTTTAACCAGCCTAATTTAAGTACTCTTGAAAATATGGCAGTGTGGCTTCCAGATGCGCCACTCTGATTTATGTGGCCTAAAGCCAGTGACTCTGAAGTGTCACCTGCTACATCAGCTAACTGATGGCCAGATAGCTGACAGTAGTCATACAGTCCTGTAATGCAGCAGAGACATTAAGAATAACAGGCTGTAAACTTTGTACACCCAAAAGACTGAGGCCTGGCAAGTTTGCTGTGCCTGAACCTTTCTTGACCTACTTGCATCTTTGTTTCACTTTGTTATTTATGATGTCAGCTTGTCAATCAGGTGACAGTTGTACTTGTTAGGTTATGTGATAAAACTCATCCACGCACCCACAAAAGACCAAAGGAACAATGGCATGTGGGGGAGTCTATCCTGGCTGTTTCCAGTTTGCTCCCAGGTCCATCACCAAGGATCCTTTAGCCCAAAATCTCATCTCTACAAACCCAGAGAACAAGAGCACAATGACAGAGGGCCAAGGAGCTCAAATTAAGGACTCAGACAAAAGGGTCCCTCCCAAAAAAGCCTCAGCCCCATTGACCCAGTGTGAAACTCATCGTGAGGAACCATTGGGACCAGATCTCCATCTCACCTTTTGAATTAAGGGAACTGCTGCCGAGGGGTGTGGGAAATCATATGGGAAGCAGAGAAAGAGGATATTGGGATTGCCCAATATTTATGAAGGCATGTTGGGGAGAGGAAACAAAGGTGAGAAAAGTATTTAGGTGATTTGGGGAGAAACAAGTATGGAAAATATGGGGATGGAGGTTATTTGCATATAAACAAGGTCTGGCTGGTCAGTATAGTTTCTAATTCTGTCTTGGGCTTAATCACTGCAGTCTGCCCTGTCTCATTGTTAAATTCCTCCGATTATTTTCCAGTAAGTGGCTCATGTGCGAGTGTATGGGTCTGTGGTGTCAGCTGGAGCAAATGCAGGTGTGTAAGCGTGGGATCACTAGTGAAGATCAAGCTGAATGAGCCAGCAGAGAGTGGCTTGGGATTAAGAGCGGGGAGGGATGGGTGTCTGAGGGCCAGCTGTGTGTTTGAGAGAGCATCTGTGGCTCTCTGAGGGTGGGAGTACAGAGAGGCTATCTAGGGGACCAGTGAATCCTGGACATTTCTCTCTCTGCGTGTGTGTGTGTGTGTGTGTGTGTGTGTGTGTGTGATGGTCTGCACCAGCAAGTGCAATAGGATTATGGTACTGTGGCCTTTGGTGTTAGCAGTTGTTAAGACTGGGATCTAGGGACAGCAATTGGTCAGGCTGGCTGTAGCAGGCCCGCTGCTTGAGGGACACACACTGTACATATATGGAGAGATATTATATATACTCCTACTGTCATGTCTTCATCCTGCTCAGCCAGAGACAGGAGCAGTTTAAAACCATTGCTGCTGTGCTTGTGTCAGTGCTCCAAGTGTCTCTGTCATTTGAGTGGCCTGATAACATTCATGGTGTCTACCTGTGCTCAGTGTTCATGTACCTAGTAGGAATACATTTCAGGCTCATTATTTTTTAGAGCTGAGTGCATGGACGTGAAGCAGCTGACCAACACTGAGTTATGGAGATGCAAACATGGAGCTGGACAAAATTGATTTTAGGGACAAGAAGGAGATAAAAAAAGTGGTATGAAACATACAGAAGAGGCAAGATATGTAGTAAGTTTTGGGGTAATGTGGTATGGAAACCAATGAGTAAAGAGAAAGACATAAAAACATTCAAGCAAATATATCAAATTGACTAATAGTGACCACTGAAGGAGAGAGAAACCATTAACATTTCCTTCCTCCTGGCAAAGAAGCCAAGATAATACTGGCTTTCCATAACACCTCCCAACCCTCAACCCAAGTAGACTCAACCCACAAATATTAGGACTCAGAGGAGAAGAAGGATGAGCATACCACCAGGAGCAGGAGCAAAAACTGTGTAAAATGATTTTAACTTGAATTTTATTCTTTCTTCAACAGTTAGATCTAGACTAATAATGGCTAAATTCCCAATATTTCCACAATACAAACAATAAATTAATGGATATATATATATATTTACTTCCTCTGTGCAATTTACAAGATTTTGAGCTTAACACTACATATGGAAAGGTAGTTGACCTTTAAAAATGGCTATCACCATAAATCTGGCAAAGCATGTGGGCACACAAGAAGGATGTATTCTGGAACACTGGAAGAACTAGGTAAAGGGAAGGGCAAAGAAAAGAACAGAGTGGTACTGCAGTGAAGTACTCATGGAGGAAAAAAGGGGAAGAAGAAAATGCTATGGATAGAAGAAAATGTTGCATGAACAATATCTCAAAGAAACCATGGTACATTAGTTCAGGGACCTTTGTCTAAAAGTTTTAAACAGGAATTTATCAAAAAAGGCATTGTATAATTCTATGAATACTAGTGACAATATTCTGTTAAGTATGGTCTCACTTCCGCCAAGCTATGAAAGTTGTTCTAAAATCAATTGGATCAATAATATAGTCTCTAAAAATAAGATCTCCTCCTGTTCCTCCCTTTTCAGCTGTGAATCGGAACGCTGCTTTATATAGATGTTACTTACAATAATGCCACTTATATGGGTTTGAATGGACAATACCAACCTCAGCAGAGAAACTGTTCCTGATCTATTTTGGATTTTGGAATTTGAACGCTTGCACTTTTAAAGTTTTAGACACAGAATACAAAATATTCTTTACTTTTTATTAGACTGCCTACCATCTTCAACTAGGCTCACCATGAACTATTTAATTGAAAATAAATTAATTGAGATCTAAACACCAGTCTGAAAGTTGCTACTACTCTGACCAAGGTAGCTACTCATTTGAGTGTGGTTTTTTTAAATGCTAAAAAAATGTGGCAGCACTTGCACTTTCTCCTAATTCATGGGCTGTGCTAATCAGCACATTCTTAAATCTGCTACTATATACAGCCATGAGCCCCAAACTGGTTGGTACTCACAGCCACTGCCACATGCACTCAAACAATATAAGCACAAGGTCCTTTTCCTTGGCCTCACTATTGTCACACCCAAATAAATTGATGACATCTAACTTAAATAATATCAAACCTAATATTTGCTCATTACCTCCCAGTTCTTGGACACTACAGATGGTAATCATGTTATCCATCTGATCATAGCTGACTTTTTAAATTAAAAATGGAGCACCCCAGTCAACTCCACATCATCTCTTATTGACCCTTCGTACTTGATATATATTGGAACAGCCTCTCCTTGTTTTCACAGTCGCATATAGTTTAAATATAGAAATATTTCTTCCTATACACCCTTATACACTTCACTTGCTGGACTTTATTTGATACTCTGCCCAGTTACCACACTATCTACCCTTTTATTCCTAGTAATTCATCATATTTTATAGAATAAAATAGAATACTCTTTCTAAAAGGTATATGTGTGTCTGTGTGTGTATATATAGATACATACACACACACACACACACACACACACACACACACACACACATTAGACTATGGTCTCATTAACATTGGCAATGCCTACATATACTGGTTTTGACTGGGAGAGTTAATTTTCTCTATAGGAGCTCATACTGCTAGGCTATGTTTTGGATCTGTGACCAAGGCACTGCTAATAACATAGGGTGTTTGAACTGTGGCTGAGCAGTGCTTGAACAGTGATAAAGCTTTTTCTCTTTCTTACACTACCCTGCCAGCATGTACACTTGGGATGCACAAAGAGTTGAGAGGGGACACAGAGAAAAACTTCAAAAAGGAGAAGTCTAGAGAGGATTTGCATCTAGATTTGCATGTGGACTAAGTTAGCTTCTCTGAATTTCTCTCCTGGTATTGCCACAGGAAAAGCTATGAGATAAAAGAAGGTTTTTCCATCTAGTAAAACATGTTATAAAAGAACCCAGTGTCTGGAAATTGAAGCGACAAAAATTTTGCATATTTTAAAGTTGAAAAATTAGCTATTGGAAAATTTTGCAAAAGATCACTTGGCAGTATATTTCTTTAAATAAAAACATCAAGACAATTTTTTTCCTTAGAAGATTTAATGTCACTTAAAGTGAAATCATTAAATGATGTAAGTTCCTTTCAGTCTGTTTAAGAGACGACTATCCCATACCGTGAGCTGGAAAAAAACTGGGATCCAGATGCTTACCATTTAAAAAATTTCAGACTTAAACAACAACCAGTTAGTTTTAGGAATCTCAAAAAGATAGAAAAATGGCAGTTAGAAAGAAGCTTCTTTCCAAATGCTTCCAGATCTAATAAGACATAATATAGAGCTATAGTACTGGTATTTTAAAAAATAAATAAAAGAACCAAAAAATAAATGCATTGAAAAAAATCAGCAGGAGAAGAACATTTTCAGACAGTTTTGTAACTGCTGAATGATATTTAAATATAGAGAATGTTAGGCCCAGATGGGCATGCTGTGAACTATCCATAATGTTAAATGCTAAAATTCATAAAACAACAGATTTCATCCTTTGTGAATTGAAGTACGTGAAACTATTACTGGCCTGTTATTGTTGCTTCCATCAGTAAACCTTAAATAGATTTAGAGTTTAGCAATTAATTGTTTATCAGCTGAGAATTTTCTCCTCTTGTTCTTCCTTAAACATGCAGTAAAGTCATAAGTGCCTAAAAATTAAGATTAGTGACCTGTGTGGGTTTGAGTTTCAAGATGTGAAAATTGTGTCATTGCTCACCCATGCCAAAGGAATAGAACAACATATTCCTGCATTTTCATGACACAGAGAGAACATAACCCACATGCAGGCCAAACCTCAGTATATTTGGTATGGTTGCTTTTGCTTCAAAAGACATAATTACCTCAAAATCTGTGTGAAATACTGTGAAGTATCTATTACTGTGCACAGTTGAGTAGAACACCAAAAATAGCCCAAGTCACTGTCACATTTTAAATGGTAAGTGAGCACTGTTAATGTACTCACACTGCCTCTTTAAAAGGAAGCAAACCGCAGCAGTAAAAATTAATCAGAAAGGGCTAGAAAACAATTTTCTTGGAAAAAGAAGGTAGGGTGAACCAAAACTGTCTTTACCTGCATATTACTCAGAACATAATTTTATTTGTTGACTGCATGCACAGCTCAGAGGTCACTAATCAAATTATTAAAGCAAATAAAAACAAAAATCACTGCAGAGACAGGAGGTGAGGTTTGAGGGGCACTAATTTTCATTGCACTGGATGGCCTAAATATATCTAGTCTTAGCTGAAAGAAACATACTCCTTTCATTGTAATGATTTATGGGAGGCATGTCTGATTGGGTTTGTATCTCCATTTGCTTCTGTGGTCTCAGTTCCCAAACAAGCTGCCTGTTCAATGATTCACTGGCGTCACAGAACCACAGTGCATCATAAAAAATACAATCTGGTCAGAAAGCTTAATCCAGTTGACTGTGAAGACAAACAAAACCAAAATTAGACTACATTACACTACAGTATTTCAGCTGGAAGGGATCTACAGCCATCATCTTGTTCAACTGCCTGACCAGGTCAGGGCTGACCAAACATTATTGCATGGTGTTAAGGGCATTGTCCAAATATCTCCTAAGTGCTGGAAGGGCCGAGGAATAAACCACCTTTCTAGGTATCCTATGTTTGACCAACCTCTCAATAAAGTAGTGCTACATATTTTTGAGTCCAAAACTCTGATGCAGTTTTGAACCATTCCTGTCACTTGATTCCAGTGAGAAAAGCACAGCATCTCCCTCCCCACCACCTCTCTTCAGGAAACTGTACAGAACACTAAACTCAACATCCTTTTCTCCAAACTAGACAAACCCAGGTGCTCTGATGCTCCTTAAATCTAAGCCAGGCCTTTCAGTGTTCTACTTCCTGACCCACTCACAAATTCAACTGATACTATCTCTCTACCTGTTCTCAAAGACATTAGTAACTGCTTCCACTTTCATAACTGAATTTTGTATTTAGTAGTAACTGCTGTATAATTAAGGTATTTAAGGAGCCATTAATAAAGAAGACTTTGCAATATGTAAATGAAGCAAACTTCTTACTTACATGGGGAATTGTATTTCTGCTCCTCTTCTTTTAGGAAAAGAGTTCATATTGTATAGCTCTACATTAAGATTTTTCCAGTTCTTTTCGCTTTGCTTGTTTTAGATCATTTCCCTAGCATGCAGCAGCACAATGGAAGGCTTGTTTATATGGAGCAGTGTTCAATCAGGAAGTGCTTAATCAGGTCACTCATTTTATCAGGTTATCTTTTATCAGGTGTCGGTGTGCATAATGATAATGTCAGTGCTTAGAAAGAGAAGCTATAGCACTATGTTATATTTGGCCAGCGTAATATTTTAAAGTTTAAAATATTTTATGTATCTTTATGGACTTCCTATTGCTAGCAGCATCAATTAAGATGGTAAGATAAAGCAGACCTCCTGCAAGAACTAAAGACAGTAGGGATAGTAGTTAATCCCCATCGCTGAAAGAATGTTTTCTTCTTGGGGCTTATGTGCATCAGGCTTGATATGACACCAGGAAGAAAAAAGAAGTGGATAATTCTATATGAAAAGCTAGATGTGGAAGAGGAACAAAGTCTAGTTTAACACAAAGGCTCTGGAAAAGAGTATGGGAAATTCAAATACACTAGGATATTCAAGAGGAGGAAGAGTGATTATGTAGGAGGCTCATGCAGACCTACACATACAATCAGGTTTTGTGTTAAGTCTATGGAATCATAGAATATGACCTTGGGATAATTTCGAGCGGAAGGTGTCTGTGGATATTCCTAATCCAACTTCCTGCTCAAAACAAGGAAACCTCTGTTCTCAGACCAGGTTTCTCAAGACTTTATGCCACTGGGTCTTGAAAACATCTAGAGATGGACTGAGACTGGACAACTTCTCTGCTTGCGACCAAGCTTCTGCCCTTTGTTTCTGCAGAAAATGTGTAATACTCAATATCAATCTTATTTTAACTTACATCCCTTGCCTCTTATCAACATTCCATGCGCCACTGTGCAGACCCTAGTTCTGTCTTCTCTATAACCTCCTCACAGGACCTGGAAGGGACATCTGTTCAGTTTATCCACTTTTCTGTTTTTCCAGTTTAGTCTGGAGAAGACCTTTCTTCTCCAGGCTAAACAGTAAAGGCTCCCAACTTCAATCTACCTTGGTGGTCCCTTGCTAAACTTGCTACAGCTAGTAAATTTATATATTGTATTGCAGGGCCAAAACTGGACACTATTCCAGGTGCAGTGAAATAAATAGTGAATGGAGGAGGAAAACCTCTCCCCTTGAACTACTAGTTCTGTTTGTATTAATACAGCTCAGAAGGCTGTTGGATTTATTTTCTGCCAGGGCATACTGCTGGTTCATTTTCAACCAGCTGTCTGATAAGACCCCAGGGGCTTATTTCACAGAGCGTCTCACCAGCTAATCTGCCCCCAGCCTCTGCTGTGGGGTTTCTCCTGTTTCATCTGCAGCTCTGTACATTTGGCCCTGTTCAATTTCATTAAATTCCCATCAACCCATTTGTACAGCTCTGCTGTCAAGCCCATGGACTAGTCTCCTCAATTTGATAGAATTTCCAGAGTTGACGAGGGCACACTCCACTACCTTTTCCAGACCATTGTTAAGGATCTTAAGCAGAACAGTTCCCTGGTTAGGCCTCTCTGGAACTCTGTTTGTTATCAGTCTCCAATATGATCACAATACATTAACCTCTGCCTTTTGAGCCTGATTCGCCACTAGATTTTTACCCATTGGTTGCTCATTCATCGAGCCTTTGGTGTCCTAAATCATGTGCAAGAACATGGGAGAAGGCAGTGTTGAAAGTCTTGCTGAAGTTTATATAAATTACATCCCTTATTCTTCTTTCATGTGTCAACACAGTTACTTTATCACAGAGGCAACCAGGTTGGTCAGGCAGGATTTACCCTTAACAACCCAGCCACTTTGATCTCCTCCTTCATATGCCTAGAGATGTGATATATAAGGACTTTATGATTTTCCCCAAGACAAAATGAAATTCAGTGGTCTGTAGTTCACCAGATTTTGTCTTTTGATCTTTTTTGAAGATGAGTGCTTTTCTTCACACCATTCAGAATCTTCCCACTCTGTTACTCTCTGGGAAAGCAACATAAAGCAGTTGTGCAAGGATATTGTACTGTTTCCTTAGCATCCTGGGGTGCAGCCTGACCTAAGGATGTCTATAGATGGAGGGTTTTCCAGATAATACCAGTTTTCATTATCATCTACTGATAATTTTTCTTATCCTTCTTCAAACTTTTTTTTATCACAGGAGTCTGAGAGACCCTGTTGATGACTAGTGAGGCAAAAGTGTAAGAAACAAAAAGAGTAACTCAGTCGAATTTGTATCCCTTGCCTCTACATCACCTTCCCCCTTCCACATTTCTCTTTTCAGTTTTGCTGCTGATGTAACCACAGAGTATTTTCTTGCTGCTTTTTATGTTCCTTGCTAGCATCACAACTCTGTGAATTCTAGCTTTCCTAACGCTATTCCTAAACACCTAGGTAATGATTATTCTCTGTAGCCTGTACTACTTCTACTTTCCATTTTTTTTGCATTGAGACAATGTCCTTGCACAGGATCCCACCAAAATGTTTCCTGAACACATTTAAGGATACTTGCCTGAAGTCCAAGGTCACTATTCTTGCTCTTCTCTTTTGTCACTCACCTTATTATTCTGGACTCCACTGTTTCCAGATCGCTACAACCCAGTCTGCAGTAGATTACCATCTCCCCACTCAGGTGTTCCTTGCTTGTGAATAGAGGAACCAGCTGTCTGTCACACAGGGCTGGTCCTTTCTGTACTCTTCCTTCAGAAATCTGCTTGAGTGCTTGCATCCCACAACAGTGTCATTCCATCAAGGAAAAGATAGATCAAACATTCCATAAGAGCCAGGGCCTGAAACACAGAAGCATCCAGGAATTATTCTCCTTTAACATCCTTTCTAAAATACTATTGATTTGAATAAATGGAATGAGAGAAATCTGACCACAAAAAAAAAATCTTGTAATTGCTGCTGAGAGAGAAGATGCTGAACTTCAGTGATGTCCTGTGGTGAAAAAGGCAGATTCTCAATGTAGACCAGGGACTGCAATCCTGACAAATGCAGTCTTAGAAACTAGGTCTGTCAGCCATTTCAGCATGTGTGAGGCATTAGCAGTGCAGATAGACAGCTCTAGCCTGCCCTGGGAATGCGAGCAGTTCAGAGAAACAGAGCACAAGATCGGAGTCCTGGCAAAGCTGGATCTGATGGCTTGCATTCATGGAATCATAGAATACTTGGTTCAAAGGCACCTCAAGTGTCATCTGGTCTAACCTTTCTCAGCAAAATCACATTCTAGAGAAGAGGACCCAGCACTGTGTACAGCTAAATCTTTAGTTTCCAACAGTAGGAAATCCACTACTTTCCTGGGGAGATTATTCCAATGCCTGTTTATTCTCATTGTGAAAAAACTTCCTGTTGTGTTTGATGAGAATCACCCATGAGTAACCTGTACCCATTACCCCTCATGTTTTCCATGTGACTCCTTGTTCTTGTTTCCTTCTAAAAAGTTTTCAACTTTTTAGCTGCTGTTTTCATACAGGAACATGGTCATAAATTCTTCCCTAAGCCTTTTATTCTCAAGGCTGAATAAATCCAGATCTCTCAGCCTCTTTCCTCACATTGTCAGGCTTCAGAGTCCTTTGATAATATTTGCGGTAATTTTCTGGACCCTCTAAAGCCTGTCCACATTAATTTCTTTTTTTTATAGTGGGGACCAAAACTGAGGAGAGTATGCCAGGTCTGGCCTGGAAAGCACTGAGTAGAGTGGGATGATTCTTTATATCTGGCGGTGGTGTCCTCATTAATGCAACCCAATATCCTGTTGGTTGCTGCACTGTTGCTCTGCAAGACCAGCTCCGGGCGGGTGCCTGCGGGAGAACGGCGGGAGGAGGGGAGAGGCGGCGGCCGCTTTTCCCCTTCAGCTCTGCGAGGCTCAGTTCTAGCACAGGAACAGACGAAATAGCGACACAGGGCTTGGGTGCAAACACGTGTTTATTGTAGAAGCGTGTTCCCGAGACCCCGGGGCACCGACCAGGGGTCGGTTACACCCTGTGCCGGGGGCGAGGGATGAACCTGAGCCGCGGCCAAGGGGGACAGGGTGGGAGGCAGGGGCAGCGAAACCCCAGAGACCCCGGGGAGGCAGGAGCGGTGATGGGAAAGGCAGGGCTGGGGCAGGGACAGACCGCGTGGCGAGGGGGAAGGACAAGGGAACACAGGATCGGGACAAAGGACTGCATGGTGAGGGGGGAGGGGGAATGGGGGGAGGGAAGAAGAGAAAATTACAAATCCCGCACTGCACCCCCATGGTCACTCATGTGGAGCCTTTGGGGATTTCGGAAAGATTTAATTAAGTTTTAAATTATTTTAAAAAACCAAAACCACAAAACAAATAACCAAACCAAACCAACAAACAAAAAAAAACCCCAAAAAAAACCACAAAAAAACCCCAACAAAACAAAACAAAACCCCAAAAAAGCCCAACCCTCCAAACCATCTATAATCTTGGAGTGTACTTACAGTTTTTATGATATAGTTCTGTTAAAATGGGATCCAAAAATTTGTTTAAAATTGGCTCAACCAATTTTTAAAAGAAGAATTTTGAAGACTCATATCTGTTTCTGATTTAGTCACTCTTCCAGTACATTCTAACAAGCAGCTGAATGAGGGTATTCCAGGAATTGTAGGATTTCTCTTCTCTTCTCTTCCAGAAGAGAACTTCTTTCTCTTCTGAAAGAGCCAAACACCTTTAGAGATGCTCTTTACATTTTCCATAGAAGACCAGAGTTTGCCCTATTATATAAAGGCAGCAACACCACATCTCATATGGAAGGAAGAACAGGCTTCAGGTAGATGCAGAATTCCAGACAAAACATATCTCTCTCTTTTCTTAATCATCCCAGTATTTCTGCAGAAAGAGGAGGAAAAGTAACAAAGAAAGTAACAACATATGGATGACCAAGAAATCAATAGACTTTGTTAAGATTTAAACTTCCCAATTAATAACCTTCCCTGATTTACTTTTATGTGTCCAATGAACTAGTATTACATTGGCATCCCAAATCTTTCAAATCTTACATTATCTATTACCTTTTATGGTTAGTTTCCTATAAATCCATCAGAGTTATTAATGAGTAAGGATACTTCACAAAGAGAATACATTGTCAACAAGCTTGGGTTTTGTGGATTTTTAAAGGGTTCTGCAGAGTAAAATGTATAGGATGGAGACACATTATTTATTTTGTTTTGTGAAGAGAAGAAGAAAGAAATATTATAGAGCTACAGCAAAAATCTAATAGTCTCTTAAATTGCTGATAGCATTTTCAGAATGAAGCTTAGAACTCACAGCTTTCAGAACTTCCTTTATTTTCTTCCAGATGAAGAACAAAGTCAAGGAAATTGAATAGTTCCATCTAAACTCAAAGAACAGTGAGATTTTACAAAATTTCTGGCAGGCTTTCATTATCTGATCATATGTTTATGGTTACTTTGTGTGTCAGATTAATTTCTTGGTTTTCTCTGACCAAATGATAAAGTGAAGCAAGTGTTTAGCATTTTTCAACCACACCAAGTAATAATACCAGGGATATTTCTTCCAGTCTTCCTTAACTGAATATTTAGAATCTTTAAATACAAGCAAAAGCATATATTTGATTTTACTAATACTGCAGGAGGCCAGCAAAGGCAAAATAACATTATGGCTCTCATTCTTTTCAGAATCTGTTTATTCTAAGAAGTGAAAACATTTTAAAGCCCTATTTTAGTCTTGAAATAACTACTGCCTAGCTATTTCTGTTTAAAAGATGAATAAACTAAGACCCCATAAGATTTAGTGAGCTGCCTGATACCAAGCAATGAATTAGAGAGAATAGGTAATAGACTTAAGGATGCTTGAGTGAATTAAAAATTCTGGAACTAAAAAATATATGATAATGGTTAAATGCCAATCAGAAATTTTGATGTATCAATGGAGATAGGGATGAGTCAAGATTTGATTCTGTCTTTTCAGTGACTAGAGAGGCTGCAGATGGTCAGCTGCTCTCCTGCTGATTTGCTGTACATTCCTCTCTGTCAGTGACCCCCAGACCTGGATACACACTCCCAGATCCATCACTCAGCAGACTGGGAGACTTGGAGTGGCTATCACACTTTGCTGTGTGGACATACTTAGGAAGTCAACCAAAAACTGAGTGCTAAGGAAACCACAAAAAATATACTACAGAATATCAAAATACCCTTTGTATGTTGCAGTTTCTGGTGATTAGGGTTTTATGCACAAATCAAAACTAGTTAGGAATCAAAAGAAATGAGAAAAATCAGAATGCAAAAATCAAAGGACTAATTAAAATTTTCTCAGTTTTGGCAGCTGAAAGATTTTTTCTTTTAATTCAAGTGTTAGTTCTTTCCAATTGCATTTTTTCTGATTTTTTTATTGACTAGCTTTTCCCTTATGGGGTATTTATTATAGAGTGCAGTGAATACTAAGCTGGAATTCTGATTAAAAAAAAAAAAAAAAAAAAGAGGGAGAAAAAGAAAGAAAGAAAAAGAAAAAAAGAATGAAAGAAGGAAAGAATGAAATACAGCCCCCACAAAAATTTTCACAATTGTTTCCAGAGTTACTTCCAATTCTATAAATTCAAAATTCAGTTCTAATCCATGAGTTACCACTTTCTTAAGACTACTGTGTATCAATTTGTCATCACATCTCTTTTTGTGGCATTGTCTCACAAGATGTAAGTTTTTTTTTTTTTTTCCTGTATCACTATCAGTTTCTTCCCTAGCAGTACCAGTTCACACAAGAATGACAGTAGGAACACAGCTGTCAGACTAATTTGTTTTGTCTAATTTTGACAGCCTGAAACACAGAGTATTTGCTATTTCATGAACACTACAAACATCCCAGCTATTTTTAACTCATGTCATCATGATAAAAAATAAAACTTACATGAAGTACAGCATGAGCCAAGTTGCTTTGGATCCATTTCAAAAATTGCACCCCTTGGGGTCTCTGTTCACATCTCAGCCAACTGGGTAGACCTTGAAGGCACAGGGACAGAAACAGCTGCCTACAAAATAACTGATCATATTCACCTCATATGCCCAAAGCTAGAATCATCTAGAGGTCTTGTCTATAGCAACCTATGGCTATTTGAGTTTTCTGTTTTCTGACAAGCTATTTTAAGCAATGAAGACAACTTAAGAGACAGTGCTGTGCTACATGAAAGCCCAGAAAAAACATCCTTGCAACACTGAGTAGTCTAACAGCCTATTTTCATACAGTGTTGTCCTGCATCATGATTCTATAACACACATCTGAAAAAAATCTATTGTCTATTTCCTGTTTCCTAAAATAAATGCAACATCAGGGAAAAAGTTATAAAAAGTTCCAGAAAACAAAATGCAACATATATCAGTCAGGAAAAATAGACATAAATCTTTGTTTCCTAAAATATTTTCTGAAATAATCTAATTGGTGATATATTTTTAGTATATAATGAGGCAGAAAACCCAGGCAGTTTTAAATTTAGGGATATGTGATCTCATTGCCTTTACGTTCTCTGGTATTAGAAGTAAATTCAAAGTAGGACACAGCCTTTTTCAGACAGTCTAACATCATGGTTAGAGAGAACAGGATCAAGTTGAACAAACATAAGACTTTATTGTATAATCACTGCATTTATTTTATTAGATAATTTTGATGCTTTCTAGTTTCATAAACTTTTTTATAGCCAATCTCATTTGCAAGCTACCGTTAGCCCTTTTATACACATACATACATATACATATATATATGGCCTTATTCAAAATACCTTTGCCAATATCTCAAAATATAATGCTCTTCCTGTGAGTACTGATATAGTGTTGTAACCACTTATACAGGCACAATAACACTGCTGGAAGCATTAATGGAGGAAACATGAAATATCTTTTGTCCCATCAGGTTTACACAGATATTGTAAGAAATATATCATCACTGATTTGCAGGACAGCTGTGTTTCTTCCAACATCCTATCAAATCTTCCCAGAAAGTGTCTAAGAAGCAGCACTTTAAAAGGGTGATTTAGCAATACAGCAATTTCTCTAACAGAGAATGTATGTTTAATGATGTTTCACCATTTTTTGACAATGACTTTTCACGTTCATTTTTTTTTTAATAAGTAGTATATATGTTAAAAGAGAATTCCCAAATCCAAAATAAAACGTCTTTAAAATGAATTTAATTACACTAAAAAATAGTAAATAATGTAAGGGAAATTTAAGGATAATCTGAAATGCTCTGAAGACATTTTAATAATGGAAAAGGAAAGCCTGTGTGACTTTCCTTTTCTCTGTGAAAAACCTAGACAGGGGGCCTAAGTAGACACATGGAGCCATGCTCAGTGTCCAAGGAATTGCTTCGTACTGTAGGGCATCTGTCAATTCAGCCAATAACTAGTGAAAATTCAAGTTCATTGAGGCAATTGAGGGAATTCACCTCATGTTGTTTCACTGTGTCTGATTTTACCACCTCTGAGCCCAGCTGTGAATCATGGCTGCAGTTTTAGAGTAGGTCTGAGCCGTGGAGAAGTATGAGCAGCTCTGTGTGGCATTCAGCTTTTATTGAGCTGAGCAAACCTTCAGAATGTCCCTGAACTACTCAAAGCACTTATCTATAAAGGACCTGAATAGGATCATGAGTAAAAAGTGGGAATTCACACATTAGGTCCTCAGGAAAATAATTTTCACGATGGCTTAGAATGTCTATTTTGAAAGAGACAGCTAAAAGTGAAACATGGAGGATGCATTAAAAAAACCATGAGGTTTTATGGTAGGTTGGTTGGCATATGGTAAGTTGACATATTTACTGTAAATGAAATGAAAATTAAGGATATACTAGGAAAAAAAATGTTACAAAGTCTTAAAAACAGATGCTCTTTATTCTGCACAGGTTGAAATGTTAACCACAACAGAAGCAGAGAAACTACAGAATGATATTTCTAGGATGATCCTTTCTATGTTGAATGAAAACCATTTCCTTGAAAGATTAACTTGATGCTATAAATGCATTTTTTGATGTAGTAACACTGACTCTGTATTCTTTCTTTGAGGAAAATACAGTAATGTACTAAACTTAAAATAAATACTGTGTGAAGTGGCTTTAATTTAGGGAATTAACTTAATTCTTTTCACTAAATTTGATTAAATCAAATACATGGATTCAATATGGGTTAGCCAATGAAGCTTAGATTCACATCTTTAACTAATTCAGGCTGCAATCCTTGAGCATAATATACACAAAAGTTGTAACTTATGATTACTGGGGCCTGAGAGGAAATAAACAAAAATGCTAAGTGCCCTTGATACCATGAATATGCTTTTCAAGTCTTCTTTATCATCTTCCTGTAATTTTTTAAAGCTAGAAGGTAAGTGCTTCCTTTCCTATTAAACCTGGAGACTTTTTTTTGGTTTTTGGTACTTTTTGGCTCATAGTACAGACTGAAGACTGTTCCAGGACTATTGCATAACCTCCCACTTATGGCATATTGTCAATTATTTTGCCTAAGGCTTTAAAACAGTCTTGCTGTTAGTCTGCCTAAGAGAAAAAAAACAGTGAGAAATGTTTTTACACATGCTATAGAACATACTAAATTCTTTATGTCACTCATACTCACTTGGGAGTCTAATTATGATGTTTACAGGGCTGTGCACTTTTGTGAAAACTAAGCCCAGATAATAACTGTGCTCCCTTTCATTACTGTTTTTAAGGACAATTGTTACTACATAGGTTTCTAAAATCTATGTAGATCAAAATTAATTTTTGTTGGACAAGTATTGCAGTCATGTTCTAAAATTCAGGAGGTAGTAAAAAAGTTACTTGAGCTTACTTTCCTAAGTATTTAAGTGATGATAAAGAAGAAGGAGTAAGCATTGTGCCAATTACATTTGAAAAAAACTAAGAGTAGTTGTGAACATGGGTGAAGTTTAAAATTACTTAAAGAAATGCACTATGAATAATTTAATAAATTGAAATCAGGAAACAATATTTAAACTGGGATTTTCGTCTAGTCCTTGGCTCTGAAATCTCTTCAAATTTCTATGTTTTCAGTTTAACATGGCCCAGGAAAGAAGCCAATACTTTTTGGTTATGACTTCATTAGTTAATTAAACTGGGCTGATAACAAACTTTTTTTGTTACTGTCTATGTAACCTGGAAGAAATTTATAAGGGTTTAGAAACTGGAGAGAGATATTGATTCAAGTAATTTTGCTGTAAAAATTTACATTAATGGCAGTGTACCTGCCCATTTTTTTTGGCTACAGAAACTACTACTGTCCTGGATAGTATATATAAAAAATTTTTCAAAAACCCAACAGCTGAAAATATTACTCTGTGTTTAAGAACTAGGCTCTGTGTGTGAAGTTTCTGAGACACCACAAAGCTATGCCAACTCTCCTCTTATAGCAGACCCTAAAAACTTCCCAACTCACCTTGATGTGCTGTTCTGCAGTGCACACGAGCACTTGGACAGGTGCTGGAAGCACACAAAGTGAATACTGAATTTTTCTAAACTGGTAATATTGGCTGGATGGCAGCTCAGAACACCAGTGATATAGTTTATTTATATAAGGTGGGAGCCCTCCTCAGATATGTCAGACCCTCTGAGCTCTAGAGAATGTGCTAATTGCCATGAGGGTCACAACCTGAGGCACTTCATCTACATGAAGTCACAGTGGCTATACAAGTAAATAGATCAGTCCCAATAAAGATCCCTGACACCCAGACCAACTGGTGCAGTCTCAGAACATTATGACTGAGATTTAGTTCAATCAAGAGCACAATACATGCCATAATGTACAATTATCACCTCAATATGTTCTCTGTTCAAAATGCTGAAAAATAAATTCCCTGGAATGATCTATCTTCAAGATAATTTCCAGACTCTTTATCATACAAAGAGCTAGCTCAAGACCTAGCAAAAACAAAACAAACATGAAAAAATATCCAAACAGCAAAATAATTCTACAATGTGGACAAAAGGAGATCTAGTATGTCTAATTTTGCGACATATGGTAACATAGACATGTGCTCTGTATATGTCATTTGGCTCTATAAAGTGATCACAGGACGCTTCCCTGAGCAGAACCCATATATATCTAGATACGGTTGGGATTATACATGAAAAATGACATAGGAGCAATGGGGACTCTTCCATAGTCCAGGCTCTGCTGCCCTGAGTAATACATTCTAATCCATTTATAAATATGCCTATCTTTATCACAAAACTACATATTGATGACAAAGTACTTCCTCTTCTAAAACTTACCAAAAATGATAATTTTGAAATTTCAAATCATTATTTGGGTTTCTCTCTAAGCTTCAGGGAACACATGTTCAGCTATTGTTTATTTTGCTTGAAAAACATCTTATAACCATGGTGATAAAATGTGTATGTCCAGTGGCAGTTCAAATGATATTTAGCCTGTGAGAATTGCCACCAAGCTCTGTTGCAGAGGAGTGATGTATTTCCTGCTCATATATGTATTTTGGTCAGCACTTCTTGTTTGAATGTATAGTAGTGCCAGACTTGATGCAAGTTCTGTTCTTTCTGTAAGAGAACCCAGGAAGGTTTTCCAATGGATTATAAATTTTGATAGGGGTGTACCCCATGTTCCCAAGGTAGCAGATACTAGTTACTTTTAAAACAATCAGAATACCGCTATAGGAAAAATGAGAAATTAGATTAAAAAAAAAAAAACCTCTAGTGTTTTGTAACATGATAAACAGAATACATATTTGAAAGAGAGAAATAGTATTTGTTTCTTCTGCTTCTTGGAACTAGAGGACACAAAAATTAAGTAGACTACTTACCAGATGGAAAAATAGAAAGTTCATATGTAGCTGTGGCATTTTGAGAATGAAAAAGCTTAGTATGCATAAAAGCTCCACATCTACGTTGTGCATTCAGTGGCAAAAGGACATATGGAAAAAATAGAAATGTCATTGCATTAGTCATTGAATTAATGTTGTGACTGCCTGTTAGTATCAAGGTTATGACTTATACAGGACAAACTCTTCAGTCTTTTTTTTTTTATCAGCACTAGTTATTCTATTTACATGTCCTTACTTTAACTTTGTTGACGGCAGAGATGTTTCCTCTAGACTTTCATATTTATCTGCTCTAGCAGAGTTGCAGAAGCCGTCACTTCAAATAATAAACTGCAACACAACATTTCTATGTGCAATAAAAATATTCAGTTCATGTTTGATCTAAAGCATAGGGAGATTTGGAGAGTACATCTTTTACTATGGAAGACACTGTAGGGGTACTTTAGTAATGACATCTGATAGACTAAGCAGTTTAAACTGCACTTCAAATGAAAGTGTTATAGTGATAGCAGTATGTACAAGTTTGAAGAAACTTACCAATTTTCTCATAGAATATTGATATATTTTATGACTTCTCATGTTTTCCTGCCTTTTGTTCATGGAAAATACACCTCAAATCTTATCTTTTAGATACAGAAACTCAAACTTCCCAGGTCATCTGTTTAGTCTTTTGAAAATCTGTCACAGTTCTCTGAAGTTGGTGTTGTTCAGCCACTGTTCCATACACCAGTGTATCTGTGAAACAGGAGATACAGTATTGATATTTTTGTATTCATATTGATTTACAGGCTTAATTGCCTTTCTGAAAAGGTTTGGCAGAAAATTCATCGTGTGATGTATAGCACTTATCTGAATCATCATGTATTTAAATTCACATAAGGCATATGTATTTTTTTTAACCAAAATGTTAGCACATTTTATTAATTCTACTTAAAAGCATTTATGTCAGTAATTGGTTTAAGTGGACTTATGTACACAAGATACAGGATAAGTAAAAAATGCAAGATCACTTATTACTGGACTTACTTTGCTTCTAAAACTTTATCAGAGTTGCAGAAAAAATATATGACATTGGCTTTGATAAATACTAATCACAGAAATTCTTTTTTTTTCCTTTTTACTATTAAATAAAACTTTACATCCCTCTCAAAAATGTTGGAAATGACCTCCAACTGTAGCATGGTTATACTCACTAGCAATTTACATATTAATCCTCAAAACAGTATGCAATCATAGAACTATTATACCTTCTGCATGACTAAACACAAGTAAAGCTTTGCACTGAGCTGTGCAGAACCTAGGAGGAACATGAGCAGGCAGGACATTAACATGAAATAGGCTCAGAGTCTGGAGTTGAGGCAGTGGCCGAGGTAGCTAAGGATCCCAAGAATGAAGATCTTGCGAGACTCTGCATTTAGCCATCGCTCAATATGGGACTGCAAAAACATAGGTCCTGTGCAAGGTGGGGCTGGTTTCTAAGCTATAAAGCTCAGCAGCAATCAGCAGTCACATGCCCATGGATCTACCTGGATCCAGTTGGGGTTGGGTGAAGCTCAATTCACTTGAGGCATCCAGGCTACACCTGAAAGAACCAATTGTCTCTGGAGAGGTTGATCCCTAGTAGAAGGACTGGTGAATCTCAGCCTGTGGAACAGCCCAGGAGTTTGAGCTCTTCTAGGAAGCAGTTCAAGCCCTGTCAGTTAAAATACCAGAACCTTCTTTTCTTACAGGACTTTGTTGTCTTCCCCTACTCTGTCCTTCTTCTCTCTTTTTTTCTGTTCTTCTCTTAATTCAATTTATATCGATTTTCAGCCAATCTCTTGAGTATTCAGGGGGACTTATAAAGTCAGTGGATAGTGACAAACACCTTATTAAAACCTCCTCAGACACTGCAGAGGTTGTGGCTCTGTTACTTTCCATTCCTAAGGAAGGTATTCCGATTCATCCTGCCAAACACACAGCAGCTCATTAAATATTATGAGAAAATGTGATTGTAAATAGAGAAACTATCAACAAGGTCCAATTTTACACCAGAAAACTGGAACAGACCGTAGAAACAAATTAAGACCAGCACCATTTAACTTGCCTTCTTTGGCTCATCAAATCAACTTTGCAGGATTTTCTTATCACAAAATGGCATACATTTTCTTTCTGTAAGCTTTCCCACAAACTTTGTATTGTTTCTGCATATATATAGCCCTCTCTACTTTTTAATCTGTGCTTATTGCTACCTCTAAAAAAGTGAGCAATTCACTGAAGAAATTAGGCAGTGGAAAGGACTCTGAAAATTAGCATGAATGTATTACAACACTATGTCTAACCAAAGCTTTGAGCAGCAATTGAAAAGAACAAAACAAATAGTGCAATTCAGTATAAGGAAAGACAGTTTATATTGTTTGGGTGTGATTGTTTTTTTTCAAAACTAACAGCATGACATGTTTTATAATTACACTTTAGTTTTTCTGATATGCTTGTGTTTTAGCTATCTTGCACAGCTGCTAAACAATTTTATTGTCTTCAGCAACATTTTGAAGGTGCTAGAGCAGCTTTGTATTGGGGTAAAAAGGGAATCTGTCTGGCTGCGGTACCATTGTAAGAATGCTATTTTATTGATGCACACAGTGGTGTCACAGAAAATTCCAGGGTTTTAAGATAAAGGAATACAAGCCTGGTGTTCAAGCTCAGAGCCCGGTTCTTTAGCAAGATCTGCTGTGGCCAGATTTGAAAAGTGATTGATCTGGACCCAGCTGTGTTAAGGTAGCATGTGAAGCTACAGCATCTCCATATCCTTGAAGATCCCTCAAAGGTGCTTAAGATGACAAAAAGATCAACTTTTTCTACAGATGAGGCAGGGAGGGTGCAGGGTTGAGTCCATGAGGAGGCAGAGCAGTCCTTGCCTGGTCAGAGGTGGAGGAAAGGCATGAGAGAGGCAGAGTCCTTCTGAGACAAACACCTGCAGTGGGGAGCAAGACATGACAGAAAAAAAACAAACAGCTGGTATGGAGGCTTTACCTATAATAATTTATGTAATCTGCCAAACCAGCCCTCAACAAGGTTCTCTCCTAAATTCTTAATTGAACAAGTCAGTGGTAATCAGAAATGCATACTGGGGTATGAAATATTCAGCCTACCAACTGGAACACCTTGGGGATAACAATACAAACACACTAAAAAAAAAAAAAAAACCGACTGGAACTAAAATCACTGGACTTCTGAATTACTCATGAAATTAATAATAGCTCCCAGACTTTTTCTTTCAAGGCAATTACCAATTACATTTCTCTATGGAAGAGAAGCGTTAAACCCTTTGGGCAGTAAAAGTTTTAAATGCTAGAAGCTATAACAGACAAATATTTATGTACCAGGGATTACATACAATTTTCTGTGCAACAAGAGCTGAACATAAACTGTTATGTGATACTTATGCACAGTCGTACGTAAATAACACAAGGTTCATGCAGAGCTTCATATTATGAAGTTTATGTACAAAATCTTTCCATCACACTAACTTTTTTTGCTTACATTTGTAGCAAATGGAACCACCAAAAGCAAGCTGAAGGCAATCAAAAAGGAAAAGCAAATGAAAACCACAACACATGACACATAATCCAATTCAGAAGAGAAAAATTTTGCAAAATTTCACATCACGAGGCATCTAGCTTTCATTAAAAGTTTTCTTTGTAAAGTTTCAATTACTTCATAGCATGTCCTAGTTATAGAATCACCAAAAGGGGACCTCCATTCTGTGGTTTTCTAGGGAATCTAAAAAAAAGTATTCTTGACAATTGTTGTAGAGGGAGATGGGAGTTTACTTTTACATCCATCATCCAGGTTAATTCTCCAGATCCACATCTATATATGATAAATGTATTTATAAACTAACAAATATGTGAAGTTCAACTATAATAACTCAGTTTTCCATCTGACCTTTACTTTGTATACATAATTATGTGTTCAAGTTGCTACACCTTTCATTTCCATCTATATGTATAAAGAATTATAGCTGCAAAAAAAATTATTAATGAAGGAATATTGTGCTTTCCAACAGAGCAGTCTAACAGATTTTGGAAAAGTCAACAGTATTGATTTATCTTCCATTACAATCTCTGGAGTCCCCTTTCAATAAACTATGGAGCTATTTATAACTTCAGAATATTTTAACATACTGTTTTACAAATCCCAGAGGTTTCCTTTCACACTTCATGTTTTCTGTTGTGATCTCTACAGATTTCAGGACTGTGCTACAGGTATTGTATTCCAGCTAAGACATATGAGTAGGTCTCATATTCTGTAGTTAGTTTCCTTTAAATTATCAAGTTCTTGAGGAATTTATACTTGCTATAGTGTGCTACAGTTTATTCACAAATTAACTCATCTCTTTCATAACTAAAAATAGGCAAGTGCATATTTTTTCTCTTTATGACTTGGGACTTGTGTATTAAATTAGATCTTTGAACTGCTTAAAAGAAGGACAAGAGAAGAAATACAAGGATGTTAAATACTCACTTTTAACATAAGGAATATCTAGTAATCCTAGATCTTAGCTTATAATACATTTCATTCTCCTCCAGGTTAAAAAGGAATTTCAGGCATTTTCTAATATTCAAGTATGGTATTATTATTTTTAATACATAAATATATATTCTTCTTAAGTAGAGACCAAGTCTTATGTTTGCTTGGAGGCCTCCTTACTCCAGAACCATTTTCTAACATCTCTCATTACTAATGAATTGCCCTGAATTGCAACAGTACTGTTATTATTTAGTGATTGCTATTTATCTTTTGAAAACTTTAAGTGTCATGAGTTCCCTAACTAAACTGTCATTAATATGATTACTTTTGACTAATAATTCACATTTTTCTGGGAAATAAAAATCAAACAAGATTGAATTTTCAGGGATTCTTTCCTGTTCTGCCCACCAAAAAGAAAAAGAGGACATGTCAACTTATCAAGCACTAGCACCTACTTATGTGCCCCTATTTATGGTCATGTTCATTCTGCTATCAGAGCAGATGTATCAAGGGTACATTTTGGTTGGTTAGGGTTTGTTTGGTTTGTTTTAATTGTTTGCCGTGCCAAACTCTTTGCAGCAATGTTCAACAACGTAATTGTTACAATGGTATCAATCTGCAGCTTGAAAAACTAAGATTGGATATTGAGAGGGGAAAGGTCACAAGGTAGGTAGTACTTCACTGTATAGTATAAGTTGCACAGAGAGGCTGTGAAATCTCTCTCCTGGGCATCTTGAAGATTCTGCCAGACACAGATAGAGCTGTGCACTGCTGGCAGTAGCCCAGTTCAAGGACTCCAGCTGACACTCTTGTTATGCTATGAAATAATTTCAGTCCCTTACAACATCCCAGAAGCAATAACAGCTACTGTCTAGCACAGGAAATAACTCACTGTGTGCCTAAAGATTGCATTACCTTTAAACCCTAGTGTGTTAGGAATAATGTAGAAAGAAAAAACAATCACTGATTCATTGAGCTTAACTGATTGTATTTACACCCTTAATATTATTTTAACAATGCTATTTTGTGGTTAATAAATGCTATCTTGTATTCATCAAAGTGGAAAAAATTCCTTTATGATGGGACCTGGTCTTTGAAAGCTGTAAATGCTGTACAGTGTGTACTTTTGATCAGCAAGAAAAAGTAATGCATACCAGCAGCTTTTGAGAATTACAGATATCTTGTAAGAAAATAAAAGGCTATTGTGTAGACAATGGCACAGAAGTTCAGCTCATTATTGATTTGACAAGAATGATCCTCATGGTTTGATTTTCCAGAAGAATTGAATGATTTGAACTCTTTTATATTCTCAATAATTACCTTTATTCAGACATAAAGCCAGGTTGGAACTGCAATCAAAAGTATAAAATCAGAAGATCTGTATTGACAGGAACTTTGTTCATTCATGGTTTAATAAACTGATTACTTCATAAATCCTTATTGCTATATTTTTTTAAAGGTCTTCCTCTTTCAAGGTCTGCTGACAAATGAAAACAAACTCATATTCCTCCACAGACCACAGTAAATAGGTGGAAGAGTGATGGAATTTGTACAGAAGCATATTTCCAGGAGATGGCTTATAATGAGGAGTGTTATCTGCCATTGTGGAGTAAGGGACAGTGAGTCAGAGCTGACCATGCCTCTGACTCTGTCTCATTAGTCACAAGTTCTGTCCCTGGTTTTCACAGTTTTTTTCTGGTATTTCAGCAGATGTTCTGCAAGAAGGCCAATAATCTATATAATAATACCTTTGAGCTTGTTTCAGTCAACAGAGTAAATACAGAAACTATTAGTCTTACTAAATGTTGCTAGTTACTGTGTCTGTAAAAATGCTGCAATGTTTTCTGATAAACATACATCCCAGTTGCAAACCAGCTTTAGTTCTATTGACCTTTTGCCCTCATTTATTCACTTCACAGAAATAATTTAGAAAAGGAGTTCACTGGTATACATATTCATAGAAACAACATATTTCTATAGGGTGTTTCAAATCTTTGGAAAGGAAAAATCAAATTAGAAGTAATCTCAAATAGAACTTGTCCCAAACTGCATTTGGCCAAAGAGGGAGCAGGAACACAGAGCAAGAAAGACTATTGAAATTATTTCAAGGATGTCAGTAGTAACTATGATTTTTTGTAAGGCCATGAACTGCAGCAAAATTCACTATCACATCCCCAAAAGAAGATAAAAACTTCACAAAATAAGTTTTAGGACTAATTTATCCACTTTTACAGGTGTCTTAAGTAATGAAGCAAAATAAACCATTACATGAACAATGTTCCAGCTTCTTCCTTAAGATACTTTAATCAGCGAGTATGGAGCATCTAGAAACAATAGAAAATATTTTAGGCCACAGTGAAGGAAGATACTTGTTTACAGCACAGAGATTTATATATGGAAATTTAGTCAGCTTGCCTTTTGAAAATTTACTATGGTTTGAGCTGATAAACTTTCTTATAATCAATGGCTAAGAAAGCTATATATTAAAATTATCTTCTTTAAATTTTAAACAAGCATTGGATAAATAACAGGTTCATAAATAATAATCAGATTTTGTATGCAGAATGTTTTTCTAAATAATTAAAATACTGGTAATAAATTTTCTACACAGACTTTTCCACCCTGGTTTCCATTCTAGTTCTTTCTACTGATGGTTAACTATAAGGCTTTCTAGATATAATGACTAGTCATTAACTGATCAGCATTTTAACTTTTCAGCATTTTAACCATTGGAATATGTGAAGTTTTCTGGAACCACTGTATAAAAACAGAGTAGCATGAATGTAGTGAATCACAAATGGAGATGGAGAAGTTTTTGTTAAAATGTTCAAATTTATATGAACAACGGCTAATTAACTTTACAGCATTTTGTACCTTCTTTGATGTCCAGTTCCATTCACCACTGAAGATATTTTAGGTCTTGAGTACTCTTGTGCATCTAGGCCTAAGAAAAATGGCAGAGAGCAGATGAAAGTTTGAACTGAGCAGAGAACAGACTAAGAATAAGGACTTTGTGAGGAGGTGATGGTAGTTTGAGGGTCTGCTGTCAGAATACAGACTGGCAAGAAAAAGACCCCAACTATTATTTTCCCTATACAGGGAAAGATGTTAATTCCTTTAAAACATATAATGTTCTTATTCTTAAAAGAGCTGTAGGAGTTCTGAGTCATTCATTGATTATTTTATATAGGGGGAAAAAAGATTGGTTTAAAAGACTTCTGATGTCTTTAAGCCAACAGGATAATAACTAGTGAAGGTTAAAAAAAATGGTGTTGCTTTTATACAACATGAGAAGATAGTTAAGAAGTGAAGAATGTGGCAACCTGGTTATCATCAGCATAAAGAGCCCTATATTCACCTAAGATATTGTTTGCAGCATTTATTAACGTCATTGCATCTGCTTACTTGCTCATAGACATTTACTGTAATTCACGAAACTGTGGACATTGATTCTCATATCTTATTTATAGAGATGGCAGCCTTTAAATATTGAATGGTGCCTTTTTGTTCTGGGAAAATTTTTCCCATATCAAGGGCACATTTAAACAGACTATGTTCATGGAAATCTTCAGCTGAGTATTTCTGGGACTTCAGCTTTTTTTTTTTTCTTCTTTTCCTTGAAAAATCTTGTACAAAAAATATCAGAACTGAACATATATGTGCCTTTGAATGTCAATTAAAAACAATCAGCAAAAAAAAAAAAAATAATCCTACTTCAGATCTGTGGCATTTCCGTATCTGAAATGAACTTCATTTATAAAAGCTCTCACTCCTTCTGAGAGGCCTGCTTGAATTACCTGTGTGTCTGTGCCGTTCCTGCTGAAGTGCTGATTGAATGCTAGTAGATAGAAAAGCAGACCTTAGGAATGTGACAGACAGGTCACCCTCTAGTCTTTATTCTTGTTTCATACAGAATCACTTTGTCCAAACCAGTTAGATGTGTTCTGAAAGGTGCCTCCCTTCCACCAACAGCTAATACACACTTTACAGATGTAAATATATTGGTGCAGTTATAACATCCAAGCCCCAGTTCATGTTCAGCAGGTATAACACTAATTGCAGGAATAGTTAAGACTCCTCTAATTAGGATAAAATCCATCGACTGCATATAGCTTTTATGTAAGTGTTGCTGAAGCAGGTTAATTGGGAATTCCCTGGTGACAAGGGACTTGTCTCATGGTTGCATTGAAATGCTCCTTAGTGCAGTAAACCAGGCTCTGGCAATCAAGAAGCATGATCAGTAAGGCTTAACACTTTGCAGTGAGATTAAAGCACTCTCTTCTGTGCCTCCAAAATTAACCCTGTTTGGGGGAAATATGGTGGCAGAGATGGCAATAGTTATCATACAGATCAGTGTTGCAGTCTATTTGCAAACCATCAAATGCAGAACAGTTTGTCACAGGGACTGATTGCTAAGGTAACATGTAGCAGTAGCACCAGACAATCTAGACTTCCACAAGCAGCTTCTCATGATTTCAGTAGTCCCTTCAGTTTACATTTAAATTCAATCAGGAAGAGCATGATGGCACAGCTGGAATAGCCAACAAGCCAATACTGAAATATCCAGTCCACTTTCAGGAGAATTAAATTCATTACTAATTTGTTATGCTTGAGATACTCATCATATAAAACAGAACATGGAGATAAAATATAGAACCACTGCAGGCATGCTGTTTTCACACAGTGAAGGCAGACCAGCTCCTTTTTTTTCTGGGCAGAGATCTCAAGAGCACTGCTGGTACCATCTGCTGTGGGGCAGGGAAGGAGACTGATATCGGTCTTTAGTGAGGGATTAGATGATCTTGCCTTCATACATTGATTTGCCAGTATATCCATTTAATTCTGGACTGTAAGTCTCCCCTGGGTTTATATTACTGTGCCTGCTGTGTGCTGTTAACCCCATCTGAATCTAATAATTTCTGGAAGATAAGACAGTTGTTTTTTTTAAGCTCTCCAAAGATTTTTCTTAGAAAGGAGCCAATCTTAGACAAGCCTGCTGTGGAAAAAATGTTTTCCCTTCAGATTAAAACTTGTCTGACAGAAAAGTGGCCAGTTGCATATCACCTATGAGACACAAAGGACCAGGGGCACATTTCTGCCTGTAATGTGACTTTAGATCCAAGTGACACATAAACATGAGCATGATGCCTTTGCTTATGCAAGCAGTGTCCATTTTGTCTCCATTTGGATAAATATGTTTGAAATATTCAGAATCCTTAAGGATTCCCAGCTCCACGGAGCATCATTAGAGCCACTTTTAGAGGAGTGCCTAGAGGACATGTTAGAATGACAGTACTGGTAACACAAGATATTTCTCTGGTAGAGATAGGCCTTATGAAAGATACAGTCTGGGCAATCTGCCACAGAGTGTTTTTTTGTTGTTGTTTTGTTGTTTGTTTGAATAAGAGGAGTGCTTCTTTGCATAAGAGTTATCCTGTTAGGCATGCCTGACACTAGACCTTGGCAGGCCATGCGCTTTTGCAGTGGGGCCTTCAATCTTCTTTAGTGGGTGCTTAAAGGATGGAAATAATATATGGAATAGCAAAAGGGAGCAGTGTTTCTAACTTTGGCCAGAAACATGAGTATAAAGATATTTTCTAGCCAACTCTTTATCATCCCATCCCAGAAGACAGACTGTGATAATGTTAGGCAAAGTGAAAGTGGTCTGCAGTTAGGATTGCTAAGTCCTGCAAGTAAGTCCTGCAGAACACCCTGCTGCAGGCTACACCATGACACGATAATTCCAAGGGCGTTTGGGATACTGTTGTTCAGGCTGTACCTGGCAATGCAGTAGCTCATATGTAATTGAAAGCACGCTTGATTGCCACATGACAGGAATTAAGCTTCAATTCTATTTTTCCTTAAAAAAAGGGTGAAAAAAAAAATCTCTTCCCTTTAGGCGTTTGAAAATGCCATTCTCACATAGAAAACATTAATTTTTGATTAAGCACCCTTAGTGGCCTGAAATTCTGGGTGGAGAACTGTGTGACTAATGGCAGCAAGGCATGCATCATTACCTATGCAGAGGTGATTCATGTCCTGTCCACAGGCAAAATTGCTGCCCTGTCTGCAGTTTAAGCCTGGGAAGTTTTGTAACATGTAGCCAGCGTATGTTTTACACCTGTGGTAGGTGGGCATTGTTCATGATACATCATGCATGACTCAGGAGGGTCTGAAGAGTCAGAGAGTCATTTCCCTGCTGACAGAGCTGCTGAGCAGTGTGTGGCACCTCTCTGGGGAGCCCTTCTGAAGAAAACACAAACCCCTTTCTACTCTTGCACAAACAACAACAAAGTGCTTCCCCCAAAGTAATTATTACTCTGGTGCTGGCAGAGAGTAATTATTGGAAGGGTGATCAGGTCTCCCAAACCAGATGGTCAGTTGCTGTTGGGGCAGTCATGGGAGTCTCCATTGCAAGGGCTCTTGTGACATATTCAGCTGGATTGATTGAGACTTTTCCAGCCACCAATTTTTGTAAACCAACTGTTCTTTTATGCAACTGCTCCAGTACATGTGATCAGATGTTTTAACTGCAGAAAAAGCATGTCTCAAACATTTTAAAAATAAGAAATTATTAAAATTTCTTCATCTTTGGGTATGGTTTCTATTTAAAATTATCCCATATATGTACAATCTGTGCAGCAGCAGCTACCTGTGAATCTCTGGGGGTTCCTATACAGGGTGTTAATCAACACATAAATTAGATTAGTCATAGCAGGAGCTGTCTGGGGGAATCTTGAGAACTGTCCAAAATCCCATGTGAAGAGTTCCTGTAAGCATCAATCAAATACTTATTTGTGAAGGTGGCTAGGAGCTGGTCAATCTCCAAGTCACGTCCATTTTCTCAAATCAGACATTTGCATTACATCTATGCCAATAACTTGTGGTCTACTTCTTGGACCAGTGACAGGGTTCATATTCTCAGAATGCTGGGTGTGCATAAAGGCACAACCTTCATCATCACCTACTTCAAAATTCCAGCTACTGAAAAAAATTATTTTCACACATACAACTTGGAATTTTAGTTCCATATCTCTTGCCACACTGTGACCATATATAAAAATTTAGATATAAAGAAATATAATATTCTGTTTACTAGTCAATAAAAACCTAAACAAAAAAGTTCCAGTTATTTATATTCTGTGTTAGAATCTCTTTGCTCTTGCTAAAATTAAGCAAACTAAAGTGAACCAGTGAGGGGGAGTTACACAGCCTTGCAAACTGTAAAGCAGGTCCCCTGTTGAAGCTGAGTTTTCACGTGCATTTCTCTTAGCACCAGCTGAGGCTATAATGATCCCTCAATTCTAGTTTTCTCAACTAAGGGGAGACTGGCCTAGACAAAAGTAAGAATCTAGGCCATCTACTGAGAGGAAGAGAGAAGCAGTTTTGCTAATAGGATAGTCTGTATTTTCATTATTGTTAAAGATATAATAAAAAACCTATTCTATTTATCTTCTATTTATTTCTTGTGATAGATACAGGTGAATGAATTCTTCTAACAGACCTAATTTGAAGTCCCTGGTGCAGCAATGGGAAGCATTGCTGTGCAGGAATTTTAGCAGAGAGATGAAAGACTTTTTTTTTGATAGACATATGCTGGATAGGTCCTTGGGTGTGTGTGAAGGGATACTGGCCACACATTTGGTATGGCCACTCTCATTAACATGTGAAGGGTGTAATCTAGTTATCATCACCCAGTGAGTTAATACCAAAATGCTGCATAGATATAGGTAGTGAGTAGTACAGTCACAGTAGTGTTTACACAAGCAGTAAATGCCCTCTGACCCATTAAAGTAAACATGTACTCAGGGACTGCTATCAAAGGCTATATCAGTGTAAGCAGAGTTTCATTGCCATCATCCCTTTAGGACCTACAACACAGAGAATAATCACTTATCTCTTAATATTAATGTCAGATTAATTCAATCAGTAAGAGCTATAATCATGGATTCAGGGTTCCAAAGCAATCTCGAGTGCAGGTCTACTGGGGAGGAATCAGGGATTTACAAGGTTGGCATCTAATTTCCATAACTTATTGCAGGTATTAACTTGAGACTAGGAGAAAACAGCTGAGTTTTGTATTTTTTGTAACAACATGTTTCCTTATTTTAATCATGAAAAAAACTTAAAATTACTGCATAACTGTTTTTATTTCAGTGCAGGAACTGTCAGTGTAAATTAGTTACTCCATATTTGCACAGGCACACCTGAAGTCAGAAGGGGTTTCCTAGCAACCTCATCTTCATCAAAACTTGAAGGAAAAATAATTATATTTAATAGAATAAAACTTTACTAAATGAAAAGATATGACACTTCAGTTTCATTTTCCTAAAGAACATTCACAGTGCTTTCCTTGTTCTTGTTTCCTAAATTTCATGTCAGTTATATAACTCATTTTTTTAGATCATAGACATCACCATCAACTATGTTAAAAGTGCTCTTTACTTCTGTTGAAATTCAAGTTCTCCGTGCCATGATACATCTTCTGTACATTTTCTTGAGAATTGTTCAAAAGACAGAATTAAGGCAAACATGCATTTCAGACCTCAAAATATATTCAGTGAATTCGAGTTTAAAAGTTGATGGAACACATCACTACAAGAATTAGGTATCTTTCTACTGTTTTCTTTAGATCTCTTTCCACTTTATTATTTAGAATTACTATCTTTATAATGCAGAAGCTCAACCGGGGTTTTTTCTTATTATTATTTTAGTAAGATTTGCTAGAAGAAATATTTAGGGTTTATGCTTAACCCAGATGTACAGGCATAGAGGAGGGAGGAGACCATTCCAGATCTGGGAGTAGAGCTTGGCTGTCTGTTTTACTATGGTATATGGGCCTGCATAAAATAAACCCCAAAACAGGTTTTGAGGCTAAGAGGAACTTTCTTAACCCAGAACCTGACATGGATGACTGAATAAAACAAGCACAGTATTGAGTCAATTTATGGGACTGAAATAAAGTAAGATCAGTTAGTCAAGTCTTTTGATTAATAATCTGAGAAAAACCATAAAAGTCAGAAAAAAATTTCAGAAAGCCAGAAAATTAAATGAGAAGTGCAAAATAATTAGAAGTGTTATTTTTTTTAGTAGGCTTCATTGCATATACAAAACAAAACAAGTAGCTTAATTCTTTTGTTTCTCAATTGGATAAGCATGATTAATCACAGAGTCATAGAATAGAATTATAGAATGGTTTGGGTAGGAAAGCACCCTCCAAATCTTTTAGTTCTGACCCTCCTGCCATGGGCAGAGACACATCTCACTGGAAGAGGTTGTTCAAAGCCCCATCCCGTTTGGCCTTGAACACTTCCAGGGATGGGGCATCCACAACTTCTCTGGGCAACCTGTTTCAGTGTTTGCCACCCTCACCATAATGAATTTCTACCCAATATATAAAATCTAAACCTACCCTCTTTCAGTTTATAGCCATTACCCCCTGTCCTATCACTACATGCCCTTTTCAAAAGTCCCTCTCCATCTTTCTTGTAGGCCCTTTTTAATTATTTAGTCAACTGTACATCACTAAAATATCTTCTGTGATCATCCTTAGTAAACTGGACACCTCAGTGAAAATATACTGAAATATGCACTTCCTTTCAGTATAAAAATGTACATGCAAACATAATAAATAAATTAGCAGATAGGTAGATAACTTTTGAAAATTTGTTAATCAAATTTAAAATGCTATTCCTAACTTGGGATAGACTTGATCTAGATTTAATTAATTTTTTTTAAAAATCAGGAAAATTTTTTTCCAAAGCACATATCTCTGGATGTCTTGAACTATTGCGATGGTGAAATTAGTTTATTACAATTACTGTGTAAATAAATAGAGTGTGAACAAACAATTCTGCTCACAGCAGGAACCTCATGTAAGAATGAAATATGACTTTGTGAAGAACACTTCACAGTTTTAATGTAATACTGGTTGCAAAATAACTACATGAACATCATAGGCCATTATTTAAGATAAAAATTGATGGCACTTACTTTAAGTAGTCAGGTTTTCAAGTTGCTACTTAATGCATATAATTTGAAAGTATTCAAATAACTTTAGCTAAGACTCTGACCTTACAAAGAATCCCCTTAGGGCACTGAGGATCATGTTAAAAAGTTTATAGCTAGATCTGAATCTGAAGGATCTCCTTCACAAGCACTTGCTGAATGTCATTGAAGATATTCCTAGCAGTCTTTCTGAAAAAATCAGTCATTAAGAACTTAATCTGACACTAGCTATATATATATATATTTGGAAATCACCCCCTCCTGAGAACACGCAAAGGTCTTTGTGAAACTTAAATTTCATTTAAGAGCTTGAGGTCTAATGGGATTTTAAACATTTTACTCAAACAGAAAATTGCTTTGGCACAGCTATTCCATGGGTGGGGGGCTTTTCTATTCACACTCAAAGATTTTTTTTTTTTTTTATAATTCAAATTACTTTTTTCTTCTACTACCAAGTAAAGTAGATGTTCAAGGGAGATGAATTTTTACTATAATTTTATACTCAGTCAGAAAAGTAGTGAATAAATATTTTAAAAATCAATAAAATGTAAAAAGTTCCAAAAAAAGTCATTGGTCTCAAAACACTATAAACATAAGATTGGATTGCTAAAATGCAGTAGACATATTAAAAGGGACAGATGCTTCCCTAAAAAACAATGATATTTTGTTTTCCTATAGTATATGCGTAGTTATTCTCATAGTTTTGTAGAAAGGCATGAAAAAAAAAAAAGGAAATAAAACCCATGTGTGATCCGTGTTATTTTATAAACACTGTTTTTAAGATTTCAGTAATTTAGTATTTATTTGCAATAAAAGTAACAATAACTTACAATACTTTGTAAAACACTGATGTTGGAATTAGACATTTCAATGGTCGCTATTAGCCCTCTTTTTGTATACCTATAAATATAGTGCTTCCTTTCTTTTTAGGTATTGTTGTATTGGAAAATGTAATAAATGAAAGAAGAATGAATGACTGTTTAAGTGTTGCTGGCTAATCTTAAATGATTGCCTCATAAGTGTTTTTAAAATGTTAAAAATGTAACGTTAAATTGCATTTGCTATTTGATTTATAGCAGCATAAAGAGAAATTAGTTTTAATGTGGTCTATCCCAGCACTAGGTATTATGGAAATGATCCGTGAGAAGTTCCCTAAATCCCTAAAATTTAATATTTTAACAAGACATGAGAGAATGAAAGTAATTAGTTTCATCTAGTTAAAATATTGAGGGACTAATCCTGCTGTTATTTCCCCTGAGAAGTAAAAAAATACTCACTCTAAAACAAGGTGGAGGAGGGCTGCCTGCCACAGGTAATTTGGCTGTGGCTGGGACTTCGAGGGCTGTTTCAGTAATTGTTCAGTTGTCTCTAGTGCAGCCTTTGTAGGAAGCTGGATGTATTTGTCTTTGGCAATGTCCAAGACTTAGCAAGTTTTGGAAGCATTCCTGTTCTGGTCTCCTGTTCCTCTGTCTGGGCTTCTCCAGGTACCACAGGTTACAGCCCTCTGCTGTGGGGAGAGGGTCCAGCCTGCTCCTTCTTGGTGGCCATGAACTCTAGATCACAACAACTCAGGAAAATACTCCTTCAAAACACATGGGGGAAGTCTCTGTATGTTAACAAAATATACCTGCTGTTTTTCTCTTTTGTTTCTGTTTTGTTATGAATTTTGAAAGAAAATTTACAAATGTTCCCTTATTTATACATGGCAAAGTATACTGGTGCTAGCATGACAGTCATGTGCCTTCAAAATGAATGATAACTAATGACAGGCAAACCATGCTACTTCTATTGTATTTTCAGTGTACTGTTTTCTTTTCAGTATACACTGTATAATTTACTTAAATTATGAATATATATTTCAGAATATAACTATCCCAGAAGTCAGAACCTTTTAAGCTTTTAAAAATGTGATTTTAGAAAAATATGTTCTATTTTTCCTTCAAAGTACTAGTTTTGCCAGTTTTTACAGTGCATATTGAATGCATTTACACAAATCTCTAGACTTCAAAATAGAATGACTTTCAGAATTCATCAGAATTATGATACAATGTAGTATTTTGAAAAACCTTTAAAAATATGTCTGGAAGGAACCCATTCACACAAAAGCAAGCTGTTTTGTCCTGTCTCTGTCGCCATCTTAATAAACCTGCACTCTGTAGAGGCTGACATGCAGGAAACTGGAAGGAAAGCATTACTTCAAGAGCAAAATAAAATTATGTATTTTGTTCAAATAGCCATGAAAGAGGTGTTCAGTGAAAATAATACAGCCCAGGAAAGAACTTTTATTATAATTGGATTTTGGTTTTGTTTTCTATTCTACTTTGGAGTTTTGGTTTCTTTTGGGAAAGACTTGCTGTCAAATTATTTCAGCTTTATCAGGGTTTCCAACTGTGCACAGATGGAAACTAGAGTGGCCACTGCCCTCGAACTTAAATAGGCTGCTCCATGTAAGAAATCTAGAAAAATTAAAAGACTTCAAATTAAGTTAGAAACTCACCTTTTGAGCTTGTGGGCCTAGAGATTGTAAGTACATTTGGAAGTGACTATCTGCCCATTGATAGTTCTTGTGCATTCAAAGTTACTAGCAAAAAATTATTATTTAATTATAAAATTTGTAATAGGCAGACCAGTGTCTTCCTATCATACAAGTTAAGCAATGGGCAAAGATTATGTGACCTAACAAGCTGATGAAGGGAAAATAATATTTTTTAAATTGTCTAGTGTCTTTCTTCTACTCTTTGGACATTTTCAAAGTACTCACTCAAAATCAAAATATATTACAGAAGTTAAGAAAAATTTTAACACATTTATGTGGTAGTATTATGTCGTGTATATAAGTGGTAGTAATGTTCCAATCTGCCTACTAAGATCTCCAGTAAGGAGTTTGTAAAGCTATTTTCTCTGCTAAATATTGCCCAGTAATAAGCATTCCCTTTTCCTTTCTTCCTCGCCCACTACGTCCCCACCTCCCAAATGCCAAGGACATTTGAGATATGCAGCTTTTATAAACGCTTAGTAGTCATAAGTTTTTAGAATAAGTGTCACCATTTCTCATGTCTAATTCAGGACTCTTCATCATTTGGGTTTAGCAAAACTGCAGATAGATTGATGCATTAAGCTGCAGAAACAGTGAATTCTCTCAGCCTTGTTTCAGTTTGTACAAGATAAATATTTTCCATTTCCATACTGATAGATCTTCACACAGAATCTAAACTAAACAACATTTGTCAGGAAGAGATGTCCAGATTTCTGTGTATCCAGACAATAAATATCCTTTCATGGAAATGTAGATTAAGACAGGGACATTTGTACTCAGCACTTAAGGTTGACTAAAAACCAGACAGACCTATTTATAGCAAATCAAAATAGGAAATATTTTTCTATTAGTCTGGAAAATAAATCTGCAACATAGTCAAGAATCTAAGAATGTTATTGAACTGAAGATTAAGGAAAACAGTAGACAATCATAAAGTCAGGCAAACCAGCAATTGCAAAAAGCATTAAAGGAAAGAGATTCAGAGATCAGGATTGAAGATCAAGAGCCTAGAACACATCTGTAAGTAAGAGGCATATCATACAGAAATCACTGTGAATTTTCTAAGTGGATGAACCCCACAGGGCAGTCCTTTTTTTTTTCTTTTGCAGATTAATTACGGCCATATGTAGCTTCATTGCCCAGGTGGAACTGACTGAGACGCACAGAGGCTGAACTTCCAATTTATTTTTTGAACAGAGGTTTCACAGAATGTTTAACCTAATGTTTCTTTATCTCTGAGGACTGGTTTTATTTCCCCTCAGACAATTCCAAAGAAAAAAAAAAATCTGAGGTGCTTTGAAGGATAGTCCCTCTCTTTTTGTTGCCACTCAGAGTCAGCAGATGGAAACAGCAGGCTGCAGGAACTGAGCTCTCAGCTGGTGTCTGAGCAATTGTCTCATGCCAAGAGAATTGAGGAGGCCGCAGGGGAACCAGCTCCCAGCCAGCATTTGGACAAAAGCCATGCCAAGGTGGTTAAGCAGCCTGCAGGGAAATCTGGCTTCTGCCAGTGTGTAGATGAAGCACAAGGCACAGTGAAATGTGACTCCCAGCTGGCACTAAGGCAAAAATCCATGCCAAGATATTTGATCCAGTCACAGAAAGACGGCCTTCATTGGTACCAGGCCAGAGACCAATAGCAGCAAGTTGGGAACAGCTTTCAAAGCTCTCTTGTCTCTTGTTTCAAATATGAGCCCCTCAGAGCAAGCAGAAAGGGTTCATTAATATTTCCTGAATCTTGAGGGAAAGCAGAGTTCCACCATTGTTTTCACAGCAGCCAGAAGGGAGAAATTTTTATTCCCAGACAGAACATACATGAGGCCAGGGATGGCATGCACAGCAAGAGGAGAAAGGTCCATCCTGTACATGCACATCCTTTGCTTCCTTGAAACATTCTTAGATCTTCCTGACAACAATGAGGCATTTGCATCCAATGGATATGATTCAATTGTCATTCTGCAAGGCTGCTTCTACTTCACTGCTGCTTCTACTTCACTGCTGCCTCAAGAAGAATGAGATGGTGGTTTGTGTTTTCTGTATGTGGAGACAGACCTGCTTCCTTTTCTCTTCATATCAGAGGGATTTATGGGATGGCTATAGTTCTCTCTGAAATACATTCACACATGTTCACAAATTGCTTGCAATTTCCCTGTTAAAAATATTCTTAAGAAAGGATGCCTTCCTTAAACTTTCAGAAGTTTTACAAGGTGACCAATGAATGCATCTTTCCAAAGACAGCTTCTAAATTAGGATCATACAAGCATCTCCAGAACCCTGTGAAGCAAAAAAAGATACTTTTCAAGCTGGGAGATTACTTATGCTATCAAATATGTAGCTAAGATATAAATACAGGATAACAAATAGAATGTAATTTCATGTGTGTTTTCAGAAAATAACTTTCCCATGTTCCAAACATAAATATATATTTGTCTTTGAGTCTCATTATCCAAAATTATTTTATTTGTCAATAAAGCAAATTAATTTTATCCAAGTCAAATGTGTGCAGAGAAGTGGTAAGTGATTTTCCTGTGTCAACTCAATTTTGCCATTTTATGTTCTATCCCATCCTGGTAGAGAAAGTTAAGAGTTTGGGTTTGGTCTGGCAGCTAGCCGAGACCAACCCATGAACATTTACTTCTAGAGGAAAGGAGGTTGAGCCAGGACATATCCAGGAGAAAATCCAAAGACAATTTTTCTCTACTTTACTATGTGTAGGAATTGTTGCCAAAAAATAAGATTTTTTTTTCCACTTTGTCAGTCAGTCACAATTATCATATATAGTGTTAGGCAGGCAAACATATGACTGATTCACCAACATGGAGTAATGTTTATGATGAACAAGTTTGGGTTTATGAATTGAGATGCTTAAACAATTTTTTTGTATTTTTAGAATTACTACAATGAGTCCTTTGTAAACTCTTTAGTTAGAAAACCACTTCAAATTTTGTGATTATCAACACTTCAATACATTTTAGAGTGCCAGAAAAGTAGTTTGACTGAAATAACTGTTTTTCAAACTAATTAATGTTTCTTACAGATGATATTCTTACAGTAGGTTTCTAAATATTGCTTTCTAAAATACTTTTCCCCCCTTCATTAATACTTTCATAAAATTTTTGCCTTGGAGATTAAAATTTTTCAAACCTAGCCTAAACCAGCAGTTTGTTTATTTTTCTGCAGTGTTTGGATTAATACCATTTAGTTCTCTGAAATATAAGTACACTGAAATTGATTTGTGTTATAAATTGATTCATGACTTCTTGCTGAAAAACTGTACTGATGAATCAGCTGAACTTAGAAAATTAGAAATTGGCAGATACTTATTCCTTTATTCAGAGCAATGCATTTGAGTGTTCCAGGAAAAATTGGTTTTGATTTGGCTGAGTTGTGGAGGTTTGAAAATAATGCCTCTAAAATATGCCTTGTGCATGGAAACTGAGTTCTTCTAGCATGTCTCACTAGTGTTCTGAGTAAATCAGGTTGCAGTGACACCCAGCAGACAGCCCAGAGTGCAAGAGAAGCTCAGAGTACTTCTGAAAGACAAGATGGTTACAAAGATCCCTCCCTATTCAATCTGTATTGGCACACACACTGACAAGAACATGCAGCATGTGCTCAAAGGCTTCCCAGACATTGACTGCATCCTGCTTTCTTTTATGGCTGCTAATGAACACAGAGCTGTGTCTTCTACAGTTTTGGTATTGTGCTAGTGCCAGCTGATTTACTTTATTATTAATTTATAATTATTTTTTGTTAATTTAATAAAACAGCTAAAAAAGAGCCTACTGGGAGGACAAAGATAGACATTTCCTTCCCTGAGGGACATACTTAGCACACTCAAGGCAGCGGAGATGGGAGTGTCAGCTACAGTCACAAATAAGAGTCTGACACTCATGAAATGATATTTGACAGTAGAGAAAAAGTAGCAAAAAACTTCAGAGGCATCTAGAAGGGTCTAAGACTGGTGCTATGCAGATTGAGTAGGGAAAAGCAAGGATAATAGACAAAGGATATCAAGCAAATTTCCATAATTTCTTTACTTAAATAATTAAATATTTCCTTTTTATTTAAAGAAATTGTGTTCTTTGAGGGTTCTAAAATATTTTGGTTTTACAGCAGACTCATTAGAGTGAAAGACACAGTGACATCCACCTTGAAATTTTGGTTTTGATGGAACCACATGACAGTTAGAGCAGAACAAAAATTTTTGGCATTTTGTGGAAGTCAAAACATTTTAGGATTTTATTTACAGAATAAAAAGGAATACAATGAGTAGTGTGGCCAAAACTCTCTCATTGAACAATGGTAATGTTTATATTTATCACTGTTTTAAGTGTAGGAAGAGTCAGAATTTCATTAAATTATGTTGGTTATAAAACAGCAGAAAAATATTAGCAAAATTCTTTAACCAATGCTACAGGATTACCTTAAGGAAGAGCTCACCAAGTGTGACACAAGTTAGACTGTGGCTGGTTTCACTCTAGCCTACATGACTTTGAGATAATTGTTCGCAGTGACAGAAATTTCTGAAGGTTGTGCTGAAATTTTCAATCACTATTTTTTTAGATTGATGTTTTCAAAAAATAAGTTTAAAATAATTGAAAAGAATTTGATGTGTACAATGTCTTTTAGATCAAATGCACAATGTTTAAATAGTTTAGAAAATCACAGAACAGGTAGGGCTGGAAGGGCCCTCTGGAGATCCATGAACATATCCAGGAGGGTCTTGAATGTGTCCAGAAAAGGAGAATCCACAACCTCCCAGGGCAGCCTGTTCCAGGGCTCTGCCACACTCAATGGAAAGCTCTCCCTCATCTTGAGATGAAGTTTCTTGTGTTTCAGTTTATTGCCATTTCTCCTCTTCCTGTCGCTGGCACCATGAAAAAGAGTCTGGCACATCTTCTTGGCACCCACCTTTGAGATATTTCTATGTATTGATGAGATCTCCTCTCAGTCTCACTTTCTACAGACTAAACAACCCCACTCTCCCCATAACAGAGATGCTCCAGACCTTTCATCATCTTTGTGGCCTCTGCTGGACACTCTGTCTGGTAGTTCCTTGCCTTTTACAAGCAGTTTAAATCTCCTGACAGCTACACAGCTATTAAAAAAAAAAAAAAAAAGAAAAAAAAAAAAAGAAAAAAGATTATTTTCAAATGTATTCCTCCTCAAAAAATCCAAGAAAAAATAGAAGAGTAATATTTACTGCAGAGAACAATTCAAGAGATCTGATCTGGTTTTGATTTTCTATCTGCCTCTCATTTGACTGTACCTTTCTGTAAGACTGGCATTCCTTAATCATATGATCCATTGGCAGTGAAAGTGCCCAAATTCGGTGTATTAAAGGCTGTAACAATTTTGCTAGGATGTGTACACTTTTTTTCCAAGATCCATTTATTCACTCTTGTGTTGACCTCACAAATAAGTCAATCTCCTAATTTTCCCAAATAAGTTCTGACAGTGTAACTACTAGATATGTGTTGCAAAAGTCTCCTGAAGGTATTAGGATTTCTCTCATTTTTAGCCATAATAATTTGATTTTGTCTAAAAAGATTAAGATTATCAGGGCATTAAATTTTCTTCCTTTATCTGTAATAAATACACTTTATAAATTGATATCTGTAAACTTTCCACTTTTACTGAGAATATGCTGGACATAGAGCATACTTATTGCCTTTCTTCTGGTTTTTGATACACCACCTTTTTGGAAATGTCATCAAATCTTAATGAAACATATGTGTATATATCCTTTTCTGCTTGGAAATTTCCTGTGGTGCTGGCTAGATAAATTCTCTGAATGGTTCTTCAGAACAGGCACATCAGAAAAGTGGAGACTAATGCATGCTGACCTGCCATATGGGCAGGATTTCACTGAAACCCTTTTTTTCTTCTTATGAGACATACATACAAATCCCAGAAGCTATGTACACAGTTTTGTGTTTAATAACATAGTGCAGCATACTGTTCACAAAAGTATGTAGGCACAGATGAATCATGAACATAAACAAGGGGAGACAGATTGTATACATTGAGCCTCTGTGCCTAGCTGTCGCACAGAGCACAGTGGATGCCAGTCCTTATGCCCGAGGCAGCAACTACCCACAGAACCTCTACCCTGGTCCTCAGAATTAACCCCAGAAAAGCCACAGAATTTCTATTACCTGCTGTAAGGTTCTGCTCTGCAAACACCTGCAGTTGCCCTGTCTGCTGGGAATAATATTTGCAGCAAGCCTGAGCAGCTTTTCAGCTTCCCTTGAGTTACTCTCACAGGCTCTGCTCCCCACCTTGTCACTCACAGCAGGATGACAATATCAAAGCAGGTAAATTTTGGTGTGTAATCAGCTGCTGTATTGCAGAGAGGCACAAAAAATTCTCTGCTAAAGATTTTGAACAGGGGGCCAAAAACTACAGTTAGTAAAAGAAGATATATTTTTAAAGATGGAGAGAGTGGATAGGAGATTACAGAGACAAAGGAGGAGCAATGTGCAGAAGCATAATAGCCAGAAGACACCAGTGACAGAAGTAATCTTTAGACTGTAAAAAGATGCGACAAGAAAGGCTTGAGGGTGATATATTTTTTAGAAAGAGCAAATAAACAAAATCCCAAAGAACTGGAGCACAGCCGTCCATCCTGTACATTGTTAAAAAAAACCAGCACAAAATTCCCTTTTTCTGCTAACATCTGGTCACAAAAAGAAGCCAAGAACCATCAAAGAAGAGCAGCTCACTGGCAAACACATGCCAGCATTCTTGCTATCACTACCATACAGCTCTGGTCCATGTCTCAGGCACAGAGATTTAATGACTATGTGACTTCAAGAGAATAAATGTACGTGAAAGTACTTATTTTTCCCTGAAAAAAATGGGGCTTGAGGTGAAACGAAGAATTTCAGCCGAGAAAGAAGAAAAACAGTCAGTGCTATGTAGTCAAATTCAAAATGTTTCTCAGCATGGAGCCTTTGGCTGAAAACTTCAAGAAGAGCTGGAGATCCCAAGATGCTGTGCAGGAATTGCCTCCTCTCAGCGCACATGACATGTCTAAATATCCATCCAACCACAAGATGTCAGCACACTCAACGGGAATTCCTACAAAACCCAAAATCTGTATAAATGGGGTTTTTCTGTCACACATATCTCCTCCTGCATTTAATGGAAAGAAAAAGATGTTTCTGAGGAGTTACACGAAATCTCACATTCAGGCTGTGCCTTCAAAGAGGAAATACCTGCTACATCATGGTCTGACCATAGTACCTTAATGAGAGTAAAATGCTGAAACAGAATGGAGTACAGGGTTTTCTCTTCCCATTCTGAAACTAATGGATGTTGGACAAGGATCTAAAATAGCTCATAAGCACATGAATAATATTCAATAACAGAATGTAATCTCTGGCCAGCTGCTTAGACATTTTAGACTGCACACTCAGCTTTGAAATCCTGCTTCAGTACCTCTCCAGAAATTATTTCAACTCAGCAACGTGTCCAGAAACCTATTTCATGGCCTTCATAATCACAATATCTATAAATCCTTAAATACAAATTGTACAGGTGGGTTCTGGTTGGTGTGCTAAGTACCATAAGTGGAGACCATATGGGATCTGGGCATAGCACAAAATAAATTAATCATGTCCACTTTCTTTCAAAAATAGTTCAGACTCAAGATACCATGGTATCAGTGTCTTTTGCAATTTGCATACCGACCAAAATATTCAGCAAGTTGTTATTATTACTGCGTTCTTATCTACAAATATTCAAATTTCACCTTGGGCAGGAAAATGCCCAGAATCTTCCTGTAAAATATAGTCAGAATTCACTCTATGTTATTTGAATTCTTTCAGCACATCAATGTATCCACAGCAGATGGTATATGAGAGACTTTCTGAGGAGACAAGGGTAGCTAGATTCTCTGAGCCTGACTTCCATATTAGGTAAATTAGTAGTCAAACTGTACAACAAAATTATTTGGCATCTGGATAATACAAGTTCCTTGGAAAGACCAGCATGCCTTCTGTAGTGAAGAGTTTTGTGATGTGGATGTTTTAGTATTTTTTGTGACAAAGTCATCAAACATGACAATAAGAATGATTTAGTTGATACAGTCTATCTGTATTTTCAAAATATTTGTCAATGCCATCTCTCAAGCCTTTTAAAGAAAATCCTGGACTCTTAGAATAATAGAATATATGCTGAGCTAGAAGGAACCCATCAGGATCCTTGAGTCGTGGCCCAGTGCAGAACACTCCAAGGATCACACCATGTCACTATGGACTATTTACAGGGCTCTGAGGTGAGACTTGTGCTTTACAATGACTTCATGCAAGTCCTTGAAAAGGTATTTTGTGGGGAACTTGGAAAGTTTGCTGTTAATACTAAATTATTCAGAATAGGAAAAATGCAGACTGACTGTGAAGAATTGCTGCAGAAACTTATGAGGCTGATTGGGCAATAAAATGGCAGATGAAATGCGGCGCAGAAAAATGTAAAGTGATGCAGAAGACCAAAAAAACCCACAATTTCACATATAAAATTATGAGCTCCAAGCTAAGTGCTACTTCTCAGAGGAAAAATCTGGAGATAATGAGAGTTAGCTCCACAAATATGTCAGTCCTATGCTGAATAACAGACAAAAAACCCAAATCAAGTGCTAGTAAGTATAAGGGGGGTAAAAAATAAATAAACAGATAACAAGATAATTCTCAATTGAAAAAATAATGAATCACCTTTAAAACAAAGTTCTGACTTCTCTCCCATTGTCCTCCCATATTCAAAAGGAATAGCAGGATTTGAAATTATTAACAAAAAAATTTCAGTAACAATAATTATTAAAGGTTAGTATTTATTTCCAAGAGGGACAAAACTGGGGCATATAGAGTGAACTAACACTCTTCCATCTGGAGAAGAAACATATTAGAAAGAAGAGAAAATAGGTCCATAAGCTCAGAAAAAGATTGAGCAGAGAGACAATCCCCCCAGCTGAATGGCCCTTTCTGACTGACCTAGCACAGCCATTCCACTGTGCTGAGCACATTCTGGCCTACAGGTAGTATGAATTGATAAGAAGCACTTTGGCTATTAATTTAGCTGTTGGTTAGGATCACTTCCAGAGCCTTTATTACCTGTGATGCTGTAATTTATCATGAACATTTTGATTAGTGAATTCACCTTTTGTGAAGAAAGTAAGTAGAAAGCATTTTAGGACAAAGTTTAGGAATAACATAATGATGGTATTACTCTTATTAAAAAGTAGAATAATGATATCTATAACCTGGTACTCTGCCCACTTTAATCATTGCTTAGGTAAAAGTCTAATTGAAATTCATTAACATTTTTCAGAGGAATGGTTTCAGGATTCTCTTCTATATAGATTATTTATATCATGCTCATCACCATAGTTTCTGAATGTGTTCCAGTAGTACATTAAGCAATGTGACTAACATCTGTCACATGTTTTTTTTTTTTCAGTCTCTCTCCAGGGAGATAAATATATGCAGTTGAGTTTCTTGTATCCAATAGGAATTTTGCCAGTTGAAGAGAGGAAGAAAAGTGGAAAAAAGAAAACACAGTGGGGAAAATAGTTTGGTTTTTTCTATTAATGTACAATTTACTTTATTTTTGTATGAGTGAAATAATTGGAAAAAATAAGTACTGCATTTAGACCTTGCTATTTGAATTTGTAGCCTCACTTTTGAGTATGACCTTGATGCTGAATTAAGCTTCAAGTAAAATAGTGTTATATCCATTAATTTGACTCACTTTCTTTTCTGAACTAATAGTGGTAATCAGAAGACAAAAGAAAACTATGAATCATTGTAATGCAGAAGAAAAGACAAAATGTCACCAATCATGATGTACTGATGATTTTTCAAGGATGATAATTGTGTGGTATCTAGCTACTAAGAAACTATGATAACATTTTAAAATATTTAATTACTTTAAATTGCAACTGATTTTTAAAATAAAATATTTCATATACATGGATTAATTAATGAGAATTTGCAGTGAAGTTTAACAAAACAGTACCATTCAGTCATTGAATTGGAATATATCTGCATAATTTTTGAACAATACAAATTCCTAACACAGAATGATACATAATTTTCTTTGCAAACCACTTAGAGATATTTTTTCAAGGAGCAATTACTATGACCAAATCTTCATTTTACAGGTGTAGTTAGTGAAAGAGGCAATGACTCATGTAGTAAAAATATTGAACTAATGCCACATTCTTGGTTGCCTGTGGACCATACTGCTTCCCCAAACAAAAGAACAAAACTAAAATAATTAATAATAGACCATCATATTTGAAAACCTTCTTGTTATCTTTTTATCAGATTTCACTATAAAAGTGGCTTCTCCTTCCTTATTTGGAGAAGAATGAGGATTGTGGTCTTACCAGCAGATGAGAAGTGGAATGCAAATAACCATCCCATCTTGGATGTGACCTGGGCTGCCCCCTTCCAGTTAAGATAGTCAAAACTAGAGGAGGATTTCCAGAAAGTGTATGTGGCCTATCCACTGGTAGTATTCTGCAGACCATAAAATAATGAATGCCATGTGTATTATTGCGCTGAAGAGTTCAGGGAAATAGCTAAAGATTGTACCCAGGTAGCACACAGAGAAAAGCAGTCCTATAGTAGTTTGTCAGGCTTTTGTTAAAGACCTTGATGAAATATCGAGTTTTTTAGTTCCATAATATTAAAGGAAGCTTGGCCCTGCTGTTATTAAATAGGTCTTTTTCTCAGGGACAGACTTCCCATTCTAACTAATGACAGCAAACACATCTGAATATTTATTATGTGTTGAAAGCACAAATGTTGGATAGAGACAGAATATAATAATGCCTTTTATTCTTTTTGAGGTCATCTGTCTTAGTATTCTAAGTGCCACAGATAAAAGCAGCAATAAAAAAAAAAAAAAAAAAAAGAAATTAATATCTCAAAATAACAAAGCATTACTGAATAAAGGCTAAAATTATCTTAATGCATCAAGCTGAAAGCCATCCAAAAATGACCTATGAGAGCATCCTGTAAAATTACAAACCTATGCTTTTGCCAGAAGAAAGCCTTCCTTAAGCCTTAGACTGCAAAGGTGAATTTTCTCAGAGCTTGGCTCTTGAAATAGTTCATATCTTCTAAGAGGGTTAAGAGGCATAGAGAGGGCCAGAATTTTTGCAAGACATGGAAGTTGAGTGATAAAACCACTCACTGACTGTGGATCTGAGACTGTACCTCATTTTCTTTATGTCGTTTAGTATGGCTATGTGCTAAGCGAGATCAGAATTATTCATGCTGAAATACCTAAGGAATTTCAGTATGGCAGATCTGCATATTGTATTTGCACATACACGAGTCTTAGACATGCAGTTTAACTGGCTCTAGTGACCTTTAAAATCATGCCTGTTTTTCACTCATGAATCATCATTTTGTTTAGCAGGTAGTTAATGTTCGTTCACATTTCTGGCCTTTGCTGACCTCCTTCCAGCCTATGTCCCTTATTGAAGCAGGTGAATATTCTGAGGTAAGTGTAACCCAGGATACAAAGCTGCAAGTTATAGCTATTCAGTGACTATATTATTTAAATATTCACAGTGAGCTTAACTCCACACACACACTCAAATTGTAATCACAGACCTACCTGTAGGAGAGACAGGGAGAATTTTTTCCTGCAAACTTTGATAATGTCTCCAAAATGTAATTGATTCATTTTAGATAAAAATGGACTGTGAAAGACCAAATGTCTCCCTAGCTCATTTCCCCGGTGAAGAGTGTGCTCTGGTCAAAATCTAATTGCCAATATTTGATATTTCTTCCAAAGGACAATTCTTGCTAGACAAATTGTCTAATGATTTTTGCCTTCTGGCATTACTTTTTTCTAAACTAGACAAAGATTATGTTGAGCAAAAAGAAGCCCCAAGTGCAAATATCCTTGCTATTTATTTGTTTATTTCCCCTTCAGGTCTGAGTCTTTTGTTCCTTTCCCATTATGTATGCCTGAATCATGTCTTCCCACTCTCTTCCTTTCTTGCTGTTGTAATTCTTCTACTTTGCTTGTACTAACAGCATTTATTTTTGTTTTCATTTTGCACTTAACTAACTTCTTGTGTTCACTGTATTCCTTTGACAGAAGGCATCCTGCTCTCTGGTCAATGCTTCCTATTGACCTCCTTCCCTCTTTTTAAATTTCTCATCCCTTTACTTTTAATGTGAATCTCTCTTTGTATACTCCCCAGTGGATCCTTTGAGTGTATGTATGCATGTAGAACAAATGATCCCATCTTTTATCACACCTTTTAAGCTGCATGGAGCTTCCAGCCCTTGATCTCCTTATCTCACATGTTCTATGCCACATTTTAATGCTGTGATTAACAAAGTCTGTGTTGGAAGCCTTTAGTATATAATAGCAAATAAACCGACGCTTCGGTTTGGTGGGGTTTGTTGATGAACTATTAAAAAGTTAACAAACTATCAACCCCCATATGGCTTCTATTCAATAACTGACTGAAACCCCAGGCTTTCTGAGGGTATCTTGCCCCTTTGAGCAGCAGCCATTCATTGTGGCAACTTGCCTAACACATGTTCTTGATTAATTAGAGTCCCTTCCTTTCCACCTTCCTCCAAGGATATGTTCTTGGTATGAGTGATCCAGTGTGATGAGAAGCTGAGCTGAGCTGAGCTGCCATGTCACTGCAGGTGGTGGAGGGAACAGACTTACAGCAATCACCTTCAGGCAGTCAATATACAGTGGGCAGGGAGCTATAACACCTGTACTGGCATTAGGCCAAAACACAGCATGTTTATGGCAGTATTCCAGTTAGGGTCTTCCCCAAAATACCTAGATCTAGGGAAGATGGTAAAGTACTACACTTCCCAGTGACTTTCATCTCCAGTATTTGTTTACTGCCTTAGCAACAAGCCATCAGAATTTATCTTTGAAAGCTGAGGTAAACACTGACAATAATAAGACTGAAGTTTTTAGAGCTTTTTCAAACAAATCCATCATATCTGTCTTTGCTCAGAATTCAGTTAGACTTATGTATGTAAACTTATGGATGACCTGTATGGAATAATAGCATTAAGATGAAAAACATAATTCTCTGTGCTCAACTGGTAAAAAAACCAAAATGCTTTCATCCAAACGTCAAATACATAATTTGGATAAATCCACCAGGGTAATCTGCAATAGACCATCTGGCACAGAAGACACTGTGCCAATTAATATAGATGGAATGACTGTTAGCACTACAGATAGTAAATATTTCAGACTAATCTTTTTTGTCATTTATCAGCTACACTCATCCTTCAAAATTTGCAGTCAGAGTTTCCAGCATGTTGAAACAGATTGATCACATTCAGACTTTTGCTATCCTGAAAAACCTTTGCTTTCTTTTAAATTCTTTTATAGTTCTGTTTTCTACTATTTGTGTGAGGGAGAAAGATTACTGTAAAGCAGCAGCACAGTTAGCATTATTTAGATGATTTATCTGCCTATCTCATTAATGTATGTGTATTGCCTTGCTAATGTTATGTTTAATCCAAATATTTAATCCAAAGATATTTTTTTCTCTAAGGAAGAGGTAAACACAGTTTGAGTAATACAACCCTAATGGCTATTTCAGAAGAGAGAATAATATTATGTTTGCAATATTAACTTACAAGTTGATTCTGAGGAGGCTTGGTCAACTTTTCACCCCACCTAAAATCATTTACCATGATTGTATTTCAGTTATATTTCTAAGAGACCTGGGAAATTCTTTTATAATAACAAGAAACTATTATTTTAATGGTATTAAAAGAAAATTTTTAAATGTTAATTTGTTTTCCAGAGCCATTTGACAAAGCTCTAAACAAAGCTGTATAGGAGCCAAGTATTCTCCAGTGTTCAAAGTGCTTCAGAAACACCACAATTTTGAATCTTCTACTTTAATGTTGGAAACTTAGTAATGAAGCATTTAAACCCTTTCTCATTATAACTTAATATCAGCAGTAAAATAAATTGTGTGATGGTGGAAGTAGCAGATGAGGATTTTTTTATTTTTCAGGCCATCACCTCATGGTCTAAAGAAAAAAAAATGAAAAATTAGAAAGTTATTAAAAAAAAGATCTACCTTTATCTTTCTATTCTTGGTTGCTTTTAAAAGTGTAGAGAGACAGGCAGATCTTTGTATATTCCTCATACGGAAACTTGGGTTATGCATACAGAGCAGTACAGATTGAGCCTCTGCAATATGATCAGAAAAGGCTTTTTTGAAGATGGCTTCAGCACTTCTCACTTTTGACCATATTATGCATTGCATCACAGGAAGCATTTAAGGCATTATGGGGAAAAAAAAAAGTATCAGGATTGAAACATACTTTCATGAATGTGAATTGTACAGGATCATAGAATGGCTTGGGTTAAGATCACCTAGTTCCACTAGACCAGGTTGCTCAAAGCCCCATCCAGTTATGCCTTGAACACTTCCATGGATGGGATGTCTGCAATTTTTCTGGGCAACCTATGCCAGTGTTTCACCACTCTTACACTAAATAATTGCTTCCTAGCATCTAATCTAAACCTACCCTCTTTCAATTTAAAGGCATTACTCCTTGTCAAATTAACAAAAATATTACAAATTGTCAGATCTGAAAGTTTTCTGAATGTTTTATTATAACTAAACTCACATACTGATTTCACCAATCTGACTCCCACCGTTATCTGAGGCCAACAGCTTCAGTAATGCAACAGGAGCTCTCAGTAAATGAACAGATAAGTGTGTTCAGCTATTTCTGGAATCTGTAATGCAGACATTCATGCTAAGCAAATTGGTTTTATTTTGCAAGAAGTGCACCACAATGCTCTGTGAGAATTCAGAAATTTCTTGGGATTTGAGACATACACACACACACAAAGAGGATTTATAAAACACTAACTTGTGCCAGTTTTGTTTATATTGCCCTTGATAAGGTGCTAACTTCCCAGAAATGAACACACGCTATCATTTCTAGGGCAGTTAGTCCTCCATGCATTTGGTGGAATTGAAAGAAAATTAAATATAAAAACAAGTGGGACTTTGGACAAAAATATCCTTTTTTTTTTTTTTTTTAATCTGTCTCAAATATGTGGCATTGTTTGCTTCAAAGGGAAAGGGTGGGTGCAAAATTATAGATATTTTAGAAAGTGACAAATCAGATTTTTACATCTACATTATAGCACACATGCAACTCCTGTTACCATAAGTAAATTTGTGTTTAAGCACCTAAAGACATAACTCAGGGAGTGAAGAAATTATTCTGAATAAATGTACATTCTTAGAACATAGTCACCTATGCAGTCTTTTTAATTCAGCCATGTCCTTGCTTGTCCTGGATGACCTGCAGGCCGGCTGAAGTTTTTAATTAAGTATTTATAAATCCTCATACTGGAGACATAATCACTCACTATTTTTCTTCATGAAACTTTGCTTTCAAATATATCTTCAGCTTTCTAATATAGCTTCTTCTTTCTCTTTCATGGCACGTTTTTTTTTAAGTTCAACATATTCAGCTTATTTTTAATATTATTGTTTTAGTAGCCTTTTGTGGTAGTTTTTTGAGGGGGTTTTTTTGTGTTGTTTTTTGGGGGGTTTTTGGTTTTTGGGTTTTTTTTGTTTTGTTTTGGTTTTTTGGTCTTTTTAGGTGTTTGTTTTGTTTTGTTTTGTTTTGTTTTGTTTTGTTTTGTTTTTTTTATTGTGGAGTACAAGTTTACAAAGGCTATATTCCAGAGCTTTAGAAGAATACCTTAAAAAGTCCAGAAAATCTTAATTATAGGGTTCACTATCAAGATTAAGATAGTCTTTGAAATATATAATTACTGTGAGTAGTATATCTTACTAACTTTAACTCCTCCATTGTAGTGCATAAAAGGTTTTTAGGCTGAGAACTAAGGTCTGCTGGTGGTAAATGAATAAAAACTGAGGATACAATTTTTATTATCTGACCAAAGGATAAAGAAATTCCCTTGAGCTGATAGGAATAATATTCTTGAAAATGTTTGTAAACACTGTCTTTTGACAGCTACCCATTACATTTGTCTGAATAATATAATTGTTTCCAGTTTCTGCTGTTCTTTACCATATGTTAGCATTTGGTGTTGAGAGCATACATTTTCTAATAGTGCAAGGAAACAGTGTTCTTTCAAGTGACCTTGTGGGCACTATTACATTTTAAAGAACAAATAGCAGATGTGAGACATTAAATATGAATTCATGAATTCCAATTTACTTGGCAAAAAAACATTTTCATTGCAACCTTCACTCGCATTTTAAGCTCCATCATGATTAAGATGTTTAAGGTCATGAATCTACAACAAAAATTTTTTCTCAGTGATAGAATGGCTCATATAGTTCTGACCTTCTCCTTCTCTTCCACTGTTCACTCCTATCCTTTCTCTCCCTTTCAATTGTACTATAATCTTTATAGAAGGGGACAGGCTGGCCTGAAGTTACTGGTGGAACAACCTCTCAACAAAGCCCAGAGGAGCATTTCACAGAGGTGTAAAAGGAGACTTTTTCCAGCCAGAAGTGATTTATGAAAAATCAGATCAGGTGGAAAAGAAGAGATGCTATGAGACATTACACAACTTGTAGATGAGAATCATATGCAAGAGTGGCAGGATACAGGCAGAAATTTATTCAGAGATGGATTTTTTTTCACAGTCTACACAGGCTTAAAAAACTTATGTATTTCTCATTCTCTCACCATGTACCCATATTTACCTCTAACTGGGAAAGCAGAGCTCCCACAGACCAGTGGTCTCCATGCAGAGCATATGTTAACACAAAATCCTCAGAAGAACTGTGACAGCTGTCCTGAAATTATATTCCTGAAATTCATAGCGTTGTGAACAGCGACTGTCTCTACTCTTAACTCAAGAGCTCCGGAGGGGGAGGAACTGAGTGCCTGAATCCATGCACAGCAAACTGTGACCCAGAGAGTGGATATGTACCTGGGCAAAACAACATTTCTGAACTACTGCTCTAAAAGGCTTATCTGTTCATTTTTTAGCATCTCGAGTTTCATAATAGTGCAGTTTTGTCATAAAATCATGAATACAAAATCAGAGCACAAAATCACAGTAAGGAGCAACACAAATGAAAAATATGAATATTTCTGTCCCAGGGCATGTTTTCCCAATCATTTTAATCTGCTTAGAGAATTACCCCTTAGCTGCAGGAATAGATAAAAATACAAAACAGAAATATTTTTAAAACAAAAATTGAAATAGAAGTTATCTTTCAGTGTACATTGTCTTCTCTATATCCTGACTTTTCTGAAAATTTAGCCCAGGGTGGTTAGACTGTGGAGAAGGAAAAAGAAGATGGGTTCTTGCACATGAGCTAGAAGGAGTTCTAATAAGATGGGGTTGACTGGAGGGAGAAAATGTAAAGTCAAGAGCAGAAAGGAAAAACCACTAGGATAAGTTAAGAAAAGGGAAAGAAGGCAAGTAAAGAGATGAGGGGGTATACAATTATTTTAGCAGTAGGATGAAATGTAAGGAGGGGTGGAGCTCTGTGATAATTGAAATGAAATTAGAACACTTCTGGAAGACTTAATATGTTCTATTCTTACCAGCAGCAGATTAACATGAGAATATTAAAAAACAAAACAAAACAAAACAAAACAAAACAAAACAAAACAAAACAACAAAAAAAAACAAAAACAAAGGAAAAAAAAACTAACCAACCAAAAAAAACAGACAATAACAAAAAATATACAACCTTTTGGTACAATTAAAATATCACTAGAAATTTTATACTAGAACAACATCTTGCAGAAACACTGTGATTCTTCCAAGTAAAAGGTAAGAGAATTCTTGGGTGAACTTGCTTCTTTCTCTCTGTTCAGGAGTACAAGCCTCAGAGTGGGATGGTCCTTGCTGCCTGCCAGCTCTAATGTGAGAAATTTCTTTCTGCAATTCAGTAGCTGCATGATACAAGGAGGCTTTTATGAGGAGAGGTGCCAGATCTTATAGTTCAACCAGGTATCAAGATCTTTGTTTAGAACTAGCAAACCCCAACTGTTTTCACTGCTCTGAGAATCCAACTAGTAAAACCTTTGCAGACAAGAAGAACACAACAAAGTCCAGCAGCTTCCTTGAAGTGTGGGTTTAAGCAACTGACAACGAGAGGGAAGAATTCCTGGAACTTCTCCAAGGACTGAGGCAGAGTATGCCTTTCCTCTGAAACCTCTGATTCTGGTTTTCAAAGACCACTGTCACAGCAGTCCTTCTAAGAAGAGAGATCATTCAGTGTACTTCCTCTGCCTTAGAGGCTTCTCTGATTGTCCACTAATTCTTCTCCCCCAGTGCATAAATGCATGCCACAGGGAATAGATAATGTTTGGGCTATTTGCTTTTTTTCTGGGCTTCATCTGTTTTTAAACATGTGGGCCTAATATTCTGGTAATAAGCACACTGACGTAGAGTTTTCTACACGCACAAAGAAGTTGAAATTGTTTTTGTTTGGAGGAAGTCCTTTTCAAGGACAGATGCAACATATGGGAAGTGGGGAGGTGGGACTAGACTGCTAAGTAGCTGTCACAGACTTGTTTAGGATCTGTGTAGAATCATGGTACCCCAGGGAAATCATCACTGAACTCTGTTCGTGTAGGTATTACTTTTATGGCGCAGGGAAGACAAACAGTGTTCTGGCCTCTCAGTTTCCACCCGACAGGTTTACCATTCATCCAATATTACAGCTTTCTTCTGTGGGTTTAAGAAAAGGATTTACTATTTTGAGTGGCCTCCAAGAATCTGAAAAAGGTAAGAGTGTGTCCTGATGAAACAGAGCAGATCCCATCAGATGATACTGTGCCTGGTGTCTGCCTGTACTGGTGAAATGGGAATGAAATCTGTTAACTATCTGTCATGAGAAGGTCAGGACAATCCAGGGTACAAGTTACAACAGCTGACAAGTGCAGAGACTACGGCAATGGGGTGACTGTGCTGTGTGTTCTTGCTAAGGCAGACAAAAAAAGCAGTTCACTGTATTTTTAAAGTTTCTCCCAGTTAAATTAATCAAAAAGATTAAATTAAAAATTAGTTTATTTTTAAAAGCTTGTTTTCTTTGAAATTTACATAAGTAAATAAACAAAGTTATATTCCTCAATATCCACAGTCTGTGTATTTTCCCAAGTGTAAATATCAGAGCCACAAAACTTTGATATGGGAAGGGATTCTGAGAGCCTGAGAAAGGGAACAGATTGAGAAGGACTGAAGATAATTCTGAGAAGAAAAATAATAGACAATTAATCACTGAAGTGACTGATTCAAATATTATGACAAGACAAAAAGTTCATTTTAGGGCAGACCAGAGTTTATTAGGAAGAGAAGTAAAAGCAAACTATTCAAACAACTGTGGAGTTACAAGCTTAATGTTTTTCATCCCTCGTGTCATTTTATTCAAGCAGACTCAGACTATGACATATTAAGATACAAAACTTACCTCTTTTTTTCTAGATTACCGTGGGGTATGTGAGAAGAGACAGGGTGCTCGCCAAAGACAGTCCAGAACAGAAGCATTGTACAGACTTATGCAGGCTTGTAATTCTGCCCTGCATTATTCCTTGCTTCGATCCTCCTCTGGCTGTAATTGTCTTTACTGCATATGGTGTGACTGACACCTATGGATCCCTTCTGAAGTGAATTGTATTCTGATAGCAGCCCTGGAGCAATGGGCAGGAGAATCTCCTTGTCTTGTGCAGCTTCATCACCTGCAGGGATGGCCAGGGAAAACCCTTGGCACAATATCAGTGTGGGAAGAGCCTTCAGTCCTTTCCCCTCATCTTTCATTGATAGGTGGAAAGCTGAGTGATATGAAGATCCATAATAACATCTTGAAAACACATGGATGACCATTTTTAAAATTGTTTAGAAGAATTTTACAGAACTGATCTCTGTTTTTCTCTTAGTGAAGATAAATAATTGATATCTGGCTGTAGGTACAGGCTGAATATTCTGATTTTTTTTTTTTTTTTTTTTTTTTTTTTTGTCTTCAGACAAATACAGTCATATTGCTTTGTTTTATAAGCCGGTGACAAAGAAAAACAGAGAAGGGTAGAAAATGAAGACATAAGCATCTGTGCAAAACTCAGCCTCTTCAGGATTAGCAATCAAAGAAAATAATATAAAGGCAAAAAGCCAGAAGTGATTGAACTGGAAAGGCTGAAATATTCTAGATATGATGTTCAACTAAAATAAGATTTGATGTCTTCTAGCTATTCTATTTGACACTGTTACTGGTATTTAATGAAACTGTGTCAGATTACACTTCATTTACATTTCTGAGAGTTGTTGTGTAAACAAAAGGCAGAACTATCACTCATTAAAAATTAAATATGATCTTTGGAAACCAATTCTTAGGCAAGGAATCAGTTTTGAAATTAATTCCACCACTAGAGAATCACATAAATCACTTCATTGAAATTGTTGCTCGTGTAATATATTCATGCCCTATTCATTAGTAGCTCCTTATAAATATGAGGGCAACTGTACAACATTTCTGAAATGTATACATTTTCACTTCAACCAATATTATTTACTATGGTGTATGTTCTGAATCATATTATGGTATCATGTGAAAGCTCTGCTTCTGCATATTTTACCCTTCCATCCAAGCATTCAGCCATGGATGTGCATCACTCTTACTATTTGCAGTTTAGATTCCTATTTTCTTAAGGCTAAAGGGAGTTTACAAGTTTTGGAAGTAACCACTAATGGAAATTAGAGCTCAGGGGCTGACTCTTTTTACAAACCAAAACAACTGAATTGCCAATCCTGAATGCAAGGAACAAAGCAGAAAATGGATAGATAGGCACCTCTAAGGAATGTTGTTGACACAATCTTTTTTCTTATGTCAATAGATGGAGGCAGAGTCTATATGCACTAAGAAGAACTTAAACTAATAAAATGTAACTTGATTTATTGCTTCTGAATATTCAATATTTTGAAGGAAGATTACCACACCTCTGAGACATAATACAAACTTCTCCACCAAGGCAATACATGCAGCGAAAATAAAATATTTGACCTTCCTTCCTTCCTTCCTTCCTTCCTTCCTTCCTTCCTTCCTTCCTTCCTTCCTTCCTTCCTTCCTTCCTTCAATACAGCAGCATTTATGTCTTCTGCAAAATTTTTTCTCGTTCTGAAGAATGCTTTTGTAAATCTCTTTGCTAAACCCATGTGGTGCCTCTGAGATGGATAATTTAAGCTATATATGTTAGTAAGTTGACCCAAGGAGAGTATGAAATCTAAGAAAAATGCTCACCTCATGCATGAAAGAAACTATGGACTAAACAATCTATTATTCTCTTACAGTTAAAAAGATTATCTTATCATCATGGATGACTTGCTGTAACATAATATTTCTCAGGAAAGACCTTCTTTGCAAAGATGTTTTTGAGGTAGAATATACCTTTTTGCCTTTTAAGACTGAAATAGTATAATTTCCCAGCAAAGCTTTCTATGATAAAAAACATTTAAAAACTTAGAATAAAGAAATTTGAAAGACAAAACATAGAGAAAGAATTTCAAAGAATTTAAAAGATTAACATATAATACAAAAAAAATAGTTGAGATTTGAAAGTTTTTTTAAGATGTAATGTCATCTTGGGGGTCCCATCTGGCACATCATGACAGCTGATGCCATTAGAATTACTCTAATCCATGGAACTTATTTTCATCCTATTAGTCTGTGAATCACCCACAGACTATTGCTGAGGCATTGAGGTCAGCAGTGACTTCTGGACTAGGCCCACACCCCTATTCAGAGAAGGATTAGCTTGAGTGGGTTGGTATGGATGGTGTCCAGTCAAGGTTTTAAGTGTCTCCAAGGATGTAGATTCTACAACCATTCTGGGCAAACTCTACAAGGTTTTGACCCTATTCACAAAAAAACCCTGACGTTTTGGTCTCATGTTTAGTTTGAATTAAAACTGTGCCCACTGGCTCTTATCCTTGGATCATTGGATACCACAAAGAAGAGACTGGTTCCACTTTATTTGATGTCCTCAAAGATATTTTTAATCATATAACCTCCATGAGGCTTCTCTTCTCCAGACTGATCTCCAAACCTCTCATGACAGATGCTCTAGATTTTTAATCATCTGTGTGGTCCTTGGCTGGAACCAATCCAGCATATTCATCCTTTCTTCTGCTGTCAGCTCAGGACTCTAGATGTGTCTCACCAGTGCTGAGTAGAGAAGGATTGCCCACTTCAACCTGCCAGCAGTGCTTTGCCTCCTGCACCTCAGGAGGCTGTTGTCCTGCTTTGCTGCAAGGGTGCATCCCTGCTCATGTTCAGCTTGTTGCCCCTCAAGGAAATAAACATAACAAGGTATTTATATATTTTTATATCGAGTTGAACTAAATGTGCAGCCATCAAGAACTGTAGGACTTCAGATGAGTTTAAAGGCAGTATAAACACAAAGATCTTCCTATTACCAGTTTAAGCTCAGGCTCTTTTAATTATATCATCAGCTTTTTGAAACTGGCTTTAGCTGAGGGAGAACTCAACCATTTCACAAAACTGAGTTTTCAATCAAACCATTCTTATTTCAAAACTCAGCTCCAATCTGGAGAAAAAGAATAACGTTTAATTACATACTTGAGTGCACTTCAGAATAGAAATGAGCTTTCGTTAATCACCACTGCAAGCTCTCAAACAACACTGAGACTTATGATCATCATTTTAAGATTAACTAAATCCATGATAATAGGAAAGTGTCTAAATAGAGAAAGCAGAAACCTGAATTCTATTTTGGATATAATGTTGGCATTAAAAAAGCAAAATACCAAGCATAAAAAATTTGGGAGCTTCATTCATTGTTTGCAGAATATTTTAGTACTCATGCTGTGAACTATACACAAACATGTTTGCTTTCCTTTTCAGAAGAAATACCTAATTCAAAATAATATTTCTTTAAATGAATTCTTAAGATAATATTATCAATTTTTAATTTCTTTAAAATCATAGTAATGGTTGTTGGATTTATTTATACAGAGCTAAAATAAATCTCAGAGTACATTTAGAACATATTTTTTAAAAACAAATTGACAAGCAGTGAGCTTTTTGGAGCATCATTCTAGTTTGTTATCATTTACAAGAACATGCTTGGAAATGAACAGAGTCTGGACTTGAAATTTTTAAACAAAATTGAGTTGTCTGACATTTGAGATCTCAACAATGACTAGCTGTGAGAGAGTTTGAAGTATAGTTTACACATATCAGGAAAAGAGTCAACTAAAACAGAGGAAATGTGCAAGGAGAAGCAGCAAGCAAGGTTAGCAGCTTTTAAATAAATGTCTGTTAATAGTTTGTCAGAATCATTGTGTACATTATCCTGTGTGAGTAAACAATAAGCAATATAAGAAGACTGTTGAATACTGAATGAGACTTCAGAGTCTCATGTATGCAGAGCAGGAGAGAGTCCAAAATCTGACAGAGAGGACTGACAGATATAAGAACATCTTTGATATATACATTAGAATAAACTCCAAGAAACAGTAGCATTTGCTGTTGTTTCCAAAGTGAAAAATAACATTTACATTGCCTTACTAAGTAATAAGCATCTCTTACCTTCATAGTTCAGTGTACTGAAAATTTTATAACTTAAAAAAAAAAAAATTGAAAACCAGACATGGGTTTACTACAAATTACTGTAATATTTCTTGGGGAAAAAAAAAAAAAAAAAAAAAAAAAAAAAAAAAAAAAAAAAGCCATGCACAAAAGTTCAGGTTACAAGCTGTTCCCGGCAAGGCTTACTCTCCAAGCATTCAGCTGAGACTGGGACTCCTATTTTTTGCCAGCTCTAAGTTGCCCCTTGCTCAGGACATTGTAATACTGGAGTAGGTTTGTAAGCTCCAAGGAGTCAAGGGAGAGAAATAGTTTGCTAACCAAAGTAGGCACTCATAGACCCTGAGACGGGTTTTACTTCTCTCCATTGTCTACTTTCTGAGTCTAGACTGCTGATTTAGGTGGTTTGGATTATCCTGCTGAGGCCCATTAACGACACTTTAACAGTTGCTTTGGTGAAATGAAGTTCCTAACATAGTCTGAATAATGCGGACAGGCACAGCTCACAAACTTTTCTGGATCTGCACCCAAAAGCCTCATGAAAAACTGTGGAAGAATCTTAGTATTGATAGTAAGCTGAATGAAAGAGTCTCTTACACCTAGCTGAAATTGCTGCCTTCATGTATCTCTCAGCAGAAGTCTGAAATAAAACTGGGGTCTCTGAGTACTGTATCCACATATAAATAAATCAGCATACATCTGTAGAATTAAGCTGTGATTTATTTAGTTCAGTTTCCTATTCATGTTTATTATTCTGATGATAAATCTTTCAGATGACAAAGAAAATTACCCATAAATTCCTCTGGGGAGGATGGTCTATTAACATTGCTTGCAGGACCTCCCACTAGAGAGACAAACCAAATGAAGCTACAAAGAATATGCAATCAAGCACACATTGTGTGGGAACTGTGAGGCAGCAGGGAAATTTAAATATATATTCCTAAGGAAGAAAGAACAACAATAATCAGCACATGCACACACACATGAAGAAAAAAAAGCATCAGCAGAATTGGCTTTAAAACTACTAGAATAATTTTGGAGCTATTCTGGCAGAGCTAAAGATGCACAAAATTATAAAGACAGTTCTAATGTGAATGTAGTGCAATTAGAGTAGAATCCTCAATTTATGCATTGTCTCACAAACTGGTCTAGAAAAAGCACAATCTATATCCATGTCTAACTTCACACTCCAAAATGTAGAGAAACTAATCTCATCTTGGAGAGTCGCAGACCTGAAAATCTGTAAAATTTGAAATAGTTTGTTCACTTTGCATGTTTACAGACCAGAGAACTGACAAGGTTGTTTCTGAGATCTTTAAAAGGTGCAATGGAAGAGAAAAAAAAAGAAACATGGGGTAGGATTCAACTCCAATTCAAGCATCTGTTTCTAGGCAGTCATGATGGAAAGGTTCTGCAAATGAATCAGGGCTCTAAGCTCAGAGACAAGGCAGAGACAAGGCAGTCAGCACAGCCAAAGTATCATGGAGAATAATTCATCTCATCCTATGGAAAGCAGATAGCCATGGTCAGCTCTAGGCTACACAGACTAGGATACCCATGAGGATAATAGGAGATTAAATTTTTAAGCTGAAGACATGTGGAGTCTTCCATTTATATATCATTACCTGCGAGCTGATTCGCTGTCAAAGCATCTCAAAATCGAATACTTACAATCCAGTACTGTTAATCCTAAAAGGAATTGAACCAATATCTACTATATTCAAAACCACCAGCAGGAAAAGCAAGCAGGGTCTGCAACAGAATTGTGGGATGAATCAGTCTCATTTTACACTTCAGCAGCCCCCAATTGCTTTGTCAGAGTGATAACCACATAGAGTAAAGAACTAAGAAAATTAGCCTCGAGGGACTTTACAATCAGTTCCCACCTAAATGTGACGTGCTTATCGGGTAGGTTCGTGTCTGTGGGTGCCATCATCTCCTCAGCCTGCGGAGCAGGAGCGCCCCGTTGGCACCTGAGCCCGCAGGCACTGGAGGCACAGTTGCTATGCAAAGCCTCAGCCAAATTGTTCAACAATTTCAGCAAGGTGTGGGGGGAAGTGAGATGAGAAGGAGGAAAACCAAGCTTCTTTATTTTAAGACTGTTTGGGGATAACTGAGAAGTAGAACAGGACAAATATTTTCAGCTAAAATATATACACCAAGCTGAAAATGCAACCTGAACAACGCTGAGCATTTTCTGAAATTGATTGAGGTCACTTTTGACATAAGGAGTCAACAGTGAAGTTTTCCTTTATAAAATAGAAACCTCTTGAACTTTCTTGTTGGAACTCCCTTCAACTTTATATACAGAAAATTATTACTTTTCCTAAAATGAATATTTTTTGAAATTATTATCCATTAAAAACCGTGTAAAAATTATTTAATCTACTGAATGCTTTTTTTTTAGGACTGGCAGAAAATGTAAAAAATATTTCTATGTCTGCAGAAGAGTTAGATTCACACAGTAAAACTTTAATTGATGTTAACAGGTCTCACTGATTGACTGGAAAAATTAACAAAATAAAAATATTCTCTTTGTGATCCTATAATCATATTAAATTACTTAAATATTTATCAAAATGTACAGAAAAATCAGAAGAAAAACATATTGAGAAAACAGGATATCTTGTATCAACATTCAGCCTATTTCAACAAAATTTTACTCCAAAATGAGGGGAAATAAATCACACCTAGATGAATTCACTGTATTAAAGTTGTTTAAAATAAACCAACCAGCATTGCCTTCTTAGTTTTAGGCTTGCAATGCACATGTACTTCAGTAAGAAAGAGATATTCTGTTTGAACTTTACAGTTAATTTCACTTTGATAGTAGAACTTGTTATTTTGTATGATAGAGACTATATCACAATGAAATGCGAAGACATGAAAATGAAATGCAGTAATGTCCAAGTGTCTATTTTTTTCGTCAAATGTCTCCATATTAAGAAATATTTAGACTTTCATTTTTCAATACAAATAAAAAATAATTTACAATGACAGAATGTCCTGTGGGATGGAAATAAAGTTTTTGAACCAATTACACTAATAAGAATGTAAAGAAATTTTATCCACTCTCCATGTTCACACGACTCTAAAATATATCTGTTTGTTTGAAACTGTTGAATGTTTCATTAAAATTAGATCAATAAAAAAATCTATGGCTGAGCTATCTTTTTAAATCTCCTAACAGTAAAGGAATTAAGGAACCAAGAAGAGTTATATATCCAATGATGTTACCCTCTTTGGATGGAAGATAGATTTCCTAGCAGTTATTGAATTCTTTAAAAATCTGTTGAAATTTTCTGCCCTTTCCACTGGAAAATGTAATTTTAAGTGTTCTTATTGACAGAAAGTGTTGGGAGCCAAAAGTGATATAGTCTAGACTATCTTGATTTAGCTGCTTCAGAGTATCAGACAATTGTTCTAGACTTTCTTCTCAGTTCACTGTTTATTTTAATAAGACTATTTTCCAGATAGGAAATCTTGTAATTTTAATTCACAACCATCTAGTGACAGGAAAGACTTATTCAAATTTTGTGTACTGATGTTTTTGAGAAAATATATTTGCATGCCACATCTATGATGGTTTAGAAGGTTCATATTACCTCTGTCTGTGTAATATAATTTACGCACTTTTATATGATATAAAGATGCATTTCATGTGTTGGAATAAAGTTGCAAGAGTATATGCTCTGAATTACATTGGTCAACTATAATCACTGTTATATTGGGAAGGAAAAAAAACCCACAAAAACAAAACAAAACAAAACAAAAAAACCACAACACACAAAATAAAACTTGGGGTTTGAGATCAAGAACCTGCAGCCACCACCAGAAAACAAAGCAATAAGTTCTATATTGCATATTTTCTATTGAATTGAGGTAGTCTCTATAATTCTCTTACATCTCAAAGGGTATAGGAAATGAGAAAGAGGAACTAAAACTTCCATAAAACACATATACTTCCCAAAATATGGAGCCAGATTGAAGATATTCAGGTTTTGTGATAAAACATTTTGGTCTTAATTATGGTCATGAATTGCTAAAAAAAAAGTTCAGAACTGCTGACTGTGATACAGAAATTTACATGGAGAATAAATCCAGCCTATCCAATTATCTGAAAAATAATAATAATAGGCAAAAAGATTCTAGGTGTAGGTGGAAAGAATTCTGCTAATAGCACTAAATATGTATGCATATTTCTGAACTAAAAAACACTGTGAAATGAAAAGTGGTTTTGTGACAGACTTGCAGTTTTCAAGATTGCACTGTGAAAGATACCTATTTAATTTAAAAGTCAAAGCGAATAAAACTCTAAAATACACTTTAAGTAAAATATGTGGAAAGGTGCAAGAATAATAACTCATATTTAAACCACAATTCTTTATTATCTGACTTCATTTACTCAAGAAGAGCTGTTTTTCTTGATCACTTTAATACAGTAATTTTGATAGATTAAAACTGTGAAGCTGTTGGATCCCTCTCATATATTTGATCAGCGTAATTATATAATTTTTTCTAAAATTTGTTATTTGTCTGTAACAAGATTAAAGCACCTGCTGTTACAAGCCTTTCATTCCAATTACACTGATGGCAAATTCACATTCTTCAGCTACTCAACACAAATCTGTTTAAAAGAGAAGAAACAAAATATCTGACTGACATCTGGGAATGCCACCATTTTCTGATTAATAAATTAATTGTGTTGTGATGTTGTTGCAGACATATAAAAAATCTTCTGAAGAGGCATTACCACACACACAAATTGAGCAGAAAGCTATAGTACTAAAAAATTTGGGGAATCATCCTGGCAGTTCTACCTTTGATGAAACTTTAGATAAAAACACTCAGATATATCTCTATAAAACCACACTACTGATTTCTAAACTCTTGATTTCAAAGTACTTCAGGTGAAAAAAATTAAAATTATATAGGTATCAGTTCACATCAAAAATCTAGGTTAGGCTGGGGTTTGGGTTCTTTTTTTGGTTTTTGCGTGTGTTTTTTCTGAACATACAATTGATTCAACTGGGTAATGCTGATGTCAAAAGGTGCCCAAAAATGGCTTCTGCATTGGACCTTTGAGATCTGAGAACAACACTTGCTTTTTGGAGCTAGTAGATACACTTTTAATTTGGAATTGGTGAAATATTCCAGCAATGTTCTATTCATTTTCCGTATATACTCTAAGTGTTTTCACAGATCTCAGTTAAGAACAAAACAAAACATATTTGTGAAAATAAGTTTTGGTATTTTTGGTGTGATACAGCCTTTAGGCATTGTCATACTCAGAATCAGTCAGATTAAAAAAATATATTTTCACACTCATGTGACAATCACATATTCAGAGCCATATATAGATAGCAAATTGATGCCTAAAGAACTCTCTTATGCATTTACATCCTGGAAATATTTTGTCAAAATTCTGCTGAACTTTTACCACAGAACTTACTTGCTAGTAGATTAGTATTAAAAAATTCTTACAGCCATCTTAACCCAAAATCTTTCTTTTCCCACCCTATTGGTAGTTGTGTCTGCATGCAACAGAGTTCTGTAACCTTAGGATTTTACATATAAATAAAACACTTTTCCCATATGCAAATGAGCAAGATTTAAGTCCAATAATTCTTAATTAAAGTAGCAAAAAATACTATACAGAAATCAAAGATATTTTTTATTCAATGTTCACGAAAGCATACTTTAGTCTCCTCAGACAAATGTCTACCTTCTCTGACTCAAAAGGCAGCTACTGAAGAAAATTCTCAAAGACAGCATGCTCTGTATCTCTTGTATTCAAGAGTTAGAATTCTAGAGGACAGAAAAGGAGAAAAGAGTATCCTAATGCCTCAGTGAGCTTGAAAACACAGGGCAGGGAACTGAACCTTCAACAAGTGTATGAAATATGTGACAGGTCTGCAGAAATGATGTATTGGGTAGGGTGTGTTCACCTCAATATTCCAGGATAAATTATTACCTGGATGATTAGGCATTAGTGGCAGAAAGAACTTATGATCTGTAGCATTGCTACAGCTGAAAACATAAGGAGTGAGAATAAACATGGATGTTAATTTATTTTAATTTCAAAGCCATACATAAATTTGCCCTTTTAAAGTCAAAAATTGGAATACAGCAGTGCTGTACTAAATATTACAAAAATGTTTATTGTAACAAAGATACAGAAAAAAAAATTGGCAATATTTTAACATTAAGAATTCTGCAGACACACCTTAATATCCATTACTGTTTTCAGCTAAACATTGTAAAATGGATTTCCATCAAAAGTACTCAGCAGAAACATTACTGTACTGTTGAATAAACTGGTTCTTGTGATCTTTGCCTGACTTTCATCTACTAATCGTGGACTCATTTCTCAAAATAATAATAATAAAGGCCTTGTCAAATAATTGTTCCTAAGCAATCGAACATAAAGATACATGCAATTATTCTTTGCCTTCCCAACTATTTCAGCTCTGCAGGGAAGGACACAATGTCGTTGTCAGCATGTGTAATTATTACACATTCTTCTTCCCAAGGTATATAATGGTAACCTGCAATAAGCTAAACTTAAAAAGTATCAGCAACCTAAAGAGGTAATGTGTGTTAATGTATATCTTATGTGCTCCAAAAATCAAAATAGAGATATCAAGGGCAGTTTGAACCAGTTTAAGGTGATGAGACAAGTTTTTTCCATCAATACTGTTTTGTTGATATTCACTAATAGAGATGCTTGCCTCTCCTCTACTCTCCTGAATGAGATTTGTAGAAAATAGTTACATTGACAAAAGAATACTACAGAAGGGACTCTACACTGTCCTCTGACATCTGAAATAATGGCTTCTCTCAATAAATACTGACCATATGTTCCCATATAAAAGCTAATGGCTGGGCTAGAATTATGGAGATGAAAGTAAATAGGATTTTTTTCAACTTCCTTTCCTCCTTAGTTTTATCTTTAGTTACAGCTACATACAGCTTGGGGTATGGGGTATGATAAAATATGGTTGCCTCGCCTGACACCGTCAGATGTGTCTTCAGAGCACCTTTTTCCTTTGAAGTACATTTCAGTTTTCTAAAACAAATATGGGAATGGTTGCAAAATAGAATACAGCAGTAATTACATCTATGATAATCCATTATTACATAGTATATGTGGTAATTTCTTCTGGAGTCAGAAGAGGAACAACCACCAAGTGCCATAGTCATTGAAATCTACTGAGTTAGTCAGATATTCTACTAAATAACTGATAACTGCTAGTGTTCAGGTGAGGACTATAAAACCTGTTTGAGCTCTTGTCTCATTTGGACAGAGATTTGAGAGCTAACTTATGTTGTTTAAACTGATAATCAATGCTCCCTCAGCTGTGTACTTGAAGAAACTGTGCATTGCTGGTGAATGGTTTACCCCATCTGAAAGTAGCATCTGAAATATAGGATGAGGAACATTGTGCTCCTTTTTCTTCCTATTCCTGTTTTGCACAGGGAGATTAGGCAGCTAGTTTAGACAAGTTGCCCTAGATTTGGATGACTGAAATTATGAAAAATGGATCCCATTCCTGATCATCTGCCAAAGTATTGCTCTCAAACATGGGTATGTCTAGAGAGGAACATGACAAACTAGAAGTTTCTTTCTGTAGCAAAGGTACAATAGCAAACATTTTCAACAGAAAAATTTCTGAGAAGTTTTTATAAAGTTTCTTCTCTAACACTTGGGGGGAGGGAAGATAAAGCAATTCTTTTGATATTAAGATCAAAGACAATTTCTATCTGAAATGCTTTTGTATCCATATACATATATTGCCATGCACCTAAAATGTCTATTTCACATAAACTTATCTTTCCTATAAATTGTAACTGTCAAAGAAACTTTCTCAGGCTCAGCAGAAAAAAAAAAAAAAACAAACCAGATTTTAAATAGCTGCATACTGCAAGTTACCCACTCCTGAGTAAAAGTTGTTGTACAGGCCTTTTGGACCACTGTTTGACTGACTGTGGTAATACAAACAGTGCACACACTAGAAATCCTAATATCTATGTGGTGTGCTGGACCACCAAAACTGGTTGGTCACTTCCTCATCTGGACAGAGATAGAAAATATAGAGAAAGGCTTATGAGTTGAGATAAGGATAGAGAGAGGTCAAGAACCAGTCACCATCACAGTCAAAACCAGATTCAGCTTCGGTGACATTCATTTAACTTATTGCCACGTAAATCAGTATAGGGGAGTCAGAAATAAAAAAATCTTAAAACACTTTCCCCCATCCCTCCTTTTTTCCTGGGCTCATATTTGGTCCCTGTTTCTCTAACTCTTCCCTCCAGAGCAGCACAGGAAGACAGGAAATGGGGTTTGTGATCAGTTTGCCTCTGATGGTCCTTCCTCCAAAAACTCTTCCCGTGCTCCACCATGGAGTAACTCCCGTAAGAGACAGTCTTTCATCTACTTCTCCAACAGGAGTATTCCTCATGGGCTGCAGCTCTTCATTTACTGCTCCAGCCTGGGTCCTTTTCATGGGATGCAGTCCTGCAGGAACTGACTGTTCCAGCATGGAAGTCCTGCATGGGGTCACAAGTCCTGCCAGCAAACCTAACCCAGCGTGGGCTCCTCCTGTATGGATACACAGCTCCTGTAAAGAGCCCACTCCAGCAGGGGTTCCCACAGGGTCACAGCCTCTTTTGGATACCCATCTGCTCCAGTGTGGGGTCCTCCACAGGCTACAGGTGGATCTTCATTCCACCATGTACCATGGGCTGCACAGGCACAGCCTGTCTTACCATGTTCCTTACCACAGACTGCAGAGGTATTTCAGCTCCAGCATTTAGAGCACTTCCCTTCCTTCTTCACTGTCCTGTGTGTCTGCCAGACTGTTTCTCTGACATATTCTCACACCTCTCTTCCAGCTGCTGTTGCACAGAAGTTTTTTCCCCTTTTTAAATACATTATTCCAGAGGTGATAAAACTGTCACTGATTGTCACAGCCTTAGCTCAGACATAAGGAAAGCATCTAACAGCTTCTCAGAGAAGTCACCCAAGTAGCTCACTTGCTTTTCCACATAAAGTTAATACAAACTCTTGGAAAAATACTGGCCTATTCAGCACATATTGCTGTTTATTATCTGCATTTGTTCTATATAATATATAATATTCTAAGAGCATTGATATTTTGCCAGATAGGAAGACATTATGTTAAAGTCCTTATGGTACAGGAGTGATGTTCTGTAATGCTTTGGCAGAGCTGAAGAATCTGAGATTTGAAGTATCGTTCTGTTATCGTTCTGTCTTAAATTCTTTAAAATTTTGGTGCTGAAAGGAGGTCTTGGTATAAATCAATGTCTTCTACTGATCTTCACAGTTCATGATAGTGTTGTTGGACTGTTTGATGCATTATTTGGCTTCCTTAAAATTCTTTAAGCTATAGGTCCATGCCAAGGAACAATTTTTTCTGGCCCCAGGCAGCTGTAACCTTGCATAAGGTACCCCTTACATTAGTATTTGAATGGAAGTTAACTTCCACAATTCTGGTACCCTGGGATGGCTCTCCAAATGTTCCCAGCGACATGAAGATGGATGCAGTGACTTCAATCAGGCCATGGAGAAGGACTACAGGTTTTATCCATCCATCCATCGATCCGTCTGTCCGTCCGTCTGTCCGTCCATCCATCCATCCATCTGTCCTTCCATCCAATCAGAATAGCTGGAAGGGACCTAGTCCATGTAGTCCAACCTTCACTGCAATAAGAAGGAACATGTTCAACTAGATCTATCTATCTAGGTATCCAAATATGTATCTATCTATGAATCTGTCTATCTAATCATCTATCTATCCACTTACATACTAATCGAAGACTAGTATTTGAGGCTAAATCAATCTAAATCTTTCAGCAGTAAAATAAGAACATATTTAGAATGTGTTCCAGATGCTCATTTCTTATGTACATTGTGCAGGTATTTTAATTAGGACAAAAATCATCTGAGTTGCAATTTCAGACAAACCCAGCTGCTACTCTTGTTTAAATGACAAAATACAGGTTTAAGAACTAATAAACTCTCTCTCTGCTGGAAAACAATGATTCCTTTAGCAGACTGGCTAATAATGCAATACTGTTCTGAACTTGATAAGCTTTGTAGCAGATGGTAGAATGAGGGAGTTTTTTCATGTGTTAGGAATGCTGAGTGTTATGTCATGACACAGGCAGGATTAGTTCCCAATGTGCTAATCAGAAATGTGTCGAGCTTAATCTTTTTCTTATTTTAAAATAAGTCCAAGATTGTACTTTCTTTCCTGTGGTTTCAGAAAATTACTGCTCAAAATGCTGCCTTAGTTTTTAAAATACATTTGCAGTTTTACCTAACATGCCTCCCCAAAGTGTTGCTTGTTTTTCATGTTCAGCCACCCTCTTGTGGAAGACTCTGACCCTAACTTTCAAAATTGCTTTTATGCTACACTTTTCAATCTGCATGTTATCGAGAGATGCTTGTATCTAATCTATGTGCTGTTGGGTAGAGGATTGATATTGTGATTATTTTCTGTGTTCCAGGCAGTTACCACTTGGGAGTTCTTGTAAATGAGAGGCTTATTCTCTTGATATTTTTTCACATAAATAACTGAGATGTATCAATCTGCTCTAAAACAATTTAAGTGGTCAATAAGCAGGTTTTTCTGTTCAATTTGCAAGTACTGCAGGCAATTTGCTGCTCATCATCTGTCCTGATGGAAGAAATCAGACTTTAATCACATTGAGTGGTAACAGCCTTTAAAAGGCTCTCTTTTATTGAGAATTTTCTTTTATGTAACTTCACACAATGCCATCTCATTTAGTACACTTTAATTATTATAATGGAGGGTAAAAGCGGGATATATGAAGTTTTAATAATTAATACATCTCAGACATTAAAAATGGGTCCAATTTCTATGTTCCAACTTGTGAGTAGGCTGAGAATTTTCTTAAAACTAATCCTAACATTTATTCAGGTCTCTTCATTTTACTCAGAGTCTGCCAAAATATTCAATTTGGAATCTTACATTCTATTTAGAGTAGTGAATAATGTCTGATATACTCTGGGATTTTAAGACCTAAGGGACAGTAATTCCAGCATCTCTAAATAAGTGTCTGAATTTATTTTTGCTGCCCTAATAGTGTGCCTGGTTTCCAGCTGCTTCTTCATCACAAATCCTTATTTTTGCAAACCAGGAGGATTCCTTGAGCACTCCTTCTTCTTGATTGCATTTGTGCAGTTTGGCTGTCTCCAATCAGATTTTCCTCGTAATGTATCTGTGCTCTTTTTCTGTTTTTCATGTTTTGCCCAGGATTTTATACTTTTTGGATTTTACAGTCCAGGTTCCATCACTCTACACCACCAAGCTAAGTCATGGGGAATGGTCAGTGTCTAGAGGAATGATTGCTGAATGCATCTCACTCAACATTGGAAGGAATTTTCTGGCAGAAGAAAACTGCTCTGTTCCATCAAGACTACATTGTTTATGCCTGTGGGAGCATTTTCTTCACTTCTCCACAGAATTGGCTGATTCTCCTCCTCAAGGATCCTCATTACAAATCTGCCAACCAATTCCATGATTCTTTCCAACTCCCAAAAAACAATATTCTTTAGTTTTAGAAGTATTGAAAGTAAAGCTTGAGTAAATTCCTTCAACCAATTTCTTCAGTGAACTCTTGGCATCTTTTCAGGGTCTATCATTGGCCTTGATGGGTGCTGAACAGTCATGCCTGGGTCTGTGTCAAGGGTCTGAGGAAATTCAGTGAAGATTTATAATCCTTCAGGTAATTTAAAGGATTACTTCTTTTAACTGAGAACATGTTTTACAATTCTTGGGTATTTTCTTTTTTCTTGTTCGCTGAAAAGTTGTGGGTTTTTTATTTCTTCCTTTTATTAGATTTGACCATCAGTGCTCTAAAATTAAAGCTGACAAAAGAAAGATACTCAGAAGGTAATTGAAACAGTTGTCTATCAAAAGTACCCTTGCACATATTCTCATAATTTTTCTAACTCCCATGTTCTTCTATGTTTCAATTTATAAAACAGAAAGAGATAGCAAGGAAAGCTTTTAAAATTTCATTTATTCCATTGCAGTATATATGTTTATGGTTAGCACTTCTACATTTTTTCATCTTCTGTATATTAAATATTTAATATTTTGTTTAGTTATGTACTTTAATATTGAATTTTTTTTCTGCATATCATATAGAGCTGTCTAAAAACCACATAGGTTCCTCTTGAATGGCTCTTTCTAAAGGTTTATTTTATTTCATGCAATGAAACATTTTCAAACTAATTTGTACTAAACAAATCTTCATTTAGCACTAAAGAACTTGTTTAATGAATGAAGTTATAGAAATATGAACCTGCAGGCCTTAGGATGCCTTTTACTTATAGACATTAGAACTGTAAAAAGAAATTAAACTTATTTTTCCTTAGAGGTAAACCCTCAACTTCATTATTCTAAGCTTCCAGTGTGTTTCTTTAGCTCTGTTACTCATATATGAACATTTTTCAAGACTTACAGTGATTATGTATCAGTCACAAGCACTTAACTTTTATTTATAGCTTTCTAAATATTTATTAAGGTATTTATATCCAACCCAGTGATGGTATAATCTGAGTTCATTTTATTTTCTCATGTGCAGAACAACTCTTTAGAACGATAAGATACAATTGAGGTCACAGAGTTCCTTCTGTTGCTCTGTCATTACTGCTAAGCATGGGGTTCCCTTAATTGAAACAAATTACAAGTTCTGTGAATTGTACAGCCTGTCTCATGTATCAAATAGATAATTCAAAAATCTTTAATGAAAACAGCTTTAGGTAAATATGGGAAAAATTGTTTTCCACATACTGTATTTCTATATATCAGCTGTATTCACAGGCCTGCTGTGCTATATAGGAGAAGAAACATACACTCCCTCCTTCAGGGAGTCTTTGTTGATTTATTTCTTGTTTTCTTGTTTCTCTAACTCTGTAATAAAAGTCATACAGAATGACACTGTTTTCTACAGGTGCCCTTCAGGTGTGGAGACACATGATAGCTCTGGTTACAGATACAGGATTGTGAACAAAAGCAAGGGATTCAAAAAGAGATTTCCGTGAAAGACAGTTCTAAGAAATCACTGGGTTTCCACAGCACTCGGTTGAAAAATGTAAAAGTTAAAAATATTTTCTATACTAACCACATAAAGTAGATTACAAGGCTTGGAGAGAGTTTTGTACCACACCCAATCTTTCTGTCTTTCCTGGATGTATTCTTTCAGAGACCCAAATCAAATAGCTACATAGGAAGTGAGGCTACTGTAAAACATGCTCACCTTCTTCAATAATTTTTCAGTGGAAGGACAGAAAGTCCAGAACACTTCCACAGTCCAACTGTGTCTCAGCATGCAGGATGAAGTTAGAGCTGCTTTCAGTCTGTCTGAAGTACACCAATGCTGACCTGGTACCCAGACAGGGCGCTGACCTCTGTCGAGCACATGCTGGGAAGACAGAAGTATTTGGTTCTAATTCTATGACTTTTCAGCAGCACATTAAAGGGCTTTTTTACTTCTTTCAACTTAAAGGGTTTTGACATCGGGCCTTTGTACAAGTGAAAGGTCTTTTGCATATCGAACTTTATTACTCAGAGTTGCACAAGCTACGCAAAACAGCAAACCAAATAGCCTATTGTTACTTACTAGATATGTTGAGATTCCTACCAACAAATGTGTCTGTCTCCATTCCCTTTTCTATTTTGTTTTACTTCTCTGATATTAAGATTTTATATTTATTCTTTTCAGGGAGAAAACTAATAAGTAAGATCTCACCTTATTTTTTTCTCATAGCATTCCAGAATAAGATTATAGGTTAAAGAGAACATAAATCCTGAAATGCTGTGGAAATAAACTTTGGTTAAGTTTAAGTGCTGACTTCAGATAATATTTTAAGCACCATTCATATAAAAAAGAATTATTTTGGAAAGCATGCTATCAGTCAACAGCTGTGTCTTACGAGTACACAGAGCTCTTTAATCCATTAGAAAAATTTGTCACGCTTGGAGTGAACCAGAAAATTTACTGACACTACTGATGTGATTCCCCACATCAGTGAAGATGTTAAAATATGCAGGGAATACAACTGCAAGGAGTCGGTCTGGAAATGAATCCTTATCTATTAGGAGAACCTGAACTCATATTTGTTATGAGTAGTAACATCTATGAAAACTCACCTGTCCCAAACTGAAGCAGAATAGTAACTCTAAGAACTTCTCATGTTCTTCCCTATGGGCTCTCAGAGTTATTTACCTACAGAGAATATCCATCACTCATTCAAATCTATAATTCCTGGCCCTCTCCATTATTCTGTGTAGGAGGATGGATTGTAGGAGAATAGCGATAGTGGTGAAGGCAATCTCACCCCTGAGGAGTTGCAGCTGTACTAATTACCAAAGAGTAGGAACAGCCCTGCCCTTTATAGGTCACATCTGTGTCCAGTAAGGATGGATACTATAAAAGAGTGGATTAGCTGGTTGAGAGGAGAGTTGGAGTCAGTTGGCTGTGCTGCTGTGTGGAGGAAGGCCAGGTGTGGTAGGGACAGTAACGGTGGTGGTTGTGATAGGGGCAGGAAGAAGACAGCCAGCGGTGCAGAAGAAAGAGAAAAGGAGTCAGTGCTGTGAGAACCTGCCTGTGAGAATTCACAGAGAGAAGGTATGAAAGTTTTAAGTAAGATAACAAACTGGTGATGACAGTCAGTTTCCATCCACTGTTGATTGGTGCCAAGCACTGATGGCAACAACTGGTGGCCTGTACAGGGATGGATCCCAACAATTCTGGTGTTTTTCTATCTGTGCCATATGAGAATAGGGAGCATGGGGGAATTTAGGGAAGGTGTGTAAGACTAACAGATTGGGATCCAACAATTAGATTCTTAAGAAGATTAGATGTAAAGAACAGAATCACCAATTTTCTCCTTTGTTATTCCTTATTTTACTGCTTTATTTGCATGGTTAGGCAAACTTTTTCTCATGTATGTTATTTCTGAATTTATGACTTCATTGAAATAAGAATTAGCTTCAGATGCTTTCTTGCTCGGACTGTAAACAACAATGTATGAGTACAAATATTTAGCAGATTATGTGAATAAAGGAATGCTAAGGATTAAAGAGTGGAATTTTGTCACTAGGATGGGGGTTTTGTGAAAAGGAACTTAACAGAAAAGCACAAAAGGCGTATCCAATCATAAGCACAGACAGACCTGAATCTATTCTGTTCCTGCTCTGAGCAAGCAGACAGCCTCATACTGGCCAGAAGCCACAGATCTCCATAGTGTTGTGTTTGGCTCCTGAAAGGTCGGGTTTATTATTCCAGGTTCAGTGATGCTCCACCACAGCCACATGGTTTTTGGATGGGAGCTGGATTAAGGCCAGACAGCTTGCAGGGTGGGCACAATGAACTTGGGTTGGCTGCATCTGTCTATATAGGTGGCCCAGATGCTTTGAAAAGGGTGCGTTTTGCATGCTGGAACAGGAACTACATGAGGAAAGCATGGGTTGTTTGATTTTGGTTTGGGTTTCATTTTGTTGCTTTTTTTTTTTTTTGTTTTTGTTTTCTTTTACCCAAATCTAGTTTCTTAGTTGAGGTGCAACACCGGGTTAAAAGGGATACCTCCCTTAAAAACAAAAGAACCCATAAAATACGTGACTGTAAACCCTCTCCTCTTCTTAATTTGGTGTCTAATAGTTGAGGTATTTTTCAAAATTCTTCCAATAACAGAAAATTGACTTTTTTTAAAATGTCACAGATATTGAATGATGCAGAATACATTTGCCAAGAGCAGCAAAATACTCTTTGAGAAAGAAAGAAGAAATAGAACAGTTCTGGTGCAAGGAATAGCTCTGACAGAACTGATAGCACAGGAAATGCTGAGGAAATCTCCCTGTCTGACCATCCAGGAGCCACTCTGGCAGTCACACCCCCACTCCCTGAGCTGGGCCAAGGTCCCTTCACAGCTCACCCCCCACATTCACACAGGCACTCCAGGTCTTCTTGACCACCTCAAACTCAGGTTTCCAATAGGAGTATCTCAGTTGTCTCAATCCTGTCCAATAACAAAATAGCAGCTCCAGCTGGTGCCCCTGCGGAAGCACCTTGAACAAACAAACCCCATGGATTTCATACCCTCACAGTCTAAGGGTGAAAGTCCTGCTCCTTCTGTTTGTCCATTCATCTGGCCAGGCCACAAGTCCCCATGCCTTTTGTTATGCAAAATGCTGTCAGTTCATGACTTCTTGCCTGGGGCTCCTGACAGCAAAGTTCTCATTGCACCTCACAAACTGAGCTCCCTGCACTAAATGAATCCTCAGCAGAGAAGGCGAAGCAATATGTCAAACACCATAAGGAGAGCAGGCATTTCTCCTCTGTATCTAAAGTTGTCATCTCCTGTAGGAGAGTTGCTTGGTTAGGTAGCACAGGTGACAGATGATTGCCCATTTAGGTTGGTGGGGTCCGCCTGGCTGTGAAGTAAAGCAAAGGACTGCAGGTTCTCTTCTGCTGGATAACGCAGTGGGTTAGCTGGCTATGGCCTAGAGCTCCACCTCTGCCTTTCCCTCCTCTCTCGCACTCAGCAATGTGCACCTGGAAACAGCTTCCTCGTGACACACCCAAGGATGCACCACTAATTGGGATCTCATTTCACACACATGAGGATGGGAAAGAAAACTCATCTTTTGCTTCTAGATCAATCATGGCAAACAGCAAGAGGCAATCAGATCTGCTTTTTGAGTAATGCTATTTCATTACATCTGTTAGAAGAAAAATTAGTGTAATCATAGATAACCCATACTGCTTCCAGAGATTGGCATATCCCTATTAACAGTGGCAAAGGAGAGGGCACATGCTCTGATAAGAGCTGCATAACTCCATGTCACAATGTACAGAGGAACATGAAAACTGAGTGTGGTATCATGATTGCCTTTAATAGCAATGACTGAAAAAAGACATTGCTCAGATTTTCTTTTCTAGGGGACCACTCCTTTATTGCTAGGGGAAAAATAACAAAAAGGAAAATAGGAGTGACAAAACATATTTTTTAATATTGTGAACAACTGAGAAATTTGGTCTTTTTTTCTTAATTCATATGAATAAAATCATGAATAATGAATGACTATTTATGACATGGTACATGAAAATAACACACAAAAAGAGTGCTTAATTTGCATTTGAATTTCATGAGTTTCATTTAAATGCTGTAAAATTAAAAACCTGCCCCAACAAATATCAGAATAGCAAAAAGGAAAGGTATTCTTGATTTTTGGCAATAATCATTAGGTCTCAGCATAGATTAAATATTTATTATTAAAAGTGGAGAGGTTGAAGTTAAAGTTAAAATCAGCAAAGAATTTAAGCTAACCCAAAGTCAATATTACGATACCTCATTTCAGTGACACCCTATGCTGAAATGGAAAGCCTAAATAAGACAACTGCTGTAAATATCATGTAAATAACATATTTAATTTTCTGCCTTGACTAACTAGACAACTGTTCCCTGACAAGGCCATAAAAGCACTGTGTTGATAGAGTAAGTCCATAATCAGGGATGCAGAAGAAGAGACAGGAATTTAAATTCCACATCTGTAACATGCTTCTGGAGAGAGCTTTCTCTCATGAGCTGAGAAAGATTTTCTACCATTTAATAACATAAAAGTAATACACTCAGCTCAGCCTGAATGGAGCTTAATTCTCGAGAATGTTCAGATCCCATCATGTGTTAATCTTGAGAAAAGGAAATTTCTGTCTATTTTTTTCAAAGCTGTGCTTCTCAGCCAATAGAAGTCAAGATTCATAGTTTTATACTAATGGCTAAGGATTGGGTCTGAGAACCTGGGATGAGTGTGGTTCTACCACTATTTTCCTCCTTTCTGCAAGCCTGTTAAATGCAATGTCAGTAACAAAGAATATAAAGAGCGCTTAATTTTCACAATCATCTGTTCTGAGAGTCACAAAGCCTTTTGCACTACACTTGGTATAACATCACTTTAAAAAATGTTAGCCTAAAATGCTTTTTCTTAGTACAGAAATATATTTCTTGAGTATTCATGACCCAACTTAATATCTTATTAAAAGTGCTACATATCTGATACTAACATTTCAATGCAATAGCCAGATATTTTAATTTATATTAGCTTCAGATTGTATTAACTTGTTTCTTTATTGAAGAAAAAAGTTATCTATCTATATATATATATATATACATATATATTAAACATGATGGATGCAATGTCAAACCTTTAAACTCACAAAATAATAAAAAAGCATAAACTGTTATAATATTTCACAGCTCAAAAGGCCTGCATGGCTTCATGTTTTAGCTTCAGAAAATTTGGAGAGATTTTTTCAAATTCTTTTTCCAATTGCAGTCAAAATGTAATGTGAATAATAAGTGGCAGTGAAATACTCCATTTTAGCTAATTCTCTTTTACATATAGGGCATGGATTTGCCTTAATCAGTTTGTGTAAACTGGTAGTATTGCAATAGATCAAACATTTCTAGTACTAAATTACTGCAATACATATAGACAAAAAAAAAAGTTAATTCTTGCACATTGCAAAGCAGTGAATCAAAATGCCCTTAATACTTTTTGTCAGTGACAGCATTTTCCATTATGAAGTTTTTTTTGTTTAAAACACCTAAGGATTGTAATTTCCTGGAAAATGAAATATTTTAGGAATGTTTAACTGGAACTCAAAACCTTCACACCCTTTTTTTTTTTTTTTTTTTGTGCAGTTCAGTTCATCCATTTATCTGTGAATAGCCAGGTGGGACAGATATGTCAGTCTCAGGCCATTTCTAATAGAAAATGGTTGAATATTCACTTGGTTAGATGATGTAGGTATATTATTTTGATAGAAGAGCAGTTATTTAATGTCATGGGTGATGAATGGCACAAGAAGAGTTAGAAGGGAAATAATAGTGATAATTTGTCAAAGACGCAAAGAGATAGAGTGGTAGGGCAGGTGAGGTAGAATGATACACTCTGTAGTTAGAATAATATGATATAGTGCTGGAGGGTTGGAGAATAACTTAGTAGGAAAGGAAAAAAATGAAAAAATAAATGGGCACAGAGTGCTTTGTACTAAAGGACTGAGAAATATTTAGGAAAATATGTGTGCTTGGGATTCTTCTCATACAGCAAAAAGCCTAAGAATAAATACAATCTGAATTATGCAAATAAACAGGGAAAATAAGATACACCAATTAGAAAGATAGATACATTTGAGAAAAGCAGAAAAAGGGATACTCCTAATATCAAGGGAGGGGGAAAATATATAAAATCATTTTATGTCTCATTCTTCTGGATTAAATTTTTCTGAGTTACTCAATTTACATGTCTCACTACAGTAAGAGGGTAGACGAAGTAAAGATAGATAAGAACAGAAGGGCATGTTTCTGGAAAGTTTCAAGCTATTTCTGCTTATTTCTGGCTTTTGAAAACCTCTTTAAAGATATTTGACTAATCAGGACATCAGAGGTTTTTAAAATAGAAGATGTATTTGCAAAATAGATTATTTTATTAGAAAGACAAGAGTAAATACACCTGAAAACTCAGGTCATGTGAGTTTTTCAAAACAACCTGTGGAAATTGAAAATAATGAAATTCAGGGGGATGAGTCACGCATAAAACAGTAGTTATATGGCAACAAGATAGGAAAAGAAAAGAGAAGTAGGAATTTTGAGCAGCTGGTAAAATTGCTAAAATTCTCATCATTGTTATAGGAAACATTCTTTTGAATTTAAAATATACAAGATATAAAAGGAATGATGAAGACTTCTGTTGCTGACTGTTATGAATAACCACTTATGTGTGAATGAGAGGAAGTGTTTTTGAAAAACAGTTATCCTTTAAAAGGACAGTTCAGTTCATTCCAGTTTGGTTTTTTTTTTTCATTTTTTAAATTTGCAACAAAGGAAATAATTTCAAGAGTAATTTGAACCCAGAACATCTCTGTTTCCCCAGGGCAATGCAGCCTTCTTCCCTAGACTGGCTATTACTTCTGTAATAGGAAGAAAGTGAAGTCTCTTCAGTCTTAGAATATTCTCATATTTTTAGGTGTTTGTGTCCTTTATTGCTAAAGAAACTCCGTGCTTTCTCAGATGCATGAACTGCCCACAGAGTTCTGAAACACAATACCCAGGCTGTTTTTTCTCTGTCCTCATAGTTCGTGCACTGGGATAAAGCAAGGATTATTCCATTGCAATAAATACAGTTTCATCAACACAAAGTCAATAAGACAGAAAAGTCATGTTTCTCTGTCATTACCTCAACAACCTTTCTCCACTTTATTTTTTGACCGAGTTCATGCTGATAGCTAGAATTCCTTCTTTTTGGAGTGAGGGACAGAGGAATAATGAATGGAACGTGTTAATGATGATGGCATAAATTATGGCACTATTCTTCTCCCCAGTCTAGAATGATAAACCTGGAGGTGTATATGCAATACAGATTCCTAAATTTATTCCTGCATACCAGTTTTTCCTGAGTGTACTCTTTAAGTATTCTTCCTTAGATCAGAAGTGTCAACAGGTGTAATCAAGTGTAGGGAGTCATGTTGAGAGGGAGCCTTGCTGTGTCAGAGCAGAGGCTTCCTACTGAAGAACCAGTGCATGCAAAGCTTTGCCAACAGCAGAATTTACTTGGCACCTATGCCCTACCAAAGTTGACATACCACCTTGTGTATGGGCACTGTGCCATCCTGACAGATGGGGACGAGTGCAAGCAGCCAAGAGACCATGTCTGAGCATGAAATATGTTTGTGGAGGGCAGGATTCCCAGCTAGAAATGTCAAAGCAGCTGTTTGTCCTGAGTTTTGTCTGCCTACAGGTTAGATAGTCTACAGCTTTGTTAATTCATCACCTAGCTTGATTAATTTTGTAAGAGTTTCTGCTATAGCTGCCAGTTGTCATGATTTTAGGCTAGTGTTGTGTGCAAAGAAGCAAAATTAGTCCCTTCTTTTAGAGTGCTCATGACAAGACTGAAAATAGCTTCATGAAAGGATAGAAGAGATTTCTTACGGAAGAAACTCATTCTGTGCCTTCTGCAGTTTCCTGTATTATTTTACTAAATACAGTCTTAAAATATGTGGTATTCATTTGTCTCAAATCCAGCACCTCTAGTCTTCCATATTCAAACCCATTAAAAGCTGGAAGAGTTATTTAAAACAGTGTGTTCGCAAGATGAACAAAGAGTAATCAGGGCAGAAAAATAGTAGATCTCTAAAATTATACTGTCTCAACTTTTCTCTAACTGTAACAATATCTACAACTTTCATTTTCATAAGAAAATATATTCTTTCCCAAAAGGCAGTAGAGCTTCAATAAATTATTGCTTTTACAGTAAATCTACTTTTATCGCTTCTTAACCATCATTTTCAGAAGTGATTTCAGACATGAATCTACTATGACTGCTACTAACAGAATTTCTATAATTCATTTTTGAAACACTTCAGTCTCTATCACTACAGTGAATGACTTCATAATGACAGTGAAGTGATTCATTTTTGTTTAAGGTTGAGAAGATTGCCTTTCCATAGGCATTATTGTAATTCCTACTTTGTGTGATTTTTAGAGCTTCAAGTGCAATGCACACTAATATTTTTCAATAATTTTAAAATATCTACTATTTCCACTGCCCAAAATCTGCAGTCCTTCAGTATTTACCAAAATCAGCCTAACCAACAAATGTCATTATTATTTAAACTTTAAAAAAAGAAAAAAAGTTGTGCTTCAAAGACTTGTTTTGCTATAAAACCTTGTAGAAATATTGACCTCAGATAAAAAGGTGTAATTTTTGAACACAGAGGACATTCTGTATTGTAATTTATGGAACAAGGTTAAGACTTTCCTACCCGAGCTTCTAAAAATGTGTAGCAAATGACCTGCCTTCATATTCCCTGTCATGTGATGTTTGTTCCCTTTGTAAAATCTTTCAAAAGGAGCATGCTGACCTTGAGCAGCAATAGAGAACTGTATTTCTTAATGGAGATGTAAACTGTGCTGACAACTCAGTCTACTGCCTGCACCAGTGCTACCAAGGGGACAATGTTTAGACCAGGAAATGAATGCATGGGGAACATAACAGTTTCTGAATGAAGAATGTTAGAGATGACAAACAGTAAAAGATCATGAAATTCAGATCTGTGTGGCTTAATCTGCTTCAAGTACACCTCTGTGGCAATGCACCACAGGAGACTCAGGCACCAGACTACTTGAAATGAAGGCTGAGTAAGCAACCTCACATTCTTATTCAGAAAATAAAAAGCTTAGTGGAGGGGAAAAAAATCAAGTTCATTCAAATCGTAAAATCTGTATGGGGATTAGAAATCACTTTGTTTTCTCTATCTCCTCACTTCAATGGATAGCTTTGACTTCTGTCAATGCACTCTGACGAGAATGTTCACAGCCACTGACACATATGCTGAATATGGGGTTGATTTCTTAGTTTGATAATTGTGGCACAGTTTTTGACTGGCATTTTGGTAACTGCTTTCAGCTTGGCTGTAGCTTCTTCCCCTACCCTCCTTCTCATCTTCCGCTTCCCCTCCTGACAGCAGGACTTTTGTCTGCTGTACACTGCAGAGATCTGCAGCTGGCTATTGCAACTACAGCTGTGTGTGGTAAACAAAGTTACACCAGTATAAAGGCTTTGAGACTAAGAACTGGGTCTGCCTTTCCCTCCCAGGAGTAACTCTGCGATTCCACCTATAGTTTCCATTTTACCAACATTTCCAGACAGACACAGGACCTCAGGGAAAAGGATATTTCTCACTCTGGAATTAAATACACAAGCCAAAGGAGGGTGGACAAAATTAATTATATATTATCTGGGACTAAACATCCATAGATGCAGTTATACCAGTAAGGCTAGGTAAGCTCTGAGTTTTGTTTGCTTGTTTTAACCATAATGTACAAAATGGTTAAAGCAAAAAAGCATCAGTGACCAAAAAGAAAAAAAGGGCCTGTCATTCAAGTTTATTGCATGAAGAAAATGTTTATATGTAGGAATTTTTATAATAAATGCAATAAAATACTAACATATAGTTTTCTTTTGAGACCAAAATGTTAGGATACTACTCAAAAACCAAAGTCTGTCAAATCATTAACTCAGCCAAGTAAAAATGAAGGCAAAATACATAAGCAAAATTAATTTGGCAGAAGCCATGAAAAAAACAGAGTGGGCTTGTAAGACTTTTCAGAGCTGGTAGAGATTGCAGTAGAGACAAAACAGGTCCATAAGCACTGTAAGAGCAGCTCTTCACAGCATCAGGGTAGAGAGCTGCAACAGAACTGAATGAAATATCAACATAAAAACGTTTAGGACACAAACTGATTTGAAGAAGGATCCAGACAGAATTTCTAAAACATTAGCATTCAGAGAGTTACCGACAATACAGCATAAATAGGCAAAGCTAATAGCTCACTCCAGTAATGTTTTCTCCTTTGCAGGAAATTGATATGTAGACTAACAAGATGTATTGAATTGAAAATTGAATAAAATATTTCCTCATCCTATTACACACATTATCCAGTTTTGTCAAGCCCTTGATCACTTCAAGAGAATGAGGACATGTTATAGTAGAAAAGAGCACAACAGAGGAAAAAAAAAAAAAGCCAACTAAAATAGTTCCTGGGGTTGAAGGAATAATGCATAAATAAGGCTTTTTTCATTCCAAGCAAAGTGACCCAGGGTCTGCAGTGGCCTGGACTTACCTTGCCAGAGCTGGGCTGGGCTGGTTTCGCTTCTGCCTTGGGGCCACAAACCTGTCTCCTGCCCTGCCTGAGCCAGATCTGTGCCAGTGTCTGTAAGGAGGATCTGACAAACCCAGGGGGTGTCTGCCCAGCAAACAAAAACCTCTGGGAGCTCAGCAGGCTGCAAGGCCATACTCACACTTGCCTGGGAGCAGCCTGAGGCAAGGAAACGTATGACAGCACTCACAAGCAAGTCCTGGGACTAAAGGGGAAGATGCCTCCACCATTAATGTCACTCTTCTCCTAGCAAGGACTCCTGGCAATGAGAGCTCATTAAAAAATACCCCACTTCCTGCAATTTTTCCTGAGGAAACTGGAAGTCTTCACCTTAAGACCTAAAAGATCATTGAAGAGACAAGTATGGGATCAGGGGAAAAGGTAAGGTACAAGGAAGTTTTGGGGTGTTGGAGTGGGCATTTTTGTAATAACAATTTACACTGGTAAAGTCTTCTCTGTGCTTAGAGAATTTTGACTATTAGTCTGTTAAAACATTAATTAGATTAACAATAAATCTTTAGCTACATAGATACAGTGAATTCTTCCTTGCCCAATACCAGGACTTGGAGTGTAACAAAAGTGCACAGGGTAGAGATGAAAGAGAAAAAAATGCCTCAAATTTGATATTCATTAATAAGTTCTTCTCACTCTAAGTGAAAGAGAAACAAGATAAGCTTGTTGGTCGTAGGAAGCTATAGAATGACTTAAATAAATAACCACATGTAACCTTGTTGGCAACTGTAAAGAAAAAACATGGATAACTTTGCTTATTGACTCACCAAAAAAAATATATACTTGTCTCTACAAATAAATAGTTTTCCATTTCTAGAGTGGGAGAAATTCTTGGAGTGACAGCCAATACCAAATATTTTTGTGTGGTGCATACACAACATTTTTTATAGCAGATAATATAGTATACAAGACTCGGGAAAATTGCAAGTGCAATAACAGCAGGCTGTTAAAACTCACAAAGAAATTTATGTAGAATAGGTACTAACAAGCTATAAGTACTAGCTTATTACTATATACATCAAACAGAGAATAAAGTTCTAGCCCTAGGTTGTTAAATTTTTTTTTTTAATATATATATAAATAGCCAAATGATCAGAAAAATGGCTATACAATAGTTATGACCACTGACAGAAAACAATGTTACTTCTTGGCAAACAAAGGCTGGAATATTAAATAAAACATGAGATATTGTGATTATGGTTTACCATATCATGGCATACACACATAGCACAATAGATATGTCTGTAGATGTCATGAAAGTGGCAGAATTATGAGCCAAGATCAGCAGATTATGGATTCAGATTGAGTCTGCATTGGTTTAATATTTTGTTTATGTGATAGACAAATAAAAATAATTTATCTTCTTATCTTAATGCTATTTTTTTGATTGCTAGTCTCTCTGCTTTGGGTAGGGAAAATTGATATGGGAAATTTGTCTTTGAAAATTCTCCAGAGAGATCTTCCTGGATTGCTCTTTCCAGATCAGTGCCATATGAGAAGTCACTAGCAGTCAGAAAGCACAGCTGTGGCTGACTCACTGGATCCTGATTCTTTTAGATTTAACTTGATGTACTCAAGTAAGCCTCCTATTAACAGTCAAGATCATTTTTGTAATAGCTCTTAGAGAAGCAATCTCAGGAAGCTACAGAGGACTCAATTCCTTTTTTGAAATTCCCTATCTCCCACCTCTTGGGGCAATGTCCATTGAAGAAGAAAAGATTCTCTACCAGGTACAGCTCCCAGCCCAACATTTAGAAACCAAAACAGTAAAGAAAAGAAAGTCTGTGGGAATGATGTGATGATTAAAAGAAACTCACTAGCAAAGAGAAAAACAGAGAAGAAAGAAGGCTTGGTCCCCAGTCTTCCTGCAATTTATACCCCATTTAGAGTTTATGAACATGCATCCTCATTCTCTCCTTGGTTTGTTTACACTTTGTGCAAGTCAGAGGAGAATGAACATGGACTCAGACTCTGTAGTCAGCTCCTCAGATGAGTTAAGTGGAAAAATCTCATTCCTTACCAGAAAAGCTTAAGAATGTCACTTATGAGCTAAATACTAAACCGAACATCTTAGTTAAGCTATAGAATATCCTAAACATGTATGAAAGACTTTTGTCAGCATGTCTTACAAAATTAAGAATTAATTATAAATTAGTAACTTATATCATTATATTTCATATAGCTAGCTTGAATCAACCCTTTTTTAGTTTAAGACCATCACTTCTTGTTCTATTGCTACAGACCTTATTAAAAAGGTATTATTTTTTGTAAGCCATGTTTAAGTACTGAAAGGCTGCAATCAGGTTTTCCTGGAGTCTTTTCCAGGTTGAACAACCCTGACTCTCCCAGTCAGTTCTCATAGGAATAGTGTTCCAGCCCTCTGATAATTTCCTGGGCCCTCTTCCAGGCCTGCTCCTACAGCTCCCTGTATTTCATGTGTTGAGGGCTCCAGAGCTGAACAGAGAACTTCAGGTGGGATTTCACCAGACTGGAGCAGAAGTGGTAAAGTAATACTGGCACAGGATATGCTGCACAGCTAAGTAGGTTCAAGGAATGTATTATAGTATTTAGGTTTTTTACTTAGAAAACATGGATTTGATTTAATGGAGCCTCCCTGAGTTTCTCATAAATATTGGTTTATGTAGGTTATTCCATCAAAGTGATGGACAAAAATTTTGTAAGCAAAGTGTGTTTACTTAAATAAAAACTCTCAGTAAAACAAATAGATGTTTTGGCTACTGCAGAAATATTTATAGTGTTTGACCACACTTTTTATTTTTCATTTATTTATACAATGATTTTAATTAGAATGATCCAAAAAGAAAATATAGAGTTACTTCTTATTTAGGATCCAAAAGACAATACTTTTGCTAGTACCAAATTACCTCTTTCTTTCTATAAATGTGAGGCAAAACCAGACTCCATGAAAGAGCAAAAGAAAAGTTTCTAGTTAGACAGACTCATATATATATATATATATATATATATATATATATACACACTTCTACAGCTGAAAAATACCAAAATGTTTTCAATTCTTTTATTAGAGCAGGCTTTTCAATACAGTCCATATTCTCCTTACATAGAGATGAGAAGGGAAACAAAAACACAAAGCACAGACTGTCATTGATGAACAGCGATGTAAGACTGAGAGAGATGTTCCAATTTACTGTAGAGAAAAGGAGAGGGAAAAAAAACCAAACCATTTTTAAAAGGGTATCCAAATCTATCTTCCCCACTTTCTGAAGCAGATGGATGGTCCTGCCAGTAAAGAGATGTGGCTCAGAAAGCTGAGATTCAGTCACGACCCTTGACAGGGCCCCTGTGCACTCATTGGAAAGACAACAACTAATCAGTGAACTCTTTTCCCAGTGTATTAATTAAGGATCAGAACATTTGCTTTCTTCCTCCCTACCTGGAACAGCTGACTCAGGCAAAACTGGCAGTAGGCTGTGATAGCTTTGTGCATCTCTCAGGAGATACAGAATATCTCTCCTGATTCTCTTATCACAGGTCCTAGGATCTCATTTGAGGAGCTACAGTCTCAGATAGGGCATGAATTTGCTATGAAAATACAAAGATTAAATGCTCTATTTGCTGCTTCAGTAGTTTATGACTTTCACTCACAGCAAACAAAATATCATGCTAAACAATAGAGGTTATTCTAAAAGTTTATACAAATGACCAAAGACATTTTTTTAGCACAGAAATCAATAACTTTTATGTTTCATTATATCCTGATATTTCAACAATTTAAATATTACTTTTGGTCAACACCACCCAGCTACATCAACTGACCAATAGAAGGCACCAGCACATCCTCAGACTGTGCCAAAAATACTCTTACACTGTGAATCCATCTTACAGTAACAGGACTGTGTCTGAGGGCTAGCAGAAGCAGCTAGGTTTATCTCCTTTGCTTGGGATGTTTTCATTTATGATTAGTAAAAACATATCACCTAGAGAAATTTAAAAAACTTGTAGGTATTTAGAGAGTAAAAATCTTTTTTCACAGGTCCTCTATGTTTTATAGGCAGTGATTTGCTTAGAAATATTTCCTGCAGTGAAGTTTTACAGCCACAGCTTAAGCACTGCTTCTGTTGATAAATGGTTAAGAGCTATTTTTCCATAAATTACTGAGAGAAAGCCCATAAAATTTGTCATCAGGCTTCAAAAGTGTGCTATTTTCAAACAGTACAAATTGTGACTGGCTCAGCACCATATGGGATTTAATTTTCTGTGATGTATGCATGTGCACAAATTGCATCTAGGTAACTGGGATGCTGTCAGTCTGAAGATAATTCTGCATACACTCTAAGAGGGAGAAAGCAAAGGTCTCTGACAATATCTGAATAACTTCAAAAGATGGACTCTTTATTCATACACCATTCAAGTAAACATGAAGAAATGTTAGGAGCTGGGTTCTTGGCTAGATCTGAGATTTTGTTTCTGAACCATGGCTCAATGCAAAAAAGAAATGCTCAAAAATAAATATATGTGGTTTCCAAAACAATTTTTCTGGATTTTTATTATATACACTTCATGGAAACCTGATGAGTTGCTCCCACTAAGAAAAATATCTACATTCTACCTTAACATAATAACATAGCACAGTGTACACTAATTTAGAAAAAATCTATGAGATATTTTACTGCTTTAGGTATTATTATTCTCAAAATATTTGTGCTGTATTTCCTTCCTTTTGCTCTTTGAAAGTTTTGGGAAGTAAAACTCAATAGCCAGAACTCAACCTGGGCTATGTAGGAATCACTGCCTTTTTAACAATTACACCCTCATGTACCACCTGAGGGTCAACTTAACAACATTTAAGTGTGGATATAGGAATTGACTTCATGATTTCTATTTATTTTAAAACTTCCTTTTTGTTTACTTTATTCCTTCATAATGATTTGAGACTAGCCAATTGAAACTAGCATGTTTTAGAACTAACAGTTTTCTTTCAGATAATTCATATTGGCCTAGGTATCCAGAAGTCATTAGGGTGAGAAAATTACTTTGCTGATTTGAGAGGGAGGATCATGAATCACATGGAGGAATGTCAGTTGACTTGTGATTGCCTCTCTCACCAACTCAATCCTCAACCTTTCAATCACAAAATAAATGCCAGGAAAATAATCAGAATTTGTTCAGGAAAAAGAAATTAGACACAAATATTTGATGTGTGATATAATGGAGAGGGGTGTTGTATGCAGGTAGGCATCTTATAATAGAAAAGCTTTATAGAATAATAGTTTGGTCCTATTACTTTTCTAAGTAAAGCTAAGCACCTAGCTAAGTTCCCATGTGAAAGACTCTTGAGAATGAAAGTCAGTTGACACAAGTTATTCTTGTGAGGAAAATCAGCTTGCACCTGTAATAACAAAAGACCTGTCCCATAAGAATCCACAAAGAAAACATGTAAACACCTATGAATAGAAAAAGTCCTTGCATGTATACACAAAAACACTTTCTAACCAATGAACTGAGTGGCAAGAAAACTAGGAGCCAACTGGAGTTGAATACAAGGTCTGTAAAAACAGTATAAAAATTAGTTATGTGAATAAAAAATTGCCTTTTCCTTCATGAAAAAACTGCATCCTATCTGCTTATTGCTGAAACACATCTTACCAGATAACTGATAAAGAGATGCTCTGCTTTGTATTTGAGACAGCTAGGAAGGAAGGGAATTTGAAGCATAGGAATGGCACTTGTATTAGAAGCTGCAAGCCAGACAAAAAAAAAGTTCTGAAGTCAGCTAACAAAATAAATCAAACTCCTTTCATAACATTCTTGCAGGGGGTGAAATAAGGACCCTGTTCTGATGTACACAGTACATGATGATATAAAGGATCACTCAGGAAACAATTATTTTTCAAAAGTTGTATATATTATTTTAACTTATATTCACCATTTTATGGTGAAGGTTTTCATCTGAAATCCCTTGGGGATTGAGGGATTTATGGGGTGGCTATACTTGAACTACCGTGGTTATGCACAGAGATAGAACAAATGTCAGCCGCTCACCAGAACAAGATGGTATTCACCTAAGAGTTCAAATTAATTCAATGATGAGATATACAAACTACTAAATCTAGAAGGTAACCTCTCACTTGAAGCTCAATATATAAATTCTGGCTGATAGCATTTTTATTTAATAATCTTAAACTTTAAAAACTAATTTAAAAATCCTTTCATATGAAGCAAATGCGTAAAGAGAATTGAAAAGGACAAATTTGCTGAATCTTTTTGTTAATGCTTTGGTGAAAATGAAATCCAGAGACTTCTGTGAAGAGAATTTCTGCCCCCAAAGTCAATAATCACAGAGGCAGAAATTATTAAGTACATATAGTCTGTCTGGATTTCCAGAAGTCTTCACAATTATCTTTATTGCAAAATCTTAAGGAAAACAATGAGCCATTGCATCAGTGCAGTGGGATTCTTTCATGGATGAAGGTAATGAATGAATGGTTGAGAGAACAGAAATGGAAACAGTGAAATGTTAATTCCTGTGGTATGGGGAGATCAGTAGTGGAGTTCAGTGCCATTCAACATCTTCATAAATATCCTAGTAATGATGTTGAAGAAGTATCTGTGCTTCTGATGATGCAGAGTAATTCAAGATACTAATGATGATGACATTGTGAAGGGTCTACAGAGTAACCAGATATTCTAATAATAGATAAAATACAGTGCAGGTAGGTGAAAATTGATACACACCGGGAAAAGCAATATTGGATTCATATACAAATGAGAGGCTCTCAGCTGACAAATGAAGCAGAAGCACTCAGAAGTAATTTTAGGATATTGTAAGCCACTCTATAAAAGCTATCAAATTAAGTGCTGCATAATATTACACACATAAATAGGTAAATAAATAATATATGCAATGCACTTGTTATCCCAAATATTCTGTTAGGAATGGGGGTGGTTCCTAATTCAGCAGGTAAAACTGTCCTCATGGCAAAGTATTATGTGATGAATGTAAATGATTTCTCTGAGTTAAAAGGTTGACCAGAGAGTTTCTTGCAAGTGACGTACGTAGGAGGTCACCATGAGAAACTGCAAGATTCTCAGGAATCCTCCACAGCTGAGAGTGAAAGTGTGTAAGGGACCATTACTGTATATGTTTGTTTTCCTCTTACTCTTCCTCAGTGTCCTCTTCCTGGACACTTATCTCACTAGATCTTTGGTGTGACTCAGAACGCAATACTTACGTGTTACTTTGTTTTATAGCCCATTAAGAAAAAATATAATAGCAACACTGTAAAACAAAATCATGTGGCACTCTATGTAACATATTTATGGAAAAAAAATCTCTCAGGTTTTCTTTACTAGTGACTGCCTATGCTTTGATGACCTGCTTCTGTAATAGGTGTAGCATGCAAAATAAATAATTTTGGAGGTCTCTGACACATTAACTTTTGTTAAGAAAATACGCAAGTGCAGATCTGAGAACTTAAGTGATGGATAAGATTTTATTAGAGCCTAAAGTGATAGATGATAATATCTCTTCTCTTAAAAACACAGCTAAAAGAAAATTCAAATGATATATAAAACATGCTCAGCAGAGACTGCAACAGGCAAAAAAAAAGTCTTGAGTAAATGATCCATTATTTGTTTTAGATGAAGTCTTGTTTTAAATGATCATGGATCATCTTTAAAGAGTGTGTCTTAAAGAAATCCCGTGACAAAACAGCCCTTCCACTAAAAAATTCATTGTGTCAACAAGAACATTGATTTATAGGAACTAAACAGTAAGATTCTCAGAAATCACTGTGCAGAAGACTAAGTAAAGCCTAATGTAGTTCATACTTTTCTCTGATGTTTATTGTAAAATATATAGTCAGCATTTTATTTTCTAAAATATATTGTGGACCAAAGGCTTATGTCAGAGAAAATATCAGATGATATAGATCAATATCAAGACAACAATAGAGGTATTGCTTTTAAAAATTATTTTCTCTTGACATCTCTCCTTTTTTTTTTTTTTTGAGACTGGTGTAAATGAAAAAAAAAAAAAAAAAGAATGGACTATAGTATATCCTAAATACCATCCTTAAAAGCAGATTCACAAGCTGTTTCATTTTCCAGATTTCAGAAATGGTGTCTTGGTTTTAATTTGCATTTTGTTTTTTCTTTTATATTATTTTAAACCTACATAAATATGAGCAAAAATAACTAAACCTAAATAATATGTTCACAAGTTTTATTTGTAAAATTTATCTGTAAAATAACTTCCCGTTGACAAAATTGACAATGTTCATTAACAACATGCTGTATTTATCAAAGTCACAAAGCCTCACATATGCTAGAGTTTGTCACTAAAGACATACACAGGGTTCTTTAAAATATTATCCTGGTAATGAACAAGACTATATTCCAAAGAAAAAAATCACAAACTTCAAATTCACTAAAGGCAATTTTAGACATAGGCCTCCTAGGTTTGAATTTAAACAACAACTCAGAATTATAAGTCATACCTCTTCCAATTCTGTTTAATTATATGTATTTACTGAAGGGATCTTGGACTAAGTGTGTCTGATGAAGCTATTGTGCTTTGAGTTTAATAGAGTGAGCTCTACTTTAAATGTTAAATTCTTGGTCACAATCTGGCTTTCTGATATATAAAGAGGACAGCACAACATGTTGTCAAAAGCAGCCATAGCCCACACAAAGCAAAGATTTGTTGTTTTATTTGAAAAGCTGTCAGTGTGTGAAAGTCAAGAGATAATTGAATAGTACCTAGCAAATATTCTTATCTTTATCTCAGAGAAATTATGAGGATTGGAAATACAAGAAAAAAAGATTTCCAAATCCATTTGAATGCCTTGGTGAAAGATAATGTGAAGAGGACCTACAAGTATCTTTCTTATTACACACAGTGTGCAAGAAAGTCCTGAAAGTATTAATTCATTATCAGAAATCAATTTAAAATATTCCACTTAGAATGAAATCCTAATACTTAGGAACTGCTGTAGTCCAAGAAAAAAAAATTGGTTTGATCAAAATCAGGTCCTTTTCTTATCTACACCTAGGGAAAGAGCAGATAAGACGTGTAAAAAAGCTGAAGGGGAGAAATAAGTGCCAGCTTCAGAAATACCAAGAATAGTGTGATCGTATTTAGAGCTCCTGCTGAAAACAGCCTAACTAGAAAATAGTGAAGGAATTTCAATTATAATTCAAAACCAAAAATGAAGTGTCATAAAAATATCACTAAGTCAAACATATGGGTTAACAGTTTCATCAAAATTAGGAAGAGAAAATGGCAGATAAGAAAATCTGTATTAACAAGCATTCACAAGAGAATATCAGGTTTATCTTGAGATAGCATCATCCTATCTGCACAATAGCTGATATGCAGCACCAAAAAGTTGATAAAAACATTTTCATTGAGAACAAGGACAAGTCCTGGCAAGCCAGTTACAGAATCAATCTGCTGAATTGAGCAATTTCAAACCCTATACAGTAGCTGCAAGAATATACTTTTACCTCTTGCAATAAACTGAAATAGGGAATGTTTTAATAAAAGAGCAAAGAAACACTTGCAGATATTTTGAACAACAACATGATGAGGTGATGATGGCCGTACCAGCCCCAGATAAACGGAGACACTAAGGAAAAAGATAAGAAGGACACAATGATGATATACTCAATTCATTCTGAAAAAATGCCTCCCATCAAAAAAGCATAGGACACCTATATTAATCAAGCCACTTAAGGAACATATTTAAGCTGTAGCTGACAGGAAAACCCACACAGAAGTGTGTAGATCCCTGAGAATTTGTTGTACAGTACCGTGCAAGAAAAACAGGTTTATGTGCTCATCTAAAATTATTGGTTTGTGATACCACAGCAACAGTGGTATCAATCATGAGAGAAACAAAGTTTGCAGAAAATAAAGACAACACTCTGCCATGTCCCTGTTGTTCAAGTCTGATCATTTGTTGCCAATAATAAATACTTTTTATAGAAATAAGCAGAAAAACAAATCTTGAGATAAATAGATTTGCTGATCTAGTGTGACTCAGCATACAGAACAATTTCTGCATAAAATCTTCATGGTCTCTTTTGTTCAATTGGACAAAATAGCTGAAGGTTTCTTCTTCCTTTTTTGTCTGATTGGTTATTGTTTGTTTTGGTTTGGTTTTGTTTCAACATATCCCCTTTAAATATTTTTTTTCCACTTTCCAAAATTTTAGTATCCTCCTGACATGTCAGTCCGTTCTGCCACTGCTAAACAGAGCATTCTGTCTTCAACACATGGCATCCCAAAATAGGTATTGAGTGATCTCCTTGTGCAAGCAGAGAAATGCTTGGCTTATTATTTTAGAACAAGAACATCCAGCCTAATGAAATGACTGAAAGACTGTTCAGATGGTACAACTTATGATTTGCTATATAGCTGCATCAGAGAGCAAAAATACTCTGACTTGTTTAAACCTGAGAAATTAAAAAAAACGTTGGTTAGGAAATACTGTCCTGCATGGTTCCTAGGGGATAGAATATGTCTTTTTGTCATTGTTATTCCTGTGACCCACTGAGTCCAGAGAGCTGTTGATGCGTTAATGCCCTTATAATAAAGACAGAAATGATAATAAGGCCAGACAGCAAAGCAACTGTCACTTTTAATCTGAAGATTACATGTGTGTGGAAACTAAATACACATTTGAAAGTTACAGCTGGAATGTGAAAGGTACATATCTACAAACTGGCAGTTGAGACTGGGACAAAATAGAAGAGTAAGAAGCACACCAGAAGTGCTTGAGTCTGAGATATGAGAGGATTAGGTGAGACTTGCAAAGGAACATTAGGAGCATCTGAGGAAAATCAAGAGTTGCATGTGCTTGCCAGGCTAGTGTGGAGAGTTGCCGGACATCTGGAGCTATTTTGGCTGTGTTATCTACTTTTGACTGACACAAAGAGCCATTAATCATAATGCTGCCTCAATTAATATGATACCCCACCCATGTCTCAGGCTAGATAGGGAAGACACTAGCAAGCTGCTTAACAGACGGTTTTATAGGAACACAGAAAATAAATCCAGTACATTGTCCTGTATTTTCTTTAGAAATAGCTATGAGAAATCACCAGAATACTACTGTTAGCAGAAAAGTCTTATATGATTTAGGTGCTGAGTCTTCTGCCCTGTGGTCCCATTAAAAGTTATTATTCTCTGCCATATAATAGGAATCTGTGGTCCAAAATTAAATAGCCTCTTTGGCTCATGAGTTCTTCACACAGCAAAGGTATGACATTTGAAAGCAGACAGTCTCTATTCCTTTTTTCTGTGTTACTGCTAGTAAGTCTGTGGCTATACGGAGATGCCACAATGTGCAGATATTATAATTTAAAAAAACCAACCAACCAATCACAGCTTCATCCTTCTTGAAGGACTTTATTAGCTTATTTAACAACAGGAGCACAATCTAACCAACAGAACACAGAACTGTGATTCCAGATGCATGCTCTATGCCTCTTTCATTTGTGCTAAGGGAATGGGTTTCCATCAGTGACCACAAGCAAGTACTTTCAAAAGTGTTTGCAGCCTTTTTCTCTAAGGCATAATTTGGGATATTTTATGGCCTCTAATTAATGCAAAAAATGCTACACTTTCAAATACTTTTTAAGGAACTGAAAATACAAACTTTCCACAGCCAAAAAAAAAAAAAAAATAGTGTGTATGTCTCTAGATGCATATATGGAGGTGGAAAAAGACAAGAGGATAGAAGGTAAGAAAAAATAGATACCGTCTGGGATGGGGGAGAGGAGAGGAGGGAGGGCAGAAATGGGATGGTGCTCCAGGGTCTGTTCCAAACAGTAAAGAAAAATATTTAGAGGCGTCAGAGAAGTAGAGGTGTCAGAGAATTAAAGGTGTCTTCAGTAACATAATCATTTGAATTTTAAGATAGAGTATCTGTAGGCAGTTAGGTAAGGAGAGGTCAAGGAAGGGAGTGTGAAATAATTAAGGACAAAAGGAATTGCTCAGGATGGATCTATCTGTGAATTTTACCAACACAAGTTTGCTGCTATTTTAAGCGCCAAGTGCTCCACTCAGCCATACTTTGAGATCAAGTTCCTGTAAAAGTAGGTATTTAAGCCTGGATGAGGACATTATTTCACACAAGAAGAATTCAAGCTATTCCTACAAAGACAGGCAGCTCAATATGTGAGATATAGAGTAGTTCTTCAAGAAGATCTGTTTTCTTAGACTGATGGACTTGGAATACAAATATGAGTATGATGTTTCCTGTGACACCTATATCTGGAAGTTTACAGTAACCCTGAGATTATGGCCTTGCTTCAAAATTCACATGTGATGTCAATGAAGAACTAGTGCATGGACTTGAGAAGCTGCTTACCAATATTTTCCTAGGAGACTGAGCTGTGTGAAATCATCTTAGATGAGTGTTTCATAGGACTTCTCTTGTCTATTCCTGTTGGGAAGGCAGGTTGCCCGAGTGAGCTGAGCATTGAGTCACAAAGGTCACACAACAAAAGAGAGTGGCACAAACTGTTTCAGTTGGAAAAGTCCTACAACAGTCATAGAGTCATAGACTCATAGAATGGTTTGGGTTGGAAGGAGCTTTAAAGATCATCTTGTTCCAATCACACTGCCATGGGCAGGGACACCTTCCACTAGACGAGGCTACTCAAAGCCTTGTCCAGCCTGGTCTTGAACACTGCCAGCCATGGAGCATCTACCTCACTAGCCTCACAGTAAAGAACTTCTTACATTTCATCTAAACATACTCTCTTTTGGTTTAAAGCCATTTCCCCTATCACTACATGTCCTTTTAGAAAGTCTCTCCAGCTTCCTTGCATCCTCCCTTTAAGTACTACTGGAAGGTGCTGTAAGGTTTCCCCAGAGCCTTCTCTTCTCCAGGGTGAACACCCCAAACTCAGCCTGTCATCATAGGGGAGATATTCCAGCCCTCTGATCATATCCATGGCCTCCAGCAGTCCCATGTCCTCCTTAACTACTTCAACTAGTTCAACTCTTTGAGTCAATTCAGAGCTGACCAAAATGTAAAGAATGTTATTAAGTTAATTGTCCAAGTACTTCTCAAACACTGTCAGGCTTGGGACCATCAATCACCTATTTGGGAAGCCTGTTCCAGTGTTTGACTACACTCTCTCAGAAAAAAATATGCTTCCTAAACCTCATCTGGCTCAGTTTTTAACCATTTCCATGTCATCTGTCACTGGATACTGGAGAGAAGAAATCAGCACCTTGCTACCCACTTTAGTTCCTCAGGTGTCTGTAGAGAGCAAAGAGATTGCTGCTCAGCCTCATTTCTTCCAGCTGCTCAGCGCTGCCAGGCAATTAATTATGCTGTGTTCCATGTCCCCCAGCATGGGATTTGCTGGGGTCACACTGCTGACTCCTATTGACCCTGCTGTCAGCCAACAGCCCTAGATCCCCCTCTGTAGGGCTGCTCTCCCACCACTTCTGTCCAAACTTATACTTGTGTCCAGATTTACTCACTCCAACTTCATCCTAGGAAATATTCTTGGCAGCAGTGAGATTCAAACCCATGTCCCCAAAAATGGAGCCTTCAATCCAGGACCTTAGGCCACTCTGCCACACTACCCTGATGGCAATTCCATCTCAATCTCCAGAGACAATAGCCCCCAGCCAAAGCATTTTTAAACAAATTCTCCATTACTTAAATAAAGTACAAAAAAGGTCCAATAAAGGTGCTTTCTACATGTACAGGTACCTGTACACTCATTGCTCTACACCAGATATTTCTGGTTTGATCATTAGATGTCCGGAAAATCAGCTGGAAAGTTTAAATATCTCTTTGCCTATGAACTACTGATCCCCTTCCAAGAAAAGAAAAGATGATGGTATACTTCTGTGAGGAATGACTTTTTCTTGACTTTTCATTCAACTTTATATTTTTGGAGTGTAGTGAGACTGGGACATGAAATAACTGTCCTTTTATGAAAAGACATAAGGTTACATATATGCCTTGACCTAGCAAAAAGTCGACTGCTACAGCTACAAGTTGTCCCCTGGAGTTGAATATTGTCTACAGGAAAGCAAGTGATCAGGGGGACTTTTCTTTTTCTTTATTTTTTTTCTTTTTACTGTTGACATCTACAACTCTGCATAACCAACAGACTGCTGATTTTGTCCTCACATGCTTCTGCTAAATTTATTTGGACTATCTCAGGTTTTATCCATGTATCTACTTATCCAAATTAGAGGATACATATAAAAATGTTTCCCAGCCTTGTTTGTGCATTTATCACTGTCAATACATTGCTTTGAATTAAAGAAGTTTTTAATAATTTAATTTTATTGAAAACTGTCAGCATTATACAAGGCAAGGTAGAAAAGCAAAACAGAGGGGAAAGTTGGTTTTAAGGGCACAGGTGATTAGGGCCAGTCATGTAGGTTAATTTTGATATCAAGGCCACAACTTTAACCCAATGCCTGCGATTTTCCACAGAAGCATTCAGTCTGGTTTTGATGACATTGAGATATGAGGCCTCTACTCTTTTCTTCATGTTTTGCTTTTTTGCTTTACTGGATATTCACTACATATGAAAAAAAAAAAAAAAGGTATTTTCTGTCTGAATTCTTATATCTTTTGTACCCATAGCATTGTTTGCTGCTATATTAAACACTTCTTTAATATCCTGTACTTCTACCCTGTGAAGGAAGCTAGAAAATTTGATCAAATAACCCCTCAATCCTCTTTTTAATAAGTACATTGATCTCTAAAAGATCTATTTAAAGAGTAAAACTGAGGGGGAGAGGGCAATGATCATTTTACTTGCATACTCCTGTAATTACCGATGCCATGGGAAAGATATTTATTACAACAATATGTCTGGAACTGTACAAAATATAGAGAAGTGTGTGCTCTTAAAATTTACTTTGATCATCTCAAGGTTTTTCTAAGACTGCATTTATCCTACATTGCCTTGACTGTCAATACATCATTGCTTTTACATTCTTAGAGAAGCAAAAATCAAGATGCTCTGAAATGGCATTAGAATTACAACTGGGATTTCTTCCAAAGCTTTTCAGCATAAGTAATTGAAACTGAATATTTTATTTTTATATACTCTGTAGCATTTCTTCCAAGGGGCAACTTTCTATTCACTTATTATTGTGTAGGTTATAAATGGTATTCTGCCTTTCTTCTATCAAAATACTAAGCTAGTGATATTTAACTGTAATGAAATATATCCTTAGGCCATGAATACAGTCAGAAATTACTAGGTGAATTTAACCAAGAAAAGAATGATCCCATATTGATGTAGTGCATAAATTTTTGAGTGTGGGACAATGGCCGCCATATATTAGCATTTTATATCCACATTGAAATGCCTGACCTTGCTTCAGCGGTTTTATGACTAGCAAGATCTCTGGAAGTTCAATTTTTCCCTCTAGAAAAAGAAAGCAGCTATGTCAATGGGAATAAATACAACTCAGATGTAATTTTTTTCTGTTTCTCTTCAGATGTAGCAAAAAATTTAATACCTCTATAGCATAACAATTCTCATAATAAAATGACCAATGGCTGTAAAAGTGAGGAGAAGAAATACTTTGAAATAGATTCCCTATTATACACAAGTGAGATGCTGAAAGTAATTTTGTAGTTATGTGAATACCTAAAGTATAGGTAAAGATTGCCTACTATTTATGTTTCAGATGAATATCAGAACAGCTGGCCAGGCATGCAGCAAAACCTTTGGACAACTAGTGGTACAGAAATGAATCTCAGAAATCTAGGTTTAAGAAACAAGCTCTAGAAAAAAAAAATCAAGAAAAATGAGGTTCACATCCTTAATATCCTGAAATGTTTAATATTTGAGGCAGTTATTTGTCAATATCAACTTTCATGACCATTCATCAATTTTAAATTGGATTTAAAGAGCAAATAACTATGAGAGCAAGAGTAAGGATTGCCAGAAAACTATTCCCAGGGAGGTGTTGGGTAGGCCAGGGTTGGAAGTGAGGCCAGGCCGGTTCTGGACTGGACCTTGACCCTAGAGCAAGGTAACCTCTGTTCCAGGGGGACATCTAAGCACTGCTGGAAGAGAGTATGAGCTGCTCCTTGCCAACTCACACAAGCTGCATGTCAGAGCTTTCCTGTCCTGCACACAATGTATCTAGAGCACTGATGCCTAGTTTAGCATGCTAGGAATTGCTCTTCCAGAAGTGGGTGCCTGATTTATGAAGCATCATCCCACAAGTTCTGAAAACCACAGGGGCACCTTGAAAATGGTAAAGCAACCTGAATCTAAACTAAAGAAGGTAACAATGTAAAAAAAAATGAAAACAAAACAAAAAACAAGAGTCCAAACATTACACAGTAAGGAAAATAAATTTGATATTTTATCTGAAAATCCAGAAGAACTCATTCACTCCTGAAAAAGAGCTGTACTTTTACATAGAAAGTTAATTTAGTATCACCATCTGACAGATGGACTCCCCAGCAGGTACTTAGTCTTCTTTTTTCTCTCCTGTTTCACAGACCCACACAGTTTTAAAAGAAGTCTGAGATGATGAGAGGTGAGTCTTCTTTCAGGATGAAGCAGAGAGCCAGTTTCCAGATAATCAAGTACAGAGTCAACTTTGTAAGCCAAGCCATGACAGAATAATCAATGGGATTTTTTTAAGTGATCTGTGCTACAAAATAGAGTGAGAGACTGTTTTTTTTTTCTGCACATTGAAAATATGTCTGAAAGGATTAAGAATTATGTACTCCAAGTATCATCACATTGCTCCTTTGGACTTGTTCCTTCCAATGACTGCTTTCTTTAAATAGAAACAGAGGTTGAAACTGTTTAAGGATCCTTAAAACAGCTGTTTGACACACAAATCTAAGATATTTATTAGTTCTGAGACTGCCAGTGGGAGTCATAATCTGTTGACTGTAGTCAGTTAGCCAGACAGAAAAATCAGTCAACGTAGTTGTTAAAGCTGAGAATTCAAGAGTATGCATACAAGGCAGAAGCAGTAGTCCAGGACAAGAACATAAAAATGTCATTGTATAGGGAGAGGGAAGAAAATACATGATTCACAAGAAGGACTAGAACTGCCTGAAAATGTCTTTTCCAGAAGCTACCATCTGGGAATTAGCATTTCACTGATCTGGTATGAATAATTCCAGACATAGCCTTCACGGAAGGAAAAGCTAGATAAAATGGGATAAAGCTAGATAAACTCCTTAGCATGAAACCAGCTGTGGTAGAAGTCTACACAGTCATAAGTAGCAGCACTCAATAGGTGAACAGAGTAAAAAATTCCTACCTGATAAAGCAAACAAATTAAACTAAGTGGTAGTTTCAAAAAAAATAAGCAAGAGGATTCCCTTCTTCACATTATGATGATGATTAAGTAATGGATTTTTTTTCCACATGATGCTTGATTGCCAAAAGATTACATGGCTTCAGAAACCTTTTTAAATACATTTTTAGAAGAATTATATAATTCAAAATTATTTAACCCAAAGATATTATCTTCAATATGTGTAACTTTGAATCACAAAAATTTTCACTTATGACAACATCCATAAATATTCTTATATTCATAGAATGAAAAAATGGTGTGGGTTGGAAGGGACCTTTAAAGGTCATCTAGTCCAACCAGCCTGCAATAAGCAGAGCCATTTTCAATTTTTCATTCACTCTCAGGGCCCTGTCCACCTTGGCTTTCAATGTTTCCAGGGGTGGTGCATTTACCTCCTTCTGGACTACCTGTTCCAGTGTATTAACACCCACATTATTAAAAAAGATCCATGTCTTTCTAGACATTAATTTTGACTGCTGTCTGTGAGAGTAGAAATATTTATTTACTGCAAGTCTAAATGACTCTGTCTTGGTTTGCTGTATGTCCCATAGAGGATGTGAAATGTTAACAGGGATGGAAGATCCATATTAGGTTTTAAGACACTGATAGAGCACTGAAATAATCTAACCTTAATTACTGCCAAACAGGTCTCCACACATAGTGTTTATCCCACAATTTAATTAAAATGGAGCATCTAAAATCATCCAATAGAGACAAAAGGTTTCAAGAGCTGAATGCTTCCTGAAAAAAATGATAAGCCAATTCAGCAGACTTTCTACATGGAATTCACCTCTCACTTGGTAGCTTATTCTCTGAGGACGTAGCTAAACATTACAAAGTTAGTCTTGAAACACTGCCATGAGAGCAAGGTTTAAATAGGGCTAACTATGCATTCGCTCACAAAATTTTCCTTATCATGCAGATGCCATCTGCAGAGATTCTTACATGGACAGATCTCAGCGTGCTTATTTTGATGCCAATGTTCTTCTGAAGTTGACCCACCGAATTGCATTGGCAGAAGGCCTGGACAAAGTAAGAGTTTATCCTGTGAGCAAAAGCACATTGAGAATATTAATGACATCATTTTGAAAGGAAATGGGAATATGGTAGAATTAAATTGAGATATAAGTTGTACTCTTGATCAGAAATAAGATAAACTGTGGTAGCTTTTGTGTTTCAAATACAGTATTAGTAAAAAAATTACTAGAAACCTGAGAAAGGGAAGTTACATTGATGACTAAAAATATTTGATATAAATCCAATCACTTGAAAGCTTATCTGGCTCAACATCCTTCCTCTGGACACCATCCAATAATGGGAATTTCAAAGACTGGTTCAGCAATGGAAGAAGAAGCTTATATTGATGGAGGAATGTTTTATAAACCATAAGAATATTACCATTAGTCTACTCTTTTAGTCCAAAGATAAGCCTGGGCCAGTAGTACCCAGCTTTTAACCATGATTAGCACGAGATCCTTGGATCCTTGGGAGAAGGGAATAGAGCAGGTGTATGTGAAACTTACATTCACTCTTAGATGTTCTTCTGGTCTTCAATCCTTTGCTGCTCTTGAGCCAGAACTTTTTTCCTGCAGAATTAGTAACCTCCTTTTACTGCTCCCATTTGAATCTGCCTAATCCTTTAGCATACTTAAGAGTTTCTGAAAAAAGAACTGGAATGAAGTATATAGTAGAATATTTTAATAATTTATCTCCTATCCCATTTTTATATATCAGTTCATCTTATTTTGAGGGGCAAACTATGACAAAATGTTTACACAATGAAGATTCACATACACAAATACAAAATAAATCTTACATGAATTTGTGTGATTTTCACTTTTGTTTGCCATTAAGTTTTTCTCCACTGCCATCTGATACTTCATCATCATAAACTAATACAGAAAGCAGATATTGATATTGGATATTGAGCTCTTTCATAGGTGAGTATATAATTTCACTGGCTGGAATTTAACATGGTCCTTCCATGAGAGAAGTTTGCAATCTGGCTTTCAATAAGACACCATTCATTGAATAAAATGCTGTGCTTGCTGCGCTTAATAATTATCAAAGTGGAAAGGTAGGGGACCAATTCAATTAAATTATACTTATGACAATGTCAACTACTTAATCTTATAAAAAATTTGAAAATAATTGAAAAGCATTTTGATAAACTTATTTATGTAAAAAATGGCAATGGGCTGTGTTAGGATTGCAGGCAAATGATTATGGCACATCCTTGTCCCTGGCTGGAAGCCAAACTAACTGGCTTGGGCATGGAAAACTACCGGATATGAAACTGTTGGCCATAACAAATAACCCAGGGATGTGCTGACATGAGATATAGTTAGTACCACAAGGGTTGGCTGAATTTCATAAGTCAAGGGGAGACTTGAACAGAATTGTGGACCTGTTGGGGAGGAAGTGTTGCAAGACCAGCTGGCTAAGTAAGTGTACCAACAAGGCCATATAGGAGAGGGATTGCCTAGGTAATGTTGTCAGAAATAACAAATTTAGGCACTGTTGTAGCACAGCTGGGAAAATAACAAAAAAAGTAAGCATGGCTAGATTTTAACCGGGAGGACACAAAAGCATAGAAAAAGAGTTAAAACAACAGTGAAAAGCAGGTCAACAAATGTGAGAAAAGGACAACAAAATATGTATCCACATGACTGGTTCTGTCTGAGAGTACCTGTGTAGCTGCTTTGTGTAGGAGACTGGAGGAATGGTTTACTGGCTCAGAACAACCATGTAAGAAGTGGTAGGGGAACAGGTTGAGCTCTGCATAGGTGGGATGGTGCTGGGCCACCTTCTTTCCCCCTTGAGCCCTCTCACACTGTGCTGTGTAGCTCTTGCACATTTGAGAAGTCAGACACTGGTCTGCACTATAGCTGGGGATAGACCTCATGGACCTGGCAGAAACATTCTGCCTCTGTGTAAAATATACGCACAAGTTAGGTTTTGCCAAGTGCATTATTCTATCAAAATGTTCTAAAGTTTGCACGTAAAGTTCTGGTTGAATCCCCTGAGACTTTTGCTGCTTCCCCTGCGGTAGTCCAGAATAAATCAAATTACCTTCCCCTAAACACACCAAGCTGAGCAGGCATTACACCTCGAGCTTGATCACCACACTTGGAGCAAGACAAGAAATCAAACCTGTTGTTCTGTACACATAACACAAGTCAAAAATGCTCCTGCTATCCAGAGGATGGGATTGAGAGTAGAGTGAAGGGTTTCCCTGATTAGAGAAAAAACTTTGTGAGAGACAGTGGAACATCCAGCTCCCACTATGCTGATTCCCATTCCATGGCCTTGTCTCATGGCATCAGTGACTACTCCTTGCTTAGACTATTATCTTGTCTGCATTACAAAGGAAAAATTAATGGGGAGAACAGTCATCTGCCCAGGTATGCATTTAGCACAGTCTCCTATATGACTGTGACCACTGACATCAAATAAAGAAAAAGTTTAAGAATAAGTCAGGAAGAAGTGCTACTTCCTCCAGTAGGCCTACTTCTCCATTTATACCTTATCTGAAGATTATCTGTGTATATATACATACATACATATATGCATACATACATACATACATACATACATACATATATATATATATATATATATATATAAAAAATACCTTACCTTATTATACCTTACCTTACATTATATATATATATATATATATTACACCTTACCTGAAGATTATCTGCATTTCAGCTATTAATAACCCCATTTGTGTATTAACTGTCCATCATATTGTGCGACCAAGAATCTGGATGCTTAGCTGTGCATTGCACAAAAAACATCTTGACTTGCACAACTTGAATATCTTGACTATTTCTTCTTTAATAAATTAGAAGGGAAAATTTATTTTAAATTATGGGGATCACATTATATGGACATCTTTATTCCTATTCACATTTTTATTGTGTTTGAAAGATGTGTTAGGGATTAGTTCAGATGTATCATGCATGGAGCAGTGCACTGAAGCCCACATTTGGCTCCTAAAAATCTAGCACAATTATTATCCATCAAAATCTGTAAAGAATAAGGAAACTACTCTTTAAAAAATCAGTAAAATAGAATTTAAAACTGTTTAATATGTTAAAAGAGGAAATTTAATCTATCTACTTTTACATCAAGAATGAGGATCAATTACTATTTTAGGCATAATTTAAATCCCAGAAGACTAATTTGAAAAAAATTAATTTCTAAGACTAGAACAAAAATTTTATGCATCAGACTCTTTTTTTTTAACATAAAAGGGACTGAAAATAAAATACATAATATTAGTCAATAAACTGATTTCTCATATATGTTCAGTTTCTGGAATAATGGGAGAAAAAAGTGTATAAATGCAGTAAGAATACCATTATGTCTGCCTGTCCCCACAGCCTCAAAAGAATCTAATCTATTTGCTGAAATATTGCAGGAAGTTAAACGAGAAAAGATGAGTTGTAATTACAACATAACATTCCACAGATTTCAAGTAACTGGTTCATCAGTTTATATGAGGAGTAATGCTACAAAAATATCAGATTATATGATGTGCAATTGTTATTACTGTCTGGCAGCCTTATATCAAAAGAAAAGATGTTAACCTAAAAAATTTGGGGTCAGTATATAAAAATAATCCCAATCCCAAAAAAAAGACAAAGGCTGCTATATGCAAATTTTGCTTACAAAAAAATAAAAACCAGACAGATAAATGTCAAAGAAGTTTTCATTTTTCCTTCCTGACATAAAACATTGACTTTCAACAGGACTTACTTGAAGTCCATCCCTACACAGAAGGAGTCTAGCTTACAAGTTAAATAGGAATATATTTCAAAATATAATTTAGAATATTTCTCTGAGTTGAAAAGGATTGACAGTGGTCTTCCCATGGCAGAAGAGTCAGTGACAAAATAGAAATGTTGCTGATGAAGTAGCAAACAGAGTTTGGACATCATTAAAAAAATTAGAACTATGGTAAAAATGGGAAAATAATTCAATGAAATGTTCTTCATATAAATAAGAATTGCATTATTAAAATTTAGCAGCTGTACATTAAATAAATAAACAAAGAGAGAGACTGACTCCTATTAAATCCTAATTCATATTCTGAAAGATGAGACAGAGGGCCGACTTGTATCACTGAGAAAGAAGGGTGTGAAAAGGAGCACTGTACTAAATTACAAAGCTTATGATGAAATGAACTGAATTAGGGTTATTAAGTGAATATGATTAACTTAGCAAGCACACAAGTCAGCTTCCATACATAGTAAGGAAACAGGAAAACAAGATTAAAGTGCACAGATGTGAATCAAAACACCCAGAGCATGAAGTCAGCCCTTACATTTGAAACACTCAAGACTGAAAGTAACTCAAGCTGCACAATCTTATCTATGGCATGTGTCAAGCTCTGTGACCTGCTGCACAGTTTTCAGGATATTACCATATTTTTTCCTAGGAAGATGAGCTCTAGAAAAGATGGGCTGGATCTTAAAAAATCATTGTAGTTTTGATTGAATAAAGTGCTGGCATGAGGACAGAATAGAAACTGCAGCATACAGTTGCCACCTCTTCTCACCGTTATATCTAATTCTGTATAAGTAATATATATTTATTTAGAAAATTTAGAAATTTATTTATTTAGTATTTAGAAGTATTTAGAAAATAATTTCTTGTATGCATAATTGTAAGGAGAAGAGGCGTGTATTATAGTTTTAGAGGAATTTCTTCTGCAGATCACAAATTGCAGGATCTGTTTAACAGATTTAATTTTGTTGAGTATTTAGTTATTTTGTGATTCTTTTTAAGTTGTAAGTATAAATATGGAGAAAATATTTTTTCAGAATTTCCAAATACCTGTGGAATAATTTTAAAATTGTTTCATTTAATTAATTTCAGGTAAAATGTTTATTCTCCATCTTATACAAATAGCCTCTTTCAGCCCATTTCTGATTCAATCCCAAACTAATTTTCTATCTTTAATTATTCAGAACAGCATACAAATTCAGCTATTGCCTTCAAAAAAAACTCACCTGTATCACTGTAAGGCTCATTGGAAGTCCTCCAAATCAAGTATCCCTACCACTTCTTCACCAGGTATTATAAATCTTTTTAATTTACCGGTTTCAACATTCTCAGTGCTTTGAGTTTTGAATGGTTTGTAATTCTCCCCATGTCTTCTTAGCTTCTGGAATAGAGTTCCTTTAGGTTCCTGGCAACCCTTTCCTTGCAAGCAGGTCTTTTTTCCAGAGGTTTTGATTTTCTAGAGTTACATCTTTTGAACTATAGATAAAAATAAATGGAAAGATAATTGTATTTCTTTCAGACTGCTCCTAAATAAAAATGGGTGTTTTTTGTGTTTGGTTTTTTTGTTTGTTTGTTTGTTCATTTGTTTGGTTTGTTGTTTGGGTGGTTTTTTTTTTTTAGTTTGGTTTTTTTTTTTTAGATTCCCAATTACTTTCCTTAATCATTTGTTTCCTTATTTTGTAAGGTTATTGATTTTCAGAGCTCACATGTAAAAAGGTCATTGGTCTGAATGATCTGGGACACAGAGACAACTCAAATTTCACCAAATAGGTACGTTTCTGCAAAAACCTTACAAATGGAACCACTTCAGAATATTATTTACTACCATTTGATCCTACCTATCATTCATTTTTTGAAATCTGAAACACATTTTCTTTCCCCAAAAAGCAAAAGAGTTGGGGAAAAAGCCACCACAGATGTACCTTCCTTCCTGATTATTTTGTACTGTTTAATGACTTTCTGCAAATGTATAAGAAATCCATTAACATATAATTAAATCTGTCAATTCCAAAATTTAAATCACTCTCCCAAATTTCTTTGGCATATCAATACCATAGATTTTGTCTTGTGTTCTACATGTGAAAGGTAAATAATTTTTTTAGATGTTTTATAATAAACTGGCTTTTTTTTCCCCTTTCCATCTGGAAAGCACATAATAAATTCTTCCATAGGTTAAAAAACCCTTGAAACTGAAGCACAAGGAGAACACAGAACACTGAGGTAGTGAAGATCTCAATGGGATATAGAACACTACAGTATGCAAATCAATATGCCTTGATTTAAATAAGATATTAGCATATTAGTTTGGCATAAGTATATAAATCAAACTGACCCTTAACTTTGTCTATTATCCTTGAATACTACAGAAACAAAACAAATGCCCTTGCAATTCCCTTTCTCAATTCCCACATACACTTTACAAAAAGTTAGAATTTTGTAAAGCAGTTAAATTTAAGACCATTCAGAGCTCAGCTACCTGGGGCTAAGCTCTGTCAGATTTCAGAATTAAGCTCATTAAGCTGCTTGTAAAAGCCCTTTTCTCCTCTAGTAGGATAGTGGTGATAAATGGTTTTGTCTGAGGAACTGCAAGTGCCTTTGATAGACAGCCTGCTTCAGAGTTGAAGTTCTCTCTTTCTTTCCTCACCCTCATGCCTGCTAGGGAGAATGGTGTTATGAAGTGCCCTCTCCCACTATTTTTTCCCCTTGTACAAACTCCTAGAAAGTGGCCTTTTTTATTTTTTTCCTTTCATTTTTATGTAGGATCAGATTAAGTCTAAGAGTCAGCATCCTCAAACTGAGAATAATACATATGAAAGTATAGAAAATATTATGTCAAAAAACAATATTCACATTGTGTATTTGAGCGAGAAGTTTTACTTTAATGACAAGTAAGAAAAAATTCATATTCTCCATTCTGGACCTATGAAGTTAAATATTTTTCAGTAATTTTCACAGCATCTCCAAATGAATGTGTATATATATAAAGCTTGTCCTTGAATGCTATTTGTCTGTCAAGGTACCGACTGTGTTTGTACAATATATTTATTTGGACAGAAAAATCTGCTTTACTTTCAAAGTCATACTACTGCTTGACTGAGGAGAAGTTTCAAATACGTTTTCTGAAATAAAAATGCTCTTTAGAGAGGAAGTTTTGTTTTATGAAATGTTATATGACAAAAAATGTACAAAACTGAAATTACCCTGTCTTCCTTCCAGTACTGAAAATTCACAATATGAAGAGCTGTTGGTGATGTATTACATCCAACCACAAAACAGATTTACACAACATGATTCTAATAATGTATTTGTGGAAAAAACTCCAAAAAAAGAGTAATAAAAGCTTATTTTTTTTATTCCAATTTAAATTTATAACAATGGATGAAGGCAGATGGGACAGTGAAATATTTGAAGATTCCAACTACCATCTGTCCATAATTTATTATCCATCTGATTGTAGGTTATTATTGTTTTCCTGCCATCATTAAACACTTGTTATTTATCTTGTAACACCACTTCTGCATTTAACATTGAGACCTTCACAGATTTGAGTGCTGTTATCTCCAGTGACCTATAATTTATGTAAGTCCTTTTGGTGTCCTTCCTTTTATTCACCAGGCATCTAAAAGCAAATATCACTCTCAACTTAGATTGCTGATTAATTAATTTCTACCTTCTATACCCTGCATTGCAGCCTTGGGTTATAAGTTTAAAGTAATAATTCACCATTGCATATATTTTGTGAAGTTAAATTCTGCAAACCTCTGAGAGAGTCCAATTTCCATGCTACATTTAATAGCTGGTCCCTTAGAAATTAATCCCTTTCTATTTTGATTTATTTTTTCTTCTATTTAGTAACAAAAATGGATTTTTTCCCCCCAGTGTTCTGTGACCTGGCTGCCTTTCCTGCAGTGTTCAGTGTAAATCACATGACTCCATCAGATATTTTTTATTCCCTTGTGGAGTTTTAGCTCTGAAGATTACGATGCAAGTTGGAATGTCATAGCTATGGGTGGCAAGGCTACATCAGCTCTAAACAGAGACTGGTAGCAGTGGCAAAGTTTGAGTATAAACCTAAACACTCCCCATACTTGTGCAGATATGAAATCCCTCTTCCAGTTCCTAGGCACAGAGTGCTCACATATCACCCAAAAGCCAGCTATGCTCTATTGCTATTTTCAGTAGCTAAGTAAGCTTTGTTTTCATGCTATTGAACCTTTGCAACTAATTATGAATTCAAAGTAACCTGCTACTTTCCCCTTACCAGTAACATGTGCCATAAACGTGATTAATAAATCCTCTATACATTATTCTCATTTGCTTATAATCAGCCTTCTAACTTTTCCATATCTATAATAATGGCCATGACTAAATAGCTGGATTTAAAGTACTTCCACTACCTGTGGAAGTATTTTACTTTTCAAATTCAGTATCATCCTTACTTGAGATAAATAATAAAAATACTGACTCCCCTAAGAGAATGGTGTACTCAGGAAAATTAATAAACTTTGGAGTATTTTGTTTATGTTTTTTGAATGAATTTAGCAAACCACTACAAGTTGGACATCCTCCCATGTTTCCAGAGTTACAAAAATTTATCTCATAGAGTGATTAATCTCATTACCTATGGTTCACTACAATTATTTCAATAAGGATAACACCACAGTGGAGAAGACTAACCTTCAAACCTTCTTTTCTTACTTTCAAGTCTAACAAGTTTCTTGTTCCATTTTATAAACTAAAAATTCTGTCTGTCAGCTCAGACTGACAAGCTGTGCTTTTCCCTTTTTTTCCCCTTTTCCTCAAGTTTTACATTCTTTCCTTCTAATTCTCATTTCCATACATCATTGCCACTCCTGATCTTCCTGTCCTCCTCTCCAACAAGGACAACTATCTCTTTCTGCGCCAACTTCAAACAACTAAACAAGGAAAATTTCTGACTTCAATGTGCAGCACATCAGTATGCTAACATTTTTGGAACACTAAATAGAAATAGAATATAGTTGTATTTGTAGACTATTGATCTTCAGATTTGACTTCTTGACTACACTTTGCAAAAGTGAATTCTTTCCCCCAGAATTTTCTTCCTTAATTTAAAGGAAAAAAAATCTAGCTCTATTCAGGACCTAAGCATCAAACTACAAAATATAAAGAAAACTTGAAAATATATTTATCTATTAGCTATCAAAGTACTGACTTCAGCAGTCACTGGCTAGCATCCCAAGATTTGTTTATTATTGTAAGGTAGGAAATTGGTTTTAAACAATTTATAACCTCTTGGAGCCAGTAGACATAATGAGAGCTCCTAAACCACAACACAGATTCTTTAGCTAAAAATGTAGTCCTTTGTGCTGGTAAAGTTAGGACGTTCAGCAGCCAGGACTTCAAAAGCCACAGAGACAGGAGAAGGTAAGAGAAGTAATATTGATCAAAATATTACAGAATTTGATTGTGTATCTACATGCTTCTCAATTCTTGATCCAAGATTTTAATCCGATATCAAGTATGTTTGTACAACTAGGAACAAATTTTAATTACATAAGCCTAAATAGCTTTTGAAATTTTGATTCTTTTACAACACATTACTTGTATATATGTAGCATTTCTATCCTCTTACAGTCTGCTGAAAGCGCACCAAGATCAAGTGATGTCAATGCAATACTGTATTGCAGTGATAATATGATGTCAGCTGTAGCGAGCATTTATGGAGTACTGAACTAAAGACTGAAATACCCTGAAAATTTGCCACTGTTTATCACAGAACCATGGAATCATACAAATGGTTTGGGTTGGAAGGGACCTTAAAGATCATGTAGTTACAAACTCCTGCCATGGGGGCAGGGACATTTCCACTAGAGCATGTTGCTCAAAGCCCTATCCATCTTGGCCTTGAACAGTTCCAGGGTTGGGCAGCTACAACTTCTCTGGGCAACCTGTTCCAGTGAGTCCTGGTTTCAGGTAGGGTAGAGTAACTTTCTTCTCAGTAGCTGTTACGGTGCTGTGGTTTGGATTCAGAATGAGAATGGTGTAGATAACACACTGATAACACAGTGATATTTTGGTTTTTTGCTAAATCGTGTTTATCCTAAGTCAAAGACTTATTTTCCTTGTCTTCTTCACCTCTGCCACAGTGAGGAAGTTTACAACAGAAGCTGGGTGGGAGCACAGCTGGGACATGTGACCTAAAGTGATCAAAGGGACATTCTGCAACATAGAATGTCATGCCCAGTATATAAACTGGGGGCAGTCACCCAGAAGACCAGAAGAAGGCTGACCTGGGTTCAAGAAGGAGGGTCCAGCATCAGTGAGCAATTGCATTGTACATCTTTTTTTTTTTTTTCCATATACAGCATCAACTGCCCCACCCAGCTTGGTGTCATACACAAACTCATTATGGGTAAACTCAATTGCACTCACTCTCTTATGTAGAAAACTTTTATTTGATCTCTTTTTTTCCTCATACATTAATTTCTGCTTCCTCAGTCCAACCTTTCTGTCATAGTCTGGAGGATTGCTCTTAAAATGTTAAGGTTGTTTTAGGACATTCATCCTTCAGATATTCAAGAATGCCTACTGCTGGAGGTTTTCAAAGATCAAATATAGCATTCACCATACTAAATCCTGATGATTTGCAAGACTATAAGTAAATTGTACTATTTTTAGGAAATAGATAACTGCAGGAATCTAAATACTATTTTGTTTGATGACATAAATTAAAATTGTGTCATTTTAGCCAAGCATTATGGAGCTATCTTATTTAACTTTTTTCTGTCATGCAATTTTTGAGTTACATTGTACAACCTTCATTCGGGTTGATTCAACACTAATTCAGCAGCATAGTCTCGTTTTACTCATCCGTAAAGCTTCCTTAGTTTGAAAAGATGTACTAAACTAGTAAAGAATCTGACAGCAAAAGGGTTACACTCTCCAGTCCTTTTGGCAAAGCTGTTTCAGTTTAGATTTTTCTGTAATGAAAAAATACATTCTTTTTGTTACACTTTAACTGATGGTATTTATTAGTGGGATTCTACTTTATGCTACTCTGTGCAGTTGGTGAATATTTTATACTAATAACAATTATAATAATACAGAATGGTGTAGTGTGCTTGGGGATCCATATTATGCATTCTCTGGGAAACAAATTGCGGACAGGATGGAGTCTCTCCTTAGAAAGCACTTGAGCAAATGGTGAAAAATGCTGCATTCTGGAAATAAATACAAAGCAGGTGGATGGGGCAGCAGGAAGCCATATTGAGCAGAAATGGGCAGCTTCAGTCTCTCATTGCATATTCATCAACTCCACCTGTTTATGTAAATGACAGGCAGATATTAATAAATGAATGGAAAGACTGACTTCCTATTAAAACAAAGATGCTGTTCTGAAGTTGTATATGAAATTTCCAATTGTTACTGGTAAAGATGTGTTATATACCTGCAAAACATTTATTTTGAAGAAGTGTGACCGCATTGTCAAGGTAAACACTAAGCTATGGAAATAGTACTCTGTTGAAGCCTAGTTAAAGATCCTGTTGCTTTTTACTCTTGGCCACATTTCTCCCTTCCTTTTGCCAGAGGCAATCTGTGCTGAAATTTAGTAGGGGTGATGATATTTAACTTGTTACCACCAGTGATCTGATTGCCTTTCAAGCCTTTCCTAATCTGCATATTCACTGCATGAGTTGTATTCTTCCTGGCACAAACTTTTAGAGCAGCTGAAGCGCTGGTGTCCTGAGTGCTGGTATCTCAGATTAGATTTAACTGTGCTCAGTTTACATTTAGAGTTACACTTTATCATTAGTCAATTAAACCAGGAGACATGGATTAGAACTCTGTTTATATGTCAATTTATCCACACAGTACAGTCATTTTGTTTGTCAGCTGGTTGATGGTTTATTCCATTACTCACCTGAGACACCTGCTTTGCCAGTTAATCAGACAGTCATTTTGTATTAGTTTTTAAGCCACAGACAATACTTTCAACTTTAGCTAATTCAAGTTGTTTGCTTCAAAATTTTTCTAGTAGCAGTTTTCTTGGAGATTTATCCCACAACCCAATTAAGATGTTTTATGATTCATTTCTCAAGGCTGAAACACAAACAGCTCTACATCAAAGATACCTTCTGGGGGAAAGTAAGGCTAAATTCCACTTACTCAGCTGAAAGAATGACTTACTAGTAACTTGGTCTAGCAGAGAAATAAAATGGTCTTAATTCTCTCAGAGTCTGGAATCGAGTGTTTCTTTTGTCTAGAAGCATTTTATTAATTACCCTAAATCATTAATATTTAAAAAAACATCTATAAGTCTTAAAAATCCTCCAATGAAACCATGTATAAAAGGACAACAAAAAATTTGTCTTTTCAGATTGGTCTTCTAGCCAAGACTTAGGACTTCAGCATGCAGTAAGGCACTAAACCACAATACTGAAGTCAGTTCTAATCCCATTCCTGTGCCAATCTTACTTGACCCATTCCAAGTAAATTGTACCACCCAGCCTCTTGCTCCATAAATGAATTTCACGACTGAGGAGGTAAGATCAGTCTGCAAAACTGGCAATTTCTTAGGTATTTGAGAAGGAATTCAAATATGCACCATCAGAAGAAGAGTTAAAACCAGAAGGAAAACACATTTATTTTGCCCTTACAGGCAGATGCACTCAAGGACAGATAAGTTCTTGCAGAAATTTTCTATTTTCTAAAAGTAGAAAAGTATCATTTCATTCTTAAATATCACTCAAGTTCCAGGGGAGTCCTTGAATTAAGCATATACTTTTTAATTTACAGAAACTCTATCAATTATCTAGAAAAACATGAGCACTGAGGGTGAGATTCCTTTTGATATTAATTTCTCCAATAACTTCTTTCTTGTTAGGGCTAATGCTGTGAGACTTTCACAGAAAGTGTATGTAAAGTCAGTAGGAATCTTGTTGGAACTTCCTGACTAAGATCAAACCTTAAATATCTCCTTCTCTTGAAGAATAGTATCTAAAACTACTCATTGATTTGTTTTTACCAGTCTGGAAATTAGTTATTGTATCATGATGTGCTGCCACCAATCATTATTTAAATGAAGCTGGGTCTCTCTTATTTTTCCCTGAAGTCCACTTCTATTGCTTAGAACAATATTATATATCACATTAACACAGCATATTTTCTCAGTATGTCAAAGTCATGTGCATACTTTGCATACAGAATACTTAATCAGATGAAGATACCCACCTTTTGAAAGTGAAGAAAGGTTAAGGAGGCATACCACGTTCTTAATAAAATCTGACATATGAAGCTAAGAATAATACCCTGTCAAATGGGAAGTATAAGAAAATTTACAGCATTCAATTGGGTTACCAGTTAGTAGAATTGTTGTGTTTATGAAAAATTATGAGATTTCCCATCAATACAATTGATGGACCTCTTTCAACTTGCTTTCAAAAGTAAAATACCGTATAATTATTATTATTATTATGCTATTGTTATTGTTATTATTGAAAATATTGTCCCAGATATTGCATCTGGGTCTTCTAATATGAGAAGAAATAGTGCCAGATCTGTTAAATTACAAGGTAATGCTCTATTTCAATTTCTGCTTGATGGTCCTAAGTCTAAAACAGAAGAAATGTCACTATTTCTACCTTGATATGCAAGTCTAAGCATATTCATGTTTTCCTCAATATTTCTGAAAGGCTTTCACAAAATAAAATTTTCTGGCAAGTACAGAAATAGAAAAGATACCCACAGGCTGGGTCAGTTTGGAAGGGATGACAGTGGTCATCTGGTCCAACCTCCCTGCTCCAGAAGGGTCATCCTAGAGCACATTGCACAGGACTGCCTCCCGACATTTTTTGAATAATTCCTGTAAGGGAGATTTCACACTCTCTCTGGGCAACCTGTCCCAGTACTCAGTCACCCACACAGTAAAGAAATTCTTCCTCATATTCAGGTGGAACTTCCTGTGCATCAGTTTCTGCACACTGCTTCTTGTCTTATTCCTTGGAACCACCAAGATCTTGGCTCCATTCTCTTGGCAGCTTCCCGTTAGATACTTACAGACATTGATGGGTTCACCTCAAAGTCATCACTTCTTGAGACTGAACTGATCCAACTCTCTCAGCTTTTCCTCACAGGAGATGTTCTCCAGTCTCTGAATTGAATTCTCTCAGTTTGTTGTTCTCAACTGGCCTTGCTCCAGGAGCTCCATATCTCTTATTTTGAGGAACCCAGAATTAGATACAGCACTCCAGATGTGGCCTCACTAGGGCTGGGTAGGGAGGAAGGATCACCTCCTGCAATCATTAGCATCAAAATTGCATTCTCCCAAGCAAAGCAATTCTTTGCCAGTATTAATGACCTGAGAAGTTTAACCCTTCTGAGCTCACATAAGTGGCAGGCAGCTGTAAGAATCTCTTTGTTAGCCATGCAAACCAGACACATCTGCCAAGACCACGCATACCCATGTAACTTTGCTTATGGTAAGAATAGGAATTCTGGACATTGACAGTTTTGATGTTTTAAAGATCATCTTTTAAGAACAGTCTGATACACTGTCAGACCAACTACCTTCTGTAATTTGCAATACACTTCTATTACTTGTCAGAAGTCAGTTTTTCATATTGAAATATTTATATTGTCTCAAGACTAATCTAGTACTTCCTTCTTTGTTTAGAGGATGCTACATTCCCTTTTCAAGGGGTTTATCTCAGGATTTATTATGTCATTTCTCCTTGTTAAATTGCACAGAAACACTTCAATTTTACAAAATTTGGTTTCCTTAAAGCTCCGAAGGTGACTGAAGAGGTTTTTTTCTGGTTGGTTTTAGGTTTTGCTTTATATTACTCAGGAAACATATTTTCAGTTGATACTTTATTTAAAATCACCCCCCCCCCCCCTTCCCAATTTATAACTTCCTGGGGGATTTTCCTCTGGTTGTGGCCGATTTTTTTACTAGATCATCTCGAAAACATTCACCTAATTTGATTTGTACTTTCCAGTCTCACTTTAAACAGAGATACGCAAAGCATTTCTCCTTTGAATTTTTTCCATATCTATAAAATATTTTGTGTTTTGTTATTGCTGTAATTTAAGTTCTGAGTCAGCTTTAAATTAAAATAATTTAAACTTGGAAGGAGATGGAAAAGGGAAAAAAAAATCACCCTTTCCTACTTAATTTAATTTTTTAGCATATGTAGCAAACTCTGTGTAGAATACAAGTCCAGTTTCAGCAAGCACCATAATGAGACTTTCTGTCCAAATGGAGTCATAATATTTTGTTCTTTTTATTTCTGGCTCAGTAAACTTGAAAATAAATAACTAGTTTTGAAAAGCAGAAAACAGTGTTTGGATTGAATGAGCTTTTTAAACTCCTTTTTCTGTCATGACTAACTATACTTTTCTAGCATGGCTCTTTTCTTAACATAACTTGTGAAAAAATATTTTATATGTTTTATTATTAAAAAGGAGATATTCATATTGGTTTCAAAGAAAGTAGAGAGAAAAGCTTTATGATTTAAAAATACTCATTTTTCAAAGCTTGAACATGTATAAGTAAGTTATTGTTCCAAAACCTATTTTTTAGTATTCTCCCTGGCCATAAATCTCAGCAACCTATGATGTGGACTAATGGAGTAATGAGATAAAGATTTTATGAAAATCACTAATACTATCGGTACAGAAAATGACAAACTTTCTTTTTTTTTTTTTTTTTTTTTTTTTCTCTCTATGAATACACCGAAAAGGAAGAGTTTACCATTACCATACTGGCAATGAGCAATGAGCAATCTAAAGCAGATGGAAATTGATAACAATGTCCTCTCCATTGATCTACTGAAGTATCTAGAGAGGGGAGAGCAGGTGGTTTAGCTTGGCTTGGTTGGTTTCGGGGGCTCTTCTAGAGCCCAGGCTGCCAGCATCTGCTCAGCATCTGACACCCACATTCAGATTTCACAGAGTCAATTCAGCCTTCATCTGAGTCTGCCTCTACTTCCCACCTGACCTTGCAGCAGGCTACATCCAAGCCTCTGCAGGAAAGTCATCCCAGCACCTCCAAGAGGGAATCAGAAATTACTCATTGCACCCACAGAGCAGGCTGATGACTAAGGTTCAATAAAGACTTTGTAGATACAGGAGCTGTGTTAGCAGTCAAAACTAGCCATGAACACATTCCCTTGGGTAAGTGATATGCAAATTTGGCTAACCTGGCCTGGAGCACTTCCTTTGATCTGTGTGCATAGCATGACAAGCAGGGAATGGCTGATAAAAGCGATCTTACAGAAACTTATAATAGGACATCTGTCTTCATTCAGCTCAGGATTAGGTAGAAAAACACAGTTTCACATAAATGTCACAAAAACCTTGAAATAATTCATAAACTGAATGTTCCTACAGATGGTCAGAACACCCATAATTACTGAGAAAACAGAAAGAATAAGAATCATAAGCAAAACTTCCATACTTATATACTCATCCAAATATTTGGCAACATATCCCTGGTCTCCCTCTCATCCCTAGCAGGGAGTTCATTTGCCATCTCTCCTCTAACATCTTTCACTGAGGCAACCGACACATGTCACAAAAGATGTTTCATACATCTGAGCACCAAATAATCAGTACTGTACAACCATAATCATAGATTCCTCTGGAAGCAAAATTGAATAAAAAATAGGAACTGTGACTGTTCTGATGGATAATTAAACTTTTTAAGGAAAACACGTAAACACTTCCTTAAACTTGAAGTTTTCTACAAATCTCTTCAGGGCCTTAAAACTACATTTAATTACATCTAGAGTTTATGTCTGCTGATATTTATTTAAGATCAAGTGGGAGAAAAAGTGGACATTATGCTACAAGTAACAGATTGTATGAATTTTTTCCAGCTCTTGTCTATCACTGACAATGTGTTGGTGGTTTTTGATTTTCATATCAGTAACAGTGATCTTAACAGAAGAACAGGTACTACTCATTTTAATTGATCTCCTCTTGATCTTTTGCTTTTCTATCTATTTTTCTGCTGAACCCGTCACTTGGTCCTAAGGTGCGTACTTACGACTTGGGATCAATAGAACATGCTTCTGTTTTGGGAAGAGGCAGATAAAGACATTTTATAACCCCACCTGTGCTTATTTTTCTGGAATCATCTGAGATGTTACATATAAACCTGGCAACCCATGGCAGTCTGCTCAGAAGGTAAGATTTCCCCTGGATATTGAATCAAATTGAGAAAGAAAATGAGTAAAAAATTAGAATTTTAAGGCTGCTGAAAGAGCTTACAACACAATAATATATTTAAATTATTAGTACGTGTTTACTCTATCTGTAGTGGTTTACCACCAGCTGGGATTTAAACTCCAAAAAAGCCACTTTCCTTTCCCCCACCCCACTCTGGTGAGAGAGTGCAAAGGAAGAGACTATGCGTTGAGACAACAATTTTCTGAAAGCCAACAGCAATGGAATAAGAAACTCACAGCAACAGCAAAAATATTAACAACAAAATAACAGAAAAGAGAAGGTGCTTTTCACACAAATGGTGTTCACCACTTTGACTCAGCTCTGCACGGCTGCCGAGACTAACACAGGATCACAGGTGCTCCTGTGGGTAGTGTTTCCTGTCCCCAAGCTGCAGACAATGACAAGCAATGATGGATGAAGCCCCAGAGAGCAGGATCATCCACGATGCACAGCGCCACTACTTTGGTGTGCTTTGCTTGCCTGGGCTCAGGCTCAGCTCGGGCTTGGCTCTTCTCACCTTGATTTGCCACTGTGCTTTTTCTAGAGCTGCGTACTGGAGCTGGATCTTGGATAGAGCTTCTGAATCTCAGAGCCATGCCTGGGATGGATGGGGAGGGCTGGGTGGCAGCACTGGAGAGACGGAGTCTGCAGGGTTGGTCCTGAGAGTCCACAGTGCTACCACAGTTACCTTTCCTGATCAAGAGGGTGAATCTAATGCTACACCTCTGGGGATGGGTTCCTCAGTTCTTCCCTCCAAAATCACTGCCCCAGCTATGAGGTAAGTGGTATAGGACAGCAATCTGGCCGTGCCCATATGGCTCTAAGCTCTGCCCCTGCTGAGCAAACCCAGAACAGCATCCAAATGTGGTTTACTGAATATGTAAGGCTCGTTCTTGTCCCAGTATTAGCAATCTCATAGCAAAAGGCTGCAAAAACAGTATTTATCATATGAAAAGGGGTCTACGGCTGGTCCTCTCATAGTTTTCACACACAGCCTTTGACATTAGAGATAAGCAGTAAGGCTCAGATAGAATAGGGTGTGGCTAATCCAAAGTCATTAAATAATTTTGACACTGGAACTCCCCAGAGTACAGCACAAAAATAATTTAAATTTCTCCTGGTTAAGTATACAGGCCTTGAAACTATTAGAAAGAAGTGACCTGAAACTACTGCATTTAGCCTTTCTCTCTGTGACCTGTTATCAATGATAAAATGAGGTAATAAAAAGTCAAGAGTGGAGTTCATTTGTGCTCAGCCATTGGGCAGAGTATATCAACTGCTTTTTTGCAGTGAGCTGCCCGGTTGGAAGTAAAAGCTAAGGCAATGTTTTTTTCTTTTTTCTTTGAGTAGAAATATGGAACAGGGTATTAACCCAATTTCTTTCAAACATCTCCTGACTGTTTTTTAAGGATACTCCCTGGATTCACCCTGGATCTCCACTTTCCCTTCCTCCTTTCTCTTAAAGTACAAAACCGATAATTTCAAAACAAGAATTTAGATTTAAAACATTAGTTAATTACTATATTACAGAAACCTCAGCTTTGCCTAAGGCTTTTTTCCAGCAGTTGTTAACTTCACTCAAGTTTAAAAACATTCTTGGCTTGCATTTTCTTTGGTGACTTAGCTCTTTTTGGAAAAGTAGGTTCCTACCAAGAAAAAACATTTTGTATTGCCCAATCACATGCCTAATCCTTGCTCAGGAACATTATATGGGGATCAAAGTGAGACAGCAGAAAGAAAACAAATCAAAGACTTGCATGTTATAATTACAAAGGAATGGTAAATAAAATTTCCTTCAAAACAGCTGGGACACTATTATAGATTGTTTTGTTAAAGAGACATAAGTGTAAACATTTTAAGGGAAGCTGGAGCATTCAGAAGTCAAAAGGTATTTGGGAAATCATATTGATGAATATGAGGCCTGGCTCTTTTTGCCCTTTGATACTGCTGTTTATTTAGCTTGCTGTCTTCCTTCTGTTATTAAATTACCTAAGAGGTGAAAATGTACTTTTCACAATGCTTTGTCTTCTTTCTATCTCCTCATACATTGCATGCAGGGTTAGATTTTATTCAGGAGTAATGGGCTTAGCCCCCACCAGAAATTTAAATCCTCTGCCTCTGAGTTTTAATTTACTCTTGCAGAAGCATTAGATCTGCTGCTGCCTGCAGGCATATTTAGCTTCATTTTCACCAGTGTACTAACTCTTGAATCCCTGTAGTCCTTCTTCCCCTCATTACTCTGTGTTTCTCTTCTACAGCTGGTTTCAAAACTGCTGGGTTATGCATAATGACATGAGGCCCTTCCTTATGGAAAACTAGGTCACTGGGATGTAAAATGAGTCTCTTCTACCCTTATGAAAACTCCACACATTGAAAAATACAGCACAGTTACTTTAAAACATTTGTTTATGGCAAACAGGATGGAAGCCTGCATTTTTATTAGTACTTCTCTTGTCCTGTATCCCAGTCACACTTCCTTCTCCCTAGCTCTTATTTGTGTCTAGCAGAATCTGCACAACTATAAAGCGGTATTTTGGTAGAAATCACAACGTTTCTTTAGTTGTAATTTTAGGTTAATGGGAAACGGAGTAGGTAAAGGAAATTCTGGTCAGCCCAATTACTCACCCAATTGAGGTGAGACTTCAATAGAAAAGGGGTCTCTGTCAGGCCTTATCTGGCCACATGTGAAAAATCATATTCAAAGTAAATATTTTTGTCCTTTTGTGTCTATTTCCTTATAGTTCACACTGTAAAATCATCCCATGCTGAGTCCATCCAATGCTCCAGGGCAGCAGTCAGCTTGCATTCTTCTTAAGAGTTTCTGAGGTAGTTAGCAACACTGGCACTGCAGATTTCAGTCTGGCTCAGCACTGCAAAACCTTTAAGCACAAATAGTCTTGGAAACATTATTTTCTTGCATTTAAAGACAGTTTCAGTTTGTAAATCATGTGTAAGTCTGATAGAATACTGTGAACAATAAAGAAAGTATGCCTGGAGTGCTAATAAACAACACATCTAGAAAACCTACTGTTCTTGGAACGCAAGTCATACTGGTGTATATTTACAATGGTTTTACCTATTTCTTGTACTTTTTAGAACAGATGATCTTTTAATCAATAGCAGGACTATCCAATGACAGAATTATCTCTGCTCTAAATTCTCATCTGATTATTGCATGGGTCAGAACTTCTTCACTTACCAATATAAATACTAGCACATAATTCTCTCTGTGCATATTAAGGGGTTTTCCTGTAAAGCTTATTAAATCATGTAAATTGAGAGGCAAAATAACTGCTTTAACAGCTCTGCTATCTCATATGAGACAGCAAATCCTACCTTTCACATTCTTCGCCTTCCAAGAAAAACATATTAATAGTCAAAAATACAGTAATTTTTATAAGATATATAGTTGTAGGGTCAGTTGTTGGTTGTTGTGTCAGTGGCTGTTTTACAGTAGGAGAAATTCCAAGGTACTTCATAATACTCAGTTCTGAAGTAACCTAACAAAAAGAAATTTTCCTGCTAACTTCATAAATCTATGATTTATTTGTGGCTTATAAAAGAAAAGACTAATTATTCAGGAATTTTAAATGAATTACTGGCAATAGGATATTCACCATAAAATCTTGTACTTTCTTTTAATTTGCAAAGCTTTTAGGAGCTACTATTGATAGATCTTGCTCCAGAATTTGCTTTTACTATTATCATAATCAAAGCTTTTCTCTCTACTGTAGTTGAATGATGAAATGTTTTATCTTTCCTTCTCTTCCAGCTAGGGGCTGTCTTATTGAAGCATTTGACTAATATAAAAGAAGCTGTCTCTTAAAGAATGGTTTTATGAAAGCGTTTATTGTTGCTCCATAACCTCTATGAAAGTGTGTATTGTTGCTCTATAACCTCTAACCTCATTCGTTCCTAATAGTTGCTTTAGCTACTGTAAGTTTCTAAGCTTTAGCTACTGTAAGTTTAATAAAAGAAAATGTGGAAAAATTACTGATAAAGGTAAATTTAAGCTATGTTTACAGCTCAGCATGTAGTCATCTTCATTCACAATGCTTTTGACTTATTACTTGAACTTTACAAGAAATTAGCTGTAACATTACTTGAAGAATTGTGGGGTTCATTTGTCATCATGTCAAATTTCCACTGCAAGTTGAATGAACAGGAATGGTGCTCTAATTGATGCCTCTGAAGGAATGGTATATATACCAGGAGTCATCAACCGAAGGGCCATGCTGTTATTCTTCCTAAAATAGTTGAAAAGGAAAACCAAAAAGAGTTTATATTATTTATAAAGTTTTAGTGAAATTGCAAGGGTTTGAGCTAATTTTTTAGTGACTAGTGAGAGTTTCTCCTTCCCTCTAAAACAGTATGAGAGAACTGACAGACATTTCTGGTTAAGATGTCATCTAAATGTACAGTGACATCAGCGTGAAGGGATCTAGTTTCAGTGATTTCTCACTTGCTGGAAATTATGGCTTTGCCAAAAGAATAAAAAATTCTTAAGTGCTCTGCATCTTCATGGGAAGGTTTGTATGTGTAACATGGGAGATTTTGAATGACATTACCACTCTTGTCAGCATAAATTCAAATGTGGAATATTGCATCTGTCATGTCTCTGAATCCTGTGCTCTAAGTATAAGGGTGTATATAAGTAGTTTGGAGATTTTTGGTTGTTTTTTTTTTTTTTTTTTACTGAGTGGAAAATCTCATGGGAAAATCTATGTGCTTAGTTTTAATTTTCACTTAAATGTTTTTTAAATCTTGTTTTTATTCCAGTCTGTAATTTTAAAAATGTCTAAGTCTTGAATGTTACTACAAGACAAAACTGGAAGCTTCTGCAAAGCTCTAATCTGTCATATACCGTTTAAATTATGTACAGAGGCTGGATAGTTTGGCATTAAAAATTACAGACTCTTTAAGGAACAAATATCTTTATCTGCAGATATTTCCCAATAATAAGCCACGCTTAGACCCTTAACTGTGTACCAGTCTCTTGAGAAGTGACAGTCCAGAATTTATAAAACATTCATAATATAAAATTATACATATGCTTATTATAGAGAATGTGATTTACCCAGAAAAATAAATGTTATTTTTCCAGCTAAGCATATTGATAAAAGTATAAACATAATTTAGCTTTGTATTTGGCAACATCTTTTATTACTCTATTGGCTGATAGGTACAGTGACGTATTGGAACTTAACACAGTTTCTCACTGCATTCAACTGAATGTGAGAAGGCTTAAACAAGTTGAAAAAATATTATAGTTATAATCCATTCAACTGTAGTATTTAATTGCTTGGGTTTTATGTCCCAATTGAATCTTATTTATAAGATAAACAGGATATAATATAGAAACAGGAAAACATGTATTTCATATACTGAAAAATGGGATAAATGTTAAATAAACAAATGAGATAAATTAGTGCTCAGGGTAAATGCATCATAAACGTTTTCTTGGAGTTGAATCTTGAAAGGAATAAGGCTTTAGACTTTCAAAGTGTTGCAAAGAAACACCCTCTGGAAGTCTTAGAGGAAAAAGGGGAGCTGTTCATCACCTGAGTGGAACACTGGAGAAAATTGTTCTGAAAGGATATGTCAGAGATAGAGATGTGCTGATTTATAAATGGTTTATTTCTATTTGGTCCCCTTGAATTTCCTGTTATTTTAAAATTCTAAATGTTTTTGTTTATGTTCTGATGAAATCTAATCTAATTTAAAGACTCTGCCTGAAGAGTCAATTCCATCATAAATATTTCTGTCTTTTGCTTGCATGCTGAAGCCCAGATTCACATTCCCATTTTGTACATGAGACTGTCCTTTATTGTGGATTAATACCAGTGTATCTAAGAAAGAGAAAGGAAGGAATCATCATTCTCCTTCCTTGTAATCACTTATTATGTTCATATCTTGGGCAGTAACTAAAATCATTATATAAGAAATGTCATAATTTACATCACCATTATATTTCTGAAGTAGTTTGTGATTGTTCTCTTAAATTGTTTTAACTATTCGTGGGTGACTAACTTGAGCTACCTGCAAAAGAGAATTTTGGAAGCTGTCATTCATGGCTGTGTGTTTAAAAATCCTACTGAAACCAAATCATTAGATAGCACTGTGAATTTTTACTGGTTTACCCTTCTTTTTTTCCTTTTTTTTTTTTTTTTTTAATATACAGAAACTTTTCTACTAAAAAGTTGCTGTTCCTTTTAAAATTATTTAATTATGACAGTGGAGCAGAACAGAGCAAGAAACAGAAGTGATACTAAAAAAATCAAAATTAATATGACAAAAATTCTGTAAAGGGACTCACATAACAGTATGTTCAATATTTACCTACAGGCACAAATGAATTAGAAGGGTTTGAGTGAGTCGTAATTTGAAAGTTCAGTAGCTAAAGAATTAAAATCAATTATCCATTTTCAGTGGATAATTTCAGGTTTTAATACTGAAATATTATAACTCACACTAATGCAATGGACTGAGTTATCTATCTCTAGAAAGACAGCTTTACAGTCAGAGACAAGCTGATACTATTTTGACAGACAATGGAAAAGTCCAGTATACTTACTCTTAATGGGCTCAATTTTTTCCTTCTTATTCTGTATTATTGATATATATCATTTAATGGACAGGTTTCCTATACATAGAATCTTGCAGAGTTGTTTTCTTTTTCCCCCAAAGTCTTATTTTGAAACAACTGGTAAAAAAAATCCAAAAACTTTTCTATCCCAAGTATGTTGGCCAAAGTTATCTTTCTGCTCTGTGAGACATCTCATTTTCATTGGTTAATGTCAGCTGAGGAATCCACTGTATCTTGACATTTTTCAATGGATTTTGACAAAAGATAGTGGCAATAAATAATAAGCTTTCAGAACTAGGACCTTCGTGCTTTGTAATAAACTTCAAAAGACCAAACTCCACTTGATTTTAGTGAAGAATTCTGTCACCCCACTAATGTATGTTAGAACAATTCATCAATTCATACACATCTACCTTTTATCCCTGAAAATTATCTATACATGTGGACACAGTGGTCACTGAAGGGAGAGGATGAATTTGACATTGTCTTGTGCAGATTTAAATTCTCTTGCCTAAATGTTCCTCAGAAAGTTGTGCTCCTGCAAATTCATGCTTATTTTTCCTCTTTTAAAGAGATTCCTTTCCTTAAACTGATACTTTTAAACAAATGCTTATTTCAGACCCATCTCATCAATTTATTTCCCCCTCCCAGTCAATTCCTCAACTCAACCAACATTTAAAATTCATCTGACTTCCATTGTATTTAAAAGCAAAAGTAATGGAATATACAAAAATTTTTGGTATCTGAAGTGAAATCTTTGTAACTTTTTTCTAATTATCGCTTATTAGTTCCCTCTGGATTCTTACTGCTTGTTGCTGTGAAGTTAAAAGCTCAGCATTCCAACGGGACCTAAGAAAGTGAAAATTTCACCCCTTTCAAAGGCAGTATGAACCAAACACAAAGCTGAACTCATGTATGGATGCAAAAAACTTTTTCATTATCAATCAACTGTTACTTGTTGTTTATATTTCACTTATCATTTCAGCATTTCTATTCACTCTAACTTTAGCTAGTACTTAAGTGCACATTTATATTCTATCAAACTTTGTCATGTATGCAGTTCAAATGCTTAATACACAGGGTTTACTGTGATGGTGTTAGGTTACCAGAGAGACTGTTTTGTAGGAGGTAAAAATGTTTGCAGATGTGTGAGAAAATTTTGATGAAATTTTTATGCTGCAGTTAAAATATTTTTGAATTTTTTTCAATGGCTTCCTTTATGTCTAAAAATAATTTTAAAAAATTAGGCATTTTTATCCCAAGAGCAAACACATTGCAGTAAAAGTTCCCCATCACTGGGAACTTGTCCCAGTCATTCCCAGTCATTCAGAGAAATGAATGGTTCCCAGCCATTCCCAGTCATTCAGCCAAAGGCTGAAGCAGAGTAGTCCCTAGACAACTGCCCACCATGAACTGTGCTCCCCTAAATTATGGTGAAAGCAAGTCTCCTTACTCCTTCTCTTAGCCAGCACATTCATCACTGTTTCTTACATGCATCATTGGAAGAAGATGTAGCATCATATGTTTCCTCTAAGTACGTTAATAATTTTTCTTAGCTCAACTGCTTATGAAAACCTTGTGGTTTGTCAGAACTAAAGACAAAAAAGTTGGTATAGGCCTAGATCTGCCTGGCAAAAAACTTCTCTGGTCACTGACAAGATCATTCATCCAGAAAAAGAGCAAGTGTTATCAATGTACTTAACAGAGACAGATCGAAGTAGCTGAGGTGAGAAAAGTTGAAAATGTTGGGTTTTGATGCAGGCATAGTTAAATCAACTCCTGTTTCAGCTGATTCAGAGCAGACATTTGTATCCACTCACCAAAAACTTGCATGAATACCCTTATTGCTGAGTTGCTGAATAGAAATTTTTGGATCTGTCCCATCTTCCTTTGTTTTTATCATATATGCCTGAAAAAATAGTTGGAAAAAACAAAAAAAAAGGTACCTTTCTAATGGAGCTTATTTAGTTTGGCAGTCATACTGAAACAGTGCCACTTGCAGCACACATGCTGCTGATCCCTGTTAGAAGAGTTCAGATTTTTTGACCCTTCCAAGAGAGGCAATGTGAACACATTAACACAAGGCTCTTACTGAATGAATGAAGCTGTACCACTCACAGTAGAATAATGGGTCCAGCTGTTTGTTTATTGCAACCCCATGTCAGAGCAAAGAGATTGACAAGAAATGGAAACAGCAGGCAGTGATAAGAATTGTATTTTTAAAAGACAGTGGTGGTAGCTGAGTTGGAAGAGAGAAGAAATTAGTCAGTTTTCCCACCTGTTCCTGTGCTAAATATTGGCATTAATTTACTAGTTCCAAAATGCCAAGAAGCTGAGCACAGGAGGTTCAGTCTCAGTAGTTTAAAGTGCTACCTGGAGTTTTATGTTTTGCCTTCATTAAGACAGGAAACTTTAATAGGAACACTCTAAAACCTACTTAATGTTAGGGTTCTCAGACCCATATCTTCATTAAGAGAGGATTTTCCTGCTCCATGTTATTTTGTGTTGGCTGGTTTGTTTTTCACTGAATTGACTGTCAAATTCATGAAGTGTGACAACCATGCTCTTGTTTTATTTTATTTTATATGAAGAATATTTAAAAATTAGATTCTCTTTTTGAACAAAGGAGAAACTAGGAAGAGAGTACCTACCTTTTCCCCTTATAATTCCATATACATTCAGTTCAGCTTACCATAAAAATTTTGTTGTCGTTTTTTCAGTTTTTCCCTCTGTAATTAGCTTTAAACTATTTCTTTTTTGTTTTTCCCTAACAATAATCATAAGCTGAATATCTCAAATAGGATCTTTCTCTGATCTCTTATTAGTTTACAGCAGAACTCTCTCTGGCTGTTAGTCTTTCAGTATTGCATTTCTTTTCAGCAAAGTTTGAAACTGAGCAACAGTCAGAATAATAAAGATGCTCTATTCCTCACCTGAATTAAATCAATTTTTAAGTGGTTGAAAGGTCATTGTGATGACACAGATGGAAATCCACAACTCAAACTATTTGGATGAAAGGCAAACAAAAACCTAACAAGCCATATAGCGGTCCTAATTTTCTGACTTTTTATTTATATGAAACAAAATTCAAATCTACAGGTTTTATTTCTAGTGATGTAAACTGGCATAGTTTGTATCAGCTATGAATGATCTCATAATATTGTATGGGTGGATAGACCTCCAGTATTAGTAGCTTCAAAAACCAGTAGACTCTACTGCCATATACAAGCTGTACAAAGCAGTTGTTTGATTGAATTGTGCATCTACTGCTGCTTTCAAGAGAACCACAGGGGAGTTGATTTGTTTTGCCGTTTCTCTGTTGTTGTCACCTTTGAGTTTGCTGCTACAAGTGTCTTAGACTGAGGCAGAAGTACAAAGAAATTTAGTGAACAAGAAGAGGAAATAAGGGGCAACCAACCATCAATAAAAGTACATCCTTTCCATTCTGTACCATAAGTGACAGACTTGCATTTGTCCTTCTAACAGATGTAGGAAGTTATTAATCTGCTCTCTATGACTTTCCAGTCTTTTTAACATTTTTTGGTTGGTTGGTTCTTTGGAGATAATTTGTCCAGAAAGGAAAACATTTACTTCTGCCACCTTTGATTTTCCTTGAGGAGTGGCTGTACTGCCCTACAAATATAGTGGTTAGATCTGACCTCTGGGCATCAGGTGATTGTTATTGAGGAAGAAGAGAAGTCTGTCATTTCCTTAAAAAATATCCTGCCCCCACAAGTTTAATTTCTCCTGACAGTGATACAAGGAAATAAACCATTGGAGTAGTCATTATCAGGATTCATACTGATGCTTTCAATTTTTTGTTAGGCTTTTTCCCCCTAGAAAACTATATAGTCTGCCTAACAATTATTTTACATTTGCTGCGGTATGAGGAATGTTCATCAATGTTTCAATTAGAAGTGCAAACCTATAATTACTGCTTCCACAGACAGAAAAAAGTGAAGTTTCATTTGTGATGATGAATATGCAGCTCTTTTAAAAAGTTCCTCAGTTTATTATTAGAAAATCAAGGAGAAAGAAACAGAGGGAGATTGTCTGACATTTATACTAGGGAAATGGCAGTTATATTGAGACATTTTTGTTCCTTTTAGCTGCAAAACATCAAAGACTTTATACCTTTTCTTCAATGTATAGGGCATGGGAAAAAAGAGTATATAAAATCTACCTATGATAACTTTATTATAAAGAACCTACCATCTATATGGAATAAAAGAATATTAACAGCATTGAGATGTGCATTTATGTTTTTGTACAGAAAATAAGAGTGTGCTTCTGTGTAAGAGTATGTTCTACCCATTGGCTGGGACTGGGAAGTTTTTAAGTATCAAGTATGTCCAGCCTTGGGGTATTGCCTTAGAGTTTTACACTTCTGAAGAGAGCAGTGCAAAGGAAGAACTATGCTTCAGAGAGCTCCAGTTTCATGCTCCCATTTTCAGCTTAGAGCCTCCCTCAAGGAGGCTGCACCACATGTCTGCCCCTCACTATTCCATCCTTGATTTCAGCCAGCCAGAAGCTTTTGCAAAGTTTTGTGCTTCTCTGCCTGATCTGACAGCATTGAACTTGTTCCTGCTGTACAACAGCATAAGAGATACTTTTAGACCTCAGCCACTGGGCGCTGTTCTTGATCTGATCTGGGAATGAAAGTACTTAGACCACAGGTTGTCCCCATCACTCTCAGGCCCAAGCTTTGCAAAGAATTAGAATCCTCTTTGCCTGCCTTCTTTTTCTACATCTATGTAAGGTATAACTCCAGTGACTGTTCTTTTCTGCACCTGGTGGTATCTAGGAACAAGAGGTACATCCTGTCGACTTCTTCGATGCATCAGTTTCAGAAATTCTGTATGAATTGTTTCCAGTATGGTGCAGTCTATTTTGTACATTTATATTTATATTTTATGTACATATGACAGGACAAGAGGAAATTGCCCCAAGTTTTTCCAGGGGAGATTTAGATTAGATTGGAACATATTGCCCAGGGAAGTGGTAGAGACCCAGTCTTCAGAAGTGTTTAAAAATATGTACATTAGCAGTTGAGGACGTGATTTAGCAGTGATCATAGTAGTGCTAGTTTAAAGTTGGACTCTTAAATTAAAAGTTAAACTTTTCCGAACTTAATGATTCTATGATTCTACTTAAATTTTATCCTACAAAATAAAACTAAGCCGTGATTGGGCATATCCAAGACATCGACAAAATGAGATAATGGAGAAAGGCTGCAGCAGAACATATGCACGTAAAAAATAAGAACATGTGCATGTAGAAAATAATGCTGATTCTACAGAGAAGTTCACAGTTCACAGCAACCAGGTATGTGTGACTCCTGTGCTATTTTCTAGTTGGCCTCTGTTAAATATGATCTGTAAGTTTCTGCTGTTTGTGATATAATCAGGAATATGCAGTATTGAGAGGCTAATAAACAAGATGCAGTGGAAAATTAAGGTTGCTGAATAAAAAGAATCATTGTCAACTAGATTTATGACAGAAAAGATACTGGTGATAAATAAGTGGCAGGTCTATATCTCAGTAGGCGGAAAAGGCTATTGAAAGGGTGGACCTCACTTAATTCTTATTCATAACTTCAGAGTTGTTGAAAGTCAGGCAGAAATAAACCTTGCAAAGACAATTTTAAAAAGTGAGAAAGGTTTTCTAGTAAATAGGGAGAAAAGTGGAGTACCAATGTGTTAAAAGTGGGTATTGTCCTAAAGATAATATGGATCTGGCTCAAAAGCTGAATGCTTCATCTCAGTTTTCAATAAAGAGTACTCTATAACACAGTGGCAAAGGCAGAATGACTAAACAGAATAACTGTATAGAAATGCAAATTACAATAGATGAGATGAAATAAAACTTAGATGACTGTTGGTGTCAGGAAGATTGAGTAACTTTTATCAGAAATACTGAATAATTGACAGATGAAACTGAGATCAGTAGCATAGATTCCTATTAAAGCTACCAACAGATTTTGTACTTAATGGTTGAATAAAAGCAAAATTAGTATTTTGTAATTCCTCACTTGCAATTGGAGAGGAATAAAATATAGGAATGGAATTATAGGAGAGGAACTAAAAACAATTTAAGATAGATAAAGTGTAAGAAGAGTGTGTTAAGGAAATAATCTATTTGGCTGCAGATATTAAAATAAATCCTGTTTTACCAAAAGTGGCTTTTATCCAACCAGTCTGGCATTTTCCTTCAAGTTCAAATATTTGTCTTAATGAGGTTCTCAATATTAGAGCTGAGCATAAAAATAGAAAAATATTTTCATGAATAATCAGCTAATTTTAATAGATTTTGCTTTAGTCATGGCCAACATTAATAATCATCCTTTTTTTTTTTTGGCATAAGCATATCACACTGTTCAACTCTACTTTCAGCAGGCATTTTCCTCTTTGTAAACACTACCACCTTTACCCCTTTAACATTAAGAGACTGTATGTAAACTGTTAACAGCAAAATTATAAGGACAGGAGACACCATTTTAATTTTGGAGACAAGAGGTGAATTATTACAGGCCATATAGGGAGAGAAGAGAATAGGCCCAAGAGAATGGGCAAGGAAATTTTGTATGAGGCATGGTTTGAAAGAAAGATTCACTCTACTCAGTTTATTCTCTTCTAAATCCTGCCTCCTTGCAATTGTTATATGGAAGAAGAAAGGAAATATTCTCTCCCAGTACCTTTTCTATTTCCAAACTGGTGACTTCAAAATAGCTGTATTTTTTTCCACTTGGGTTTGGGTGTAGCAGCACTACAGTCCTTTCCTCCCATAAGTCTATGCAGGTATGTATTCAGCTTCAAATTCTAGTATTCAAATTCAGATTCTAGTACCAATCACAGAGCAGCTGAGACAACATAACACTGATCACTGGAGAAGCAGGATTTATACTGAATACACTAATACTTCAGTGATTTCAAAAGTATCATTGTAAAAGAAAATTGAGATCACCTAAAATGAGGTTTCCACACATAAGCTAAAGTTGGGTAACTATCCTAAATGTAGATGTCCTGGAGTATCTCACTTGGTTTCCAGTTTTTGGTCCAGTAGGAAATTGACATTTCAATATTTTTCATGCAAGAAGTATTATCTTTTTGTTTCAATTTGCAATTTAAAGTTAAATTTTTCCTTATTTATAACATACAGAATTTTTTTCATCAGACTTGGTTCTCAAACCCATTAACATGCTCCAATTGAGAACATGAGCATACTAGAAATTTCTTCTATAGAGGACTGATAGGAGAAAAGCAAGTAAGACTTTTAGGAATAAGCTTAGTTGAAAAATCTGCTTAAAATTTTGTAAATGGCAATTCAATTCCTCAGAATTATTTTTTTTTCCTCAAAATTCTGAACATTTAGGGAAAATTCTAGATCCTAAATGTTTATATTTTCTATGTTCCAAGTAGTATACTACTTAAACTTAGACTTGTAGTTCTGCCCAGTTTATTTTGATATTTTGAGTGTTCATTCTGAGCATATGAGTTTTCATTTTGAAACCTCAGTACTGGGTAGTAGTGGTTGGTTACTTGAAAGTATGAAAACTGCTTCCGCAGAAGTCCTGCTTTGGAAAATCCTGTAATTACTTAAACACTCCTTTTTACTCTTTTCCTGGATGAGGGCCTCTCGTGTGTGTGTGTAGGGGGATGTTACTGCAGCCTGACCACATGCTGGATGGCCTGAATGTCTGTGGTGACAGCAAACGCCAAGAGCCTAGTGGGTGGATGGCAGTGCCAGAACCTGGAGTAGCACAGATGTCCATGGTGCCAACCACTGGAGCAGGTGTGTAAATTCAGTGTGTGAGTGCCAGCAAAGATCAAACCAGGCAAGCCAACAGTGTGGTGATTTGGGAGCTTGGGGATGAGCGAGTTCTCTAGGAGCGGGACCACAGGGATGTGGAGTGGTTGTTGGGAGCCAGAAGAGCCCAAGTTTGTCCCGTGTGTGAAACGATTTGTCCCAGCAGCTACAGATGGGCAGACTAGGTGTCTAAGCCCAGCTGTGGGCAACCCACTGTGAACACATGCACATTTACATGCTCCCAGTAGCAAATCTCCATCCTGCTCAGCAGGGAGGGGAGCAGGATGAGGGCATTCATGTCATCTTGCTCAAGTGACTGATCTGTCAGTTTGTTGTGTTGGTATATGTGGCCAGACCTGTACACCTCTGGTTTATACTTGTGCTCCACAAACCTTCACATCCATATCCTGGGAATGAACTCAGCCTTGCTACCTTTTGAACCTGACAACAGGGAGCTGAGGAAGCCTTGTCTCTCTCAGGCTTGTAGATCTAGTCTAATTTTCCCCTAACCAAACAAAAAAAAAAAAAAAAAAAACAACCAAGTCCTACTGTTTGGACAAATAGAAGTTTTCTTTGGCATAAGACTGAGGCTTTTCTTTTCCACAGATGAATTTGTTGTACCAGAAGTCAATACCGGCACTGCAATTGCTAATAAATAACTTTTTATTTTCAATGTTAAGACCTTCCCTTTCTTTGGTGGCTGTTTGGCATTACCAAATGGTACAAGTGATCGTCACTTTGGCCTCTGCCTACACCAGCATTAAAACCACAGACCAACATTAAAATTCATTAATCATATGCAAAGCACACTTTATTTCAGTCATGTCTGGTCTCAATTTTGTGTAATTGAAAGGTTGAGATTGCTGATCCCCAATCCCTTCCTTGTAAATGTACTGTAACTTCTTCTTCCCCACTGCATTCAAGAAAAGCAACTTTAAGCTTTTGCAGGAACATACAAAGAAATGAGAAGGTTTGAAATCAAAGGACCATCAACTGATGAACAGGTGACAGGGTGACAGAGCAGGCAAGTTGTTCCACTATGACACTTCCAAGAGAGTGAAACAATTGGTGTGTGAGGGGGTAGTTTTACATCTTTTCTGTCTTCTTCCTCTGACTTGTCAAATAGATATCATATTTACTGCTAACACATGGTGCTGGTGTTAATGGTGAAAGACTGAAGACCTACAAGGACATCTACGGCTGCAGTGGCTGGGGTGGAAATATGGAATATTTTTGCAGAGTCCATTGGTATTCCAAGTGGATTCAAAATCTAAACAGTGTGTGGCAGAATAATCAGGCACTGCGTGGCAGAAAATGCCACACTAGTGCCTGATTATTAAAGTAAATTTTGTCTTATCTTTGCTTTTCAGAGACTGGAATTTACAAATTGCCTTGGCTTGTTGACTATGCCACACCACATTTAGAATGGATTGCAATTGTACCTCTAGAGAATTTCTTAACTGAAAAAGAGACATTTGGTATATATGGTTGAATGTTGTCATTTTGAAGCTGCAATGTCCTTTTGAGTCTGAAATGGTTTTATATGAAAGGATTTACAAAATGGGGTCATTTATACCTTACATGCCCAATATTCGGGATTTATGCTAAGAGTGAGCCAAGGTTTTTGACTTTATAAATATCTATCATGGCCTTAAAATGCCAAGTAGAATTCACCAGTCAAAACCTTGATTCTTCAAGATCTAGAGAATGTTTGCCATTGAGTTTAATCAGCCCCAAACTTAATCCTCTATATTATCAGCTTTCTGTTTTATGACTACATATCAAAGGTTAACCACACATTCATGCAACAGTGCTGTGTTCCATGAATATTGTTCTGAGCTATAAATTTTTCAGTTTTAAAATTATTTCCCTGCTATGTGACAGAGTAGAAAGTAAGTAGAGAAAGGAGAGAGGGAGAGAGTACCACTTCATCAAGGGAAGATATCTTCTCAAAAAATTCAGACTATCTCCTCTTCTGCCATAATTAGATTTACGGGACTAACAGGTACCTGTACAGCACATATTTATCAAATTCTCAAAGTCAATTTTCATAGTTCTTTCACTCACTCAGACTCTAAAGTTCACATTTAACTTTTAATTAAATCTAGAGAATATTGAATAAAAGTTACATTTATCAGTTTAATTTTGAAATGCTTACTGAATATACATTATTGCTCTGTGTTTCAATTGAATTTCATTTTTAAAGACCCTTTATTCCTGCTGTAACTACTTAGATTCCCATGGCTTCACGATTTCTTCAAAAAAAGGGTTTGATTATGTAAGCAGTAAGCGGTCTTCATTCAGGCTGGAAAATATATGCTAAGATTTCTTTGACAGACTATTTAATTTTTCTCTATATCTGTTCACCTGTAGACTTTTGTTGGTAATAAGTTTGTCCTACTGCAATGAGAAACACATTTAATGTTTTTAAATAATTGCCACATTGACCAAAAACAGACTCCCATTTTTCTCTAACATGTACTGCTGGAATCAATAAATTAATTATTAGTAATCAGCACTTGCAGAGAATTAAGCATGGAAATGCCAACATAGAAATTGTTTGCATATTTAACATTTATATTTTGTTATTTTATATTGACTGTATGAATGCATGGGAGCTTATATGTAGGCTATCTAGATGAATGAAGAATGAAAGGCTAATACTGTGCAATGGAGTATCTCTGCTGAGCAAAGAGGTCTAGGTTGTTTTCTCTGGGCTCCCAGACCCACACTGCATTTCTCTCCTGAGACCAGTGCTGTCTATCTTTGCAACTTCCTTTAATGGCAGATATACCTAAGATAATAGGAACCAACAATAAATATATTTCATTTTGGTCTTTTGTGGAAACAAATAGGATTCTTCAAAATTATCCATATTTTGACATCACTTTGATGAAGTTCTGAAATTCAGCCTGAAGGTCTCCCTTGAATTTCACTCAATACAGAATCTGCCTTATGCTTCTGGACTAAAGCTTAGAGGAAAGAAAAAATTATATTTACATCCATGTAGACTAATTTTTTTTTTTTTCATCAGGCTTTTTCATTTTTATAATTTTATTCTTTTTTCAAGGGCATTAAGTTCTCTCAGCACCCTTTGAGTCAGAATGCCAGGTTTCATGGAAACATATGGGATGACTTTACTCAATACCACTCAACTCTCTAGTTGTGGTCTATTGATTACCATCCTTCTACCTACAGTCTCAGTGTTGCTAGGAACTTGTTTCTACCAGATGTTGAACTGTGTTTATGGTTATTCTTTGCCTTTACACATCCCTAACCAAAGGAGAAAAAAAAAAAAAGCAAAGGGAAAGACCCCCCAAACAAGGCCTATGAAACAAAAAGACTACAATAGAATATGAAAGTTGCTTTTAGAGATATTTCAACTGGTGGACATTTGTCTTTTCTAATTTTTTTTCAAAAAATATCAATTTACTATCATATCCTACATTCCAAACAGAGAAGGAATGAGTCATTGTAACTCAACTGCAACAGCAGAAAGATCTGCTTCATTGAAGACTATGAAAACAGTTAAGATAAAGAAAACAAAAGACCATCCATCCAGAAACACATTTTCAAGGAAAATGAAAGGAAACAGAAAATAAAGTAGAAGAATATGTGTTCTCTGGCTGAATCTCCTCCAGATTTCAGGACCTTCTTCATATATGTTTTATAGATAAGAACTTTCATAATGCTTTTCAATTTTTTTTTCTTTTATCTCATCTTGTTCTCTAAAAAAACTATGGAAATGAGTTTTGCAATAAGAAAACTGCCCACAGCAAACAAATACTCTTGAGACTGAAGATAGGAGGCTTTTTTTCGTTTTGGTGGGAAACTAATTTTTGTTATCCTCTGTAAACACTGAAGTTGAGATCTTCATAACCTACGTGTCCAAGCTTCCTAAAAATTATTTGGGGAATAGATATTCAGTACTTTGAAAGAACACCGTAGTCAAACTATAATAACAAATCTAAATTGATATAATTTCCACAACAAGATTTTAAAGAAAATAATTGATTGATCAGGTCAACAATCTTTGTTTTCTCAAAAAACACAAAAATAAAGACGACTCAGATTTTGTTGTCCCTCCCTTTTGTTTCTCCACAATTTTTGCAAGATTTGCACCAACACATTTATGATAATTAATTTTCTATTGCTCTGCAATATTTTGAGGAGTCATTTGTCAGCTAGAAGTTGTGAAGTCATATCTACTCTCTGCCTTATATTTTTGCTTTTACAAAGTTGAATTAATAACAAAACAAAAAAAACCCCAACCCACCAATCAAAAAAAGCTCCACCAACAAAAAACCCCAATCAACTTCCCACCACACTTTTAAAATCTTTGGCTTTTAATCTGTGTAATAATAAAACTTCAGAATTTTGCAGTTACAAAGGATAGAAAAATATTTTTTCCAATACTGCATGTGGCTGAATTTGTAGGTATTTTAACTTGTAATTAGCAGTCAAGATATATCAAGAAATGGACCACAAACTACTTGACTATCCACTGAAATCAGACAGTCATTACATACTAATATTCTGTCCTGCCGTACTTGAATTTTACCAGTTGCAAGAGACACCTAGAGGACCTCCCTCTTTTTTTTAATTTCAGTAACATTTATACTTCTCATCACACCAAAAAAATCTATTAATTGGAAACCTATGATTTTTTTAACACACATACATCTTCCTTTGAAGCATAAAGTGATGGGTTTTAAAGTAATGGATAATATTAGAAAGCTGGCCAAATTATTTAGAAGTTTTGTATAATGCTGTCTTTTTTTTCCTTGCTTCTGCTTGATAAAATATGAAACACTTCTGTTTTATCATCTGTCAATTATCTACTCATTAATTGAGGGGGATTTAAATTATGCCCTTTGGAAGATCAAAAAATGTTTACATGAGTAAAAAATATGTGCTCTGAGTAATTACAGCTTAGCATATACCTCATTATCTCACCATTATTTCCTAAAAGTTGTCGTTTGATGAATTAGCTTTTATTTTTTTGCTTCTTTTTACTTATTTTTATCCTATTTGCTTATTGGCTTTTTGAGGGAGTTATTGTCTTAAATGATAAATTAAATTTTACTATTTATAATCAATACACTCACTAGTTTTTGTTAAGATTCCAGATAAGACCAAAATGACCAAGTTTTCTTTCTTATGTGCATCCAGACATGTTTCTAGCTAGACTTAATTGTGAATTACTTAATCCTTTTAAAAAATATATATATATTTACATGGCTGAAAAAGGGATTGTAGGCAAGATCAATTAAATCACACAAGAGAAACAGACTATCTGGAGGAACATGATAAGGGTAATGGCAACTTCTGAGCATCTTGACAGGTCATCATTTACCTATTTGTACACACTTCAGGCTTTGTAACAGCTTTGCATGCTAACACTTACTGAAATGCATGACTCATTAAATCAGTATTATCCAGCGGGAAGAGTTTTCCATATTAGCTGTAAGCATTGAAATCACTGACACAATGAGTTAAGACTGGTAAAAACATTACGGCTTTTTTGTTTGATTTGTGGTTTTGAATTTTTTTCTTTTACTACAGGATGCTATTTTAAATAATCATAAAATTCTTAAATTTCTTAATATATGTTCTTTCTCACCAGAGAAGAAAAGAGGAAAGAGAAAACAGAATGAATGAACCAGCCATCATAAAGTTCTGGTTTACTTCTTTCCTAGTCAAGTTAACCAAATACACTGACAGGCAGCTATAAGGAAAGTAGAAACAAACACTTTTACCAGGTGCCTGGAAAAAAATCTTAGAGAAGGCTATAATATTTGCCTCAACAAATGCATCCAAAAGGCAAAGTGTGATGATAACCTCCAAGGCATTTGCCATTTTTCCTGATGCATGTACTTCCCATTAGGGGGATGAGGAAAAGAGAGAGATAAGATATAAGCACAAATAAGTTTTATTATTGTGACCTGAAATACATTGTTGAAATTGGGGTTTTTTCAGTTATTCAGGCCAGTTGACTTATGGTGCACTGGTTAGTTTCAGTTAGATATATTTAGATGTAACCAAATTTGCACCCTTTGATTTATTCTATAAAAAGAAAAAAAAATTAAGTATCAGCATAAATCGACATAAATATGGAAAGTAAGGTCTTGCTCCAAAATGTAAAAACAGTGTAACCATCCCTCATGTGGGTCACTTAGAACACAATTTTTGCATTTGACTGGTTGTGGTCTTGTATATACACTTTGTAAAGTTATTTCTAATCTGAAAAAAAGGATCTGGAGTCATTCACCTGCCCTGTTTTTCTATAAATTGCTTCATTCACTACACTTCATATAAAGTAAGAATTTAGGTAAATTATTCCTTTTGTTCCTGTAAACTTTTAAAATAAATGCCTAATAAAATTAGCAATTAAGTTTGCTTTTAAAAAGTTCCTATCATCCATGGTTAGGCCTCCTTTTAGTTTCACTTCTGTCAACACTTAATCTATTAATCTATTAAAAGTTCTTTTCTAAAATGCCCACATGTACAACTTCCAAATATTCAGGTGATAGTTTTCAAGCTGCAGTAGCTTTTTTTATGATTTGGCAATCTTATTATTAAAGTGTTTTGAGAAGGAAAAGGAACAAAAACCAAACTACTAAAATTTGTATCTAATAATGGGTCTACCAGCATGAGCAATGAAAATAAAATTTACTTACAGAAGCATAGTTAAAGAAAATATACTATAAATTGTATTTAGGACCTCGATGGAAGGTAGGTCATAGCTTTGAAGCAGAACTTAAAGTGAGCATAATGGAAGAAAAAAAAAACCACTCCCAATTTCTAAAGCTGCAGCATAAATACCCTAATGCAAAGGAAACTTAACTCTTCACAAAGGACCTCCTGACCCCAGGGGATTTGGCTTTCACCTCAGCTTTGCTCTGGTCCCAGTCTGATGCCTTCTCTTTGAACTCTCCAACCACATTCATGCCAGAAAAAGGGAACACCAATGGCTTAAGTCTCCTGAAATGATTCTCATACCATGAGAATGTGATGTTGGGTTCTTTCTAACTCCAGGAAAGATTATGAACAAATGAGAAATTTGTAATGCACATAAATTGTAGACTTTGTTTTTAAAAGTTGGGGGTTTTCTTCGATTAACATTAAAAATACTTCCTGCTAAAGAAAAGATTTTTTGTTTTATCTGGACTTCTCTTAATGGCACATGATACATAAAAGGCACAAAGTAAATATATGCCCTTACAACTTAGGCTCTTTTTTTGGCTGTTAAAGCACATTTTTTCTGAAGCACTGTTTTGGAAAATCTGGAGTATATCAATTGGAGCAGAATCATTATTATTATGCCATTGAAAATTTTCTTATGTTATTTGAATTATGTAACTGGAGTTTCATATTCAAATGTTTTTTTTTAAAAAGTCAAAGTTTATAGATGTTAATTTCTTATAGAATGACCAAAATAATCAGGTATAAAATATCTGAAGTGATAAAATCTAAGGGAATAGATTGTAATAACAATTTTACAGGGATACATAACTTTCAAACATCAAATACAATAGTTTTCAAACATCTGTTAAAAAACAAAACCAAACCTCCACACTTGACACACTATAAATTCATTCATTGAGAGATTAAGAAAATTAAAAATTACTGCTGATGTGACTCACTGCCTATACTTATTTTTTATAAAATGTGACATTTTAAAAGCACATTGCTTTGTGATTATTTATTAGTACTCCATGAAAACTACTGAACTTGAAAAGATATTTTTGCTGCTAGTCTTAACTGTAGAGTAAATCAAGATACCTAGTAAATATTTTTGTTTCAAAAAATAAATAAAAATTAAATACTTGAAATGATAAACCAAATAATCTACAACATTGAAAAAAAGGAGGAAAAAAATCATGCATTATTGTTAATGGAGAAAATTTTATCTTGTACTGAATGTATTTCTTATTTCTGAAGAAATGATAAAAGGAAGTGATAGTACTTGTGCAAGACTTCACACAGACAAAGGAAACTAAATGCAGAGTGCATTCAAGCCTTCTTCAAACTATCATCAATTTTGAATAATTTTGTGAAACCCTGCTATGAACAAAGCCACACAAAGAATGTTTGATTATGTGAGAGAAGGGAGTGAGAGGAAAGCATGGAATACTTACTTTGTTCAGAGAGAGTTAAAGGTTATTTGTGAACAAAGGAACAAAAGTGAAAGAGGCCTGGAAGAAAAGATAACAAAAAGATTCACATACAGAATTGAACAAATGTGATAGCAAGACATACTTGAAGCAGCAAGTCCTTTTCCTATCATCCAGTCAATAAAGAAGGGGAAGCTGCATGAAAACCAGAAATATACAGCAGCAGGACATTTTACAGTCAGCTTCTAGAGTTTTATTTATATCAGTTTCCCAGGCCAGGCTTCAAAGCATGTAATAAATTTGCCCTCATCTTTCTCCCTCTCTATTTCCCATGAGAACACATATTGAGGGAAATTCTTAGTCCTTTTTTATCCACCCTCACAGGTCATTTTAGTTGTGGGTCTTTTGACATTAGCGAAGAGACACTACAAGCAGGATCTAAATAACTCAAGTGAACATAGTAGGTGTTTTTTGTAAACACAGTAGCTTGCTGAGACTTCAGCATGTCATTAAGGAAGACATTAATAAGCTCCAGTTACCCAGTGAGACAGGTGATGAGGCTGGGTAGGGCTGTCAGCTGTCATTCAGGATAGGAAGAGTAGATTTTCCTTGTACTGGACTGATCTTTCATGTTGCTGTCTTGCTCTTTTTTGAGTAACTGTTTTTTTTTTCTTATGCCAGTATTTACCTTGTGAATCCATCTGTTAACAATTCCCAACTTAGCAATTACACTTCTGTGGCTTTACTTTTCTTACACTGTATGGTATACCTTATGTACTCTTACATTTTTTTTCCCAATAAACAACTTTCACAATAAAACTGAGCCATGGCCATAAGACCATGCTTTAACAAAAAGGGGTTTGGAGCACAGACAGCCTAAACTCCTGAGATGAAGGATACATGAAGAAGCCTTGCTCAGTTCCCACATCTGCCTCCATGCTGCTGTGAAATCACTGGGGCTCAATTGCAGAAGGCTTCTTCAGTATTGAAACTCAGACTGTGATTAACTTCTTAACTAGATTGATTTTTTTGAATAAAAACATTTTATAATAGCTTCATTCTTTTGGTTGTCCCATAGATTATCAAAAATCCTTGGGCTCTTTATTTTTCCTACAGTTTATGGAAGTCAGCTCTGAAGGACTGATAAATACATACATATTGAGTTTCACAGCCAGTCTATCATATGATTGACAGAAAACAATTCATTCATCATTCATTTCAGAGAGATTTTTTGACTTGCAAATGTGATAGTGCATTGGAACTGAATGTGGAGATACCTAGGCTGATTTTCTAGCACTGAGGAAAGATTTATGGTTTCTAATGGAAACCAAATAGAAATCAGTGAACTTGACTCCCTGTCCTGCCGTAATGGTGTCTACAAAATTACACTTGAATAAATTCAAGACATCAGGGTGGAGGATCCACCTCTATGGGTTCCACTATAATTTTCTTTGATTATCTTCTAAATACAAAGTGAAATATGAGGAAAGACCTACAAACGGAGTCCATGCAGGTCAGAGTAATAAAAGTCACAAGAAGCACCAGTGAATGTAAATTAGCAGGCTCCACATGTCTGTCATCTGGAGCTGAAAATACTTATTTCTTCTGTATGAAATAATATCATACCTTATTTTTTACTGAAGAAAGAAAAAAAAAGGAGGCAGAAAAATCTATGCATACAAAAGAAATGTAAGTAGTGAAGCTATCTATTCATATAATCTCTGAGCTTTCTCAGACTTCAGCTATAAGTTTTATATGAACATTCACATATTTAATTTTCACTTAAACAAAATAGTTTTAATGAAATTTTTATTCCCACCTTTCAATACAGGAGTGAGAGAGATTAAGGCATGGTTATAAATTACAGAATTCATCATTATAAAGTAGACAGTCTGCTCAGAAAATAATGATAAAAACCAATCACTTCCATTTTCAGATGCAACCCCACAGCTGAAGTCTACACTTGGTTTTAGTTGGAAAATATAGGTGGAAGATATAGCATAGTTAAACATTTCCAGATTTGACATAAGCAAATATTTTCTGGAATATTAACTGTTGTTTATACTTTTTTGTATAATCCTTTCTAAAAATATACCTTGTGATCTGCTGAGTGTTATCAGCATCATTGTTGGATTTCTTTTTTCATCTCAGTATATTACAAGAGTTTCTCCTTAAAGATTTTTTTAAGGAGTTTAATATATAGAATTTATTTAGCATTATAAAATATAGTAATTTATCTGACTGGAATAAAGATGTGAACAAATTGTCTAAGGCACTTCAAAAACATACTCTTCATCACACAAAACTTTTGACTTCATTCCTTAATAATTGTCATCTATGCATATATTTTCCTCTATAGAAAAACTTAGAATAGGGCTTACCCTTAAGTAGCATATTTTAATTTCATGTTCTAAAGAACCAGGTACTTTCAATTTCTAAAAAGAATTGTGTAGCATAAGATTTCTATTCAGTGGTCTATAAGCTGTTATAATTAAAACACTACATATTGCAGAAAACCCATTAGATGTTTTTTTAAGAGAATATAAGAAAAAGACTCATATCCTTGGAAATTCTGGTACGTTCATATTCCAACAGGTCCTAGAAAAAAAGAATATGTGTGATGTTTATGCACAAAGAACTCCTGTAACATTTCATTAAATAATAATTTAGTCTTTGCTGTTGATGCCAGAATGGCATTTTGAGAGGCAAGATATCGGTTTCATCACATTCTTGCAGGGTGTAAAATATTGCTGAAACAATCGTAAGTTATCCCAATGACCCATGTGGCTCTTTCTCATATCTTTCTTCCTTCAGAAATCTCATCAGTCTAACACAAAAGGAATTGCTGCACCAACCAGCTGGTAATTTTTCTTCTTTTCTGTTACTGAATCTGTTTTTGACAGGCATCTCTGGAACCCGTGAATTCTTTTAATTTTAACATATGCAGTATACCTCTGAAACTATGATCAAAACATTTAAAATGCAGAACACATCAATATTGCAGCAAAGTTGATATTATTGTATGAAATAAATAAACATTCTTATGTATATTTGAAGTCAAAACTTATGACTTGGCATTTTTTATAAATATAGTGCCATACCCACTTAAGAACTTTTCCTATAAACACTGCTAATTATGAAATTATATTCAAAGCATAAAGGCTAATAAAGAAAAATATTGTATGAATTTTTAAAAATGTACCTATCATCATTGAAAATGCAAGCTAAAGGAAATCAAGGGTACACACACATTGTCCTTTTATAATGAATTTAAGGGTTTAATTCTGGATGTTCTACATCTGCATCCTCTTTAGTAGCTTCTGACATTAGTCCTCTGCCAAAGCCAAACCATTGTGTTGTTCTTATCAGATGAGCAAGTTCCTAAGCCTGATCAAGGCTGGTTGTCTCTGTTTTGTTTGGTACAAATGCTTTTCACCAAAGGAGTGTTCTTTACTCAGTTTCCTTAATGAACAGAGCTATCCTGGCATATATGTTTAAGGCAAATCCAGGAGAAGCTCTTACCCTTGGAAGAATGGATGCACACTCCCACCTGAACTTTGTAAATCTCATTAAAATATTTATCCTATTTTTATAATGATATGAAGGGGGCACACAATGCAGTGGAGACTTAAGCAAAAAATATTATACAAAATAAGAACATGAATTATTCATTGTTGACAAAATACTAACAGCAGAAGGCTATGTACTTGTTGCTTACTGGAAAACAACAAAATGGCCAATACCAGATTAATCCTTAAGAACTTTGTAACTTTCTGGCCTATTTTCCCTGTTTCTGTGAGCCTTGGAATTGCAATTTTTTTTTCTGGAGGGTCATGCAAGAGATAAGAACTATTTTAATTTCCTGTTCTGAAACATTTGTTCCCTAAAATTAATTTGGCAGTATGTAAACAAACAGACATAATTAACTTATTCCAAAAAATGCTATCCTCCAAAGAGGGCAGTGTTTGGATATTAGAAGATAAAATTTTACAAGCAGGAAAATTATTCTAATATGTCAAGGTATTCTAAATGCTGTCATTCTCTGTTATTCAAGTTTCTTTGGTCAAGTCTATTGCCCCAAGTGGTAGTGTCCTAAAATTGAAGAACATAAATGTATTTGAAAAATTAAATGCAAAGAAAGACCATAAAATACCTATGGAACCATTGTATTTCAATGGCTCACTAATAGCAATAACTCTCATTACTCCAAATGTATTCTCACAACTTCTATTTACTGGTAACACATTCTGAGTGAATAATGACTGACAGGAGAGCTAATACTGTGCTGAAAATGTAACATGAGATTTACTAAAGACTTTAAAATTCAAGCCTCTAGCTCCCTCAAAGCAATCACAGAAGGGTAGGAAACAATTAGACTGCAATACAAACTGGATTTTTTCCTCCTTGTGTTGCCTTCAATTCTCCTCAAAAAGATTTGGGTCACTTTATTTTCATGTGAGACTTAAAAACATAAAAAACAAAACAAAACTAATTTTCTGACATACAGGCTATGAGTCTGACTTAAAAAAAAGTCTACATGTTTGCTTTCAAGGTACGTCTTTAAAGCTTTCCTTTCCAGACAGAAAATAAAATGAGAGTGTTATTTTGAAAAGAATGCATATATGTGCTAGAAAAATCATCTGAAATAAAAGGAAAGATATGCAAAGAAAAGAGTTTTCTGAATTTCACAAGCCTTATGCAGAACTGTGAGAACTGTCATCTGACACAGTAAACTCTGCATTGCAAAATTATTAGTTTGGATACTTCCAGTTAAAAATAAGGGTTGAAAAATAAATTGGCAAGAGGGAACTGGCAATAAACTCCTGGAAAGCAAACAAACAAAGAAAAAACACCCTACCCAAAACAAGATCTGCCGGTGCGCTCTTCTCCCCTCTGCCTTTCCCTTGCCCCGGCTAGCTCTGGGGAGAAGGGGAGCGGGCAGATCTCCAGTGCTTCCCGCTGAACCCTCACTGGGCTTTGGGCGGCGCTGTGTGGGTTTGGAGAGCAGTCAGTGACCCCACGGCGATTTAATGAAGAGAGTCTTTCTCTGGGGGGCGAATTCCGTTTATTGCAATCCAACGGGAATACAATAATTCGAAGGGAACCAGGCGTGCCGCGCCTGCGTTTGCCAGAGCGGCGTGAGCGGGCGGCACGCGCTGGAGCCAGCCAGGAGAAAGCACCGGAGCGCGCCGCGCGAATGAACTAAATACGGAACAGAGGAAAACCGGAGCAGCCAATGGGGTAACGCCACGGGGGGGTTTGACGGTGGTGGGATACGGGGGTACATCCAATGAAGGACAGACAGGGGAAGGGTCCCAGGTCCTCTGCCTATCACCTGGCATCCCGGGTGGAAGATTCTAGGTGGGGGAGAAGGGACACTGAGTGACAAACAGGCATCTGGGGTAAACAGGGTGAATGATTTCGCATTTTTGGGGACAACGGACTCGGGGGGGAAGACAGGAAAACCCGGGGAGAACCATTACAGAACCGGGGGTACATGGAACAAACCTATACATAATACAGATGTAATAAAACCTAAAAAACACAACTCCACAAAGATCTGTCCAAAAAGTGAGGTTTTTCATACTTCAGCTACTTGGCATAGAGATGTGAACTCCAACTACATAGAAACATAAGGAACATTTATCACACTGGAATTTCAAACTGTCCTGCTTCAGCAGGGCAAATTCAGGATTTACACAATATCTTTACCCCCCCTCCCTCACTTATATGGCTACTGCTATGATACTACATGACTCACTGTGCTCAGGAAAGTCTTAAAGTAAATGAAAATGCAATAATGGCAGTAGAGGTCATAGCCATCATGCTATGGAAACAACTCCAAAGAAAGACAGTCAAAGAGACAGAAAGAAAAGGGAAGGAATGAGGCAACAGGTACCACAAGTAACACATTTCTGCATAGAAGACATTGAGACTCAAGAAGCACAGTATCAGCGCACAAGAGACAATAATCCCTAATTGCAGTGATGCCAGTCATACTGAAATGACTGACCATTGTTAGAACTGTCTGTAAAAAAAATATTCAACTAAGAGAACACATGTCAATGCCTCAGTAGGTATTTCAAAAACAGCTGTACCTAGTGAGCTCACAGCAATTGGAGATAATTATATGCTCATGTCACATGCAATTCCGCATCCAAAACTCGTGTCACGAAACATGTTTTTTTTCACAGTCAAGGATTTTAAAAAACAGACAAATAAGTAAGGGAGCAATAAGTATTTTGGTTAAAATATACAGTAATAACTAATATTAAAGATTCACCCACACACACTTTCCAGGCCACATTGTATCTAACAAATGATCCTTAGGCCTGCATCTTGACAAAGAGCAACTGGGCTCAGATCTTCTAGAGTTTATCAGAAACATCATCCACTCCCAGAAAATAATGTCCCTGTTATCCTTATGAACAGGCTTGGAAAAGATTTTCTTTGCCTAAACAGCATAGCATTCCTGTTCTCACTCTTTCAAAGAAAGTGCCAACCCAAACTGTGGCCAGGATGAAGCAATGTTGTAGTCAAAGCCTCTCCTGTGACCCTATAAACAATTGTCCAAAACGGGGCCCTCAGAGCTCTCCTGGCCTGCGACTGGCAGCTTATCTGTGAGGGGGACACCTCCCAGAGCCAGCAATCTCCCACACCTGCCTCACTTGGAGGATCACCAAACAATGACAAGCTCTGGCCTGATGCCCTCATACCACAGTATCTACTGCAGTTGAGATGGCCACAATACACAGAGTATCATCAAACAATTTTAGAAACCTTCAACCCATGCAGAGTAACACTATACCACAGAAGAAAGCTGCGGATGTCTACCCATACAGAGTGATCTTGTATTACCTCAGAAGGCTTCAGCTCCAATCTTTTATACCCCTGATGTTCATGCCATTCCAAGGACCTGTTGCCCTCTGCTCCCTTTGGTGATGCTCAGTGCCCCTGGGCATTCCCTGGCTCATTGCTGTCAGTGCTGCTCACCTGCTGCTCACAGCTGTGCCCACTGGGGATGAGGCTGGGCTGCAGCCCCACTCCCAATTACCAGAAACTGGGTGCCTACACCCTCATGTTTCCAGGCTCAACCCTTCATCTATCAGAGATGCAAAGGCATCCGAAGTGAGTATTTCAGCAGCCTTCAGGGGAATTTTTCACAGGTACATTTCTTACACTGATTCTTTATGTCTCTGTGTGTGCACATGTGCACATGCTACAGCAAATCTGGGAGAAATGCTGCTTTCTTAAATGTTAAGTACCTTAGATGTCTAAGTAAGTTAGGCCTCTAAGTAAGTTTGTGACTTAAGACTTAATCTTACTTAAATGCTGCTAAGTGTTTTTTCACTAAGCAACTAAGTAGAAAGTTATAGGTTTAGTTAAATACTATTAAGTGACAGTTGTATGTTAAATTGTTAGAGTTAAGTTATAAATTAAGGTAGAAATTAAAGTAGATATAAGGTGGTGATCCTTTGTTAAATTATTAGGTTTGAGGTGTAGATTAGGTTAAAATACTGTTAAATTTATTAAACTTTAAGGCCATAATCCTTTTGATCCTTGCCCTCACTGTCTTTTTGTCTCATGGCTCACCTGAACACACACAGCCACACACGCATACAGACACCCCCTAAATAGTTCTCAGTGCAGTTCTGTTTTGATTGTCTGGATTTTCTTTGGTATTGTTGTTGCTTGTTTTTCCCTGGTGAGCCTTGACTGTATTGTAAGTAGTAGAGTGAATCTTGCTGTCACTTAGTATTAAATCTGTTTTTTAGTTCATACCCTTGATTTTTTAAGAAATCTTGGACACTCATTTGGAATAGATCCGATCAGGCAAAACACAACAGTTACCTGCCTCTTGCAAACAAACTAATCTTTGAAATTCTTAGAAACAGAGAATTTAATATTTCTAGTATTCATCAGTAACCAACAAAGAATCATCCTTTTGCTTGCAGATCTTTGGGGTTTTCAGCAGGCAACCTTTTGTGAAAGTTCCATTTTGGTGTTTTTTTCAGAAAAAATTGACTAGTTGTTCTTTTCTCTTTGTGACCAGGCAATTACTATAGGAAAATCACATTATTTTGGCCTCAATTTCAGTTTATTGTTCCATAATTTACTATGATCATAGTCTACCATTCAGAGGGTTTCAGTTATTTCATTTCTACTATTAGAGTGAAGCAAAATCCTCTGCAATGTTCTGTGAGCCCTTCAAACAATAGAAATTATTTAATTTCTAAATTTTAGCTTGATTCTACACATATCAAATATGCATACAGACACACCAAGCTCATCAAGATGGAATATACACTAAGAGGGCTATACTAATATCACAGTAATGTAAATACTACTGGCACCATATTGGAATAATAAACAATGGTGGAGAACTTTTAATAGCACACTATAATTTCTCTGACCTCTTGTTAAAATTATATAGTAGTGAGACCAGAAATATTTTGGACATTCATCCAACTTTTGCAGCCATCTCAAACTACCTTTTGCATTGTAGGAAGCTGCTGAGGATACAGTAACTTAAGTCCTCAATATAATTTCAAACCTTAAAGCAAATTATTTGTGGAGTAAGTTAGTCAATTAATTCTTCCTAAATTTCAGTCCCTTTAAACTGTTTTTAAAGTCTCACAGAGAAATTCCATTCTATAATATGTATTACTATACAACACCACATTTTTCAGAGTCTGAATGCATTGAATACTTTTTATTCAAGCACAATACTTTCAGTTCTGCAGTGAAGGAAATGGTAAACAAAATTTTTCACTTTCAGCTGTTTCTTCCTTTGCTTTCACTGCAGCTTGTCATTTTTACTTATGGCCAAAATGCCCATGAAAAATTTACATGACTAATGCACAGCTTATTCAAGCAGGCATATAATATGCAAATTGTGCCTGGTGACTGATGGACTGACTAGGCCAGGATGTAAAATTAAAAATCCTTCTCCAGGTTTAAATTTTATTTGTTTAAAATCAAGATCAAGGATAGACTGTTAGAATACACATACTGAACACTTAGTGAAGAATATGTATTTATTTACTCTACACTTCAAATTCTAGTCCATGCTTCAGAGCCTGGTAGATACTTGCATGAGTATTCCTCAATCATACAAGTAATGTAATTGAGATTTATAAGGAGAGCTTTCCTGATTAAAATGTATTCACAGTCATTAGAGGTACATCTTATGGAAGAAAAATGCTTCCTGAAGTTAGCTGATGCTTTTATTTTTTCGAACTTCCCCACTAGTGGCCTGGTTGTCTAAATAAATTGAAGATTTGACTTGTCATATATATAATAAACCATATTAGATAGATTCTATCCTTTGTGAAATGATTCCTGAGGTGTCCAGCTCCTGGCTTCTAACATTCCAAAGCTTTAGATTACTTTCTATCTGGGATCCCTGAGTGATGGCAAAAGTTAGATTTTGATTAGCAGGCTCACCCAGCAAACAGAAAAAAGCAAGAGAACAGTTTTATGAATAAAGAATTAAACTGAGGTGGCAGCTCCCTGATATGATAGTCGTGACTGTGGCTAACTATGTGCAAAACTCTTCAGGTTGGTTTAACTGTGATTTTTTTCAGAAACTACAAAACACACCAAAATAAGTTTCTTTCTAGCCTCTTTAGCCTTGTGAGAAGTATCTACAGAAGACTGAAAACAAAGACTACATTCCATATCTAATTTATGCTAGCATGATAGATCATTCCCATTTCAATCAATTGAGCTATATTGCTGTAACAGGTCTTGTGGGCTAAATAATACTCTAACTATCCCAAGATAAATATGGTGTAAAGAATGAAGCTAATGAGATAATGATTTTATATCACTTCATCTGACAGAAAAAGTTCCCCCATAGGTTATATTTTATCATTAATTTATTTTATTTGCTTTTCCTTGGAGTTAACTTATTTCTCTCACTGAAAGAGGGAACAAGTCCCTGTTGAATCTGGAGAGTCAAGTATAACATTATTTGAGACCATTTAAAGATGCAATACAGTTTTATTCAGTGAATTTCATTTGTTATAATTCTACATTTCTTTATAGTTACAATAAAAAAAAATAAATTTCTCATTTTTTCTTCTCATCTTTGTCCCTGTATCACTCCACACAAGTGTCCAGTAGGAGCAGTAATTGATTTGTAAATATTGAGCAAAATCACTATTGGGTTTAGGAAAGGAAATGCAAATTATAATTAATATTGAAGATTTAAGAAGTTTCTTTAGTGAATGAAAAAGTTATTGGGGGAATATGTGAAGATTTGTTTCAAATAGAAGTAAAATACCCCTGTCACTTATGTCTGTATGAGATTATTCCAAAACTTACTGTAATTAATATCCATTCATGATGAAGTAAAACTCAAAACCTGCTTTTAAATTACGAGATCAAAAGATATACAACACAGTATATTCAGACAGTATTCATTTAATCACTCCATAGATAAATGCTTGCAGGTCTTCTATGTAAATATGTTTTCATCCTCCAGATTGATTTTAACTATTAATTTCTTATATTCCTGTGAAGTTTTTGCACTGTGAATTTTATATTTCTCACACATAGTATGAGTTTGCATATTTCTATAATGCTTAAAAATAGAGGTGACGTACATACACATACATAAGTGATTCATACACGGGAAAAAAAATCGCCAATATAGATGGAGCAATAGTATCTAACAAACTGCTGCCTCCTAGTTTGAAAAATTAATTAGTATAAGATTTAGAGCAAAAGTGTTATTTACTTTCTTCTATGTTTGTTTTCCAGTGCATTGTAAATAAATTACTTCATATCACTGATTTTTATTCATTAAAATTTCATTAATTTATAGCAAACATCCATTCTATTAACCTACTGTCTCCATTGCAAAAAAAAATCTAGTTGGGAAAGAAGATTTACATTTTTAGACTTTATGTTTGTATATGCAAACTTTAGTATGATGAATGTAGATTTTAATATTAGACAGGAACAAAGATCAAATAATAAATGTAAATCTGTACTGCTTAGTAGAGCTGGAATACTTGAATCCAGAAGAGTAATTTCACTGAATGCAGTTCTTAGAGACTTTGGTGTAACATGTCACTTCCATCTGCTTTCAGGAAGTGTCCTCTTTTGACTTAGGGGAGCCATAAAACATTTGTAAAAAAAAGCACAAATCCTACTTTGAGAAGGAGTATCTTACTTTTCCAGATCCAAAATCAATATTTACCAATACCATTCCAAGGACTTAACATAGAAATGCTTTTTCTTTAATATAGGCAGGTGATTTTGTAATCATAGCAGCTGCAGATTAGGTCTAAATCCTGCAGTATACATTTTCTTTCTTATGGATTTCACTCCTCTAAGACTGCTTTACCTATAGTGACTAGCACCTTATCCCTTGAGCAACTCCACTACTTTTATTTACCCTGTGAAGCTGTTCAGCAATGGCACATTTCAAAGCATTATTTTGTGAAAAAAAAAAGAGCACTCAGATGTAATTTTATTTAGGAACCATTGATTTTTCATTTTTCTTGTAACACTTTGCTAAGAAAGAAAACAAGACAAGAGAAGCAACAAAGTATGAGATGCCTTACATCCATTACTTTTCTATAAATATAAGTATATATCACATATAAGCTTTAGATATATATCAGATACATATATATGCTTTTTTCTAAAAATAAAAGCCACAAAACCATGAAACAGTATTTAGAAACAGGTTAACTTCAAGCATTTCAAAGGATGACTAAACAAAGTGACATTTAAACTCTTTAGACATTTGAAGAATAAATTGAAAGTTTCTTAAATAAATAGCATTCTCAAATTTTAACTGCAAAAAAAGCGTGAAATATTTTGTTTAAAATAAGGTCTGCTCTGCTTTCATTATAGGAAAAAAACCCAAAACCTCACTGCCTGCTAAGTGTGAAGAAGTATTTGGTATTACAGCAAATTTGTGGATTTTTCTTTGTTCTTTCTCAGCATTGCTGTCTACTATTTGTGTATAATGGCAACATTAACAGCAAACAAGTAATTTTTTATTCCAAATAATGGAATATTTGGCAGTACTCGCAAAATTTCCTTTTCCTTTTAATTCTTCCACTATCCCCACCATACTGGTGATGGGCTGATTATTTGTTTACACAAGATGAAAGAGTCAATAAGTGAGTTTTCAAATCTGCAAGCAGAGACATTTGTCATTTAAATAGGAAGTTCTGTGCCTGCAGCAGAACTCAGTTTGATCTGCTAAGGAAAAAAACTCTATTTGGTTAAATATGCTGCTGAGGATGCACATTGCCTCAGCAGAGGGAATAGATTAAGAACAGATATACACTTCAGCTCATCTAAAAATATCAGAAAGCATTATGACATATATTCTAGCAAAATACAGTCTATATAATATTTGAAGTTAAAACATTACAAGCTCAACATTAACATGCATCAAACACATCCTTTAAAATGGAAACAGAATGAACAGAATGGCTTTTTGGTTGTATTTTTTCTCCTGATGAACATGTTGTCTTGAGCACTATATTTAAATTTAAGGAGATTCAGTGCTGTTCATAAAGGAGCCAGTACTGAATCTCCATTTAAGAAAACCAGCTGCAGATTTGATTAGAACAATAAATATTGTAGTGAAGCATTGTAAATAAAGTAATGTATTGCCTTAAACAGCTTAAATGGTACAACAGAAATCAAGCAGAGAAAATAATGGCATTCAAACCTAACTCTTGAGGAACAATATCATTCTATTTTCATTTGAATTTTCTTCAAACTGAAGTCCCCTATTTCAACTTAGCATATATTTAGACTTTTTACAATCTGAGAGATTTTCAAAATATGCTTAATAGCATTGCTGGCTTCCAAGTGTCACATTTAATAGAAGATATAAGGAATGTAATACATTATTCAAGGAGATCCAAACACCTTATTTTATTTCTCAGATTCCCTGTCGTTTTTATGAAGATTACATTAGAATGATATTACATTAGGATTTGTGGTGTGCTACAAAGCTACACAGGTGGTGTAGGTATGTGCAGAGTATTCTATGTGTAACAAGTCTTTTGGGACTGAGGAAGACTTCAGTGTGTTTCCTGCCTAAGAACTCAGTGTAGAGCTCCTCAGAAAATTCAGTATTAGGTTAGTAGTAGATGTGGAACAGATGTGGCTTTATATGCTTACAGAAACATAGTAAAAATGAGCAATGGCTACAAAATTTTAGTCTCATTCAGCCTTAGAACCTGGAATGCAGTTTTCAGTATGCAGTTTGAAATAAGCTGCCTGAGTTCATTTACAGATGGGACTTAAGATTTTTATCTTTTGATATCACAGTTAACAAAGGAGCTTTACCTACAAAGAGATCTTGAACAGAAATGTCAGTTTCCTAACTTGTGAGGAGGTATAAGAGTGAAAATCAGGGGTATTGGGAGTGAGCAGGGAACAGAAAGAAAAAGTGAGAAGTCCATACAGCTACAAACCTAAATCTCTGCTTTTCTCAGTTTTGAGATATTAGAAATGCAGCAAGAGTGACTAGTGAAATCTTCCTTTCAAACAGAAAAATTTCACAGATGCATCATAATTGTTGAAAGCTGTTTCTCACTGAGAAAGGTCTGTAAAGATATCTCTTGTCAGATTCACTGTCATGATCCCACAGATTTGTATGGGGGGTCATGCAGCTTTCTGGATTTAGTCCTGTAGAACTCGATATTGATCCACAGGTGAAAAGTGATGTCTTGAGAAGAATGTACCCTGGATTTCAGTAATAACTAGGGTGATTACATTGATTCACCTCCAACCTATACATGTAAACAATAAAGGTGATGATAGCTACAGACTAAGTAATGAATATCACTGTGATTGCTTCTGTAAAATGTAAGTGATCCCCGAATAAAGGTCTCCACTTTGCTGGCAACTCTGCTCTCAACTGCTCTAAATTGAAATTTTGATCGAGGCAACAGAGGATAAATACATCTCAGATTTCTGTTATTTAAAATCTGAAGCTGACCATGGAACCCCTAATGATGTTCTTATTTTGTGTTAAATAAGCTACATCCCATCTTTTAACTCTTTGTAATACCATAAAGGAACATGAGACAGTTCAGTAAGGATTTCTCTACACATGTAATCAAAAGAAACTTATTGAAATTAACTAATGAGTTTTTATCTTAGCTTGGAACACTGTGTCTTGATAGCTTCACTCCCTGAAAATTCTGATAGCAAACATCAATCAGGGAAGAAACTAAGACAGAAACTTTGGTAAATGAGTCAAATTTTCTTTTAAGAGAGAAGCATCTAAGTTTGAATAAGCTTTATTGAAGTGAAAAGGGGAAAACCATTAAGATGACTACCCATGTTGACTGAGTCAACAGGGACTAAACTAAACATAAAAGAGAAAAAATAACAAATCATTTAGCACTGAATAAACATGTCAAGAAGAATTTCACTATGTCACTATTACACATGAAAATAATACAATACTTAATGCCCTATATATCTGCCAAGACACTGGCTTCTAAACAGAATTTGAGCTCATAAATTGCTCATTTATGAGCATAAATTCGATTGTGATGATATTACTGAAAAGTCATAGATAGAATCATATGATTAGAATATCAAAATCACAAATTAGGAATTGTTTAGGAAAACTGAAAGCAACAAAATGAGAAACAAAACAAATGGAAGGCCTTAATTTATCAACAGTTGGACTTGATGGTCTTAGAGGTCTTCACCAACTTTAATGATTCTGGTCTGGTATAGTCTAGCCTAGTGTAGTATATCATCACCTCATTCAAAACTCAGTTCCAAATATTCTTGGATACTCACAGATTGTTACTCTAGTGGATAAAACTGAAGGTGTGCTAAAGACCATAGCATCCCTCCCATTAGGAAAGAGATGCCCATTAAATACTCTTGATGAAGTACAGTAAAAAAGCCAAAGGAACTTGGTAATTCTGTGTAAAGGACTTGGTAAATCTGGGTAGTCTGTGGTAAAAGCCTGGGGTTACTGGTTCAAAGCTGTTCTTTGCAATTTGCAAGTGCTTACATCAAACAATTGCTACATCTAAGGAGAATCAAGAATCTGCATACTCTGTGACTTCAATTTTACCTCAAATTTCATTCCATGAAACATAGGGAAGCAGATCATAGAACTATAAGTTAGTTGTTGGTTAGTTCCAAGGGGCTGTAGCTTGTCTACATTTGCAAAGAGCCTGAATTGCTTATTTTATACTCTGGGGAAAATGTGCCAGTTTGTTTGCTTTAAACTCTAGGATGCTGTGACAGTTTCATAAAATGGAAAACATAAAATAATAAGCCAGACACACAGAAAGAAGATAAAACCCAATATAATTAATATTTGGGAGCTACTTAAAAGATTTTATTAGATTCCCCAAAACCTTCATTTTTTTTCTGATATAAATCAGCTTTTTCTAAAAGACAAAGAGGAAAAAATCAAAAAAACTTCAATAAAGTGAAAACTGGCAATACTTAACATAAATCATTAGATAAAAAATTCAGAAAGCTGATAAGGAAAAAAAATACAGGCAATTTTATGGCCAGCAAAGTAAGAGAGAATGGTGAGATTTTTAAATAAACCATTAGCAATGGCTAATTACCAGATAGAAATAGGCAATTGAATCCAATATCATTCAATAAATGTTTTCTTTTCTGTAGCTCATGAAAAGACTGATTATATATATATGTGCGTGTGTGTGTATGCTATAAGGACTTTGGATTAGATTTCAATGTGGCACTAATTAAGAATATATTGAACAGCAACTATTGAAGGTGGACATCTCTTGATCATCAAAACAGAATAAATTTGATGTAAGAGTTTAAAACAATTGGCTTACATCTGAAAATTAATACTGAAATTTCAAAAAAAGTCTTTAGAAAATGGTGTAGAGATTTCATTTATAAATGAAAGAAACTATGACCTTTAAACACCCAATTTGTCTCCATTTTATAAAGTGAAAAATTTGTATATTTCAAAAATATAAATAATTAAAATAACCTCCAGTAATGTCCATAGGTTTTGCTTAAATCCTTCAGTTTGCTCTTTAGTACACCTGAAATCAGTCATTAGCTAAGTTGTGATTGCTGCACTGGGGACAGTGGTGTAAAGAAAAGGTAGAGCATTTAGATTTTTACAAACAAAAATTTCCACCAAAATCATTGTTCAGTGAATTATAGAGAATGTAGATATTCTTTTACATTTTTAAAAGATACTATTCCAAACATTTTTAAAGGAATAGCTTTTTTAATATTTCCATTCAAAATTAAAGTTAATGCTGGGCAATCAGTAACTTCAGATTATAAATATGTATTCGGGTGTTATTAAAATATAAACAGCTATATTTTCTTTTTTCAATTTAATTCTGGGGAGGGGAACTTTTTCTTGGCAGTCTGTCTCTTTCTGGAGATACCTACATTCTTCTGGTGAGTGTACCCTGGGAGTAGCTTGCAGTTTCCATTTGACAGCATAGACTGAAATTAATTATAATTTCAGAAGATGCAGGTTTTGCATTGTGCAACATCTGCCCTTTTCAGATTTTGACATATTGCCTGCCATGTTTAGAACTCTGCTACATTTCATTAGCAAAAATAGATGTCCAACTTTTACATTTGATCTGCCCTGCTTCTAATTTGTACTCTCATTTCAGATGGCCACAATCTTACTGGCAGAAGCAATAAAAACACAAAGTTATTTTGTGTATGCATTACATCTAAGATGGGAATTAACATACCACTAAAATTAATTATTAGAGTAATAGAAATCTTTCACATAATGAATTTTGATGTGATAAGATTCCAGACTGCAACGTGCAGCTGTGCAAATGTAGTGATATACCAAATAAGCACCTGTAGCTGTTTTAGCATGCTGAAAGTACCTCTAGCTAGATATTACTGTATCAACTTCAGCTTTCTGCTTTTTTAAATCTTGGCTTTCTTTTGTTTCTACAGTTTTCTTGATCATGTTATAAATTTATTTCAACAGAATATTTAATATATCAGCTGTTAAATTCCTAGAAGCTTCCCCAGAACTAGTGGCCTTTTTGTATTACATATTTCACAGGCTGTGGAACTTGGTAATAGCTATTGTTCTTGAGTGAGATGAGTGCATCACAGATGGCTTTTGCACCTGCAGCAAACATTTATCTCAGGCTGCTCAAAGTTAGACTGCTTTGTACTGAAAAAAGACTTGTGTCATGGAGGAAAGTATGCCTGACAATACCAAAGTACCCACTTAATACGCTCTTTCATCTTGGGGTTTGGTCCATGCTTCTGAAAATGGACTTTATGGGATGAGTGATATTTTTACGCTACAAAAATCTCTTGCAGAATGTAACTGAAGTAATTTTCTTACAATGTTTTCCACAATTATGTATTAGAAATAACCCCTTAGTTAAGACATAAGAGATAGTTTAATAGGGAAAAATGATGGGGGGGGATTCCTAAGTGATACCATTCTTTTTTTTTTTTTTAATTATTTCTGCAGCATTTTGCACTTCAACCTGTGAGTAGGTTTACACAGTTTAAATTATGAGAAAGTGCTTGCCAAAACATGATGGTGTGGTTTCTACAGATATGGATTTTGACACTGATGGTGAAGTGTTATGCAGTGTCAATTAAAGATTAGAAGCTATAACACCAAAAGAAGTTTTCTGAACATATATCCCACAGCAAAATGGATGCCCTGACCTTCTGGACTGACAGATTATTTATATGTTATTGTATAGTAATGAGTTAAGAAAAACACAAACAACCCAAAACCAAAACAAGCAATCACAAAATCAAAACAAATAAACAAAAAGAGAAGCAAAAAAACCCCTGAAAACAACACAAAACAAACCCCAATGAAAAGCTCCCAAACCACAAAATTTTGCTTACATCTTTTGGATAATTGATAAGCTTAAGAGCTCTTTATAAAAAAAATTCGTATTTAAGTGGATCAGAGGTTTGCCTAAGTAGGACCAATATAAAGCAGAACACATTTAAATTACCTCCTTAAAGGTAGATAATGAGAAATGAAGTTCAATTGTACTGAGTGTTTGATCATATTCGTAGTTAGGAGTTATATGTTGATCTACAGCATTAATCACTTTAAATTTTTTGTAAGAAATAAATGATATTGTTCCATTATTTTGCAACTCAGTTGTTTATCTATAAACCTCTATAATTGTTCATTTAAAGAACGTTAAAATTATCATTATTGACCACTTACCAAAACAAATTATATTCTTTTTTTCTGGTGGAGGAACTACATCAACACTCACAAGACCAGCCTATGTATTCAATGATTTTTAAAATTATAATTGAAAATAAATCATATCATTTTTCTCTTTCTTTGGTATGCATCTGTGAAACAATGACTTAACAATGACTTACCCTGCGTAGGCTTAAATAAATTTACACTGCTACTCGGAACTACTAACATTACACATCTGTATTTACTGATGCTGAGTTACAAACTTTAATTTCTTTCATTATGACAGATAATTTCACAGAAACACAAAGAATTTCAGCTTTCACAGAGTTATTGAAAAGCAAACCCAGACGGAAGCAAATTTATTTTTTCTTTTTTTTATGTAATACTCATTAGTCTAGTGGACTTCAAAACTTCTAGAGGTGTAAAGACTTGGAAGCCTTTAATTAGGAAGACCAAGAGCTCCACCACTGGAAATTTTGCAAACTTTTTATTATGCCTGAAGTTTTTGTAGTTCCTCTGTGACCTGTTAAAGTTATGAATCTAATCTCAGAGATTAAATAAGTACTTTCAGAAGATGATTTCAGATATGGAAATGAAATGCTTAGCTCCGATGTAGAAGAACAAAAGCTCTGTCGTAAAGACTTACAGAAAATATATACATTAAGTTTGAAAACAATTCCATTTAGGTCTGCCATTCAGAGCTAAGCAAAATTATCTCTAAAATTCACTTAATTAAAGTGCATCTATTCTGTGATTCAAGCATAATTTAGGTTTAATCAGGTCCCCTCCCAGTCAATACATTTTAAGACATCGGAGCATAGAAGCCAGGTTTCTGTCTTCTCAAAGTGACCAAGTGGCATTGCTGCTGAGACAGGTTCAGTCTTGAACTTACTCTCCAAAGCAATATGTCTTGAACCCTTTTCTAATTGGGCAGGACATGGATAAGGGAAGTGCCAATTCAGGCATTGTTGGGAGTTGAGAAATAGATTTGTATTTACTTTAGCAGGGTAGAGCCTGCAGTGAAATGACTTCTGTCTAAATATATGTAAAAAAATATTATATATGCAGAAAATCTCCTCCTTGACTTTATTTTATCAGAAAACATTAGATTCTTCTTTCCTTCTTAAAAGGCTCTCTTGTATGCACATCCCAAGTAGACAGATATGCTCTGTAGCCTGAAGTCGGAATCTGGAAATATATTAGAAATTGATTTTAACCTCTTTCTTGTGAAGTGTGGTGTGCCAGTTTTTAGGTACTGACTCTTCTGAATTCCTGTATCTCAAGTGAGACTTTGAAATCCTTGTAACTTACAATAATGTTTTGATTCCAACCAGTGGTCATTGTATAAATCTTAGGATCATTTAGTATAACTATTAAATACTTTATTGACCTTTATGAAATCATTACTTCCAGAAGAAGACACACATTCACACACACACACACACACACATATATATACATATATTAAATACGATATTTAAAGATGTTTTCCTGGCTAACATTCTGACTTGTTCATTTTCATAGAACAGCTATCTCAAAAAAAAAACTTAGTCAAGGTCAGAAACTGACAATCTGTCTCATTATAGTTAAGCAGTCGGAAAAGTAAAAAAAAATAAAAAATAAAATAAAATCAGAAAATCTATTCAAATTAAGAAGGGTTTGTTCGAGGCCTTGGCATCCTTGGCATGGAATTATGGTCTCACAGATCCACTGCTATCACCCTGCACTACTGAATAGGGTGCAGTGAAATTTTTGGTTATTCCTGACTCTCATAAATCCTCCTGAAGTTGCTATTTTGAATAGTCCTTAATAGAGTATGGGAAAGGAGCTTCTCCACAGTGCTTTGTTTGTACTAATCCTGCAACTACACTAACAATTCAGTCTGTAACAATAGCACAAAATTTTAGCAAGTCCCTTAGCTACACCCAGTTGTGACACAGCATTTCAGTTCAGTAGATGTTTTAGTGTGCTCCAGTTAAAGTTCTAATGCAAGATATTAAATGAGAGGTTTCTCTCTACCAAAAGCTTTCTGGCTGGGGCAAGAGTTAAATTTCTTCATAGTGGCTGGTATGGGGCTGTGTTTTTGATTTGTGCTGCCAAGTGTTGATAAAAGAGCTGTTTTCTTTGCTGGTGAGCAGGGCTTACACAGAGTCAAGGCCTTTTCCAGTTACCACACTTCACCAGTAAGGAGAAAGGGGTACTGGAGTTGGGAAGGGACACAGCTGAGACTGCTGACCACTAGGGATCCAAGGGATATTCCAGAGCACGTAGCGTCACACTCAGCCTATAAAGCTTGGGAAGAAAAAGGAAAGGGCCAATATTTGGAGTGGAGATGTTTGTCTTCCCAAGTAACCATGATGTGTAATGGTGCCCTGCTGTCCTGAGGATGGCTGAATGCCTGCCTGCCCATAGAAAATGATTAATTAATTCCAAGTTTTGCTTTGCTTGTGTGCAAAGCTTTTGTTTTCACTATTAAACTGCTTTTATCTCAACAGAAAAGATTTTTTCACTATTAGCCTTCTAATTCACCGCCCCATTGCACTGGGGGAGTGAGTGAGTACTCACTCACTGTGGGGGGCTTGTTGGCATGACACATATCAATCTTTCTTTTGATTTTATCAGCCACCACAGGCAGACTGTAGCAGACAGCACTAGACAGGATTGGCACCCTTAGGTGCAGACTGCCCGTAGGTGTTGACTGTTTTGCTTGCCATTGACCAGGCACCTGTAGGTAACAATGAAGACGTGATCTTAACTATGCATGTGCATGAATATAGCAATAAAGAAGGGTATTAAAAAGTTTTTCTTAAAAATATAATCACATGCTTATACTGTATATTTCTATGACTTAATTGTAATAATTTAATCTGTTGCACTTGGAATTCATGAAGGTAAATTCAAACTAACAGTAGATAATCATTCACCTTCTAGAGACATTATAAATAAAATAAACACTTTCTTTCATAGAAATAATGAGCTAAGACTACCTACCTCCTTTAAATCAATACAATAGCTAATATTCAATTATTTTGATTAGAAGCATAGTCAGCACCATTCAGGAACTTCTGAACCTAATGGTGAAAGGTTAAAGTTATTAAAAAGAAAAAGAACTGTATGGATTAGCTGACTTTTGGGAATGATGTCTGTGGACACCCTGGGAGGCATGCCCTGGTATGGGGAAACACAAGAAGTTTCCCTCAAAAAGCCGATAAAACCCCATTGGCTCCTTCCCCCGTTCCTATGTCAGTTCCTGTGTCCCTGTGCCACTCTCTCACTATTCCCTGATTGGTCTTTATCTTTGTGCTGCCCCCAGACCAGGGTCACCCTGGGCCCTTTGAGAGAGAGAAGCCTGGACCCTCCGTGTGTGGGTGCCTGGGACTCTGAACGTCTCACCGCGGCTGAATAAAACGTCTCTGGATACTATGCAAAGGCCCTTTCTGCAACAGATGTCTTCCTGTAATAAAGGATCACTAGTTTGCTGTGACTAAATTTTCTGCCTCTTTCATAGAGGGGAAAAAAAACTCTTCAAAATGCTGCTTTCACTTCTTACCAACATATAATCTCGGACTGTTGCATGTAACTGCATTACAAGTTGGAATTCTTTTGTTTGATGGGAAAGTTGTTAACAGAGTCAGTGGTAACAGAATGTCATGAGAATTAATGCAAAATTGTGAACAATTTAAGGGAATCATTAACTCTGTTAATCCAGTGGGAAATTTCCTGATTCAAATAGTAGGAAAGGATAACATGGATTATAACGTGGAAAATATTCTCTCTACTGTCGGATTGTTTGCTGTCACATGCAAATAATCATGAATACATCAATCTACTAATTGCTAATCAGCCCCCACGCTGTTATAATAAATTCATCTACTAAGGTTGTTCTGTCAATATTTAATTAATGCAGTTTAATATAATGACTGTTCTTGTTAACATCTGTTCATAGCAGAAATAGGATTCAGACATTCAGCAACACAGCAGCGTTTTCTTCTCAGGCAATTGATGTTTAAACAGTGTTTTTCCTTTGCATTGCAAATATTATCTAAGACATCCAAGACTTTATGACACCATCCATTTTTAATGTAGCAGCAGCTTATATAGCAGCTTGGAAGCTGCACCATTTTGGGTACTATAAGCATACTTTTGAGTCATTGACTTAGAAGTTAAGTCTATCACAAAACTTGTATTACAAGTTACATAACAAAATTATATACTAAAGAACAAGATATTCCATGGCATAATGCCTGGCATGGTCTGAAAATTTGTGCCCTTTTTTTAAAGTTCTTATTTTGTCATGAGGTGACCCCCCAGTTTAAATGAGCCCTCAGTGAAACAGAGCCAAATAAAAGAAAACCTTTTGTGATGAGAATACACCAACTGACATTGGATTTATTAAGATTTTCATTTATTTAATTTTATTTTTTTTGATTCACTGTGTGTCCTTTAGAGTGTAATTATGCAATGTCTCAGACTATATGTATATTTGTATATTGACCACATTAATTCTCTACTATATGTAAAATCCTTGGGAGTTAATTCATTATAATGTAAATTGGCTGGAAAACCATCATTAAAATATCATATGTATTTCATTTAGATCATAGAAATGCAATTAATAGAACTTTATTAACTCAAAAGATAAGTGACTACAGGAAATCTTAAGGAATTATCATGATTTAGTTTCATTTAAAGTTTAACAATTTGAGAGCTCACAGCATCTAGCATGTTCAGCAGTTATTTTTACTCTGCTAATAGAAATAGGAGTGTCTTCTGAAAAGTAAGTTTATATTTATTCATATACTCCTAATTACAGATGTTGTTTTCATTTAAGTACATCACCAGATTTTAATGAAGTCATAACTATATAATTGTTATTATATATATTCATATTTATAAACTGATGAGACTTCATCAACCCTATGTACATGGACTTCACTCTTCTATTTCCACACACAGTTTCTATAAACTTTATCTTTTTTATTTCTAATTTTAAAAATATTCTTTATTCAATATACTTCATATTGATAATGTTGGTTTTGTTGTTTTTTTTTTTTTGCTACAGAGTTGTTTGTTTTTTTAGAACTGAATCACAGCGCACAAATCACAGCAGAAATTCCAACTTGCTTGATTTGGAGACTGGGTAGAAAAAATTAATAGAAAAACTACTTTAAATTGTTTTTCAGACAGCCGTCTGTGGAAAATTTAGACAGGCAGAAAAATAACTTTGTTACAGGGGGCAGGGTTGCTTGTGTTTTGTTCTGTTTTGCTTTTTTACCCTAAAGCAAGCACAGTATAAAAAGTAATGAACTGACAATGGTGTTAGTGAAGAAAAGGGTAAATGAGAATATGGTTTCTGCTGCCAAATGTGTCAAGTCACACACCTGCCTGTTACCCTTATCATATATGCAAAATAAATACTTTCTCTGTTACGTTATGTATGAAATGCTGTGTCACCCTTGAAAAGGTGAATAGCAAGCCTAGTTAGACTCTGAAGAATCTACTAAACCAAATACATAAATAAAAGGATCATGTGTCAAGAAAGCCTTCTGGGTGACAAAATGCCCTTTCTTCTACATTTAACTGAATCATTTGAGTTAAAAATAAAAGCAGGTAAGTTAGAGATGCTATGAAGTTCTCTGAAACACAGAAGGAGGAATGATATGTCCTTGGAAATCTGAGACCCCTGGGTCTCAAGTAGCAGTTCCCCGCAAAGATAGTTAAGTCACTGGACCAAGTAAAAAGCACTGTAGGTCTTTACTATTGATTGTGGTAAGAGTCATTCTAATTTTGTAATAAAAAGTTGATTAAATACTGGAATAGATTTCTGTAAATTTAGCTGGTGCTATGTCTGATAACAGAGGTTAATTTGAAAGAACAGCACACAACATCTGTTCAAAACAAAACATGAATTGAAATCAGATATTGTTGCAGGTTAACCTGAGATATTTGCAATTAATCCCTTATTTGGGTGTCTCAGGAAGCAGTATTTGTTTCACATCATTTTGCAGCTGGGGTTTAAGCTGTATCAACTATTAAGCATAAATACACAGCTCTCCAAAAAACATTATTCATTGGGCTAGATTGAGACAATTCAAGTAAAATATAAATGTTCAAAGAGAAAATGTATTTTTATGTACATAGGTATAGGAAACTCAGCTAGAATAAATCCTACCCCTACTCCCTACATGATGACATACAGACATTTCTGCAGATGCTCGGTTCTGTACTCTGAGAAGTACTAATTTTTGGGCAATATAACTTAGAATACTAACTATATTCTCTCATTTAGTTTTAAACTTGTTAGGATTTAGATGCATTTTTTAAGTGTATTTCCCAATCAACCTCCCTAACCAGATTCACAGCAAAGAATAACTTCAAAAGGTGTAAGTAGGATTTCTTTCAGAGTAAACAGAACTAGAAGATGAGCTACTGGAGAACAACCAGTGCATGCCAGCTACTATGGGCTGGCATATCAGGCTGGCATGAAGAGCTTGACTTCTAAGCTATGTTCTGACAGTTTAGGATTGAAATATGCCAGGCATGAATTGACAGGGTGTGCAAGAGCCAGAAAGACACAGGGCTTTGACTCTGAATGTATGGAAACTGTATTTTCTAATCATATGCCTGTGACCAGACGCTGTGTCCAGTTAGAGTACTTAGGTCTACAGTGTCTCAAGAGCCAGGAAGCTTGAAGCAATTCTAAAAGCCTTTTCCTCTGTTATACTCCCATCTTTTCTCTCTTCTTTCATCTACCATTAATAGACATGAGAAAACATGTGAATCATATTCTTTTAAGAGAGACAAAAGAGAGGAAATTTTTTCATTAACAAAGAAGGGGCTACTGTACATGGCCACCAGAGATGGGACAAACATTAAAACAGTCAGCTTCTGGCAATACGAATGACAGTTTGCTACTCATTCAAAGAGAAATCTAGCAGTCCAAACTTTTTTATCTTCATCCTTAAAATGATTCTGCTTGTTCTGTTTGCTTCTCTACCACAACCATTTCCATCTTGACATCCTTTTTTTTTTTCAGAGTAGTCAACAGTAATGTGGGAAAATAGAAAGGCTTTATTCTATGATATTTCTATAGTTTCTTCCTTGAGCCACTGCTAAAGCAAGAAAACTGGTAATTTCTCAAAGTGCTTTTATTTCCCTTTTCTGATAAAGGTTTGAAGGTCTTTCTTGTTTGGTTTTGTTTATTTCTTAAACCAGAGACTCTCCAGAAGAAAGTGATAATAAAATCTAGGACTTTTCCTCTTGATGAAACCTATCACAAGGAGAATCTTGTAACTACAATAGTAGCCATTGGCAAGCTCTAAAGTCACTTTAATTATTAATCCTCAAGGTCTGTATATAGATGAAAAGGAGAACTTGTACCTGTCTGCTATTCCTGAGATGCAGTAAAATGACATCTGACTGTGTGAAACCAGTGCATAACCTCAATACTCTGCTCATTTATGTACTACTATCAGGAAAAAAGCTCTTGGTCCCTTTGAAGTGAATCTTCTGAGATAGTGGCAGTCGATAATGCAAATTGAGGTTTCCACATGCTTTTTTTCTGTGACCTCTTCATCTTTTTTTATCAGCCAGAATTATCAAGGTTGATTTTTAAAAATGGGTTTTCCTTTGGTTTTTGACAATAATGAAAGCCCATAAATTAACAGACAGAGGGTAAAAATGCACAGAGGGCATGACATCTTAGGCAACCTAGGATGTTAATGATAGATTTAAACAGTCCGTATACCTGGAGATCTTTGAGTTGGTATATGACCTTGCAAAAGAGCAATTCATTGCAATTTTTGCAATGGCAGCTTCAAAAAGTCATCCAGAACTTCTTGGCACTTAAAACAGAAGAGACAGCAGATACCATGGTTTTACAGGCAAGCAAACACTGGAAAACATGCAAGTTTCTCTCAAGAGTACATATTCAATTCTGAGCCAATTATCTATTAAAAGATAATTGAATAAATAATTAAGCTATTGTATTCATCTAGAAAAAAAACAGTTTCTTTGACATTATCTCTGTATTGCATCTGTTACTCATATACTGTATGAAGGATGAAGTACTTCCATATCATTTTAAATGTTCCAGTTCATTGGAGTATTTGCTTAATTAGGACATCTCCCAGAGAAAATATTTGGCTGAAAGGTATTCTGCTTAATTCTTGATATGGCTACAACCAAAACCATCCTTTTCTCACTGAAGGAAAAATTCCAGTGATTTCACTTATTGAAGAAATGTTTATGAAGTTGATGGGGAGTAAAATAATTATGAAGATTCTGTACCAAAAGAAAATTTAGCTCACTAAATCTGGTAGTTTTTTCCCTGCTGAGTGAAATGATTTTGAAAAAAACAGGAAAGTGTGTGTCATTGTCTGTGGTTTTACTTCTGTCATTATTTCTCACCATCTTACATTAAGTTTGTTTTAATAAATTAGATTAATTTCCTCAAATCAAGTAATTTTTTACCACTGACTGTAACTGGTGAGTAATCTTCCTTATCTCAATGCATGAGGATGTTCATCTCATTTTCTCTCTCTGCCATGTTGAGGAGGGGGAGTGAGAGAGTGGGTGGATGGTGTCTGGTCATTAGCCAAGGTCAATCCACCACAAGAACAAATAATCAAATAACTTAAAAGTTGCAAGCTAAAATAAGAGGCGATGTGAATCACATTGTCTCCAAACTCTACCTTGTGGGCTTAGGATTGTGCCTGAGGATTTCTGGAAGTGAACCAGCTCTTCCTATCAAGCAGTCTTTTACTCAGTGCCATTGCATACTTCGTATAGGAGCTACTCATGATATTCGGTCTACCATTTAGATATTGCATTCTTAAGTGTGGGACAGTTATTCATCAAAAACCTATGGGCAGTAAAGATAAATTATCTTGTAGTCAAAGATTTCTAGTTCTCAAGTAATATTTAATTCACACAACTTAATTTTAAAATGTCTAAGCCTATATTCCTAGTCTTACACTTTTCTCTTTTTCCCATTCATAGTATCTCAGTGAAAAAATTCTACCCAGTTCCAGATATGATCTTGAATCAAATTTCCCAACCTAAACTGCCCTTCCTAATAAACTTCAAGCATGTCTGCATCTTACTGAACTGTTTGCCAATTTGTCAGTTTTCCAGTTTGCCAATTGGTTTATTTGTCAGGTTTTGTTTCTCAATTTGTTCATTTTTCAATTGTTAATTTCTTGCCACTTTCACAGTACTTGCCCAGTTGAATTAATGTCTTCGTTCTAGTGATAGCAGTGGAAGAAGTGCAGATACTCTGTTCAGCCCAATACCTTAGAGTTCTGTTTAGAAGGGTATAATATTGACATGTAATATTTTAAAAACCTCATGTTGTATGAATTTGTAAATATTTTAAACAATGTATTTTCGTTTTTACTTTATATGAAGTTACCCAAATACACCACACAAACAATTATTAAATCTATGGCTTCTATATATTTGCATATCATAATTTGATATGCTTTGGCCAGTACATTCTATGCCTCCATAGAAACTGAACTGAACCTATGTTTAAAAAAAAATCTAGGAACAAAAAACACGCTTATGACTGTATTTATAAGACAAAATACCAAGTGGCCAGGAAATTTGTAACAAGAGCATAAATATTCAAAAGAGAACAAGAAAGCATAGTGGAGAATCAGAATAATTTCCTGAACATAATTGTCTAGTACTATAGATTCCAAAGTACTATTTTCTTTTTTTTAAGGATCAACATTCATATCTCCTAACTCTTAAAAGTGTGCTCTTGAGTTGCTCTGTTATTGTGGCATTATCAAGTTAGTCTGCTGAAGGCAGTTTCTTTGCAGAAAACAATTTAAGATTTATTGGACTTGAAAAAGTGAGTTTTACTCTGTAGTGCACTAGTTAGAGCCCTTTCTGTGAAAAAAAGAGATCATGGGCTGAGATCTGTGCTCCCAGTCCTTGTTGTTCTTAAAAAAAGTAAAATCCAATAATGTTTAAGTACTGTTGTGACATGTGCTTTTAGCTTTTTCTTGTTATTACTCTTTCCTTCATGTAGTGTCAATTTTTCTGAACACAGCTGTTACTCAAACTGTCTTGGCAGAAAACCTGTTTTTCATCTCATCTCAACGTGATGGTCAATTTGATGACTTAAGACATTGAAACTGAGAAGCAAGATTTTTAACTTTACCGTACTTTAATTGGCACCTTCTGATGTCATGGCATGTAACATAGACCTGACTGGGACTGTTAGTCTTTGATGAAACAGACAATCATAGCTTGAAATTCCCCTAGAGCCTGTTTAGATGATCAAAACACCAATAAAAAGAGGGAATTAGGTAACTGTATGAGGGAGAGCTTGATATAATTTACTAATTTTTAATGAATGATTCAAGGTTTATTAGTCACATGAAGATTAATCATCATGTAAAAATTTCTGAAAAAATTAATTTTGCACACTGCAGGTAGAATGACTGTGACAATCTTCAAATGCTCGATCTGAGAGAAACATCAGAACATGGTTAACCACCTTCTGTTTTGTCCCTATGAATATATTATATATAATTATAAATACTATATTGTACGGGAACAAGGAATTGATTCTTCATTGTGAAAACACCAGGTAAAACTGTAATTTATTGGTTCTTGTTTCCTGTCCAATAATACATATCTTTCTTGAATTTCTACAAAGGAGATTTTCTTAATTCTGGACCATTTTTTCTCAGAAAAAAAAAAAAAAATGGTCTAGTACCCTTGTCATAATTGTAGAAATTTGATACTGTATTATTTTTGTAGAAGATTGATTTTTCATTCCAGAATGTATATGACATATTTAAAGAAGTACAGTCATACATATTGAGCCATCAGATCACTTGTATCATCTGTTTATATTCAATTTATTGCCTCTGCTCCCTTCCCTGATGTCTATTGTATGTGCAATTTACTATTTCTTTTTTTAACCTTATATTTTCAATTTAATTTCCAATAATCATAAATGAGAAAAACACAGCAATATTACGAAGACATGAAATGAAACCTGTCAGACTATTTTTTCAGACATTTAATTATTGTATTTTATGAAGGTGTGGACAAACTGTCCAATCTGTCAGTCAGCAGTCAAATAGAAATAATTCAGTTTCTCAGAAAAGACATCACAAAGTAAGCCAGTGAGGTGTAAACAAAGATTCTCATAATAGCCTATAGTTCTAAGTTCCCTAGGTGTAAGTACTGTTCAAAAGAAACACATTTATATGGGTGTCTGTCCTGTGGTCATACCTGTAGGTCTCAGTGGTGGTTGCTGGAGGGTAACCTGTGTGGAATGAACCAGGAACTTCTCTGAAATGGACCTAAATAACCCATCATCTGCCATATATGATGCCAGCCTAAGGAGACTCTAGTGTTGCTACTCAGACATATTTAAGTGTACCACACATCACCTCCCCAAAGAACCAGTGTAGGATTGAGCATAATCTGTGGCAAAAGCAAAGGAAGGTGAGTTTAGGAAATTAGCTACTTCATCCTTTTTTTTTACATGAGAATTAAAAAAAAAAAAAAGAATGAATATTTAATATCAGTATGAATTTAAGAAAACAAATATTTAATATAACAAATATAGGTAAGCAGTTTATTCATATAGTGTTTCTTATAATATTTTACAAAGAAAATCATAATTTTATCCAACTATCAGAAAGGAATATTGAGGCTAAATGAATGATGATCAGTGATTTAATTAAACATCAGTTACCCAGTAGCTGGTAACAGAATGTAAATCCATTTTGTAACCATTTATCAGCTCATGAATGTAACCACTAGTTTCAGGTATCTTCATATTAGTCAAATAATCAAAATCCATGTGCCCACAATTCCCTGCATATCTGATACAGTCACTACATAGGAAGAAGAAGAACAAGGTGGCTTTTTTTTTTAATGAAAAGTTGAAGCTAAATTTATAATATTAAAAAAGTTCAAGTACAGTTGAAACTGGCCAGTCTTGTATCAGAAAACAAGAGGCTTCACAAAGTAAAATCAAGAGAGGGTCTAAGGAAAATATTGGACTGATACCAAGTCCAATTTCTTGATACCAAAAATCAATTTCTTCTGGTTGTAGCACCAAACCTGTGCCTTGATGATGACCTCAGTCATATGGTTTACATTTAGGTACTTCTGCAAGAGCAGGGAGCTGGGCTCAGTGGTCCTTGTGGGTCCATTCCAACTTGGCATATTCTATTATTTTAGGAGTCCAGGACAATGGAAATGGTAACTTTCCATTTATAGACACTAAAATTCTAAGAAACAGTTAAATGTTCATAAGTCTGTATGGCCTGATGGTGATTCATCCCAAAGTACTTGAAGAGTTAGCAATGTTACAGCAGGAACATTGCTTGTCTATCAAAAGTCTTGGCAGTCTGGGAAAGTCCTTGCTAACTGGAAGTTTGCCAACATTCTTCCAATTTGAGAGAAGGCACAAGGGAAACTGGAAACTACAGACCTGTTTGTTTAACTTCAGTACCTAGAAAAATTATGGAGTAGATCATACCAGATGCTATTGAGAGAAATTAAAAGGAGAATTCAATCATCAGGCATGGTCAATATTGGTTCACAAAAAGGAAAATCCTGTTTAACTGATCTGATGTCATTCAATGTAAAGTCACCTCCCTAGTAAAGAAGGGATGAAAGTACATGTAGCTTTACTGGAATTATTAATGTTTTTGACACTGACCCTTCTGGACAAGTTGTCTAGCTGTGAGATGAATGGGTGCACAGTGCACTGGGTGAAGAACGATAGGGCTGAAAGTGCTGTGCACAAAGGAGGTGAATGCACCACTAGCAAGTTTTTTGACAATAATAAACTGGGAGGTGCTGTTGACTCTTTTGAGGAACAAGATGCCTTGCAGAGGGACCTAGATATATTGGATCATTGAGCAATTGTTTGAAATTTAACAGGAACAAATGCTAAATTCTGCACTTGGGATGGAGTATGGTCAGCCAAAAGTCTAGACTGGGGGAAAAGTGGCTGGAGAACAGCCCAGCAGAAAGGGTTCTTGGCATGCTGGTTGGCAGCAGCTCAGTAAGAGCCAGCAGTGTGCTGTGGCAGTCAGGAGGCCAAATCCCATCCTGGTGTGCATCAAACACAGCATCACCAGCTGGTCAATAGAGTTGATTATCCCAATGTGTTCAGTGTGGGTGCATCACCCTGAGCATGGTGTGCAGTTCTGGGCCTCACAATTTAAGAAGGATGTGAAGGTACTTGAATGTATCCAGAGAAGGGCAATAAAGCTGGACACAGGGCTGGAGGCCATGTCCTGTGAGAAGCAGCTGAGGATTCTGGGTTAAACTAGCTTAGAGAAAAGGAGTCTCAAGGGCAACCTTGCTCACCACAGCTTCCTGAGACGGGAAGAGGAGAGAGAGGTACTGATTTCTTGTGTCTAGTAACCAGTGATAGGATCCTAGGGAAGAGTTCAAAGCTGCACCAGGGGGATTTTAGGCTGGCTATAAGGAAGTATTTATTTACCAAGAGAGCCATCAAATAGCAAAACAGACTTCTTAGAATTTGGTAAATACCCCATTCCTGTCAGTGTTTAAGAGTCATTTGGGCAATGCCCTTAATAATACGCTTTAACTTTTGGTCAGGCAGTTGGAACGGATGACTGCTGTAATCCCTTCTGACTAGACCTATTCTGTTCTATTCCATTCCATTCCATTCCATTCCATTCAGTTCCATTCTTAACTGAAAAATCAAACCATGGAAAATTTTGACTAGATTAAAGGTATTCACTGTAAAGTTAATGCAGTGCTGTTATAGATATGTCTTGTGATGTATCATCTAATTACCTCTGTTCTCCTTAGGATTCCTGTCTCTACAATATCACAGTGTGTATCCCAGATCTATTCAATAATTCACATTCTCCTCAATGTCCACTGCCTGTCCACTGGCCCTCTTCCTTATTTTCTCCGCAAGACTGAAAGCCTGGTCTGGAGAATGAATTCTTAGTTTCCCCAGAAGTGTTTCTACAACATTATCAGAGAATGTGTTACTGTTTCATAAATATTAATAAATTAAATTTCACATATAGGAACTTTCACCATTTTAGAGAGAGAGAACTGAAACACCAAAGGACTAAGATTAAAAAATCTCTAGTTTGAATACCTACGATCTTATTTTTCATATTATTTGCATTAATGGATCTTCATATATTCACAGCATAGCAAATCAACTTTAATTACATCTCTGAACACTTGATACTGTTGTTATTGAGGAACAATATGTTCTGACTATAATGAACATGCACCTTTAGAAAGTATTGTTGAAGTGATTTATCAAATACAACGAAAATCAGTAGCAGAGGCATAGACAGAATCTCATTTCCATACAAATATTCAGCTTCTGCAAATATAACATCAACTTACATGTACTTCAGCTTTTGCAATAAACAAAGCATGACACTGTACAGGCAACAGTCCCCCCTGTCCTTTTGCCAATCTCCTCCTCAATTGTGAAACTCCTTTCAGGTCTTCCCCCCCTTCACCCTTTGTCTCCATGCTCATCACTTCTCTATAGACTATCTGCCATGAGATCTCAGCCTCTAGAAAACTCTTTGCTTTTAACAACATCTGCTTTTTCCTTCTCTGCTTCATGTCTTGCCCATAACAATACTTCTAGGAATTTTTATTAGTATTCTAATTTACTGACCAATTCTCAGACCAAATTTACTGTGGCTTGAGCCAGTAAGATGTACAAAAATCAGGATTTAGATGGCATTTAGGCACCTGATTCAAATTCTGAAAACTTCAGTCTAAAACGTGGAGAAAGCTAATATGCAAAGGGACACCTTTGCATTCCCATGCATTATTTTACTCTCCTGTTTTTCTGGACATATCTTGTGCTATAGGTGATCATAAAAGTGTTATATGGCAACAACCAGGGAAGTTGCTGGGTGTTTTTTTGTACTGAAGAGTACTGAATAATGTTATGCTGGCACTAACACATTAGTGAAAACAAAATTTTAAGGAATTGTCTGTACTAGATGAAAGCCATGTATACATGCATTTGTACACAAATGTGCACACAAAATTGCAGTTCAAAATATCCTTTCAAATCAGGATGTTACCAAACATTGCACTATTCCAATGACCAAATCCCAACGAGACTACTGATTAAAGTATATATACATGTCAGGCAAATTATGTAGTCAATTAGCAAATTGAGCAATGTGTAACAATGTAATTATATAAGAAGGAAATTAGTCAAATTCAGATTTTGGAACTTGGACAGTTATTACTTCTCTTGGCTGAAGTTTGACTGGTAATATGAAATTTTACTCCATTTTGCTAATTGCCATGCTGTTTGCAGTCAGGAAAATCGAGTGACTATTCTTGCAAAATATCAGGTTGCGGTTGAAATGAAGGATTTATATTGATGGGAGGTGTAGACCTTGGTAGAAAAATTACCTATAAACTATTCACTCTAAAATCAATAAAAATATAACTGTCAATGTCTTGACAGTATAGTGGAGCTTGAGCTTAGGACTAACTGGAAGCCAGAAGATAAACTGTCCTCTACCAATATCCCCAAGGACTTCATGCAACATCTATTACCACAGTGTAGGCTCCTGCTCTTGAGATACTGTGAGAATGGGTCTCAGGCTGTTTCAGAGGTCTGTTTCAATTATTATATTTCATGTATTAGCTCACATTTTCAGGATATTAAGCAAATTAAAACCAATGTATGGGCAATTCTATTACCTATATTCTCCATCAGTAATTAAAAAAATATTTTTCACCTCATTCTGTTTTTTTCTTCCAAGATCACTTAGGAAATTAAATTAAGAGGATGTTTTGACCTACTCTACTTTTTTTGTCTGACCCTCCCTCAAGGTTTTAAGTTCATGATTACTTAAAGATTAGTGTTGAAATATCTTTTATGATCTGTGTGTTTGTGATTTAGAAAACTTATCCGGTTTCAAAGTGGTAATTGATGACATATGAAGCTGCCATTAGCACCTGTAACTTTTACACTTCTTAGTTAATACCTAAATAGCAAATAAGAAAAGGACTTCTGTGCAATGGGGCCAGGTGCAATACTTGGCTATTTGTCTTTCAGCTTTAGGTTTTTATTGAAGAAGGTAGCACTTATTTCTTTTAATTTGATTCCGTTATAGATTTCAAGATATTTTTATGCCTCCATAAAATTATGAGTCAGAAATTGTTAGACATCATTTTATAAGAATAACCATTTTCAGTATCAAAAAATAAATAATACATTTTTTTTTTTTAATCTAATAAAACAGAAAAAAATATAATTAACTCAGGAAAGATTTTGAGGTGGACTTGAACTTGATGTTTCACATATGATCACAGTAAAATTTATGCTAACAAATTAGCACTGGACAAATCTTTCTAGGAGAAGAGTGGATTATTATTGAATTCCCAGGAGGGAACTGCCATGGTTTAACCCCAGCCAGCAAGTTAGTACCAAGCAGCTGCACATCACTCACTCCTCCAATCCACCCCACGTGGGTGAGAATTAGAAAGAAAGATAAACCTCATGGGTTGAGATAAGAACAATTTAATAATCTAAATAAAATATGGTCATAATAATAAAAACCATAATAATGATAATAATAATATGCTGATAATATGATTAATTATAGTAGTAATTATAAGGAGAGAGAGATTGAAACAAAACCCAAAAGAAACAAATAATGGACAATAAAATTGCTCACCACCTCCTGACTGAGAACCGGGCTATCCTCGAATACCACTGGTCCCTTCTGCACAGCTCCCCAGTTTATATACTAGACATGAAATTCTATGATATGGAATATCCCTTTTTTCAGTTTGGGGCAGCTCTCCTGGCCACACTCCCTCACAGTGTTTTGTGCACCTGCTCACTGACAGAGCATGAAACACTGAGTAAGTCCTTGACTTAAGACCAGCACTACTTAGCAAACACCAAAACATTTGTGCATTATCAACATTATTCTCATGCTAAATCCACGTTATACCTATATCACTAATATCTACAGATATTAGAAAGAAAATGAACTCTGTCCCAGTTCAACCAAGATAAGTGTGATAGTACTCACTGAGATGGAAAAAAACCCTGCATCTCATCCTTCTTTTTGTGCCAGGTTTCATGGAATGTTTTCCTTGAAATATGGACTTAACAATGCAGTCAAGATCAATTAAACCTATAACAAAAAATGTGTATCTACAAGTGCAATTGCAGGACACCCATGTCGAGAATGCTGTGTGTAAACTAATTTTTGCAAGCAGCGTCAAATATTCAGCTGAAATTTGGTCCATAACACGCATTTAAAAGAAAAGTGATAGGGAAAAAAACCCCAGCCCTGAAATACTATAGATATTTTCCATTTAGAAATCACAGTGCTATAGGGAAAGTAAAGTAAAAAAGCAAGCTTATCTTTATTAGAAATAAAATGGATAGGGTCATGTAATGAAAGCTAAGACATTTTTTATTTTGGCTAGTGCCTGTTAGTTAAATGCAGGGTGTCTTTTTAATAGGCTACACACTGCCTTTAGCTAGTTTGAATTACATTGGGGCAATCAGGTCTTTACTGGGACATATAAGCAATAAAGTCTACAAATGTTCCACAGTGGCAGCTATTTCCACTGACTTGAGAAGCTTGCTCTAGAAATATGCAGCACTTTGAAAGCTTTGGTGTTTTCCTGAATCCACAGTCTGGCTTCTATAAAAAATATTATTTTTCTGATATACCACATCTGAAATATAGCTTACAACAACTGCAAATTTACATATTAAAATGAATGTTGTCACAGTAAATTTTAGCAATGTGTACAGTCTTTTACAAAAAAAAAAAAAAAATTCCTTTCACATGAAATATTTGTTCCATGGAAGCTGTATTTTATGAAGTATCTCTCAGTGCTCTTGATTAAACAGGAGCCTGACTTTACCTTTTTGCTCCTGAAAAAAAAAAAAAAAAAAAAAAAAAAAAAAAAAAAAAAAGCAGTTAATCACCAGATTACTGCACTGCTTCAGTGATGAGTTAAAGCTGAAAATGGCATTCCCCTCTCCACCCTGTGCTTATTACACCACATTTGCATTCACCTTCTGCATCCAGGCCTGGGGTCCTTAGCACAAGCAAGTCATGGATCTGTGGGATTGAGTCCAGAGGAGACCACAAAGATGATCAGAGGATTGCAGCAAGTCTCCTATGAAGATAAATTTGAGTGAATTAGAGTTTTCCAGCTTGGAGGAGAGAAGGCTTTTGGGAGGTCTCAATGTGGCCTTTCAGAATTCAAAGATGACTTATAAAAAAGAGGGATAGAGAATTTTTGCCTAGACAGATAGGAGAGGGATAGAATAAGCAGGAACAGTTTTGAACTAAAAAAGGAGAGATTTAGATTAGATTTTAGGAAAAGAAATTCTTTACAACGAGTGTAGTAAGGCACTGGAATAGGTTGCTCAGAGAAGCTGTGGATGCCCCATTCCTAGAAGTGTTCAAGGTCGGGTTCAGTGGGGCCCTGAGCAGCCTGGTTTAGTGGAAGATGTTTCTGGACATAGCAACAGGATTAGAAGTACATGATCTTTAAGATCCCTTCCAACTCCAAACTTCCCATGATTCTCTGACCCATATTGCCCAGTACAGCAGCCCAGGATTTCATGGAAAGTCTTATTTAATTGTATTAAAGAAGTGATACTCAATTCTGTTTTGCTTACACCTTCTGACCAAAAAGGAAAAAAAAAAACCAAAAACAACCAAACCACCACAAGCGAGACAAAAGACACTATAAAAGAGAGTTTCACTTTAACATAAGCAATCTCTAAACAGCATGTACTGTACTTTAGACTGTCATGGCTTTCAGAAAAATAATAATTAGCATTTAGAGGCTGTTTAGAGGCATTTAGAGGCTCTTAAAACAGATGTTTCTCCATCTTTATAATGTGATAACAGATTTTTCTTGACTTGCTTTAGTCACTGAAACCTTTGTGAATATTGTTTGGTAGTTCAGAAGATAATTTTGTCAACAGCTGTAATGGCAATAAAATTTGGTTACTTAAGGTCTTTTCAGCATTCTTGAATTGCATCTATAACCCAAAATAAATACAGATTCTATTTTGAATTAGAAAGCTGAGTAGTTCATTTTCATTCTTTAGGGAGGTAGTCAGAAGCTAAATGAAAACAATGGAATAAAAGAAGTGATCCATAGCAGTAATAAAAAAAAAAAAAAAAGAAAGCTTGTTTAGTTATGCATGAAGAATGGAGATGGATTGTGAGCAAAAGCACTGCTTCAGTGGACTTAAGTGCTTCAGTGCAAAAGCACTGCTTCAGTGCAAAGGAAGAAGACAAGACATTGAAAAATGGTAATGGAAATAGGCAAATGTCATTAACAGGTACAGTTGCTTGTAATCCATAGATATCAAAGCAGGAATAAACACAATTTGTTATTTATTTAATGAAGACTCCTGTGAAATGCAAAATTACTTACATTGCAAATAAAATAAAACTTAAAGTAACTTAAACTTGTAAGCAAAAAATCAAACACTGGAACCTTTATTGCACCTCAGGGGATTAGAGCAGCTCCTTCAACCACACCAGTTATTGCTGTGTTACACCCATAAGAAAGAAAAGCAGGTTTTCATGAGCAATGTGATGTTTTGAGTGTCCCAAATATTTTTGAGAAAGGCAATTAAAATAATAAACTTTATTCAGAAATAATGAATCCACTTCTCATAAGATTAAAAATATAGCAGTTCCAATATCCTCAAAAGGAGCACATTATGGCACAGGTACTTAGCACACTGCAGTGCTCTGAAAACATGCATTTCTATAGTTTCTCTACATGACACTGCAGTACACTGTGTGAACATGTGCATTTACCCCAGAAATTCTAAGTATCACTCACAATCACACTATCATGGGATAATTAAAACCAGAAGGGACTTAGGAGGTCTTTAATTCAATGTTCTGCTTAGAGCAGGGTCAGCTGTAAGATCAGACCAGGCTGCTCAGGGCTTTATCCAGTTTGGACTTGAAAGCCTCCAGCTGTGGAGACTGACAGCACAATCTCTCTGGGTAGCCTGTTCTACTGCTTGGAGTTACAGAAGCATGGCAGATGTGAACCTACTTCTCAGTGTCTTTACATAAAAGAAAAAGGAAAAAAGGAGGAGCTGAGTGGAGAAAGAAAATGCTGAAAGTATTGTGTGTAATGCAGATATTATTTTACAGAGCAGGAAAGCATAATTAATCAAAATTCTACTCCATGTTTTGTGTTTGGATTTTTCTAAAGGGTTTGACTTTGTGCAAGGCAGGGAAAAGAAAGGCAATTGGACAGCTTAAATTCAGAGGAAAATTTGCATCACTTATATCACAAGAAAAACAAAAGAAACATATTGAAAATTTGCTATGTAAGTGGAATGTTCTTTCAGGGTATCTTAAAACAACTTTGTTTAGATCCGTATTTTTTGCTTCACTGTTTATAAGCTTACAAATTATAGTTTGCACAATATAAATGGTCAAGCTGGGGATTCAAATTCTGAATTTTACTTTCACCCTCAAAACCTAAGCAATATTAAAATAATTATAATCTTATGGTTTGCATTTCATTTATTATAATCTCAGAATAATGTAACTTATATTGATCATACCACATCAAATGATTTAGAGTGAAAGACTCAGTTTTGAATATATTGAATGAAAGAAGCCATATACCTTCTCATAAAAGGACTGTGAAAAGAGAACATATTTTTACTATATTGCTTTTCTGTCTAGAGGGAGTTCTATATGTGCAATATATATTTTTGGAAACTCTGCTTTTTACTAAATTTATGTGCAACAGAGAGCAGTACTAACTGTATATACAGATTTATTGCCTTCAGAGCTTACACCACCCTGAACAAGGAAAATATATGGTTTCTATGCATTAGCAATGCAATGTATGTATTTAAAATATTTCAGGATAAATTAGTAAATGAGTTTGCTGACTTATAAACAATATGCTGTTGTACTTTCTCTGTTTTTTCTTTCCTTTCAAGACACTGTGATTAATGCTCTCTTCATATCAGTCAGGGGTCACCTATCATGCACTGGGCATTAGTTGCTATTGTCAATTGTATAAGGTTACTGGCATTTTGTCGTCTATTTTTTGCCCTCAAAATAATACAAGTAAAATAAGGCAAATTAATAGGTAGTATTATATGCAGAAACATATAGCATTTTATATACTTAGAGAAATACATGGTAATGCAAACAAAAAATATCTAGTTCAAATATCGTCTAAACATAAAACACAGCTAGCTCAGCCTTTTTGAAGAGGTCAGGATTACATTGTTTTGCACAGATGATCATGCAGGTTATGACTGTGATGTCCTCAGTAGTAGTGTCTAGGTCCTCTCAAGAGTATGAAGTTCGATTGAACAAACTGGCTGATTCCTCTCAGGCTGCAGGGCTTCTCTGATAAACACCAGTTGCATGTAGATTGTATGTGTTATAGAGGAATCCCATTTATATACCCAAATTATAGGTTATTTTCAAAAGCATTAAACTCAAATTTCATTCTGCACCAAGTTGTATTATAAAATTTCTATCTGGATCCTTACCTTACTGGATTCTGGAGAAAATGATTATGATATACAAATAAGTATTGATTTTTTATTTAATTATTGATCCATTAGCTGGATCTTTGAGCTCTGTTCTCTGTGCTCTGCTGACACTTTTTTTTAAGCCAAAAACTTCTTCAGATCTAAGCATCCTTTGAGATTGTTTTTTGTCTTTTTAACTTCAAGGATTAGTTGTTCTTCATTTTTCTTAGCTAAAAGGAAATAAATTTTACATGGTGATTGATTACAAATCCAGTTTATTCGTGGAGATTAGGTAGCAAACAAGAAGAATTTGTTTGTGTTTTCCTAAAATGCACTTGCATGTAAAAAGATGTATGCATTATTTTCAACAAGAGTGTGAAACATCTGTTCTCAAGTAATGAGAATTTGAAAGATGATTCTGTTTTTAATTTCTATTTAAGTGATTCACATCCAGAAGAGCTCAGAATAAGCAGCAGCTCTCAGACAAACTAATTTATTAACAAACTGGGCTGAAAACCTAGCATTATTGTTCTCTTGTAGATTACACCAAATTATATTAATTTAATTAAAACAGAAAATCATGTTTATTGATTAACTAATTTTGTTGTCAGTCAGAAAGATTGAGTAGCTTCTTTAGTTCACAGGCTGAAAACAATGTAAGATTATGTGCTGAATTAAGAGAGTGAACAAAGTAAATTGCTAATACATTGCTTATGCCTGCTTCTTGCTACAGCTAATGTTAAGTATAAGCCAGATTCCACACTTTCCCTAGAGGTTTCATTAGAAAAGCAGATAAATAAAGACAGAAAATGCATTTCTTCATATTTATCATGGTCACTGTTATTCGTAAAGTTATCCTCATGATTTGCAGAACTTGATTCCTTCTCAAAAACCTTTGATGTGATTTTTATTTCATCATAAATTCTAGTAGGTTTTGAATATATATTTAATTATGGAATATAAAGGAGACCCTTAAAGGTATCAAAAGAGGTCAGTAATGGCCAAAAGTTAACCAAAAATGCACACAAAGCAAATAGAAATACACATTTTCTTAGATATTATAATAATTACTGCAAATTTACAACAAACAAACAAACAAATAAGGAAAGACCAGGATACTGGGATTTGCAAGGAAAGTAGAAGAGGATGAACTCTGATTATACCGAGCACAGAAAGCTGAAATCTAACTTGTGATAATTGAATGATTTATCAGGGTATTTTAACCACTTTTACTAGAGCCTTGTTATATTGTATTTTACCACTTACTAAAGAAACAGACTTAAAGTAAACCAGTCTGTGTCTAATGGAATGTTTTCCATTAGTGGGGTTAGTGGACTGCACATGTCACTTCCACTTCCCCTATATGTGTCCTCAGGTGGCCTATTTTATCGACCAGAGTTTATGGCGCAGAATTTGAAAATTATTTTTCCTGATTCAAATAAACCTTATGAACATTTTTGAGAATTAAACAATGCTTAAAGGCAAAGTGTCCAGAAAAGAGGCTGAAAATGAAGATTACGGACCTACTTCCTCTTCTCAGATTCTGGCATAAGGGAAGTAGCAACAATCCTTTCTTTCTTTCTTTAAATGTCTCTCCCCTAAGGAAAAGAGCTACAGCTTTTCTATATCAAGGGATTAAGGCACAAACTAAAGTGACTCCCAAAGTCACATTACCCAGTGCATTAAAAGATCACCTCACAATCACCAGTTCAGAGTTTATCCCTACCATACAGTCAGATGGGCTTCCTGCCTCTGAGTATTGGTATGAGATATCTAACTGAGAAAGTAATGTATATGTACTAGAAAAGTTTATCACATTTCCAGAAAGGAGTGAGAGATGCCAATGCACAAATTATTTCTGATTCACAGTTCTGAAAATGGTATTAAACCCTACGATTTTCATGTTAACAAAAAAATATAAACTTTTTAGTATTTTATAATCTCATTGCAATATCTTAAATAGCATAGAATAGGACAGAATGTTCTCTCAGTACAGTTTGGTTTTCCACTTTTTTGCCCACTTTTGCCTCATTTTCTTGACCTTGTCAGTCTAAGAATAATGACACTATGTTAATTCAATTGAAATTGTTTGAAGTGAAAAACTGCTTGTCATTAATCTTATAGTGACAGTCCTTATTGTAATTAAACTGCAAAGTATGTAATTCCATGTTAGGAAAGATTTTTTTACTGTTCAGCTCACCATTCAAATGCATCTATTTTCATACACTTTGCCATTTCATGGTAGTAAGTTGTCCCTTATTTTACCTGAGTGCTTTAAATGTGTTGATTTTTGATGTCGTTTATGCAGCTGTGAAATTAAATCAGAAATGAAAAAGCTTTGTAGGTCAGTAAATGAAAATTAGTGATTTATTTTATTTGTGAACAACTAATGCCATGAATAAGTAATAAGGTTTTCATTACCAAGATTTTAAAGACATGCTCTTATAGCAGTCATGCCGCACATATACAGGCCACTTTTGACATTTTGATATTCTAGTGCTAAAAAAGAAAAGGTGCTTATGTACAGCAGAGAACTTCTGAAAGAAAAGGTAAGAAAGAGATAATGATGGCTCATTTCTTTAAGCCATCTGCAATATAATCCATGAACAACAGATCTCCATGTTAAATAAATCACCAAGAGAACAATAAGAACACCAAGAGAAAAATAAGAAGTGCAATATTCTGACTTTTAAATTTACTACAATCCATAGTGCTCTAATTTGAAATTAGCTTGTTTATTTAAAAAAAATGGTAAGTGTATTGTCATCCTTTTTTTTTTTTTTCCCCAGCGTAGGAATGTCAAAAAATGGCTCTTCACATTAATGTTTCTTTATTTTTCCTTGCCAGATTCTTTTATCTTTATGGAAACAATGTGAACAGAAAGGTCATCAGCCCTGAAGATCAAGATGCATGTAACCATCCTTTCTGACAGAGACAAACTGACCTTTTATGTTTCACATACAGGTCATTAAATGTCAGAGCACTGGGGGGAGTAATGGCCCTCAATAGCCCCACTCAGGCTCCCTGGGGCTCCCACACCCCTGTTCCATGGCCCAGGGCTGTGTTCCAGCCCAGCCCAGAGCTATCAGCGGTTCTGTGATGTTGCCCTGATTCTTAGGATTTTCTAAAGCCTTCTGAGTTTACATTCTTGTAGAGAACTTTCCCACACAACTTTCTGTAAACAATCAATTGTTTTGCATTCCTCCATAGAGGCAGAGAAACTTGATGTACTAATAGCTTGTCCAATGTCATTGGAGAGGTGGCACATCACTCTCCAATCCACTGTCACCTTTGGAAAAGTATAAATGCTGGAGTCATAAAATAAACTTCCTCTTTCTCACCTTGCAATAGCAGCAGCTGACATTGTTCTTTCATGTGTCCTATAGCAGAGCTGGCTCTCCAGCCACACCACGGCAGGGCCAACCCACAGCCTGTGATCCGCATTCCCACAGAGGCACCTGGGGATGCCCAGCTGCCTTCCTGGTCTGTTCTGCTCCCTATCCAAGTGCCCTGGAACGTGTCCTGGCTGGTGAGGCTCATGGAGATCCCTCATGTCTCCTGGTGCCTGGCTCCAGGCAGCTGCCAGTGCTCATGGCCAATGCACGTGTGGCATCACTAACCTTGGCAGGGTTGGTACTCCTCTCCACAGGGGGAAAGTTCTCAAAGCAGAGATCTCAAACAAGTCATCTACAACTGTGTGCTTAGCCCCAGTTATTTTCCTTTCATGGAATTGTGTATAGTGGTTCGTCGCCTGAAAACAGATCTCTATAAAGCAATGTTGTGGTGGAATCTTCAGGAGATCTGAGTACTACACAAGAGCTAAAATCACTTACACTTCAAGGTGCTTTGCAAGACAGGTCAGATTGAGCATCCCATTTCTTACAGACTAGAGTGTGGATGTGTTACTGAGGCTCCACTGCACTTAGCTCAAACCTTGTGTCCTGTTGGCCTGTACGTTACAGCCACTCAGATTCTTGTACACCTCAGCATGGTGAGTTTTTTAAAGGGTAAACCTTCTTAAGTGGCACTTCAATCAACATTGACTTTGTAGGGAACCAGGATAACAGCCCTGCAAAACTCACACTAGAACAGGAAAATTCCTGTAGTGACTTGATTTGACCTCCAGGAAGTCAGAGTTAATCCCTTTGCAGATTTATTTTAGTTCATATGTGCCTTTCTCAATTAGGTAATTTCTCTTTTATTCTAAAGTAGTGTTCCTCAGTTCTGAACTTTGCTTCCAATATTTTTACTTCCTGCTAATAAAGAGTTCGAGATTTAAAGTACACTACAGTCAACAGTGGCTTTTTCATTGGTCAATGATTCATTGCCCTATCATTTTGCTCTGAACATACCACAGCCTATAAAGAGATTAGCATTAATAGAATCAAAAACTTTTAAAATACTTCACACCACTTTGATCTCAAAGAGTGAAAAGTCCTAGCTGGAGACAGTCAAAATGACATTACATATAAACATAGATCATTTAAGGCTGAGATGCGATAATCCTACTGTTTGTAAACATGTAGTAGAGGTAAACAATGAGGAAAACCAATCTCTTTTACACTGGTTAGGTATAAATAGATTAGTATATATATATACATATATATATGCATATATATATGTATATATATACATACATATATATATGTATATATATATACATATACACACACCTAAATACACTTTATATATATTAGCTGTTAATATATGGAGGTTGCAAATTTAATTCAGATATTCAGATGAGATTCTGAAACATTTTTCTAGGGGAATAGAATGTGGCAAACATGTTAGTGGAACTATTTTAAAAATAAACTCGAGAAACCAGTATAACACAGCTGAACCTTGTTCACTTTCTTTCCATAGTTAGTAATTCCAAGTGGGACTAATGTTGGTACTTCACCAGGAACTTCATATGTTTTGGATAATCTCCAGAAGAGACAAAAAATGAAAAAAAATTCAAGGACAATAGTATCTGATAGATTCTGCTGATACATGAACAATATATGTATTTTTATTTCCAATAAATTTAAATTAATTAAAATACTTGAATACAAAATCCAAGTGATTGTTTAACTGCTGGTATGTATCATGACTGAATTCTTCAAACTGCACCTGAGTCCCTGAGAATTTAGAGAAGAGACAGACTGAAATTCTCAAACAGATCTGCAGAACACAATTATTGTGTCCTCACAAATACCTCTTCCCCAGTGCAATTACTATTTTGGCCCTTCTTTGATCTGGATTTCCTAACTCTCATAGTGCTTATGTGCTAAATGATGACCAGAATGGATGTGTCTTGTGGGATCAGATAGAAATCAAAGCCTTTGCAAAGGAGAAATTAAACTCCTCAGAGGGGAATAGCTGCAGACAGATCAAAGCTGTCACCTACACTGATCCAGGTAGTCTAGCCTGGGTATTTTAATGTGGGATCCCCAGCTGCAAAGTCCAGTGCTAACTGTCTGAGCTGAGGAAAGAGATAGGCTTAGAAGTCCACCTCAGTTTAAATGTCTGTAATATCTTATCTAGTCACTGGTTGGCTAGCTTTGCAATCAATAGAAAGGATATTTAGTTCCCAGCTGAACTTGCCATTGTTATAAGCATGGAAAAAAAACATTTGTGCTAATCTCCATTGATTATAGTGACTAGTTGAATGCCAATTTGATTAATTTTAAGCATTCTGAACTGGCGTCAAGCAGTGTCTAGTGATCTCTGTTGACTACATAGCAAACTTCTGCTCCTAATGTAGCTGCTCTGATTTGTGCCAAAGCAGCTGAAGTAGCCACACAGTGACCAGAAAAAGGTAGCATGTAAAAAAGTAAGTAAATGGCAGTTTCTTGAGCATGAGTCTCAATGGAATAACAGTCTGAGGAGTGCCAAGAAAGAAAATTGCTTTCTGTTAGAGGGACTCCTACAAAACTAACTTTAACTTTGCTGGTCTTTAGAATCAGTAGAGTGCATCATGTTCTTCTGAAGAACATTTGAGAGAAGGACACAAATGAACATGCTCTCAGTCATTTCACTTGATTGTCTAGTTGCATTCTCAGAAAGTTATTTGTACTTAGGTCTGAGAATATAAACCAATATTAGGTAAATTTAAAAAAAAGAAAAATAGTGCCTTCCACTGAATTGTTCAGTTTAAATGCTCTGAGGATATGCATCCTGGTGATTTTCCTTGCTATGGATATACAACTACTCAACAATTGTGATTATTTATTTATTTGGGTTTTTTTTTGTTTTGTTTGTTTACTTTGTTAATTCTTCTTTCCTCCTTTTTCTTCTTCCTTCCCATGCAGTAATGAATGAAGTGAATAGACTGAGAGGCAGTGTCTAGTCCACTGTCATGATTTAAGTACACTTGACAATGAAACCTCACATAGCCACTTACACATCTCCCTGCAATGGGGTAGAGGAGAATTGGAAGAGTAAAGTGAGAAAACTCATGGTTTGAGACAGACACAGTTTAATAATATTAAGGGGAAAAAAGGTAAGGAGAAAAACCACAAAACAAAGAGGGAAGAAAATAAAAATTAAGAAAAACAAGTGATGCAAAAGAAAACAATTATTCCCTACCAACTGATCGATGCTCAGTCAGTCCCAGAAAAACAGCAGCTCTGGCCCACATCCAGCCATTCCAGTTTTATTGCTGAGGAGAATGTCATGTGGTATGGAATTTTCCTTGGGCCACTTGGGTCAGCTGTCCTTGTTGTGTCCCCTCCAAACCTCTTGTGCCCCCCAGCCTCCTTGCTGGCGGGATCAAGTGAGAAACAGAATATTCCCTGACACTGTGTGAGGATTGCTCAGCAAAAATGAAAACAGGAGTGGGTTGTCAACATTACCACTGGATTTTCAGCACAAATTTTCAGCAAAACATAGCCCCGCACAAGTTAGTACAAAAAAGATTTAACTATCCCAGCCAAAACCAGTATCTAGAAAGAATCAAGCAGTGTATCATGTTTTGCCTGCTTATTGGAGAAAAGTGAAAGAATTAATCTTTTATATGGAAACACGGTCAACACTTACAAAATATTATCATAATTAATTTTGGAAAGAAATGCCATCAAGTATTATGATACTTGGATGCTTTTCATGTATGAATTTTTAAATTGTGATTTTTGTCAACAATATCAAGATGTTTGGGTAGGAGTGTAATTATTCTAGCTATTTTATAATTGAGTAATTAAAAGATGGAGTCACTTTAAAGTTATCCTTCACTTTACAAAGTTTTCTGTGCAGTAAAACTTGCTAATTTTCTATGGAAGTAAGAAATGTGAAGCTGCTCTTCTGGAGAAAAGTTTAAAATACAAGTTATCTCAGGTTTCCTGAGGGAATAGTCATAATTCTTTGTTTAATATTCAGAGGTGAGAGCTAACAGCTTACCTTTCTATATCTTGACAATCGGTTTTAGACAGAATACAGACATGATTACATTTTATCATAGATCTTTTGACAGTGTGCATTTGATAGGCTGTGAGAGTACTTAGCACATCTGAACCCTGCCATGGCTGCGTCACAGATTCAGCAGGTCACAGGCAGAAGACAGGTACTTGACCAAAGTAAGGCAATTCAGGTCACATGCAGGTAGAGAATTCTAAAGCCTCAGTAAAAACTGGGGTAAGCTAAACAAGGATTTGCCTACTGTACTTGAGTGATCCTGAGATGGATGGCAGTTAAACAGTAATTAACAAGGTTGCAGTTTCACAGTAAATCACCTTTTTCCTTATTTCAGTAACCCATACTTCAGAATGCAGAGACCTCAATTACTGCTAGACAATTCCCATTCAATCAAAATGCATTAAAAAGATGATGATCAAGAAGCTCAAAATCGCTTTTTGCTCATGATCTACAAGATGTTTAGTCCAATTTAAAAGGAAACTTATACTTTTTTAAATCTTATAAATAAATACTCCCTTTATTTTAGTATGCCAATGTAAGTCCATTCAATATCACTATTTCTTATTATCATATAGCAGCTTATCATTATTGTAAAACTATAAATAATTTGGCTTTCACACAGATATTTTAATTCTAAACAGATAAATTTTAGTAGTTCATTCCCAATAGCTAAGTTGTTTCATAAATCTTATGTTGAAATCAAAAAATTATATTCTGATATTTTTATATGTATGTTTGCCCACTTGACAGTTCTAATCATTTTCCACAATTTTGAGTGCCTCAGATTAAAACAGAAGATATTATATTATGTGGCTTTTGTTCTTTGTCCTGACTGTTCTAATAGTGACTATCAGCAATGTTAACACTTTTAATTATTTAGAATCTACATCCTCAACTATTTGGTTAATTCCCTGACTGATCTAAATTCTTTTATATTATTATGAAATGGAATATTAAAATCTTCCCTTAAAAAGACCAGCACAGTATTTTAAGCAGAGAATTTTATTGTTATATAAAATATGCATAAAACTATTTACTCAAATGACAAATGCAAATTTTTTTAGCATTAAAATTGCAGGGTTTTTTTCTTTGCCAAAGTTTATAAACAGAAATACTCAAGCTGTCTACATGCACCTATAGAGATAATTTCACTTAAATCAAGGAGAATTATGTGTTGTGAATCAACACAGAGCTGTGACCTGAAATTCTAACTGGAATTTAAAATATGCCATATGAGCCTTCCTAACTAAATGCATACAAACAGCATTTTTGTTTGCACTCTGAAAAATAGCCAGACCTGAGACCAAAGGAATTTTATTTTAGTCATCATAGTTGACATTTTCTCTTCTGTTTTACCTCCATGTAGGGTGAAAACTAATATATATAAAAAGCTCTGAAGAGAGCTCTGAGATTGATTTACCTCAAAAATCATAATTTAAGTGCTCAGGACAAACCATTTTAGAGTGCTAGGCCCAGGCTCAGTTACCTTCTGCAGCTCAAAGTAAACAGTTTAAACCCAGATCTCCTAATTTGCCCTGATCATAGAGTGCATCTCAATTTGTCAGAAGTCAGTTAGAAATTCTATCCTGGACATGGAAAAAAAAATCTTCATTGTGAAATTTTTATTAAAAAGAAAGAGATTTCTGTGAAAAATTTTGATTTCATGAAGACAACATTTTCTTATGAAAAAATGTTTTGTCAAAATTACTTTCACCAGATCTTCCTTAAAGAGACAAGATGACAATTTTCTGACATTATTTAAAAGATATCTATTATCTTGCTTCTCATTTGGCATCAGAAGAACCTTAGGAAAATATGCATGATTCTGAATCATTTGGAAAGTATCACAGTTTCCAAGAATGACAGTTTATGGGAAATCTCATAGAGAATGTTATCTAAGTTTAAAAGTAGATCAGAAAGAAGCTAAGGTAGATGGACTACAATTAAACTAAAATAAATGGGTGCATTGACAGGCTCTGTTCTTGCTCTATTTTGCCTGTAATGGTTTTGCAATTAGGTGAAAAATCTAATGATTCAAAAGCTATCTCTTAAAATTATATTGGAACTAAAAGTGACAAGACAAAAAGAAAAGAATACTGTATAGAAAAGCTTCATCCAGCACCACAGTTAATCATAAAGGAGGAGGCAACCTCTGAGGGCATAATTGAAATATCCTATTCAAAAAAATTCCTTTATCTTCAATTTTTATAATTTCTGGATTTTGAAGAATGCATATCAGTCAAAATCTCCAGTTTTTATCCTCCAAATTTCTCAAATTAGTATTTTAAATTGTATAAGGATTTTACTCAATCTTTTCTTGAAGCCAATTCTTCTTATGAATAAAGTGCGTAAAATATTATCTAGATCTGACATAAAGCACCGAGATCTTTGTGTGAGAGGGGGCATTTTGATTATAGTAGATGATTTTGGGGATGGACAGGGGAACAATACAGTGCAACTTTAAGTAATACGGGTGACTGAAAGTTTCTGTCATACCAGGTATCAACACTTAGCATGTTTGAAAGAGAGCCTATGGTCACAGGAAAATTCACATCAGACTTGAAGTGTCATGTTAGTTCCATGTGCGGTCCTGATAATAAACAAAGACACTGGTAAGGTCCTTCCTGCCTCACACACCTGATGAGATTTAAAAATTCATTGTGGAATGAGCATCAGAGAAGTCCCTAATGATGAAGGCTGGCAACTTGTCCAGAAATTTTTCTGATTGCCTTAATTCATGGTGACACAGAAATGTGTTTGGGTTCCGTTTTTATTGTCCTGCTACACTCAGTACAAAAATAGAGTGAATTAAAATATTCATTAGTGGTCTTGTAACTGTCTTGCTTCCTCATTTGAAGCTAAATTATTTTTAAAAATTTGTATATTCTTTTTTCAGTCCAGGACCTAAAAGTGTATTAACAGATTCTGTGGCTCACGCTGCTCCAAACACAAAACAGTTCCATTCAACTGGAGATAATATTGCAGGATATGGTCATGATGGAGGAAGTGAAGTTCCATAGGGGAGCAGCAAAGCCATGTCTCAAAGAGACACACAAAATCAATATTCCCAGCCCTTCATTACTGTGCCCAACAGGAGAAAGAACCAAGATGCCTTCCTAGGGTGCCAGTGAACCCGTTCTAATAAACTGAACATGTGGCAAATAACCACTTCTCAGTCTTGTGAATCAAATGGGTACAACATCCAGCTCTGGGGTCTTCAGCAGAAAAAGGACATGAACCAAATAGAGGGGGTCCAGAGGATGGCCACAAAAATGACCAGAGGGCTGGAGCATCCCTGCCATGAGGAAAGTCTAAGGCATTTGGGGCTGTTCAGCCTGGAGAAGAGAAGGCTCTGGGGAAGCTTAATGTGACTCTTCAATACTTGAAGAGGGCTTATAAGAAATATGGGGTCAAATATTTTAGGAGGACCTGTTGTAATAGGACAAGAGATAAAGGTTTTAAATTTAAGGAGAGTAGATTTAGACTATATTTAAGGAATAAATTTTTTTTAAAGCATGGTGGTGAAATGCTGGAACAGAATTTCCACTGTGGCAGAGGACCCAGTCTTGAAAGCATTCAAGGTCAGGTGGGACAGGGCTTTGAGGAACTTGATCTAGTTGAAGATGTCCTTGATTATTGTAGGATAGCTGGACTAGATGACCTGTGAATGTCCCTTGCAGACCAAACCACTGTATGATTCTATGAAATGTGTTTATGTCAAGTTATGATGCGCAGCTGAGCCATTCTGTCTTCCTACTTATAATGCTGGATAGTCCAGCAGGTTTGAATATTATATACTTTTCTATAATGAAGAAAGAGAATGCTGTTATCTTGCCTTCTGGGCAAGTTTCACAAAGGGTCTCTTCCCCAGCTTCCTGCAGCTATCCAGCCCGCTGCAAGCAAAGCTTGCACTGGATCCACAGGCAGTTGATGCTGATGCTCCTTTTTGCGGCGATGCCAGGTGTCCACCCCTCAGCTGCATCAAATTTGGCTCTGAAAACCCAGGACTTCAAAAAGGTGAGGCAGAGATGGGGGTGTACCCATCAGAGCTGGCACCAGTGGTGCAGTGCCACAGGTGTGGCAGAGGAAAGCCTGTCCATATTCCTGCTCATCACAGAGGCTCCAGTTTAGGTATGGGTTCTGTGCAAATAGTAATATATGCAGAATTATATATAATACTGCTTAAATTGGATTGCAATAATCCCAAATATGGTGAAGAAGGATCTGACTTCTCATATTGCAACCTTCAGATTTTAAAGGGTAAACAATGAAGCAGTGGAGGAGAAGGCAAACAAGTTTTGCGCAACTTAAAAATATTTTTTTAATGGAAAGTATTATTTCCAGTAACTTAATGAAGTGTTTGCATTAATAAAAGACTTTGGGTAGGATAAAGAAGAATGTGAGCCTAAAGAAAGAAAGTATTCAGTGGAGTGAATAACAGTGTATTCATTATAATATTTCTTTGATCTTTTCAGAAAACACTGTTATGAATACTAATGTAAAATTTTCATTTTTTTGCTTGTTTAATGAAACCTGTCCTAGATGTAACTATCCAGAAATTTACCACAAAGGCTACATACTTACATTAGGTACTACTCAATTTTCAGACACAGCATGGAAGCTAAGTCCTAGTAAATAAAGTTTTCAGATATTGGTCTTTTTCAGCGGCCTGTCTTTTTCGTAATTAAGCACATTATGAAGTCATGGTTAAAATTATACAAACTGTCCTGGAGTCTGGCAAGAAAAGACTGGTCTCCTCTCAAGGTGAGTACCCACATAAACAGTTAGCTACAGAATCATCTTCACTTTTATACTTTCTCCTTCTGCCCTGTAAATCTTGATTTATTACATGTGCAGCGACATTGTTTCAACCAGGGGATTGTGAGTGCCCCATTATAGAACCATTGATTGATGCAGATTTGCCCCTGGCAGAGAGGAGAACTGAAATGAGCTCCCATATGTCCTGAATAAATGTTGTAATGACTAGGAGGCCTTGAGGACCTGATGTGACACCTGTCCTACTGGCACCACTTCATTCTCCTCTAAACACAATAGATGGTTAGAAGGAAGGATTACAGGTAACAGCCTTCAGGAGTAGGTTATCCAGGTGGATGAAAAAACACTTTGAGTCCTAATAAGAGGACAGAAGTTACCCTTGTCCTCAGCCTTTTAAAGTGGATATCTCCATGTTATTTCTTAAGCTGCACCATTTGCTGACTTTATGGCCAGATCCTGTGCTGAGGTACCTAGACCTCATCGTGCTGTCTGAAAGAACAAATGTTACCTGGTGTCTTAGATAATAGTCAGATACCTTGAAAAGAGGCAAGGATAAATTTTTAGCATTACTCAATTACTTTTTAAAGAGCAGTTGAAGGTGGTAATGACCTATGAAATTTATCTAGTCTTACCTCCTTGCTCAAAGCAGGCTCAGTTATATGAGACTGTTCAGGAAATTATCCAAACAGATTTTGTATATTCCCAAGCATGGAGACTGCACAATGTCATTGCACAACCTGTTACAGTGTATGATCACTCTCAAAGTAAAATATTTTTTCTGATAATTAAGTGGAATTTCCTCTGTTTCAGTTTGTGCCTATTGTCTCTTTTCCTTTCATTTGATAGGAAGAGTCTGTCCTGCCCCATCAGGACCCATTAGTAAGACACGCACATGCACACACACAAAAACACACATACCCCCACACTCTTTTGTTGATGATAAACAATCTCAGCTCTCTCCACCTGTCCTTGTACAACAGATACTCTGATTCCTTAACCACTGTCGCAGCTCTTTGCTGCACTAAAGAGAGAGCTGGACATACCTTTCTCGTGCTCTCCTTTACTACTTCTTGTCACAGCTCAGTACAGGACAAAGCACTCCAGATGTGTCTCACCAGTGCTAACTAAAGAAGGATCTCCTACCTTGACCTGCTGGCAGCCCTCTGCCTAATGAAGCCCAGGAGGCTGCTGGCTTTCTTTGCTGCAGGAGCACATTGCTGACTTCTGGTCACCTTGATGTCCACCAGGACTCTCGGTTTTTTTTCTGCAAAGCCACTTTCCACATCACGGTCCCCAGTTCATAGTAGTGGACTCTGCAGATGCAGGACTTCACATTTCCCAATTTTGAACTTCAGGAGTTTAGTGTTCTCTGAAAGCCAAACATTTTACCCAAAGTAATGCTTCAGCATAGCCAAAATTTTGCAGGATCTACATGGAAGCGATAGTTTTAGAATAAAATATGTCTACTGCCTTATGAACAAATACCCTTCTCTAATCCAACATTTACTGCCATCTCACCACCTCTTGTTCTCCCTTCCTCTGCCTCCATAAAAATCCCACCCAAAGTCAGAAATCCCAAACTAAAACTTAGTTTAACAGCAAGATCTCCAGTAAATTGCTCCTATCTGTAATTTACTGTTATCTACTCCACCTTCTAGTAGCCTTTCTTTTCCTAGCCTATATTAAAATTCTATTTTATATGATAGAAACAGATAGTGTTTGATGATGAAATATGCATTTCAGCTCACCAGAAAAAACATTGGCATTTTCAACTCTTGTCTGCTCCTCAGCAATATCATCCAAGAGACAGCTTGTCTGCTTCTCAAAGTAAGTCCATCAGGTTCACAGGTTGCAGTTTGTACGCTACAGTTTAGAGTAAACCAATAGTTTCTAATTTCCACTCAGAAAGGCCATGATTTTTTGATGGCTTCCTTGGTTACAGAAAGTAAGCTGATTTCTGAAAGATAGGATTCTGATACCAGAAACATAATTTCATCCGGCTCTAAAGAACACATAGTTGAACTGGCAAGTCAGAGAATGCAAAGGAGCTACATTCTCTTTTAGTCATATCAACTCTGGATGAAAATTCCAGCTTTTAAATCTGCAGTGTTGCATGGTTTGTCAAAATTTATTTTCCTGAGAAGATTTCCTACTATTTACTGTTCAAGAACATTGCTGCATGGTGAATTTAAGAATTGAAGTACGAGCTTACACTGAGCACATCTGAACTCACTGCATCATAGAGATGAGTTCTTAAAAATACATTTTTTAAAATATTTGTAGGTTACCTCACCTTCAAACAGAACACTTAAAATATTTTATCAAAATTCTCTCAATTTTTACAAAAAAAAAACCCCAAAAAACCTCACAAAACACATTAACAATTCATGATTACAGTAGCAGCTAAGACAACAAGAGACATTTAAAACATTATCAAAGAGCTGCTCAGAAAATGCATTGGCTTCATCATCAAAATAATTCAGCTCTCACACATAACCCTGTACGACATTTCCAGACACCTATTTCTCCACCTATCTCTTCTGCTATAGCAAGGTTTGTAAAGAAGAAGCAAGATTTCCAGAAAAGGGCAAGAAGACACAGCCTCATATGCCATTACATCTCTCACGTGTGTCTTAAAATGTCCAAGGAAATAAGGACTGACATAGAAAATCCATAGGTGGCTTCAGAGAACACTCTTGAAAAACAGGATCATGCAGCTGCCAGATCTGCAGTGATGCTGTTTTCTCTTGAATGGGTACTTGCTGATTGTATATACAGACAAGTATAAGATGCTTTGATTTCTCTCTCCTAGAGAATATTGTGCAGGGAAGCTAACAGACATAGGACAGAAAAACATACAGGATCTTTGTGACTGTACACTTCTTAACACATGTAAGTGTCAAGTGTGTAAGTTATGAAATTGTGTTATGTTACTGAAGGAAAAAAAGTAGAGTACAATTAGAGGGAAAAAAAAAAAAAAAGACAAAATGGAATAAATTCCCAAGCAAGTAATGTACTCTTTCGTCCCTTTAAATATATTGTAAAATAATTGCATGTATTATTTGTCAGGCAATCGAAGGCAGATTTTTCTGGTCACTTTGGAACTGAATTCAGTGTCCCTTTTGCTTGATTGCCAAAATTAAACTAGATTTAACTCACAACAGATCTGATTAGTAATTTATATAGTTTCCAAGGCAAAAATTTGCTCAGAGTCATGGTTTCATATCCTCTCATTTTCTATCTATTTGCTGTAATGAAAGCAATTTACCATATTTGGATTTATTTCAGGTTTGTTTGCTGTTTCATGTTCTGATTTATTTCCTAATTTTTTAAAAATAACTCACCTCCTAAATTACCCATGTATGCAAGTTAGTTATTTTTATTCTTGCTGTCAAATCCAGTATATTGCATCACTGTACCTCAGGTAATGACTCACTTCTGAATGATTTGGTAATTTGCTAAATTCCAGAAACTTTTATTGAGCATTTAAGAACCACCCCCCACCAATTTTTTTTTCTGAACTAGTAAAGGTTGCTAAGTGACAAGAATGTACTTATCTGCCACATCAGTTGTAGGCATTTCAATGCAAATAAACAATTTTACACACCCACATCATAAAAAATAAACATTTTATTAGTACATGCTATGAAAAGATGCAGTTTATTTTAACCCAGCTTTAGATGTGATATTTGCACTTGCATGACAAGAGTAAAGTGGTTTTTTGTCCAATCTCTATATTTTTAGGACCTAACTGAGAATGCAGTATTTTTACAAAAAGTTCATTTAATCTCTTGGTCGTCTACAACTAGTATTTCTTTTAAAAAAAATGGCAAATATATTTTGAAAGGATGTAATATTGGTGTCATTTTTAATAAAAACTACAGACTTGTCTTTGACATAAAGTATTAAGAAATACTTAAATGCACCTTTAAGTATTTCTTTTCATTGCTTTTATGCATTTTAGTGTAAAGTCTACAAGTAAAATTCAGTCAGGATGATAATGTGGATGTTGTGACACCCCATCAGCTATACAGACAGGTATAAAAATGTTTTGTATTGGCAACAGATACCCACTGTCACTTCCTTGCGTTTTTTAAATGTTTGGCTTTGCATATAATTGGACAGGCTAATATAGCTGTCAGTGAACAACTTCATAGATTTGATTTTATTTTACAGGGTGAGGATTTCCCATAACTTATGAAAGCTTTCTTCCTTACTTTTTCTTTGTTCACAAATACAATAATTTTCTGCATCATGTGAATCAATAGCAAAAACTTCCCATCTAATAGATGGTCAATATTCTGGACACTAAAAAGGTATTAAAAAATTAATTGAGGCACGTGTCTAGATAAAATATTTTTTCTAAAGATGGCCTAAAGTCAGTAAATGCAAAGATAGCAAATCTTCTCATAAAATCTAACTAAAACTATTCTTTTTCTTCAACCATGAATCTATACCCCTGACTGGTCTCCATCTCAAGGAAGAAGAAGAAAATTGCAATTCTCTTGCATTCTTTCTTTCTTATATTTGCTATGGTTGTTAAAGAGGTGCTATGGACATTTATAATGTGACATATAGAGTTATTTAACTAATTTGTGGAAAATATTAATTATTAAATAAAATTGAGTATCTTACGTTCTTAGTATTATGCTCTACTGCTCTTCGTTTGAAAATTCTTTTGATATAACAAGCTTATATTACACAGCTCTTGTATGTAATTCCTGTTTTTAACATTGCAAAAAATGTTTTAAATGCTGCTATTTTTTTACATCTTTTTTTGCTCATATTTATCTCAAAATTAACAAATCTAATCAATAATGTCCATTCAGATATTCTGTTGTTTCCTTGAAATCAACATTTAGAATCAACTGAAGATTTTATTTTATACCAAGCAAAAACTCAGTTGTTGGTTTGAATATTATTGATTGTTAATTCTCTCTGAAGTATTCTAAATCAGTGCAATGCCACGTAAGTTACCCACAATTTATTTCAACCTTCTATTTTCAAAGAAAATAAGCAAATTCAAAAAGAACAGGTCTCTCTGTAAAGACCTGAAGAATGTAATCTACCTTCTATCATGTACATGCTTGATGCTAAATGAATGTTAAGATTTATCCTCTGTAGGCTATCTTCTCACCTATAATAGAGGTCAACATCACTGCACAGACTTCACAGGTCTGACATCCTTGCAGAAAGCAGAGATAGATACACACATCATGGACAAACTCTGACATAGATACAGCTTACAACAGACTTCAAACTATGCCTTTGCTAGTCAATTTTTCTTATAAGTTCAATGTGACCAATAACACAGCCTTAGTAAAGAGCTTAAATACTATTTTAATTTCCTTGCAAATATTAACTCTTCCAAAAGTAATGGCAGAAAAAGAGATCTGTGTCTTTGAATATATGGGAACAAATCTGATTTCTGAAAAGGGTATTTCACTTTGATATACAGCCTTTAATTTAGCTTTCTATTTTCTATTCATCTTTCAGACGTCTGCTCATGACTTTAATCATTGTTTTTCTTACATTTCCATATACACAGGTCTGGATACTGGGAATTTCTTGGAAGATTAGGAAGGCAATAAAGACAGACCTCACATAATTTCCTTGAAAAGCAAAGTGTGGGAAACATCAAGAAAGGGGCAAGAAAATTAATTTGAGATCACATTCTGCCACTTCTTCCTAAAGTAAGGCTTTACATTGTGAATAGTGTCACTGTAGGGAGAAATACTTTTCAATACAAGACCCTGCAGAACAGCCAGGCCATTACTGGAGATCAACATGCACTTACAAAAAAAATCAGCAGTGACCTAAAATTGCATTTTAAGAGTGCTTTTAAGTCTTGTCTTTGACAATCAAATCAAAATGTAATGTTTGAAAATCTTTATTATTTTAAAATGTCTTTGTAAAACTTTTACGGGTAGTTGTATAGAAACACAAAGGCTCAAGCTTGGTGGTTCCTGTATTCACTGAATGGTGCCTTACTTTCTGAGTAACTGAATAGCTCTCCAACATGGGAATTAACCTGGCCTCAAGTGAAGAATGTCTGTTTTCAGAATTATCAAAGCAAGACTTAAGCTTCCGCATGAACCTTCAAGCTCTATTTAGGTGAACAGTCATCATGACTCCCACTCCTCAGACTGAAAGCTGGATGTATTTCCCAGGGAAATCCTCTTGTCTAACCACAAGGTAAACTGTAAGATTTACGATATAGAATTCTGTGGACTCTACTGAAAGGTATGGTTGCCTATATACATCTACAGCTGTCCCTTATGGCTTTAGAGTCTCTTGATCTATACATCATTCTACATAATTCATTTCAAGATAGTTTTGCTTTTTCTTTATAGTAATTTAAAAAAAATATGCTATTTAAGTGGACTTTCATTACTCACAGCTATAATGGAAATCAAATGTTTTCATAAATGCAGAAAAATGCTTAATTTACATGTTAGTCCTGGAAATGCAATGAACAGCAGCACAACACAAAGAGGCATTTTTGTTGCTTAAGACTTACTTACATTTAGTCTGAGAAGAGGAATTTTGAAAGTCCTAGTTTTTAAAAAATGCTCATGAAGCTGTACAACTTTACAACATCAAATTGAAGTAATACTTCAGGATTCCAAGAGGGATGATGAATTAAAGTTGACTGAGAAGAAAAATATAGTGCTTAAGTTAGGAATGGAAGATGATACAAAGAATTTGTCTCTACATATAAATGCTCTTTCAAATGATATGGGGAAGGAGAATATAGCTTAAAATGTTGCCTTAATGCTTGAGTTATGCTCTATTCTAGTTTTCAATTATACTAGAAAAGAAATTCCCGTGGAAATAAGGGAAAAGAAGGTGACATCTTGGAAGGAAAAGTTTTGGTACCCAAATGTAGTTGTACCCATACAATAGTTAAACTTTTGTCTCTGAAGCATGTTTGAACACATTAATCTATTGCCCTACCAGTTCAGGATGAAACTATTCTGGCACAAAATCTCAAAATCAAAGCGATTACATTGGCAATGTCCTCATGATGAAAAACGGAACTCAGTTATAAGTATCTAACCAAGTGCAGCCATACTAAAAAGGTCCTTACAGTCCTGTCTTGTGAATATTGCATCATTCAACTGCAATTTTAAGTTTATATGTTTAAATGGCAAACAATCAGACATACCTGGGGCTTCTGAAGCAATACGAATCAGCTTTTTCATGGCTTTTCTATTATGCAAGTAAAACACAGGAGGAGATAATGGGACGTTTTGTGACTAAGCTCCTCTTCTAATCTGCCAATCCTGCCTGTACTTGGAATGCGACTTCTGCAGAACTTAAAATATTAATTTGAAGACATTGCTATGGAGACTCTGAACAGAAAAGCTGAACTACCTGGTCTCTCTTAAAATATTTAAGCTTTTAATCATAAGGGATACTGGCACACATGCGAACTCAAGCCCTCTAAAGTGGGTTTCATAGATGTGTCGCTGCCATTTCAGCGGCAGAAACCGCGTGCCAACAGCAGTCCCCATAAGGACCGCAGATGAGGAATACAGTGAGGAATTGTTCCCTTTAGCATCTGTGGTCGTGTCGAGGCGCAATACATCGTGGAGATGTCGAGCCGCACCGTGCAGGTGAGGGGACTGGGAGAGACAATTCTCTGGGCCACTTCTTCTGCCGAGACCCCACGTCAGCCGAGAGCAGGGATTCCCAGAGGAGGCTCGGGGCGGGCACCGCCTCCGCTCCCTTGCCCTCTCTCCGCTCCCCCCGGCCGCTCCTCCGCGCCGCCTCTCCGCGGGCAGATGCGGGGGGCCGGAGCCGGCTGTACCCCGCCGAGACCTAGGGCTCGCCCCGCGGTCCCTGCCCGCCGCACAGCAGGGCTGGCAGCAGCCTCCGCGGGGACGGGGACAGTGGCCCCGCGGCTCCTCCCTCCCCGAACCCGGCGGGCGCCGCCCGTGGAAGGGAGCGGTGCCGGGGGCGATGCGAGCCCCGGGGCGGGCGCGCTCCCCCGGCGGGGACGCGCGAGCGGAGCGGCGGGCGGGAGGGAAGGAGCGCTCTGCGCGGAGCGCTGAGCACCTGTGGGCGTGACCGCCGGCCCCCTCCTCCTCCTCCCGCTTCCCGTTACTTGAAGGGGCAGCGCTGCTGTAGCGGCAGAGCCCGAGAGCGGAGCGGGCGGCGCAGGGAGCGGAGGCGGTCCGCCGCCGACCCTTCGTCTCAAGTGTTCCGGCCGCATCCCGCGCCTCCGCCCCGTCGAGCAGCAGGAGCGGTCGGGAGGGGAGCTCAGGCTGGACAGGCCGTGGGGGGCCGGGGCTGTTCTCGCCCTGCGGGCGCTGGGCCGGGGCGCGGATCGCTCTCTCTGCGCGGAGCTGCCCGGCGGAGCCCTGCCCTGCCCTCGCCCCTCGGTGGCCCCCGCGGCCATGCTGGCCTGGGCCGGGGGGCGGCGGTGCCCTGAGCGGGGGTCGCCGTAGAGCCGCGGGCGGGCGGCGGAGGCGCCGCGTTAGCAGCGCCGGGGCCCGCGCTCCGCCTGCGGGGGCTGTCCCCGGGACGGGGAGGCAGGGGAAGGACAGCCAGCGGAACAACTTCTGCAAATTAAAAACAGAAAAGAAAAAAATAAAGAGGCTCGTTCGTGGGACATCTTCGAAGCTCAGTACCACTCGAGGCATCCCAGCCGCAGTGAAACCCTCCGTGCTAGTGCATCCCACCACAGTGACAGGAGGAGAGCTGGCTGTGGCCGCTGTTCCCAAGCCCCGCGTGCTTTAGAGTCGCCTTGGCTTTCTGGCTGGAAGATGATTCCTGCAACAGGACCATGCTGCTGCTGATGAACAGCAGAGTCGCTGGAAGATGCCTTCCTTGAGGATTACACGTGGAGCAAGGCCATCAGTCAAGGGGAGAGCTGGCTGGTGAAACTGTCTGACTTTACCCCCACCGGGGAAGTGGCTTCAATGGCTCCATCTCCCAGGAGAAGCAGTAGGAAAGATGCCAGCGCCTTGCCAAGCATGTCCTCAACTTTCTGGGCTATCATGATCCTGGCTAGTCTCCTAATCGCTTACTGCAGTAAGTACATATTTGTCCTGGTGCTTTTGCTGAGCATAAATCCACACCCTTCCTATGTGAGGTAACACTTCAGGGGAAGGCCAAGCTCTGAAGCTGGCAGGCACAGGTACTGTGCCTTAGACTTGCCACTCAGCACATCTTCCCCCACTCCCCTATGGCAAAGCTGGTACTTTAATACTGCTTTAAATACTGGCATTTTAATACTGCTGCTATTTAATACTACAGGAGAGTGAGATGTTCTTAGGTTGTAGATGTTGCATTTCCACTCCAAATCTAATTCTAAAATCTCTTGGATTTTAGAAACAAACTTTCTAGCGGTAGTAGCCCTGATCCGCTGTTCACTATTTATTGTCAGATGTTACCAGATTTATCTGAGGCTGTTCCCTCCACATACATGCTCTTCTAACTCTGTCCACCTTCCATGAAGGGACAGCTGGTTTGCTTATGTTCATTCTTTTAGGAAGCACATACTTCATCAAGTGACAGATGTCTTAATATCCCTGGGATCATATGTGATCCTCTGAAATTCCACAGAAGCAAATCTTGGCACTTTCTTAGCACATCCTCAGCAGTTTAGTAAGTCCGTGTTGCCGTTTTTAGAGCTGCATCTCAGGTTAGCAGTAGAGTTTTTATATTCTTTTTTCAGGCTTGATAGATTTTCCATTAATTAAAGTGTTGCAGATAAGGTATATGTAAGAATCAAGTACTTGGACTATAAATACTTTTAAAGGTATTTTTTTTTCCTGCTTTTTTGTTTGTTTTTGGCCATTTTTGTTTGTTTTACTTTCAGCAAGAATCAATTTCAAGCAGTTATATAATGTAAATGGAGTTAATGCCCACACCTCAAGTTAGGGAATGCAAGTTAGTCCATAGCACCAGAGTAGGAAACTTGCAAAGAGAATAGAAAAGCAGTTTTTACGTTATAATAATAACAATAAAAGAAACACAATTTATCAGGAAGGACCCACACAGCTTTGCCAAAATGAATCTACACTGTATTTTCCCACCCTGAGCTGAAAGGGGTCTATAATTTACCCATGGTGCATATTGCTCTCATTAGCTGTAGCATAAAAGATTTTGTACTAGGCTTGTCTTGTTGAGCTGTAATAGGTGTAGGCTGTGATGAATAGGAAATAATGCTGGTTTGCAGGAGCATACCTGCTGCATTTCTTAACCCTCTGTTCCATTTCCTCCAACTGTATTGCACTGACCATTTTTCTATGTATGTGTTTTGGTTTTGTTTTTTTTTTTTTTTTGTTTTTGTTTTTTTTTTGGAAACAAGATTGTAACTGGTTAGGAGAACCTTTAATTAACTTCTGTTTTGTATATTACAGGGGTCCTTTATACTGATGACACTGAAAGTGAATTATGCCAAAAAGAATAACATATTTTGGAGGTTTTTTTGTAATTTAGCACATTTTGCATTACACTTCTCACTAATAAATTATATTAAACAGGATACAGTTTAAATAATATAAGTTTGTACATAATGATATATTCAATGTGGTAATGTAGAGAATATACTAAACAACATAGTTAGTTGTAAAATAATATATTGTATCATGGGAGTGCATATTATGGAATCAATAGTTCAAATGCAAAGGGAATTCAGTTTGGTGTTAGTGATAGGAAAAATTTTGTTAAGTTTGTGTTAGAAGTGTCCAAAGTGTCACAAGCTTCTTATGAGACTATATGAGATCCTCTGTGCATAATTCTAACCATGAACTCTGCCACTTTAAAAATTACTTATTTTTAGAGATGAGAATTTTGACAATGTTTTATCATAAGGAATGTAGTCATCCATTTGAATTGTTACATATTGTTTGAATTGAACATAATTGTTTCACTGTTTATTTTTTGCATTGTTTACTGATGAAAAATGCAAATATTTGCTGATAATCTGAAGGCATTTTCTAGTGTGCTTTAAGATCAGTTTCTAATTACTCCTTTCAGCCAGTGTAGATGGTGTTCCTCAAATATGTAGTACACTCTTCATTTCATATAGCACTGAAAGGCACCATGCTGCTTAAAATATGCAGTGTCAAAACACTCCACCATTTATGTAATACTTCACTGATTTGACAATTGCAATTCCAAATGTTAATGAAGCATCATGAACATTTTCTCTAGTGGTAGTATTTGAGACATTGAAAAAAATGGTTTATGCTCTGTGAAAAATCAAGATTAAAAAAAGTGAAGCTATTTCTAGGTAAAGCAGCACTTCAGATTTTATGAATTCTCTTAAAAATCAGCTAGAGTTTAATCAGCCTTTTTTTCGTCTGATGCCTCTTTTTGAAGAAAAGCAAATTTGGGGAGTATGTGATAACTTTAAAAAATGCTTTAAAAATAGCAGGATTGCCATATTTCATAGGAAGTAAAAGGAAATATTTTGACTGTGTAAGGTGGTCTCTATTTTCCCCACACCTCAGGTGTATAACAATAAAGGTGAATATATTATCAAACTAATTTTAGGAACCTAATATTTTATTATTTTATTGTTTAAGTCTACTGCAGTTTAACCCTGCAGCCTCCAAAACAAAATTTGGAAAATAACTTTTCCATTTTTCCTTTCTTAATAGCACTGTAAATACAATTTTTGATGTATCTTGCCTATTTCTATTTTTAATCTGTTAGTCTGACAAAGCTTATTTCTGAATCAATTATTTGAACATTGCTTCTCCTTTTAATTACTTTGTGAATCTTTGTTTCTGGAAGTGTATTTGTTGTACAAATGTAGTCATCCCTATTCCTGGGAGCAATCAGTAAACACCATACTTTAAGTTCCACTTTGCAGATAAACATATTTATAAAGAATGTTCTGGATGTACATGTACAACCCATTATCCTTTAGTATATGAAGCCCAATTATATTCCTACTGATGTGGTAAAATGATAAACTGATAATTTTTTTCTTTCTTAAATGTTTAGATTATACTTAGGGGTAATGGCTCCATCCTATGGTGGAAGAGAAACCTGCATCAAATCAATTAGGTTAGTTGCTATAGTGATAAATATAATGTAATATTCTCCATCTGAAGGAAAATGGTCTGATTTGAAAGGCTCTCAACAGGGGAAGACAAAACCAAAGTAGTAGAAATAGGCTGTTTATGGTCCTTGGTGTGACCAACAAGGAGTTATTTTACTAAGCAGAAGCATCATTAAATGCAAAAAACAGCCTCAGGAAGCTCTCCTGTTAGAGGGTGGCCACCTTCATGGCAATTCAGAATTAAAAGGGTTGTTTTTGATTCCAGACATGTATCTTGCATACTTGCTTAATAAACAGTAGTAAACCAGAGAGAAGTACCTACAGTGAGTACCTCACATAGTGTCTTTTATTGTTGTAAAGGTAAAATGAATAGGTTTGTTGTTATGGGTTTTTTTAAATTCTTTATAACTGGAGTATGTATTTCTGTTCATGCTAGAAAGTTTTGTCAAATTAAGGAACTTCTACGTGGTATCACATTTGCATGCTACATTAGGAATCTAACATAGTTTTGATTCAAAACTACTTTTAAGTACATTTATTCAGTTGACTTTGCTATAAATACTGAAAAGCTTTTTATATGTAAATGGTAACTTTTTAAGCAATATAGGAATCAGCTTTTAGCAAACTTATGGCAGTTACAAGCTTTTACTTTTCCTTTTTTATACTGTTTTCTAAGCCTAATCAGTTGAACGCTAGAGCCCTGTGCTGTTCCGTTAAGGTAATACTTCTGAGGGTGAGTAAATGGGTTTTTTTGAATGGGTACCAAAATTGAATGGTGCTTGGAACATTGACCTCCATGCTTTGAGTATAGTGTATGGAAGAGAGCAGTATGAAAACCAGCATTTATGCTTACTACTGATGATAGTAGGAAAAAGGGGTCTAAAAGTCCAGAATGCAAAGTATTTCCTGTAACATAATACAGAGATAATTTTGCTATTGCTGAGCAGGGCTTACACAGAGCCAAGGCCTTTTCTGCTTTCCTTATTGCCACACTGGTGAGGAAACTGCAGGTACATGGCAGGTTAGGAGGAGGCACAGTCAGGGCAGGTGACCCCTAATGACCAAAGGGATGTTCCAGACCATGTGCCATCATGCTCGGTATATGAAATGGGGGGAAGAAGGAGGGGAGGTTGGGAGTGATGGTGTTCATCTTCCAAGTCATTGTTATACAAGATGGAGCCCTGCTTTCCTGGAGGCAGCTGAACACCTGCTTGCCCATGGGAAGGGATGAATTAATTTCTTGTTTTGCTTTGCCTGTGTGCATGACTTTTGCTTTCCCTATTAAACTTACCTTTCTCTCAACCTATGCATTTTCTAGGTTTTACCTTTCTGATTCTTTCCCCAGTCTTGCTCATGGGGACTGAGTGAGCAGCTGCCTGGGGCTGGGTTCCTGGATGGAGTTAAAACATTAAAAAATATTATATGAATTTATATTATGTTAACCTTTATTAAATTGAGATCCTGCTACATATTGGGTAGACATGGCTCATTTGAGAAATACCTTTTCATTTTCCTGTTCTAGAGTTACTTTCTGTCTAAAAGACATGGGCTAGTATGGTCTCCAGGTCTTATTATTTCCTTATTTGAGACTGACAGCAGGAATGGCAATTAACTGTGACTGTCATCTGGCCACTTCTACAACAGGGGCTACTATGTCATCATGCATAGGCTACTGAACAGCTGTTAGATGGTAAATGGTTACTGCCCATTTATGTTGAATGCAAACAAGTCAGCTCTGAATGAAAGCCTTCAGCTCCTGTTATTGATCTGTTGTCATTCAGGTCCCTTCTGTTTTCAAAACTGAAAACCACAGATTTTTAAAAAATCCGTTTACCTGATCTGTAACTGTATTATATTTTCTGCAAGAATTACTCTGTATGTATTTTTCCCAAACTCTGTAGGATGTGACATAGAGAACAACTGTTCTAAGTCAAACTTTTTTCAGTCTAATTTGTATATAAAAAGGAAAAATAATGCCTTTATGACATTAAATAGGAAAAATAAAATATTAAAATTCTGGTTTTTTATGTACTGTCCCAATTTCTCCTTTTGAGGCAGACTCAATTTTTGTGATAAAACCAGTGCTTGGAAGTTGATGGCTTCTACAGCATACTACCTGTCAGTGTGAGTACCAAATTGACACTGAGATTGTCTCACCAGTTGTGCTGTAGTCTGTCCAGATGATGTATTACATAGAAGTCCTTGGCATCAACATAAGAAATGTCTTCTTACTGCTTTGAATGTTGAATTTGACCCGTTTAAGGCTAAGTAAGCACCATTACAATTTCTCAAATGTGTTTGATTTTGGCAATTCATACTTCCATTGCACGTATAACCACTGATGTGGTTGGACAATGGGAAGTAGGTAGGGAGGAGAAACTAGAAGGAAAATGGATATTTTCAATTAAATATGTGGTTGAGAAATATTCTATGTCTTTCAGCAGGATTGACAGGACAGAAATTGAGACCTCTTCGACAGTTTGTTTTGTGCTCTTTATGTAATGTACTATTTTTTTCTTACCATTTACTATGAAAACAGTACTGGGGCCATGGAGTAGAGCTCTGCTGCTCCAGCTAAGGGTATGAGCATGAGATGGATTAGATTTTCTTTTACTGGGGTCCTGTTAATCTTTTGGTCTTTCCTTGCTGATGCCACTGAAGAAGTAGTAGAAAGACCTACGGTATTTTCCCACTCATTCTTCTCTGCTAGAAGGGGATGGTATGAAATATCTCAGTTTTTAAGGTGTAATTTAGTGCTTTCTTAGAGTGCTCTAACCACAAGGTTATTACATGAAAAAACCCACATTGACAGCTAGTCCAGCATCTGGCATGTCAAATATTGTTTGTTAGTGGTGTGCATTGAATGTTGTCAATAACTCAAAAATGAACTTGGATACTGAGCCTATATACTTCTGTGTTAGATATATAGGCAAATCCAGGCAGGTTTGCTTAGCCACAATCTTCCTGGTCTGCATATTCTTTGTTGCTAAATTCAAACTAGAATGTTTCCACGCTTGATCTCATGTTTGATCAGGTGTGCTGTTCCACTGCTGGGCTGGGAATCTATTTTTTTTTCCCTGTGTTTAAGTCTAAGTTAGACTGCTTTTTGGACAGATGGTTGGCAAATTTGCTTATTGTCAATGTTTTGAAAGTCATCTCTTCCTGCATTTATGTTAGCCCTACAAATAGGAAAATGTTATGTGGTGACTATTTGAAAATATATGAACCGTATTTAGACTGTTTTCCAATATTTTTGGTATAGAGGTTTATTTCAAAGAGTTTGTGCATTCTTTTCAAAAAAGGGCTGTTCATGAATAACAAGTAAAATGGTAGAGGGCTTTGCATGTGATGTGATGCATGTGATGACCTTTGGAACTCTTCCAAACTTTATGGCCTGTGTATTATTCTTATCTCTGGACTGCTTCTTCAAACACTTGATTGCTCTCAGATAAGAGGAAATCATCTAACTGGAGTGAGGAGTATAACTATTTTTTAAAAGGGTTTCTGAGCAGCAACCCCTCTGGTTTTCTCCTGAGTAGCATCCAGTTACTGAATATCATCTGTGCTTTTGCATGTCATAGCACTTCTCTTTGTTGCCTGTGGAGAAGTACAGCAATAAGGAAGTTGCTTCTCTGGAAGAATGTGATATTTATTTTGTCAAATTGTATCTTGCTTTTAGACAAAATATAAACTATATGTACAGAAACCTTAAATTTTTCTTGTTACCGTGCCCATCAAGGCTGTAGGTTGGTGTGACTTACTTATAGTTCTGATGGTTTTTTAGTTTGCTTATATATGTTTGTTTATTTTGTATATTTCTGCCTTGTGGAATCACGGAATGTTATGTGATGGAAGGGACCTTTAATGGTCAGCTAGTCCCAAACTCCCTGCCATGGTCAGGGCCACCTTCCTCTAGACCCGGTTGCTCAGAGCCGCATTCCAGGGATGAGAACTTTTCTGAGCAACCTGTTCTGGTTCCTCAATGCACTCACATTAAAGAGGTTCATTCTTATATCTAATCTAAACCTCCCTATTTCAATTTGAGGCTACTAATACTTTGAAATATTGCCCCTTATCCTATCACTAAATGGCCGAATAAAAGGATTCTCTTGAAGCCTGAGTTAACTCATGCCTTTATCTGACCCTTGGCTTCAAGAATCCTCCTCCACTGTTATATTTGCTCTTCCAACGGGAGAGTGTTTTAACAGGGCAGGATCTTATGATGTTTTTAGGATCACATACCTTACATAATAAAACATCCTTCTGCCTTTGCCTGAAACTGACAGTAACAATTTATTCTATGACCTTATTGTTCATTCTAGTGTTTGGAAGGTCTGATAGTGGGACTGCCTCTGGTTTTGTTTTGTGTGGAGGTTAATTCCAGAACACAGTTAACAGATGTGTCCTGTTTGTATTTTCTGTACCAGAAACAGCCCAGAGTAAAAACACAGAACAGAATGCCTGGAAGATTGGAAATATTTCAGATTGCAATTTTTATTTATTGGGTTGATTCCTGTTTTTTCATCCATTGCAGGGGAGAATTGTATTGACCAACTTTATTTAAGCATAGCTTTAGAACCTGATGATTCTGTTATGTCTCATCTGAGAGAAGGGTCCTGAATTCTTACAGAAAGGAGAATTCACTACATATGGGAAAAAAATCACTACATATGAAATGAAGTTGAACAAAAAGTACATGGGAATTCTTTCTGAGTTACTGCTAGTCCTAGTATAATTTATGGTGGCTTTGACCTTTGCTCTTGGAACTCTTTTATTTTTTTTTTTTTCTGATTATCTTACAATGCTGATCTTGACAAATGTGTTCTAAGAGATGATACACTGACAAATAGAGATACCTTTAACCCTGACTACCTCTATCACTCTTCATGCTTTCAGCTATCAATATTCCTTTTAGTGGATATTTAATTTTTCCATTGAATAGACCAGTGCAAAGTTTGGCAGAGCATCTTAGCCAGATGACAGAAGTGGGTTTAAGCTGAGCAGTTGCACTGTTCATTAAATGGCTCAGTTGAACGCAGAAATGTTGAAATGCTGTGGGAACACTGGCTTCTGGCACTTCTTCTGGCAGACCCAGAGGAAGCACACAGAAGTGATCAGGGGGCTGAAGCCTATGAAGACCAGTAGAGAGAGATGGAGTTATTCAGCCTGGAGAAGAGAAAGCTTAGGGAATGCCTTAGTTACAACCTTGCAGTATATCAAGGGGGCTTGCGAGAAAGATGGAGAGAGATGTTTTACCAGAGCCTGTAGCGACAGGACAAAGAACAATAGTTTAAACTGAAAGAAAGTAGATTCACATGGGACATAAGAAGTCTTTTACTGTGAGTGTGGTGAGACACTGGCACAGTTTGCCCAGAGAAGCTGTGGATGCCCAGTCCCTGGAAGTGTTCAAGATCAGGCTGGTTGGGGTTTTGAGCAACCTAGTCTAGTGGAAGGTTCCCCCGCCCATGGTAGTGGGGGTCGGAACTAAATAATCTTAGAGTCCCTTCCAACCCAAACCAGTCTATGACTTTTTTTTCTCTTACTTTAAATTAAACAAATACAAGTGTAACAGATATTGAGAATTTACCTGTTGCTGATAACATTCTCTTGCATTACTGAAGGGGTTCACTGGTTTCTTGTATTTTGAGCCAAAATGAACCTTCTACTTAATTAGACCTTGGGTAGATGCTTTTCTTGTGTGCAACCTAAAAGAAATGTGGCTGTTTTTTATTATTTATTTTCTATACTGAATCCAATGTAGTTCTCTTTATCAGCTTGAATCATAAAAAATGGAAAATTCTTTCCTGAATTGAACTAATATAATAACCTGAGTTCTTATTGAAATAATTTTGTTGAAAAATATCAGAAAAGTTTTACAGAGGTTTCTAAGTATCTACTGTCAGTAATGCTCTACTGAACATTCATTCTAGGGTGAGGAGTATATATGGTTATGTGTGTATATGTGCTCAGCAAAAAAAAAAAAAATATTTAAAATAAAAATAAGAGGCTTTAAAATTTGATATTTGATTTGAAAGGTAATAATTTTTATGAAATTACCTGCTCTAAAGCATTTGACCTAACATGTGCTTACAGAGCATAATATCTGGAATAATGATTCTTCTAAGATATCATTTTAAAGAACTTTCATAGATATTTTCATTTTAAGTTATCAGCTCCAGCCAGAAAACAAACAAACAAAACCAGCAAACCTAAATATAAATTTTATGAAAGTCAGATCCTTATCGATTAAAAGAAACAGCTGACAAATAATTTCATCTGAACAGGATGGGTCTTTCCTTACTTTAGATTTCTGCAGTGTAGTCATCTATATTTACCATAATCTCATTTTAAAGTCAGTGAAAGCATAAACATTTTCATAGTGCAGTTCATGTGACCTTTTTAAAATACATGATAGAGATTAGAGTTTGATGTAAATTGTGCTGCAGAAATGCTTGTTTTTGTTGGCAGATAGACAACATGCTATGATTTTAACATGAATGTTATCACATTAATCCAGTCCATCATTACAGCATCTTTAGGATGTTGCTCTTCCTATTTCCAAGGCCTACATTTAATATTAAAATGTTTAATGCCAAGTAACTGGTTCAGTATTTCTATAGGAAAGAAAAACACAGAAAAATGGGCTTGTGATACACAGTGATTAAGACTGTAGGCCCAGGTATTGAATTAATGCAGCAAAGGATTTGTACAATTCGAGGGATGTAGTTGGCATAAATTACTGGGATTTTCTGAAGACATCTTTGCAAACAGTTTTAATCCCAAGTATTTTTTGCAATGTTTTTTGTTACTTTAAGTTCTCCAGTTTCCTTGCCAGTATTGTCACACTCTGGACACTCTAAAAATACCGTCTTTCCCCAGGAACTGGAACCTATGTGAATTTCAGTGTGTACCAAAGGTTATCAGCTGTACCATTCATTTTTTCTCTTTTTTAAGCCTCTTCTGTATGAAACAATATTGAGCACATTTTCACCATGCAAACTTTTATAGTGTGGTTAAAACATTTGAAACACCTTCATCTACTACTGACTTAGGTAAGGAAAGGTTTAAAGGTGAACAATTTCTACACGTTTAGAAGAAGCTGCAGGGGCAAACAAATCTGAAATGCTTACCTTGAATATAAAAGCAGATATGAAGAAAATAAAAGCTTAGTATGAAAAATGTTATGTGGCTCTTTTTGAGAGGATATTGGTCTTTATGACTCGAGATGTTCCTCCAGTTCTCCATTCTTCAGTGTAAGTGCTATTTCTACAGTCCTTTTCATCTGGAGAGATTTGTTGCCTTCAATAGCTCATTGTTTCACGAATACGTTTTTGTTCAAGGAATATATTGCTTTTTACCTTTTTTCACAGTAAATATATCTTCATGAATTCTTTGTCTTAAAGCTGTTCAGTTCTGTTTGTACTGCCTGTAATTAGAGATGTCTACCTTAATCCTGTCTCAAATATAGAATGCCTTACTCGTCATGGTTTTGAAATGGTATTCTCCAATTTAGTATTCTCACTAAAAGACCCCAAATGTTGTTCCCCCTCCACCCCACCTTCTGGTGAAGGCACAAAACATTATGGGTTGAAAGAAGAACAATTTACTGGAAACAGAAATGAGAGAAGAAGTGAAAAGTGACAGCAACAATGGTAATAAATATGTGCAAAAGAGAGTGATTAATGTACAAAAATGTTCACTATGGACTGTATGAGAATAAACAAGACCTGACAGTTCCCCTGCCATGTTTTCTTGACCAAAAAGAACCCCTTCTCCTGGTAATGACCTCTGGTGATATGGAATAATCTCTCTTTCCTAGGCATGCCCCCTCCCAGCTACTGCTAGAAATTAGCCCTGACATTTGATGGCAATGTAGGTATGCATTGGCATATTGTACGTAGACATTGGAATACTCCTTGGCATAAATATTATACTGGCTTCATAGGTTTGATATTGTACTGACAATAGGTGGTATTAAGAATCATTGTCTATTGTTTTCTCTGATAATTAATCTCTTTATAGAGGAAAAGAATGTGCTTTAGAATCCTCAACTTCAAAGAATGAAACTAATCTTTTCCCGTAGTATTTTAATTTAAGCATTTACACAAATATCAAATCATGCACCTGTCTAGTTTTCTTAGTAAATTTTCTGTAAATTATAGGGGTTTTTTTTGTCTTCTTCAAAGAACACAAGAAAAAATCTCCTACAGTATCTAATTAGAGCACATTTCCAATATATTTCACTACCTTTCCTTTCACTGTTTATAATAAATGAGAAACATTTCCTTCCTGAGGGCTTATTTTTAAATTTAGTGTTCAGTGTTGGCATCGAGTTCCAATATTAGTTTTCTATCTTCTGTATTTTTCAGTTTTGCTTCCTTATTTTTCTTATCTAAGGTCAGGTGAATTGCCCCTACTGTTTGTCTTGCCACTTTCTGAAGTGCTTTTCTGTTAGTTGGCATGACAGGTACTGCTATGTGAATCACAGTTTGTCAGTGACTTCTCAGACAAATTAACTTGATATATGTGTAGAGAATTTTTCTCCCAACTGCTAGTTCTACAGAGATTTGAGAATTGAGCTTTTTTTATGTTGCTTTTTTTTTTCTACATCAGGTTCTCTGAGCCCAATTATAAAGACTGTGATACAGCATACTGTAGTCTTGAGTCTAAGTACCTTGTTAGAATTTAGTTTAAGTTTTCTTCTGATATTTTCAATTATTTTGGAAGTATATTAGGCAACAGATATGATTATGCACAGAAGGTTGGTACTGAAGTACTGAGGAAAAAATATGCTTTCAGTTTCAGTGCATGTAATTTGAACAAGCCTTTTAGGTTGCCAGGATTCTGGAGAGCCCTGGTAGATGTGATGGTTATGTATCAGTTGTCGTGACAAGAGCCCCTGAATTTCAGATGGCTGTCAATATTACTGAGATCCTATATGTTTCATGTGACAAAGGACACCTGTGGTTTGGCCAAATAGTATCCATTTTTCCAGGAACAGAAACAACTGTCTTAAAAGTGGGTGTCAGAAAGCTAGAACTTAAATCATAGCTAGTTTTTGGTCTTTGTTTGAAGGTGATGGTGACATAAAGCATATGGAATGAGAATTACAAAGCTCTTCTGTAAAGTCAAATAGCAGCATTTCTGAAGTATGATTTTGACCAATTTTGTGTTCTTACTTTGCTTCTGATTTACTCTTCTCATAATTCTATAAATTAATGTATTTAATGTAACACTGTAGCTGAACTTAAGTGAATAAAATGTAGCATTTTTTCCCTACATCTCTAAATCTGCAGTTTTTTTCTTTCATGAAAGATCAGAGATAGTTCCATGAGTTGGATGTTGTTGCTTCTGTTTCAATTTTTAATTTATTTAGAAGGAAAAAATACACATTTAAAGAAATAATGGAGGAGTAAAATTTTGAGTTAAATCAGGTACATGTAATGGAGAACTGCCAGAGAAAATTCTGTCATTAAACAATGAAAGATTCTGAGTCCACACTGAGGCTTTTGTGTGTGTTGGTTGCTTTTCCTCTTACCCACATCTCCTTTATCTCATGGATATCTCTTTTTTTTCTCTTCCTGTCTTGGTCTCCTATTCAGTTCAACATACTTTTGCTGACAGACTTTCACAGTTCAGATAAAAACAAAATAAGCAGAGGGATGCACATTTGAGAAGACATTTGATAATCTGGATCATCCACTTTAGTTTTGCTTCATGAAACAAATGTGTCTCTCTCGGTCTTTCCCACAGGTCCCCGAGTCTGAGCATTCCTGCTAGTCAGGAGGCTGTACCTGCTGCGAGCACACACTTCTGCCTCCGTGCTCAGTGCCAGAACTGTTGTAGTGCAGGAATTAAAGTGGTTACAATCTGTCAAAATGTTCATTCCTACCTTTTGTAGTATTTTAGCTGAGAGACAGGAAAATCAAGATCTTACAGCATGTGTATTGGCAAATTCATTTACTTGCTGTGTACACTTAACTGGAATCTTGGCCGTAAGGCTCATGAAATGTTGCAGTGCTTGCATCTATAAAACACAGTAGTGATAACCATAAAAGTGTATTTTCTCCTGCATTGAAAGTAGTTCTTGCTGGGACTGTTCTCAGACAGAATGCGTGTTTTTTGATACATTTAACTACTACGTATATTAACAGTTTCTATTATTCCAGGGAAAATACCACTATGTTTATTTACTAAAAACAAGGAATTTGAGCAAGTTTAAGTACACAAGATGAGGAATGATTTATTTTATGTAAACAGTTGAAAAGCTTCTCTTTAAATCACAGATGATGAAAGGGTATTAATGGTGAAAAGAAGAAGATTTTTTTTTTTTTTACTTGGATTTAAGATGACTAATATTGAAACAACACATTGGAAATTTGCAGTGGTGTCAGAGCCAGTGGAACTAACAAAGGAAGAAGAGCTTCCACATATGAAACACGTGCAGATAATATCAAGACATATAGCAAACTCTCAATATTTCTTACTCTGTTGAAATTAAATATACAGCTTGTTTTGAAACAAGCTAGATTTCTAAAGGTGGCTTTGAGGTATTACTTTAAATGTGCTTTAGTTCTTTGTTCATTCTAGTTTCTATATCACATTTTAAGAATTTTTCATCTAAATGTGAAACTTTTATGAATACCAGAAATTAGTATCTTTTGTTCCTACAGCCTATTTTGGAGAGTGATTCTATCTGTACCAAGTTCATGTACACATAGCATAAGCCTCATTTTATAGTAGATTTTCTTCCCCATTGCCCCATTTCTATCTGTACCAAGTAGAGTCCATGTACACAGAGCATAAGCCAAATTTTATAGAAGATTTTCTTCCCCATTGCCTGACTAGATTCTATACAGATGAAAAAAACAGGTCTGTGTCAGATCACATAGAACTACAGAATTAATAAGGTTAGAAAAGACTTTTGAGATCATCCAGTCCAACTTATGACCTTACACCATCTTGCCAGCTAGACATTGGCAGTAAGTGCTGTTTCCAGTGTTTTATTAAACATCTCCAGGGATGGTGACTCCACCAGCTCTCTGGGCAGCCCCTTCTAATGCCCAGACACTCCTTCTGTGAAGAACAGATGAATCTCAATTAATTCAAGAAGATGAATCTCAATTTTCCATGAAGAGTATTGATTGTAAGTTAACAGTATGTTTCTAAACATGACTTCATTTTCTTCGTATGTTTTCAATAACATTGAAAAAGAGTGATTGTAGGGTCTGATTTTTCAGAATAGGCCTAATGCAACTGCTATTTTTGCCTTTTATAAAATATTTACTACCTCAATGAACTTAAATATTATTTTTTAAAGAGAAGGGAGCAATAATCTATGACATATGTGAGCAGGAAATTTGGCTGGTAGATGATCAGGCAAAAGAAACTAGTCTTTTTTTACACTTCAAATATGAGGTACAGACTAATTATGTGAAGCCTAAAAACATGTGTCAAAGAGTTTTATGGGCCCCATTACCTTTCAAGTTCATAAAACACTGCCAACAAGCATGTCCCTCTCTCTCCTTTGGAGAATAAATAGCTCAATTAATTTATAGGAGTGTTTCCATTTTGTGTGTAAAAGAAGAAAATGAAGGTAAAATTAATCTGAATAAATTGGATTTGTATTCTATTAATCTTGTGGGAATTAGTATCACAGTGATGCTAATACCATCATAAAATTTTTGTTGCTTACACTTCATTGTGAAGAATGACAAACATAATTGTTTTCTTAGAATGGTAATGAGTACAGAAGTTACTTTCATGGACCAGTGTAGGTCTTTGAAAGTTTGAACTAAGCTTTGTGGACATTTTTATTACTTAGTTGGCTTTTTTGAATTTTGTCTCTTTTGAAGCTTCATTTCCACATAAAATCACGGTTCCTTCCTCCTTTCATACATGTAGAAATGATCTGGAGCAATGACTGACCAGTTCTCCAGGACCAACCCATGCTTGGTAAGTTCCAGTAAATCTTAGATTAAATCCAGGGAAGCATTTTTTGATTCCATGGTATCTGAACCAAAGATGAGGAAGAAAATATACCTTTGAAGCTGTGACCTGTTTTAATGCCACAAATGTATTTGTAAATGGAAATTATTCCAAAGAAAGGTTTTTTTGAGCACTTCTGTCATGCTTCACGCATTGTTTTGGCCTTCCTGGATTCAGTTCTCACCACCTCTTCTCTAAACAGGAGATTTTTACAGAATTTGTTTATGTTCATACTTGATGCAGGGTAGAGTTGAATTCTGTGTGTGGATTCTGCTTCTTGCACTTAGCAGATCTAGATCCTGATGAAAAGTAAATAGGAGGAGTGCAACCACTGTGAGAGTCTGAAGATGGCAGAAAAAATGAATGGTACTTTCCCATGTTTATGGTTTGAGAAGAATAGGCCGAGTAATTTCAGGCTGTCAGTGTTTGCTGTCTGCAACTGTCTTTGGGATGAAAGTTGGAGTATTTGGAGATCAGCTATATCAAAGGTGCCAAGTCTATTAGAATGGATATGACTGTCTTCCTTTTCCCTACAAAGCAGAGGTCATCCAACAGAGCAACGGTGCTGTCTCAGGCTGGCGGCCTGGTCTGAAGCCCAGCTGACAGGTGGTGTTAGGCAGAAGGGTTTTTTACTACTTTACTGAATATTTTGCTTAGAAAAAGGTGATCAGATTTTGGCTAGCAGCTGAGAACATGTCCAGCACTGAGACATCAAAGTGTTGGTTTAGTACTTTTAATGCTTGGCCAGCAGTCATAATCAAATGGCCAGTCTTTCTGAGTTACATAAATGTACGTTTATGCACATGCACATTAAAACTTGACATCTATGTCTTGTAACTGTGTTTACAGAAAAACAGATACTTCACTACTTAGAAAATATTGTGTCAGATTCTCTACAGGAAAATAATTAGCTTGACCTCATTTTTAAAGAATAGTACACTTATTGAAATAGAAGAAAAGCTATTGACATTTTCTTTTACTGGATTGACATAGGAACAAAAAGAATAGGGTAAGGCTTATTAATCTTCATTAAATCCCCGTGCATCTTTTGTTCCTCAACTATGTAATTCTTCACTTAGAAAACTGATGGTAAAAAAATCCCATAATAATTTTGGGTATCCTGTTTCATTGATCAAGTTATTAGAACTTGCAATGAAAAAGAAATAATGATAGAAAGGGATGAAGTGGTAACTTTCTGTTTATACTTCAAGGCTCCCTTTTGCAAGAGTCTCCTGATACATTTAGGTAGCTTCTAGTCACAGCTACCAGTGAGTGACTGAAGAATTTATTCTAAGCTGCAGTTGTGTATTCTTGACCACTAATATGTGTGAACAGAGCAACAGTTAGTAATTATAATTAATTTTAACATTGAAAATTACTTAAAAGTCTACGTAGTTTTAATGCATTTTATTTCAATGCTTTACCGGTAATTTTCAAACAATCTACTGGCAACATCAATTAGTCCCAAAGTTGAATCCATTTTTCACTACAAATGTTGTGATTTTTTAAACAGCTGTTTCCCCTCCTGTTCTTCATATAATAAAGAGTACAGCTTCTTCCTACTAAATGAAAAGTATGAATAATTTTCTTTTACATATACAATCAGATAGCTGTTGTAATAGTCTCTGTATGTAGAATTTGTTGTTTGGCTGGTTTCCTTAGTTTAGAACAAATTCTTTGATCATGGCATTTGCTACAGTATGAGCCTCAGATGTTTTGTATTGAAGCATAGGATCTAAGCAATACTAAAGAAGGGATTGTATCTAATACTTGAATAAGTAAATGCATTTGGGGTGAACATATCTCCTTTAGCATGCCTATTTAAATTGTACTGATACGTTATCTATGAGAAAAAGTGTAACACCAAGGGATGATTAGTGAAGAGCATCATATGAGTTTCATTGAGAAGATGATGGGAGGTAGTGCTGCTTCTCCACTTGGCCCTTGTGAGGGGGAGGGTCTGGCAGGGGCCACAAGAATGAGTAGGGGTCTGGAGCATCTCTGTTATGAGGAAAGACTGTGGCAGCTGGGCCTGTTTAGTCTGGAGAAGGGCAGACTGAGAGGGGCTCTCATCAAATATCTCGAAGGCCCATGTCAAGAGGATCTGCTAGACTTTCTTTCATGGTGCCCTAAGACATGATGAAAAGCAATGGCAATAAACTGAGAAACAAGATGTTCCACTTCAACATGAGGCAGAACTTCACATCAGTTGTGGCAGAGCCCCGGAACAGGCTGCCCAGGGAAGTTGGAAGAGTCTCCCACTCTGGAGACATTCCAAACCCACCTGGACACATTCCTATATAACTTGCTCTAGGTGACCATGCCTTGGTAAGGGGCTGGAACAGAAATCCACCCAAAGGCTGTTCCAACCCTAACTATGCTATGATTCTGTTTCTTAATTATCAGCATGAATTTCTGCAGTAAAATGAAAGATTATCTATCATCTTCCAGCAACAGGGATCCTTGGCGTGGGGGTTAGTTGCAGGAGAGCTGTGAATCATAACTGGAATTGTGAAAAAGATGTGTGACCCCAAGGTGAATTAGAAAATAGAAAAGCATTAATGTCACTATAGGCAGCATTGTTTAGCCTTGATTAGCAAAGCCATGAATAATTGTTGTTATTCAGAAACTCATGCTGAACTAGGGAGAAAAGTAATTGGACATTTGGAAAAATGGAATGTCCCTTCTAGAAATGAAGTTGAAAATTGCTTGGCTTGTTTAGTCAACAAACAGCTGAAAGATATAAAGTACATAAGAATAAAGAAGAAAAAAAGATTAAAAAAGAAGACAGTATTAGTTCAGGATTAAGAGGAAGTGGAATTTAATTGATTTAGAAACAGTATTGTATTATATAGAGGCCTGTAGTACCAAGGCACTTGATTTGATTACTTGAAGAGATCTCATGTAGACTTTTGTTTGTCTGCTGACTCTTTTGGTCAAATTGGTTTCAGACAGATAGCTTCCTTGAGTGCTGTGGCTGGATAAGAATGTGTAGGATCATATGACTGAGATTACTCCTTCCAATAAGTCTTCACTTGATCATGGAATTACCTATGGATTACTGTCTTCATCTCTTGATATCTCTGACAAGTTGATTAGCTCCCTTGGACTGTTTGATAAGTCTTTTTAAATGCAAGTTTTATTTTACAGATGGAATGACTTCTGTTCATCAGTATGGTATGTTCTTATCTGTAGGACTTCCCCAGATGGGTCCTGACAGAGATCCATATCTTCTGTGTAACATGTCTTCTGTTGAAAAGGCACATTTAGGTACCCAGAGTTGTCTTGATGTAATTTATTTATCATTTTATGGGTTATAGTTGTATTTAGTTCAGTTCTTTATGCTGAAACACAGGAACAAATTTACTTGCTTGCATTAACCAAGTATTCAGCCCAATACTCACAGAGGTAGCTACAAATGTGTACTTAGGGAAATCTAAGGACAGAACAGGGCTATAGGACACTTGTGTCTCAGGTTTTCCATTCCCAAGCTGTGCTTAGGGAGCCTGCAGTTGAATGAGATATAGGGGCATTTAGTAAATGAAAATTTAAATATATTAACTCCATTCAGCATGGCTGTTAGGAAATTTTTATTTTCTTGCCTCTTGTATTTCCTGGGATCACTGGACTCCACTGTAACTGGTGTGATTTGGAATGGCAGTACTATGCTATAAACTGTATACTGTGACAATGGGCAACAAAGTATAGGAATTGGGAAAACAATGATTAATTGTGACATTAAAGTGATTTAATGTGATCTTTTTTTCAGTATGACTGGTATTTGGTTTGTTAATTCATGATCACCATGTAGCATTTTTTATCATACACGTAGCAAAAGTCTGGAATAGGAAATGAGAACATATAATGCTACATCTTTAAATAGAAATATGTGTTATGATGATAATATCAAGCGCTCATGTCATGTATTCTAGATCTTCTTCCTTTCTTTTGATAATTTAGGAATAGCATGCTGTTTGTTTCATAAAATAATTCTTAAAAATCTGTTGAGATGAAATTCTGTTCTATAGCCCCTTCTTGCAATTTTCTGGTCAGTTCAGAAACAGGCTTTTTTTGGGGCCATAAGGAAGCATTCAGTTTTGTGGGAATTTGTTACAGCATTCTTTTTCTTTTTTAATAATACTTCTGAAGATAAACAACATGAAGTAATTTCTAGCTAAAATTTTAAACAATAGTTAAGCCTGTTGAAAGTCAGCAGGAGTGGAATGGTGAACTTCACTAGAACTCTTTAAAATTGGGATTATGCAAAACTGATTGAAGTCACTTTCCAACTCAAAGATGTTGAAGTGAATCCCTAAATCTCTACTGTCCCTCTGGTATTACAATGAATAACGAACACTCCATATTTCACTTGCTTAGTTGATCAAAGAAGTGGATTTCAGAAGGCTCACTGGGCTTCTGAAGGCTTCATCTTTCTTTGCTGAAATGGGGACTGAGATTAGCTTTAGAATTCTGACTCTTTAATCAACGTGACTTTTATAAACTCCAGTTTATTTCCTTTTAGTTGACAATCCTGTAGGATTTTTTGGTTTTAATGTTGTTATAGTTTCTCAGCAACTTTTAAATGAAAAATTTGCCCAAAATTCTAGATTAAAGGAGCACTTTAGATTATTATTAAATTCTTTCACTTAGTAAGCAGATTTGAGCCAATTGAGAGGTGATTATTCGCAACTAACATCTGTCAAGCACTGGCAGTAACATAATCCTTATGCAAAAGCTTATTACATTGACCTTATAGTCAATGGGTTTAAGAGAAACATCCTTGGTAAAAAATCACATCAGAAATGTTCTTTTTGATTGGCTTAACAATACTGTTACTATTAACTTTATGGTGTGCTACCTAAGGAATAATTAAACCAGATGGTGTGTTAAACCCAACTGAAAGAATAAAGATATTTTTACTTTTAAGTTGATCAAAATTAGGTAAAACAACATATGTTCATATGCATTACGATTCCTTTAACTACATATTAACTGCTTTCCTTAATATTCTTCCTGGTGATTTGAGAGCTATGCCTCTTGATAAAAAAACCCAACAAAAACAAACCCAACTAAAATCCTCTTTGAATTCTTTTTTTTCAGACTCTTCGGTCACTCATGCCCCTGTGTTGCTTTGTATTTTATGTAATTTAAATAAACAGTTTGCACACTGCAGAATCCTCAAATTATGTGAAACCGAAATGCAAGCTATTTTGGGCCACATTCAAATTGTGAAAATTAGGGCAGGTACATCGAAAAAAAAAAGGATTTGGAGATTGCCTCTAAAGAAGCACAGCTTGTACAAATGAGCAAATTACATTTTATGCAACAGATGTTGAGGAGGGAATTACAAATACTCCAGTTCCTGTTATATTAGTCCTGACTTGCCACCATTTCTCTTTAGCAGTGCCATGCAGGGCTAATAATACAGAATAACACACCACACCACATACATTATGACTAAAGTCTCTCTGTTGCCCATGAGCAGAGCTGTTATTTTTATTCCTCAAATAATTACTGTGTTACTTTTATTCCCCATTATTCCCCAAAGCATAAAACTATTATACCTACTTTTTTCATACCAGTAACTCTTTTCATCCAGTGATGGTATTTCCCTCCTAAAGATTGTCTGATGAATGGAATGCAGCTCATGGAAATATGCAGTCCCATTGCCTGAACTGATATAAAAGTAAATGAGAGTGGAAACACACAAATGAGATTTATGATCATAAAGCATTATAGAATAATCTTTTATCTTCACAGCTGCTCCTTATCCAGGTGCTGTTAAAAGCACTGAAAATATTCATAAAATTAAGTTAACTGTATTTTGATTTTGTGAAGGATTCTGAATAATGGGCTTTCATTAGCTTGATGATTTTATATGCTTCTGTCTTCTTAGTGTAAATTACTTCTTAGTCAGAACTGCCTGTTCAAACAACTTGTAGAACAATATTAACAGTGAGCATCTCTTCTGACTGGAGGAGCCATACTTTTTTCTGGGAGAGCTTCAGTTGGTTGAAGTGGGAGAAAAAAATTATCTTAATATATTATCTATAATTGCTTATAATATTACTCAGCTCTACATTTCTTCTAGTTATAATAAAGTCCAATGCACCAGTATCAGTTGTCAACCCATCTAACACTGTTACTGTTATAAAGTACGAAGATTAATTTAAAAAAGACTCTTGATCTTTTGTTTGTGTCTAAATGGAGTAGCAATGGGATAAAAGATGAATCAATATACTTTACAGGAATAGTGATTTCCTGTGAATATGTCAAACAGGCCATTTATGTGAGTGTTTATATGAACACATTTGTATTAGCAGTGTTTGCATACAGATAGTGTAATACTAAACAAGTAAGTGTTGATATTGGTATGTGGAAAATAACTTTATTTTGCTGAATTTAATATTAATTTAAATGGAGGATTAATAGAGTCAGCCAAAGCTAAGCCTGATGCAATTAACATTTCAATTTTATGTAGGATGTTGCTGCTTTTTTTTATAAAGCTTTGAACACTTTTATTGAATTCTGTATCTTCACTGGCCTTCAGTCACAAGTCTGTGCTACAGAATCATAGATTCTCAGAACAGTTGATGTTGGAAGAGACTTCTGAGTTCATCTGGTCCAGCAGCTCTACTCGAGCAGGTCCATCCAAAGCTGATTGCATATGATTTTTTTTTTAGTATTTCTAAGGTTGAAGACTCCACCTGTGCCAGTATCCAGTCACCCTTACAGTAAAAAATTGTTTCTTGATGTTCAGAGGAAACCTCCAGCATTTGTGCCGTATTGCCTCTGGTCCTGTCACTGGGCACAACTGGAAGGCCCTTGACTCTGTCTTTATACACTCCCTTGATCAAATATTGAGGTATTGATCAAATTCCCCTGAGACTTCTCTTTCCTATCCTGAACAGGCCAAGCTCTTTCAGCGTTTCCTTACAGGAGAGAAGCATCAGTCCCTTTACCATCTTCATGCCTTCATTGACCTTTCTACAGTATGTCCATGCACTGTACTGAGGAGCCCAGAACTGGACACAACGCTCTAGCTGTGTCCTCAGCAGGGTTGAGTAGAGGGAAGGATCGCCTCCATTTACCTGCTGTCCACAATCATCTGCTTTGGCCCAGGATACCTTTTAACCTTTTCTGGTAATGCTACAAGGGTGCGTTGTTTGCTTTCAGTCATGTTGCTGCCTACTTTTCTGTCAAGCTGTTTTCCAAATGATTGGTTTCCAGATGATTGGTGTGCAACATACTGGTGAACTTCTTGTTGAACTTCCTAAGATTCCTGTCAGACCATTTTTTCAGGCTATTGATGTCTGTCTGGATGCCAGCATGACCCTTTGGCATATCAGCCACTTCTCCCAGTTTTGTGTCACCTGCAAATTTGCGGAAGGAAGCCTCTGCCCTATCATTCAGATTCTTAGTGAAGATGTTATAAGGGACTGGGCCCGTTATAAGGGTAGACCCCCACTAGCTATTTTCTTCCATCAAGGATTTGGGCCATTGATCATGACCCTCTCGGCTTGGAAATTCAGCTTTTGTTCAGTTCAGCTTACTGTCTGCTCATCCAGCCCATACTTCGATAGCTTCTCTGTTATGGTCTTGAGGGAGAAACTGTTAAAATCGTCACTGAAGTTAAAGTAGACATTATCCATAAAATATCCATTACTCTCCTATTGTCTACCAAGTCAGTAAGGTATTTTTGGTTAGAAAAGAGACCTGTTCTTTTCCTTGAGCATTGATTATTGTGGCTTAAAACAGTTGAGTAAGACTTGAAGGTGAAACTTTGCTAGAGAAGGATGCAGAGTAAGCTGTAAAAAGAAAGAAGACAATGTGAAATTTTGCCTGTCTAGAAATACCTAAAAATAAGAAGTTCTTCTGCACAAGAAGAACTTTTAATGTAATTTGAAGAAATTTATGGGTTTAGCCTACAAAGAGATTCATAGAACTGGTAAAGGACTATATGGAAAAATCTTTGCCCAAGTCCTTGTTAAATTTAGCCATGATAAATGCTTTGAAAAAGATGGAAATAACATATATTGTGAAAATATATGAAATTAAGCAATTCTCAGGGAGTCTCCTACTCATATGCTTTCCTTTGCAGCTGATGTCCTGAAGTCTTGTCTTTTCTACTTGGAGATATCTATGGCATGTCACAGGATCATTTGCCACTAGTGCATTTTCAAGCCAGCACGTAAAGAAATGAAAAAGTTACAAAACAGCTACAAAAAATAACAATTCCCAAAAAAATCCCACAAAAAAACCCAAAAAACAACAATAAAAAACCCCAACTCCCCCAAAAACAGTTACAACAACAAAAGCAGACAAAACCCCAAAATAAAACAAACAAAAACCCAAACCAAACAAAAAAATACACCAAGTACAAAGTTTGCATTTCTAGTGTGTGCTTGAAATCACTCACCACATTTTGTCAAGGTTCCTGAGAAATGTTAATAGAGATAGAACTAACTAAAGCCTTCAGAAATTATGCTAAAAATTTATTGAAATTATTTCAAAATTCCATGTAACCCTTCTAGAATTCTTCATTAATATAAATCTATATTAAATTCAGCAAGACCTTTTCAGAAAAGTTTGACCTTGTGGTACTCTTAAACAAGAAATCTTGCCCCATGTTATCTTTAGTTATTAGCAAAACCCAGTGCTTCTCATTGTTGCTGTGATTAAGGAAAGCATTAAGCAGTCTGAAAGGAACAGGGTGTATTCCAAAATTGTTCCACACTTACACACTGAAGTAGCTTCCTTCAAGCTTGTTTTTCTCCCTTGCCTTAATTTCTCAGTTTTTTTTTTTTCTGTTCTGTTCACTTACTTATGTTAGTCTTATGTTAGCTTTCTCTGTAAAGGATTTGACATAAAATACTCACATGAAAGATACAACATGTATTCTATAGCATGAAATGTTGCGTAATTCTGCCCTTTATAGTGTCTCAAGGTAGTTGAGATGTAAACCAATAAAGCCAATGCAAGCTTGTTCTCTACAAATGAGTAACACTACTTTCAAGTAGATACCTCCTGTTTTACAAAACAATGTTGTTTTTAAAATATGACACGTGTAAGTAAGAGGAAAAAGTAGGGCACAGTAGCAGAATAAGCCTCGAGAATTTTCTCTTAAACTCCATTTTTGAAAATGGAACTAGTGAGGGGATAAATCTTGCAGTAGTTTCCCAGCAACTAGTACTGTCAACAGTATATAGATGTTTTCCATGTCACAGAACAATGAGATAAAGAGAAGAATAAATGCAGTGAAACCATAAGGCTAGCATGAGAAGATGAGGAAGAATTGGTATAACTTACTATAGAGATATATGAGTTTTTTCCTTCCAAGTATTCAGTCTTATTTATAAGATAAGGTAAAGGTGGAAAATTGAATGGTATATATGTTTGTTGATGCTCTGGATTAGAACGGGTGGGGACAGCAAATCTTGAATAACAAGCATGCTCCCTGTTTTACTGGCACAGAAGTAGTTCTGTGAAAGTTCCACACAGGAGTCTTCCAGAAAAGAACTCATTAAAATATCTCTTTTTTTAAATGAAAGCTCAGAAAAATCCTAATATAGTTATCTCTGAATCCCCCAGGTTTGTTTCAAATGTCTGAAACATCATCAATCAATTCTTTCTAATCCTTTGAAGGTGTTGGAAATACTTCAGTGGTATAGAATCCTATAGAGTAGTCAAACCTGGAAGATAATGTTCTCATTTGAAGATAATACTTCAAAATTGAGCTCAGGGGTGACAGTATAAGAAATTCCCCTGAGAGAGATCAAGGTTCCAAATAGTCTAGTATTTTGTCTCTGACAGTGGATGGAGTACATTCAAGCCTTACCATATACTGCAGTCTGGAGTCTGTTGTGATTTATTTACGCTTAGTGTGTCCACAGATAGCAGGGAAGTCTGAGAATCCAAATACATATGAAAAGTTATTGCCTTTAGAGCTGACTTCTGTGCTATCAAAACAGCACACTATGATATTCCCCCATTTATGTGACAACACAGGCTAAATATTACAAAGAGATTGTTTTGAGTTAAAACATGATTTGAACAAATATTTTCAAACATTTGCATAATAGTGTAACTAGGAGAAAATTATCTATTCTTGTTTGCCATGAATATTCATCAGTTTGTTTTGTTCATTTTCTTAAGGCCTGATACTTCTACCACTGAGACAGTTCTTTCTTTAGTACTTTCTTGGCTAGGGATGGAGGTACAGGTATTCTTGAGACATATAGCTTCCAATAAGTTGTACTTTTTTGCAAGAGCTTAAATAGGATGCCTGAGCTTCTTGTCCTTATCAGGTTATCTTGTGATGTGAATATTTTATGGTTTCTCAACTTTTAATTGGATTTTTAATATTGGTGAAGTTTAGAAAGTTATGGAAAATTAGGCCAATGGTGTTTAAATGTAAAAAAAAAAAATACTGGTTTGGGGTTTTTATTGGCACAATTTTCTGAAGTGAATCAGGGCAGCTATAAAGTCCCTTTGATTGGAAGAGACTATAAACAGCTAGATTTTCATAAGTTTTTGAAAGCAAGCCAAATTCCCACCCTCAACCTTGCTTCTCCAGGTTCTGGTAGTATTTGCAAAATCTTTTCTTTTGAAGAATTGAGCCACTTCAAGTACTTAGTCTTCAGGCTTTGTATTTCAGTATGAAAATACTGATACACACAGCTAGGAACACATCTATAGTCACCATTATATTATAGTAAAGAAAACTTCTCAGAAAGGATCACTGACGTTTTTTGACTCTTGATGTAATATTTCCCTTTTTAATAGCAATTGATGAAATTGATCTCAAAAGAGATAGAATTTATTCAAATAATAAAAATTATGTAAGACAGTTCTGTGTCAAGGTTCAGCATAGGACTTAACCTTTTATTAGTTAAACTCTGATAAAGAGGGGTAGTGGAGGAACCTTTTCTCTCTGGATTTTACCTTTGCTGGTGAAAGAAAATGTTACATGTAGTCCATTTGCATTATTTTCACTGAGCCAATTCTCCCATATGCTGTTGAGAACAATTGAAAAAAAAAAATTAAATGCATTAGATTTCCAGGAACAAGTTTCAATCTTAAAAGTTCCTGTCTCTTCTGTAATGAACAGTACTTTAACAATAGTGCCCTAAATACATGACTACAGATTACTTTAAATTGAAAATCCACACTGGTTCAAAAGAGATGGCGATTTCATTCAACATGAAGTGTTATTTACTTTCTGAACTAGTACCTGAATTACTGATGTATGATGCCAAAAGGTAAATTATTTTGAGCTAGATTTGAGTTTCCTTGTATTTTAATTTTAATTTCCTCACATTTTTTATTTGACAGAGAACTTCTCATTCATTTCATTTCTTCATTTTGAGGATCTTACTTTTTTAATGATTGTGTTGCCTAATGCCCTAATCTGTTTATTATTTTATAACTTAGCTTGAACAATGCTGCTTCTGTTCTAAATAAACAGATTTGGTATGTCTATGAAATAGATTTATGTATAGTAGGATGCTTTACCATCTAGAAAAGCTCGGAGGTTTCTAAATGCTTAAGAAATTATAATGCCAGTAGATTTAGCATTTGTATATCTGCAGGCTCATGCTTATTCAGTTGTATCAAGGCAGCTTAAGCTAATATCTAATCTTCTTATGGAATAGTTCTTCCTGTAACAACAACAGGATTGTGCATAACAAGCTTGAACACCCATGTGGCTCTACTGTTGTGTGAAAGGGAGGGAAGGAGAAGTTGCTTAACTTTTTTTTCTTTACCAAATGTTTGATTATCCTTGCATAGGACAGCACAAGAGTCTTGTTGTGTTCCTATGTATTCAACTCATACAAACCAAGAAGTCCTGAAGGAATCATTGTCCACCTTGATGCTCTCCTTTAGGCCACTAATCCATCAAAGTGGGAAATAGACAAAAGGTGCTGAAAAATTATTTTTATACTCTATTGAACTTAGGTATATATGACAATGGGAAAAAAAAAAAATAGATTGCATTTAGTTATCCATGTATTGGAAAGGAAAAGGTGTAAAAGAAAAATTGCAATGTTTTCCTGAAAAATGACACTAATTACATACTGATATTCTGTTTCTGACAAAAAAAAAAAAAAACAAAAAAAAAAAACAAAAAAAACCCCAAAAAACAAAAAACAAACCAAAACTACTTATGAAGGATGAAATAGGAATCTAAATGGCCTTATATTATTTCGAATTCATACTTTGTAGAAAAAATTAGGCAACTTAGTTGTATGCAGAGATTCAGCTCACTGCTCAATTTGCTCAACACTTTCAGTTCTACTATATTGGTAAAATTCCCTTAGGCCTCAAGAATAAGTGTAGATCCTCTATAGTGGAAATGATAAACGAAAGGAGTTAATCACTAAAGGAGAAACATGAGTTACAAAAATCTAGAAAGAATTTCAAGAGGTGGTGTAGGGAGAAAACAGTGTGGGGAATTGGGTAACTTTTGCTTTTTTGGAATGCAAAAGACTAACTAAATTTCTCTCTTGTGTGTTTCATTGATCTCATTGATGAGCTGAAATAACATCACAGCCAAGAACAATTTACCTTCTGATCTACCTCCAGATATTTTCTGCTCTTTAACAAGTAATGCAGCTAAAAGCATCCAAGGAGAAAAGCGATAACTTTCCTGTGCAGCTCCTGATCAGGTTTATTATGATATTTCAAAATAAAATTACTTAATCTTGTCCTCCTTGTTGCTTCATATACAAACCCTGTGGGTTTTTTTCCCTGCCTCTGTTTTATAAACCCATATCCATTTTTGACTGTGCTGAAACTATACTAAGTAATTTTACTGCAGGATGTTAAGTTATAAAATTGTTAAATATCATACTTAAATTGAGAAATAAAGAGAGCATAGTATGAATTTTGATGGATTTCTTTGTAAGCTGTAGTACTTTGATGGGAAGTCATAGTTTGTGATAAAATGAATTATTTTTATTAATGAGAGATGTGTAACACAAGATATATGGTGTGTTTTCTAGTGTTATATAATAAAAGGAAATATCATGCTACCTATGAAGTAACTTAAATGCTTTTTCCTTATTCAAAAATGTGAAAAATAAAATCAAATATTTTGTTTATGTATTTGTGGTAGAGTTATAATTTGTCATACAAATCTAAACTGAATTTTTCAGGAAAAAAGGAAAACATTTTCATATAATGTCTTGTTCAATGTTCAATGTAGAAACTTCTCAGTGTAGAATAACTTCCAAGAAAAATGCTGACACTACAAATAGGGGGTTTTAAAATTGATATTTTGCATATTCATCTTTATCTTGTTACTATTTTTTCTTCAAATTAGGAATTTTTCCTCTACCCAATGCATAATTAATATAGCAAAGTTATTTAAAAATAGCAAAATAAAGACAAAAACCTCTTGAAACCAGATATTTAGCATATTTTTTTCTCTTCTTACTGATCAGTAAGAAGAGCACTAATCAGACATCCTTTTGCATGTAGGGTCACCTTAATTTAAATAAAGCACAGTCACAATGTACAAAAAATGAACATTATCTTCACAATTACTGTTTCATGCAGCCAGCTAACTTTCAGTAAAATATGATTTGGTTTTCTCTTAAAAATGAATTTACCAGGTTCACCCAGGTTGTTTCATTTTGTTCATAACTGAATTGGCCATGTAACCAGTTTAGAAGACTGCAGAAATCTTATGAATAAGCTTTGGAATCATAGAATGTCTATGTCTGGAGTGCCCACAGAAAAGTTATTTGCAGCTTGCCTGACCTGTCATTCATGTAGTATTACTGTATCTATCTCTTTTCCTTCCACGTTGTTAGCTTTTGTTCTTTTATTTCAAACACACTTAATTATATTTTATTCTTATCACGCCATTGGAGGGAAGGGACAATAACAGATCCATTAGACTTCATTAGACTGATGATAAAAGCCAGAAATTCTAAAGGAATATTTACAAGATGAATAAGTTTTATTTAAAAGTATGGCTTCTTGGATCTTGTCATATCCTAATACATCTTTAGAGCTGTAACTAAAAAACAGCAAATGGTCCTAATCTATTAAACATGACAGAAAAGTATGACAGAGGGATTAAAATTATAGTCATACTCTTTCTATTTGTCATTTAAAAATCATTAATTGCTCTAGGCTGTTCATTGTTGTTAGTAGTTGAGCTATTTTAATTTCTTTGGTTTTACAGTTTGTAACTCAGCTGTCTCAAATTACGTTCAGTGGGATGAATTACAAATATAACTAATTATTATATTTTTCTTTAACTTCTAAAATTCAAATAATGAAATCTTTGAATGTTTTGGTTCCTATTTCATATTAGATAAATGAGAATTTAGCAGCCAAAAAGAACAATAGTTGCATGCATACTTTTGCAGATCTGAGCTTATCATTATTGCAGAGAAAAGAGGGGCAGTATGTGGACCAAAGGTGGACCAAGCATGCCATGAGAGTTTAGATACTGGAGAGCACAGCACTAGTATAAAGATAATAATTTTTTTTAATAGAGGATCTATTATAACTTCCTCTTTTCTTGCTAATAATAAAAAAAAATAATTAATTTTTAACAGCAATGAAAAAACCCACCAAAATTGATAAAATGATCCTATTTTTAGGTAGCGCATGATGAACCATTCAACTTAGTTCAAGAAGGAATCAAGGATATAGAAAAGTGGATTAAATTGAAAGCAGATTTGTTCTTTATGTGGAGAATGTAAATATTGTTAATTCTAATAAAAATAAAATTACTCTTCTAAATCCTCAGAATGTAGAAGGTAAGTCATACTAGCTGGCTTACGATAGCTATGGAGGGGCCTCCACACAGACAGTGTTTTCTGTGTCTGTTAGGAGCAGGATTTGCTCTTACAGAAGGTGAACCTGGCCATTGTCAGCAGCGTGGTGCTACACTAGATGAATCGCCAGTCTAGTAACTTTCTTCTTATGTTGCAAATAAGAGGGATGCTTTATAGGATTATTGGGAGATAATAGGATGATATAGTGAGAAATCTTTTGAGGTGATAGAGGTCAGTTGGCTTAAATTTTCTCTCACTCTTGGTGTTAACTGAATATATGGGATGCACATCTGAAAGTGTAACAGTGTCAGAAGAAAGAACAGATGTCAGATTATTTTTGAATTTCTGTAGAAGTTTTATAAAGTTCTTGAAACCTTTTGAAGTTTTTCAGGGTTTGATTCAAATTACTATAGTTGCAAATTCTATCACTTTTATGTTACTCTCTGTTATTTTGTCTCTCTTTTATATGTGAGGCTTTTTTTTTTTTTAATATAATGCATGAGTCCAAAGATAAATTCAGGGATGATATATATATATTTTAGTTTTTTAGACCTCCACATTTCCTAGCTTTTCTTTCCTGACAAATTCCATCATGCTGACCTATTGTTCCTTTTCACTTTAACTATATGTATGCTGTGCTTCTTAGCAGTGCACCAGAGATATAATAATTTTTTTCTCTTCTTTGCAAGGCACAGCTGAAAAATTGGACCCAACAGTATTCTGTCTCAAAAGCTTGTATAATCTCACCTCATTGTTAGTGTAATATAAAGAGTCTTCTGGATAATTTTGCATTTCACTAATGTTAATTCTAATCTTTCATTAAACTGCCTTTGTAATCTAAACTTCTAATGGAAATTTAGAAATATTTCACCACCTGCATATTTTCAGAACCATAGCTATTAGATCAGAATTGATAGCTTCTTGCACAGGCATGAAGAATTCTTTGAACATTTATGCTAATTGAAATGGGGTTTTTTAATTTTAAAATTTGAACTACATAATATTTTCATTTTATGTTTAGAAATGAGATTCTCACTAATCTTTTGCTTTCTAGAAAAGGCACAAGTTCCTTAAAGAAAGTTTTTTTAATATGAAAGTAAACCTGACTAGTCTTAATGTTACCAAGAGTTAGGAAACACCATCAGGACCTCCACACGGGGCAGGAACAAAATGTTTGGAGATGTTTAGAATAGCAAAAAGGAGTCATGAGAGGATATAGAATCTGTGACTAGAGCAGAGAAGTGAATCAGATGTGAGGCCAGTATGTGAAAGCCTCAGCAGTATCACTGGTTTCTTTCATTGAAGAGGCACCATAACACAGATGTGGAACAAGTGCTCAAAACAGAATGCATAGCTGTGGTGGTTTTCTGCTTCACTTTTGTGAAGCTTAGCTTTTTTATTTTTCTTTGCTCCTTCTTGGGCAGATGGACCACATTGGCCCCATTTGGTATCAGGTTCGCTTGGGAGAGGAGGAAGGAACGTGGGAGATGTGGTTCCGTGGAGTGTGAAGTTGCAGATGTGGGCAGGCAGGAAGATAAGATTAGGAGAGCAGTGCACATTCCCTGAGGCATTCATTGTGTATGCTGCTGCTGGTAGTAATATAAGCAGATGCTGCTACTCATTCATGTCTCAGGTCCTGGGTTCTGCATTGTGAAAGCTCTGTAACAGATGCTCAGCAAAAAAATATTCCTCAAGAGGAAGGGCTGTGACAAACCTAAGCACCGATCTGTTAATGCTGTGGTCCAAAGTGACTCTGGCCTCATAATCTTGCGATTTTTTGAACAGACATGCCAGGAATTAGACTTTCTTTAAAAATGTGCACTAAAAATTTACATAAAATGGATGCCAAAAGTAAAAAAAAAAAAAAAAAAAAAAAAAAAAAAAAAAAGCCAAAAATTTGGGCAAAGATGGATGTTATTCTTCTCAAGCTGCATCAAATTCACACTTGAGCTTAGAGCTTAATTGTACTTAATGGCTCAGAAGGAGGCTCTAGTCTTAGTGACTGACAGAAACCCAGTGACTGTAACTATTAAAAATAAATTTTTAGATTGAGTCCAATTTGAATTAGAATAAGCAATCTCTTATTTTCTGATTAAGTGATGAGGGTTTTAATGAGCTCAGACACAGGGATGAGTTAGTGGCCATTCTTTAGAACAGAGTCCAATGGTTATGATATAAATATTTTGGTGCTCAACACATACAGTTTAAATATGAGTCTAATAAATGGTTTCTACTCCTTGCATGATCAATGGAGAGATTCCAGGTAATTCCAAGGATGTTTAACTTCCTGTAGACACTATAGTATATTTCCAAGGGTATTTTGTCTTAAAACATATAAAATTAACCGTATGTTAATAATTCTAGAAGCCCTTAAATATTAAAATTTCTTTCCAAATTATGGAGAATCTTTGTTTAATAATGATGGGAAAGTAACAAGTTCATATTTCTGTTGCTAGAGTGCACCTATCAGAAATTGCTTAATTTCCTAATTTATGGAAAGACTCACAAATCTTCATCCCTTGGAGCCTTGAAGTATCTGGCTGTGTTCTGTCAATTACTGCATCTCATGTTGCCATTGATGTAGTAAGAGATTAAATCACATTTTTTGATGGTTTATTCTAATGTTAGCTTTAGCTTTGTAAAGATGATGTGAATCTATTACATGTACAGTTTGGGTAAGGTTTTGCTGAATGACACTTGCTGCTCAAACAGCAAAACAGTACATTAATAGTCATCATACATTATGTTCTCAAGCTAATCTGTTCATAGGATTTCAGCTGAAGATTGCTTAGCTTCTCAGTCAGGCTTTAATTACTTCAGAGGCTTACAAGGAATCTATGAATCTAATAATTCAGGGTGCTTGAAACTGGATTATTCAAGGATTATTGGTTGTCTGCAGTTACTTGTAATTAGCCACCTGATCTGGGCTTTTTCTGTCTGTAGGGGAGAGAACCTAGCTGTCTTAATATTGCACAGGACTGAGACTCAAGTCCTGTTAGCTTAGCTCTCTGAGTTGCTTGTAGTGCATGCTTTAAAAGGCATTTGATTTATCTGTGTGTAAATTTCTCTGTTGGTAGTAATGGAGACCACAATGATAAACCTTCTCTGGGAAACATTTTGTGAGTATTGAGAAAATCTCTGCATAGGACCAAGAACTTTTTTGTCATATCTAGTTAGCAGAAACAGATAAATTAGGACAAACTTTGAAACAGAGAAAATAAATAGCACAATAAACTTAATCTATATAAACTATTCTTGATAAGAAATTAATATCAATGTTAATGAGGCCAAACTCAATTAGGGTACAGTTAGTATCAAAAATATTTTTAGCTGCTGCTCTGAGCTTTATTTATGCATCTATCACTATATGAGAATCACAAATATTGTGCACTAAATCAGTATTAGGCATAAATTTTATAAGAACCCAGCATGTATAAGATATCGCTGATGCTCTTGCATAGCATATATTTATAACTTGAAAAAACAGTCACTGCTGTAGTATATGCACTGTATGCAAACTATTAGGTTCAGTGACTCTTTCTAACATTTTAGGTAGAAGTACCTCAGTAATGAAGCAAGGAAAAGGGGTATCTGATCCCAGCTGAACTGTTGATGTACAACAGAATTTTCTTTAACTATGAGGCTGTCTATTCACTGAGGGAAAGTACCTATTATTTGCTGCACAACTGTCTTACCAAACACACTGCCAATTTTTTGTCTGTATTAGATGTAAAAACACATAAAGCTACCTGATATCTTCCGAGGAATAGATAAGCTTGGCTGTCTGCTTGAAACTATTTAATTGTGTGTTTAGAATTTTTGAAATGACAAAGGACAGAGGATAGTCAATTAAACAGATGTAGCACTTGAAGCCAAGAAGGCAATTACTTATTTTTCAGTGATTCAAGCTACCAGCTTGCCAAAATATAGAGTAATATCATCTTCTGAAACAAAATATTTTTTTCTCTGAGCATTTAAAAATTAATCCTTGTTCTTTCTTATGGTGTTAATCCTCTTTGGCTAGTTTAGTCTCTTCTTTCTCAGTGTCTAAGCAGAATTTAATAAAAGCAATAGATTACACAACGATAACATGTATCTTGTTATTTATGATGTTTTTAAAGCATGTACTACATGTATTTATTCTCCAATAGCTCTCCTAGTTTAATTGCATAATTCATTACAGATACTGGCTTTACATCTTCTGGAGAAAAATCATGAAGCTGTGTAAAGGAAAAAAAAATCTGTCAAAATGGAATCACAGAATAATAGCATCATAGAGTATAAAGTTGGAAGGGACCCATAAGGATCACCAAGTCCAACTCTTTGATCCTTGCAGGACTTCCTAAAATTACATCATATGGCTACGAGTATTTTCCAGACACTTCCCTGGGGAGACTCTTCCAGTGATTGGCAACTTCCTCAGTGGAGAACCTTTTCCTAGTGTCCAACCTGAATTTCCTCTGATGAAGCTTTATTCCATTTCCTCCTGTCCTATCACTGGTCAGCAGAGAGCAGTGGTCAGCATCTACCCCTCCACTTACCCTTCTGGGGTAGTTGTAGTAACTGCAGTGAGGTCTTCCTCAGTCTTCTCTTCCTCGGTCCAACAAACCAAGTGACCTTAGCCAGTCTTCATGTGGCTTCCCCTCCAGACCCTTCAGCATCTTCTAGACCTCCTTTGGATGCTCTGTAAGAGCTTTATATCCTTTGAGGCATCTAAAACTGCCCCCAACACTCGAGGTGAGGCCACCCCAGTGCAGAGCAGTGTGGGATAATCCCCTCCCTTGCCCGGCTGCTGATGCTGTGCCTGATGCCCCCCAGGCTCCAGGGCACTGCTGACTCATATTCAGCTTGCCATTGACCAGGACTTCCAGGTCATTATCTGTGAGGCTGCTCTCTGGCCTCTCATTCCCCATTCTATGTACAACCAGGATTTTTCAATCCCAGGTGGAGAATCCAGCACTTGCTCTTGCTAAATTTTATGCATCCATGTAAAATTGTTGAAGGCTCAAGAAGATTAGACTTCCAGAGTTTAAACTGTGAATTGCAATTGTCTAGGATAAGATTTCTGTCTGGATAGTCTATGGATATTTTGCATGGGATGTGATAACTGACTCTTGTATCCCTAATGAATACTACATTAAAGAAACATTTTCTGTCTTAAACACTAGAAGTGTCTGTTGCCTTTGTGTTGTGTCATCACATAAACCTAAACTTTAGTTCTCTTTATAATGAAACAAAAAATTTTAATCTATTTTGCATGTTACGGAGTGACAAATATGTCAATTAATGTAAAGATTTAAAAGTCTGCCTTGTGCAAATATGTTGTGGGCTTGGAATAGTCATAGGAACTTGATTTCTTTTTAGGTACCAAACAAGTGGCAAATACAGATACTTCCATTCAGAAAATTTACAATTCAACTGTAAGACTACAGATAAGAAAATAAATTCTGAGAGGACCAGAGGGGCATAATGCTAGTATGAATAATGGCAGTCACAGCATGCCATGCATATTGCTAAGGTGGTGTATTTTCTTTATACAGACTTGTAATGTAAGAAAGGGAAATGGCAGTGTAGGGGTTTTCCCCATTTATGTCAGGGTATAGTATAAGGAGTTGATACTGATTTATGAGTCTCACAGAGCTTGAAACTTGACTTTCCAGAACTTGTTCCTCTGGGGCAATACAGTTAGCAGCTCTCTAAATGGAACTAGTAGCTCAGTACATTTCAGTGAGTGGTGATAAAGACTAAAGATCCCGAATGTAAGATTGGCATCCATTTCTTGGTGCAATGAGATAGATCCTCTGGGCTTTCGAGGTTTGGATGAAAAATTCAATCCTCTTTTTTAGAATTTTTATTTGCGTGGGGCAAGTTTAGTAACAGGGATCTTGGTGGGTGAATTATATCAGTAGTTTTGATGTATATTCATTTGATGTATTTTCATTTTTAAAATAAGGCTACAAAATCTGTAACTTTATTGTTTTGAACAAATGAATTTTCAAAAAAAACCCCCAAACATTTCATATTCAGAATGAAAAGTAGGTGTGTTCTAGATTTTCTTATATGATGAGATAGAATAAATACCAGGATGTGGATGAAATGTGTAAGTGAATAATCACCCTGCATACCAATCCTGCTAAGTGACTTCACCTTATGATGAATGATATGGAAGATGATGAGACTCAGCATTAGTCTGGATATGCCTGTAAGTGCTGTTTATCTCCATTAACTATCTATTAATTAATTTAATGTACAACTTTGAGATAGTCACTTTTAGGAAACTCGTCCTTACAGGATAGTGAAGACACTTTCTGTGCTGCTTATTTTTACATCTTTCCTGGTCTTTACAAGATTGGACAATGTCTGGTGAATTCATTGAAATGTTGATTACACTGTCATTATGTGTCCTCTAGAGTTTTTTTGCAGGAGAAGAATGAGATGATCAATGTGAAGTACTGTGAATAGATTTAACTAGATTGCAACATGGCACTTTTACTGGAGGAGGAGATTCCATTTAAAAATATATTATCAAATGTGTTCTTCTTAAATGCTGAACTGATGATTCTTTTTATTTGGCTTTTCTTTCTTGAATGTGCCATTTAGAAAATTAGCAGAGATCTGTTCGCTGGAACTGTGGGTTTGTCTGACAGTGAGCACTCAACGCGTTTTAGTGTTTTTTATATTCTTCAAGGTTTTTCTTCCTTCATTGGTTGATACTTCTGTATTTTGACTGTCCATCTTTTATAAAACATCCTTTTTATGAAAAGAAATTAAGAATTCAGAATCACAGCCTGTAAAAGCAATTTGAACTGGATGGAAAAGTTTTCATGAAAAATCTTTGCATTAACTTTCTAGTCCAGCACTCCAGACTCTTGTAGTTGTTCCCTAGTTGCCTTGTAGCTCTGTTCTTGTACGCTGTCTGATAGCACCTTGGGTACTGCTTAATTGCCATGCAGATGAGGAGAGAGGCTTTTCGTAGACAGTATGCTTCCCTTAAGACAGGAGCATATATCTTCAAGCATCTAAGATAAAGAAAAATAATTACTAGGTATACCTGTTTATACAGCAAATAAAAATAAAAATATTTAAAACAATCAGTTGTAGTGTCATCTCTGGGAACAAAAAAGCACCCAAGACTTGTCACAACTTGTCACAATAATTGCATATTTTAGAGGAGATAGAAGTTGCTGGAATTATTATGAGAGTTTTATGTCTTAGTGCCTGATCTTTGTTTACTCGACATCTGGAGTATTTCCCTGTAGTCTCTGGCTTCATCAGAATTTATAGAGATGTAAAAACTAAATTTGACTTTAGAACTTTTATATTTAAACTTTCTTAATTCTCTTACACTGTTGCTTCTCCTAAATATGCAAATCTTTTCAGCTTCCAGGATTTGTGAATTCCTTCAGAAAAGGCCCTTAGTGTGTGATAATTATGTATGTATTTTATTATCTAATTGAATAGCTATATTTGGAATTACTTATCCATTGCACTGAGATCTTTTCAGTCTGATCTGGACATCAGTTTAAACGAGCTTCCATAACAAACTTGTAGTGACTTGGATGAGAGTCAGTCGTTCTGAGTTCTGGATGAACTCAGTCTCTCAGTAGGTAGATGCTTCTGTTAAATGTGGATAAAAAGGAGGTGAAGGTTGCACTTTGCAGTCATGTGAGTAAGAAATGGTGACATTATTAAAGATTTTCATATATTAGGTATGAAGCTCTTAGAAACAGTACCAAAACCACAGAAATATTAGGGATGGTGTATTTTTAAAAAGCTGTGCAGTTTATGTACTCTTAAGCAGGTTTTTCAGCATCATGAATGTTAGTGGTATGGACGGCACCTGAGGCTTAGTAAAAAAATTCCACTTTCACCCTTCATTTTAAAATATATATTAAATGTATTTTAAAAAAATGGTAAGCTAATAATACTGTGGTCTGGATAAAGTATTATCAACACCAGAAATATTAGTAGAAACATTTTTATTTCTAAAGACTGTAATTTCAGCTGGAGCATCAGGTATCTTGGTTACTGTGTTGCAGCTGCAAGTATTGGTTCATTACCATCATAATAGGGAGGGCACTCGCACTGTAGAACACCACTTAAAAATGCCATTTATTGGAGCTAAGACTATAAAGGTATTTTGAAATTTTACAAGATTTTCTTAAAAAAACTCTATTCTATTAATGAATTCCACTGTCAAAAAAAAAAAAAAAAAAAAGTGATGTTCACATGAGAACTTCTTCCTGCCTTTTTGCCTAAATACAATCCCCATACTGAGTAGCTGCTCACAGGCTCCTGTGTCATTGTGGGTAGTCTATGGTTCTCCAGGGGATACACACAGCACAGCACAGCACAGCACAGCACAGCACAGCACAGCACAGCACATGTGTGATGTGACAGGTGTGATGTGACATAAGTCTAGCAAAGAGCAACACATGCATCACCTGCTCAGGTTAACTGCTCTGTGGATCACTAACTCCTTAATTTACACTGGTCTTCTGGTTACAATCACTAGAGGTACAGTTCTGGAATTTTAGAGAACTCACTTGGTGTGGTCATAATATAAAGAAAAATCATATTATATTGTAGAAGTGGTTAATACTATTTTTTTATGCTCAGTTTGAGATTCAATTTTAATCTTTCTGATAAGGTCTGGACTATGATAATACTTTAGTCATGTTCTGTCTGAAGATGACTTTGTCATTAACTCATTTTTAAAGGTGGAAACAAATGTCAGCATGTTATGTAACAATATATGGTTCTGTTTGTTTAATTTGTTGGGGTTTTACTGTTTTTTGGTGACTTGAGGACAAAGATCTTCATCTTCAAATGTATCTGATGGTTTCAAAGGATCAGGGTCCACGCTTTCTGCATGGTAACTTCTAAATTGGAAGTAGAGGACTTGCATCTGTCAAACTATATGTAAGTGAAATACATGGGATGCATTTGCACTTTTTTCTCTTTTTAAAAGGTAACATTTGCTTATGCTAGTGAGCCACAGAATTATGCAGCACCTAAAATTACAGGCTGTTGGGAGAAAGCTGTAGTGGTGTCCCACCTCTTAAGGGTTCTTGGAGACACAAGCATTCAGTTCCTTCCTATGCTTTGAAAGAGGAACTGGATTTGAAGTTCCTCCCTTTTAAGTTCTTTACCTGATTGTTTATGCAGTCATTCACCCCTCGGACTTTCTGTTGGTGTACAGTGTTCATAGTTGCTGTTAGCATCCAGTTAGTCTGTAGTGTTATTCTGTATGGCTCATGTGGCTTTCCTTTATTTGCTCTTTTGGTTTCTGTTCTGGAAGGCCTCACAGTTTCCTATTCTGAAAACAACCAAAGAACTAAACTGTGACTACTTTTGGATCTGGAAAATTTGTAGACATCAAAACATTTAAATGTCTAATTTAAGACATTTCCCTAGACTTTCTTCAGAGTCAATAAAAAAGAAGAGGCAGACCCAGCTCTGATCGATCCTGTTATTTTGTGCATATATCTTATGACAGAATGGTTTGTTGGTGATGGTGGCCCCTGACTGAACCATGATGACTAATGTCAGATAAATGTCTTTTAGACTGCTAAAGAAGCCACAGTTAAGTCTCACCTAAATGTTTTACTGAAGGGAATTGAAAAAACTATGGTGAAGAAAGTGTTGACAGTCTGCATTCTTAGCTGTTTTACTGATAGCTTGGAAAACATTTTTTAATTGTGCGTCTACCCAACCATCCTACCTACTCCTTTTCGATAGTTGAATTTTGGTATATGACACAGAAGATTTCATCTGTCTTATTCATTTCACATTCTGTTAGTTTCTTTTATATAATTAGAACTTCTTGGCCATGACCTTTCATCAAAAGAAGACTAATCACTTGAAAAATATTCTTTGAATGCCTGAAAAAAACCTACTATGAATGTGCATGACAATAATTAAATATGTTTTGCAAAAGGAGGCAGAGAGCAGGGCATATACAAGGAATTTGTGACTAATTGTACAGTTTATTCTGTAAATGTATAGAAAATAAAATGTTTGTGCTGTACTGAAGTACTCAAGCACTAGAATATTAATCTGATGAACAGATCTTTCAGGGAGACAGCAAAAACATCTTTGAGTCTAAACAAAATGCATGAATCATTCTTTAAAATGCAAGTAAAAAAAGATAGTATTAGTATTGTCCCACTTTTCTTTGCAGAGGATTCGCTTTAGTGCTTCAAGTTGGTCAGTCCTCTGATGATCCCCACAAGGTACAGTTTAATATGCATATAATTGCTTTTTAGACTAATTTTTTTTTTTCAGTTAAGCCTATTATTCTTTTACTATTTTACTATTATTCTTTTACTCTGCGCTGTGCAGCTTCTACAGGTATTTCCATGGAGGCCCTATTTCCAAAGTCTGGAAGTGAAAACATTCATACTAAAAACAAGCCAAAAATGTAAGTTAACAGTGAGGCTAAGAAACTTTAGTTTGAGCTACTCTTCTCAGTGCATATAATTTTGGACATTAGGAATAATTTGTTCACAGAATGGGCTGCCAGGGATGTGATAGAGCAATTTTTCCTGGAGGTGCTTAAGAAAGGACTGGATGTGGCACTTAGTACAGTGGTCTGCTTGACAAGCTGGTATTAGATCATAGGTAGGACTTGATGATCTCAAAGCTCTTTTCCAACCTAACTGATTCTTTGATAATGGCAGTAATAATGCAAGAATATTCCAATTTCACGTAGTTTTTCAGAATACATCTCATTTCATTGGCATATGGGTATGGTCTGTTTAACATACAACTAGATCTTTGAATATATTTTGTTATTGGATACCTCCTAATAACTGAAATATTCTCCAAGAGAAAATATCAAGCTCTCCATAGAATTTCATTCAATACTCTGAAGATCTGAAAGGTCAAGGTTCATCCAGTAGGCTCCTAAATCAGTTGTGTGAATTAGAAGTGCAGTTATGCTCTAGATTTTTGGAATCTTAACTTTTCCATCTCACACAAGATTATCTGTCATTAAACAGCTACATATTCCTCCCACTGTATCCATATTTATCTGTTGATCAGAACATGTTTGCTAGTTTGAGCCATTAAATTATCTGCAGTAGGTCTCAGTGGTCTATTTTCAACAGTAATTTAAACTTCATGATAGCAGAGGCTCTTTCAGGCCTGCTGTGTACACCACTAGTGTCTTGCAAGAGGAATGTGTTACTATGTTATGATTTATTTGGAACAGCAAGTAAATCAGAGATTAAGGGTCTGGCTTAATCATTTCAGACTGCAGCTACAAAAGAAGTAGCAAGAGAGTGGAAGAGGAAGGTTGACTCAAACATATTCTGTATAGAGCATTTATTAAATGTGGTATTCTGTATTTTTTCTCTTGGTTCCTTTGGAAAACACTCTCCTTATCCTTATTTGGAGATGAGAGGGATTAGTACACTATCTTCTCATGTTAAATAGGCCATAGAATGTCACCCTCTGTACTGAACATAGTGTCTGTTTGCTGGATTTTTCAGATTTTGCTGAAATCTGATATCAGTAATCTAACTTGCACATCTCTAAATGAGAAATTTTATTAACCTTGATAACTGACTTATTTCCTTCTTCAAAGAAACAGGATAAATAGGTGTAACAACAGATGTTTTTAAAAACACTTTATCTTAGTTTCAATCAGTTCCTCAGTGATTATACAAATATATCAAAATTTAAGGTGCATGTCTTCAGATCAAAATTTTTGGAAAATATTCCTGATTTGGCTTAAAAGAGAAATGATTTTAAATATTATGATATACAGTAATATAATATAATATATAGCAATATATAGTAATACATTATAGTATTACTCTAGATATGTATTTTAAATTATCCAAATATTTAAACTCCTTCATTCAAATTTTTATTTGAATATGATTATAAATTTTACATGATATCCTTTTCCCTTCAGCAGAAATAAAAAAAACCTTACATATCAAAAGATTATGGAAATAAGCTTCCTGAATTCTCATAATAACATTGAGCATTTATGATGATGAAGAAAGACTCTTTGATGATTAAAAAAACCCCAAACCAAACCAATCAACAAAACCTGGACCAAAGGATTGGTGAGGAGACAGTAAAGAAAGAAGAAAATTTGTTCTTTACAAATTATCATTGGACATGGCAATAACAATGAATGTTATCAAATTACAAGGTAATCAATCAGATTCATATAATTTCTCAAAATGTTTCAGAGGATGAAATCAGTCTTTTGATGAAATTGGAGTTTTGCTAATACTGCCTTTTTGACAGACAACACGAGTGTAGACCAGCAGGAGAAGATGCTAAGGTATTGTAAATCTGCTAAGTGCATATTCAGATAGAAAAGCTAAAGAAAAGGACTGCTCCACTTAAGATGATTGGGGAACAGTGTGGAGAATAAGGGAATGGAGACATTTACAAACTACCTGCCATCTGCCTCAGACTATCCCAGAGCCTATTCTTCCTAATTTGTGGCCTTGTGCATTGCAGATACTTCAGCAGCTGGGAAGAGCAAAGAAGAACATGGACTCGACCTTTCTCGACAGTATTTCAAGGTGTTATTGGTGTAGTATGAAATGCATAGATGAAGAAAAGCACCCAAACTTAAAAGCTTTTCAGTGTGAAAATATTCTGAATGCCCACAGTTGAATGTATCATTTATGGCATGAAGAGTGGCGATTAAGGAAACCTCGATACAATTTTGCAGGCATTTTGCAAACATCTTGTCCAAGCAGAAATGAGGCTGAAAGACGACAGCAATTAGACAAAAGTGCTCCATGTATGTTTTGACATTTTATTAAAGCTCAGTAGAGTTGTTTTTATCAGCTGTTCAAAGGGGAAACAGTTTGGTACACAGAAGAACTAGTGCTCCTCTAGGTACAATTGGCAGGCACCACTACACGTCTATCTAAGGCATAGATAGATTTACAAAGACAAAATATTTCAGATATTTGTCAATTTTTTTTTAATTTAGATTTTTTTATTTTCTATTTCTGGTTGCTAACCAATATGCTGTTATCTGGTATTGAATGGCTCCAGGGCCCTGCCAGAAACCTCTTGTCCTGTGTTTTGATACAGCCAACACAGAACATGGGTTTCCAATTGCAATTGGCTTACAGAATTGCATCACTTCTGTTCCTCCTACCCCTCTGTAACTCTGTATCTCTCCAACAGCCATCTAACCATGCTGCCATGTGAAAGAATGAAACAGCTAACGTTTAATTTTCATAGGACAGAACAGGCTATACCATGTATAATATATACAGTAAATCTATGATATTGAAGCATCTGACTAATAGTTATAAAATAGGGTATTTTTATGTAGGTGAAAAAGATTAATTTAAATACTGTTTTTTGAGGAGATGTTTTGGTAATCAAAAGAAAAAGGTGGACACATTAATCAAGAAGTTTTTTCAAATCAAATTTGACAATCTTTGCATAGAATGCAAGTGTATAAGAAACTTGACTAACACCAAAGTCTTCATATTGAGAAAATACATTTTTTATGGAAAAAAATCCCAAATAAGCTAAATTAAGTGTAGATAAATACTTCCAATATGTAATAACAATAGACTTCTTAAGATCTTAAGGACATTTTCTAATCAATTGGAAAAATTAAACCTCTTCAGAGCAGCATGATCCCTAAATTTTCTTTCTATTGTATATGCATGTATACAGGTATGTATAATTTTTTTTCTCCCCTACAGCTATTATTTCAAATATCGAAAATTTTTAGACAGTCCAGAATATTTATTATTATTGTATTCCTCATTATATATGTCAGCTTCTAAGCCACAGGCAAGCAGCACCTACCTGGCTACTTCTTGAGCCGTTAACAGGATCTTCCATGATAAATGTTTCATGAAAAATGTGTATGAACTATATGGAAAGTTGCTTTGGCATGTCATAGAAATTGTCCAGTCTGAGTAATCATCTCATTATATTATGACTATTCCCTACCATCCCTATCAGATATACTGGTCAGATGCAGAAGTAAATTTTTAAAACTGTAATTTGTTTAAGATAGGGCTAAATTAATTATTACACATCTCTAATAGGGCTTTCCTAAACTACAGTTTATAAAGTGCTACTTCCCTGAAAACTAGAACTGAGAGTTTCTTTGTATCTTGTCATAACTTTCTAGGTGTTTCCTCACAAACAATTGACTTTTTTCCCCTCTCTAATGTAAATAATCTTTAAAGAGACTTGAAAAAGAAGAAACCCTGAAACCAGCATTGCAACTATGAAAATAAAAAGATATAGAAGATGTACATACAGTAGATAAAAGGAGTTTATTTATATGAATGTAGATGAGGTCGTTTACAGCGTTACATTGAGCTTGTAAATTGTATTCCTTTAAAACAGAGTAAAAAGCTGTGTGACAGGGTTGATCTGATCGGGAATAGAATTTTTTCAAGGGGATTTAATATGGATCAGATATTCATTACCATCTGTTTTGCGATACAGGTCTTCCTTCCTGTAGATCACTCTCTAATCCTCTCTGACATTGCATTGCCTGTTCACTTCCTGTGTAACTCCTCCCCTGATGACACAGCCCCTCAAGAGCAGCACACCTGCTGAGGAGAGGGGACCACCTCTCCAGCCCCAGGGAGAGGCCCCAAGGATTCCCTGTAGCCTGGGGTTCACAGGGCTGCACCCACAGCCTGAAGCTCTGTTGGGGTTGCAGCCTCTGCCCTGGTAGAGGTGCTGACCTGGGGGAACCTGTGCTGTGGCACATGCCTGTACCTGAAAGCATGTAGGGTGGTCTGAACTGAGATGAGACCCCCTCTTTGTGCTCCTGCATCCATTAGCTACAGTCTGGGAGCTGTGCTTCAGCCCTGGCCCCTCCCAGCCACACTTAAAGGGTCTTCGACACTCTCAGTTGGGGGTATCTGTACCAAAGGCAGTGGGTATGCTTGAGTCACAGACAGCTGGTTCACCTTGTTAGAAGCTGCTAGAGCTTTCTCATGCTCACACACATGGCCTTACCTTCTCCATATCTGGCAGCAGACTCTCAGAGAATTCCCCAAGGGTCCTCTGAGGGTCCAGAAGCTCTTAAAGCAGAATTCAGCTAGGAATTTCAAAATTCTCTGCTGAACAGTATATTCTTGACAATGATCATTATTGATTGCTACAGTCATTCTCACAGACCAGTTAGAACAGGAGAATAAGAATGCAGATTTTTATCTAAAGTAATCCACTGTAGTGTTTTAGAAATATTGTACTCTAAAAAATAACCAGTCAGGTGAGCACTGAATACAGAAGTGCTTCTAAGACAGCACTTAATTTGGGAATATGAACCCTGAATGCCATCATAAAACCACCTCTCTGAAAGAGAGGGACAACAATTTTTTACTTGATTTGTATTTTTTTTTGATATTAAGTTTTAGAGTGAATAATCAAGATAATGACATTTAAATTATAACCTGGATAAAACCTGAATCTAGTTTACCATCATGTTCAGCATTTTGACTTGATGGAGTCAGCATTTTTATCCATTAGCAAATTTTTCATACTATATTTTTGAACCAAAATGATTCAATAACTAATTTTCTTTGTGATACCTCAGTTTCCACTGCTATCTATGCAACTTCAGCAACCCTCTGTTCTCATGCATTAGACATTAGACATCTCTCCCATTAGACATTTTCCTTGCCTTTCAAAGATGTGTGATTTTCTCTGACATCTGACTGATCCTTGAGGGAAAAAGGAGATGAAGAAGCAGGAAAGGGCAATAGTAGTGTTTTATTCAATTGCCAGTGTGTAGCAAAATGCAGCAGATATTTAATCAAGGAATTCTTTGTAGCTTCTCTTTTCCAAGATGAGTTAGTGGAAATAATATATATTCTACTTCTCTAAAGCATCTTTTGATAACATAAAAACATTGTCCCTATTATTCAAAGGTAGAAGCTGAAGTTGTAAGGAATTAAGTGGCATTTTCTGAAATCACACATTATTCAATATAACATAAAATTAGGTCATCTTGTTCTGATTCTAGTGCATAGTTCAACATACCCCAGTGATAACTCAGACTCAATAAGACTTGGGGGAAAAATAGATTCAGCAATTCAGGATTTTTCCAGTTTTTCTTCTATTTTGAGATACTTAGTTTACACAGGTTTCTTACGCATTTTGTTGTACCTTCTAAATAGTTCTATGCAACTCTGCCAATTTGCATGTCTTTCATCTTTGCTAGGAAGTGAACTAATGTTAAAAATAAAAAATCTTAAGGAAAGATGAAGAATAGCAACTAAAATCTCATGAGATGAGAACTTCTTAAAGTTTTTTTGTTTTGTTTTGTTGGTTTTTGTTTTTTCTAAGAAGAATGGATGGTGAAGACAGAGGATATAAGTGTCAGGATGATTATGTGTTTAGTACTAAAGGGTTTTATGTGGAGAATTTCTGAAATGTTGTCCCAGAAGTGCTCACTTACTAGTAAAAGCTTTATATGAGATCCCATGAAAATAGAACTTTAATCTTTCAAGCTAATCTAAATAATTTAGACAGATTTATTTACAGAAGGATTTTCACAGAACACAATAAAGTTGCTGGAAACAGATTGCTCATGGTCTCTTTTGGATTAGGCTAGATTTTTAGATGTCATTAAAATGTATGTCCTTTTTTGTTTCGTTTTAGTGGAATAACTTCCCCTAATTCCTTGATCATTTTTTCCCTAAAAAATGGGTTCTTTCCTTTCAGGCACCTCATAATATTTTGTTTTGTTTTGTTTTTCTGAAACTCCATTCTGAAGAAAAAAGAGAATAAAATACTTTGGTGAAAATGAAGTTAAAGAAATATGATAGATATCCTGCTGGCAGACAAGAGAATTAAATGACAGAGTTGTGTGAGCTTATCTGCTTCCTCTTGAGGGAAACCATCTTGCAGTTCATTGATGTGGCATATCCTTTTTCTAAACATTCCCAGAGCACATATGTTCAGACCTTTGTACCTTACTTTTCTATATTTGGGCCCTGGAGCTTGTTTTGCAAACATATGAGAAGCAGAAGCTTTTGCTCATATGTCCCACTTTCAGAGTCACATGCAATCCAATTTCTAAGCTGTTGTCATTGCTGCTGTATTAGCCTGGTAAAGTTAAATTTAAACAGGCAGTAAATTTTGTTTATCATCATTGCCAGAAGAAAGTACGGCAGTAGTAAAGTTTCCAGTAAAGATAAATAAGAATGGTATTTTTTCAAAAAGCCTTGTAAGAGAGGATACTCTTGTTACAACTTGCCCCTGAAGATGGGGTAACTGGGGTTCTTGTTGATAATAGATCCCTTGGGGAGGATTTGAATGAAATGGCACTAAATCACTGGTGTTTATAAACATACATATGGCAGGTTTATTTCAAAACCATTTGGTTGCAATGGAAAGTAGGTATGTAGCCATTTTGGTTATTATCTGTAGAAATACAGCAATATAAAAGCATAAAAATAACACTTAGAACATGAATTGAGCTTATTGATACTTTCCCTTCCCTTCTTTCTTATTAATGTTCATAGTGATACCTGATGACTGAATTAGCCAAATTTATTACTACTTCATATCAAGGGCTGCTTTAAGGTTCTGAATTATTTGGCCAATAGTAAGCCTGTACCAGTCTCTGGTTAGTTTATTTATATTTAAGCTTTGACAACAAAGAAGGTTTTGGTGAGTTGTTTTCTCTTATGTACCAAGACAGTCTTTTTTTGGCATCACAATTCTTAAAGGATGGAATAATATTTGTTTTGTCTTAAAAATTAACTTTTGATTTATTTTTCCAAGGCCTGCACATGCTTACTGTACTGATCACAGTGGTTTAACCATTCATCCCCAGAAAACTGCCAAGTGTTCCCTAGTGCAAATATTAGCTTAATGTCCTGTATATCAACGTACGTTTTACTCATGAAGCAGGATTAGGTAACAGCCATCTATTTTTAAGTGCTCTTAAATTACATTGCAGGTCAAAATTTCTGCTGATAGCTTACCCAGCTAAGCATCTAATCAAATTAAATTTCTTCTGCAAGAAAGAAAAATTAAACCTGTCAGTCTTTCTAAATATGGATGATAAATCCCAACATCAATAATTCCTATTGTTCAGTCTCCAAAGAGTTAATCTAGAAGGCTATGTAGAATAATCAAGGGGTTTAAAAAAAAAAGATACTTTGACATTAATTTTAACCTCATGTTGTTTAGTACATTTTTTATATTGCTCTACTGGTATTTTATTTCTTCATAACGACAAGATGCATTTCAGGGACTCTACATTTAAATGTTAAGCAGCCAAGCTAGCAAAAATGATCCTTCCTTCCCAGAGTAAAAGATCAGCCAAAACTATTGCATAGTCTATTTTCTCTTAATAAAATTGTGTACATATTACTTCAGTTGATTGAGTTGCATGCACATTTCAAGAAAAAGAAAAATTCTAAGGAAGCCTGGTGATGTTTTTTCTGATATAGTTTTATGTGGTTACATATTTGGATGAGAATGACTAAGCAGCTTGTTCATAGATTTTTATTATCATCACTTGTAATTTTGACAATACATGGACCTTGGTTTGGAAAGAGAAGTATTGCTCTAGTGTCATTCACACTTAACTGCAGAAGTTGTTTTCTGTCTTTTCCGGAGACAATGATTGGTTGCAGATCCTCTTAGGCATTTGGATAGTGCCATTTCTTTTTTTATTGTTAAATTACAGTATCATGGTGCTGTTCATGCCAATAGCCTTAGGCAAAGGAAATGATGAGAAATATTGCTTTCTACACTTAGGAGCTTTGCACAGAGATCTACTGCAAATGGAAAGTTTTGGAGTGTACTTGAAACCCGTTTTCCAGATTTTAAATACAGCTGATACTAGACACAATCTTTCCTTCATATGTCATAAAATAAAATACTCCTGTGTGTGGCATAGATTTTGGCCAAAAGAAAAAAAAAAAAATAAAAGAAAGACAACCATGATGTCCTTGTCTTTGAAAGCAGAAGTAATTTTAAGAATCAATATACAGAACAGACTGAAGGGGATTTAGTATGTCTTTACTTCAGTAGGCTGGTGTTTTCCTTGTGAATTATCATAAAATGTTGATGTCCTGGAGATATTTCTGCCTCTGGAAACCCAGTGGTGCTGAAGCAGAAATTAGCTACTAGTGCAATTTTGATTCCTTCTTCCCACATCTAAAACTGATGTATAATTCCTTACTAGTTCTGCCAAATCTGTAGTGTTAGAACTCTCTCCTTTTCTCCATTTAGACCATGGCCACTTTCTTGTAAGTGGAAGAGCAGACAATTAGATGTCTATCTTTTCTTTTAAAGTTAACTGATTTCCATTTCAAGTTCAAGTTCTATCCTACAGATTGATTCTGGAAATAATTAGACTTCACTGAGCCTGTGTGTTATATCTCTGTCCCTTACCAGATCTTGAATACCTTGTCTGGTATTCACCGTTTTGCTACAGCAGCCATTCATAACAGATTTGATGGAAAATCTTCAGGCGTACTTCTCTGGCTGATTTCATAGAGGAGTCACCATTCATTTGAGCCAGCATTAGGGAGTACTGAGTGCAGATGAAACAGCAGACCTAAGCAGAAGTCGACTAGCAACAGTGCTATTTCCTTATAAAAGAACTAAGTACTGGCATATCAACATGCACAGGTGATGATTTTTTTTTTTTGGAAATTAGGCTAGAATAGAATTTGTATAGTAACTGCCTTTTAGGAAAAAGTGTGACTAGAAGAAATTTACACTACTGGGTACAATAAAGTGAAAACTATTATAAACAGTTGTTGCTCTGTATGCAAACAAGGAGCTGAATTTAGATACTTCTGACAAAAATAACTGTATGTCTAAAATTGGAGTTTTATATGAAAATGTTGATGTTTTTCCTCCACTGTGCTGTCCAAAGAATTCAAGAAACTTCTGCATTGTACTACAGAGCAAGATAGACATATGGCTTTGCTAAACCACTGAAGATCATGGGCTGTCAAAGACTCATACCAGCACTTGTTTCACCAAATAGTTTGCTATGAGGAGCAGGGAATTCAACCTGATTATTGAAATTTGATGTTTTGAAAGAGCATGAGAAATTTTTAACTGTTATGTTTCCATGACAACAACTTTTCTTTTTTCCAGTTGTCTTATGATTTATCTTTGTCATTTGCTACATGAAAGAAAAGATTTTGTCAAACCTTTTCTGTTTGATTAGTCTGTCAGTGCCCCAGAAAAGGCACCCGTATGGAGTAGAAGACAGGTTCCCATCGACTGATCCCAGCAGTTACAATGGAGTTTTCCCTAACTACTCCCCATTTTTGCTTAATTTTATACTAAGTTTACATTTAGGTGGAGCTTGTGTGACTCTGGTCATACATGATATTCAGTGGTCAAAGCCTGGAGGTGGATACTGTCAGTATTACATCTGAGATAGCCTTTAGGATGGAGATTTACATCTTTGATCTTGCCCCTTTTGCTGGTTCAACAGCAAAAAATCTCTGTTCTTCTCCCTTTGACAGCTGCCATGTGGCTTATCACTTGCAAGATACCGAGTTCCCCCTCTTGCAAGGATTTTAGCATAGTCTGGCCATTCTCTTCCACCCTCCCTTTAGTCCTCCTTTGCATGGATTGTGTGTGGGAAGTTGGCATGGCTGCATTCCATCCAGGGAATAGGCTCTATTTTAGCCTATAATTTCTATACTATTATAACTTGTAAGCATGTGAATCTTTTTTGTTTTTTTTTTTTTTTTTTTTTTGCCCTCAGGCATTTTGCCATACCCTTAATGAAATTACAAAGTACACTGTTTTATATTTAATCATCACAATACTTTCTTCCTTCATCTTCACTGCAGAATATGCACACAACTGCAATTACTGCCCTGTGCAAATTGTATAGAACATAAACTATCTTGTATTGCTGAGGCCAGAATATTTTTTATGTAATCAACATGATTAAATGATAATCAGGCTTCAATGATACTTTATGTCATCAATTAGATAAGTAAAGTTTTAAAATAGGTGACATAAGAACAACGTTAAGAACAGAGGTCAATTTTCTGTTCTTCACTGTGAATGTATGAGTAATTGTAAACCAAAGTATTGGGTTATTTTGAGTGTGTCTGATTTTGGATGATTAGTTTCAGGTACAGAATAATTTTCATAGAGCTACACAACTTCAGGTCTCATTTAAAAGAATTTGAAAGTACAAGCATACACTATCTGTCTGTCCTAATAAATAAACCAACTTCTTAATAACATTCTAACCAGATGAAATCACAGTGAAGTAACTAATCTTCTTCAAACTCACAGAAAAAAGAAATCATCCATGAAAATGGGGAGAAGGTGTCATTTGTTCTCATTCTGTAGTCACCATTGTTTTCCAATGACTGCACCAAACTTGCTAAAGTATCCCCTCTGCAAGAAGAAATCAGATGTGTCTGTAGAGCTGAACACATTGATACCTGACAGTGTCTTGAGCAGGTGATGCAGGCACAGGTGCAGGCAACTCCTGTTGCCCCTGAATGAAAACAAAGCTCCATTTCCCATGTAGTCAGAACCTACTTTGTGATAAAATGAGAAATACTTTACATCTCCGGATTATGTGCACTTTGCATATGCATATAAAAGATCAAAAATACCTGTTTGCTCTTTCGCCAGTGCTTCAGGATTTGATTTCTGTAATGACAATTAATAAGAGTATGTGGAAAAGAGTTTGTTCCTAAGAAGTGGGACAGACAACAACAGAGTTTGTTAGGGATTTGTATTCTATATCCCAAATCCTTCCTGCTTCAGTAAGTATAGCTCGCTCCTATGGGAATACCTCTAGGCACTAGACAGCACTGTGGTTCATTTAGACCTGTTCATATGTTGATCACCTGGCCAATATCTGATGGGCCACCTGGTTGCTGTCAGTGTGTTACAGGCTCTGCTCTCCCTGCATCTCATTTTTAGTAAGGCTCTCTACCTAACAACTCACTCAGACTTCTAAATAAGTAATGGACTATGTTTGATAGATGGACAGAAATTATCCAACTGTTTAAAAAGGTCCACCAGACAGAAAATTAAATGTTCAAAGTGATTATTTATGTTTTTTTCCTCTAAGAAATAAGCTAAAAATATATTTAATCAATGTTATTCATGTCTCAATTTCAAGTACTCCAAAATTAAAAGATATAACAATTAAGCTGGTCCTTGTAGAGAGATTTTTACAACTTTGTCAACATACTTTCTTTTTAAAAGATGTATTTTCCATCTTTATGTGGAATTTATGTAATTATGAGGACTGCAACTTGTTGAAATATGTTATAGATATTTCTCTGCGATTTACACACAAAGGTCAAAGTTCTAGATTCAGGTCCTAGCAGTTGCTTGTGCTTGTGGTCACATGCTCACACACAAACACACACACTCGCACGAACAAAATCTTATCAGTGTTTTGTTTCAAAGTACCAGTACTTCTTGCAGAGATATTTAAGATTAGTAGCTATTGATTGGGCTTGTTTCTGCTCTCATTTAATTGACGCAAACAGGGGTTAGACTAACTTAAATCAATAGGGAGCACTGACCTATATTAGGTTGTTTTACATAGAGTTTAAACACTGAATGCTGATTTTTTTCTTAATTTTCACATGAATGGCAATATGTTTTACAGTGATAAGTTGATTGATATAGGCTGTTGGAATATAGGTTGCAAATACTCAGATTAGTTCTGATGTTGTAAGGTCATTGTGAGACAATAATGGTAAAAGTGGCAGCTATCTTTGCATGTAGGACAGTTTTACATGCCATTTCAGGTATTATTCTAAGAAAAAAGCCTCTTGGGGATAAAAGTTCTCTTTTGCTGTTCTTCATTTTTAAGTAAATAACTACTAATTATAAATACTTAAGATCCTGTCTATACTATATGGAGTTTTCAAGTAATGATTTTCAAGGACAGATATCAGACTGTTTAAATTAACTGCAGCATTTCGAATTTGATCCAATTGTCCCCTGATGTCTAAGCCATTGCTTCTAATTTAACTGATCTAAGAAGGAAATACATTTCTTACATACCTCACCTTCTGAGCCCTCAGTCATGTATTCTGGTAGATTTTGGCACCTGATAGGTGTAATGTCAGGAGGTATTTCAATGAGGTCTTCAATATGGCTGCAGGCAATGACTGACAGTCTGTGCCCTACTAGTGTATGTAAAAAAATAGTTCCTTCAAGCAAATATGATTTCTTCTTCTCCCATAAAAACATGTATCTTTTTGAAATGACATTCATCCATTCCTTGTTGTGTTTCCCTTTAAAATAGATAAAAGAGAAATGATCAGGTTTATATTCCCAATTGACACTGAAAAATGTAGTGCTTGAATATTCTGTGCAGAGAGGATTTCATATTTAGGAAAAAAAACTGAAGGGCTGTAAAGGGATAAAGTCATGTCTTGTTCTTAGATGCAGAGATGTTTTGAAAATCTCTCTAATGGATGATAATAGTTTGATGAATGGGACCTCTACATCTAGAGACAAAAAATACTAGTAACAGTAGACTCCACCGTAGGATTAACAAATGAAAATTATGAGAACAAATTGAGCTTGAGTCTCATCTTTCACTTAGGGAAAATTGAAAGTAGTTCTCCTGAAATCAGTAGAATTATATTAAAACAAAGATTTAGTCTATAAAAGAGAAATAGAACACAAGAAGATATTCTGCTGTAATTATTTCCAAATAATTCCCATATAAACTTTCTATTCATGAAAAAAAGGTTATTGTATTAAGAATAATCCTAGTAATTTTTTCAGGTAAGCCAGGCATAATATCAGATTTTTTTTCATCTGAGGAGATCAAGTGGTCTAAACGTTAGCACCATGATACAGTGGTTTGGATATTGAGTACTGATTCAATTCTAAAGCATATTCTCTTAATCATGACTCAGCTGATAGGCTCAATCTATCACAGTATTCTTCATCTAAACCACTTTGTATTTAGTATCCTACTTGATGTAATAAAATCATAACAGATTGTCACTGTGCCTTCCCAAGTCTCGGCTAGCACTGGTGCCTTTGCCGGGATTCTAACCCAGCTTGCCAGCGTGGCAGGTGGGAATTCTACCGCAGAGCCACCAGGGCTGTTGCTGGGTTATCAAGTCTCGGCCAGCCCAGAACCTGTAGCACTGCAGCAGCAAAGGCCACTCTCATGTGCTGCTGTGGGCACGAGGTGTGGCCTGTGGGAAGATGAAGCCACCAGACTGAAAGACACGCAGAGCGACTCTGACAAAGGCAAGGAGCCGTCCTTCTGGGGGTATCTGAGTTCCGAGTTTATTGGCTCGAAGGAAGATAAGCTCCAAAAGGCGATGGGCGCCGTGTGCCCTGCTTGTTAAAGGGGGGTGGTAACAAGGGGAGGAAACAGCAGCCAACCAATGCGATAACACCTGGGGGTGGTAACAGGGGTGACACACAGGGGAAACTTCCAATGGGGCAGGAGGGAGGGAGGGGACCCCGGAGACCAGCTTATCACTTGAAGCCCTGGATGGAACTTTCTAGGTGGAAGGGAGAGGTCTCTGAGAGACAGGCAGGCTCTGGGGTGGGATTGGGGGGGATAACTCAGCAGGAATACAATGAACTGGGTGGAGGGAGGAATGACAGGCAGACAGAGGGGGGAGGAGCAGAGAGGCTGGACCATTTTACGAAAAGAGGGGGAGAGTGAGCAACCATAACTGGGGGGAAACTTAAAACACATGCCAACAACAGATTGTTCTTCATCACTGAAAAAGATACATATTCTAGAATATAAGTGATCACAGACATTATCTACCTGTAAAATTTTGATAGATGCAAAGTCGTATCTTTTTTTCGTCACTTTTTTAGAATCACGGTTCAAAAACATTGTTAAAACTTTATTTTATAAAGACATATTAAAAATTAACACCTAGATAGAGAAAAAAAGCTGTAAGGAGGCTGTTTTCATCCCTTCCTTCTTATGACCTTTTAAAACTTTGAGATGTCAGTATTGGTTGTCAGGTTATAGTATCTCCTCACACTTCTTCAGGGACTGACTGATTTAATGAATATGACACTGTCTTGTATGCCAAGCTTTTTCTTATTCTTTAGTAGGCATTATTAAAACTGTCTTCTATAGTACCTGCACTGGCAAAATAATCCTCAGTGTGGCAATGAGACTCTGGCCTCTTTAGACAATTTTAGACACTTGATCTACACTGGTTCAACAGAATAGTGTAGGGGCAGATGAGCTATATCTCATCTAACATAAAAATCACCAGTACATTTTTACATCTGAGATAGCTGTCTTCTTTTTCTCTTTAACTGATGAAAGGAAAGGCCTGTCTGAGGGCAATTAACCTAACATTTCCCAGACATGTCTTATGAGAAGTGGTAAGTGGCATTTCCAAAAAAATCCATTTCTCTCCACTGGCTATCAACTGAATCTTGGTAGGTAAGATATTTAAATATCTATACTGTGGAAGTTCCAATTTACATGAGAAAACTTAATTTGAGTGTAACAATTTCACCTTTGCTTTGTAAGTGAGCTGATGACTTAGGAGACAGCCAGAGCAAAGGTACAAGTCAGAACAGGCAGATGTGGCAGATGTGCATGGTGGGCTTAGGGACATTCTGAGAACTGTTCATGCAGAGCAGCACTGGCAAGGCCAGCAGGTTGGGTGCAGGCAGGAAGGATGCTTCTGTCCTGTCAAACTGTTCCTGTGCATTCAGTACCAAATTCTGCTGCTGTGCTGATCTTTTCCAGTGGTTAGCATACTTGTGGATAGGTATCTGTTTATTTACTAACTCTAATCAGGGAGAAAGGAGCCTTCTATAGTTGTTATAGTTGTTATATGTGTTTTGCATAGATCTGGCTGCAACAAATTCAATTGTTCTGTGTAACGGCAAGAATTTGTCTTCTGCCTTGCTTTGTCGATGTAGTTGAAGACCTGAACCTATCAGATTTGCCAACTGATTGGTTTGCTACTGACTCAGTATCATCAAAGTCAAATATAAACTTGTAAAATTAGCCCTACAACCTCCATACAAGTGTATTTCAGTATTGAGCCGTGTTATCTATTGCATTTTAGATTATTAGACTGTAGTACCCTAATCTAAAAATGGGTTTTGCAATTCATAGAAGAAGGATCAATCTGAGTGGAGTTGAAACACTACCTTTCATAAAAAAAATTAAACAACTTTTCTGAGGGGACATAATACTGAATGGACCAATGGGATAACATAATGACAACAAAAAAGCAGTACTGTAGTTATTGAGAAATCATTTGTTTGATGAGATTAAAGATTTCTTTGGACATTAGCAAATGAACTTGAAATAGAATGAAACATCTATAAGAAATTAGTCAATCTGAAGCTGCAGAAGGAGGAAGTTTGAATGTTAGTCATTTGCTAGGGTGCTGAGATTTGTTAGTGTTTTGTTAGATCTGTTCAGCCATGGAAATGAACATAACTTGCTAAAGATGTTTTATATGACTTGTAAAAGATGGCTTTAAATTTAATTGTAAGACTGTTTCTCAGTATGTAAAGTGGAAGTATATATCACTTTAAAACCTTTGCTCCAAAATATACATAATAAAAGATGTCATATGAAAAACTGGTGGGAGTAGGCTAATGGGTAATGAACTCATTTACAGCTTGACTATACTGAGGTTTAGGAAATGTCTTTTAATAGTTACATGACAACTTAACTTAGCATGGAAGAAAAATAAATATATAAATAACTATAGATTAGGTACTAAAGATGTCCAAATTACATTTCAGTTGCTTTTTTTTTTTTCAGTATATGAAACTTTTTAATTGCAAATATTTCATACCTATTCATAATTAGAACATTATGGTAGCAGAATGCAATCAAAACCTTATTTAATTATCTGTGTAGACTCAATGCAAGTCTGCGTTAATCTGAGCCATACTTCCTTGCATTTTAATGTAATGTGTGGAAAAGAGATCTTAGAATGAAGCAATAGAAGATTAGAGCATTAATCATATATTTTAAAAAATTGATACATGTAGAAATTAATTTATGAAATTCAGAAATTCCTTTACCACATAACTGGCAAGTGATTCTAACCAAGAGGGTGGAATTATTGCTTGCTTGTCAAGCTCTGTTCTCCACTGATGTCTGCCCTGACAACACATGTTCATCTTGGCAAGGCTTTGGAAGCAGTTTGATAGTGATGCTTTCTGTCCCAGAGTTGCAAATGGTGCTGCAATTGATGCATTGTTAACTTTGATGGCAGTCATGGACTACTACCATGGCTTTATTCTTCTGGTTGCATTTTCCAGGACAAAGGAGCTGGATGTTGTACACATCTATATCTGTGTCTCTGTGTGTACACTCCTTAGATGTTGGCACACAATTGTGCTTGAAGCACGCAGATGGGCAGCTCAGTTCCATTTACCTCTGGTGTGCATTCTGTCATTGGCAGCTGATACAAGGAAGCCATAGGGACACATCTCCATACAAATGTGATTTTAAAAAGGCAATTTTCTTTTTATTATGGTAGCTTTACAGAGTTTTCACAAAATTTAATGTGCAGATGACTTGCTGCAGCATATTGAAAGTCAAAAGGCCTCATTTAACTTTTGTGTTTAACAGATTACATGATGTCTCAAAATTAAAATAGCTGCAATTATAAAATATTATTTGTAGTAAGAGACAGTGGACTTCTTTGCAGAGTTTGTATTTAATCATGCAAGATTCTCAGCTGCTCTGAAGAAAATAAATTAGGCAGATATTAAAAACAATCAGTATAATTACTATTTAAATGCAGGTTTAAAGTTTTAATGCTTTTGAATTATAGTTCATTATCCTTAGAGTGTGAGCAGCCTGTATATTGCAAGAAAGATTGTGAATCTTTGTTACTGTATTTATTGCTGTGCTTTAGTACTGTTGCTCTCTGCTGAGCAGTGCTTGAGCACAATGCTCAGATAACACTGTCTCTGGAGAGGGGACACTCTGAGTGAAAGATCTCTAAGAAATTAGTCCATCTAAAGCTGCAAAAGGAGGAAGTTTAGACATTAGACAGTCATTTTCAGGTAATATTGCTTCCCTTTGTTTCCCTTGTGCTGGGCTGTGCATAAACTGATAGTCATTCCTTAAATGCAGTCAGTGTCCCGAGAAGCAAAACTGCTTCCAGCACTAATGGGGCTCTGGGCCAAGGGAAAACGCATTCTCATGCTTATTGTGTCCACTTCTGCCACACCCATTCCACCAGTCTTGCAGGATAGCAGGTGAAACAGAAGCATGTGTTTGGCCCATAGGTGATCATGGTGACTGTACTGATTTACTATTACTAAAACTGACTGAAAAGACATTAAAAAATAGAGACATGAAAATTTTCATAAGTATTCAAATATTTATAAATTAATTTTAAACTCTTCAGTTAACTGAGCCATATGTAGCTACAAAGTGTCAGTAGTCTGAATTTATACAGTTAGCTGATATTAGAAATTATATACTTACTCCTTAAAACTTTCAGGTGCTTTTCAAATTTCACTCTTCTTAACCTTGCACCATACTCAAAATTATAAATCCTTGTCACTCCTCATACTAGAGAATTCTTTCTTTTGCAAACACTTTTCACTTGACCTAGTGTTTAATAGTTATTTTATTGATTTGAATGATAGTGCTAATAGAAGAAACAAAACAATTATTCAGAGATGTTTGTGGAATTATTCTTTAAATGAAAGATATTAGGAAAATTGAATACATGGAATTGCAAACAATAATTGAAATAGTATGATTAAATAATTCTCAGTTCTTCTTACCATGATAGAAGGCATCTGTCTTTGACACTTTTGAATGATGAGTGAGTTTTATTAAGTTAAATAAAGTGAATAGTTTTTCAATTAAAATGTTTTTTAGTAGAACCCTAAGTATGCTATTCCTAAATTCTACAATTCATGTCAGTTATTTTAAAGTACCAAATTGCCTTAATTTTTATATTGAACTATTTATAGGATCCATTATAAACATTTTGTTATTAACTTTTAATTTTCTGTTTTTCTTTCAAAATAGTTAAATGGCCACAAACCTTTGCTGGGGATTCGTTTTTGCTGACACCAACATAGCTGTTCACCATTCACATCATTCTAATCAAACTTTGAAGATTCCAGAGATTTGAATGATTTTGATGTACTGGTAGTTATAGTTATAATAATTATGTATATGGATAATTTAATAAAAAGAAAAATTCTTATAAATTATGGTCACCTGTATAATAGCATCTAATTAAATGGGAAGGCATCAAAGACAGTTTTTTATAAATTCATTTTCCTATTTTTTTTGAGATAAAATGTATTACAAAATCATCCCCAAAATTATCTTGTACTTGCAGATGCTTATGTCTTGCGTTCATTGTGCTTGATATGAACTTCTTTGCCACATCTCTTTAAAAGAGCATCTTGGTATGGGATATTGGACTAATTTGTCTTGTTTTGCTTTGTTTTGAAAACCTTGCTACCCCCCACAAATTGTTTCCTCTTCCCATTTTAAATACTTTTAATTCTGTCACTTGTTCATGCAAATATTGGCTCTGGACAAATTTAGATCTTATTTAGATTATTCAGCTTTAGAGAAAATTATTCAATAAATAGATAACCCTGGGAACTGGAAGTCTTAAAGATTTTTCACATTTTTTGCCTTGGTCTGGTAAATCAGTGAATCAGGAAAGAAGTGAAAATAAATCATTGTAAACCTTTATCGCCTAGCATTCTATAGTTGGGAAATTCTAGTCCCAGCTCTGCTGGCCACCTGCTGTATGATAACCAAGTCACTTCTCTTCCTCAGGTTTTCCATCTAAAAATGGAGCTACTAATGCTGCCTTCCACACTAGAGGGTGAGATGTAGAGATATGCAGTCACAGAGTCATAGAACATCCCAGATCCTCTAATCCAACCTTTCATGGAAAAGGGAGTCTTGATGACATTATGTAGCACTCAGTCCAATAAAACCTTGAGCAGTCCCTTGAAAACCTTGAAAATCTTGAGCAATGAGGACTTTACCATATCCATGGGGAAGTTGTTGCAGTGAATAATTGTTTTCACTGTGAAAAAATATATTCCTTATGTTGAGTTGAAACCTCTCCTGGTGCAACTTTCAACTGCCACCCCGTGTCCTCTCCATATGGTTCCTGGTGATTTGAGAGCCTCTGTCTTCTTTGCAGCTGCTGTCACTGTCATTGTTAATAATTAACCACTTTTGGAAATTCTGTGTATTGTGGATTATCTCATATAGGGAAATCTTTCTGACAAGATTTACAGAACATAGATCAAATGGAAATGTGACTAATCTTTCAAATTGCAGAAAAGTAAAATTCCATCTTCAAGCTATTAAAGTACTTGCTATGAAGATACATCAAAAGAAATGAAGGATTATGGAATAATATTTGAGCCAAGCTTCTTACATTTTACACTGTCATTACCAGTGGATCAGAACTGTGGAGAGAGTATTTGGTTGTGATATGCATAACAAATAAATTTAACATTAGTTTACACAAACTTCTTGGGTTATTGTTTTAGTAATCTTTACCCAGATTATAATTAGAAAATGTAGCCTAATTTCTCAATATTGGTAAAAATTATTGGAAAAAACCTGAGTATGTCTTATCACAACTACTTTTATATTTCTTTTTTTTTTTTTTCATTTTGGAGTTCTGCAACTCAATTTCAATTTGTGTTATTCACATTCTTATTGTAATCCGCACTTCACATTTTTTAAATCCCAAATATCCAGAGCCCCCCTAGGATCATGTTGTCTCTTTGGCTTAAATTATATGGTCTTTGAAACACCACCCAACATTATCATGAAACAGCATTTTAAAAGGATATAATTAAAATAATAAAGTCATGTCATGGACCATGCCTTATTCATTTTAGTCAATAATTTTTAATTTTTCCAGGAAAATAATTCAGAATAATTCAGTTTCTTGGCATGGCTTTCCTTTTCACATTCTTCTTGCCTTTTTTTTTTTTTTTTTTTTTTTTTTATCTGACTATTATTAAATTGCTATATTTTTGGTTTTATTCCTGATCAATTATAGCTATGCAGTTTGTTCCAAATGGCCAACATTAAAGATTCTTTCTCAGTCTCTTTGTAAGGCTTCTGTAGGTTTGACAGCTTATCTTTCAAATCTTCAGTGCATAGGTTCATTTGAATCTAATTCAGTACAAACTAATGTTGAGCTAATGGATTGTTATATTTTTGAAATGAGAATGAAATGAAACATTAGATTTACTGTAATAATTTAGATTGTTTTTTTTGTAAAAATACAGAAATAAAAGGACAAGAAGGATGCCTGTAACTAGAGCCAGTAATGCTATAAAAAATTATTCAGAGGAGTCAATGAAACCACATGCCAAGTTTAGAACAATTTCCCAACATATTGTAATGAAATTTAGACCTGGCAAATGATGAAGCATTGCAATAAAAATGAGCTGTAAGAATAAAGGAGGAAGAAGTTTGGTACTTCAAATGCTGTCAGTCAAAAAAGTACTGTTTTATGTAAAACATTTTTGTTAAGTGAACTACGCAACCAAAAGTTCCAAGTGGACGGTGTCGTGAACAACAGAAGAGCCAATGTTTTCTCTCCAATTCACAAAAGAAAAATCTTTCCCTTATTGAGAGTCCTATGTTTGATTATGCCCTGAATATGTAAGACAAAGTAGTACTTCAGTACCTGCCAAAGTACCAGCATAATCTGCTTTATCTTCTCTTTCATGGTAATCAATGCCTATTGGTTCAAGGGAATGCAGTATCTAGGAACAACATAGTGTACCAGGGAAAAAAAAAAAAATTGTAACCCTTCCAAGTAACAGAAATATTGAAATGTTCAAAAAATATAAACGATGTAAACAAGCACAAGGAAATATAAATCAGTATTGCTTATTTCTTATACCTGAATTATTTTTTTGTACTGTAAACTCCAACACGAGATCTATTTTTACTGTGGTGTCCCGAGATCTTAAGGGGTAAGTGAGGTCTCAAAAGGTGGAAGGATGGTGAGGTATCTAGGAGAGGAAGTGTTTTATCAAGCTATGCTACACATGTTACCTGTCATGAAATTATACAAATTCCAAAGAAGAAAGGACCAGAGATGAAATTGTGTTTTCAAAAGCAGTAAATATTAATGGTAATAAAAGTTTATCCATATAAAGTGCTGTGGAGAGTACTGCACCATGTATGCTCTACAACTGTCATTACTTCTTTGTGGGCTACACTACTCTGAGCTGATGAATCAAAGTAAACCCATATTTTTGTTAATTTACTTACAAGCAGTGTATATATACTAAGTGCCTTTTTTCTATTGTTTTAAATTGCTTTTTAACATGGACCTGGTATGCAGGTATGCTTTACCATGCACTGCTGTGCATCTTTAGAAGCTTTCAGTTCTTCATGTTTTTGAAGTGTACATCTCTGAGTATAAATGTTTTGTTGCTTACAAAGAGAAGTTATTTAAACTTGAACTCATGTTTGCATGCAAGGTAAAGAGATGGAGTTACTTTCCTTTAAGGTTAACTTACACTGGAATACAGAAGAAGCAAATGTTACCATTTTCATGAGCAGCAAGAGGGGTCAGATTGTGTTCTTTTCACTGCCTAAATAGCCCAGCCCTCTTTTTACTTACCAGCATCTGTCAGTAATCTGAAGTATCTACCTACCTATCATTTTTTTTTTTTTTTGGCAGTGATCCTCTCTTGATTTTTATTTAAATCAGTCTTTTTTAGGTACCTGCCAAATGAAAAATTGTTACTTATTGTCATGTCAAGGACAGTACCATTTTTAAGGGGTTAAACATTATGAAGTGATACAAAACATGCTTAATGATGTTTTTTGTTTGGTATCTGACTTCAGACATTATGGTCATGTACTTCATGTTACCCCTGTTCCTGGATGAGAAAAGCAGAGAAGCAGCAGCTGAATTGATCTCACTGATGGTTCAGCATCAAGCATTTTGTTCACACTTCTGCAAACAACCTCTGAGATTATTCCAGACAACATTATCCCATTCCATCGATCCTCACATCTGGCTCCTCAAAGGGAAAAGTGTCAGCTGTGAACAAAATTAAACCTATCCCATCATTTTTCCTAGGTCATTCTATAAACACTACTCAGAAATTTTCAATGGTTCTAGCACCCATCTCCAGTAGCCCTCAACATTTTAGGAGTTGAGTTTTAGGAGTCAAGTAACTGTCTTCAGTTCCTTAAGGAAGTATGTGAAGAACACTGTCTAAAACATATATTTAATATGTGAATTTTAGACAATCTTCATATCTATCAGCATCATTCCACAGAGAACTGTGAAAAACTCAGTCAGGCTTTTGCATCATTACAACTGAAAGTGGAATTTCATTCTCCAGTCAGTGTGCAATGAAAACCTTCTCAGTTGTGTTATACTTCAGACAGGAGAAGCATAAGCCTGAAAAGAGGTCAGTTTTTTGTCTAAGATCACTTAATAAGGACTCGAAGTTCTTATTATGATGTGAAGATCATTATAGTGACTTGATTCGGACTACCAAATCTTCCCGGCCACCTCATACTTTTTATAACACAGAAGACTAGAAAACTTAAAAATTGCTAATTGTTTATTCTTAAAATGTTTTGAGTTGGAATTTTTTTCACTAATGGGTTCTGCAGATTTGCCCTCAATTTACATTAATTTTTTAGCAAAGTGCTGTGGTACTGGAATAAATTAAGTTAAATATGTTTTTTTTTCAGCAAGAACTAGGAGAAAGTGGGGAAGTCAGTTTGATTATGTTCTAAAAAAGTAGAGTTACTGTAGCTTTGTTTTCTTTAAGAAACAGGAAAAACAACCAAATGTTATACACAGTTTTTAGAAAACTCCTTGTTTTCTTTTCAAATTCTGACTTGAATATATAAGTGAACCATGCCCCTACCTTTTCTGTTAATATTAACTCCTCTTGTTGAGTGTACGTATTTTTAAATCACTCCCTGCCTGTGTCAGTCTTTTTCACACACTCAAGATTTATGCCTACTAGTTTTAGCAGGATTTTACATCTGTGGTTGCAGGTCATAATAGAAATCTTCTTTGGTGTTCGGACCAATAAATAAATTAGAAGAAGGGCTTTATGCTCTGTATGATAAAATGAACTGAAAGTAGGGCAGAGAAAGAACAACCTTTGGAAGGAGCTTAGCCTGGGGCTAAAAGTTCATTGTGTATTTCAGAATATGGTGCAATAACGGCATGAAGAGTTAGTGACTGAGGATTTTCACTGCCTCAGGATACTGGTGATTCAGCTGCATATAATGATAGGGAATGCTAAGAATGCTCTAAATAAATCCCGTGTTCATAACTTGTAATTTCTTACTGGAGCTATGGGCAGGATGAAAGGCCTGACAAGGATTCAGAGCCAGCAGGATGCAGTATAGTTCTTGTTGCTATACTTGTTCACTGAGGAACAGAGTATATTTTATTAGTGTGATTATATAAAAAGATGAAATAAAACCACGAGATAAATAAGCCATGAATTGATGACATATAAAATATTTACTGGTAGACTAAGAAAAGCATGAAATTTTCAAATAGTAGCACACATTCTCCTGAAAACCAGAGGTGTTTAAGCCACCTTCCATTTGAGAACCCTCATACTTCAGCATTCTGATTGTTTCTGAAATACATTTCAAGATGTGCTATCAGATCCTTTTTTTCTGCTCTGTATATTTTACTTGTCAAACCATTGAAAACAGCATTTATGTGTCAACATAAAACAATTTGAAAAACTATTAAATGGTTAATTTTTATTTATATGTGTGCAATTTTCAGCAAAATTAGTATGTTTGCACTTTTTGATTAGGAGTACATTTCTAATCTGAACTATTCGATTACGATTTTACTGGGATGTGATGTTTCATCCTTTTCTGTTTTTTTAAATTTTTCTGGTGTTGGTTTTCTACTTCTTTCTTGAACCTCTCCAACTATTAAATATTGTATTGAAAAGGTTGTTACTAGGTTAAAATACAGGAATACTTAACATGTAAATACTGCTTTGAACAATTGATATATGAGCTACAATATTTTGAAATATAAGTGCTTGGCATTTCCTCTTTAGCTAATGTGTTCTCTGTGGAAAAATAACAGTTACTTGGAAACAGAGGAGTTCCATGTATATAATTCACAGTAGTGGCTGTGTTAATGCTGTTCATGGTGATTTTTGCTTAGAGGCTGAGTGAAGTAGCCTGCAAGAGTATATGGCTATAATTTAGCCATATAATATAATATATATATATATATATATATATATAATATAATTTAGTTACACATCTGAAAAAACATAAACCACTCTCCTTGCCCAATGCCGTAGTAGAAAAATTTCCCCATGATTAAGATGTTCATTGAAAATGAAAATAATCCTTCTGGTTCCATTGTTATGACTAATTGATTTATTTAAATTGAGATGCTGTTTATTCCTCTTTCTATTCCATTATTTCTCATCTCAGCTTCCTTAACCTGAAATCCGTAGCACCGTCTCACGGTTTTAGAAATGTAAAATTCCATCATGTGAAGTGCCCTTTCTAACCTGCTGCAACACTTTTGCACAAACATCAGTCAACTTTCAAAAGAGATTCCTAAGGGCAGTTGGCATTAGGCAGGCCGCCTACTTAGATTAGCCAGGTAAATTAAAAAATTCCTCTGACAAGAAGCAAAGCTATTAATCTGTGAGAAAATCTTTGTTAGATCTTTCAAAATGTAGCGGCTCCTGATAAGAAATGCGATACTTCAAATGTCAGTTAACTCCATAAGGCGGTGGAGGAAAGGTTCTTACATTTTATGGTGTAACTATGCTCACATGGTACTGGTATCAGGAGTACAAATGCTCCTGGTCAGTGGGTGAGAATGTGGCTTTTAACAACCAGCAGGCTGTGCGTGGAGATGAAAGATGCTGGGACACAGGTGAGCCTTGCACAGCAGTGCACTCTGCACTCAAAACCACACTAAACCTTCACCCCAGCCTGTAGCCTATCTCTTCAGCTATGTCAGTCTCACAGTTGTATTCTTTGAAATGTAAATTTGGCAGTTTATATCTGAATTTATGTACTTGCATGGCTGTCTTTGATCCAGATAATACATGCTTTATTTCTTAAAATGTTTGTGTGAAATGTGTACTCTCCAGTTGCATTCATTCTCTTATTCTGGTTTAAAGAGAGTTTTTAAGACCACCTAAAACTGCTCCAAACACTGGCCCTGTAAAGTTTGCTTCATGGAAGAGAAGAGGGATGAAAATGTCCCTGTGCAAAACAGGGTTACAGAGACTTTGGGCAGAGAAGCAGCGGGTGACAGACAGATTTTGTCCTTGCTCCAAGTCATGTCTGTCCAGGGCCTATGACATGTAGGATGTGTAGCCATATCCCTGATTATCCTTATAAGGGAGCTCATGCATATTTTCTTAAGGTTACATCTAGGTACTAACTATCTCTAACCTGTCTAAGAGAAGGACTTTTACTGGGTTTCCTACAATTGTATGTGGCCCGGAGCCACATACAGAGTCTGAAAAGCTGGGTAAATACTTATCTGCTAGGTAGTTTATGCTGAGGTCTGGCTTCTGAGACTGTGTTAATTATACAGTGTTCAAAGATATTTAGGTTATGACCTTGTGAGCTGTTCAGTAATTAAAATGCAGGAAGTACCCTAGATCAATTCGGAAAACAAGATTTATCCTCTGTCGCTTTGGTACTTCCAGAAAGAGTTTTTCTCAAGTTCTTCATCAAAAAATCTTCCTATTTTCAATTAACATAACACTCAACTTTTCTTTTTTTAACTTTAGACTGATCTTGAGTTAATGAACATTTAGTTTTGAGTTAAGTTGACCATACTCATATAGTATCTTGGATAGCAATTATTAAATAGCTGGACATTTCATTATAATGCTGTTTTATCTATCAGATAAAAAACTTCATCAATAGAAATTATACTCACAAGTGCTAATTTGCTTTATTAATGTCCATAAAGAGTTAAAATACAAATTACAGAAAGCAAAATGCAAAAAGCAAATTTCAACAACATTATAATAATGTGTTGAATTGAGAAGCCCCTTGCAGTTGTTTCATAAAATAATGTTTATCATAAAATAATGATAAAAAGACACAATCTGGGAGGGGAAATATTTCCATTATGATCCAAAGGAGACAATGCTTTCTATGTTTACATTTACAAGATATAGTATTTATTATATACTGAGTTTAATGCTAAATAGTTTACGAACCTTCTTCATTATTTTAATTTCTACGCAAGATATTAATGTTTTGATTCATGTTTGTGGTTTTTAGAACTGAGTCAACACAGCAGGGAGCACTTTAAGAGGAAATGGTTGCCTCCTCCTAAGCTGCTTTGTTAAGAAGAAAGGTATTGGTTGCCTTTCTGCACATATTACTTCCAGTAACCATCCTTCCCCAAGTTTTGGAAACGGTGAATCACTGCTCTTTGGACCAACAGTCAAAGGGGAAACATTTCCTAAGGCAGGATGGGGAAAAACCATTGCTGCCAGGAATTTGTCCTTTTTCAGTGGGCTCGTTTTTTAGCAGATTTGCAACATTTCTGTGCTAAGACCAGAAAGACACAGTAGTTATTTTGTGCCTCATTTACCTCTAATATTTCCTAATTGTTTCTGTAGGGTTATAAAATAGATACATGGCAATAAAGGAATGCACATAACTTTTTTGTTTCTAATGGGGTAATAAGAATATATTTAGTATTTATTGCATTAATGGCTGGTAAAGGATAACTCAATTATTTCAGACTCCATTTATTAGGACATCATTCAAATGGATAACTCAAATAGCTCATAATTTAAAAGATTAGAAGATGACAACAGATAAAACTAAAAGAAAGGAGAGTGGATAACAAAGATAATTAGAGGGTTTAGCACAAAAAAAGTGTCGTGAAATACTTGGTTGTTAAGCTTTTTATTACTCAATTTCTGCCACTGTGTATGCCAGCAGGAGAAACTTAAGGGTGAAGGAGATGCTGGTATCAGAGACTCTGACTGGAAATTCTTTACATGAAGAACAATTTTATTTTTGTACTTACTCTGACTGGCAGCCAAAACATAGAGATTGGCCTTGAAAGAAGATAATATAATGGGGAAAGTACAATTAATTTTGTGATAGCTTTGCAATTCAGGAGAAGTATTGGGTTCAAAGGGTAGAAGTGAGATCCAATGAAGGTAAAGAAACTTTAAAAATTAAGTATTAGTGGGTGCTGATATAGAAAATTATTTTACTTACCAGAATTTAAAAATTATTAAAATAGGAGTAATCTGAGAGTATGTTAAGCACTTGGGACATCAAGGTCAGTAAGAAACTGATGACTAACTATTCAATGATAATTCTTCCTAAATAAAATTAAAAAAAAAAAACCCAGGGGGAAGTTAGGAGATTTGAAAAGTTAGGATTCCTTCCCACAGAAAGCAATGGTTTACTTTGTAATATTTTACTCCATAGCTATTTAATACCCTACATGCAATTGTTTTAGTTAATTATCTGCTCATTAATATTCCACAAAGGAGGATGCTTGCTTTCAGTACACAAACTCCTGCAAATAAAGATTCTAGTTTGATTACAATGCACACTAAAGCAAGAAAGAAAAATCATTGTTAATTTTATTTAACACCACAGTAATTCCTTCCTATCTTTCTGCAAAGAGACATGAGATATGTTAGGGTTTATTGTCATGAGTTGCAGCAATATTGTTTCTATGCTGTTACAGGCAGTTTTCCTTTCTGCTCTTGGATAAAACTTCGCAAACTGGTATTCTGAGTATTTTGTAGGGTTCTCTTCCTTTAAAGAAGGTCTTAGTATTTGTATATTAGCATTTGTATTTGTATATTATAGATTAAGAACTAAAAAATATAACCAAAATGCCACTTACTAAAATAAAATTTTCATTTAAACTAAAAAAGCAAAATTGGCTTTAATAATATTTTTTTTACATTTAAATTTTCCTTAAAAATTAGATTAGGATATTCACTTTAGGATTAGATAAGAGATCAATGCTGAACCATATCCAAAACTTGTATTCAGACTAGTTACTATTGGAGTCCTCTGGATTGTTTTTAAGAGAATTCTATCTACTTGGCTTGAAAATAAGCATGCACAGAACTGGCACACAGTCAAAACTGAAGGGATGAATTGGTCTGAGAAATATCCTGTTCTTAATTATTTCTACCTTCCCCTATTTGATTTAAGATTCCAATGACTATATTATCTTGTAAGGTTCGTATATCATGTAGAGGCATTATTTTAATGCCTATTCATTTATGTATCTTGCCTCTTGGTTGGCAATTAAATAAACAAGAAGGACATTTTCCAAATCTTCTATAATATACGAAATTTGCATAAACATTCTATAAACCAGAGGGGAAAAAAAAAACTTTAGGATTTTGTGTCTTTCCTTAGTGAACTGTCTTCTAAACCATTAAAAACTTGGCACTGATGTAAAAATACATAAAATCAGGAAAATATTGAAGTATGTTGGGTAATCATTAAATACAGTTGGATGAATCTATTTACTGGCAATACAGATGTAGTCTGTAAAAACAGTCCTTTTTTAAGGACTGTTTTCATGACATCGGGTCTAATTTATTCATATAGTCATCACTTTTTTATTATTGAGAGGGATTTATGATTCTATTTCTTACTCAGAGATTATTATTAATCTTCTCCCTAGTAATCTTTGCCTCTAAAAAATGCTGATGTGAGATCACTTTGGCCAATTTTGTCAGTGCATTGCAACTCCTACTCTTGCTGGCTTTGGCTTAAGTAAAACTCAGTTCAAAAGAGAGGTAATTTGACCCAAGCTTAAAAACTTGTTGTCTCAGTCATTGATCTGGAAAGACCAGATCCCTCAGAATGCCTACTACACTGGACTCTCTATAAAATATTTGAACCATAGGGTACATTCAGCAGTAAGCTCTTAGCAATGTGAGATTTCCAAGTTGTTTGACTCACCAAGATTGCTGGGATATCAGTAAGTAGGCAATCTATCTCATGTTTTTAACTTTAGAATATGCAAAAAACGAGTTCTGGAAGATGAGCTTCTTGATGAAAAATGTTCTATAGTAAATATATCCCATTCACTTTCAATGTTGCATAGATATTCTCTTCAAGTTTTATGACCAGATTCTGAGTTTTTAAATTAAATTATTTTTTCTAGTTTTTATTGAAAAATTAATTGCTTGCAAGCCTGTATGTAGGAAGTAGTCCTTGCTTTAAACCTAATTCTGTTGTTTAGAAAAGTACTTTTCATGTAACATTTTTGCCATTAGCAGCTTTCAGCTATGTAAATACAATTTATAGCTATGAAACTTAACAAAAGTATAGAATGCAAAGATCTCCAACAATTAATTTGCTGATGCAGTTATGCATAAGTTTTCTGTGTATGTGTCCACTTTTCTATATTGGTAAAGCATTGTATTCATATCTGAAGAATTCTTATACTAAACTATTCAAAATACTCACAGTAATATATTTCTCCTGAAAGTCAGCATATTGTAGGTTGCATAATCAATTTATTTTTAAATGGTGACTTTCTAAAAAACAAGTGCTAGAATATGCAAAAATTGGAATGCGTGTAATTGTTTTAAATCTGCAAACTCCTGTAGATGCATCTCTTAAACTATATAAACCTAAGAAAGGTTTTCTTATCATAAGAAAATAATTTAGAATGGGAGTGCCAGAAGCTATTTAGGAGTACTTCAGCCTAAATTAAATGACCTAATATCCCTCACATCTTCACAGCAGTTACAGAATAGTGATGTAGTATCAGTCTAAGTATTAATTTCTTTCTCCTCTTAGTACTGGTACTAACCAGCACTATTAACCACTCAGGCTAGATAAATTATTTGTGACCTAAAGAAGAATTCAGTTCTTCTCAGTGTTATATCTGGGTAAACACACACAGCTAGGCCCTTCTTCCTACCTCTGAAAAACATGAGGATGAGGGGTGGAAATGTTTAATCTTTATGAAAACTACTATGGTCTAAACAATTGCTAGTTAGGAGATGCTTCATATTTCTTCTTTTTATTTACATAAGGGGTTTTGTCCTTCCTGAAAAAATTCTTTCCTGTATCCAGATGTCTACAAAGAAGCTAAACATCCTTTTTTTTTAAGAAATTGTTGTCCATGTAATTTACCAGTGGTTCAGTGCACTTTGTGGCTCATACAAGCCTTGAACTTTTTTTTCCTTAGGAAATACTGATATGGTAGCAAAAATGTATAACTGTATCAGAACTGAGAAACAGATACATGGAGATATTTTTCTTCTCCTCTTCTCTTCTCTTCTCTTCTCTTCTCTTCTCTTCTCTTCTCTTCTCTTCTCTTCTCTTCTCTTCTCTTCTCTTCTCTTCTCTTCTCTTCTCTTCTCTTCTCTTCTCTTCTCTTCTCTCTTCTCTTCTCTTCTCTTCTCTTCTCTTCTCTCAGAAATCATTCTCATCTGGTAGGAGACTGGATTGTATCCTGGAAGTGCCAAAACACTTAATGGAATCATGTTTCTATTTGTTAGACTTTTTTAGCCAAAAGTGAATTTAGAAATTAATTTTTTTTTGATAGCTTATGTGATCCAATGTAAATGAAATTTCTATGAATACTTGGTCCAGTGCTTGTGGAAGAGATTATCCTGCAAATAGTTGATGTTTTATTAGACAAGACATTAGTATCCCATTGTGGAGAAGACGGCCAAACATTGGCTAGATTTGTAAGAAATTTAATGAAACAAACCAAACTTCCTTAAGGCCATAATTACAGTGTATTTATACTTATAAGAATAAGAGTTTACTAGAGTATGGGATGAAGAACTAAGTAGAGAAGACAGTTTATGAGTGCTTTCTAAGATTAGTTTTTTCTCTCTTCTTGAAAATTGTCAGAATGAGGGATTGTTCTCATATCACCTCAAAGATAAACATACAGCAGCAAAATAATTTTTCAATTAGATGTTGTACAAGTTACTAAAGTATTCCAGAAATGCCCTGAATAGGTTTGGAGTGAGTCCTGTAAATATAAAAGTAGCACTTTGCATCCCCTATTTTTGCTATCTTCTTAAGATCGTGGTTAATTCCTTAGTTACCGTAATTTTATTTATAAAAGATAAGCTGTTTAAAGCATGATTAACAGAACTAAATGATGTTTCCATCCTTTGTCATCTGGTGGTATTTAGGAATGCTGAGAATTCTTGCTAACATGTTATCAGTTTGCCTGAGTTAGAGGAAATGCAATGTGATAAAAGCCATCTGGTGATACTGCAGGTGTAAAAATATTTGCCATATATATGTTTTTTTTCTCAATAAAATCTAACATGTCAGAATTTTTTAAAGAAATAATATTGATTTAATTATTTTAATAAAAGAGAAGACAGAAAAGACATCCAAGAGGTGACCACGTAAATTTCTCAGTGCTAAACAGTAGACCACTTCAGGAAAAATTATATTTAAGTCTTTACAAGAAATTTTAATGTTCTTTTTAAAAATATTTTTTTAAAAAAGGATTTCCAAAATATGACTTCCCTAGCTTGACAGGTCTGCTGGAGTCTTTTATAAAGACAGGGAAATTCATCCTCTGTTAAAAATAAGAAAAGGAATTCAATAGAATAAAGAATAAAATTTTATTCTTGAAATGTCGGAAACAGAAAATATCAAAATGCATTCTCTGTTTCCTGTGAAAGCTTATTCTTTAGTGCCTTCTGGAAAAAAGTTGGATATAATGAAAATTTTTACAGTATCTCCTAGTGACATTAACCATAGCACATATCTTCTTTCTACTGCCCCAACTGAAGAGGCAAATGTGAAAGGAAAGATTCTGGGATGGCTCTGGTTAAAGGGCTAAGATCCAATTACTAGAGAGAGATGTCTGTACCTGAATTAACGTGCAAACATAACCATATGCTGAGGACAATAGAATGGGTTTTATTTAACTGCTAATGTGAGATACAAGGAGAGATAGAGGGAAATAGAAAAAAGTGAGAGAGAGACAGATTAAGTACAACAGCAGTCACCGCCACTGTGGGTTCAACAGTGTCCTGTTGGTCCTCTTGGTCGTGGGGAGTCCCACAAAACATAGTTCAGTGGGTTAATATATTTCAGGTATACAAGGGAATGCCCAGACAGTTTCCCTTTGGAGAGGAATGGTTTACACTATCTTTTGTAATACTAGATCTTCACAACATTTGTGGCTCATATGCGGTCCTCAGGTGGAAAGTCTCAGAAATTAGTCTGGGGGTGCTTCAGGGTGTTTGATGGTTTATGGCACCTTCTAAGACATGAGAGCTGCCTCTCAGGTCAGTGTAGCTGAGTCAGTTATGCCCCATCAGAAGGGATGAACACCTTCAGAACTGTCTATGAATGTGAATGTCCTGTGTGAATTTGACATTCATTAATTCTTCTGAAGTCTGTATGAATTAAAGTACAAGGTGGAGTCATGAGATCTAGTCATTTGGGCTTTTGGGTAAGTTTGTGGGGGCTGGAAAATAGCACTTTTCAGTGTGTTGCAGTTTAGGCATCACTGGTATACACATTTCTGTTGCCTTACTGTCTTAGTCATTTACCCTTTACTTTCTTTTCTGCTCAGTCATGCATATTGAATTAGTTAGAATTTGTTGAGTACATTTAACATAGGCTTAATTAGGTCAATCATTTCAGATACTCTATCAGCATTTTTGCCAAGCACATGATGCCTAAAATAGTTTCAGGATGTTCTAATATCTATTAATGAACCTATTTGGGTGTTGTGTTGTTTTGGTGTTTTTTAATTAAGATGTTTGCCAAAGTGGAATTTTGTTATAGGAATTGATATAAAAGAAAAAGACTTAAGAAAATTTCAGTCACTTGCCTATTTTTATAATTTTTCAAGAGCAAAATTTTTTTAATAAAGTGTTTATATTTGACTTGTCTAGGTCCTTCCAACTAATAGATGCACTAGAAATAGCATCTATATTCTTTAAAAAATTATAATTTTAAAGATGAATGTCAAAGTAGGCCTGATGAAAAGCTACTGCATATGTCTTTCTTTAATACTGATTGTCTTTTTAAATTGAATACTCTGCAAATTTTCTATCTGTAAAAGTATTGTGAACTCAAGATTGGGAATACTGTCATTCTGTACAGCACCAGAAGCTGTCTGACTAGATTTTTTTGCGTAATTCATTTATCAGCATGAAAGTATAAATAAGATTTCTGTTGGTTTATTATATTAAAAGGCTATGATTCTGAAGACAAAATTATCTGTTCTTTTTTTGAAAATTCTTTTTTCTTAAAAGGAATTTAACACCTTGCTGGTATAGGGAGACATGATCCTAGATTCCAATGTGATTCAGATAGACATGGTGTCCCATCCTTTTTGAAGAATTCCTACTTGCTGATATCAAAGACCCTTTAAAATAATTCTATTAATCTTTGTGCAGGAAAACACACAATATTTGCACTAACCTCACCACTGTTGATTCTTACTGAAACACAGAAAACTGTTGTGTCTATGGCTTTATCTTTAAAACTGTGTATTCTTTGACCTGTGTTTCAGAGGAGATCTATTCCTTCATGAAGTAAGGCTCAGTAAATTAGTTCTGGCAAATTACTTAGCTTACCTTGCCAAGAAAAAGCCATATCAAATACTTAAACAAACGTAGTTAAATGCACATACAAAATATGTGCAACAAAAATTCAGGAGTACTGAATTTACAAAAATTCAGAATACCAAAGTAGTTTCTATTATCTATAATAATAACTACCTTGGCCACTTTTAATACTATTCCAGTATTTTTCTCCTAATTTATCTTCATTTAGTAAAAAAAATAAAAATTAATCCATAATCTTCAATTTAAAGAAAGGTAATTGTATGTATCATAACCACTTGTGTGTATCCATTTAAATAGTTAATATATATAAAGGAAAATATAAATATTCATTCTTGTATACCTACTTATATATTTATTAGTTATACTTTTACTTCTATATTTATCAATTATATTTATTAATTGTACATTTACTTATATATGTATATTTCTTTACAAAATTATATATGCCTATATATTACAAGTTAGACATTGGTTTTAGACCAAATAGTTGTTCTTGAGGAAGACTAGACAGACTTGAGTAGAATTGTATTACAGATATGAAAAGATGAGACTGAAACCCAGCTTTAATGAGAATGCAAATGAGAATTACTGGAGTTCAGTGAAGGTCATAGCAGCTTAATCATCAATTTATGTCAGAAACTTCTCACAAGTAACAAATGAGTTATAATGAAAACTGTTGTCTTAATGGATTAAACGACAAAATCATGATTGCTCTAGAATTTGACCAGCTGTCCTCGCACATAAGCAGTTCTAGATGTTTGGCTCTTTTATCTGCAAATTCAAGAATAATCTATTTAGAGATTGTTTATATTTTTAAATAAACATTTTGATTACTTTGTATGGCCTTCTAAAAGGAGTTCTAAAAGCATGTCCTGGTTGTGCCTAAAGTATAATTTTTTTCCTGGCAAAAAAATTTTAACATTCTCAGATGGAACTTTAAATTATTTGTTTCAATTACAAATAGAGAGGTTACATGGATATGCTTCTTTTATGTTGAATAAGAAATCCTAAATTTCCTAGGGCAAAATCACTTCACTGAAATTTAATTTGGATCTCTTTCTACCTTGTAAATATATGCCTAAAACTATATCATTTTCAAGAACAAAGAGTTATCCTGAGAAGGACAAGAGAAAATAATCTCTGTATCCCAAACATTTGTAAAACCCCAGCAGAAGAACTCAAAAAAGGAAACCGTGCTTAAGCTTTTTTATTTTGCTTAAGTGTCTATTTTGTCAGTTAGAATATATTTATTATTCAACTAATAAACATAACTATATGTATTAGATTTGCATGGCAAGGTTTTGGTTGTAGGGGTTGCTGCTAGGATGGCTTTTGTGAGAAGCTGCAGGAGGTTTCCCGTGTCCAGTGGAGCCAGGGCCAGCTGGCTCCCAGGTGCATCCGCTGCTTGACTGATGGCCAAGCCCATCAGGGACAGTGGTAGCACCTCTGGGGTGACATAGTTAAAAAGGGGAAAATATTACTGCACAAGAGGAAATTGCAGCTGGAGAGAGGAGTGAGAATACGGGAGAGGAACAGCCCTGCAGACACCCAGGTCAGTGACGCAGGAGGGGAAGGGGTGCGGAGATTCCCCTGCAGTCCGTGGTGCATGGTGAGGCAGCCCATGGAAGTGTGCCCCTGCAGCTCAGGGAAGAGCACTTGGGAACAGGGGAAGAGTGTGAGGGATCCTTCCTCTGTGGAGGAAGGAGTGGCAGAAACATGGACTGACTGCAGTCCCCATCCTCCACCCTCCACTGCGGGCAGAAGGAGGAGAAATCTTAAGCAAAGTTAAGCCTAGGAAGAAGGGAGGCTGTGGGGGAAATGTGTTCAGAGATTTAGTTTTTATTTTTCATTACTTTACTCTGACCTGATTGGCAATAAGTTAATTTCCCTGAGCTGTATCTGTTTTGCCTGTGGTGATAATCAGTGTGTGATCTTTCCCTGCCCTTAGCTTGACACATGAGCCTTTTGTTCTATTTTCTCTCCCCTGTCCAGATGATGAGGAGAGTGATGGAGAGGCTTTGATGGACACCTGATGTTCAGCCACACTGCCACAATGTGTAAATATTTAGCCACGAGGAATGTGGCCAGTTAAAGCTTCCTGATCTTAAAATAAGCCAATTATGTCATGGTTCCCATAATTTATACTCTTCTAGAGATCTAGAGAACAAGGCAAGATGAAAGAGTCATTAGCACAGCACAGTTCTTGGCAAATGTGCTTGCACGGTGGGCTGTACTTATGAGATACTTTCTACACCAAACTGTTCAGACAAGCCCACAAAATAGTGTGGAAAGAACCAAATTATGAAAAAAATTAATTCTTTTTGAGAAATTTTCTAGTATCAGATAATCGTACTCAAGTACCACTTGCTATATTAGAAATTGAGAACAAGTGAAATATAGTAATACTGATATCTGTATAAGGTAACGACTCCAAACACCTTTTCTTTTTACTATCAAGATCTGGAATCTACATCTAGAATTTTAACTTCATAATGCATGAAACCTCCCTATGGGTAGTGTTAAATAATAATAAAAATCTTATGTGAAGGGAAAATTAAAACTATGAAATTGATGAAAAATCTAGAAAGTGTAGAACACTTTACTGCTGGGCATTTACAAACAAGTTTAAATTAAGGATTTAAACAATGCTATCAATATTACTGATTTTAGTTCAGGGTTAAGAACAAAGTAGGGCAAATCTTCATCATGTTAAAAAGTGCACTTTTCAAAAGCAGGAAAAAATCCTATTATATTAGAAAACAGGTAGCAATACCTAATTTGTCAAATGAGTTGCATAGTATGGGAGTAGTTTTATGTGTTTGCATGCACAGTGGGGTAAGTCAGAAAGACGATCTGATCTCAGTGTCCTGTGCTCCAAATTGTATATCAATTGCTCATGACTGAGCAAAGCTTGCTTCAGTATTTGGTATGGGTTGGATTGGTAGGTTGGTAAGTGAGGATAATACAATCCTTTCTCCACTTCATTACTACCACACAGACCTTTATTTCTTAAAATGGGCTACTGAATTTATTGCTGTGAAGTCTTTTCTTACTGTCCAAGTACAGCAGTCAGTGCTTCTTTAATCTTCATTTCTGTGTACCTTAAACAGCAGCATGATGTTGTTGTTGCTACTTTTTCAGCTGAGGTTGTATTATATATGTCAGTAACTACAGAAGTTTGTCTTCCTTTGCAAGTATATACTGTGGTGCTTTGAAGTTCCATACCACTGTGCTCACTCAGCGTGACTCATCTCATCTTTCTCTGGTTCCAGCAGGGATCTTGCTTGAGCTGAAGAATGTATGAAGGCAGATATGATAACATCAAGCAAATGCAGCACTAACTTTGCAATACTTGCATTCTAGACCAATGAATTATAATAGTCTAAATGCATATTTCAACTCCCAATCTTTGCTTCATCCATGTTAGAGTACTGTAGGTACAGCAGCACACCTAAACATCTGGACTTTCTGAAATTTTGAGGAGACACGTGGTTGTCTTTAACCAGGAGTCAAACACAAGAGTGAAACCACTTATGGCTCCACCTTACTCTAAGGTTAGAGGCAGACTAGATGAGGGAGACTAGGCATTTGTGCTTTACAAAGCTCAAAGTTTGGTGAGATTAATCTTGTTTACTTTTATCAGAGTTGAATAGTAAAAAACTTTATGCTTTTCATTATATCTCTTTTGTACTTTAGCTCTCCTGAAATTTGTGAAGTTTGCTTATAGAAATGATCTGAGTGTAAAATTGAATTTTTAAGACAGGATCTCTAATTGAATCTATCTCTCTATTTATATTTTTTCCACTTTATCTCTTTCTAATTTCATACTTTACATCATACATGATTAAATGATGATTTACTTGCACAATTTGATTCTCTCTTACTAACTTCACATTAGATCAGTAATGGCTGAAACACTCTAAATTGCTTCCAGAACCATCAAACTGTGTGTATAAAGTTAGTTCCTTCAATCTGTCATTTTAACAGTGGATAGCCAGGGTTATATATGTCAGCTATACACAAACTCATGATGGCATTCCGAGATAACCATGAGCTTATCTTAAATTTTGTGCTTACATTTGAAATAATAGAAAAGTTTCACATTTAAGGCAATGCTGATGGGACTTATGAGATGTACAGATTATATAATAATAATGTTTTAAATTATATTATCCTACCTGTTTTAGGAGTTTACATTTTAATTTTTTCTTTAAAAGGACTTTTGTATTGAATTGCATTATAGGATACTATCTGCACTTTACTTCCAGTGAATTTTTATTTGGTGTCTTTAAATGAAGCTACTGGAATGGCAGTTAGTCTATTTTAGCTGAGTAGAAATATACCTCTGGTGCCATTAGTAATTGAATTAATACTGTTTTTATCAACTTACATTTCCTGTTCAAAGTGCTCAATTGAGTGCAATACTCTATATTAAAAAAAAAAAAATCTTGAATACTAGAATTTCACATCTGATTTCAGTATTATTTCTAAACTATCCTTTCACTGTATCGTTAATTTTATTCTAACTTATTTAATTATTTTGTGGTATCTTCTAATATGTAGGGAAAGAAAATGATTGAAGATGGGATTGTTGCTGATTTAATTTTACCCCCCCTTCATTACTGGGGACATCAGAGAGCAGCAAGAATGGGCTGTTCCATGAGGAAAAGCAAGCTGGCACTGAGCGTGAAGCAAGGTGGGCAGCAGTGCTCTCACCAGCAAGGGCCCAATCCTACAATACCCAAACCCAATGAGCAAAGCAGGTTTGGTTGCAATAACTAGCCTGAGTGTAAAGCACCAGGGCAAACAGAAATGATGAAGGATGTCCCAGGTCAAGCTGGGAAGTCAAGTCAGCAAATGTGGATCAGGTCCAGTGACACAACCAAGCTCAGTCCCACTGCAGGGATCCCAGGCAGGTCTGGGGTGAGAAGGCAGGTGAAGGTTTTGAAATGCAAGCCAGGAAGTCAAGTCTCCAGGTCAGGATTTGGATCAGCAGGATACATCTCCAGGCACAGACACGGTAATACTGTAGCTTAGTCAGCAGCCAAGGACAAGAGACTGAGCTCAAACTTCTCAGCAAAGGAGAGGGGAGGTAACTGCTTCTCATGGCAGTCTGAGCTGAGGTTATGCAGCTGTGCTATATCAGCAATCCAGCACAGGTGATCGAATTCAAGGAGGAAAAAGCGTACCTAGGACCTGAGGAAATCACACCTAAGTACATTTGTTGTATTTTGCTGTTTTATATCTGAGCTGATTGTATGGAAAATAGATACTGATTTTATTTAATGGATAGCTGAGAGAAGTAATTAATTTTGACATCTTAATTTCTTCCTTGTGTTGTTTTTAACTTTTAAGTGCTTGAAACTTAGCACTTAGAAAGACAACATATTATCCTCTCATAACATAGGTGTATTTACAATTAATGTTTTGTAGCTTATATATAAAATCAGCTATGGTTTATTCCTTCATTTCTTTGTTTTCCTTCTTTAAGTAAATGAGATTCAACTTAAACCCCTAACCTGCTTTCTATACGCATATCTATATTTCTACTTACTGAACAACTTAAATCCACTGCAATCAATAATTCTAGATGTCAAAATACAAAACACATACATCAATTTTACTTTCAAGGTTTGTGGGACAGTTTGTATTTTTCTGAGTTGAGGAACTCCCTTTTTACTGTGCATCCAGAAGACAATTAAGTTCTTTCTTATAGAATCATAGAATCTTTCAGGCTGAAAAAAACCTCTACGATCATCAAGTCAAACTATTAACCCAGCACTGCCAAGTCCACCACTGAAAAGATATTCCTAAGTGCCACATCTACAGGTGTTCCCTTCCAGGGATGGTGATTTAACCACCAACCTGGACAGTCTGTTCTGATGCTTGATAACCCTTTCTCCTCAAGAAATTTTTTCCTAATATCCAATCTAAATGTCTCCTGGTGTCCTTGAAGACAGTTCCTCTTGTCCTGCCACTTGCTTTCTGGGAGAAAATGCCAAAAACCTACAACCTCATTTCAGGCAGTTGTACAGCACAAGGTCTCCCCTGAGCCTCCTCTTCTCCCATCTAAACACTTCCCTCATCCAAACACATCTAAACAGCTCCCTCATCCACTTCTCACCAGACTTGGGCTCCAGACCCTTCCCCAGCTCCATTGCCCTTCTCTGAACACACTCCAGCACCTTGGTGTCTTTCTTGAAGTGAGAGGCCCAAAACTGAACACATGATTTGAGGTGTGGCCTCACCAGTGCCGAGCACAGAGTGACAATCGCTGCCCAGGTCCTGCTGGTATGTTTCTGATCTGGGCCAGGATGCCCTTGGCCTGCTTGGCCACATGGGCACACACTGGTTCATGTTGAGCTGCTGTTGACCAGCACCCCAGCTGCTTTACTGCCTGGCAGCTTTCTAGCCATGCTTCCCCAGACTTCTGCAAGTCCATAGGAAATGGTCAGAAATAACTTCCCATACAGTGAAGATTGGACGTGCTGACTTTTTGGAGGGGAGTGGTTGTACTTACAACACTCCTCTTTTGCTTAATAGCTAATCATTCAAATAGTCTGTTAGGGGAAAGGACATTAAATTTAATATTTTGAACTTCTGCAAGTGGTGTAATAACCAGGCTAGAGGGCCATGAATAAGAGTACTGACTATTTTAGAAGTTGAATCTGTATGCCAACAAAGGATGCAATGGTCGGAACAGAAGGTAGTAAATATCTTATTTTAGTCTAATGGAACAAGCAATGAACTTGCAGGAGCTATAGGTTTGGTTTCAAATGCAGTTCCTTGAATACAAATCCATTTCACCTTAGACATTAAACAAATAAACCCACTGCTGCTTTTAGTTACTACTAGTTTAGAATCAGTGTTGCTTGCTCTCCTGGTTACTCAGTAGCCTAGTTTCCAACAATCACACATGGTGATTGCTGTGGATATCTTGTGAGAAAAGGATTCAGTGTTTCTGAGTTAGGTAGAGATGGAAACCCACCTCACAATTTGGACCTAGGCCAAGACATGGATTTAAGGGAATGGATGGCCAATGGATGTAAAAGAATTTATTGCACTGGAAGTTATGGACATGAGCAAACATCCTCATGAGGTTAAATTACAGTATACCTACTAAAATAATTTAATGAAATTTTAGAAGTTGAAATCCTGATATCGGAGAATTTTTCTGAATTATTCTGAGTCACTCTGTGTAAATGAATCAAATACAACCATAAAAAAATCTAAGCATTTCAAATGATTTAGTGCTTATGCATTATGAGCCATAGAGGAAGGATATATGATCTGTTTTAAAAATAAAATTATTTGAATAGGTACCATTTGAGATGTGGTACTCCCAAATGAACTTGTTGTAAAGAGCTTACTCATAATAAAATTTCCCTCTATTGTACTATGAAAGTCTAATGTTTCTCATTTAATTAATTTTGCCAAAGAAGGATTCCCAAATGTCTTCAACAAACTTTATATCATAGCAATTTTTAAAGCATTTAACATTTATGATTAGCTTTGTTAGGCATATCTAACAATGTATGCTCAGTTTGCCACCTTTCTTCTCTGTCTGGGGGTTATATCTCTGGGGAAAATGCAAAGTCTGGGTCAGTTTATTGAATTGAATTTATTTATAATCTTGTTAACTCTTAGAAAACAACTATTTTAATTTATTCCCTCTATCTAAAGTATAGAGTCCATGCATAGAAATATTCCAAGTACCAGAAGATTTTTTTAATAACAAAACTGATGGTCCTATGAACAGAAATTATTTATGAATTTATTTTTACAATATGTATTTACTTTAGTGTATGACATAACACATAACGTTGTTCTGATTGAAAGTAATATTAATAGTATAACATTATGGACCGTTGAACTGAAGGGCACAGAAGTGAACTGAAGCTGCCTAATAGTCCTTTGACTAATCATAAACCCGAATCAAATGTATTTTTCAAGATTACTAAAAAGCAAATTTTTTGGAGTATAAGATTTAAATGTAATAGTAAAAAAATAAAAGTTACATCTTACATAGCAGTAAGAAGAAGCAGCAGAAGAGATAAATATCTGTATTAATGTCACAACCTCAATAGCTAAAAATTTGGAAAGTAGACAATCTGACAGTCTAAATGAAAAAAACAGCATGTTTTAAAAGCCCTTGCACAGAAGGGAATCCTACATACAAATCAAAACCAGGAAAAATTAAATGTGAGACTAGATATCAGCAATGTTATTTATTTCCAATAATGCAAAATTGAATGCCTCAAATTTTAGAAAAATTTTTATCTATGCCCTGGAGAAGTGATTTACCCCCTGTTTGCACCACCCTGGAACTTTCCTTGCATTCAGAAAAAGAAGAGTCAGCTAAACACAATTTATGATGTATATCATAAGCCAAGATCTGATCTTGGACTAAACTACTCTAAGATCTCTACTTTTTTTAATTTATCAAGATGACTGAAAGTGACAACAAAAAAAATTGGCTTAGATTTTAAATGTAATTATTTTTAAGTATAGTGTTTACTGCAAAAGGCCATAGAAAGTGTAGTATTCTAGTATGAAATCACAATTGGCTTCCATGATGCTGTATCATTATGACAATCAGGCCTTCCCTATAGGGACATCAGAGACCTATTGAAAATGCATTGTGAGAAGAAAAGTATGGCAGTATGTAAGTGACTTACAACATGGAGAATTAATATACCAATTAGATTTCCAATGAGAGTGAAAATGCATTTTGGATGAATGGCCATCCTAATCATATACTAACAAGCAGAACTACTTAAAATTTAGTCTCCTGAGTAGACTAAAAAAGGCTACATTCTTTGGTATGTAAAGGTACTCTTTACATTAAAAGGATATTATGCAAGCTGTGCTGATTTTGGCAGGGGTAGAGTTAATTTTCTACATTATAGCTAGTATGAAGCTGTGATTTGGATTTGTGCTGAAAATAATGTCAATAATATAAAGATGTTTTCAGTATTGCTGAGCAATGCTTACACAGAGCCAAGCCTTTTTCCGCTCTTCCTACCATATCTGAGGAGGCTGGGAGTGCACAAGTATTTGGGAAGGGACACAGCTGTGACCCGAGATGACCCAAGGGATATTCTTTAATGTATACCATCATAAAAGCTGGGGGAAACTCGGTGCAGATGAAGAAAGCAGGGGACACTTGGAGTGATAGTGTTTGTCTTCCCCAGTAGCCAATATGAGTAATAGGGCCCTGATTTCTGGGGATGGATGAGCACCTGCCCACCCATGGGAATGGTGAACGATTTCCTTGTATGGCTTGGCCAGTGTGCAGCTTTTGCTTTACCTATTTAAGTATCTTTATCTCACCCCATGAATTTTTTCACTTTTACCTTTCCAATTCCTTCCCCCATCCATCTGGTGGGGGAGTATGCAAGTGGCTGTGTGGGGCTTGGTTGCCAGATGGTCACAAACCACAAAATAAATGTAAAATGTTTAGGAAAATGTGAGGGTTTATTTCATTCGCTTATTTATGGCAAGGAAACTGGAATATTTTAAGCAAGAACCTAAGAATGACCACGTGAGTTCAGCTCAATGATCCATCTCCTCCTGTCTCCAACAACACTCATTTGCTGGTATTCAAGGGGACTGAAAACAAGACAAGCATATATGGTATGTCAGAGCAACTCATCCAGCTTTTCCCATATTAGGCGTTTTTTCTGACTGTCATGTGATTTCTTACGTTACTGTCAGCTGAAATTTCTTCTCCATACTTGTCCTGTCTTCTCTTGAATCCACAACATCACAGGGTGTTTATTTTGAGAATCATGTATGTTTGTTTCCCAAGAGCATGACTGTTGCTAGCTTTATTTGAAAATCCCAAATTCTTGTAGCTTCATTTGAGACTCCCTAAATAACTTTTCATTATATTTTCTTTTATTTTTTCTTTCTTTCCAGGTTATAAATTGATGGAATAGTAGAATTGATGGTATAATCAGAAGCTGCTTTTAAAAAGTGCTGATATTTGCCTAGCTGCTATTTACATGATAAATGTTCCTGCATATCATTGTTGCTATGGACTTACCGACTAAGCCTGACAAATATACCAGCTTTGAATGCTTGAGCCTTTAGGCTAATGGCAAAAAATGTGTATCAGAAAACTTTCAATTAACACTATTTGTACTGTTGTAACCTAGATACTCTGGTACTGACCTAGGAGTTGGGGACACTTCCCATATCACCCTATTTGTATGACTTTCCTTGGAAGACCTTATATGTTGGGCTCTATCATTCAGGGCTCAGTAAGATTTCTTTCTTTATCACTGTTTGAGTGAACCTGCCACTTCCCTTTTTAAGATGTGAAAACATCAACTGTTTTCCTGTAATTCAGCCAAATGGATGAGGGCTGTGTGCTGGGAGAAATTTGAGTTTCTTGTAATTTCTTACCTGAAAATGTGAATTAGGATTGTCCTTCTAAAGTTTAGTTGAGTTTTGTTTGTTTGTTTGTTTGGTTTCTTTTCATCCAAGTGCTCTTCTAAGTCATATGAATATGTAAAGGGATGTAAAGGCAGGGAAGTTATGTTCCATTATTGCTCATATTGTCACTGGCGTACAAAACTCTACACCTTAATGTTGTACTTTTTGTAGTAGAGATTTTACATAGTGGCTGTTGGACACCAACACAGTATCACTGCTATTATAGCAGTGTGGAAAATTTTGGCTTTTTCAAAATGTGTGAAATGTGAACAAAGCATTGTTTATTAACTTTTTATAAGCCCATACGTATGTGTAACTGCATTTTCTGAGAAAATATTCTTTTCTATTAGTGTGATTTCCTTTGGATTTTGTATTTCCAAAGGGAATTGTAACATTTTCTTGTGCAGAATTCTGCTTTGGCACACTGCTAACAGCAGTAGGTGTTTGTTAGTATCTCTTACCAGGCCCCTGCCAACAACCACAAATGGAATGTTTGTATCTGCTTTGAGCCATGCACCAAATTGGAAACAGTTGTTGTGCTTATATTGTGCCTTCACAATTGACTGATGACAACTACCCTGCAGAGTACTGGGAGGGTTTTATGCCTAATTATTTTTACAGCAGCACTGGGACCTTAAGAAAATCCAGTGAACAAATCTTGGACATCTTGAAGTCAGGAATAATTGAGTAATAAGGATTGAAAAAACTGGCAGAAATTTTTTTAGTGTCAAAAAACAACTTTTCAGAAGTTGTCAAAAAAAACCTCTTTCACCTGGACTATGATAAATGTTTGAGAAGGACTCGATTTTTATTTTTACTTTCATTTCCTTTGTAATTACTATAAATGCAGAAGTCAGTACTACACTTTCCCGTGACATTTTCAAATGACCTTTTCTGGTACCTCCTCCTCCTTTCCTGGAAATAAAAAGGTTTTTAATGCCTTATATTTGGCTTCTTGGTACTATGCCTAGGAATTTTCTACCAAAAGGAAAGCATAACCTTTATTATGCTACTATTTTTTTCCACATAAATTCTTTTAGTTTAATCAAATCATTAAGAAGAAGAGCAAAGATTTTTTTTACATATTTACTTTTTTATAAAAATATGCTACAGTTCATCTATCTATAACATATATCAGAAACCATAGATAGTAAGATTAAACCAGATTTTATGCCAAAGCTTTTAATCGTAAACTGTGCTATTTGCAATCAAACTATGATATTTAAAACAAATTATTGTTTTATTTTTTTCAACATTAAACTACTAAATTAGCAAGTAAGTTATCTGATTTACATATTTGTATCCAGTTGGTATTTAATTTGGCTTGGTTTTAAAGAAACTCAAAATTTTTGTACAAAAGATTCTCCTTATATATTTCTATATAACATAAATATATATATAATTCAGAAATACTTTAAAAAATGTAGCCATAATTAACATAGTTAACCATGTTGGTTTCTGTGGTTGCTCTTTTAAGTCTAAATAAAGCCATTCTACAGTATAAGTAATTTCAAAGTTGTTCTCCATAAGCAGGCATGCTTATTGCTTATTGGAAATGAGATCATACCCAAGTGAGAAGTTGATTTGATGAGATAATGTGTTTTAAAGGGAAAAGTATCTGAATTTGAATGAACCTGCTTTAGGAATAGTACTCTAATATATTGCTGGGCTTTATTACCTGTATTTTTTCACAGAAGGGGAAGGTACCTGCAGCTGTAGCCATATATATCAGAAATATTTGATAAATTGGAAAAAAAAAATTGTCTCTGGAAAATGAAAGTCATATATGCAGTGCCACAAGTATTCTAAAATACTTTGCATGAATATCCTTACAAATATTAAATTGAAAAAGTTGGATTTAAATTCTCATGACTGTGAACAGTTCTCCTGACTACCTGAGAATGTTGAATAATGTATGCAAATAATCTGTGTGTTGACATAATTAAGATTATTGAGAAAGTCATACAAATTTTTTTTTCTAAAAATGTAGAAGCAAAAGTAGTGTGCATTTCATCAGAAACACTGTGTGGGATTTATTACATATGTCTAATTAAGATTCTTTCTTTATACGTCTACTTTTTAGAATTTATTCATTTCTTTTGTTCAAGAAACAAAAATTCTACTTACAGAACTTAGTTTCCTCTAGTTTTTTATGGGTTTGAGATAATTTTTCAGTGGAATTTCTTCTGTAAAGTATATTTCCTTAAACTACTTATGTATTTTTTCCTAATGTGAGAGATTGCCAGCAACCCTGACTAATGGTGCTGAGTAAGGCACAAATGGTGGCTTCACAAAGAAGAGAGCTACCAAAGGTGGCATCTTGCAATCAGCAAGTGGCAGTCCCAGGGCAGGGCAATACCTGGGGAGGTCAGTGCAGGAGAAGATGCTGAGACACTGCTCAGATAAGCTCCTTGGCCCTTGGCAGGTGACTGGAATCCCTGAGAAGCTCAAAAAAAATCTTATAGAAATTGTAGAAAATCTGCTCATACCAAACTAACACCAATGAAAGCAAGCATTTTATGTGGACTCTTATTATTGTATCATGTAGGAATTTGATTGTGATAAAGGCATATTGGCTAAGTTTTTTTCAGAAGAAAAAATTTTCACTTAGAAATTGACCCTAAGTTATTGCCAATGGCTTCCTTCTCTAAAGTTCATTGTGTCATAAAAATTGTAATAAAACATTAAGTACTGTCAGAGACAGAGAGCATACATAAACCATCCTTACAAGTGAGCATTTGAAATATTGTAACAAAAATAATACATTTACAAGTGAAGCCTTCAGACCCAAGAAGATAATAACTAAATATAGGTGTTTACTTTCTATCATCTACTCCCAGAGAGAATGAGCATAAAAAGTAGAAAAGTCACATGGGTATCTGGTGAATTTTGAATTTGGAAATTCTGAAAATAAGAGAAAGAAATGTGGAAGTTCCAAATGAAACTCCTGCCTATTTTTCTAGTGTGAGGAGAGCTCTGTGGGTAGGTTAGCTGTAGGAACCTGAGGGAAAATATGAGACTGAAAGGAGAGGAAATCTAGGAAACCTTTTATTTCCCAGGTGACTGAATCGCATAAATCTGCAAATTTAGATGTTTGGGATTTGGAGAAGTCTTGGTATAATGTGCTTTTTTGCTTGTCTGTTCTGCCTAATATCTATTATGTTTCAATAATTCATCCACTGAGCTCAATTTTAATTCAGGTCCCTCAAGGTAGGGTGCATTGATCAGTACGGGAACCAAATGAAAAATATTTCATTTCCTCTACTAAAACCTTTATTTTGTTACAGAGTTCTGCTGCAGTTGCACACATAAGTTTGGCAGGCCTTCATTCTGATTTCTTCATCCAACACAGAATAATGGCAGCAACATTTCATTAAGAGGCAACCATGCTAAAAATTAATGAAAGCTTACTATTTTTATAGCTGCATTGTAGATTTTACTCTCTTCTGGTGGGTAAAACTTTTATACTATCATGACCTAAATGTTTATAGTTGTCTGCAAGCCCTGAATGTAAGGTATTTATTGCTTTTGCTGCTAGTTTCATGTCAGGATAGAAATGTACCAGTGTGTGTGCCTTGTGTATTAGGATGATGTAGATTTGTTTATAGTTATGGAATAATTTTAAAGAGTCTGGTGGTGGTCCATAGGGGTATATTCCAGGGACAGGTATGAAGTAATTTATTTGTTGAAAAGTCTTGGTCTTTGTTTTTTAAGATTTACACAATGGTTTTCTGAAATACTAGCAAGTCAGGGGTGCACAGTGCTTGTGTGCGGATGTTGTCAGTGTGAGCTGTTGGGGCACAATGTTCTCTGGTGTACAATAAACATAGGAATACTTTTTCTAAGACTATTTCTAGTGTCTCCTCTAAGAAGATTAGCATAGAGTCATAGAATATAATCATAGAATACGCTGAGTTAGAAGGAATCACCAGGATCATCGTGTCCAACTGCTGGCCCTGTGCAGGACTCACACCATGTGCCTGGGAGTGTTGGCAAAATGTGTCTTGAGCTCTGTCAGTGTCTTGACTTTGCACCCTCCTTCTGCAGGGGACTCCTGATTGCACAGAAGGGCTTAGACAAGAATACAAAGGAATAGTTGATGATGTCTTCTTCTTCTGTTTGTATATGATGACATGTAGAGCTATTAATACCTCTTGCAACAAATTGATACTTCCAGTAATAAAGGAATATCTGACCAGGAATGGGGGTTTGTTACTTACACTGAACAGCTGAGGATCCCTGGTGGTCAAGACTCTCTGGGTTTTTTACCTTGTAAGTTTCTGTGACTGAAGATGTACAAGAATTGGCCTCTGTCCCAGAGGCATGGTAATGATTTTTCCAAGTAAAATATTTAGTTAAACAGTATAAACAAACAAACAAAGACACCAAACAACTATTACTAGTATTATTGCTAGATAAATTAGTAGTATTTTTTGGCTTTTTAAAATAACTTAGATAATTCAGTTTATGCTTTCTGCAAAGATACATCAACAGTAGAGCATATGAGTCTCAGTTACAAGTCAGCAGTATAATGAAGGGAAACAGGGATCCTCAAAATGCATTGTGCTTCACCAAAAAGAAACAGATAAATCAGAGCATCAGTGGAATTCTAGGAATTTGGAATAGTAACTTGCTCGGTCAACTTGTCACCCTTAAACCTCTTTTTCTGTAGGATAATGAAAAATTAAACCAAAACATTATTATTAAAATGGTAGTGCCTGGAACTTTTTTCAATATATGCATATCAATGTTTCAGCTTCTGTACATCAGACTGATGCTATGATCATTTTGTTTTAGGTTGGAGAAAATTGCCAGATGCTTAGATACTTAAATATTGGTTTAGAAATAAAAACTATTAATATTTTCCTAGCAGATTATTTGATTTTCATATAGAAACATGGAGTGATGGAATTTAAGTTGTTGATTATCAGGTATTTATTGCAGTCTGTGCTGGGAGACAGTCAGTCTGGATTTCCTTAAACAATTAAAGTCCAGCAGAATGCTTAGCATTTGTTGCTAGAAGAAGGCTAAAGGAACCCACTGAATGCCTTCTGTAAGCATAGATATGTGCTAACTTTCAGGCATTTGTCTTGATAAAAGGAGTAGAGCAGTGATGAAAGCCTATCTCCGCACTGAATATACACACATTGTGATGTTGTGTAAATATTTTTTTGCCCAAACAAAGACATCCTTATAAGTTTTTCTTTGCCTCAGATCTTAAGTGAATTTGGAGGGTTCTTCAAATGAACCTACACAGAATTTATTCACTGTAGTTCAAACCTGAATTTCTCCTGCTTTCTCTGGTTTCATCTGCATTCCTTTTCATCTCCCCAGTTTTCAATTTACAGTTAAAATTACCACCACAAGGTGGAGTTCTGAACTTTCCAGCACGAACAATCTCCTCATTACATCAAAAGGGAGCAAATGTAATTTCTTCCTAAGTATTATTATACTGCAGCCAACGGTTGGAGCAGCTGCAGGGCCTGTTGTCTCATTGTCAGATTTAGAGACCTTCTTTTTCTCCTGCAGGCACCAAGCAGTGTTGAATATGGCTCAATAAACCTGGGCCAGGTCCCAACACGTTGCTATGATTTGGGTTCTCTTTGGAGTGCCAGGTGCCAGCACACTTTAAAAAAATATTTTAATAGTTTTTCTGGCTTCTGGACTTATTCAGAGGTAAGGTGCAAACATGTTGGAGATACCAACTGCCCTGGGTATTTGTCCATACAATCCCACACACCCCACCTTTTGGGCAGACCTCTGGATAATAATCTTAATTTTTTTGCTGACCTTAAAGAAGAACTGAACCATACAGAACAACATGCTTCTAGCAAAAAAACCCAAAAAACAAAAAACAAAACAACAACAACAAAAAAACCAAAAAACCCCCCAAAACAAACAAACAAACAAACAAGTCAAAAAACCCCCCCAAAAATTAAAAAAAAAACCAAAACCAATGTTGTTTGGTTTCAAGGGTATTAAAAGGATATCCAAAATCTTTATAATTCTGAACTTCTGTAATCAGCTTGTAGGACAAGAGAGTAAAAAAAGAGGGGAGGGAAAAGTTAGGAAGGTGTCTTCCCCATAGATTGTTCATCTGTGGAGAAAACAACAAAGATGTGACTATGAATCACTCTCAGGAGAAGGGTCCCAAGGCACGGAGTGCCTGCAATACTGAATGCAGACATCAGACTGGTGTCCCAACCAGGAACCATGTCATATCATTAGCCCATCCTATGAAACCACCACGGAGAACACGTACTGTAAGAAATGTATTACTGGTATAATAGAGACAAAAAGGCACAAATAGGAGAGCAAATAAGTCCACATTTTAACTAGCAACTGTTAAACCAATGCAATGAGTGTTTATATTAATTTTCTTTTAACACCCTCTGGTACAATCTGTTTTTATCTCAACCCATTGAGCCCCACATTGGTTGCCAAAAAAGGACTGTTGTTTTAAGTGCAGCTGGAGATAAAACACCACACAGCCACGCTCTCAAATCCTCTCCCTGAATGGGGGGAGAATTGAAGTAAAACTTCAATTTAATAATTTAAACTTCAGTTTAATAATTATTAAACTTCAGTTTAATAATTTAAAATACTGTAAAATACAATAAGAATGATAAATAATAGGAAGAATGATAATAAAAAGAAAAAAAAAAAACCACAACCAACCAACCAAGCAATGCACAAAGCAGTTGCTCACCACCTGCTGACATATTCTAGACATTCCTTCCTGAACCCAGGTTGGACTCCCATTCTGAGTAACTCCCTTGGTTTATATAATGGGAATGATGTTCTATGATATGGAATAACCCTTTGGTTTGTTCAGGTCACCTGTCCCAGCTGTGCTCCCAAACAGTTTCTTCTGTGTTCTGCTCACTGCCAGAGCATGAGACAAGGAAAAAAAAGTTCTTTGACTTAGGATAAACACAACTTCTCAAAAAAACAAAACTTGATGTGTTATGAACATCATTCTCATTCTGAATCTGAAAGGCAGCTCTGTAGCAAGTACCAAGAAGAAATTAACTCTACTCTAGCTGAATGCAGGACATTCAGTTACATCTGAAATTTGCAAGAGTATTTATAGGTAAAAATACAGTAGAAGACAATAACTTTGTTGCTATCTAAATAGTCTATCTAGAGTTTAATGCATTTAGTGCTGGTTTTAAACCTGGACTTTTAATCTCATCTTGCCATGTGTATGCATGTGTATGCATAGGTCTCAGATTTTTTTTTTCCCCATTTTTTCTATTGACTAAGAAACACAGTTCTGCAGCACATCAAAGACATTCTTTCATATGATCTTTTTAGTGATTACAGATTAGGAATTTTGTATCAAATAGACACTCAAATGTTTTGGAAAGAAAATCTACACTTATCACCCATATAAAAAATGGAAGTTTTGTAAAGTGGGATTAAGTAACATTGGTTCGTTGTCTAAAAGAATTCTATTATGTATGCTTAGCTGTTGAGAAGAAATTATTTCTTGCTTTGCAGTTCTGACAGAATTTTCAAACACATATAGATTTATCAAATACATAGTTTTGAAGGAATTTCTTTGTCTTTTATACAAGTACTGGTTTATAAAATTACCAGTATTTCTAGTTTCCTCTAAATGACTATATTTACGTATGCATAATTCAGAACTCAATTTAAATAGTTTAATTTATGTCTCTTAAACATGTATTTCTAGAGTCTGAATAGGATGGGAACACTCTTCTTTCATGAGACAATTAACTGATGGAGTTGATTGGAGGGCTTTAAGTGGTTCAGCTGCTGTGGTGGCTTGTGGTGCTGAAGGGACAGCTCATGGCAGAGCGAGGCGGCACCGCTGCAGCAGGAAGGTAGGGCAGGGGGCACAGAAAGCATTCGGATATAATCATTATATTGAAATTATCAGAGAAGAGTTGTTTAAATTTCTTTTATAATAAAATTGATTATAAACGATTATTTGAAGTGGTCTTCTTTATGGAACACGCTACATTCTAGGATCATGGAAACATTTAGGAGAGTTGTGATAAAGTCCTTGCTCAAAATGAATCTGCTTTATTGCTTAAGAGAAAGCAAACCAAGGTATTGGGGCTTTTTTATTTATGTCTCTTCTTTTTCCCTTTATTTTGTTAAAAAAATATGTAGCACGATGTGATATTATCTCTCAGGTTCCCTGCAAATACTTTTCTTTTGTAATGTCTGGAATGTGATTTTACTCTGTAATGTTACTCACTATTCGGAAAAGTTCAAACTATTAATGTTTAATTAAGCAAAATAAAATCAGCAGAATTTTAAAGATGCAATTAACACTTTGCTCTTATTTTCCTTAACCTCTTTACTCAGCCATTAGGAATTTAATCTCTGATATTTTGGGCAAAGTTTGAAAATCCTATTGATATTTTCATTTTTATATGCTGTATGCATGTTCTACATGGATTTTAAAATGTTCCCTTGAACTTTGTTTTATCAATAAATATTGTAATCTGCCTTAGCTCTAACTTTTGTCAGTGTTTTTCAAATTTCTGTTTCTTAGACTGACAGGTAGATGCTATTTTTGTCCTTATCAAATAACATAAATTCTATATAAAGTTTTGGAGCAAGAAAACATTATCCATGTAGCTTACTGCCAGTACTCATATGAAGCAGACTGCAGTAAAATTTCTGTGGATGTGGAAGCCCATAGAAGACATCTTTGCCATGGTGGCCTGTAGATCCATGTGGTAGTTGGTATTGCATGCTACTGCTCAGCTGAACAATAGCTTCTGTCACCCCCTTCTCTCAGGAACAGTCTCCTTTGATTTCTTCAATTTTGGCTGAATTTTGCCTAAATTATTATGATGAGTCAAGGGAAAATGGGCATAAATGGAAATAATAAGGGTGTTTGAACACTGGAAGAGGATATCCACCAGGGTTTGGTGATCTCCATCCTCACAGAGAATTCTCACTTAACTGTATCCCCAGCTGACCCTGCTCTGAGCGGGGAGATTTGACTAGATGATTTCCGGAAGTTTCCTCTAACTTCAACTATTCTGAGACTCAAAGACTGTAAAATAAGAGGAAATTATCTCTGTTATCAAGTGAAATGAAGGTACATGAAGCAGACTCATTTGAGATTTTGGTGATAGCTCACAGTGATTTCTCAAACATTTCTCATTCATAAGGCCTTGTGCTTTTTGTGTGAAAGTCAGAAAGGCCTTGTGTTTTCCTGCAGTCAAGCACAGACACAAAATAAACCAAGCAAAATCAAAAGTAACAAATCATTACCCCACAGCTATATTTCTGACTGTATTTTAGTATTGTCATATTATATCAGAGATTATTAATGCAAAGAATAAAATTCCCTTTCACAAGAGGGAATGTGCTTCACTTGCCATTCTCTAAGATCTTCCCCCCTGTATATTGTTGACAGTCTGTTAGCTCCTGGTAAAAATAATGCAATGCTGATCATGTCCAAATTTCAAGTGAAATTTTATATTTGTTTCTTTTTTCAGTGAGTCATCATGACTTCTTTCCCTGATTATCTTGATGGTGGTTGTCCATTTTAAGTGAAGCCGTCCATTTTAACTGATACAATTCTGAGACTCTTCTCATTGATATGATCATCCTGCGAGAAATAACGAGTGCTGTTGTCTAAACCACCACCACTATCTGGGACTCCTACAGCTTGCCTAGCTCCATATGTTCATATTTAACTGCTTAAGTTTCAGTTTCCAGTATGGGATTCCTGTGGCTTTCTTCATTAGTGTTTGGCCAGGCACTCCACACACTTCACAGCAGAGGGCCCTTGCTAACATCTTGTAAGTGGGCTCTCTGGTACCCGCTGTAACTTCAGTAGTCTTTCTTTCCAGATTGTCTGAAAAGCATCCTGCAGGCTCCTGCACATTCTAAGCAAAGGCTGATTTTCTCCTCAAGTAAGGATTTTTCTTCATGTGTGCACTTCTGGACTTGCCAGACATCCGAGCTTTTAGTCAGTCATTTATACTGTCCCTTTGACACTGCACATAAATATAGCTATTCTAATAACCTCTATGCCAGTGAATATGGATATTTTGTATAGGGGACTGTACTCCTTAGTGGGAGATATGCAGGCTGCTATTTCAAAAAGTAAAAATACATTTATTGATATTGTTACGGCTTTTGTATAATTTTCAGATAAAGGAATGGTTTGTCCCAGTCAGCTTTATATATGTGGGAACAAAGTAGGGCAAAGAACCTGATCTAACCAGATAACATGGCCTGATTTCAGTACTAAGAAACAGTCCCAAAAGGGATTATATCTCCAAGAGGGTGCTCTAAGTGTAGTCTTTCTTTAGTCCTTTGTTAGAAACATTTCCTATACTCCTGTTTGACTGCATTTCACCTGGAACTAGGAACTATTAAATCCTATTATCCTTTCATTTGAGTGCACTTCCATTTATCTCTACCCAGTCCCTGTGTCAACAGTCTCAAATGAAATTAAAGGAGATAAATTTATGGTACAGGACAGTTTTTTGTCTTTCACATGACATTGCTTTTTAGGAAACAGAATTATGCCTGCGCAACAGGTTAAATCAGAGGAAGTTTTTTGCATGTGCAAACATGAACACGTAGCTGTGATGGTAGTAAACAGGCAAAAAAATCTGGCCCTGTGCTTGGGAGAACCAGAGAAAATGAAAAACTATTCCTGCAACTGAACTGAGCACCTAAACCCTTTAATATCAAGAGTCTCTTTTTCTCTAACCTGATAATTTTGCTAATGTACAGGCTATCTTCCTATTACTTTGGTAATAAAAATGATAATAAAAATTGCGCAGAAGTACCAACTCATTGCAGTTTTCTGGTCCTGTAGAGAGTGTATGAGTAGCTTAAAGAATATTTTATTTAAATTTGGACCTTGATGTAGTCTATAGGGAACATATCTGATCTCTAGGAATAGGATGTTCTGTAACATGCTAAGGTTGCTAAAGGCAAACATCTCAGGAATTTCCAGTCCAAATAGGGACATGTGACTTTAGGTGCACACAGAAAGGACAGAGGGAGGGCTGGAAGACACACAATTGATGGGGGAAAGAGGAAAAAAGAAAATAAGAGAAAGTAATAGAGATGGGAAGAGAGGTGATAAGAGATTCTGCAACAGGAGTTCTTGAACAATGAGTGGTCTGAATGATTTTTTGAACAGTGATCAAATGTAAGTGTTAGGCTGAAATGGATCTGAGGACCATGTCTAGTCTATCCTATCATGTGAATTAGGATCACATTAATGGGTATTTATTAACTTATTCTTAAACATGTGTTGAAATGTGAATTCACTATCAATAATAAACAGCTCCGTTATTTATTTAATTGTCCTGACAGATGAGCTGTTTTCAGTTAGCATCTATTGTAAATCCCCTTTCTTATCTGTTAGCTCTAATTAAAACCAGGTCTAATTTATCTGCATTTTTCTTAAAAGATGAAGCCATTAACTGAGAAAAGTGCAGCTGTTGGAAATTCAGGAGACACTACTTACCTTGTCTTTTGTTTCTGTCAATAAACTCCAAGATTATACTTCACTTTGTTACAATAATATTGTATTTTTGGACCATTATTCACTTTTTGATCCACCATACCATCATACCATTTTCCATTATTTATGCAGTTGTCCACTATTTTCTCTTTTTTAATTATTTAGCACTTGAAAAAAAATGTAATGCCTGTGCTTCCCTTTTGCCAAAATAAAAGACAAGTTGCTGTGTTCCTGATTTAGAATAATCCTGTTATCATTTGTTCAGATCTCTGAACTCATTGAATGACTGCAAAACTGTATCTATCATCTATCTTTCTATCTATCTATCTATCTATCTATCTATCTATCTATCTATCTATCTATCTATCTAATCTATCTATCTATCTATCTATCTATGTCTAAATATCATATATTTACATGATAAAAGTATCAAGTAGATGTCATATTCTCTGATATTCAGGTGTAAATAAATTTACTGCAGCTGTCCCTACAGATATGACCTCATTACATCTAGAAATACCGTGTGTGTCATTTTATTGCAGATATAGTTTATCCACAAGGAACTGTTTGGGGAATATGAGGAATACAGCTAGCCTTTTTTTTTTTCTTTTTTTTTTTTTTTTTTTCCCCTTCCCTTTATTCTCAAAACAAGACTTCTCTGTATAATGTACATTATCTGAAGGAAAATATTTAGGTATCAAAGTCATGTTCTGGATATGATGCCTTCTGTTCTGAATGTGATGATCAGGGAATTCTCTTTCATTGCTCTCATATATCAGTACCGGTTATGGTCCATATAACTGTCATTGTTTGAGTAACCTGCAAATTTGTTGCTGTAATGAAGCTTCCAGATAAACAAAGTTATTTTTCTTTATTACATCAGTGGTTGGATCTACAGCTGAACAGAAAGGCTTATTGTGTAGATCTGAGGTTATATGTAACAAATTTTGAAATGCTGTATATAGATAGGAGAAGATAGTCATGGTTACAGCAGTGGGCAGGAAATCACAGTTTTGAGTCTTGGCTGTGCCACAGACTTTCTGTGTGACTTTGGACAAGCAACTCTTTGTGCATTAGCTAATAATACTATCTCTATCTCCCAGGGGTGTTGTGAGAATACATTCATTAATGTTTGTAAGGCACTTGGATGCTATAGCAATGGGGCCATATAAGCACTTAGAGAAACAATCCATTTTTGCAACAATGTGCATCTCCCTGACTAAGGGTTTTTTGTTGGAAGGTTTTTCATAGATGCTTGTTATGAATAAATCCACTTTATAATGATACAGTGAGGTTAAACTGCCTTTTGGAGTGCAGTTTCACTTTAATATTCAGAACAGGTGTAAACAGTCATAAGTTGGAAAGCTGTTCCCAAAGAAAGAGAATACCATTTTTAGTCAGACATTTGAATAGAAAAGATACCTCTCCTGATTCATCTAGCTCAAAACATGGAGGGTTATTTACATCTGTATCTGTCTTGCAAACAGTTTATTCTATTTTAAGCACTTCTCATTACATTGTCTAAACTACCTCCTCAGGCAAGTAATTTCATTGCCTAATTGCCTTTAAAGTTAAACAGTTTGCTCAAATGTCTACTCTACTTTTTCCTTGTGGATATAGGCTGTTCTTTCAGTCTGTCCTTTCTTTCTGAAATAACCTTCACATGTGTGAATGCCGACACACCATGCAGTTACACCAGGTTACAAGGCACTGATGGGAGATAAATTGGTAAGCCACTATAACTTCATTTTAATTTTCCTGTTTGAATGCTGGTCAGTGTTAAAATCTGAATGTGGCACTCAGGACATAAGCACCAAGGAGTAGAAAAAGAGTATTCAATATTCCCGAGTCTTTTGGAAAGGACTTGGTGAAAGATTTCCAGAATAGGGGAAAAGTTGCTGCAATGACTGCATAAAAAAAAAATTTGTTTTGCTATGGCTTGTTTTGTTTTTATTTATACACAGTAGTAGCAGCAGACACACTGCATAAGTAAGAGATTTGGAAGAATGTGAGCTGTCACTAAGGACAGGGCTCTGCAACTTTTGAGGCTCAGAAAAACAGATATCTGTTGTGCTTCCATGTAAAGCTTTCTAATTGAGTGGTTGGGTTCAACAAAAATGCTGATGAAATCATCATTAGAAGATAGAGACTCTATAAATGCCCCAATGGTGGGAACATCCTATGTCCTTTCCTACTGCATTAAATGTAGAGAATTGACATGGTCTTAAAAAGTATTGAACTGTACGAATTCAGTTAATTGCAGTTAAATAGAAGATGTAAACATGCAGAAGAACAGGCCTCATTCATGCCAGGGTTGATGAGGTTGCTTGTTTGCCATGAAGTCCATCCCTCCACTATTGTTGTTTGAATATGTAGTGAATAGAATTGCTTTTAATAATAATCCCATATAAGCGACAATGTAAATTCTTCTCAAAAGGAATATTATATTCTGCTATGGTTAAGACTTTCCTCACAATGCAAGAGAAAAGAGCTTTGTGATTTTTTTTGCTTATCTCTATGAGTATTGGAGATTGAATAGGGTTGATATCCTCTATTATACACATACATAACATATACTATTCTGGACAGAAGAAGCAAAAATGAAAGAGATATACTATTGCAGTGTTGTAGAAACTTACCACAAAAGGAGCCACAAGCATCAACTCCCAATCTTCACTTGAATTCACAACCATCAGGCTGCTCCCAGTGTCGTGTATTTTCTGGATTTAGCAAAAGACTCAGTACTATCTTGTCTTTCAGTTTTTCAGTAAATACAGGACCTGATTCTTAATCAGAATTTAGGATTCTGTAATTCAAGTTGATGCATGATTGAAGAAAAAATTATTAATGAAGTCAAGAGAGGAAGATTAATTTCACAATTGTTAGTGAGCCAGTATTTTGTCTCAGTTGTTGCACATTCTAACATCTTTTCAATTTTTAGTTTATTTATGTGGTTATTGAACATTATTTTAGTAAAATCTACTGTTACCAGAAATTTCCTGTAAAAATACTTTTTCATAGTACAGCAACACTAAAATATCTACCAGAATATTCAGGAAGACTGTAACTCAAAGGACTATTTTTCTCTTCTCAAAAAATATGAAATATTTTATATTTTATGTCAAATTAATCATCTTTAAGACACAGTATGAATCACACAAAAATAACTGGGATGCTCAAGATTACTGTCGTTTGGGAAAAAAATTAAAATGAAAGGATACCTGTTTTCAAAACTTAGTTCTGATAGTCAACCAATTAAAAATATCATAATCAAAAACAGTGGAAAATTCAAATTTCTGTCAAAGAATTTTTTGTTCTATGTTGTGTCAGTCAGAAAGATTACACATATTTGGTAGTATACCTGGAAAAAGAAAATAAAACAGTAAAAAGTAATGAAACTATTACAGTTGTATTCCTTTTTTTTTAAGGACTGCCTTCTTGAGAATGCTTTTCTGTATGAGAAGCAGCAGGGCACATAATCTGGAAAGAGTAAGGCCTTTTCCTTATGGCAAAGTAAATTTCAGCTATTTCTCACAGTAGGAGGTCATTGGTCATAGCGGGATTATATCCATTTTGAGAGGATATTATTGATAAAGATCTTCCTACCTTTGGAATGTCTTTAGGATTGATGCCAGTTGCACGTTTACTTCAACAAAATAACTTCTGATTACTTGTGGATCGCCTTGCTGATCCCTCAGGTGATACTTAATATACAATTAGATGTTATCTTGCTCATACTATTTGATATTTCAGTTTACCACATAAAGTACACACCTGCTTTTTATATCCCTCTTTTTATTGTTCTGAAGTGATTTTGAAAATAAAGTATTTTAAAATCTTATGGTTCCTAATGGAATAAAATAAAAATTTGTTACAAGTAGGCAAAGAGAAAACAATTTAAAAGTGTTTGTCATTCAAAATGAAACCAAGATGTCCTTTTTAACCATAATAATTATTCTACTAAATATACTGATTTTTAACTAGTCCCTCAATTCTAGAAGTAATTGTCACGTGTTTTGGGAATTCAATCTGGTCTGACTGTATAGAATTCCATTAGTTTTCTGTTGCAAAAAAAAAAAAATCTGATCAAGTTTCTCCATAAAGTTAAAAAAAAAATCTTCAAAGTAAGCTGCACTTGGATCCAGTATTTAGCCTGTATGTTTTTGTTTAAAATAGTTTTACTATGAAGGCTATGACTAGGTAGGTGCTATATTATAACCACTTCATAGGAAAGATATGAATACTTAAGCTCTTTCAAAGAGAAAAGAAGAAAGGGTAGGGAGAGAGCCAACTCTACCAAGTTTCAGTTGTGTCAGAGGTGACTGGATGTTTTTGTTTACATCTGAAAAGATGCAAAATAACTCTTCTGAACAACAGTAAAGGCCAATTTTGTAAGTACTATTCTCGGCATCTTGAAGTAGCTGTCTCATAGAGTAGGATGACTGTAAAGGGAAACACCAGTCTTCAATGCTAGACCTTCAGGTGTGCACACTGTTAGACCCACTAATGTTATAGCTTGTTCTGTGTTAGTTTCCTTTTTCATTTTCAGGCATGATTTCAATTGAATCATTTATGGTCCTTCCATTCAGATTATAACAGCTATTTTGGAGCGGATAACCCTCAGTGGCTGTGCCCGGGGTGCCTCCAAGATGCTTTTGAGCTGGGTAAAGAAATCACTGAGTGTTGACACATTCTCCGAGCACTATGGCATGGATTGAGAGCACAGTTTATAAACTGTGTTACTGACATAATATTTAATGGTTTACTGACAGAATAGACTAAACTAGTTTCCTCTGAAATGTTAAACAAAACCAAATAATTTTTTTTTTCCTAAAAGAATCACGTAACAAGTATTTTTTAAAAATTAAATACAATAAAATCTATGTGTGGTAATTCATGCATAAAAACTTCAATTCATCATTGCACTTCTGATAGGTCTACTTCTAATATAGTAGCCATTCAATGTATAATATTATGCTAATCTAATGTCTATTACCCCTATATTAGGACTGGTGTGGTAAATCAGACTCAGATTTTTACTGTGACTTTAGGGTCAAAGCTGTTTCTGCAGGCATGTCTTAACCAATCTGCTAGTTTAAGATTTATACTCAATTCAAGCTGTAATGTAATATCATCCTTACTATCTACATATTACCTTGCACACCCCTGTTCAGTCAGGAACAATTAGTTATCATGACTCGTGTCCCCTTTCATTTATGTACATAGACAACTGAAAACTTAAGGGCTTGTGAACTCTCACCTGTGGACTATATAGGCTGTTGGTGTGGGGCTTTCACTGAGGGTACACTAAGAAATTAGAGAAAGCTTTTTACCTCTTGTTTAAAAACCTGAAGATGAGTATGATAATGATTGAGACATTCCAGCACAGGTGTATTGCTAAAAGGTTCTAGGATTTGGCACTCCATTCCTTCTGTACTCAAGGTTAAGTAGTGTCTAAGGAGAGAGTATATTCTGCTGTACAGAAGGATGTTTTATTTCTTACAATGTTTGTATAATGCTCTTTGTAATGCTTTTTCCAGTTGAAATACAGCTGAATCAGCTACAATATCGCCATGATTTTTACAGAAGTTAGTTCAGGTTGTGCACTGTCACTGCCTCATGACCAAGGGGCCATGTTTTAGTACTGTTTTTTTGTTAAATGCCAAAAACCTTAGATGCTCAATTTCATGTTGTAATTAAAGCTTTCTATTTCAAAATAATATAAGCATGCAAAAAAAAATGGTTCATATTAGGACAGCATAATTTAAAATAAAACCAAAGAGGTTGTTTGCCACTTAAAACGTTTTTCAAAAAACGTTTTGTGAAAAAGGTGCTATGCAGTGGCTACTTCCTTAAATATAGTGAGTAATATGACTCCTGATATATCTGGTAAATAGAAGAAATAAACTTCCTATAAAAACAAACAGACAAGCAAATAATGAATAGGTTGTGCATACAAGAGAAAGTTATATTAATCTGCAGTTCCTACCATTATCCAATCCAGGTGTAAACAGAGAGGCCTCCACTGTGTTAATTCCATAGAATCCAGTAATAAACCTGAGATTAGGTTTTAATAATCCACTTTCTTACAACAAAAAAAAAATAGAAGTTTTATACCATTTAGTATTAAGTGGCCATATTTAATAATAGCTAGAGATACACTGATACTTTTTCTTTACTCTCAAGAACAAGTGAACTATATTATACATGAATGGCTTGTAAAATGATTGGTTTATATTTCAGAATAACAAATAAGTTTCTGTACTCAGATTAAAGGTTTAAATTTAACAACCATTTCACCATTATTTATTCCTGAATACAGACCCAGAATAAACTTTTATAAAATTCTCTGTCTCTTTTAATGTCATAGTCTGATAATCCCTTGAAAACAAGAGAATTGTTAGGTTTAAGGAAAGAGCACCATAGTGATAAACCTATTTTAATTTATACGTAAAATGTAGCAATTGTTAATTCTGTGCATGTAACAATTTTAACTGTTTATTTAAGGTTTTGAATAATTTTAAACCATCTGCACTTCTCTCAGGAGTATCACCCAATGTGCTCAAATACTAGAGGCAGTTGTTTTCTCTTCCCCATATGTTCAGAACCTGTTCTAACTTACTGTGGAGGTACCTGGTGGTGTTCTGGATATGCATCACTTTTGCTGCTGCTCCCTTTTATACATATTACAATAAGAATTGCTAAAGGAAAGAATTCAAGTGGCTAACTTCAATTTTTGTAACACCCAGATTTTGAAAAATGTGTAAAGTCAAAATCTAAAGAAATGTAAAGGAGGTTCTCTAGTTAAACTTAAAACTACAGATCAAAGATTTCATTGCTTAAGTTGCCAGGTTCCTCTGGGATATCTATACAAGTATGAGCTTGTATAGCGGAATTCATTTCCATAGAATTGGTGTTTTGCTTTGTTTTTTTTTAATTTTCTCCCTCCACTAAGATGGAAGAAAACAACAGACATTACAAATCCGTTAGCTTATGCACTTTTCCATGCAACACTGGTATTGGCCATTCTATAAAGGCTTGCTGTGACACGGCTCATAGAGTTTGTGTGTATTCAGAGTGGCTTTCTCTGTGGGTCTCATTCTCAATTAAAAACTTACTCCCTGAATGTTGCAGCCTTTTAGTTGTGTATTTTTAAGCTAGACCCTCAAGAATTGATGCTGGAAACCTGGATCATAACTACATTCCCTTAATTTAATGTGGTTACTCATCCTAGTTAACATACAAATCCCTTTTCTAAAAAAAAGAGTGAACAGTTGTATTTCGAGAAGTGTTTAAAAGTCCAAATGATCTTAGAATACGTAAAAATATGAGGATAAGCCCTCTGAATTTGTGATTTTTGTGAATAGCCCTACAGTCATCAGAATGTTTGAGTCTTGCACATCAGTCTTAAGTGTGAGTTTCAAGAGTTGTATGCTTTCTCTGAATTATCACAGAATCACAGAATGGTTTGGGTTGGGAGGGACTTCCAAAGGTCATCTAGTCCAAGCCTTTGCCATGGCTAGGGACATTTTTCACTAGATCAGGTTGTTCAAAGCCCCATCCAACCTCACCTTGAACACTTCATTTCAAAACAATAATCTTACAACAGAATGGATGTAGAAAGGCCCTTATGACATTGTACAATCTCTTTTTGAGATTAGTAGTTCTTTTTCTTGCTGTAATCTGCTAACTATTCAGATAATAAAAGCATATTTTGAAGACAGGAATGGATGAAGGCCATAGATAAACCAGGAAAAATGGGGAGTAGAAAAAGAATGGGCAAACAGATACTGCGGTAATAGAAGTTCTCTATTAAGTCATATGGGGTTCTTTCCATAAAATTCCAAGTTTCTTCTGCTCAAATATAAAACTAGCCACAGGCAGCCATAGCATATATAATCATGTATCATAGAAATCAAATCACATCATTTAGATGTCTCTTTGTTCAGATATCAGACTATTTCCTCCTGAACAGGTTGTGTAACAACTTGGTACATCTTGAATTAAAAAAAATGAAGTAATCCGTGTGTTGGAAGGCGAGAATGAGTTTCAGCACTGCACACTCTTCACAGAAGATATGCTGCCTGTCTCCCTCCTCATTGGCAGTTCATTCATTGCAGCTCATGTATTTTCTCATATGCATACTGGCATTAGAGTTCCTTAGGATCTGTAATGGTGGCAAATACCATCAGTGTAGGCGCTGGATTTTAAGGCTCTACATTTTTCAATCCCAGATGCAAAGAGGTTTTTTATGTAGAAAATTCCCCAGGTTATAACGCTGTCGTTGTTCTCAGTAGGAAACCTTAATTGCAGAGCTAGTTGGATAAGAGTTGGATTAGCTGGCAGAGTGTTGTCTGGAAAATCTTTCAGCTGTGCAATGTTATCACTTCCCCTACGTCCCTCCGCCCCCACCCCTGAGGATTCCTAGCCTACTGCATTTGGTGAGATACATATGTTTTCCCCAGCTACAGGAGCTGTGAAGGGTTCCTCTGGGATATCTAAGTATAAATACCCAAGTGTGTCTTCAGTTGCTAGGTTATTTTTAGTCAATGGGTGGTTACCAAGTCATCTATAATTGTGCTGTTAAATGTGTCAGAGCAGCTATTGCAAATTGAGGTGCTCCCTGTAACAGGTGGAGCATATAAAGCAAAATGAGAGAGGACAAAAGCAACATTTCAGAACTGAACTGCTTAAAGATTTGAACTATATAAGGGTAGATTTCTTGGTAGGCAGATGTGAGGAAGATGATCCAGGAATACAACATGGATGAAGGAATAGGGTAGCAGTGTTTGACTGTATGTGGTGGTTTAACACCTGCTAGTAATTAAACCTCAAATAAGCCACTCTCCTTTCTCCAGCCCCCATCTGGTGAGAGAGGGACAAAAGCAGAGACTGTGGGTTGAGGCAACAATTTAGTGAAAGCAAACAGCAGTGGAATAAGAAATGCACAGCACCAGCAGCAATATTAGTAACAAAAGCATATGGAATAGATGGTTCTTTACATGCAAAAGGTGGTCACTAACACCTCAGTTTAGCTCCATGTGACTGCTGATGCAAAGACAAGATGGGGACGTTTGGCAGCAGCTCACAGTTATTCTTGAGACAAAGACAAGGTGGTGGACACCCCGCAGCCAGCATTCCCCATCCCTGAGCCTGAGACAACGAAAAACAATGATGGACAAATTCCCAAAATCCTCTCCGTGGTGTTGCCTGCTTTCTGCCTTGCTGGGGTTGACTGTGGCCAGCAATGCTTGGCTCAACTCCTGTCTGCCCAGCCTGGGCTTGGCTGGGCTAGGGCTCAGCTCAGGTTCTGCTGCTCCATTCCACGACTGCTTCTCGCACTGGCATCGTGGCACACACTCGGCTGGGATCAGGAAGAAACACAAGAAAATAGTGAATTTCCAGAGTATATTCCCTTTTTTTCCTTCTCCTGGAACCAACCCCCTGGCAGCGATGATGTGAGCGCTATAGAATAGCAATGTGGCCCGGCCCCAGGGCTCTAGGCTCCCCCTCTGTGAGCAAACCTAGGACACTGCACTGCACATAGTGCCTGTGCTGGCACACTGTGTGATTTCAGGTATGTGTTTTGGGAGAATTTACCAGTGCTTCAAGGGATCAGATCACAAGACCTCTAACTTCTTAGGCAGCTCCTTTTTCGGTAGTGGCCAAAAGCTGTTACCAAATGGTGACTGCTGTTTGGGAGAATGTTCAGTGAGTTTCCAGTGGAAAACTGTCTACATGGCATCAACTGCTGGCACAAATCTTTATAAATAGAAAAGCAAATGAAAATTATACCTGAAGATACAGTCAGTAAGATGGTAGGAAGAAGAAACGAACAGCAAAATAATGCAACTGAAACACAAAATGAAACAAAATTACTTTAAAAAAAAACCCCTAAATTGTCAAAAGTTCTAAGTAAATATGCACTGTTAGCAAGGAGGTTACACAGTGCTAATTCTAAATTATCTAGGCTGTGCTATCCCTTTTATGAATCTGCCACTAGGAGACAGGACAGGAAGCAGCATATAGCCTGTCAAAAATATTAAAGATATATTAAAGTATCACCTACTTTGGTAAGTCAAGGGAAAAACAAAATTTTAGGTGTTCATGGAAAGAGATAATGAAATGTATTTGTAGTTCCTATGGCAGCTACATCATGCCACAAAACAGAGATCAATAGCATCTCTTTAGATGTTAATTTCTACTCCAGTGACAGTTACCCAGCATCAGGTGAAGACTGGGAATAAAATTTTGAGGACTGCTGTAGTTGTGCCTAGCTCAAAAGCAAAGAAATACAAGCCAGCCATTGGTATGCAGGGAAAAGAGGGAAAAAAAAAAAAAAAAAAAAAAAAGCTTAAATATTGCTAAAATTAACTGGTGGAAATACATTTCTCTCTACTCATTCCAATATATCCAATATATCTTATATTTTGGTGAGATTCAAAATGGAAAAGGATTTATAATGCTACTTCAGGTATATGTGAAAGATGAACTGGGTGAATTTCAACAAAATAAAATGTTAAACTTAGCATCGGGAGAAACATTCCAGCTGAGAGAACCACTGGGCTGGAATAATCACCTCAAGTGGCTGGTGACAGACTATTGCCTGAGTAACTCAAAAGTAACAAAAATGAAATCCAGTGGGCATTGGAAAAAGTTTGGTCTAAATAACCTAATAATAGCTATTGTCTTCTCTATTTTCTTTTTTCTAAAGCCAGAAGTAGTTTCCAAATTCATTACTTAAAATAGGCTAATGTCACATCTTGTGCTCCTGCATTTAGATCTACATTGGCCATGCAAAATTTGGGGATTTATTGCATGGAATAAATAGTCATGCAAGAGGCATTTGACACAGCTGGAAATAGTAGGACCTTTTTTCTAGGTATGTGGAATGCAATCTGATCATGATTGTTTTCCAGGAATTTTAGCACATCTTTATTTATAAAATATCTCAGTAGCGAAGAATAAATCTTACAGAATCTGGTAGAATCTTTTCACAAAATTAAATGCAGAGTATAGATAATTTTTCAAGTCTCTATACTTGAACAAAGGCTGCTGTTTTTGCTACCGAGTTCCAGTTTTAGTAATTCTGTAGAATTCAACTGAATTTTTGGTAAAAAGAACAAATGAGCTGTATTTCCAAAAGAGAACACACATTTGAAAATTATGCACTTTATTTTTCTGCTGCTTTCTTGTAAGATTTCAGAAGATCTTCAATCTCTTACACATTTGCTCATGCTCCCTGATCATCAGGAAAATGTATTCCTCACTTCTCTTCCCAGCTGCAAAAGCCTTCTATATCAGAAATGTCTGCCAACACCATCACCATCCTTTACCAGCTTTCAGGTACTGAGCATTGCTCCTTCAACTTTAAAACGCAATGGGGAAAACCCCTGTGGAGTGGTTCCCTAGAAAGAGCTACTGCTAGGATCACAGATTTTTGCCTCTGTGTTGCTGAAGATGAATGGGGTCAGGACAAAACCTGGAAATGCAAAGATAGGTCCGCAAATCTGTTACGGCCTAAGCAGCTTAGAAATTGTTTGACAGGTGTGATTCCATTAGTCGGGGAGGCAAATCTTAATTGGCTGAAAAATAAGGGGGAATTTTTATCAGTGCAATTTACTCAGAAAAGTCTACATGGGTAACTTGAGTTATCTTTAATATTTTATAAATCTTTATGCAGGTAACAAGTAAAGAAATTGAAGGTGGATATTTTTGAATAGGACTCACTCTGTTTGAAAAGTCCAAAGCTATTTAGAAAACACAAAACTGAGAGGGAACCATATGTAGTATAGCAAGTGGCGTTGCCAGGTATCACTGTCCTCTCAAATGGGAAGTCTTCTGGAATTGTTTGTTGCTATGAGACTAAATATGTTTGTACAGTGTGAGCGCTGAACCAGATTTTGCTCCCACTTCCACTAGTGTGCAAGTAGAGTGACTCCGCTGCAGCCAGGGAGCACAACGCCATGTTCTGATATTTTGTTTATGAAGGGTCTGACCTAAAGGCCACAGAAACGCAGGCATATTGGTCTAATTAAGAAGCTCAGAGAAGTAAGACTAGTTTAGAATGAGAGAAAGCACCATCTTGCACCTCAGAAAGGGGCAAAGAACAAGCTGTTGAGGCTTATGACCCATTGACAGTGGATCTTCATGTGCTTTTAGTCAAAAAGGAAAGCAATGAGTAAAATTTTTCTAGGTTTTTCTCGAAATGTTTTCAGACTAAAAGATACTTACTGCGGACTGTGTAATCTCCGAAGTTTGACACTTTTAAAATCCTGTGGATTTTAAAGTTACCTGTGGATTTTAAAGCTGCTATGTCGGTGGGGGGCAGGGGGGTAGAGAGATTTGTTTGCTTAAGTATAAAAAGTGTGAATTTTCTTTAGCTACTTGACACTTTTTTCTTTCACCCAGAAGACAAATAAACAAACAAAACCCAACTTGAACTGTGCCCAAGCATGGCAAATTTCTCACTGAAGTGTACATTTCAGAATGAAAGATTTACAGTGGAGTTTCTCTAGTATAGCTCTGACATTGCTTTAACATTGCATTGCTGTAATCTTCAAATATAGTAAATGCAATACATGGATTTATAGGGATTTGTATGAAGTTTAAAATTCAAAAGATGGTTGTTTTTAATGTTTCTTTGTGCTATCTGTGAAAAATGAAAAGGCATAGGGATGAGTTTAAGACACATCATCAACAGCATGGGAGATGTTTGCCCAATAAAAATACTGACCTTTTATTAATCTGTCCTTTCAAGCATCTGGAAACCCTGTCCTGGTTTATTAAAATAAAGCAAATATTTAAACATGAAATATTAAAAAAAATCCAAACAAAGCACCAAAACAAACAATAAACCAAAAAACCAAAACTCCAATCGACATGATAAATGCAGACGTAACCAAAGTGCTATGAAAACAAAGCTCTCAGCTTGCAAATATTCCCTTACTCGGCTTTAATCTCCAAAACTATGGATGCCTATCCCGGAGAAACCGGGGTAGCTCACTGGCCGTCGGTGCTTTACCGTCGTTGTCAATGTTGTGCAGTGACCCCACAGCCAGCCCGAGCAGCCCCGCGACTTCCAGCGTGTCGCGGGGCCGCGCGGCGGGAGCCCCCTCCGCTGTGCCGGCCGCAGCCCCGTCCGCCCCGCCGAGGCCGCTCTGGCCCCAGCCCTGTGCCCGCAGCCTCCGCGGGGCCGCGGACCGCACCTGCCCTGCCGCCCCTCGGCCGCTGGAGCCCCTCTCCCGCATTCCGCTGGAGCCCCTCTCCCGCATCCCGCGGCCGCCGCTCGCTCCGCGCTCCGCCCCGCGGGGCAGCGCCGGCCGCGCTGCGGGACACGCGCGCACCGCGGAGCTTGCGCGGCGCAGCGGCGGCGTTTGAGCCCGAGAGGCGCGGAGCCGCACCGCCTGCGCGGGCAGAGGGCTCCGGGAGGGGGCCCGGCTCGGGCAGCCCCCCTGTACGGCCGGCAGCACTTCGGTGTGCGGCTGTTAACCCTGCCCTGCCCCGCACCGCACCGCCGAGCCGCCGCCGGCCGGTGTGCGCACCGAGCTCGGTGCCTGACCGGGCAGCCCCGGCCGTCGGGCGGCCCCCGGGTGAGGAGCGCCGCGTCTGCCCCTGGCAGCGGCTACGCCGCGTCCCGCAACGGCGGGGACGAGCGCGCAGTGCCCGCGGAGCGGCCCCTCATCGCAGCACCGCCCCGGCCTTCCCGCCCCCCCGCACGGCTGCTCTACGGCAGCCGGTGGCCGCGGCAGGCTGCTTCCCCTGGAGTGGGAGGGCGGCAGCAAAATCACAGCCTTGGTGTGCCGGGGTTTTTTTTCTTTTTTTTTTTTTTTGGTGGGCTGTGTTTTTGTGGGGTTTTTTTCCCTTTTTTTTTTTTTTCCCTCTCGCTGATTTATTAGATTTTTTCCTTTGCGCTCCTGTTTTCCGCGGGAATTGCTGCAGCGGAGGCATCAACCTGTAGACTGAGAGAGCCCGCCGTAGCCCGGCGCGGCTGCTCGGAGAGCGCGTTGCGGTGCCACCGCCGGGGCGCGGCCCCGGGACAGGGTCGACCTCGCGGGCGAACGGCGGGCGAGGGAGCGGGGCCGGCCACGGCACCCGGGAGACCTCTCGGGGCTGGGAGACGAGGAGCCCCGGCGGCGGAGGTGCCAGCCCAGAGGCAGAACAGCGATCTGTGCGAGAGCCCCCGAGCGGCCCCGCGTTTACCAGGGACGGCGGGCTGAACTGACTTCCCTCCCGCCCCTCGCACCCGCACTGGAGAGCATCTCCGAGCCGGGGGAGGAGGAGGAAGGGGGTGCAACAAATTGCCGCCAGCCGGGAGAAGTTGCAGTAAAGAGAGATCCCTCCCTCCCGCTCCCTCCCCTCCCCGCTCGCTCTCTCTCTCCTCCCCGAGCCGTGGCAGCGAGCAGCGGAGCAGCGGCCCGACGAGCGAGCGGCACCCGCAGCCCGGCGATGCTGCAGCGGCTCCCGCGGAGCCTCGGCGGGGAGGGCCCGGCCCCTGCGCGCCCCGCGCCGGCCGGCGGCGGCGCGCCCTGAGCGGCGGCGGCGGCCCCGCGCCCCCGCGGCGCAGCGGGCGCTGTTGCGCAACCCTGCCCGGCACTGCCGGTCCCTGCCCCCGCCGCCGGCTCGCCGCGGCTCCCGCGGAGACGGAGCGCTGATTCATGGGGCCCCGCGCCGGCCGCCTCGGCGAGGAGAGCGCGGCGCTGCCGCTGCCCCCGCGCGGGGTGTGAAGCCCCGGCCCCTCCTCCGCAGCCCCGGGCTCGCCCGCCCTGCTCGGGAGTGTTGTCCCTGCCGGGAGCCGCCGCGCCTGGCGCACAGAGGGAAGCGTTGATGCATCGCTGTGGAAATTCATTGTGTGACTTTCTGGGTATTTACTGAGTTTCAGACCGAGATGCAGCTCTTGAAAGCTTTATGGGCACTAGCAGGAGCAGCGATCTGCTGTTTTCTTATATTTGTCATCCACTCACAGTTTCTTAAAGAAGGTAATTGTATGTGCATGTCTACATATCCTGTTCTTTAATACTAAGATCTTTACGAGGTGCCTTAATTATTTTTACTGTTTCCAGTATGTTCTATTTACAGCAGTGCTTCCACGCTATTTTTCCTTTCCGTTAAAGCCTTCTCAGTTTTGTTGCTTTAGATAATAGGTAGGCTTAGATTTACATTTTTGGTAAATGTATATATATTATATGTATATATAAATATATATATATATATATATGAAATCCGTATGATGTTTATATTCGATGTTTTAGCTGACGTCTCATTTCTTTATGGGGCATGTATAGTGTATAGAAAATATTTGTTGCTATCAGATGACCACAAAAGAGTAGTCATCATGGGAATATTAATAAACCGAAAAACCCCTTAACAAGTAAACGTCTTATTTTTATACCAAATCAATAGGCATCCTTTGCCTCTTCCTTATTCAGTACATTTTCAATAGATGGCACTAAAGTTCTATGGAAAGGGCAGGGCAGAGCAAATCCTGGGCATTCAGCGTCTTCCTTCTCCTCACTGCCCCGAAACGGGAAGAGGCCTTTGCATGGCTTCAAGGCTTCTGATTTTACCACCTTGTGGTCAGAAAACTGTGATTACAATTTCCAGGAGAAAATAATTTGAATTGTGAGGCAGGCTTTCCTCTTTTTTTTTTCTTTTTTTTTTTTTTTTTTTTTCTTTTCCCTGTTTAAATTGGGTGGAAAAAAATGTTTGCTTAAGTGAGTAGAGGGATTTTCTTGGGAAGTAAACCTTGTATTGATCCTTTTCTGTTTTGTTTTCTTCCCTCAGGAAATTAGTATTTTCTTTTTTTCCTCCTACTGCTAAAATAATTAGTCCATTTGTTATTTGTAAAACAAACTCTAGTCTTAGATTCAAGTGTGAATCCTGAAAAATGTGTATATATTTCATGGTGTATGGAAAAGTCCAGTCCTGTTTTTTTAAGCAGTGCTAACAAAGATAACACAACAATATGGGGGTTTTGGTGAACTTATTTTTTCTTTTTTTACCATTGTAATATAGTTGAGGATATAGCTGGAGGAAAAAGGAGCCAAGCTCAGCTTGGAATGCTGGCTGTGTAAAGCAGGGAAAAAACTTTTTTGTGGCTGGGACAAAGTTTCACTCAAGGCTGGGCGAAGTGACTACCTTGCAACCTCTGAAGCGTCAGTACTGATTTTAATTCAGTGTCAGTCTAAGCAAAGCATGAGACTCTGTGTCTTCATGGATTTTTTTTTTTTTTTTCCTGAAATGAATAAATTCTGATTTGCCTGATTTGGTTAATTTAGGAACATTATTCAGATACCTCCAGAGCTAAAGATTTCTTCTTTAAGAAACCTACCCATGCTGTAATTGCATTGTGTGCAATGCCTCCCACGTAGTGACTTATTTAACAGTCTTTTAAAATGCTCAGACAACTGTATTTATATATATCTGTCTAATGACATGGCCTGTTTTGAGAAGATTTTGTCGACTTTCAGGCTATTTTTTCACTCCATTTGCCATTATACTGCTTTATTTCTTCTTTGGTCTTTTAGGGCTTGAGGTCTGTGTTACTGTAAAAAGTCCATAAAAGAAGAAGCATTTTGTTTCCATTAAAATATTTCTGCCTGTAGGAATAGAAAGCTAGCAAATTAAATAAAAACAGAACCCATGGCAGTACATGAAGGACTTTTAACACATTTTACATTTTTCTAGCAATTATAACCATTTTTATCGTGGACTGCAGACAGCAAACTGAAGCTTCTTGGAAAACTTAATTAGATCAGTTTGTTTATATTTGTTCCTGAACCATTTCTGCTTTCTTTAGCAATGACAACTATATACTGACTGTAAATTGCATATATTGGGACAGCTGTCAGACTTTTCTTGACAGGTGTTAATCTCCACGATAGCATTTTGGCCCTTTCCATACAGTTACTTCAGCAGTGTATGAATTTCCTCCTCCCTGTAGTTTCTATAAAGACACTGAATAGTTTGGCGGAGTTGAATGAAAGTCTGCATGGTATGACTGAGCTTTTTTTTTTTATTTTTAGGAAGAACTTTTAAAATATCCCATAAAAGTGAGTGGTTTAAGCATAAGATATCTAAATGAAGGCATATAAAAGAATGAGAAATAGATAACACTGGGTTTAGACTATGTATTGTAAGCAGTTTGCAAAATAAGGTTTTAATTTACTTTTTTTTTCATTTTTGAACCTGGTGTTTTATGTTACTTTCAGTAAGACAACAAAAAGTGTGAGGAAAGAACTAGCAAATAATTTAGCCATATGCCTACCACATCAGTTCATTAAGTAAATATGTATAAGAAGAGTAAGTTCAATAAGTAAATATGTATAAGAAGGATACATGTGATATTATCTCACTACCTTCATAAGATTTGAAATAGTTTTCTGATGTCAGAGTTATCACTTTACATTATAATTTTATAAAAAGTTAGGAATGCTATGTCTCATTGCACATGATGTTAGACTGTTGATTTCCTGACAAAAAGATTAATTTCCCATTGGAGCCTAATGAGCTACACAGGCTTGCTGTTTGTAACTCAGCTGTGTGGTCAAATTCCTAAGTTAAATGCTTGGACATTTTAATTTGATTATAGCTTGTGCAGAAGGATAATTTTCTGTTGGCCCAAGGAATGTTCAAATAACCCACCAGTTTGACTAGCTTGATCAGATTAGCTGATAACACCTATCTCCTGAGACAAGTTGATGGTACAAGTCCATACATTTCTGTTGTATGCAGGACAATTGATTTAAGAATGACATGTACCATTCATTAAAGCTCAAACCTGATTTATTAAAGCATATTCTTTCTATTCTTGCATATTTCAAAATATTTACTATTTATTTCTCCAGAGATAGATTTTAACAGAAAACTGACATAATCTTCACTTTATACAAAATTATATAATTACTATATGTATTTTTCTGTGTTCATTTTCCTTTTACTCACTTGGAATTACTGATGTTATGTGGTAGGTTATGCTCTTATGACCTATTAACACAATGTATTTTTTATAATTTCTGTTGTACTGCATAGCTACAGTGTGTAGAACTTCCATGACATCCAGCTGAAACTTATTACCAGAACCAAACCCTCCTTCAGTCCCATTCATAAATATGAGATTGTATGTTGCAACAGGCGACTTAGATTTTTTTCATAATTAATGTTAATTTCATGTTGATTTCACTTTAGTTCCTCTAGGCTGAAGTGGGCCTGTCTTAATTCTTAAATATTTTTATATACATTTTTTAACTGAAGCAGTTTGGTAGTAGCATTACATTACTACTGTATAAATGGTGTTAAGAAACAATGAACACTTGTTCTGAGATGAGTGGGAAAGAGCTGTTTAAATGTCTATTTTCATGAATATGTTTTTTTCAGGAAGTGAAGAATGGGTAACAGAGGGTGCCATTTTTCCACACTTAGGCTTTTGTGTGGAAATACAGGTCGTCCTGTGGCTAATCCGTTCCCCTATGTCCAATCTGTCCTTCAGTGTTTCTAAAAGATGAATAGAGCTGTGAACCCAGAAAAGGGTATTGTGATATATAATTGCAGTCCCATGCCTGTCTGATCTTCAAGCAAAGCAGTTTAACATACTCTCGTCAGCTGCAGTCAGTATGAAGGAGTGTTTAAAATTTCAGTATCTAAAACTTTTTGTATAGACTATTGAAAATTAAAAGTAACCAAGTATATTCACTACCCACATCTGATTTTAGGTGATTCATTATCTAATATTGTTTAACATATTTATTCAAAGAGAATTGAAAAACATTTGAGTTGCTGTTACACCCCATCAATTGTGGGAACTCCTTTGCCCCTGACAAGGACTTCTTTCATGTAGTAGAAGGTTTTAACCATTCAGACACTGCAGTGATGAGGAAAGGTAAAGGATACAGTTTCTAAATGTCTTTGAGTCTCATGGAAAGTAGGGCAGTTATGGAGTAACTTAAGAAGGGTATGTGTACATGGCAGCCAAGGTGTGTTACAGCCCTGGGTATACTTTAAAGCTTTGTTTATGTGATGATAGCTCATCAGGAGATAGAAATGTGTAATTTATCAGAAAGTGCATTGATGTCTTGAATGGTTTAGGAGATATTGAAAAATACTACAGCACTTTTTAAAAAAAATAATGCAGTCTTAAACATAATAACTTAGCTAAGTTTTATACTTAATATCATTTGCTGTCACTTTTAATGCAAATTTAACTACTTTATCAGGGCTGTAGAGCTACAGAAAAAACTTTATGCATATCTTTGATTTTAGCATGTACATTTTGACACTGACAATAGCAAGGCACATATTCTATTTAGCTCTGTGTAATCCCAAAGAACTCTGCTGCTTCTTCTGCTAATGTTTGAAAATGTCTACTGACAGTATACCCAAGATGATTTTTTAAGGAGCCTTCTGCTCATATAACCTGATGGCTTGAGGAAGCTGGTGTGCTAATGTTTACTGCTAAAACCTTTTGAGGAAAGGAGCTGTTATCTTCTAAAATGTTTTGAGGCTTTGGCCCTTACAATTTTCTTAGAAAGAATTTGAACGTGACTTAGTATGACCAATAATATTGCTAACTTTTCGTTTTTCTTTTATCTTTAAAATATAAAAAAAATACTTGAACCAGTTAAATGCAGAAAGATAACTACTTTTAAGACTGTAGTGTGGGAAAAGGTTTGTTTTGTTTATTTTTTTTTCAGTTTTCCCTTTTATCTTTTATGCTTTACCTGTGTCTCAAAACAGTAAGATACCTTGCATACCAGATGTGCTGCATATGTTATCTATATATAGTTAAACTGAGTTGAGGACAGCGTGTCCCAGCTGCAAATTTGCTGAAGAGTTTGCTGTATTTAATGCACTGTAGTGTAATTTTTTTTCTACTGTCTATCTTCCATACATTTTTAGGAGGGGTGTTGTGAAGAGGCAGATATGAATGATATTTTCAGCACAGGACGTCAGGGTAGAGAGAGGTCCAAAACGCAGAACTGGAAGGTTTACTGTTCCTGGGTGGGAACAGTAAATGTTCAATTGGTGGTTGAAGAGCCCTAAGCTTGAATAAGGGCTACATAGGAAAGAAAATGTGAAAGGTATCCAATCTTTCATTGCATTTTTGGTATAGTTTTATTGCAACTAAATAGAATTAAGACCCAGTTCATTGGTTATGCGATGGTGTGTGGCACATTGGAGCTGCAGAAAAATGAGAGGAGGTTCTGCTTTGAGATAACATATCTTTGTATTTGAAATTTTTTGATGTTTCCAGTCCATATTTTTTTTGTTTCTCTGTTTGTTTTTTTTCAATAGGATTACAGAAGTGTAGCAGTGAAAGGAAGCAATGTAGACAAAATTCTCAATTTTCAGGGAGGCAGGAAAGATGTTGTCTGTGTGGCATCTGCTGTGCTGGGATGTACCAAGAGGGGGAGTCTGACAGGTTTTCTGCCCATGGGAGGAAGCTTTGAAATAGTTTTTCACTTTGGATGTTTAATATGAACGACATGTATGTCTTCACAGGGAACTGCACCATTGATGGTATAAATCGCCTGGTTTTCCCAACTGAGCAACTTAAAAAAAGCCATTAGTAAGAGATTTTTCAGTAGCCTTTTTACGATTGCCTGTTTTAATAGCCCAGGAGCACAAGTGATGAATTATTGACCTTTCTCAGCATTTATCAGCACTACCTGTTCCTAAAGGCAGTACTATAGACTGCTGTGAGTCACATCATACAAAAGTGCATGCTTTTTAGATCTGTTGGTTAATATTTATTTTTCTTGTTTCTTAGCAGGCATGCACTGTATCAAATATTAAACTGCCCAAACAAGTCACACACAACTGAGACTTTTTGAAACTGAACTAAAAAGGCCAAATGGGAAAAAAAAAAAAAGCACGTACTTACAAGTTGAGTTCAATATAACAGTGCTGAGAGAAGCCATATTTTTTTTATATTCACTAGTCAAAGTATAGGTAAAATTATTCTCTTAGTGTATGTATTTTAAAAAAGAGAGTTCTTTATAATCATGAAGAAAAGACACAACACAATTGTACTAATTAAAGGAACAGTATTTGTTTTCTTGTAGTATTTAGATATCCCAGTTGGAATTGATCATTCAGCTGAGTATGACTGGCCAACTGGGGTATCTGTTCCACCCAGTACTGCATTTTAGCTAAGATTCATTTTTCTTAGAAATTATATCCTTGTGCTACTTCTAACCCATAGTGATAGTAGGTTCTGTTTAATAAAATCCTATTATTTGCATAAATATGCTTTCTATGCTTGTTCTAGAAATTCAACACAGCATAGTGAATCTGCCTATTCATTATATTTTACCTTTGGCACGACATCAGTTCGCAGGTAAATCTTACTCAGAGCAATAGATCTTCCTACTAATTGTTGTTAGTCTTGTGAGAAGCAATGAGTAACACGTTTGGAATATGTCCAAACAAGAAATTAATAAATAAATAAGCAATACTAATATTTTCTTAAGGCAGACTGTGTACTAATGTGCATTTTCACATGAGTGATGTATTATTTTTGACCACGTAAAAGAAAGGAGATTGTATTAATTTATCAGGTAAAAAAAAGTATCTGTAATGGGCAAGTATTTTCTGAACCTCAGCTTCTAATATTCCACAAGGCTATGTGGTGTTTCAAAGTCTGCCTGTTTAATTGCAATCACACATGAGAAAAGATCAAGTGGATCCACAGGAGAGCAAAGGGAATAGCTAAATCTTTAGGAGCTATGACCTAGAAAAAAGAACTAAAGGCACTAGTGTTACCGAGTTTAGAGAAGAGATTACTAGCATGATAAGAGATTGCAGTGGGTAAAATTCTACCTTGAGAATAACAAACCATCCTTTCCGTAAAGGGGGAGATCATAAGAAGCAATGAATGCAAACTGATTTGAGGGAAATTTAAGCTAGACATTGGGAAAGGTTGCAGCAGGACAGATTTATGCTGGTGCTTTAGGGAGAACTTGCCATTGGCAAGAACAGTTAAGCATTGAGATAGATTTTCTTGAGAAGTTGTGGAATGGGAGAGTTTTATTTTCAGATTACAATCTCGTCTGTTGGGAACAGTATTCTTAAATTGAATCAGACACGTGGACTAGGTGATATCTTGAAGTCCCTTGAAGTCCGAGTCTCTGAAATGTGCATTTACCTAGAACTTAAGAAGGTGAAAGATTTTTAAACATCTGACGGAACCCAGGCCTGGTTCAGGGGTTCTGTATGTTGGAAAAATTTCTCCTCCAACCTGTGACATTTTGAGTTCCAACAAACATCTAACTTCAGGGCAATTTTCTGTTGGCTGCTGAAGTCAATAGGCTCATGAGAAATTATCTTAGGGCCTGAAAGTATTAGAGAACAAAAGAAAATTCCAAGAAATCAGCTAGTGGTTTAAGTATTTTATTAGCTAAATCATACTCTTTTTTTTTGAGTTGCAGATGTAATTTAAAACCAGACAATAAAAAGAGTAACAGAAAATATCATGATTCATTTAAATGAAGATTACTTTTTAAGTACTGTTTGTCTTGCAAGCTATTTAGGACTCAAAGTTGTCCTGAATCAAGACTGTGCTCTGTTTATACTTCTTCATATGCAATGAACAGTGAAATAGATATATTAGTCTAATTCACATTCTGGTATTTCTTATAGGATGTAGATTTGTGTTAAGGACTCTTTGTTTTGGCCAGTCTGCTCTTGTTACCCCAGCATGTGAAGGGCTTATCTTCAGGTTATCCTGTGGCTACTCTGACCTCTGGTGTGGGAAACACAGAACCTGCCCCAAAACAGGGTGAGCTGCAGATGGCTTCATAAAATCCTCTGCTAATGTATGTCTGTTTGGTGCTATGGGTGATTAAAAGCTTTGTATTCATTGCAGTTTGCAATGGTGTGTATCTTGATGCAGTACTGTCCAATTTTAGATGTCTGTGCAGCTCCAAATCTGGTAGCAAAAGGAGAATTAGCAAGTTGTGCTGACAGAAATGCTTGTGGGTTGAAATAAGGACAGAGAGAGATCACTCACTAATTACCATCACAGACAAATTCTTCTTAATAAAGAATTAATTCAGGGAAGAATTAATTTAATTTATTGCCAGTGAAAATCAGAGTCGAGTCACAAGAAACAAACCCAAATCTTTAAAGACCTTCACCCCTTGAGTCCCTTCTTCCTGAGCCTCACTTTGCTCCTAATGTTTTTGCCTTCTCCCCTGATTGGTGCCGGGGGATGGGGAAGAGGTGTTGCAATCAGTTCATCAAACATTGTCTCTGTTGCTTCTTCCTCTTCATACTCTCCCTCATCTCCAGCATGGGGTCCCTCCCATGGAAGACAGTCCTCCACAAAGTTCTCTAACATGGGTCCTTCCATGGGGTTAGTCAGTCAGGGACAGACTGCTGCAGTGTGGGCTCCTTTCTCCCTGGATCCACAGGTCTTGCCAGGAGCCTCATCCATTCTAGGCTTCACATAAGGCCACAGCCTGCCTTGAGCATCCAGCTATCCTTCTGTTTTAGCATGGAGAGGTCCTTCAGAGGCTGCAGGGGGATCTCTGCTCTACTGTTGATCCCCATGGACTACTGGGGGACAGCTGCTTCACCATGGTCTTCACAGGAATCTCTGCTCCAACACCTGGAGCACCTTCTCCCCCTTCTTCATTGGCCTTGGTGTCAGCAGGGCTGTTTGTTTCTCTCCCATATTCTCACACCTCTTTTTTGAATGCTGCTGGTGTTGCAGAGATTCCCCCCCCCGCCCCTTAAATATATAGTCACAGAGGTGCTACCACCATCCCTGATGGACTCAGTTCTGGCAGCCGGTGTGTCCATCCTGGAACCGCTTGCCGTTGGCTTCCTTGGACACAGAGGAAGCTTCCAGCAGCTTCTCATAGAAAACATCTCTAAATTCCACCCCCCTCCCCAAACATTGCCGTGCAAACCAAATATATTCATAGTCCACAGCTTGTGCTTGGAGCAAGTTTTGTGTGGAATTATTTTGTGTCTGTGGAAGAGTTATGCACTACCAAGTTTTCTACTTAGAGATATAGAGGACCTGGGTACTAGTTCTTGTTTTCTTGAGCAGCACTAATGTTTCTTAAAAGATAAGAAATAAAAGATTTTTGAAGTTACTATATGACAAGTTAAAATGTCTTTGTCCCTTTACACTAGGTTTTGAAAAAGCACTTGCATTTTATGTGGCTTTGTGTTGACTGCTAATTAATCCTGACAATAATGTTATATGATATCTTTTGAAATTTGATACTTATTTATTGTATTAAATTACTTTTTTTCTCTGCATTATTCTTTCAATGCAAATTTATGGCCTTAAGGAAGGAAAAGAAAAAAACAAACCTCTGCTCCATTACTCAGAGTTGCAGAGTTGCACAGATTTTGGAGATGTGCTTTGCGAATCTGGGAATAGATTTACCCTCAAGAGAATCAAATAGTTGTTTGAAATGGTCAGTGCTTGGGTATCACCTTGCTTATGGCTATGAACTAATTGAGATAAACTAAAATGCTTTTGAAGATGCTTTCTCTTCCTGTGCATCAGCAGGTCCCCATTATCTGCTAATCCTTTAAAAGTCTTATTTAGTCATTAAGAAAAATGAATGTTCTTTTTTATTCCTCTTTTGTTCTAGCTTTTGCCTTTGTTTTTATAATACATGCTGGTAGAGGAAGTAAAGAGTCTTCGGCTTCATTTATTGTGAAAAGATCTTGTAACTGTTTTAAGCATTTTTGTGTACTTGGCTATAAAACTATATAGATTGTACCAGATGTTGCCTTATCTAATTTTATAGAATTATAATGGATGCTGCCGAGTTTTAGATGCAAGCCCTTAAAGATAAAAATCACTTTGCTGTGTGTTATATTTTTGGTAGAATATAGTAACAACCCCATTTTGTTGACTCTTTTCAACTTTCCATTATTTTGATTAACATTTTAGTAAAACATCTTGTGTTTTATTATTCTAATAAGTCCTATGTTTTCTCTAAAGACTATTAAAATGTTAAACGTGTGTTTTACTTGTTATTTAGTGAATAGTGACATGATTTTCATCTGGGCTGAAGACCTAAGAACTCCCATTACCTGCAGTTAGAGACTGCATGATAAAACATGGATTGAGCATTTCGTGGCCATGTCCACCTACTAATTTAATGTCAAGTCCTAAGAGATTTATTATAATTACTGGTTAATTCATAACTAGACAATTATCCATTTTGTTGTGATATATAGGCATCACTTGTACTGTTACGTGTTTATAAAAAAAGGTGTTATATGCTTAATTAGCAGTAGTTTTTCATTTTAGTTGCACTTTTCTGTCCCCAAAAGCATTTTGGAAACCACACATGACTTTTCACTTAAGCAAACTTAAACTTTGATAACAGCCTTAAGAAAGTAAATCTGTAAGGTATGAAAGTTGAAGGGAAAAATACAATTGTTTGATGTTAGGAATGAAATCTTGTCTCCATTGAAATTGATATTGAACTTCTTGCTGTTTTCATTTATGCTCCTGTGCAGCACTGAGGTTTGGTATATTTTTGCCTTGGTTTATTGACCTGGGATAATGTCCTTTCCATCTGTAAGGTGTGTGAGGTAAATGCCTTTGGAAAATCATCCGTTATGAAACTCTTTCAAAACAACAGATCGAAGCATGTATTTAACTGGGAAGGTTCTGCTCCACGCTACAGTTCCTTGTGCCATACTTGGGCACTGCAGCTCCTGATGACACTATTTCCTGATTGTAAAGTGAGGCTGTTGTCTGTTGTGCAACTGCAGACTCCAACTCAGTGAATTATTAGTGTTAGTAGTATGTGCTTCTACTTAATTATGCACTTAAGCTTTATCTAGAGCCAGAACCGTATCCTTGCAGTAACTTAACAAGTCTAGAGACGCTAGCTGTTCACAGAAGAAGTGCAAGAAAAAGATTGTTAAATTATACATGAGCAAGTAGTTAAAATAACAGAAGTTATGAAATATCATTTCTCCTCAGTGTCTCTTCACAGGCATAATGCTTTTCATCATCTAGATGCTGAATTTCTTTAGTAGTTCTTGTCTACTTTTAGTTTCTCTCTTGCATGTTCACTGAAGAGAATGAAGCTTTCATCTGCATGCACCCATGGGAACATGGACAAAAAAGGAGATGGTCAAGGTATCTCGTGATTCTGAACACTGCGGGGTTTTTCCCCCTAGTTTCTAGGCTCTCTTAGAAATAAATTCCATGTTCCCACTGTCTGTGTGCTTATGTAAGTATATGACAGCCTTGACTGTCCCTTCACCCATTATAAAATCATTACAGTCTGTTTTTTAGCTTAGAATAGGGCTGGCTGCATTATCTAGTTCACTGGGCATTACGGTTTTGTGTAGTAGCTAATGATTTAGCTGATTTAATTTTGTTAGAATATAGTCTGATTTTTTTTTTTTCTAATACTGACAGAGAATTAGGATGAACATGGGCTTTATGCTCTTTTTATAAGTCATTTGCCTTTGCTAGATAGTTATTTTTGACTAGATTACTTAGTTGCAACTTCTGGGCAACTGTTCCCTTAGGAAGACAATACAGATCACAGAATCATAGAGTGGTTTGGGTTGGAAGGGACCTTTAAGATTATCTCTTTCAATTCCCTTTCTTAGGCAGGGACACCTTTTACTAGACCAGGTTGCTTAGATGCCTGTGGTGGGGAGACCAAGTTTTATATTTTGTTAACCTCCCACATTTTCATATGTGTTTTATTGTATTGTCATGTTTTAAAGTTTTCTACCTCACTTTTGTGAGCTCCTTAGATTTATAATAATTTTTAATATTGAACTCAGTTCATAGAAATTATTATATATCATTAGTAATGGTGTAAAATGAATTGAAAGTCTCTATTTATTGCAGGTATTTTAATGAGTAGATTGAAAATTCTTGTCAGTTCACAAGTTGAGATTTGCTGTTCTCTTTTTTTTCAGCAGACGAGAAATGGGAATCAAATTAAAAGGAATAGCTTTCCTTTCAGATTCATTCTGATGCTATGACTCTCTTACATGGTGATGAAGATGTCAGATCTATCTCTGGGCTTATATAATTCCTGTAATGTTCACTGTAACAGGAACTGCAGACACCTGTGCATCTTAAGGCAGTCAGGTTCTTGAATTCAGTAAGTCTGTCCGGCATATCAAAACACAATTTTCTTTATAATAAACCAGAGTAGTCAAGCTTTCTTCTCCGAATTTTTAAAATTTTTGTTACGAAGAAGAGAATAAAAACCCAGTAAAGGGGATTTTCAATGGAATTAGCAGTATAAATAGCAAGAAAAGGACCTAAATATGCAGCATATTTTCATTTTCTACAAGTTTATAATTGTAAAACTCAAAGAGAGAAACCTTTGCCATAGAACTCATTTGTTTGATTGCTTTCTCCTGCACTTATTTATTGTTATTGTTTAAAAGTCAAGGTTAAGCAGACATGTGCTTACAAACTGATTTAATCCCAGCTTCTTTTCACTGTAACTTAATCTTTTAATATAGACTGTAGCTATTTAAAATAAAAAGCTATTCTGATTCCATATATGAGAAAAAATTATGTACAAACACAGAGGAAATACAGAGTTTGTAACGAAGCCTCAAAGTTAATTTACATTTTGAAGAAACAAAAAAGTTGCCATAGTAACATGTAGGTTGCAAAAGTTTTCTGAATCTGATGTATTAGATTGAGGAAACTCTTGACTTGCATGACATGTTTCTCTAGTTTTGTGAATAAGAGCATAATGCTGTGTATTTGGCCACAAATTTGTGCAAAACATAAAATAATACTCAGACATTAGTAAGTTATGCAAACAGTCTTTTCCAATCAGCTTTCTAATTATGTTGTTCCTAAGATAATTATTGTTTTGAATCTTTTTCCCTAAAAAAAAAATGTAGACTATATAGGTGCTTTTCAGTATAAGATTTTGTTGCATCTCTGTTGCTCAGCAACTGTGCAGTTAATATTGAGATTTTTAAACATGCGGGGCACTACATTCTGCCTGTTCCCATAAACTTCCTTTTAATTCTATTAAAAAGCTTAACTTTTTTCTCTAGAAAAAAACAATAATATTTTTATATTCAACAGTGCTTTGCTGAACAGGTGAAAAGATGGAGTTTAATAATGGGATTAATATTTCCTATTTTAAAAGGCCAGTTTTAATACTATGCACTGTGAGTATTGTAAACTAGTTCTGAGTGTCATGGGGTATTCTATTACCTTTCTAATTCCACATGCAGCCAAACTGAGCAAATAACTTTTATGAAGCAATATGTAGGGTCAGGATTTTTACTGATTTACTGCATATCTCAACTCTCAGGAAACAGCCAGTTTTTATTTTCAGTGCTACTTATATATTTAAAACTGATTAGGAATTGTGTACAAAATAATGTTTTTACCCAGCTATTGTCTAATGCCTTCTAACTGTTGCTGTGTTGGGCCCGTCCCTACTGATGATTGCCAGTGGCCTTTTGACTTGTGCAAGGGCTGAGCTATGTAACTTTTTGAAGGCAATGTTTTTGCTGATGTCTGATACAGTTGAGTGTTAAAGCTTGGGTAATTCTTCCATACTGGAGTGCTAGATTTAATAATAGATCTCATTTTTACATATTTTAAATGTAATAACAGGAAGTACTTATGACTAGATAGCACCAATGTATACACCATTGCCATTTTCCAGCTGCAGTTCTGTTGCAAAGTCTCCTTTCCCACTATAAATTTTTAGTATATATATTTTTTTGATTAGCATTTCTTCTTTCCTATAGAATCATAAAAAGCAAGTCAGAAAGCGCACAGCAGATCTGAGTAGATCTGGACCGTCGTTTTGCTTTCAGACCTCTCATGATGGAGATTCTACAGCCTTCCCAGATTTTCATGCTGCACTCATCTGTTATGTCTGCATTTACTCTTGAGTGGTTGCTGTGGTATCAATCATTTTGTCATGTGGGAAGGCTGGAGAAGAAAGCACACACATACATAAAGAGCTCTTTGAAATCCTAACATACTTAACCCAATTAAATTGTAAAGATAGTACTTTATGTATGATTGCTGGGTTGGAGTTGCAGAATGTAGTGAATAGCAAATCAAAAAGCACTGTTCAGTCACTGCTGGGGGGGAGGAAGACTTGTTGAGGACACCCAGAATCAGTGGTGATGTGTGGCATCCCTAGCTGAGAAGGCACTTGGACAATCCCATTATTCCTTTGCCTCTGCCCCTGAAGAAGCAGCAGCCATTTTAATATAGCTTTTTCTTTTTTTTTTGTACCTCATACAAGGGTGTGAGATGAATGTTCCCTGTTTTTCCTTCTGCTGTTTCTACTGAACTTACAAAGCTAACATTCTTTCAGTAACTAGTAACTGGCCATGATTTGTTTTTCTCCTCCCATCCTCAAGGTTTTACATCCTTGGAAAGCCCCTGCTTCACACCACTGTAGCATCAAAGTGGCTTCTTGTACTGCCCGGGATACTCGTCCTCTGCTTTCCCAAAATATCCCAGGTCAACAGACCACTAGTGGTTTTAGAGGTTGCCAAGGGCTGGTATTTGATGATATTCCAGAATTTTAAAATGCAAGTCTGTGCATTTTACTGTTTAGGAGAAGCATCCATGAAGGTCTGACCACCCCTGTGGTTGTCCAGGACTTCCAACATGTCTTGTGACAGTTCATAACAATTCATTTGATATTATGACTAATGCCTTTGTGCAGATGCTTTGCTTCCCATGGAAGGGTAAATGTGTAAGCGGGAATTCTACTGATTTTTTTTTTCCCCTGTGTTAAGAATACATGAGTTCCTCTTCATTTGAGGTATTGAAGGTATTCAAAGCAGCACTTTGAAGATACTCAAAACAGCAAATTATTGAAGGTATTCCAAACAGCAAATCTTGCTCTCCTTAAAGTTTTGAAGGAGGTCGCTAGCAAATCTCTGTCCAATGGGATATAAAAAGTCATCTTTTAAATCCATTTTTATAGAAACATTTAGGGAGTAATTGGGAGTGTTTAGGACATGCAGTTGCTACTGTTGACAATCTTGAATATTTTTGAAAATCATCCATCTCTAATTGCTGCTCTGTGCAGTCTCACTTTGTGTTTCTGTTTTCTAAAGTCTTGGCAGATATGTAGCTTGTTTCTTTATGACAGAGATGGTAACTAAATTTCATGTTAGAGAGCAAAGTCTATGAGGAAATATTCCTTGCATATAGTTAGGTCCATGTATATAGTGGACCTAAGTTCTGGACATGTTCTGCATTTTTGTATCAGGCTGTCCTGGGTACAGTCCCCTCCCTGGGAACAGGGACAGGCCAGGCTGTGCCCATGGCTGGCCAGGGAATGGCTGTAGGGGACTGGAAAGCAGTCCTGTGCTGGCGTTGCTGGATTCAGAATTGATGGCCCTGCGGGTTGGAATGAGGTCCTAGGGTGCGCTGAGCAGGGACATTGGCCCTGATGTTGGATGTTCTTTTGTGGCTGATCCACTAAGAAAAGTCCCTTGAACATGCTATAAATGCATCAGGAGACTACCAGCATTCATTGGCACACTGCATTTTGCATATTATGTGGCAGACATATACTTGTCTTTTGAAGGCCGTGCACATTACTCTATGAATGGGGTAATGGGCCCTGAACAAGCTCAGTGTGGACTGGCACTTGAAGATAAATTGAGCCCTGTGCTTGGGGTGATTGATACATTGCTGCACGATGTCAGTTCTTCAAGGAAGTAGGATCTGTACTTCTGAAAATGTCAGTTCTTCAAAAGAATAGAAAAGGAATGCAAGAATGGAGGGTTAATACTGAATTGAACTGTATTGGAATTCCTTTAATGTTATGTAACTGATGTTATCTGTTAGGTCCTCCTTCTCTAAATCCTGTTAAAATGAAAGGTTTGCTGCGTTTTAATAGTACCTGAATGTCATAGAAAGGCACAAAGTTGTCTTCTGTGGATGTGACTTTGTGAAGCATTTTGGGATGCAGGATCCACTGCAGGATACTTTTAAACTAGTACTTTTATCTCCTTTCCATTTTCCTTTATTCCACCTGATGCTTCAGACAATGAATAACATTGAATATGGGACAGCATAGTTTCATCTACAATGAATGGACTGTGTTGCCATGACACAGAATTTAGGAATCATTTTAGTATCACATAGAAGGACACACATAAAAGTAGCAAAAATACGTAGTTTTACATTGCAATATTAAATTGTAGAAATTAGGCACAAACTATGCATGGTTGAATTGGTTTTTCCTCTCTCTATGTTGCTTATTGTGATGTTACAACAATATGACTTGCATCCCCTCAAGTAAAGTAATATTTTACCGTACTTGTGATTATGATAGAGTAGCTCACATTTCAGATATTGTATGCTTAAGTCATATATAAACATATTGATTCATTAAATCTGCAGTAACACAAAGTGCCCTTTGTATTACTGTATGCAAAAGACAGGCTGCAATGTCAATGAGACCCACATTGTCCTTCTGGGGCATAATTTACATAGTCTGCAATTATGATTTCTCAAAGGACATTTGATAGCTCTATGCTATGCTTCAGGTAAATGAGTAACCAGAACTCTTAGAAATTAATTCAGCTTGAACAGTATGTACTGTTCTTAAATTCTGCAAGTATCTCAGATCATATCTGTGTGCAGTGAATGTGCAATGTACAGTGAAGTTTTGCTGGTCATCCCTCTCTACCAAGGCTTTACTTTGTATTTTGGTTGTATCACAGTCCAGCTGTCCTGCAAGTTTATGTACAGTTTTGAGGCTTGACAGGCTTAAATGCACATCTGTGGATGGTAGTTTGACCAAATTTCAGTTTAGCTGCAGCTATACTAGTTGCAGCAGCTATACTTGTGCTATACTTTTAAGAGATCTTCCTTAGATGTTAATTTGCATCTCAGTATATGAAATGTGCTTTTGGTTTTCATTTGTGCATAATGACTGAAATTTGGGTTTTGGATGAGAATATGTGTGTGATGAAAATATATGTTATCTTGTGATCACATACAAGGTATCGAATTTTTAGTGAAAGAAAAAAGAAAGTGATGATAGGTTTATTTATAGTTGGGATGCATGATTTCCATATTCTGCACAGGCAAAAACATTCTTATTTATATATCTTTACTTTTCTGTGATGAAACTTGAGTTAACATGTTTGAAGTGCATGTTTGTGTTCTGAGGTATTAGGTATACATATACTGTGAACATGGAACTTAAAAATATGTCATAAAGACTGTATGGAAGGGACTTGAATGTTATGACTAAATACTTATTAGTATGTCAGCATATTTGTTTTAATGAGCTTGGTTTTTCAAAGGTTTGTAACAAGGGGTGGAAGATGGAGACTAATTCTAGACTTGCTGGCTACTCAAAGACAATTGCTGCCTCTAGTCAGCAAACTCTGAACTTGCACACTGAAGCATTGTTGGCAAAAAGCTTAATCAGCCCTAACTATAATATTTCCTTGTGAAGTTAATAGTCTTAAACACTGTGTGTCCCATCTCTCTTTTGATCACCTCTATAGCTGTTGTGTTGCTCAAGCCCTTTTACTCTCTCTTTTGCCCTCTCCCAGCATTTATTCATCTAATTAAATTTTTCAAGTTGAGCACCAGAACTTTGTAGGCCATAACAGTCAACTACATTATATTCTGTCTATAAACTGTCTATAGACACCTCTGATTTTTTCACTACTTAATGCCATCATAGGCTGTTTCAGATTTTCATTGCTGCTTTTACTGGAAATCTGATTTTTTCTTTCCACCTTAATTTATTTGTAGTATGTGCCCATTTGTTATTTTACACTTTCCCTCCTTCCAATATGTGTACCCACTTAAGTTATTTATATACATTTTTCCTTCTTAGCTTTTATTTTGCCCTGCTGAAGAAGAATGGGTATTTTGCCAGCTTTATTCAGAATGTGCACTTGTCATTACTTCTTTTCCGTGCAAACAGTGGCTTGAAAAAGTATAATCTTGCCTTTAGCTGTCTGGCAGTGGTGTTGAGTATTAATACTAATACTTACCTCTCTTTTTTTAGCATTGCCTCTCCCATTCCCATTTGTTAGGATAGCAGCTGTCCTTTCACAGCTGCATAAGGGTGATAGTGTACCAAGAATCTGTTGTCAGTTCATCGTTTTAGTCCTTTTTTTCTCCTCTGTCATTTTCAACCAGTAAATTCCCCAATTTTTCATATAAATTATTTTTAGTTCCTACCTACTTGGCTTTCCATTTCATTGTTCTCATCCCACTTCTGTTAAACTCGTCATCAGAAAGGCATTCAGTTCTTCCTGTGTTGTATTTTTAAGCTTTTATTTTATTAACAATGCATCCAGAATTTGTGTTTCTGAATTAGAAGCTTTTGAGCTTCTAGTTCAGAGGTACAATAAAAAGAATTCAGTAACCAAATATGCAATAATGGTTTATTTGGCACATAAGAAAGCACTGGGAAAAAAAGCAAAATTTAAGATATGATATGGGTTTGAACTGGCATTTGGAGATTAGATTTCCAAATGAAAAGTGTTGCTACGTGTCTGAAGACTTGATCAAGAGTGGTATATGATGGTATTATTAGCTCACTTTCTTAGGACTTCCATCCTCTAATATTCTAGGAGTTCATAATTAAATTAGTAAGCCATGGGGTTTTTAAAGTTTTTAATTTTTTTTTTCCTTCTTTATTTTTTTCTCTTTTTATTTTTTTTTTTATTTTTTCTCAGAGCTGAACTTGGTAGTTGATTTAGTAATGTCAATTAATATTTAATTAATAATCAACTCTCATTTTATGCTCTGCATTTTGTCTTCCTCTATGTAATTATAAAACCACTCAAAATGTGTAAGGGTTTTCACTTAGTGGATTTAGGAAAAGGTATGAACAGAAGAATTAGTGGGGTTATTTGTTCTCTGGCAGTTGCAGAGCAATATTTTCCTTTCTTCTTTGATACCTGCTGTTTGAGAAATGTAGTTTGGAATTGCTACGGCTTTTATGACTACAAAGAAAAGCTTAGTGTCTTGTGAATTAGACTGCATATTTTCCAGTGTATTAGGGTCATAGGCTCTTGAAATTCTTTTATATTACATTATTTTTACTGCATATAGACAATTAGTGTGTAGGAGAGAAAGGAGAGGAATAGTTTAAGTTTTGCTATTTTTTTAAATTAAGAACACCTGTAAATTGCCTAGGTGTGAAAAGACCCTACTGAATAATGTGGAAACAGTTAAAGATGAATTGTGGTAGAAAAGCTTTGGGTTTTGGTAACAAAATACCTGTCTTGATTTAAAAAAGAAGCCAGAAAAACACAAAAACAAACTAATCCCCCAAAATAAACTCCCATGGTTTTTAGCAATTGAGTGTGTGAAATTAGATTCCCAAATACATTTTTTCCCCTAAGGATAATTGTTTCACATTGTTTGCCTCTTTCATTTGTGAAGGAACATCTCAACTTTTATTTTTTTTCAGACAAGTTGAAGTGACTACAAATACTAACTTTTTACTGGCTTTGAAGTAGAAGATTAGGGCAGTTGTATGGTGTGAAACTAGTTTCAAGTTTTTTTATAGGAAGCACTTAACTGACTTAATTTCACAGAAAGATTAACAGAAGTTTATGATTCTTTTAGGTGAACCATGACTCAGCTTTGAACCAAACTATATATCAAGGAGATGTTTCTGATTTTATTTTATGCCAGTAAAAATTGGATGGTCTAAGATCTTGAGATGTCTATTCCTGAAATTAACTGCAGAATTTAGAGTCTGAACTCACATGACCTACACTGAGGAAGAAAACCAAACAAACAAGTGTTTTCCTGCAAGCTGTTTTTCATGTTTAATATTCTCATGTGATATGTCCTTTATCCTATGGACCGACCTCAGAATTCTGTCCTAGTCCCTTGTGTCAGAGAGAGTGATGAAAGTGTTGCCTCCTGCTGGCCCTTCTATCCTGTCGTTTCCCCTCAGGAGTTTTTTGGAGGCATATGCTTTACAAATGGCTTCTTCCCTCTTCTTTGGAAAATTGTTAATACACTTTTAAAAGGAACAGACTTAACACATTTACAGCACCATGTGAACTATAAACTTGATTTATATGAAAGTACATATTTTACTGATGAAGGAAGTGTACCCCAGCTGCCTATAAGCTGACTGTAAATATAAAGGATTTTTTTTTAATATTACAAACTCAACTAGAATTGCGAGTTTCAGAAAATGAAATATTTTGGCTGAGTTGTGTGAGCCTCTTTCATCTGTAAATACATCAGGATTTACATTGCTCCACAGTAATTGCTGACTAAGGGTTTCTATTTTAGGCTGGGATATTTTACTGTAATGTATGTTTTTTAAATACTGCAGCAAAAGCAGTACCTCAAAATACCTCTATAGCAAAATACCTCTATGCCTTTCAAATATATTTTTTTTTTTTCTGTTGAAACCTTAGAAGGAAAAAGTAAAGCTATTATAGAATTTAGAACGTGCAAGGGTGATTTGTATATGCTGTGGCTTTTTCATTATTTACTAACTTGAGATGCTATAAATATTACCCTCCTAATCAAAATATTCTTCTCAGTGGCTGCAACAGTAGCAGTGCTTAGACAGCAAGTAGCGAGTTCAGCTGACAAGATTCTGGTGTGTGTTTGTCTAACACAAACATGGCTCATAGAAAATGGATACACAGACTAATTCTGGAAGTAAGAGCTCTCACAGGAAGAAATTCCGTGCAGGTTGGAGAGCTGTGCAACTGATCTAAACACTGCTCATCTGAGCCACCAAACAGGCTGGGTTAAAACTCCTCAAATGTAAATAAGATTTATCAGTTTCAGCAAGCAAACCTGCAGAATTTGATAAATGTCTACAAAAGACATTTAAAAAGATAGCTAGAAAGCTTTCTTGGCCTGAAATTCAACCAGCTTTGAATGTATCAATATACTGTTTAATTAATGTCTTTGTGGAGTAACATTAAAATGATACTGTGCTCTAATCCTCTAAGAAGTAAGGCTGTCTCAGAACTGCAGCTGAACTACATGCTGCATAAATTAAAATTTGCAGTGCACAGTATCTTTCTGTGGCTTTATTAAGTGGTGTCATTATGCAAAATTTGGAGATATGAAAATGGACATTTCCAAATAATCATTGGTGTTCTGTTATATTCCTTTTTTTTTTAACATTTAAGTTCCTTTTCACTTAGAATTAGCATTTTTTTCAATTATTTAAAGTATTACTGTTAAGAAGACCATGCTGCACAGTTTGTGTCATACATCTGTGGGTTTTTTTCCTAAATTCAACATGCTTAATAGAGGAGAAAGCAGTCATTTATTTCAACATGTCATTAATTTTCTCAATTTACTCTGCTTCTTGGTCAATAGAATAGGCTTTTCAATGTAGTGTAAACTAATTCCAGTCAGAAGAAAGTGATATTAACACAAATGGCATGTTTTTAAATAAGAAATATTACCAAATACTCAATGTATTTTGTCTGCACAGGACTGGGCTTTGAATAATTTTGGAATATAGCTGGCATATTAACACTGCTTGTCAAGCAGAAACGGGGAACGGCTGCCCTTCAGAGATAGGGGTTAATTTAATCTAAAATGCCTGATGGTCTTCACTTTGGCAGCTCCATTTTGCCTGATGGAAGAGCAGAGGTGAGCCATCACCCTGTCCCCTGGCTGTCCCTGTTGCAGCAGGGATGGGGTGGAGGAGACTGGGTCCCCCTGCTCCCAGGGAACGAGGCACTCAGAGCAAAGGGCTGCTGAGGCTCTTGGTAGCACCGGTGCTGCTGTGCCAACAGTCTGCAGCAAACATCACCCTGTGGAAAAAAACCCATGTAAATTAGCCCCATTGTTATCAAATCAACAGGGTTGGAGATTCACCTCCCTGGAGGGTTTCTTTTGTTTGATGGTGAACAGTAGAAACTGACTTCAGGATATTAAACTGAGATTATCCCCCTTCTTCATTTAACAATTGTAGAAAAGCTGACTCCAGCCCCAGTGAAAACAAGTATCCAGGATCTTCTAACTGTGGACAAAGACTTTCATTACTCCTCTACACCACAGACATCCACCTCATGGCCTTTATGTTCCTCTTGCCAGGTGGTGAGGCTGGCATTGCTAAGATGTAATCAAAGATACCATCAATTGTCTGGAAAACCTGAAAGAATTGCTGACAGGCCCAGGTTCTTCTATACTGCATGGAAAGAATGATGCATGTGGGGAAGGATCTTTCTATATATAGATCTGATACGAAATAATATGAGAATGGTACCTATTTACGCTTTCTATTAAAAATGCATTCACAGGGGCAGTATCAAGCAAAGAAAGGCACTTTAATGTTAATTTTTCTGTTTTGATGGTTATTTTTGAAAGTATGAGCTAGTAGATAACGGTTCTGTGTGAAGACATGAGTCTTTTGCATGAGTCTGTTTAAGAGTCCAGCTGTGCATGCACTGACACTGTGATTCATATGCTGACCTTAATTCATATTACAATGCCCCTTGACAGTGTGCCAGCTGTGAACATGCACATGAAGTATAACAGGATTTGTCCTTGTGTTCTGTCATGAAAATATGAAGCTTGTCAGCCGTCTTTTAGTTGGCTTTGCCTTGTTAAATGCTCTAAACAAGGGTATGCAAAGTCATGGAGTATGTGGAAGATACTGATACTACCTGTCAGGAAGATCTCATTGGTTAATGTTGGATGGGAATATTAATTTCATGTAATGCAGCCAGTTGGAGAGTGCAAGGCAGAGTTTGTTGCCATCTTTTTAAACTAGACCTGATAGTTTATTTCACTGTGTACAATGAAATAGTAGTTATCTTTTCATTAGCTGGAAATAAGCCTACAAGTGGTTGGAATGGAACTTTGTAAAAGTTTTTACCTTCTTATTTTACTGTTGGTATTCAATCCAAGAACTGAGGGAGCCTTGCTATTAAATTGTTTTAAAAAAAACCCATGCAATTTCCCCTAAAAAAAAATCCAGATGAAAATGCTTGCTAACCACATTACACCAGCAGATAACTTGTTTTACAACTCTTTGATTTTAATGGAAAGTAGGTTTTTAGGCAAATGGCTAATTTAGAGAATAGGGTTTTAGCAATTGGAACAGAATATTTTCTGGATCTGAAAAAAAAAAAAGGTTAAGTAGTATCACAAATGACTGCAACATTGTCATTACTAAGGAGCAGAAACTTTTGTCCAAAACTTGATGATTGCTCATCCTTCTTTGTCTTAGATATCCGTTGCGGGAAACATTCTCTGGTGGGCTTATGGGGACAACAGCCCCTTTCTGCACTAATTTGGTGTAGGAAAAGTGCCTTGTACAGCTTCCAGCAGGGAACAGCCGCTATAATGCAGGAAAATGGGCAGTTTATAATTTGTCATGGTCATGTGTCTCTATAGGGAAGCTTCTTGTTTGGTCTGCATATGCTGTCCTGCAGCACTCCTTTAACTTTACCTCATGGGTAGTTCTGCTTTCAGAGAGTATCTTCAGGATTGCATACTGTCCCACCCCGAAGCCAGAACATGCAATTCAGTAAAAATATTGCTTTCAATTCCATTGAGAGAATGGGGGAAGTTTGTGATGATCAGAGTAGGGATTTGTATCTGATAAGGCTGCAGAGTGGCATCCAGCATGCTGGTATTTTTGTTTCATGAAGTACCATTTTCATGTGTGGGCACAGGCTGTGTGGGGGAAGGAGAGGCCCTCTGCTCTGAGAAGTTTTTATTACTCCTCTACATTGCTGCTCTTTTAGCAATGGTACTGTTGAATTCCTGCCGTTGTCATCTTATGCAATAACGACTTCAAAACTCTGCCTGTAAGGACATGTATCAATCCTTCAGTTCCTGCTTCTGTGCTTGGTTGAGCTGCATCTGGTATCTAGAAACTCTGCTTGTGTTTAACTTTTGTGCTACTTTGACACTGGTAATACACCTAGAAAATTGGTAGTATATTTCTTTTTTTCCCCCCTAGTAAATACTTCATTCTAAGCTTGTCACAACTATTCTTCCCAGACATTATTTCACATGATTATGTTGTTTTACATTAGTTATGCTCTGCAGATTGATAGGAACAATATTTCTTTCAGCAAAGGCTCTGCCCTAAGGATATCTGTACATATCATACTAAAAGAAAGACAAAGGCAAGGCAGATGCAGGTCAATTAAACTGTTATTGACTTAGATATCTGAATAAAAAGGGGAGAAAGAGCAGAGAAAAGGGTCTGTGTTCAGAGACAGAGGAGAGCAGCCCATGTTTAAATGGGCTATGTTTAAAAAGCAAAAGAAGGAATGTTTTCATTATATATATATATATATATATATATAAATATATATATAAAATTTTTTCATTGTTCAAAATAAGTTATTTCATCACTTATTCCTGTTCCTAGTTGAAATATTAGCTGCAGTTTGGCACTAAAGTAATTTTTTTGTATGATCAGTCCTTTGCTGTTCAAAAGGGGGAAGAGACTGAGGCATCTACATGTTGCAAAACCAAACCAAACCCGAACCAAAAGTACATGACATCTTTTATGTTCTTCAGTGAAGATGCATGTTGACTGGCTGAATAAACAGCATATTTTTTGTTCTTAATTAATATAATTACACTGTAGATAGAAAATCTCTATTTTTCAATTAGGTAAATCTCTCCATCTCTCTGTTGTTTTTTTTCCCCCAAAACTAGAACAAAAGGGGTTGAGACTTTGTAGTCCACCTGATAATTGTTAGTGTTATATATGCTTGCAGATTTTTTTTCAGCAGCTTAATGAAACAGTGGAGGCACTAGTGCTTACTTTGTAGTTTCAGTGAAGCATGTACAAGAAGAATCAGAGAGATTGGTACAGTCTTGCTATTAGCAAGAAATACTTTGATCTCTTAGATAGGTTTGTAATACTGTGTTGTCTGGGCTTTTTTTAATCTATGATCCTTTACTAGAAATGTTTCAAGAAACAGTCTTGGATTCAAGGGAATGAGTATGGAATATATTAACGTTGCTTGTTTTACAAGTTTAAGCCTTATTGGTTATGCACACAGTATAGAGCATTTGGACCCACTGCTGAGAGGATTATAAATGTTTCACGTATGGCACCATGAGACCTTGTGTATGAGTTCAGGTAATTCAGAAATTGCTCCATTTCTCACAGCCTTCTTGGAAGATTGTATTGGGTCAGTGTGTATCAACATTACATACTGTGCTTTGTCCTTCCTTTCTTCTGACTCATCTAGTGTTAAAGGAGAACTTAGATTGGACTGGGTCTAGGCTTTCCCTTGTGTAAGCAGGGAGAATAATTAAAAAGGCTCAGTTAATTAGTATTTGTGAGTTGTTCAGACTTTACAGAGATAAGGTCCATAAAAATTCCAAGATCAAAATAAAAATTATTTACTTGAAGGTCATAATCCTCTCTGCACTTTGTCAATATTTGTCAAAGATTGTTATAGTTTCATAGCAGGATAATATTTTTCTGCAGCACTTCTCTTCTGAAAAATTCATAATACTTTATAATGAATGAACTAATTATCACAATACCTTTTGAAGTAGTGTTTCTTTTTATTATAATGCTTTGAGAGTTTAAATTACAATATATGCAGGTTACTTGTCCATGGGAGGCTTATGTGGAGCTAAAAGTAGAACACAGATATGTTGAGATGGTTGGCCTCTGATTTTGCTCTTTTGCTATGATTTGTGAGGAGAGAAATTAGTGCTATCAGATGCTGTCTACCAAAGAGATTCTAAGGAACACTGGGGCATAAAGAATGCATATGCAGTTAGAGGCTCTAGGTTTAAGGATTCACCTAGCATTTATGGCTCTATTTCTTTTGATTACTTAAAAGTAAAACCTAGAAGTCTATGATTCTAATGATAGTGTCTCATTCTGGAGTGCTTGTTCATCACTCAGGTACACAGGCTCTGTAGAGAGGTTCAGATGTCTTTACTGGAAGTCTGGCTGATGCTCTCAGGGATGGCCCCACTCCAACAAGATTTACTATTAGGCTTTCTTAGGTGTGCTGATCTTGACCTACTCCATACAACCCTTGAGTCATACAGTTCTCAGGAGATCTGATCTGCTGCAGCTTGGCATAATTTTTGTTATTACAATCAAAGTGTAAGCCAATCAGGTGTCAACAGTGGAAGAAAAGGGCTAGAAGTGGGGCAGGAATCAGACCGGCAGCTGTCTGTTTGTGCTGCCCAGCTTATCTCATGGGTAGTTGCTCTGGGTTTGCATGGCAAGGTTTTGGTAGTGAGGGTTGATGCTAGGATGGCTTTTGTGAGAAGCTGCAGGAAGTTTCCCTTGTGTCCAATGGAGCCAAGAACAGCTGGCTCCAAGGTGCACCCGCTGCTGGTCAGGACTGAGCCCATCAGTGACAGAGCCTCTGGGGTAACATAGTTAAGGAGGGGGAAAAAGTTACTGCACAAAAGTAAATTACAGCTGGAGAAGAGAGGAGTGGGAATATGTCAGAGAAACAGTCCTGCAGACACCAGGTCAGTGAAGGAGGTGCTACAGGCGGTGGAACAGACATTCCCCTGCAGCCATAGAAGGTGGCTGCCCAAAGGAAGCTGTGACCCTGTGGGAATCTTGTGCTAGAGTAGGCTCCTGGCAGGACCTGTGAATGCATGGAGATAGGAGCCCAGACTGGAGCAGGTTTTCTGGCAGGACTTTGACCCCATAAGGGATTGTTCTGAAGGACTGTGGCCCATGGAAGAGACTCATGCATGAGCAGTTTTTGCAGAACTGCAGCCTGTGGGAAGGACACGCATTGGAGAAGTTTGTGGAGAACTGTTTTTCATGGGAAGCATCCCACACTGAAGCAGGGGGAGGGTGTGAAGAGTCCTCTCCCTGGGAACAAAGGTCCAGCAGAGAAAATTTGAAATGAACTGACAGCAGCTTCCATTTTCCATCCCCCAGCAGAACTGAGGGGGAGAAAGCAGAGAAAATGGGGAGCAAAATTAAGGAAGAAGGGTGGATTTGAGGGGAAGATATTTTAAAGATTTGGTTTTATTTCTCAAATTTCTCCTCTGATTTGATTGACAGTAAATTCAATTAATTTTCCTCAAGATGAGTCTGCTTTGCATGTGATGGTGACTGCTTAGTGATTTCTCCTTATCCTTATCTCAACCCATGAGTCTTTTTATTTTTTCTTCTCTGTCTAATTGAGAAAAGGGAGTGACAGAGCAGCTTTGGTGAGCACCTGGTATCCAGGCAAGGTCAACCCACCACAGCCAGATCGATCTCTCAAGAGTCTTGCACAGCACAGTAAAATATCGTGACTGTGTTACAGGCTGTCCATATTTCTGATAAACCCTTTGGGATCAGACATCAAATAACCGCCCACTGACTGATAATTTTTAAACGTGCAAGATAACCTTGGTGGCTCTTTGTGATTAATTGCCCTTGACATGAGGAAAGTTGCACATTTGTTTCTAGTTCTGAATCAGAGCCCAGAAGCAGAAAGGAATTGTGCTCTGGAAACTCGCCATAACCAGCCTTGTGCCAGTCTGTAGCACAGCAGTTCTGCAGTAAGAGCACATGGGTATCATTGTCATTACAGCTCATCCTCTACATAGTACTCTTTCCCCTGGTTGGTGTCTCAGGAGTCAATACAGCCTTGCTGGATGCATATCAGAATCATCCTTGACCAAACCCCAAGTTAACTTCATGACCTTGTTGATCACTGGCAGTGTCTTCTATGTGTCTGAGTTTTGCCTGGAGGTGGTGTTTTTTAATAATTTTTTATTTGTTTGTTTTTTGTTTTCCTTTGTTTTGTTTTGGTTTTTTTTTTTTCCCAGGGACATCTATGAATTGAATATGTATCTTCTGAAGATACCTACCTGCTTTGCTGGTTTTGCTTACCCAGTGAAATTCTCATGAATTGTACAGTCCAAAAGGTCTTGAGCCACATCCCTAGCTCTTACTTGTTGCCCATAGACTGGACCTTTGATATCTGAAGATTTGCTTTGAAAAGAAACAGTTCAGCCCATCCTGTCCTGAGAATATATCTACTCTTTTATTACAGTTAATAAAACTGACATTTTCCAAGTACCTTCCAAGAAAATGCTTCTACTCTTTTCCCCCTGCTGCTGTTTCGACTATTTTAGTTACTGACAATCTAAGGAGTTTCTTTTATTTCTTGTTTGGGTGCTTTCCCTCTCCTGTAGACCCTGGATAGGGACAGCTTGTGAAGGTGCACTGTCAGCAGTGAGGAGAAATAAAAAGCCCCATGGCCCAGGCACAGTGTGGATGTAGAGACCGTGAAGCTCCCTTCAGTGGTTGGTTCACTGCTAGTGCTAGATTATTCCCAGACATTCCTTAGATGGTCACTGATGTTCCTATAATTGTGATCTGCCTCAGAACATTTCAAAGCAATGTTTTCTGTGGCTTGGTAGGAATACTCTTGTTTGTTTTTGTATGAGTCAGGTCCTGCATGCTTTGGTGAGTGGTTTTCCAGTGCAGAGAGAGCAAGGTCTGAGACATTCCTGGTTCTCCATAGGAAAAAAACTGCCTGTTGGAAACCTAAGCAGGTCTGGATTTTCTGGCTATGTTTGCTCATCTGCTTTGATTGTCTGGGTGGTTCTGCCATGCTTCCATTTATATTTTTTCTGTATCAATGCAGCTTGTTTGTACAGAACAAAAACTTTAGTTGCACGTGCTGTAGTGGAGAGCATATTATGTAGTTGTCTCTCCAGGGCTTTAGGGGTGTGTTAATTGAAAACAAGGATGAACTTTGGAGGTGGGCAATCCCCTGGAGAGATTGCAGCCACTCTTTATACTGCAGCTGTGCAGTGGGACTGAACAGTGGGACTCTGACTCTTTGGTTGCCTCTGGAGGTGCTCCCAGAGAGCAGTGTGTATGTATATGCTGGCCATAGAGCTAAGTATGTGTTCAGTGGAGGGCTGAACAAAGAAAGGAAGTGGATATTAATACATAAGAATGGAGTTGAAAAAGAACAAGAGGAAGATTATGCCATTGTTTGAGATTGATTTAATAGAGCTTATGTTAGACTTTTTGTGGCCCTCAAGAATTAAAGGATACCATAATTCATGTACAATGATGTCTGCTTTACTGCTGATACTTAATGTTTTTATGAGGCAGTTATATTTTCAAAGTATGTTACATTTCCAAGGAGTTACATGGGACTGTATATGAATCAATAAAAATTTCTTAATTAAACTAGTAGGTGTGTATCAGGATGCATGCATTGCCAACATCTGTAGCTGTTCACAATTTTGAAGCTGTTCTAGAGTAATAATGTAAAATTAGTTTGTGTACTCTATATCTACCAAGAAATTGCGTCCATGCAGGATATTGTTGTGTTTTTGCTTGGTTTAGACATGCATCTATTCTCTACTGGAAGTAGAGTCCATACTGAAAAGGCATAAAAAGTTTTCATGGCTTGAATGATGTTTTATTCTTGGGACCTTTGTTTTCAGAAGCAAATCAGAGAAATAAAGTTTCTTTACACTGAATTTGGGATTAGACTTTAGACACAGTGAATGTTGCCTTTATTTCTCCTTGGACAAGTTTTTCTATGTAAATGTCTTCTCATGGTTTATTGCCATTTATTTTGTGATGTCATGGTATCACTGGGTTAATTTGAATTATAAACATGGGAGCAGATGGCACGTACTTGGTATATTTGTACTTGGTAGAAGTTTCCAAGAATGCTCCTTTTTTTTTTTTTTTTTTTTTTTTCCTTAAGGTCATTTTACTAGCTCCCATTTGCCTTTCAGACAAGGAGTTATTTTTAAAACTAAAATGAGAATAGGTGGAGAAGCAAAGTGCAGTTCTTTCCATTTAATTGGAGAATTTAGTTTTGGACCTAATTAATATATTGCCTTTTTGTTTTGTTTTGTTTTCATTAATCTCTAAAGAGTTTTTGATATAGCTGGATGTGGTTTTCTAAATAGAACCTTGGCAGGCTTCCACTGGAAGCTAGTTTTAGTGCTATTTCATTAGCTGACTTATCAAAATGCTGTAATCAATGCCTGTCATAACATAAGTACATGACCCTTTTGAACAGCCCACGTGGCTGTATTTGCTTCTCTCTGAAAGGAGTATTAATTACAAAAGGAAACAGAAGGTCAAATCAACATTGGCAAACTTACCTTCTATCAGTGTGTCTATATGGTTTAGAAATATTGAATTTTTGTTAGAGGCTCATTTTTCATAAATTTCCTTGTAAGGTACCTAGAGACATACTGATTTTTTTTTATTTCTGATCATCCATTACTGAAAAATACTGGATTCTGATAAGACAAGAGTACAGCACAGTATGTGAAGACAGCAATCAGTGGATGGTACCGAGTGAGATGTATGACTTTTGTTGCAAGAATTTGCAATAATCTTGTTAACTACCTTGTGTGTCTGGACAAACTGAAAAAAAGTTGCAGTTCTATAAAGATTCAGCTAACATTAAGACAAAGAAAATGAGCAGAATGATAAATTGTTATTTAATAAGATCCTTTAACATAATTGATATATTGTTTTGATTTGTGTTGCAGGATGACAGGGAAATGAACCTTTGACTTTTTGGGGATAATCTGTGTACAGTAGAAAGGAAGTTTTTGTTTGGTTTGGTTTTTAAAATTGCCCAGTAAAACTTAACTTCTACAATTTTTTTCATGTAATATATTCTACATCAAATACAAAGTCATGAAGTTGATATTATTTTGCTTGTTTGAGTGTATATATGGGTAGATTAGATGGAAATAAACCGACTTTTGCAAAGGTACATCTTTTTAATACAAATTTTCTGAGATTAACTCTGAGGTAATTAATAGTGTAACATCATTAATATTAGTTTAGCCTAGGTATTTGAAATTTGCTTTCGATTATATGTAGTGTATAATTTTACATGACTGTTTCTTTCTCTGTGAAAAAAATTAACTCTTCAGCTATAAAGTTCTTTATGAGAGATACTTTCTATAAGTGTCTGAGGGGACTCTCAGAGGCATTTTAAAGTGTTGGATACCAATATATCTTTAGAAGATTCTGGTGGTGAACACTGTATTAAACTGTTTTAATTAAAACACCAGACTCTAGCTAATCACTTTTTGCTAGTTGAATGTTAGGGTACTTTATAGAAAGAGAGTTGTTCTCTGACATTTTCGATCTTAGACTGGTTAGTTAATAATGTTAGACCACAACTGTAGGAATCAAATATGATAGTTTTATCAGTAGTATCTATATAAAAAAAACATTTCATTTTATTGATTTTGGATTGTTTTGGTTTACTTTTTTTCGTGGGTTATTTGTTTGTTGTTATTTTAGGTTTTGTGGGTTTGTTTTGTTTTGTTTTATCTGCTGAAAAACAAAATAAAAAACATTACCCTGTGTGTTTTCTAGGTATTTGAAAAATTTGTAAATATGCAGTCAAAAGATATGAAAATTATGTCTTATATGTATTTGTTTTAGTGCATATCTAAAGCCAATACAAGAAAAAATAATTATATTTTAAAAAATAAACAATAGCAGAAACTACAAATAATGAAAAGCACATATATATTACAACATTGGATTATTCTTATATCAGCATGGAACATGTCCTCAGAATCACACCCGAGGACCTAAAAGTGAAGAAATCTGTAGATACTATAATTTATATCCTGCATTATTTAAATATTTGATTTAAATAAAATCAAAATTCTTTGATTTTTTTTCTTTATGGAACTTTGAGTTTTTTTTAACTACTGAAAAACATGCTGTCTTTTTTAATTCTTTCTTTGTTTTGCTCTCATTGGCATAAGCAGAGCAAAATTAATTTCTTTTAATAGCCTGACAATTCTGAATCTTACTGCCGCTTTCTCATCCTATCATCTCTATAATGGGACAAGGCAGTTGACTTTAACAAATTCTTATTTTATTACTTCTCTTGTATCTTTTGTTGTTGTTTTCCACAGTGGCATAAAATAGCTGATCAAATTGTGTTGAATAACATCCCAAAATTGAAAGTTAGTGGCTTTCACAGTGTGAAACCAATAAAGAGCTGCAATATTGCTGTTCATGACTGCACTACTACTGAGTTTTTGGGAACCTTCTGATACATCTATTAGTGTGCTCCATTTGGACTAGGAACTTGTTATTGTGTTGTGTGATATCTACAATTAAAGTTTCAATGTGATGTGTTCTAAGCACATGATTATCTCATTTATCTTAATTTCATAGGCGTTGCATTGCCAAAATCAAACATGCATTTCTAAAGAGAATACATTCCTGAGGGCTTGTCAGAATATTTGGTAACTTATTATATCTGTTCTTTTCTAACACAGGATGTATGACAAGCACATAGAATTATTATTTTATTTTGTATTCCTAGTAGGAGGGCAGTTCATACTATACAAGGAAATCCTAAGAAATAATGGAAAATAAAGACAATACTGATAGTTTTAGGAAGATATTTTAAAAAGTTTTAGAATTGTCTGCTAGAATTTCAGGGTTCGCTCTCTGATTATACCTCTAAGGATATAATTTGATTTATAATTTTCACTGATCTTTTTATGCAGTATATCTATTTCAGAAGAAGCTGATATAGCTATAAGGTTCTGTTCCCATTTTGAGACTGGGAAATTTGTTATGTCTTGAAATATTTTGAAGTAAATGGAATCTAGTAGAGAAAACAAGACAGGCTGTTACAGTGCTATGAAAAATATAAACCTCTTTACAATAATTTATTTCATTGGCTCATAATAAATAGAAAAATCCAGTGGGCCATCATGGTAAATTGTTTCTCTGTTGAACTTCTCTTTCAGAAATCATTAGTCTATTGCATAGAAATAAAAAAAGAAATTGCATATCCTGGGTTTTTTTCAGATAAAAATAAATATTTGCATTTCCCACTTGGCTCAGCAAAAAGACAAGTAACAATACATGTGGCAGTGGGAAGCGATAATCAGATACCACTGACATTTCCTGAGTGCAAACTTTGTCTAGTGCTTATGCCAAAGATCTAAAAAAGTCTAGCAGGATGTCTCAAGGATGTATTTCTGCTGCTTTTGCCTTCTTTGCATTTCACAAAAGACACAAGAGGCAGCAGATTTATTTTTTTAATTTTAGAAATTGGAAAAAAAATTACTTTGGATAAAAATGCCTAACAAAGACTGCAATTAAGGCTAGTGTTGTTGTTTTTTTTTTTTTTTTTTTACTGGGAATTGCCATTTCTAGGGACTTGAAAATTTAGGTTTAATAATATTGATTCTTGAGATTCTGTTGTAGTTAAAGATAGGACATTTATATGAACATTTACCAGTGTGTCTTCTCAAGCTTGAAGATAGGCAGTAATTTCACTCCTGTTCACATTGGCAAAGATAGGAGGTTCAGCATTAGCACAGGATCTGCACTTGTTTAATTTTTGGTTTTTATTTGTTATTTTGCAATCTCTCTCCAAAACTGAAACCTTCAAGTTTCACACATGTTACTGGCATTTCTGTGCAGTAATGGAGTTATTTATACAGCAAGAAGATCCAAGAGGGAAAAAGCAATGTTAAAAATTATGCTGAAGATGAAGTATTTGCAGACCTCTTACATCATTCTCTTCTAGTGATGTTTAATGTCTTCAGAAGAAGTGATATATTCCCTTACTCCTTTGGAAATTAAAATGTTTAGGTGAGATATGCAGAGTTAGGTGCATGTAGAGGAGATCTGAGGAACAGCACCTTGACTGAACTCCCTGTACTCCTCCTCTCATTCACAGCTCAAAAGGGAGTAGAGACTTCAGGCATAATGTTTGGGGTTCTCGTTTATGGAAACCTTCCTCTTAGCTTTGCTCTTTATTCTTTGGTAGGTGTTGCTGTCCTGCCTACTGATGTGGAGCTGTCTGCATGGCTGTGGAACTGTTTTAAAATACAAACCTGGATTTGGCCATCTTAATCTATAAATTTAATCCTACCCTGAATATCTGATATGATTTCAGTGCTGGAAAATTGAATAAGATTTCAGAACAACACAAAGATGAGTCAGAAAAAGAAAGAACAAGACTCTCTTTAGGCTTTACACCTATAGAGAAGATGTCAGCTAATTTATGTGGGCTAGATTTACTAGGACTTCTGTACACTTGTTGATAAAAATAGGTAAATGCATTTGTAAATTGATCAAGCCTCAGCAGAGATGACCAAAAGAGAATGCCTAGGCTGTATGTCAGGGCCCTCTCTTTGTTTTTTGAATGTGTCTGATGGAGTACTTATCTGAGCAGACCTTTGAGTAGCCCCTGAAGGAAAGGTTTGTGTCTCTCTGCACACAAGATTAGACCAACTTCCTATTAACACCTCCCAGCCCATGAAGGGGAGACTAAACCCCTAAAGGCACCCCTTGTGCCTGTCGAAACTGAACCCCAGTGAACCAGGGACTGAGGGATTTTTGAAACAGAAAAGGTACATAAGGGCCACAAGATCTCAGACTAGTGATTCAAGCAGTCTTTTGGAGAGACTGAAATCAGCTTTGGTCCTTCAGTGTTCCTATGCAATGTATCACTGCATAAACACAGAGGTTGTCTGGGGATTAGTTCTGATGAGAGTTTGGAGAATTCATATCTGTGGGTAAGTGGGACACATACAGTGTTTGCATCATTGTGCATTTTCCTGTTGATTAGTTGTTTCAGGTAATATAAACATTTATAATTATATTCCAGGGTTTACACATACTGAATGGTAATATTGCTTTGTTAAAACAAATACAATACATATCTTCCACAGCATGAAAAGAAACTTACTGTGATTGAAAATTTCATAACTACTTAGATGAGAGGTAAGTAGCCAATTAGCTAATCCAGAGGGTCAATATTTAAAGTTATGAAAAAGCAGCCCAGAGGAGAATTAGTATATTCCACTAAATTACTGAAAACAACTTTTGGCTGAACTAAGTGCAGCTCACAGGAATTAAACACTCATTTGCTTTCCTGTTACTGTCATACTGCTCCTGTGCAAACATGTAATTTCCTTCTGTCGTCCATAGTATTCCTTTAATTTTTAATATGCTTCAAGAAACAGGTGTCTAACAGCAAGGCTAGATTTCAATTATTTATGTGTACTCATATTCTTAGCATATACAGGCTAAACATTCACAGATTTTTCTGTCACTTTTCATTTCTACACTCTAAATTAAAATTAGTTACATGTGGTAGCTCTGTACAGATGTGGTCAATGTGTCACAGTAGATTCTGCATGCTAGATCCTGGTGTTTAGGGACAGGACTATATCTAGTACTTTATTATGGATGTAAAGTCTGTGTACTTTCACCAGAAATATGAGAATTCTTGGCCATTCCATCCCTCTCACTGTCAAATACAGAACATTACCCCATGAAGGCTAAATGAAAAGTGTTTCTGTGCTTACTGTAAGTTAATACTTTGCTGAGAGCATAGATTCACTAAAAGCTTTCCCAAACTAATTTTGTTACACTTTGTACTGCTTATGTGTGGTCTTGTAGAAGTTTGTTACTGCTGCTGGTGTCATTCTAACTTAGGGTTTCCTTTTTTTTTTTTTTTCTGTGTAGGCAGTATCTTAACCCAGCAAGGTTTTTAGTTACTATTTCCTACTATGGGAGCTTGGACTGATGATAGCTCAAAGCACTTGCTCTTTGTGGAGGAGCCAGGGTGCTTTTCCTGTGTCAGGGTTTGCACCCGCAAAGGCAGGAAGTGAATTTTGGGGTTTGCGATGCCAAAACCTCAGATTGGCATAAGACAGAGGGTGAACCCTCCCAGCCAGAGAGAGGCTCTGGGTTTTCAGCCAGATAAGAGAGAAGGCTGATCAAAAGCAGACCCTGTGGAGGCAGAGTAGTTATTTTAAGTGTTAATTATTTCATCTGAGATTTTTTTTTCTGTTGTACCAAAACTAAATGATGACCTCTTAGAATCAAAATATTATGCTGGGCAAAAGGAAACATACTTTAACATGGACCCAAGAATTTACTGCTGCTCTGTTTAAATCTTAGCAGCATCTTAATCAAAAAGACAGCAAGCAGGTCTAAAAATATGAGTCTAAATTAGTAAAGCAAAGCATTTCTAATCAAAATGCTCTATGTAGACTGAGTTTTGGCTTGGGTGATTTGTCTTTGAGTTCTGAGGGTGTCCCTGAAAATCAAGCAACTGATTCAACATCTTTCCTTCAAGCAATATGAAAGTACAGAACAAAGTTTACATGTAATTTGTTTCGTAGTAATCTGATCTCTTCCTAATATTTTATTCTTTGGTCTGCAAATTCATGTTACAGTCAAATCTATCAGAGTGTACACTGGAGGGTACTGGGTTTTTTGTTTTTTGGGTTTTTTTTGTTGTCCTGGGGTCATTAAAGTATCCACTTTCTTATTGTCTCATGTTTTCACCTCAGTACATTCCACTGAGATCACTATTGAGATCTCTGTTACCATATCATGCCTCTGTTCCTCTACATTACACCATTACACTGGCCTAGTATTTCTGCCTTCAGAAAATTACTTGTGACTCCTGACTGTAAAAGTTATGAATATTCCACAAACTTATTCAAATACAAATCAGGCTGTAGCTACCTGAACCTTAGAAAATTTGTTTTTCACCAAGAAAAGTGAAAGCTAAGCTCCAGGCAGACCAAGACAAGCCCAGTCAGAGCAAGTCTGGCAGGTGTCAGTCCCAAGGCCATGCAAAGCTGGTTCCAAAGCCAGTGTGGCTTGTTCCTAGCAGGAACAATATCGTGTTTTCTGGGCTGCAGGGCTGCAGAGGTTCACAAGGATAAGGGATAAGTAAAGGATGACAAGGAGAAGTGACATTTGACAAGGACCTGCTGTTTCCATTGCAGGAATAAGCCCTTACTTGACTGCTCACATCCAGACTTTCACCATTTTAGAGTGTTTCTTGTTTGGCACAAAAACTTTGTTATTTAAAAGGTGGTTATAAAGTATCTTCACTGAAACCAGTGCAGTCACTGCTGACCCTGAGTTGAACTTGGCTCAGTGATCATTCTGGCTGCAGTTGCACATGTTTTCTGAAAGACGGCAGGGCAATTTACTACAAAGTGTTCTCAATAATTTTGACAGAAAGATGTTCTCCAAATTTATCATGCAAAACATGAGCTAGAAATTTTATAGTGAATTGTATTTCTGTAAATTTTTAAAGAAAAAAATAATCTATGGTAAAAAAATAAATAGGAGCTTTGGTCATTTAACTTGTTTAGTTCTGGAATATGAACTCTTCCAATGTATTACAATGGGAATTTGTGGTTTTAGTGTATCTTTTCTGTTCTTTAATAGAATATAACAAAACCCATTGAGGTAGATCTTAGCTAAAAGCGTAAGACAAAGTACTTCCTCTGAGAAGCTTCAAATATGAAGAGGCAAAAGATGTAAAAATGTTCAGAATAGGAATGCTAATAGACTCATTTTACAGCTGAGGGGGGACTGTTATAACTGTGTGCAGGAAAATTGTCAAGCTCAAGTTCATTGTTCTTGGAATAACATCATGGCTTTTCCATACTGAGCTTTTTCTCTGTCTGAGATATTTCTCTGAAGCGTGTTTGTCGTAATATATTATGGGTCTGGGACACTTGCCTGTGATTATATGATTGCTCATGAATGCTCTGCTAATGGTATTTTTCCTGAAGAAAAATATTGACTCATTTGTTTTGAACTCCTACTCCACCCACATGTGGTAGTGTAGAATTATGTAAATTTAGTAAATGAGAAAAGTAAAGTTCTACCAAGTGTAATAGCTTTTTTTGCATTTATTCAAATGGGGGCATCTCTTACTTCAGTGTGTTTTCAGAGTGAGTGTTGTGGAAGTCCTATTTTAACACATGTGAAGATCTAGGTTATTATATTTGGTTCTTAAAAGTATTGTCCTTTAAGAAGTCATAAAATAACTGAAAATTGACAGTATATCTTTTAGCTGTAATTAATCAAAGTAAGCCTGATTTCCATCTGTCCAATTTAGATTTACTGTCTTTATTAACAGTTAAAGGTTTTCAGTTTAGATTTTCATTGCTGGGTTTTAAAGAAATATCTAGCCTTTTAAAAATTTTATTTTTATCAACTCAAGATTGGCAAATGTAAAAAAAGGATTTTCTGTTAATTTTGACCTATTCCAGCATGCTTTGTGCTGATGGAGTTTCTAATCTTTTGTTTGGTAAGAATAGCAATTTCATCTAAGTACATTAAACCTGTCCCATCTGTTTTAAGCCATTTTTCCATTTGTTTCAAACTCCTTGTGGCTAGGAAGGACTGCATATTATAATTTATTTAAAGTAAAAAAAAAAAGTATAGAAGAATTAAAAATGCTTTCTTGTGCAACCTGCCCACTGTAAACAACCCTGAGAATAACAATGTACAGATTTCAGCAAAAGAATGTGGCGTTGTCCACTTTTAGGATATCCTGTATTTTTATTTTAAAATCTGTATTGATTATACTGTAATTTTATTATTGCTGATTTGTTTTTCTTCATAGTGCTTATGCTTGTGAAAAACTGGAAACTTAACTAAAGGATTAAGTACAGTAGATTCTATTCTAGAAGTGCAGTAGAGCCCATTCAAAGTTTAAATGAATACTCATTAAACTACTGCAGGTCTAAATTTTATCATAGCAATATTTGAAAAATCCCTGCATTCTCCTGAACAGGACTTTGTGAGTGTGGAAATTTTTAAGAGCTAATAAACAGAATGAATTAATAGCAAAACAAAAATACTTTGTTCTGAAATTCGTTTTGTTGCTAAAAAAATGCTAATTTTTTCCTTTGTTTAAATTTTATGATTAAAAATTGGTGTTCTTGGGTTTTGGTATTGGTGTTCTTGATAGTCATGATTTTTGCCATTCTTTACCTTTCATTTTTAATGAAGAACTAGCAAATCAATGAAAAACAGTTGAAAACATCTTGTTTTGAAAGTCAAAGTCTTTTAAAGTTGAATTTCAAACTTCTTCAGAGCACTGACTTTATGTAGAGTACAGGACTCGTGATGTTTTGTTTAAAACTTGTAAGGATAAATTTTTTGCATATAAGTCTCATTGATTTAATTCTTAAATACTTAAAAAGTTTACTTTTATCCTAGGAAATGTCTTTCTGATGTATGGCTTTAATACCTAAGGGAATCAGCAGGTATGAATCACACCAGGTGATAGAGGTATGATGGAGAAGATTGAAACAGTGATTAGGATTCTTAATTAGCAGGAATCTACAGGCTATAAATTAGTGTCAGCAGAAGCAATTAAACTACTTTATTTGAATTAAGTGAAAAGCATGCTTAGTTTTAGGAGACAATGTGAAGATTAAAAGAAAAAAAAAAGATATTTGTATGTGAGATGCAATACAGATACATTTCAAACACATTTGAAACAAACAAGTCCAACTCATTTTTTTCTGCTGTTATGAGAAGCTTCTGTGTTATTCATTAAGTGATTTTTTTCTTTTTCTGTTTCTTTTTCAATATGTGTACAGTAGTCACTTTTATTTTTTTTTCTTCTTGCTGTTTTCCTATTTTTATAAGGGCAGCTGTAATGGATTTGGAATCAGACACATAAGGAATAATGCTTCTTCCTGGTGTAGCTGCTTTTACAGCCACTTTATGGGCAAATACCTCCTGGGTTCAGAGAGGCAAATTATTCTTTCAAGGTGTCTCTGGTCAGAGAACTCCATGGGTTTTCACAGCTCTTTGTGTCTGTGTTTGTCACACCAGTGCACTCTGAGTGAATATGAAGCTTCTGGGCATCACACAGTTTGCAAATAGGCTGTGCCCTGATTTTGAGCAAATATTTGGTCATTAGGGATCACTAGGACCTTCAAAGTTTTTTTAATTAATTAAATGGGATCATTATCCTGATTCTCTCTACAGCACTATTACAGGAAAGAGTCCTTTTGTGGTGTGGTATGCCAGTAGGCATTAAAATTTACTTGCACTTTTTTTAGGTTGATATTTTATCTCAGTCTAAGCAGTTGGTGGGCAGAATAGGGTTTGGGTTTTTTGCCTGTTTGTTTTTTTTTTTCCTGACAAGTAAACTTTCTGCATTCCTCCCATAACTTCTTTCCCTCCTTTCTTTAGGAAGGTAAATAATAATTTTTAATAGATTCCCTTTTTGCCTTTCTTGTCTTGAAAATGTACTGTAATCCTACCATCTGATCTGACTACAGGAGATAGAAAGCTGTATTACCTGTAGCATCTCTAAACACATCAAAATGACCTCCCTTAGTACCATAGGCTGATGCTTGCATCTAGCCTACTTCTGATTCCTTGTTCATCATCCGTGTAGCATAATCTATTGTTCATGTATTTATTAGAGTGTTCTTGATATGGATAATATATCTAGAGTTTGTTGAATCTGAGTCTGAAGATGAGTCAATTTTATTCCTCTTCCCTCTCCTACTCCTCCTGACATTTCTGCATCAGAAGGAGTAATATTCTTCTGAGTCCTTTTTCCCTTTTTTTTTTTTTTTTTTTTTTTTTTTTAGAGATCAAAGGGAATTCAGTCTGAGGAAACCATATCCACACGCATCAAACAGGAAACTTTCAGAGTATTACTGCAACCTATTGAGCCTTTTTGTGACCCCTTACTTTCTGGCTTCTGCCAGATTCCTTGGAAGTTTTTTCCCCTCCTTATCTTTTTGGTTCAAGAATCAGTAGATCTGAAAAGCAGAGTGCTAAGGAGACTGTTCCTTTTGATTAATAAGTGAATAGATTTGCTGTAGAGCCAAGAATGGAACATCTTGTAACTGTTGGCAACATTACTAAAAGAATAAGTATCCTCATGGAAGGGGCAGAGCGTAGCAGGAGTTTTGATCAAGAAAAAAAGAAGTCTTTGGCTTTCAAGTGTTGTTGCATTAATTTAAACAGCTATTTTATTCTGGATGTTGTCCAGTGACCAGAGGAACCAAAAAAGTCATTTTCAGGTTCATATGATTTTGAAGCAGGGCAGGTTTTTGGCTATTTGACTTCCTTTCTTACTTTCTGGCAGAGCCAGCCTGACTTTGTATGTTTGATGCCAGAGAATGGAATTCATATTTTTTAGCTCAGGAGGTTGCCACTGCAAATCTACATGAGACAACTCTTTTTTTTTTTTTCCATTCTGAAGTGCTCATATCTGTACTGCTAAAGAACACTGGAGTGTATCATGCAAGACATTTAGGGAAGCTGTTTCAGTCAGTTCATCCCAGGATTAGCAGTGAGAATGAAAATTCCCACTGCACATCTTCCATTTGGGGAAGATGAGCCATGCAGTGCAGCTCCCTATTGTAATTTCTCTAATGGCAGTATGTTATAGTTGGTCAGTGCTAGTCCTCATTCTCTACTACTCCTCCTGTAAAGAAGATGCCAGGGAAGTAGCTGGAGCACAGCATACTCTGGCTGCCTCCCTAGTTGTGTTATGACTGCATGTTGTTCCTGATTGTGACAAGTAAAAGCATTTCCTTGTTTGGGCCCTGTATTCTCTAAGCCTGGGACAGAAAATACTTCCTGGCTGCATCCCATCATAGATCTGCTGCATCCAACAGACTTTTGATGCTGTAGAAAATCTGTCAGTCTGTGTAGATTCACAATCTGTTCCTAAAAGCCAAAGATTACCATGCATGAAAGAAGCTTTACTATCAAGGAAATAGTTTCTCCAGGGTCTACTTAAATCTACAGTCTCAGCCATTTTATTCCCCTCCCCAAGACAAGAGAAGGAAATAAACATACAAGGACACAATTACTTTGGTCAAAATCAACCTTGAATTCAGTAGATTGTTTAGGTTCTGACTGCAGCATTTGTCCCTTGGACACAGTGGTTCCTTCTGAGTCACAGACATCAGTGCAGTGTTTATAAAGCACAGTCTTGGCACTCAAATGCAGTGGTAGAAAACATTTGTTGGACCAAGGTCCCTGATCAGAGGGATTCTAGAGTTTGTATACAAATTTCAGTGAACATGTAGGAATTTCATTAATTTCTGCTTTTCTGACTGATTTGGAAAACAGAGTGTAATCTAAAACAAAGTTCTCTGTAGTATTGAGAGGTGTCCAAACTGATTCTGTGTGTTAGAAGGGAGTACACATAATATAGTCTGTGTGAATACATGTGTATATGTGCATCTATTTATGCGTCTTTTAGGACCTGGGCAAAACTAATTTGGCATGCATCCTCTTATTCTAATAACTGGATGTTTTGGTAAGGTTCCTTTCTAGATTGGAGGATGTAATTACCAAAGGAATGATGCTAGGTCTGCCACTGGGTGATTCAAAGGCAGGTTTGGCACAATAATTCTTGTCAAGATACCTTCCTGTCTAATCAACATAATATTTGGGAAGAGTTATTTTATAACTCTTAAAAAAAATAAAACACCTATGTAACACAATCTTTTAATAAGATGTCAGAATTCCAGAAAGGGGATGCTTCTTTTTTTGGAACAGATACACAGTCATTGAAAAATCACATATATATAATGCCAAAAATTATAATTATGATAAATTATATAACCATCAATCAATCATATAATTATAAGCTATAGAATTAATAAATATATATTTACAGTAATTTATAAAATGTTATATCTGTTTACCTATATTTTTATACCTATATAAAAATAGGACATATTTCTGAGTTTTTCTTTTATCATCTTCTTACTGAAAAGTTTTCTGCATTTTGTTTTTTAAGCTTTATTCATTCTGAAAACTTTTTGATGTAAGGATATATCTTAAATATCAGTTTTTCTTGCTGTGTGATGATCTATGGCAAAAGAGAAGCTTCCTTGATTTTTCTATTATTATGTGACTAATTGGTTGCAGAGCACATGTAAGAACATTAGTATATAACATGAGCTACATTATCGGTCTCATAACCTTAGTCGGAAGTCAAGTGACATTTCCCAGATCAGGACTTTAAGCATGTGCCAACTTTATTAAAATTGTGAGACTGTCACGAATTTTGCCCCATGAACACTAACATTTCAGTGACAAGGAGTTGCCTGATCTGATTACTCCAAGCACGCCTGGAGGCTGTTTCTGCTGGGCTCTGGCTCTGACTCTGCTCTTCAGCCACTGCAGAGCTGTCCCTTCCAGGCTGGGGCTGGGGCTGGGGCTGGGGCTGGGCCCTTGGGAGGCAGCCAGGGCTGCTGTGATGCTGCCAGAGCTGCACACTGTCCTCTTGCTTCTAGGAAGGGCGTCGATTCTTGGAGGATATGACTTCTGCTTGCTCACAAGAAATAAAGATCCGGTTTCTGCACTGATAGGAACACGGTGTCTTCATTTGGGGTGGGTGTTTTGTTTCCTACTCGATGCAGAATTTCTGTGTCCTTGAGTAGACAGCAAAGACAAGGGATCTGCTCCCTTAAGTGGTGGAACATCACTGCGTCTCCTGGATAGTCCAAGACTTGATTCTTACTGGCTTTGAGATAGGGAGAAAAGATGAAAGAAAATTTCTAGGTTTTGAGTTCACACTGAAATACTTCATTTGTAGGTAGACAGTTTCCTGATGTGTATAAAACAATATCCAACCTTGATAAAACATGCTATTAATTTCAGTTGAAAATGCCTTAGCATCACCAAAAGACTGAAAGGAAAATTAAAAGTGTACTAATATGCTTTCTGCAAACATTTTCATTTTGTTCATCTTCTGTAAACAGATCTTTTGATCTGATTTTATCATGAAATTTTATAATAAATTTTATTAATCTTACAGTTTTCCTTTTATATCTCTAACTCTTCATAGGATGTCTAAATGTTGCTGTGTAACAAAATTAAAAATTTGTGAAAAACATCCACTAGCTATAACAATAATAATAATAAATCCCTCATATCAGCTTAGGGAGTTGACTATGCTTGTGAAAATTTAGACTTGTCTTTACAGCAGATGATGGCTGTGAATTGCTTTGGCATATTATCTTCTGTGGACTTACAATGTCATTAGTTTAATATTTATTATGCTTCATTAACCATATACAAGTTGCTAAATGATTTAATTTTCATAAATGTAAGATATCTTTGCATAATTCTAATAATTAGAATATTTTACTTAGAACTTTGCTCTGTCTCAAAGTCAGTGAGAAGAAATTGCCTGTTAATGAGAAAACCCGCTACTATTAGAGATATATTTCACATAGTCTTGGGGCCCAAGCAGATGTTGAAGGAAGTGAAAATAATAAGATTTTATATTTGTATATACTAATGCTTCTCATTTTGGGTAAACTAAGCAAATTCTTACATTTCAAACCTACTTTGTCAGCAATCTTGTTTCCTTGAGTTAGGAGTTGCAATCTTCTGGTAGCAGTTCAATTTGAAAGCATGCATGTTTCAGTAAACAAAGCACAAGCTCAGATGTTTAAAATAGACTGTTACAGACATGCTTTGATTTTACATGGGTCATATATGTGCCTGTCATATTTACCATGAAATATCGGGATTTCTCTACATAGAAAAATTAATATTTGAATAATATGGTCTCAGGGTAAAGTATCAATAACTTTAATCATGACTGAAAACAGGGCTGTTCTTGGCTTTCTTACACATAGTTTCTACTAACAAAGTTTCAGTTTAACAGGATGAGCAGCCTGATGTGCCTTGTTAATACACACAGCAAATAGCTGAGAGGATACAGAAACTTTCAGTCTGTAGTCACACCTACATCTGTTTGGTTGGAGAGCAGTTCAAGAGCTGTTTGGAATAATCACCGTGGTTGGTGAAGCTGTAAAGGGACACCCATCACCCCAAGTCAGATGTCAATAAGGAGTTTCTGTGTATCAAAGGATTAGTCAATATCAGTTATCAGTGAATATATTTTAGTTTATTTAAAATTTCACCTATTAAAAAGGGCTAATATGTGATAAAAACTAACATAAAAAGAAAATGGCTAGACAAGCCTTAGTATTTGAGCTGAATATATAATGCAAAAAAATATAGAAATCAATTAAATGACAAAATGAGTTTTATTGCAGTTTCAATAATTCAGAAGAATAATAACACTGGGGAAAACCCTTTAAAAATGAGGGATTTTTGATTTGCAAAGCATAGTTTATAGATCTCTACAAAGCATAGTTTATTTCTACTTGCCTCCAGCTGAGTTATAGACCGAGGAGGATAAGCACCAAGGACTGGAATTGTACTAAATGTCCTTGCTGTGATACTGTTTCATCTCTTTTAGATCACGCCGTATAATACTTGGGCTCAAATAACCTTTAAAATGCTTCTCTATTCTGAAATCAAGAATAGTAAAATCAGTGCTTTGTCATGTTTTGTCATATGTCATTTTCTCCTCATTATTGAACTATACTGAGATCTATTTTAAATGTGTGAGTATTCTTTCCATCTAATTCATATATGCTCCTCTCCCTCCCCCAACCCCATGCCCCCCACCCCTAGTTTTGACTTTAGAATAAACAATATGCTTTGGAAAAGGATGAAATTTTGCTTGCCCGCTGTTTTATAGTGTGGTCTTGTCATTGATAACTCATGTTCTGGACATAATGGAATTATCAAAGCATTTCCATTGGTACTTGGAAGTATCTTAGGCTTCTGGGAAGAGGACCAGAACACATGTCCAGATGTGAAAGAGTGATGCTTGCAGAGCATTTTGAAGGATAGACCTTTAATGGGATCTTGAAAGTCATAGTGTCACTGATATTTAAATATGAGTCTGTGCAGAAACCACAGTATTTTTCTTCAGAATTTATAAACTTACTTGGTTTAATAGTCATTCTGGCTTGCTATTTCAGTAACTATGCTGTAAAAAATAACTGCCCTTAAAAAAACCCTCCTTAGAAAAAAAAATGTTTCATTAGCTCCCTTTAAGTGATTTAAAATAGAAATTATTTTAAGCAAAGTAAACCAAAGAATGACTTAATAGAAAAATGAATCTGTCATGAGCACATCATGGCCCTCATAACTTCTAAAATATCAAGACTACTTTGAAAAAAGCCCTGAGGGCCAGTCTCTTGATTTTAGCCTTATCTTTCCCATAAGAGTATTTATTATATAGAACTGAATTATTTCTTTTTTTCTTTCCTTCTTTTTTTTTTTTTTTTTTTTTTCTTTAAACATGAATTACTTGATGTGGTTTTCCTAGAGGGACCTCTTGAAGTTTGTGGTAAGCTACTGGTTTCTTCGAATTTACTCCTTTTTGTACCCTGGTGGAATTTTAGCTGACCTTTTTACATTTTCCATTAGATAGTATTAATGTATTTTCCTTTGTCTAGTCAATCATAAGTGTGGAAGCAAAATTATTTTTCTCTTCCCGTTATGTTGAACTTGCTGATGGCTCTTGCTTTCTTTCTTTCCTGTGTTACGAGCTCCTTGAACCAAGTTCATTTTATGAGAGTCTTCAATTCTTTACTTGGTAAAAAGCCAACTTAGGACAGCTGGTCCAATAAGTTACTTGGAGATTGCACATTTTTCTTTTTGTAGGTTTTCCATTGTCTGGTGTATTTTTCCTAAAAGTTTTGAAGTCACAACCAACAGAGTTGTTTTTAAAGGAAAGATAAAAACTTTTTTCTTTAATTAGAAGCTGAATGCTAAAATTCAAGTTCCATCCTCACATTTTTCCCTTGCTCCAGCATGGATCCTCCACATAGTTTGGTCTTTCAGGATAAACCTGTTCCAACATGGGCTCTCTGTGGGTCACAGTTTCTTAAGGGATATCCACCTGCTGTGGCATGGGGCTCCTCCATGGGCTGCAGTGTGGATATCTGCTCCACTGTGGTCTTCTCCCTGGGCTCCTGAGTGGCAGCCTGCTTTGCTGGGGCCCTTTCCAGGCACTGCATGGGAATCTCCGCTCTGGTGCCTGAAGCACCTCTTCCCTCTCCTTCTTCACTGACCCTGGTGTCTGCAGCGCTGTTTCTCACACTTTTTTCCTTGTCCCACTTCGCTTCTGGTGGTTTTGCTCTTTCTTAAATACAAATTCCCAGAGGTGCTGCTTTTGTGGGCAAGGGACTCAGCTCTGCCCTGTGGTGGGTGGCATGTAGTCATGGAACTGGCCATGTCCAGCCCAGAGCAATCCCAGCCTCCTGTCACAGACCCCCAGGCAGCCCCCAAGACCTGGGTACCGACAGCCTGTTCAGTGAGCCAGGACTGGTTTTTTCCAGTAGCAGTGGTAAGTGATCTGGCATCTTTCCTTCTCCTCTTTCCTTGGTTCCTGATGCATGTTCTAGGCATTTGTCCCATCAAGGGGCCAGACAGTGGCATTGCATACCATGAGTATCAGTTCCTGTGCCACTGGAGGTGACAGTGGCCCTTAGTTACACCACCACAGTGATGGGAGCCTTGTGCTACATATGAACCTCCCAGAGTATAGCAGACTTTATTTCATTCTACATTTTGTCAGCTGATAGTGTTGAAAGAAGTCATCCTGAAGGCCCTCTAAAGAGTAGTGCTGCCTTGGAAACTGCTCTCTTGCCTCTCACAGTCATGTAACAGTTTGCTGGTCACTGAGCACCCTGATTACCAAATAGTTTCCAGCCCTGACATCACTGAAAAGAAATAATGATTTTATGGGTTTGAATTGGTTCTTTATTTGTTTGTTTGTTTGTTTGTGTTGTTTTGTTGGTGTTTTTGGTTGTTTTGGTTTTGAGTTTTTTTGTTGGGATTTTTGTTTTGTATTTTTTTTGTTTGTTGTGGTTTTGTTTTGAAGTGCAAACAAGACAGAAGTAAGAAAAAAAAACAAGCCTAACCCAACCAACCAAGAAAACCTTCTCAGTCCTTGATGCATCAATTTACTTTTCATCCAGTAAGATATTTCTGATTTCTCTAAGAACTGATTTTTGTCCTACATAGAAGGACATAAGCTTGACCCTATCTAATTCAGTTTGATAAAATTTTAACATGTTTCATGCAGTGGGATTTTTGAGCCTGTATGAGTATGTTGCATTTTTATGCAAATGTATCAAAAGTTTTGGGACTAGAATAAGGGTGAGTAAGCACTGAAAGTTGAATCTGGTGATAAGGAGGTGATAAAAGTTTACTGCAATTGAGTTAGCATGCTGAACCTTTATTTATCAGGCTATTTAGGATGCTTGGAGCTGAGATTTTGTGTACATTCTTGGTAATCTTTTTTCAGAATTAAATATCTAAATCCTATGTAGCTGAAGAGATACCAATTCTGATTTTTTTTTTTTTTTTAGCAGAGTAATATGTAGTGCTATTCTGTAGAGAGAGGATGGAATTAAGAGCATTTCTAGTAGGTTTTGTGTGTGTTTCAGTTTTTTGTGGTAATCTCTTTTTACGCATCTCTCCAGACCCTGAATTTCAGGGCAGCTACTGAGGGGATGAAGTCCCAACCGTTGTAGAGGAAGATCACATTTGAATCCACCTTGAACGTGTGTAAGTCCATAGAACCCAGTGAGATGCATCCCAGAGTCATGGGGGAACTGGCTGTTACAGTTGCTGAACTATTCATTTCAAAAATTGTGGCAGTCACTGAAGTTGTAAATAAGCCTGTCTCTTTAAAGGGAAAATGTAGATGACTTACACTACAGCACTGCATTTAAAAGGCAGTTTTAGTGCCTTCAAAATAATGGATAAATAAATGCACTGATATAGGTGATACCTTTGGGGGAGGAACAAAAAAAAGGAGGATGCTCTTACCCCTGGTCTTTTATCTACTTAAAGCAGTGATTCTGTACTCTCTCTTTCTCTTTCTTTATCCCTACTACCCTTCAACATGGAAAGAATTTTTAAAATTAATTATACTTTGAAAATGGTGGCTCAGAAAAAAAAGGGTTCTCTCTATGTGTCTGTATTATGACAACCCAGATTTGCAGACAGATTTCTGTGTACATGCTACAACACACTGATTTCAGCTAAGGACTTGAACAAATCTTTTGTTGTGATCTATTTAGGAAAAGCATTATTATGATAACTTGTCTATAACATCAACTTTCAATCAAGAGTAGATGCTTGGGCTACTTTCTGTAGCCTACAAAGCCATACTTTTATCAAACATTAACCACTTTTCCCTCACTTTTTTTTTTCCCTTTTGAGTGTCAATGCTAGAAACCAACAAAAATATCTTTAATAAATATACACATCATTAAATGGAAATCAAGAAAGTTATTATTTAAATTTGTAATTAAAGCTCAAAATCAATTTTAATTACAATATTTCTGTGAGATTCTCTTCCATTTGTTTGCTTTGTTTAGATGTGTGCCTAATGTAGAATTTAAATAATAATTAAAACAAAAAAAAGAAGGAGAAATTACTTTGTACATCTTAGAAATCTCGCCTGATTGATCTTTTCATAAAATGTATTGGTAAAGGAATATTATCATTATTCATGTTCTGGTAAGACTCAGTGATTTTTAAAATTGAGTAACTATGGAAACACAACTGGGTAACATAAGGAAGAAAGTGTAGGGGTAAATTTACAGTTAGTATTCTAAGAAAAAGTTATTTCTGTTTTTAAAGTATAATGGAGCTCAGTTTTTTATCTAATCTCTTACCTATTCATGTGTGCAAGTATATTATGTATACATATATGCATGCGCATATTGAACATCCTGAATCAAAATAAAATAAAAATTTAGTTTTTAAACATAATTTATAGTATTTTGGGTGTTCTTTTTGTTTGGGGTTTTTAATTGTTTGGTTGGGTTTTTTGTTTTGTTTTGGCTTTTTTTTTTGTTTTTGTTTGTTTTATTTTTGTTTTGTTTCTAGTTCTAGCCAGAAAACTCAATAGCTTCTCCCCGTTCATTTTAGTTTCGTGGATTTTTTTTCCTAAATGAGAGTTTGAGTAATCTTCCTAAATTATAAGTTAATTTTAAAAGGCAAATTTCTAAAGCATTGTGATACAATACTCTAGTTGTCAAGGCATTAGAAGGATCACAGATGGATTATTGGACCAAAGTGTAATAAAAATGTTACAAATGTAAGGTAAAGTCAGTTACTTGTTACTGTATAAAGCATATGTTGTTTTTAATGTGATAAATCACAGAGCTCGTAGGGGTTTGCGTAGTATTTGGCACACATTCTGGTGTCTGTCTTTTATATTGGTTGTGAACATGGACTAAAATATGTATTTGCTTTATTAGAAAATACTCCCCAGGTATTTTTGGACAATGCTTTCATATAATAACCTGCTGGGTAATGTTTTCTCTTCTGTAATCACTGTGAACTGTGGATTAGCATTTCTGAGGATATGAGTCTTTGTATGATGGAAAATATGTTGAGTTCTGTAGTGTTAATAGCAGCATTGTTTTAAATTATACTTGCTTTCTCTCAATATCTAAAAACCTTCAGATATTTTAAGCAAAAAGGACAAGGTGATTTTGAGCTTCTTCACTTAAAACTTTTGAAATTTGTTTTGTGACTTTCTTTAGAATAAGAGTACTTATCTTTCTGACTAAAATCAGTGTTTCTTGGAAAAGAGGTACCTCTTTTCCTGAATCTTTTTTTTTGGCCACATTTCCTGCACTCATCTTCTTCTATCACGTAGAGGAAATTGAATGGGAAGCTAAGTCCCAAAATGTATTCTATTTGTTCTGATGCAACCTCTAGAATGCATCAGATGTCAAGCTATGCCCACTGTGAGCAATTCATGAAGAAATTGCCTCAACATTTTGATCACAGTCAGGCTTTTATTACGAAAGTAACTGGCATAGAAAGACACCTTTAGAAGTGTGAAAACAAGCAACACAATGAAGTAAAAAATGATGAAATTGAGCACAGCACTGGCACAGTAAAGCTGCTGTCCCTGGCAGTGATTGTGGCCTTCAACAATAGTCTATAACTGCCAGAAAAGCCCCACTCACAACGGGGAAGTAATTTCTGTTGGTTAACATTCATTTCAATATCAATGAAGAGTTCAAGCCACAATCCCATCTGTGAAAAACTGTGAACTTTGGTAGTTTTTTTGTGTTCATGAAATGGTCCTATGAAGCTGCTTTATTTTTAAGGTTTACGTAAAGGTACACTTTACCTAGTCTGGCTTCATAAGTGATTTTCTATATATTCTGAATCAATGTTGAAGACAGAGCTTTGCAATCAAAAGAATACATTCAGCATTTCAAGGAAGACAAAAATGTTGTTAACTGAACACAGAAATCATTTGCACTGTAGAAGGTAAAATTGCTTTTTCTTCCCTGGAGTTTGTATGGGAGAGGAGACTCCTGATTTTCAATGGAATTTTCAGTGTGCAGTATGGCAATACAAAAGCACCAGTATTGTCTTCATTTCCTATTATTTTCCTAGTAGAGCTTATACACTGAAACTTGCTTCCACCTGTATCTTGCTGAAGGATGAATTCAAGTCCATCAGATGTCTTATATCCTTGCAGTGTTCTGAAGTTCTGCAACCCAGAGTCAGCAGACTCAGTAGCATTTTGCCTGTCATTTACAAGCTGTCTTACAAGCTGTGTTTTACAGTATACATGCCAGGCATATATATGGATAAAGTCTAGATTCAACCTGATGGCTTAAAACAAGTAAATGTCCTCATTTGGACTCAGTAGTTACCATGGACCCAGTTACAGAGGTGGTCTTGCCTACCACCTTTCCTGGCCATTTAAGCTATGTGAGAAGGTGTGGAATGCTACTCAATTTAGTCCTTTCATCCCTGGCATACTTATATGACTAAAGTATGGAGTATCAAGCAATTGATATTTGTCATATCAGCCTTTCAGTGTTGCAGGAATTCCAAAGTTAAATTTTATGAGTGTCATGCCCTTGAAGAAGCTAGAACTTTTCTTGTTTTATTTTAGTCTTCTAATGAGCTTGAAGAGGTGAGGATCAAAAAAGTGCTCATTAACAACAGCCTTAAGGTCTTTATAAAGATGGTTCTTGAAAAAAGCCACCCTAGTGTCTTTTCTCTTGTCCTGTGCACAGCCTTCAAGGCTCCTTTCAGGTTTCCAGTTGATGGTTTATGGCTTCTCCTAGCCCATAGTCAGTACAGCTGTACAATCACTGTCATGAGGTTTTTGCTGAGTGAACCGTGATGTTCATAATGACAATCCCAACCCCTTCAGTTCTGGGACCTCTTTGAGTTTATTTTAATCTGTTTCCTTGCCCAGGCTGCTACCTTCTGGCAGCTTTTAGCTCAGGGCACAGTTTGTGGGCCTTTACTAGGACTGACAGGAGTTGTTGTTACTGGGTACTCTTTATTTTAAAAGTGGTTTTGTACAGTGTCAGCCACATTGATTTCAGTGAGGATGAATCTACGTCTTCAAGCAAAACATCTGTCCCAATGCTTCAGAGAGTCAGGTTTATATTTCCAAGACATTTTGGATTATTTGTTCCAGGTGTCATGGTCTGTCTTACCATTCCCTCAAAATACGACATCTTTACACTGGAAATAGCTGAGTAGTTTTCATTTATGACATCAGCTTATTTTCCTGCTGCACCTGAGTATATGCACTACCTACATGCACTCTTTGCAGCCTAAGAAACATGAAATAGAGGATGGGAACTGCAAGGAATACTGAAATCCTTGTAAAAGGTTGATGGCAAGTGGGAGCATCAATGCGTGGGTTGCTGACAGGACATGGATTTAGGTATGAGCAAGGGAGGAACTGAGGTCAGTGATACAGGTACAGGATGAAAGAGGGTGGATAGCAATTCAGTGCTGCTGAAACGATGAAGGCAATGAGTACCTGGGGATGGTGAGGTGCAGGCTGTTGTTACTGAATCCGTATTTGATGTGTGTGTGTGCGTGTAGGGAATTTGCAATAGCACTGACAAGCAGAAGTTCTCATGCTGTTTTGAGGTGTGTGGAACTGGAAAGAGCACTAAATAAGAGCAGTAGCTTCAGATGCAGCAGAGCACAGCCTGCCTGTCTCTTCATGCCACATGAGCTTCAAAGCTAGATAGAGGTAGCTCTAATTAACAGTCCTAATACAGGATGGCAAAGGGTCAAGTCAGCAATAGGAGATGAGTGGCATTTCTCAGAACTTAATGGTGAACAGTGGGTTGGTGAAGTCTTGTGGAGAAGCCACATATGTGAATATTAGAGTGCATTAAGATTTGATTTTTCAACCTTGTACAAACATTGTGATAGACAAGATGAGCAGAGATAAAAAAAAAGTTGTGAGGTGGGTTAATCCTTTTCTTAGAATAATTTTATCTTCTATAAAGATAAAATGTCATGAGTTGGGGTCAGTCTTTCAGGGACTAAGGGTCAGTGTATGACTTTTTGAGGAGTTCTTGAAATAGTATTTATATTTTCCTTAAGTATAGGCCACTGAAATAGTTGTCCTAGATCAGAAAGAATTATTCTTATTAATCCTTAAGCTTCTTGGTGTGACTTGCATTTTTGAATCTCAAGAGACGAGTAGAGCAGGATATACTGTCCTAAAAGATATAATTGATTGTTGCCTTGTGCAAAGAAGAAACTGGTGTGTAAAAACTCTGTCCTTTATATGCTAATTGATGATTTAAAATTGATTTTCAAGCCAGAGTTTTCAAGTTTTTGAACCGTGCTTTTTTCCCCAGTTTTCCAGTGCTTATGTAGCTCCTACAATTTGCTTGTAAAGAGGAAGCCTTGGCTTGAAGTTTTGTTTCAAAATGGGAATAATACTGAAAAAAATCTGAGAGACTCTTAAAATTGGGAATCACTTGTTAGTTAGCTTTAGTTCTACACTGGGCAGCAGCAGTGCTTTCCTCAGTCTCAGTTTTGAAGGGTAAATTAATGTGAAGAAACATGCTTCTGAAAGTAGACTGTTATTCTCTCAGCAGACAGAGAGAAATGATATTTTGCCTCTTAAAATCTGCACACATTTTTTCATTATTATTTATTTATTTTTCTATTCAAGAGAGGTAGGTAGGAAAATTTATCAGAATCCCAGAGTGGGTTTGAGAGAGCTGCAGCATATTTCTATCCATCCTTACTCTCAGAAGTAACACCTTCAAAACATGACAGTGGCAGCTTTCAGTTGCTGCACTGCACTGCAGTATCAGCTCCTTTCCAAGCAGCAGCTGATCACTGCACCCTGCTCAGTGCGTGGTGGAAAAATCCATGTGCTTGTGTAGGTGGAAACATGTGTCAGCCTATTATGCCACTATCCAATTCTAATAGTAATAGATGAGGCTTTGCTGTTCATTTATTAGTACATGCTGAATTATGTAGAAATATTAAGAATCAATGATCCATCAAATGCAAGACCTGAGTTTCCTAGAAAACTGTCTGTTAGTTTGCTTACTGCTTATTCATACTGAGATTTTTCCTGTATTCATATATTTCTATATATTAACTGCTCTTTGGCTCCCCATGTTGGAACAAATTTTTTTACTTCTAACTTGTGAAATGCTTGAATTGTCAATCCCAGAACTGTTTCGCTCAGTGGTTACAGAATGCATCATTTATAGTCATTTTGAAATGCTTAACGTCAAAACCTTTGAATCTTCCTCTTCGATTTAGCAAGTAAACAGGTTTGCTATGAGAGAAAGGGTTTGAAGGTGTCTGCCAAAGATCAGTGTCTATGAACTGTTCTAAGCAATTATTTCTACTGTTGGTTGAGTTCACTTATGTTTTGCCATGAATATGAACTGGGATGTTTGGTTTCCATTTGGCTTATGCATAGTAAAGCTGGCAGAATGTATTTGCATCTATTTTCAATACTGCCAAGCTTCAATTGCCCAACTATAAGTACATTTTTCAGTAAGAAATGAAGTGGATTGTATGACTCTGTTTATATACCTATACACCATGAAAAATGAATCCTCTGCTGTAGGCCTTGGTGGTAGTGCCAGTCTTCAGAAAATACTTGAAAAAGTGTAGAGGAAGGATGAAGAAGATGTAGAAGATGAAGAGATTTGGGATTTGAAATAGTTTCATCCTGTCATAGTTGTGTGAGACTGGACAAGCTACACTGTCTGTCAATCCATTTGTAAAGTGGTACAAACTATAGTTACCTTGTAGAGATTTATTAAAAATAAATTAATCATATTTGAATGGAGTTTTGGGAGATTTGAACCAAAAATACTATCATTTACTGTAAGTGTTGCATAAGATTTAGAGTGTAGGAATGTTTCTTGCAGTATACTGCACTCATTGTCAAGACAACATTTTGGGGTATTTATATGCATTCTTTTTTTATTTGTTCTACTTACATGTTCTTCATCCTTACTTTATGAAGTTCAAAAATCTTTTAGCATATCGTTTTATTCAGTTAAATTTCTTTCTCCAGTTGTTACACCTTCCTTTTTCCTGCTGACCTTCCTGGATCAACATTCCCTTTCATGGATATGATGTGGCTGACAGCTGTGAATGAATTTCATGAATTATCTCCTCCTGTCCCTAGCTCCTCTTCTAGCCTTCCTCTGCCTGAAGCTGTACCATTATGAAAAAAACTCAAGACTGTGAAAAATTATCATTTACATTTTTTTCTCTTTAAAATGTGTTTTTCCTTAATATGAAAAGCCTTATCTAGCTTAATAAATATTTCTTCCAGAAATTATGCACTGAGTTCATGTCTATGTATTTTTAAGTATTTATTTTAAAATCTGAAGGCAGTACAAAGTTTTCCCGGAATCTACTTTGGAGGTTGTATTGACCTCTAATTGTGGATTTGGCAAAAGATTTGTAGACTTTCCTGTATACAGGTGCTCTTTGTTTCCTCTTGGTGTTTTTTCCCTGTGGATTTTTGTCTTTATTAGGGATTATGTGTCAGTTTTTGTTTAGCAGTGTATTTTCATGTAGAAAGTCATAGCAGTTTCTTTTCTTTGTCATAACCTGTGCTTTCTGAGTTTGTTTTATTTCTTCCTCTTTACAATTTTTTGTTTCTTTTTATACTGAATTATCTTTGGTTTTAAAGTTCTTAATATCAGTCCTTTTTCCAGTACTGTATGAACACTTTTGATAAGAGATTGAATATATGCACCTTATTTTAAAATGGTATGTTCCATGAACTAAACAGTAATCACAAAGTTTATGAAACCTAGAGAACTGCATATTCCATTTGATCCACAAGTATAATTAGATACAACTAGAGAATAGTGAAAAGATCCTTTGCAACAGAAAGCAATTTTATTGTTTTGATAACATGGAGATGCTAAGAGTACTAAGCACTTAGTCTCAGATCAAAATGAGTGATAAACTGGAAGAATGTTTTTCAGTCAGTAAGGTGAAGATCAATAAAGATAAATGCTTATTCCTAAAATTTAGAAATGAGGAATCAAATGTTTGCGTTAAAAATAGGAAATCAATGTGAAGGCATCAGTAGTGTATAAATATATCTGGGTGTTAGAATAACCACAAATTGAAATTAATTAATGATGTGATTCTTCAGCATAAAAAATGAGCAAATAGCCCTGGGACATGCAGACAGGAATGTCATTTGCAACACATGGGAGTTGCTACTAAGCTTATTTTTCATTGACTGGGATATCATAAAGCATTTTGCCTGATCTTGGGTATTAGGCTTAAAGAAAGAAACAGATGAATTGGATGGCATCCAGAGGAGACAAACAATAATCAGCAGCAGATATTAGAAGGACAAAAGAACACTCCTTAGTACTCAGTAGGAAGGTTGAGAGGTATATATGTCAATATTATTTATTATTTATAAAAAAAGTTTATCTCCTAATGTAGGAAAGATTAGCATGAGCGATGATGGTTCTGTTTCCCAAATGATGACAAATTGAACAAAAATAATCAGCATGCTCCATAACACTGGGAATCCGGGACAAGAAAACTCTTTATATGACAGCTAAATACTTGGAAAAACTCTGGGGCATCTCTGTCTCTTGATGCTTAAAATAGGTAAGGCAAATCTGTATTAAGAATATTCAAAGGGTGTGGTGCCCTCCCCCAGAGTAAGGGGGATGCATAAGTGATGCCTCAGGTTTTAGCTTTTCTATTTCTCAGATTCTGCACTGCTTTAGTGTGTATTTCTGAGCTTCATATTGGGGGGTAGTAAGCTCACAGAGTAGGTAGACAAAACAATTCCTTCTCTAGCTGGGGACCAAGGACAAATTATCCAGATTTCAGCCCCAAGAGCATAAAAAATGGTGGACTGAAGAGAGAAAAACAAGAAGAATAGGACTTCATAACCTAAAGCTATAACTGGACAATTAACTCCAATATACTAATCGACCAAAACTTATAAAAGTGAGAGACCTCTTGGCTAGTGGTCCATTTTGAGACCATTTTGGGTTCATCTTGAGTGTAGCCCTGGCTGGGCTCTTGTACTGCCCAAATTGTATTCATTGAGTCCTTCTAATAAATCCCTACTGCATTCTTTAATTCCATCTAGGCTCTGCTCTAGGTCAGCCTTCAGAAGGCATCAAAAGTGAGCTGTGTTTGACCCTGGCTGGAGGCCAGGTAGGCAGCAAAGACTCCTACCACTGACTCCTATCACTCTCCTCCTCAACTGGACAGAGGAGAGTAAATGTAACAAAAGGCTCATGGGTTGATATAAAGACAAGAAAAGTTGTCACTCATCAATTACTGTCACAGACAAAACAGACTCAGCTTGAGGAAATTCATTTAATTTATTGCCAGTGAAAATCAGAGCAGGATAATAAAAAAATAACACAAATCTTGAAAACATCTTCTTCCCCACACCCCTCCTCCCTTCTTGGGCTATACTTTCCTCTCCCAGCAGCATAGGGAGATAGGGAATGGGAGTTCTTGTCAGTTCATCACAAGTTGTTTTTGCTAGTGTTCAAAGAGAGGAGTTCTTCCCCTGGTCCAGCAAGAATCCATCCCATGGGAGGCAGTTCTCCACTAAATTCTGCAGTGTGAGTCATTCCCACAGGCTACAGTTCTTCATGAACTGCTCCAGAGTGGGTATATTTTCATGGGTGCAGTTCTTCAAGGAGTTTGCTCCAGCATGGATTGCCCATAAGATCACAAATCCTACCAGAAAACCTGCTCTAGTGCGCGCTCCTCTCTCCACCTCTGTAGGTCCCTGACAGGAGCCTGCACCAGTGCAGGCTTCCCATGGGGTCATATCCTCCCGTCGAGCATCCTCTTGCTCTGGCATGGGTCTTTTCCACGGGCTGCAGGCAGATCTCTGCATCCCTGGGGACTTCCATGGGCTGCAGCACATGCACAGCTGCTTCACCATGGTCTGTGGAGGAATTCCTGCCTGGAACACCTCATCTCCCTCCTCTGCTGACTTTAGTATTTGCCTTGTTGTTCAACTCACATATTCTCACGCTGCTCTTCTCTGGCCACAATTACAAAAGCACAATAACTTTATTTTTTGCCTTCTTAAATGTATTATCACAGAGGCATTACCATCATTCCTGACTGTACAAGCCTTGGCCAGCAGTGGGTCCATCCTGGAGCTAGCTGGCATTGGCTCTGCTGGACATGGAGGAAGCTTCCAGTGGCCTCTCATAGAAGCCACTGCTGTAGTCCCCCTACTACCAAAACCTGGCCATGCAAGCCCAAAAAAAAGAGATTATTATTTATGGTTTTAATTTCTAATTTCTAATTTCTTGCCCATTTAAGCCAGTATGTGTTTCTGAGATGTGATAATGTAAGCTTTGAAAGCATTTTAATTGTTTTATACGACAAGGTTTTGATGAAGATATATTAACAAGTTTTACACACATATATATATTAAAATACATAAATATGCATGTAAACATATATTACAATGTGTAAATATATATTAATAAGTCTTTATTATATATGTTCGGATAGATGCGTATGTGTGTGTGTGAGTGTGCATCTGAGTTTTACAAGCAAGAGATGTTGGAAAAATAAGCCAGTTCCTGGATACAAAACCATCTCTTCAAAACTGAAATAAAACACTACATGGTGAAAATAGTTGCTGAGTTTAATTTTTTATGCTAATTTAATATACAGTTTGAGAAACAATGGAAAGTTTTTTGGTTTTGTTTTTTTTTTTTTACCTGTGGGACAGTAGAAGCTGCTAGCAAGGCTGGAGGTATTCAAGCTCTGTGGGATGAAAAGAGACAGCTAATTATCTCCTGTGGAACATGGATAAGTTATCTAGAGAGAAGATGTGAGTGTGATAATAATGTGTCATTGTTAGATCCGTGATTTTTAGTATCTGGAAAAGCTATAAGTTTTTGTCCCAAAGCTTATCTTTTCAAATTATTTTGTATGTCTCTGTTGAGAAAGAGGTTGAATGATCAGAAATGTAAGCAATGTTTTGAGAAAACTGCTCTTCCATTAAGTGGATGTCTTGTCTTTTACTGTTTCATATGTGAGTTCTGCTGGTACAGGAAGGTCTCTTCACTTTGCCCTACATAATTTCATACCAGTGTTTGTGCACAGGATCCATGCATTTGATGGCTCTGTTATGTGAGATATTTATGCCAGTTGTGAAAGGGCTCATTTTCTATTTTTCATTCTGGTGAAGATGTGTTTACTGTAGCATATGTTGATGGCAATTTTGATTATAAGTATGCTAGGGTGGAGGGTTGTTTTAAAATTAGGCAGATGAGAGGAGGTTTGGGTTCCCAATTTGTTCTTCAGTTACACTGAACCTTTTGCACTGAAGTAATTCTTTCCATTTTCGAAAATTAGAACACAGGTTCTTAAGTACACAATCTTTAAATCAAGATTGGTTGTTATTGAAAGTACTAATGCATTGTGACTATTCCAGGAGTTTAGTAACAGAAGTGGTTTAATCCTCCTCGTCTTCTGAAATAATGTTTTTTACAATAGTAAATATTAGCTTTTGCACATATTTTAATAAAGCAAAAATAAAACCAATCCTAGCCTAAAAATATATATAAAATAAAGTAAATTTCTAAGTATTGATTTCAAAATGTAGTTATAATCTGTTGCAGGAGGTATTTCATGTATTGATTAAGAACCTTTGGTCTGAGGATCATAAAAGTTTTGATTATTTGCTCTTCTAGTCATAATAAATGGAAAAGTCTGGCTAAATGGCAGAAGGATATTGCTTTCAAAATAGTATAAGTCACTATAATGTTAATAGGAGAAAGACACTATACAAATATGATGGGTCCTGTAATAGCATTCTGTATGAACATTGGAAAATGATTGTCAGTTCTGAGAGTAGGTGTGTAGCTGTGCTGCCAGCAGCATGTCTGGAAACAAAGGATGGAGAGAGAGGAGAAAGAGTAGCTCTGTATGCTCCACTGCAAGGACAAGAGCTGGCACTGTCAGCTGTAAAAGCTACAGAAGCTCTGCTTTGGCCAAAGGGCCCTCTTGGATTTCCTAATGGAATACCACTTTGAGACAAAAGAAAGACTTTGTGTCCTAAACCAGTGCTTGTAGTCATCACTGCATATAAAAAGCAGTCTCTGCTTTATCTAGACAGGACTGGCTTTTATGAAAACCTTGAAGTGGGCAAACAACCTCCTGTGATATTTTCTAGAGAAATTACAACTGTCATTTATATTGCCATAACTCAAAGGAAAGCTTATATGACACAGGCTAGATTTAAGTACAAGATTAAGAAGCTTAGGTAAGCATGTAGGCTTTTTTGTTATTTTAAACTAATTTGCTGTAATGTTTTGTCTGATTTAGCAAAAAAAAGCTTCTCGATTCACTTGCTGACTGGTTTTAAAAAGTCTACTTGTCTATGTCATGACCACCTGAAGGAGAGAAGGGTTTGCATTTAAGCTTTTATGGTAATACGTGCTTTGATAGACAAGTTAAAGTAAATGAGTCTGCATCCTTGTAAAATGTTATAGCTCTCAGGTATTAAAAGGCTTATTTTGGAAGTTACTGTTTATTGCATCAAAACCGGTGGTGCAGAACACAGACCAGTCACACCAGTGCGGTATTCCAGCTATGCTAGCAACTTACTTGGCATTTTAGCTTAAAACATCAAAAAAAAGGCAGGCTTACATTAAGGTATGTTGTGGTCTGGAAGGGTATGCATGTCCACAGACATTCTGAGTTTTCTGTGGCCAGTGTACCTGCTGGCATAGCAGGCTGGGTGCAATCCTGTACTGCCCCAGGAACATTTCTGAGTGTTTTAATGTGAAAACTGTAAAAACTGGTTTAAGGGTGAGTAAGGCAGTTACTTGTCTGCACAGCCACATGCAATTTAAATGTGATGCTAAGCACATTTTAAAGACAAGCTTAAGTATGACGTCCACACTACTTCTGCACTCAGGTAGGCTATTGAATTTTGGGTATTGTAACCACTAGTTCATACTCCAAATAATCTTGTTGGAATTAGACAGACATTTGGGGTATGATCAAGGAATTCAGGGAAAAATGTCCTACTAACATGTTAATCAACCATTTGAGGAGGTCTTCCTATGCCACAGAATGGCCTGCTGAGAGTAGGTGTTTTACCATCTTTGTCACAGGTACTGTTGGATGAGTACAAACAACACTGGCAATGCAGCTTAGCAGCACCAGATGTACCTCTACAATGAAAAGAAACCTTAAGAATTAAAGATTTGAAAAACAGAAATGGAGGGAGGGGAGCAGAGCCCTGAAATGCTAACATAGAGAATAAAAATAGCACTGCATTTCTTACCAATTAACAGTTTTGGTGGAAGTTTACTCTGCAGTTATGTGGTTATGCCTCTTTCATGAGTTTCCATTTCTGAGAACTGGTTTTAAGGCATTGTGTTTATTTATAGTATTGTGCATAAACATTGCAATTTTTTTCAGATTTTATACATAGTGGTGTTGAATTTGTGGTTTTGCACATCATAGGTATACATGAGACAAATCTGTGTGTAAATCACATGCTGTGCATATGACAGCTAAACTCCTGATTGTGAAATTTATGAAAGTGCAGGAAGAATGGCTGACTTAGCCTGTGTTGTACCATGACTCACAGGAGTCTTCCCATTTGCCTTAGTGTATGTCTGTAGGGAGAGGATGCTGGCTGCATCTTCTGAATTACAGAGCCAAGTATTGGAAGAGAGGATCTTTTCTAGAGCTGCTCATGCCTGTGAGTCTTTAGAGACAACTGTTTAAAAAGCAAAACAAAACAAAAAATACTGGCAGCATTAAATGTAAGGACTCAGAAAGGAAATTGCCTAGTGTTCACTTTGATAATAAGCGCCATCAATTTTGGATGTTCGCAGGATTATGTTCTGTGTCTCTACAATTAAAGAGAAAATAAGAAAAAGCCTCAGAGAACATTAACATAATTGTCATAGTGCAAAAGCTTTGCATGAAGTCTATTAGTATTTTCCTATCTGTTAATTAGCAAAGGAACAGGTTCTACAAGATTTCTTAGATAAGCGCTGCATTTCAAAACCTATATTTGCAGAAATAAGACCAGAGGCTCTCCAGCTTATGAAAAGAAACAAACTCCTTGAATTTTCTGTAGAATAACTACATGAATGAAAGTTATTAATGAAAGATAACACATTGATTTGAGAGACACAAAAAGAGGCAACTGGAAAGATGATCATCTTAGAATCATAAAATCATAGAATCATTTAGTTTGGATATAAATTCTGAGATCATCGAGTTTAACCATGAACCTACCACTGCTAAGTCCGCAGTCAAACCATGTTCTTAAGCCCTACATCAGCATGTCTGTTAAATACCTCCAGGAATGCTGACTCAACCACTTTCCTATGCAGCTTCTTCCAGTGCTTGACAGCTCTTTCAGTGAAGAAATTTTTACCAATATCCAATTTTCACACAGTCATTCCCAGCACACTTGAGGCCATTTCCTCTTGTCCTATTTCTTCTGACTTGGGAAAAGATAACCCTTGGCTACAACCTCTTTTCAGGTAGCTGTAGAGTGATAAGGTCTCCCCTGAGCCTCCTTTTGTCCAGGCTGAGCAACCCCAACTCCCTCAGTTGCTCCTTATAAGACCTGTGCTCCAGACCCTTCACCAGCTCTGTTGCTTTTTATGGAAATGCTCCAGCACCTCAATGTCTTGCTCTAAGGGGCTCAGAACTGAACCCAGCACTCAAGGTGTGCCTTCACCATATCAAGTAAAGGGGGACAATCACTGCCCTGGTCCTGCTGGTTACACTTGTTCTGATACAGGCCAGGATGCCACTGGCCATTTGATCACCTAGGCACACACCGGCTCAGTTGGTGTCAACCAGCACCCCCAGATCCTTTTCTGCCAGGCAGCTTTCCAGCCATTCTGCTCCCAGCCTGCAGCATTCCATGGGGTTGTCATGACCCAAGCACAGGATCTGGCACTTGGCCTTGTTGAAACTCATCCAGTTCTTCTTGGCATTGATTCAGTCTGTCCAGGTCCCTCTGCAGAGCCTTCCTACCCCACAGCAGATCAATATTCCTGCCCATCTTAGTGTCATCTGTAAAATGACTGATTTGATCCCCTTGTCCAGATCATGATACACATGAGATACAAAGACCTCTCAAATCTTATGCTTAAACTAATTTTGAGTACTCATATAGCTGCTATTGATAAAATTATAACCACAGCAGCAGGCAGCTTGGCTTCCACCAGACACAAAAATATATCTGCACCTAAAAGCTTTTAAGCCTGAACTTGACTTCCCCTTATCTGTCACACTATATTTTTGAGTTTGGTAGTATCAACACTGCCTGATTCTGTCTACAGGAACTGTAATGTCTCAGGGACTGTTATAGCTGGATGCTGCAGTGTCCAAAATAAATGAAGACACAGACGGTACTAATTTGAAAATATACTCCCCAATGGGTCATTTTCTAATCTGCAAACTGAGGCTGTGTTTTAGGCCTGTCTGAAAAATACCTATCGGTACTATAACATTGTCACATGTAACCTATCTTTGGCTATACTCCCTCTATTTACACAACTGAAGATCAGTACATGTGAGTATTTTGATAGGTTTTTTTTTTTTTGGTGTAATTTTGTTGATGTCTGAAATATTTTTATTTACATTACAAAACCAAACATTACGATCCATTTGGGAGAGAGAGATAGTAAATATAGAGAGATGTCAGCATGCATTGTTGGCTTGAACACCCCAGTACAGTGTCATTAAATCTCATTCTGGTTGGGGATGATTCCCATTCAGCTGTTGTGCAGTGCAGTCAGAATGAGTTCAGTGTCTGTCCACATCTGTGCAGATATTCAAATTGCCAAAAAGAGTGAAAGAAAAGGAAGGCAAAGGAGGAAGAGGGACATATGCTGAAGGTTACAGACTGAATTATCGTTGAAGCTACTGTATTAGTTTAGTCCTTTTCCAGGGATTGCCTTCTACTGCCTTTTAACACTCCTTTACACAAAACTCAGTCATGGGATACCATAGGGATGGTTAGGTCTTTGATTGCTGTATTCTGTTATGCAACTGTTTTGCACTCACTCTTTGCTAGAACCTCTAGGTTTTTTATTGCTGTGTTGGAGTTACTTTGTGAGACAAAATCACTTGCAAATCAGCCTTATAGCTGTATTTGATTTTACTTTTCTAATTTTAATATCCTAATGTTGCCCAGGTTTGTTTACTGCTTAATATAATTTTCTTGAATAATTTTGACAGTATCATCCAAAAATTGTCATAATTTTGAAGATTTTTTTTTGTTTTTTTTTTTTTTTTTTACTCATTCAGATAGTATATTTTTCCCAGAGAAAGTTCTTAAAAAGTCATCTTTAAATAAAAATGGCTACTCTTTTCAAGTCTGCAAAGTATAGACTGTGTTGCTATGTGCATGTTTATTGCATAGGTAATACAATGTTGGTCTAGTAAATCCTAGTAAGTCTAATCAAATAAATGTAATAATTTACTATATGCTTACTTCTGAACAGCAAAATTCTTGAATTAATAGTAGAAAATGTATGCATATTAGTACATACATATTTCTCTAAAATCATACTTCTGCTCAAACTCAGATATTAAATTTTATTCCTGAATATTAGGATTTATTTTGTAATGCCATACTGCTAGTGCCAGTCTTGGAATCAAATCTTTTTGCGCTGTGCAAAAACAGGACAAAAAAAAAAGAACTCCTTCCCCAAAGATCCGACAATCTCAGCTCTGAGCAGCGAGACAAGAAGAGTTGAAGGAGGCAGGATGGTGTTACAGCACATTCTCATCTTACCCTCTCTTGTTGAAAAGAAGGGTACTTTGCTGAAAGAAGGAAGGTATCTCTTACAGGAATAGATGGTAAAAAATTTGGAAAAATCCTCCAGAATTTCACGCACATGGCAGGTCTGAAACAGATTCTAAATACATCCTTTTGTATTTAGGATGTATTTCTAAATACATAATTCGCTCTTGACTAATTCATCAGATGATTTGAGAAGCAACAGTAGGTATTTCTGTTGAGCGTTGTTTAACATTAACAAAAGAAAGAGAGGGCACTCTAGCAAGACGGTTTTAAGCCTATGTTTCGAGGAGCATAATAAAGTTTTGGAAGGAAAACTCCTGACAGCTGTTGTGAGAGGCAGCAAGGTGTATGTTTGAATGTTTGAGCTTGTTTAAGGCATGTAAAACAGCCAGAGTTCCTATTCTAATTTGAAAACATGGTCTTACCTTCACTTTGAGGTGCCTGATATTTGCAAAGTAGACTGTGAAAAGTTGCAGTAGGTGCTCTGGAATGTTTAGGAGGGCTTTAATGGGCTAGGAGATACTTTGTTCTGAGACAGACAGCATGTGGCCTCCTCTGTGCTTTCTGAAGTCAGTATAATTATTTCCACCTGAATAAGGTAGACTGAGGTTGGATTACCTTGAGGAAACAAGGTACACAGAAATTTATATGGTTTGATTACAATATATAATTATTTTCTCTCTTCATTTCTGGTTTCTATATTTTATCTGTGGAGTTTTGGGTTTTGCTTGCATGTTTTTTTTCTGGTTGTTGTTTGGTTGTTGTGTTTTGTTGTTTTTTGGTTTTTTTTTTTTGCTGTTTTGGATTTTTTATTATTGTGTGGTCCATATGTCATTTATTTTACTAAATTATTTTATTGAGTGTTGCTAGAATATTGGATGTAGTTTAATGTCCATGTTAACCCTTTGCCTTCATTTTTTTTTACCACCTCAAATTATCATAGAAACAGAAAAGTCAAATCTTTTTGCCAGTCTGAATGGCTGCCAGAGCTGCTTCCCAGGTGCTCTAGGAGTCTTGTTGCCTAGAAAAAGTAGTGTTAGTGTCCGTGTTGTTGGCCAAGGGCTGGTTGCTGCAAGAGCTGGCCAGATATGCAGGTAGGTGATTCAGGAAGGGAATCAGCTGTGTCTTAGTTCAACATGCATTTGCTGAGGAGGCAAACAGTCTTCTTGGAGGTCTGGCTGCCCTTCATCCTTACTGAGCCAGAAACCTTAGGAGCTCTGCTCCATATCAGTACTTTTGGCAGCCTTGTGCAGAAAGAGGAAACACTGGACAGACAGACCAGCTGCCACAGCTACTGGTGGAAATAATCCAGGTACTGTCCTTAGATTTTAAAATATAAATAGATTTTTTTTTTTTTTTAAAGTTTTGCTTATATTGGACCATTATTCTTTTCTGGGAAAAGGCTTACACAAAAAAATCAATGGACATTTCCAGTTAAAATAAGGCCTCAAAGAAAGTAATTGTCATCTCTCTTTAGAATATGGAGATCTTCCCATATGGTGTAGTGCTGCATTTGGAGAGGAAATTAATGAAGATTTGATATAATGTTTTCTTTTTTTTTTTGCAACCACTTCTCTTTATTTCATGATCACTCTAAATTATTTTATTTCTCTTATGTTCTACTTGTATGTCCAGTGGAGATACAATCTTATGTTAAGAATAAGGAATGCATCTTTATTTTACCTTATTTTCCTTCAGTAGAACACCTCCCTGAGGTGCAAATACACTAAGACAGACTAAAAATTCCACGTTCTCTTTTTTTGGGGTCTTTTTTTGGGTGGGTGGGGGGGGGTTATTTGTTTTGGTTTAGTGGTGGGGTTTTGTTTGTTTGTTTGTTTGTTTTTTTCCTTTACAGATTCAGAGTTCATGGAAATCACTAGTTACAACACAAAGGGATTAAATGTGTTTTCAGTTTCCTAAGGTCGTATTCTTGCCTTGAGTATAGAAAAATGCCTGATTTATTAAATTGAGCATTCCAAATGTAAGTATAAGTAGGAAAATGGGTTTTATATCTTACAGTACTCTAGGATCTCTCTGGGTTCCCATTTTTTTTGTTAGAAATTCCAAAATTGTTTGAATGTCGAAGTATCATGATTTTTTAAATAACTTCAGAAAGGTTTCATGGTTTTAGATTGATCTTTTGAAAGTAAAAAAACCCTCAGCATTAAATATTTTCTAAAGAGCAGCACATAACTCTTATCTGACATACTGATTCAAGTCATTAAGACTTTATGTTAACAGAACTACTTTTTGCTGATATTTTCATATAATGTCTATATATAAAGAATAGAAATAAGGTAGGACATCCTACAGTATTGAAGATGAAATGAATAATCACCAATCACAGAATCATAGAATTGTTAAGATTGAAAAAGACTTTTTCAAGTCTAACCGTCAACCCAGCACCACCACAATGTTCACCATGATTTATTAAAAAAATACGGATATTGATCTAGTATCGATATCCAACTGTGACGGACAAAAACTCTCTAACAGTTTAAAGTTAGAAAGTGTATGTTTATTCGACGCCGGGCAGTGTGCGGGATAGCTCCCAAATACACACCCCACCTTTCAGGTGATTACAGAGTCTTTTTATCCATACAAGTATTGAATACACAAAATACAAATACATATTCATAATTTTGGTACATCCCATTCCCCGCTTCGTATGCTAATCACTCCAAAAGCTATTAAGCATGCATAGTTTGTCCCTTGAAATGGGTCGGTGGTCCATTTCATGGGGAGGGGTCCCAAAATGAGGAAGTAAATGAAGTCTTCCTCGTTCTGACCTTTCTACCTTTTCAATGCAAGTATGACAAATGAACTCTTGGTAGAACTCCCATTCCTTGTCTTCAATTGGTTTGGGAACAGAGGAGGCCAAAATTGTCCTATGTTCCTAAAAGCTATTTGTCAGTTTCTATATTCTTCATTATAAACCCAGCTAACTAAACATTGTGCTGACAAGCAATCAATTATTAGTTAACTACTAACTCCTAACTTCATCAAGGCCTACTCATTTTTTATTATTTTAATTAACTCTAGTAAGGCTTATTTCTAACTAAAATCTTAGCTCTTCAAAAATCTCTAAATGCCTTAAAGTTTACGTTTCAACCATGTCCTCAAGTTCCAGTGAGTGATTTTGAAAAAATTTACCTAATTATTTTATATTTGGAGTTGAAATGTTTTGAATTTCCAATGGAGTAGGTAATCTTAAACAGGTAGTCTTTTGACATGAGTAGCAAGATATAATAAGCCAGTAAGACTCAAATATTTCTTCTAATCAACTAATCAAATGACATTTTATTAAACTAATAAATGCTGTCCTTAGATAACAGAAAAAAAAAGTTTCTTAGGAATGTTCCACATGTCTCAATGAAATTCATTGGCAGGTTTTAAATCTGGCTATGAGTGTTCACATACTACAAGTCACTGCATAGTTCTATGTGTTCCATAAATAGTATGAATATTTTTAAATGGCACATGTGTGGATTTGGAAGAAAAACTGAGCTGTCACTAACAGAAAATTTATGCTGGCAACTGTGATAAAGTATCACATTTAAAAGGATTTGTGGGGACGTTGTTTTGTTATTTTGACTTAGAGATTGTGTGACGATGAGAACCATTGAAGCATATTGCACTGATTAAATGTAGTATTTGTCTCAAATGTCACAAAACATATGGAATACCAGGAACATTCATCACTGTTTGAAAGGACTGTCTAAAGCCTTGATAGCCTAGTCCAACAAGAGTGCTAGTAAAATATGAGTGTAAAGAAGATCTGGTAGCATGAAAACAAGTGAAATAATGTTAGAAGCAAGAGAGTTAGATTGCTACAAAATTAGAGCTCCTTCTTCCTCCTGCATATCGTCCTCCTTCTCTTCTGAAGGCATAACTAAGACTGCAGTTAGGAAAAGCCATACCAGTGCTATTAGGCTTACCCTAGCAATAAACTGATTTTTAAAATGTCTGTAACATAGTCTTAAGGGGGAGGAGAAGGTGGCTTCCTGGAATCAATCTACTAATCTAAATAGGTTGTTCACTCACTTGCATATTTTAAATGCATTTTATACAGATTGGAAATTGAGAATTGTCAAATGTTTGAAGTCCTTAAAAGAGTCAGTTTCTTTAAAGTGTCCTTATTCCTCTTCCTTATAGTATCCCACATCGAAGCTTCATGTAGCTTCATGATATAAAGGCAAACCTAATTTACCATTCTGGGAGACAGATCTAGATTACTGTTTAATGTAAAAAATAACTTTTATCAAAGAGAGAAAAAAGTATGAGAAAATCTTACTGTTACAAGATATTATATGAAGAATTTAAAAAATAATATAACTAGCAAATTTCAGTGCTTACTCACATCATGTTTCTCAGAGTTATCTGACTAAGAAGCAGGGCTCTATCCAGACATTAGGTGTTGCACAGGAGTGCTACAGCTCCAAGTATCCTCCCATACACTTCCTCCTTCTTACCCCAGCTTTTATTGCTGAACACAAATGCTATGTGGTCTGGAACATCCCTTTGGTAAGTTGGGGTTGGCTGTACTGGCTGTGTCCCCTCCCAGCTTCTTTGCAGCCCCAGCCTCCTTGCTGGCAGGGCAGCCTGAGTAGCAGAGAAGGCCCTGATGCTGCCTATGCCCTGCTCAACAATTACTAAATCATCCTTGTGTTATCAACACTGTTCTTTACAAATTTAAAACACATCCCTGTACCAGCAACTATGATGAAATTTCAAGTGACCCAGCCAAAGTCAGTATGGCTCTTACTTAATCTCTAAGATTTAAAGATTAAAACTTCCATGCAGATGCACTCTTCAACAGAAATCTGTCTCTTTAATAATTCCCCTAGTACTATTTTGATTGTGGTATTCAGGTGTAATTGATTTTTTTTTTTTTTTTATTCCATGAGACAGTACTACCTTATCTTTTTGTGGTGAAGTTTTTATTGAAAAAAACTCTTCAGACTAAGTAGTCTTAGCTTTAGTATACACAAAGAAGAAAAAATGCATTTTGATTACTAAACATCAGGGATAAAAGGAAACATACTGCATGTCAGTTGCATAACAAACATAAATAAGTAGTAAGAATACCTGTAGCTTTAAGACATGTAATTCAGGTGGAAACCAAGCACTTTTATAAGTTAAAATTATGTTATGATCAAGAATAAGACATAATTGCCTATTTTGGTTTCTCGTATTATGTAGGTATAGCACAGAGCTTTTTATATTCACTTATGAAGTGTTCTAAGTTTAAATTACAGTTCAAAAATTTTTCATAAAAGGAGAAAAGTGCATTTTGAATTAAAATAATTTCTAACTCCACTGTATTTATTGACTCCATTTTAACATGCAATTAAAAAAAAAAAATGTTGTGCATAGGTAATGGATGCCTCTTTAATTTTCCCACAGTGAAACCAATTTTCTCCCTTCTTTTCCCAGAACTATATCTCTAAATTTTTCTGTATCAGGAAAAAGCTAATGTTTTTTTGAGTTATGGAGGAGTAGAAGTCAGAAAACAGTGTTTTACATAATTGTTAAACAATGTAGGAAAAAAAAATCACCAACTACATATCTGTGTTAGATATGTATGACATTATTTGAAGATCTAGACATAATTCTTGAATATTTACAGGTTCAAAGTATTGTTATGATTTATGTAGCATGAATTATTGTTATCTGCACTTTGAATAAATGAAAGCACCAAGTGATACAATTATTATTTTGAGCCTTATGATCAGGTCTTGTCTATACACTGAACCTGTTGCAATATAGGCTGGCATATGAAATTTAAACATGGTGAGTATTCCATGCTGTCTTCAGTTAAACTAAAGTGAACTAAATTACCTGAACATAGAAATTTTTGGACTAATGGAATAAGAGTGTCTGTAGGAGAAGCTATTATAGGTTGTTTTCCCTGGGTAGATATGCTCAGAGCCAGTGGAGGAGCTGGGTTGAATCTGGGTCATCTGACTCCTGCTTGAATAGCCAGTTCTCCCCACTAAAAGCCTCATCTAGTGGAATTATGTGGTGATGTTTTCTACATTTTCACTGTGTTGTTAAAGATTATTATGGGATATCTGTTGTTATGATTTTATAGTGTCCTACTGAGGCATCTACTCAGTGAATAAGTTGCAGTTTCTAAAAAACAAATTAGAGTCCCACTGTTGTTTTGTGCTTTTAGTAATACATGTTCTATATTTTCATTGTTTGACATAGGCAAAGAACTTTTTTTTTTTTTTTTTTTTTTTTTTTCCCAAGCATCTATATTGTCTTTTGGAGTAAAATAAATCACTTTATTGTTTCCTTTTTGAAAGCTGGATAACAATCCTATTTTGTGGCAGTTCAGGACTGAACAGATGATGTAGACTTCAGGAGACAAACTACACTTGTGAAATCCATAGCTAGGTCATGTAGATCTTGTTACAGATTTTAGACATGACAGTTTACCAGGTAAATAAAAAAAAAACCAAAAACAAACAGTAATGTAAAAATCACAGTTGACTATTAGTGGATACCAGTTTCAAGGTAGAAAATAGATTCTGGTAGCTAAATAAGAAACCTACATCACAGTGTCTTGATTTATTGTATGTTTTTCGGGAAAAAATAGACTTTGAATAAGGTCTAAAGGAAACTGATAACTACCTGCCCAGCCTGCCCGTACTGTCTGCAAGAAGCCTGTAGGAAATTATAAACACAGCTGGTTTGTCTGGAATTCCTATTCTCCCTGGAGATCAAGATCCTTTTCCATATTATCACCGTATGTTCAGGATGGCACCTTCCTCCATTTGCCATCTGCAACCTGATAGGTACAACAGAGCTTCTGCAACCCAAATCAATTCTTATTGTTGCTCTTAACTGGAAGGAGATGTGGATGTATGTTAGTGTGAGATGGTGAGTGATACCTACATTTTCTGTCTTGAAGATTATGGCTTTTCCATATGAGCTTCTTTCTCACCTTGAGGGGGTTCGGTTGCAGCTCTGGGGATGGAGGCTGGCACCTGGGTGTCCTGTGTGCTGTGGTGGGCAGCCAGCGCCTGTGCAGCTCTGCAAAGGCACTTGTTCCTCTGCACAGCCAGGAACTGCCATGTTGAGGAGCAAAGAGGGTGAGAAGCATCATGAGTCAGTGTCTGCTGATTAAGGTTTTCACCCGGGCTGTGGGAAGTCTGGCTTGAATTCCTCTTCTAGCAGTTAGAGCTAAGGTGTAGTCTGTGAAGGAATTAATTTAAGGATAGAAACATCCTGACTGAAGCAGTGGTAGAAAAAAAGGAGAAAACTCTAGGTGTCCATAGGTTATGGGATAATGATAGAGTAAAAATCTTGCATGCCCAGAGAGCACTAAAAATAAGATGCTGAGCCAAATAGATACAGCCTTTTGACATATACAATTGGGCACCAAATTCATGACCTAATACATATTCAAAATAGACTAGAGTCCACAAAAGTGTGAAATAGGTTATAGAGAGTAGTATAGCATGTCACTTGGGTGAGAAATTTAGGTTTTGGGATTTTTAGTATGTTGCAGGTGGGAACAAGATAGAGGTTTTAGGGCAGAGGCAGGTTGTTGCTCTTTGCCTTCTTCCTTCTTCTTCATGGGTTTGGGTGATGTCTTGTAATTGGGCAGAAAAGTCTGCATTGCGGGCTTTGAGGGATCAGTTATTGGGTTAAAAGGGAAAATAATTTAGGTGTCATTTCTTAATTGGACAGCTTGGTCTTAGAAGACCTTGTAACAAGAGATTGTTGGCCATTTCTGTGGTGCTTTTCCAGCACGCAGAGGCTGGTATAGACAACATGCAAAACTTTAGATAACAATAAACAAGAAGCTGAAGACCAAAAAAGTTCTGTGCTTCTCCTTTTCCTGACACAGAAGTGCTCCAGGAGAGTTTTCCCCCAACAGGGGAACCTCCAGGCAGGGGCCCAACATGAGGCCCAGAAACCAATAGAGATCTCTGGGTCATGTTCCACTGTTTGAGTTTTTGCAGGATAATTTTTTTCCTCCTTGTATCTAATTGGAGCTTTCCAAGTCCATTGACTCTTGCTCTGCACACTTTGTTTTCTCTATCCTCCAACTCATTGGAGACTCATTGGACTCCTCCAACAGTTCCAGACTCCTGAGCCTCCCCTTGGTCAGGCTGAACAGACGCAGCTCCCAGCCTCTCCTGTGTGTCCTGTGTTCCATCTCCATGACCAGCTTGGTGACTCCCAGCAGATTCATTCCAGTACATCTATTTCTTTGTTGTACCAGGGAGCTCAAAACTGGGTTCAGCACACCAGATGGAGTCTCACAAATGGTAAATAGGCTGGAAGGATCATTTCCTTATCTCTGATGGTTATACTCATACTAATAGCCCAGGAGGCTGTTTGCCTTCTTTGCTCCAAGGGTACACTGCTGACTCATGTTCATTTAGCAGGACCCCACATCTTTGTATACAAAGTTCTTTCTGGGCAATCAGCCCTTCATCTGTAATACTGTAATTATTTCTGCCTAAGTAAATGACATTTGCCTAGGACTTGTCTAAACCTATCAAGGAATTGCAGAATTGTTTGGGTTGGACACCTTTAGAGGCATTGTAATCCAGTCCCCATGCAAGGAGCAGGCATCAGGTTTTCAGAGGCCTGTCCAAACTGACCTTAAATGCTTCCAGGGTTGGGGCCTATACCACCTCTTTGGGCAACATGTTTCAGTCTTTCACTATCTTCACCATAAAAAAATTCTTCCTCATGTCTGAATCTACCATCCTTTAGTTTGAAACCATTAACCCTTGTCCTATTGACAAAATGCCCTACAAAGATCTGTGCCCATCTTTCTTATAAGCCTTTTTAAAGTGTTGAACATCCACAGTAAGATCTCCCCAGAGCCTTCTCTTCTAAAGGCTGAATAACCCCAATTCTCTCAGCTTGTCTTCATAGGAAAAGTGCAGCAGCCCTCCTACCATTTTTGTGACCCTTCTGTGGACTCCAGCAAGTCCATCTATTTCTTGTTCTGAGGACTCCAGCAATGGATGCAGCACTCCAGGAAAGCTGTTGTGAGAGCAGAGTAGAGGAGCAGAATCACCTCCCTTGACCTCCTGGCCACATTTCTTCTGATGCAGTCCAGGGTAAGATTGGCTCTCTGGGCTGCAAGTGCACATTGCCATGTCATGTCCAACTTTTCATCCATAAGCACTACCAAGTCCTTCTCAGCAGGGCTGCTCTCAGTTCCTCCTTCCTCCAGCCTGTATTGATACCAGAGGCTGCCCTGAGCCAGGTGCAGCACCTTGTTCTTGGCCTTGTTGAACTTCGTGAGATTCTCATGGGCCCACTTCTCCAGCTTGTAGAGCAGCATGTGATATTTAGAAGTAATGCTGCTGACGGATAAACCTGTTTGTATATTAAAAACTTACCTGTACTAACTTGTTTTTATATAGTAAATGATAGCACAAAGAATATTCTCTGGACATTGTTTGCAAAGAAAATGAGGTTAATTGCCTGTTTGTGCTTCTATGTTTGTTGCACTCATTAAAGCTAAAATATTCAATAGGTAATAAATTGGTAGTGCTCTATCAGAATGTTATTTTGAGGATAGGTTCACAGGGACAGTTTTCTGGTCCCAGTGGCAGTAGTTTTCCAGAAAAAAGTAATGTTTTCGGGCTCAGAAAACAACAACTTGGAATTAAAATGAATTGAAAACTTTACAAGTATTTGGTTGACAGAATTAGGGTAGTCTTCAAATACCTGTTTTCCCTAACAGCTTGTTTTGTTTGAAAAGAAAAGGAAATAAAAAGACATTTTATTATCTTAGACTTACAAAGAAAATGGACATTTTTCATGACAGCCGTTCTGAAAGACTGCTGTTTAGATCAAGTGCGATCAAAAATAATTTTACTTTGGTTCTTTATTGACTTAGATGACAGAGGTTTGTTTTTGTCTCTTGCTTAGTAAACTGAAGCAGTTGAAAACCACATTGCATTTGATTTTGAATAAGCTTGTTTCTTAAGTAGCCTGAGAAGCTTAGAATTACCTTCTTCATGATAGATTTTTACAAATTGTGTTCTGGGTACCCATTTCTAGTAATACAATTGGTTACCATATAGCAACGCAAAAGATGACTTACATGTTCTTGTAATATGCACATTAAATAGTAAAAAAAAAAATTAGATTTTTTTATTGGAATATCTCTGTTCAATTCAGGAGATAAATTCTAAAATAGTGGAATAACTAAGGTATGAATCAAGGTATATTTCAATGCAGACTGATAAAGTGGTGTTATGGAGTTGCATTGCACATTAGAGTCTTCTTTAAGAGGTGATCTAGAAATACAGCTAGGCAGGAAAGTTGCTACATGAGACCTTTTTGTATGATTCCAGTTTCAGTTTTAAAATACGCCAGTCAAATGTTTGTAAAATTTACACTTTCCTACTATAAAGTAAATTTTCATAGCCCAATTGGCTTACACTATTTGCCTCCTGATAAATCTTTCGATATGGGAAAGACTAAGGTCACTCACTGAATTTTACATAGATCTGTACAATTTTACATAGATCTGTACAATAGTGATACAATTCTAAATGTATTTGGCCAGCAAAGCTGGGAATAAGGAGGTAATTGTTCACTGCCTGGTACTATGGGGAAGGCCAGGAGAGCACTGAGAAAGGTTGGCTCTCCTCAGGTCTTTTGTGTGCATCTCATGGTTGGAAAACAAATTATTTCTCTGCATGGGTGTGGATTTTCATCAATTTAGCTGTTTATTGGTGTGTTTTCCATGGGTTTTGGTGTTTTTCATAATCGTGGACCAAAAATGCTACATCACTGTTCACTGCAGGATGAACAACTTGTGTAATCATAGCTTTGATTATTCAGTAGATTCATTGAATGACTTCCTAGCCCTGCTGAGCCTTGTTTTGCAGAATGTTCCTTAGGTCAGTTCTGCTGCAAGCTGCAAGCACACAGCCTGTATATGCAGTACATGAAGGCAATTACAGGGGCCAATATTTTAAGTCACTGTGTGATTTTTTGTTATCTCATTGTTTTATGTAGTTCCTCATAAAGAAGGTGTCCTTACTGTTTTCACAAGCTTGTAACCTTTTAAAATGCTTTGCTTTATTATTGAACATATTAGTTGATCTTTCTTCCTAAGGTTTTCTGGGTTAAGCTACAGTTAATTCTTGAATTGTTTAAAAATATTTTTTTATTTTCTTACCCAATGAAGGAAAGTGTGTGCTTGTGTCTGCATGTGTGTATGCCTGCAGGTTTGTGTGCTAAAAAGAGGAGCAAAATGTCTGGTTTCTATCACAAACTGATATGGGATTTTTCTTTTCTAGATTAAAAAAAAAAATGGTTTCAAGCAGTTAATAGTCACTCCTGGGGATTCTTGGCAAATACTTACAATACTTTAGGCTGTATCTTCCCATGAAAATCAGTGTTTCCGTGATGAATATCCTATCTCAGTTTGAAAATTATGTAGTTGAGTAGATCAGGCATAATTGTTTCTCTCCTCTTAACTGAGGTTGGTGCAACTATTCATATACTTCACAGCTTTCACTTTTTCTGTGCTGATCCCTAGGAGAGCTTCACATTGTAATATTTCACTGGGAAAATAGCTTTATTTTGCAGGCAGGGCCTAACCACTATGAGTATTTTTTTCTCAGTATTCTGCTTATGACAGGGAAACTTTTTGTGAAATTTTAGCTTCTGGATGACAGGACTAGCACATTTTTACTAATCCTTGCAGAGTAGTAGAAGAATGATGTTTACAGGATGTTGAATCATTTAAATCTTTGCATATGTTTGAGAATTGTTTCATCCTACGGCACTGGCTACATTCTGAACTTGTGAGAAAACCAAAATATGGTCCGAGTAGGCCAGATTTGGGAAACCAAAGTATCAGCAGAAAGGAGAAATCTCCTTTCTTCAGTTTCATTTCCCTTTGACAAGACGTGGAATTGGAAGGTGAATCATACATGTTTTAATGTTTCTGCCATTAGGCAAAGGGAATTTATCAGTTTCTTCTTATAGTAAGTAGAGGAGAAAATTAACATAGAGGTAATACAACGGTAAGAGAAAAAATCCATTTCCTGTTATTTAAGATCTTTGCTGCACTTAGAGGCATTCAAGAGATAGGTCTAAAGGAAGAATGATATTTTTTGGATACACATGTAAACCAAGTATTCTTTTTAATGAATACCAAACAAATACATCTAGAAAATGCTAGAAGAGCACACATTTGCAGTCTTTTGTGTAGATTTAAAATAAAATAATTTTTCCTGTTGAGACTTTCCATGGATTTAAAATGATTAAACTTTAACTCTTTCACAACCTGAGTCACACTCAAATGGAGAATGGGTTTTCAAGTATGTGATAACATTTTGCGTCACTTGTTTCTTCAAAGAAAGAAAGGTGCTAAATATGCAAGACCCAGCTTTTCTAAATTCTCCAACTGCCTGAATTTTTTTAGCATTTTTGTGTTTTGCCTAGTCAGTGTTCACTGACTGTAAGTTTACAGTGGTAATACAATTGCCATGCATATATCCAGGCTGCAAAGAGTGTAAGCAGGATCCTATTGCATCTCATCACTTAGGGTCAGGTGAGGATGAGGTGGGAAAAATTTGATTGTTGTTTTAATTAGGAGTTCAAGAGAATTAATAATTTCTTAATTTCCTTCCTCCTCCCACAGGCATTAAATAGTTAAAATTAGATAGGTTATCTTTTAATTCCATCACTTTGATAATGTGTTCTTATGAATATTGGAACTATTATCTTGAAGTACTATTCTCTGCACTTCTGTAAAAATTACAGTCTACTGCATTAGAACATACTTATGAGGAACCTAGGAAAGATTTAACACAAGAGGTCTATGGTAATAGATGAAATTAGAGAACTGCATAATGAATGTGATAAATAGCAATTTTCTGCTGTAAAAATACTCATGTAAAATTCACATATTCTTCTCAGACCAGTGATATTCCTATTCCTAGTGAAGTAACTAGACATATCTTCCATTTAGATGATATTTTGAAATATGATTTCCTTATACCACAGTAAATTTCTACAGGCTGGGATTCTTTTCTCCTCTCAGTAACATTGTGAAGTAGCAATCTGATGAAGTCTCAGTTGTACCTTTATAAAACAGTAAAGCTGAAGACCAGCCTCTCATCCCATTTCTGTCCCCAAAGCTTACCTATTGTTCCTAATGCCTTGAAAAATACATTCTTTATTTTCTGCCAGTGTGAGTTTATGGAATGACCTTCATCTAAAAAGGGGCAAATAAAGTCAAGGTAATTGTAATGGTGCATAATCTGTATTCAAGCTGATGTAGTCAACTGTGCTGCCTGAGAAGTGTTTCCCCTCCTGTGGCCTGGGATGATGTCCCCTTCCTCCCTGGTGAAAGATATGGGGATCTGTCTATATTAGTTAATACTCTGCTCACAATCTGCAACTCAGATGTTCTCATGGTATCACCAGTGGTAACTTAGAGACTGTATTCAGACTGAAAATCTTCATTTGAAACAATACAGCATGTTTTGCTACATACTTTTTTTCTGTCATTTAGCAGTATTCTCTTTTCCTAAAACATAGGTCTATGATTATCTGTTTTTCAGGCATAGCAACCTCCATGGCTGCATCAAAGGGAAATCTGCTGCAGAAGTACCTTTGTGTTTCAGGGATACTCTTTTTTTTCATATATCTTCTCTCCCAAACAACAACATTGATATATTGTGTTGATTTACTATGGGGAATATTTGCACAATAACTTTAATAACCAAATGAAAGTGATCCTTAGTACAGAACAGGTATAATATTAATAGTTTTAGTCTGTGCATTTTTCACATTTTTATTACTTCTTGAATCTTCATCTCTAGAATAGGATTATGTCTTTACTAAAATAAATAGCATGTTGCAAGTTGCTTTTATTGAACTCTGTTTTAATTTTAATGAACAGAAACGTAATTGAAAGTGTTTGTTATATTATGCCAACAAAGTACCAATCATGAACTGAAGACTGACATTGGAGTGGACAGTTTGTGATTATAACTGTGTGTCAAGATCTTCATTAATATGCACATTAACTAAACATAATTGACTGTAAGGCAGCTGGACAGTGGTAAAATATGTAGTAATGAACCTCTTCACTGCAGTATTTTCTGCCTCAAGGAGAACAATTAAAGTGTCCATATTTCCCTTTTAATACCCTTTAGTAAATGCTGCCATATTAGCAAGCAAAATTATATGATCACATGAGGGCTTCATTTTTTCTGCTTCTCCAGTCTTCTAGGGCTATTAATTCTAATACTGAAAACTTACGAAGGAAGTAGAGCAAAGAATTCACTTTAGAAGAGGTTATTTGTGCCTGTTTCACTTATTATCAGAATTTAAAAGCAAACAAAAATGATAGCTGATTTTATTCCATTAAAAGTTGGAGTCAAATAGCAATTTTTAATTTGTTGCAGGGAACAGTGCATCTTTTCAGGAAATAACTGCTATCCATCTTAACAAAAGCTTCATTTGGTCAGCATTTTTTAAAAGAAAAATTAAATCAGGGAAAATATCTCATACGTTTTTTTCATTGTTTTTGTAAGTATTCCAAAGGTAAGTGATCTCACACTGATGGTTCTGAGATTTCTGATGGTTTCTAGCCACCAACTGTTTTCATTTTTTCATAGCAAGTGTATGAATCTACTTTTGAGGGATGAGGTACTTAAATATATACAATAACATCTTAAATTTATGTTGTGTAATCTGGTAACTGTTTTAGATGTGTCTTCAAGGTAATGTATTTTTGAAATCTAAATTTGCATGAACTTTTCATCACATCATATCTGTAGAATATAATGGACTAGAAGCAACAGATTTATGATTATTGGCTTTTTGGATTATGTAAGATTTGAACCTCTCAACAGCAGAGGAATGAAGATCGCAATTTTCTTTAGGAATCATAATTACATAATTGCACATAAAAAGTCTGTCGCAACAAATGAGAAACAATGTAATAGTGTTGTTTTATTATCGCCAATTTGTATCATCATCTCCCTTATGCACTTTCATTATAAAGTGTTAACAGCTTAATATAGTAGAGAATAGGAATGGCTGTAGTCACATAAAGTATTTGGTGTTATTGCCCCTCTAGTTCTTTTTACATAGATCTGTTGAGGCCTTTGCTTTACACAGGCTTATAATATTGCAGTGTTAAACACAGAACAAGTGAATTTCACTTGGTGGAGTGATTTCAGGGCACATAAGTGAATTCAGTACTGTGATATTTGAGTGGTTTTTGTTGGACTTTAGGATGATATATGTCAAAATTTGATAGACAGCATTTATTCCTTTAGATGCAGACAACTGTTATCAGTAATTCCATTTATTATTACATGAGTTGTGTTCTGTGGCTTCAGAAAAAAACCCAAAAACCATATTGCTTCCTTTAATTTAGATTTTTGAGAACAGATATAGCTCCTGTAAAGGGTTTTTCCTGGTATTTCATGCAGCTTGATGTAAGTAGCTCTATTTAGTACAGATATTATTAAAAAACAAAACAAAACAAAAATGTGTTGTTTTTTTCTTGCTTTATTATTCCTTGAGTTCAGAACCTTCAGCTCAGATGTACCATCTGTTGGGTATTTTCCATCTTCTTTTCTTTAGTTAATTTTTTCCCTAACCTTTAATATTTTCTGATTTTGTTTATTTTTTTTTCAGTAAAAAAGCCAGATGCATTATCTTAAGTTCATGAGTTAGCAGCAAAATATCCCAAAATAGTCTTACTTTATGTTTTTGTTTGTGTTTTTTTTTGCCTTTTGTTGACAATCACTACAGTCTTTCTGAAGTATTCAGCAACATTTTGTGAAACCTTCACACTCAGCTATCCTCTCTTTCAGCACATTATTACTTTCATTATGTCATTAACATAAATAGGTCTGGAAAAATTCAAAGCAGCTTTCTTAACCTATAGAAATGATGATTAAATATATATATTACATTTTGTATTGTCATATGTAATGTTTTTTATTTTAATAATATATTGTGACATTTAGGTATTGAGTTCTTAGAAAATGTTTTTCTTGTAACAAATTTCTATTTTTTTAAATAGTAGCTTTTTATCTCTGGCTTGCGTTAGACAACCTGAGTCAGCAGTTACCAGAGACAACTTTGTAGGAATGGAAAAAGTTTTATTTCTTGGCATTTTTTCTGGTATATGTCCTCAGTGCTTGCTATGGAAGAAAGAGGACTCTCCTATCCCCAAGGAAGCTTCTGAAGAATTATGTAAAGTTCTTCTTCTTTTTCTATCAATTCTTCCCTATGAAGGCCTGGTATGATGCAATTCCCATCACTGCCTCACCACAAGGACTCTCCACAGGAGGCACAGACAGCACCAAATTCTGATAGGACTTTTTAATCCGTGTTGCATCCATCCAAACCCGCAGCAAAAACTGAGTCATGTAAATCAAATGGAGTAGTAGTATTTGAAAAAGGAAGAAAATAGTAGTAGTTACAATAGCACTTCAATTTTCAAAGCTCCCAGATAAACAGTTCCTTCAAATACAATGTTTGCTTGTGCTCTTGTTAGAGTGGTACCCTTAAAAACACAGTATGATCTTCCCTTGAAGAGAGAACCAAAATATGATGTGTATTAAAGGAGCAACCTGATTTTTACTCATATTGTTTGAATAACTAGAGTGTGTAAAACCCCCACTTACCTGTCCAGGGTGAAAAAAAGTTGACTTTTCATCTTCTGTCTTCTGCTAATCTAATGAATAGCTGTGCTGATTTTGTCCTTGAAAGGCTGGCCTTTTCTTCAGTTAGACGCGTTCTATCTATATGAATGAATTAAAAAGCCCCAGAACACAAACAAATTACCCATTGCAGAAAGCAACAGGAATTTCCAGAACGAGCTTTTATCATGACATTAATGCTGTTGCACTCTTGAGTCTGTCAGTTGTCCAGTGTTTATATGGTTTGATCATTATTCTTTTTTTTCTGATAATAGTATTTTTACTGTACCAATATTATGATAACCTCTTTAAACAGTTGATTCTCAATTACCTAATTTATAAATTGCTGAGCATTCATTGCTCATACTGAAGAAAATCTGGTTAAGAAAATCTCTGTTTTGCAACTCAGTAGGGTGAGGATGTTTGTGGTTTTGTATGTATATCTGACTGTCCCTTGTAAATGCTCCCTTGTACATTGTTATTGAGATTGGGTTCATAATGTTGTATTTTCTCCTTTTCTTGTAAGAAGCAAAGTAGTTGTGCTTCTGTTCTGAAAGGTATAACATCATTTTGGGAAGAAAAAATAGCAACATTTAAAATTATTGATTGATAATTTAATTACTACTGACTTATTTTAATAGAATCATTTATCTTGGAAGATACTGTTAAGTTCATTGATTCCAACTGTTAACCCAGCACTGCCAAGCCCACCACTGAACCATATTCCTAAGTGCCGTGCCTACACAGCTTTTAAATACCTTCAGGGATGGTCATTCCACCACTTCCCTGGGCAGTCTTCTTCTGCAACTTTGTTGCTTCCTACCTGAAAAATAATAGTTAATAATCCAGGGGCTGTACCAGGATAGGAAACTTTGGCTTCAGATCTTTGAACCAGACCCCAGGAAAACAGCAGATCTCCCTAAGAAGTGGGTCTAGGCTTAATATAGAACCTTCTGTTCCCTTTGGAAGGTGTCTCCTATCACAGTGACCAACCTTTTTCTTTATGGATGTAGTTTTTCTACAGGGCATAGCCTACCTTAACCCTGGTGACACTTGCAAACTCAATGGACCATCTGTTCAGCTCCACCTGCAGAGCCTGGTGCCTGTGATGCAGGGACACCGGGGTAGTCACACAGAAGATGAATCCGCTGTGCCAGGTGGGAACTCGGCACCATTGCCCCATCCCTTGCACACATGTGCCAGTGTGCTCAGGCTGATGGAGAGAGGACAGGGAATCCTCCCTGCCATGCATCCTGTCTGCATGCTGAGCCTGCTCCAGGGAAGGCAGCGTGCCATTCGAGTGGCATCTCTGAATTATCTCTCTCACTCCCTGATGCTCCTCAGCCTGCTCACCTCCTGCTTGAGCTCCAGCAATAAGGGGAGCAGTTCCTCTGTCCAGGCAGGACAATGCCCTCCCACTCCTGTCCCTGCTGCTGGCCTGTGCTGCCCTAAGAGCAGGGCACACGCTGCAGCCTGGCTCTGGCAGCACATTCCCACTGGGGCTCTGGGCAGCTGCAGAGTCATCCTGGGGGCAGAGCTCAGAGAGGCCATGGCTTTCTGCTCACTGGGCACCATTGCTCCCTGGTTGAGCTGCCAGGGATTCATTGGCTTTTCTTTAATTATTCTTTTCTTGTAATTATTTATTACACTGAAAAATTGAAATAAATGCAATTGAAATGCTGCCTTTTTTGTTATTATATAATTTGTAGAACACATTTTTAAGAATATGTGAAAGGCATCTATCAGTAGTTTTGTATTTGCATTAAATTTACATATTTTAATAATGTGTTCCATATGAACACATATTTGCAGTTTTATGTTAGTATTGTGAAGTGGACTTTAGACAACAAAACCTGTTCTGTTAGTAGGGTTTTAAGATGACATTCTTATATCTTGTTGGAATTGAGTGTGGGCGGTAATACTGCCATTAAATTTTTCTGGCAATGTTGATAATTTTTATATAAAAAGTCACTTTTTTTATAAAGCTATAGGGCAGCAGATCTTGGGAGAAAAATACTTTTTGGGGTTTTTTTTGTTAATTGTAGCACAATTTATTGAGAGAGTCTTACTCTTTCCTGTCAAGTTGGTTCACAGACTATGAATCTTTCTTATGAGAACTACACCTCTTTCCAAAATAACCAATACAGTCAGTAATCACTGGTTAATGTTAAGGCATTATAGTATTATATAGAGAATTCTCTTCTAAACCTGTGTTTCTAGGTACAATTTAAGTACTTAAACCATTACTACAACTACTTTTGCACAGTTTCATGAACAGCACTGAATATATCTAATAGTTGTTTAATAAAAATGCAAAACTTCTAGCATGGGCACATTTTTCATCACCTTGCCATGCTTAATAACCAACTACTAAATCATTTATAAATCATTGTAAGTAAAGCAACAAACCAGAATCAATAACATAGAATTATTTGGGGCCTACCCTTTTGGAGAAATTGTTGTTCAAGGAAAAAAAACTACTTTTTTCCTTCCATGGAAAATTAATTTCACCTATGCCTTATTTTTTTTTTTTCCTTCAATTCTGTCAAAACTATATTTTTAAGAGGAAACTATTTTTTTGCTTTTCATAGGGAGAATCTATGAATGAGAGGAGTGAAAAATCAACGATTGCTGGACCCAGATATCATATTGTATGATTTTTCTTCCATCAGTTTCCATATGAAGGTGACCACAGCTTCAGTGTATACAGTATAAAAAAGCTCGGTCAAGCAACCAGATTAATGATGTCTGGCACATAATTATAAACATTACAGAAACATTTTATTTTCTTTTTTTACATGTTTTCTATACATAATATTACATAGTTTATAGGAAGGTAATGTTAGTTTATGATGTAATTTTGCATCCAGGAAACAATGAAATCATAAAGGACTTCTGTGATAGCATGAAAAATTTGCCATGTAGTCTGAATAATACTTCTTCAGATCATAAAGAGAAATGTCCACTTACTTAATGATTGTCTGAACCATTCCTCCTCCATCTCAGTTTAAAAGAGATTAAGTTAATCTTTCACTGGAGATGCTTTTAAAAGTATTTAAAGTAAAAAATTATAAACAAAGCTAATCACATATGTAGGGTTCTTTACACATTAAACACATCTGTGTTATATTTAATAGTATGCTGTATTTAACAAAAATACTTGCCATGTCTATGTTACTATCTTTTTGTCTTGAGGATGATTTATCTGACCAATACATGCCTTAAAATTTATGGATAGTTATCAGCCATGATTCTTTAATTATTTAGGTAAGGGTATCTCCAACCACAAGACTTTTTTGTTTGATAGAGCCCAGAGCACTAGAAGACAGAAGGATTCATTTCTGAATATTTCAAGTGAGGGGTAGTTTCTTGATTGAGTCATCTGGTATCAGTTATGGGCAAAATGATAGTCTGTGTAATAAGAGACTGAAAAAATAGATACTTAAAGGGGAAAGATGTAGTTTAGAAAGAGTAGCAGACTTTTCTAAGCAGTTAACATTTCACCTATGAATTTCTTTTTCTTGAAACAACAAGATTGGTTGATGTATGGCAATGCTAATGTAGCATAGTAAACTATGTAAAGTTTGTAAAATGTTTAGTGTCATGCCAGCCCAAATCAATTGCTGATCATATACAGATTTTTAAATGCTGAATCAATTGTTCAATGAGGCAGGAAACATTTTGGGAAGGGAGATTTGAAATAAAGGAAAGATATTAGTGGTAAGTCTTTAAATTAGACTACTTTGTAATTTCAAATGAGTTCAGAATGAACATCAATGGTGACAGCAGAGTAATTGAGCTATCTGAGTAAGTAGAGCAAAGTAATAAATAAGTATTGTGGAGTTATTTTACCTCAGTGGCAGAACTAATACTCAGTTGTGGTTGTTCTTTTTCATACTGAAAATAAAGAGTGAAGAAAAGAGCCCTAAAGCCGAGCTCTTGGTAGGAGAAAATGATGCAGTTTCAGATGCATCTGAATATGATTTACTTATCATAGATATGATTGAGAGGTGGTTTGGTAACTGTGTCTAAAACACTTAGTAATAAAAGGCTTTTTAATTTAGCAAAGCAAGTTAGTAGAAGCTGAAGCCAAAATTCAAATTAAATATGTGGCAAACACTTCCAGTAGGGAGGTGATTAACTGCTGGGACAAATTGCCAAGAGAAACAAGTGATTTTTCCATCACATGAGGTTGTCAAATTAGAACTAAATAACTCTCAGGAAATTATTTGACTCTTGCCAAGAACAAATTATTGGTCTCAGTTCATTGTTAACCAGATCAAATTTTAAAGCAGGTGGTTGAGATAGTGGAGCAAATAATTCTGTAGCTTTGTAATGTAAAATCATAAGGAATACTTGACTTGCATTTGTTGAATTATCATCACCGGGAACTTCATTGTAACATGGTACAATTTCAAGTTGATAGTGTGTTGTTATTTCATGGCATATTCCCATTCATGCTATAACATTCAGGAGATACTTGTTATCTATTTCATCACATCTGGTTTCAATGATAAACTCTTTTTTGTTGTTCTTTATTTAGAAGCAAATGTTTGGAAAGAGTCAATAGCTCTGTCAGTAAAACTAAACTCAGTAATTTATGCCAGAGCAAAATAATAAATTCTGTCTTAGTGGAGCAGAATCACTGAGTAGCACCAAAATTTATTTAGTGGGTCAAATGGGAGGTACGTGCCTTTGAACTAGGGACCTGTCTTGGTTACTATATATGGCACGCACACATCTTACTGCAATTTGCAAGCATATGATGCAGAAATAACTGAGAGAATTAGTGCAGAAATCCTGCAGTCCTTTTCAACTCTCCTTTTGTGGTTAGATGTATATTTCAGTTGGCTATCATTGGACTTTCTTCAGTACTTCCACCAAAATGCTGCAATTTAAGTTAAGGATATTTAGCTGATCGAAAGATTAGTTGAAGGAATTTTTATTAAGTGCATGAGAATATTTAAAAGGCAGGTGATAGTATTGTATTAGCGATCACTTGGAAAATTCCAGATTGAGTTATTCTGATGAGAAGTGTGTGTGGTTTAGTAGATGCCTCCTGTCTGCAGTCTGTGAGCGTACAGTGGGAGTGACCTGAGCAGGACTCTGTGTAGGTTGATCTTAGTGATGCTTCAGCAGGTATTGTAAGATTATTTTGAATCTCAGTTTCACTGTAAGGGTTTTAATAACAGGGCTTAATTTCTCCACCATTTAAGTTCAGCGTATCATTTCAAATATAGTTTTATGTTTCAGAGATACAGCAATATTGTACCATCTTGAAGGGAAAGTGATGTAAAGCGAATTGGATTGATCTGCAAGCCTCAGCACACATGCCTGTGCTTTCCAAGCTATTAAAAAAATTAATAAACTCACTCCTTGAATTAATGGATAGGCTTGCAGGACACCATCAGACATAAATTTTGAAGCTGAATTATATTTACATTGCTATTTGTACTGTAAAATTAGTAAAGGTTATTAATTCTATCTGGTCTTGATATCATCAGTTTTATACCATAATTACATGCACAGACACACACAACCTCTTGAGAGGAGTGCTGATACGCAGATACTTAAAAGTACATGAAGGGCTGAAGCAAATGTTCACAAGTTATCCTATCTGTCAGTTTTATATTTTTTTGTCTTTACCTGTTGGTCCTACTGCTCATCTTGATTCCAGGACGTGATCACTACATTTTCTGTGACTATGCAGTACCCTTCAGAGCGTAAGGAGTTTCTGTCCCAGCTTTTTAAAGACAGAACCCACCAGTGACAAAATCAGACCTACTGTCATGCCTCTGGATCTCTGCTGCAGAGATTTTCAGGCTGCCAGAGGTTCTTGAAATACCACTTTTTCTTAGAATATAAAAAGATGGGAGTGATGGTGCAGTTCTTCTATCACCAGTGATGGCATCATGCTGGACAAGATAGGAAATGTTGTCAACAGTGCCATCATGTGCACGTCTGATAGATATTGCTATGAGTGAGGGGTGTATGGAAACAGTGGAATGGAACATCAACTGTTGGACATACATATTCTAAATATGTTTTCACAATCTATTTTCTTTTTTTTCTTCTTTTTTTTTTTGGGGGGGGTGGGGGGTGGTTTGCAGGGGGTGTTGTTGTTTTTCTTTTGTAGGGTTCTTTTTAGAACCTAGTGGAGTTTATTTTCCCCATCTGTGAAACGCAGACTTCTCCAAAATGCTGTCTCTATGTTCCTCTACTTCTTGGCTTTTCTGTTGTCTTAGAAGAGGATTCTGGCCTCCTATTAAATGCCAAAATATTTTTTTAGTAACTATTTATTTTTAATAACCCATTTCATGGGCTTCGAGATCACTTTTAGACACTGATGCTCCTCAGATTGAAGATAATGCAGGAAAATTAAATTTGAACATAACTGTCGGTCATTATGAACACATTTTAGAAATCTATTCCTGTTTGAATAATAGTCCTTTATATTGCTTCACTTATAGCGTGGTAAGTATATTTACTGGTCTTTAAGGATCTGCTTTCTGCAGAGTCCCGGCTAGCGGGACAAATTAGGAATATCCAGTCTTTCATCACTTGATATGTCCTTATTATTATAAGAGGTGTACTGAAGAACTGAAGAAAGATCTGAATTTGCAATTCTGGTTTCTTTTTTTGGCATTTACACCAGGGTAACTGAAAGTAGATCATACCCTGCAGAAATTAAAGATGAAAGTTACTAGATTTTTCAGTTCACTTCCCACCACATATTTTCTCCTTTTAAATCTCCCCAGGGAAGATGCCTCCACTGCCTGTATCATGAAATTATAGCATAAATTTTATTAGTGATCTTAAACAATGAATCTTTTTAGCATTATGCTATTTTTGTAGCATCGTACTGTATTTAAAGCATCATATTATTGTTATTTTTTCTGTGTTACTGTAGATGTTCATACTTTCAACCTATGGCTTAGTTGCTAAATTGTATCCAATTCTGTATGTGACATATGACAAAGGAGCACAGATATAGCAAACACATGTTATTTTTCAAATACTGTTTTAAGATAAGCTGGGCATATTTTTTATAGATGTATTTTCATTGTTTTTTATCCCATAGCAAATAGCAATACAGCTCAAAGTCTATGCAGCTACCATCACTGTACATAGTTTGCTGGTCTTTAATGTGACTAATTCCTAGCCAGAAAATGTCCTGCATTTTCAGTGAATCATAACTGAAAAATTATTATGGTGACAGGAAATTTAAACAAAAATGTTATTTTATAGAGCTGTAGAAAAGCCAGTTTCAGTGACATTTTTAGAATTATCAGTGAGAAGACATCAATCTGTGGTGACAAGAATCGAACAGAAGTGTAATCATGAAAGTGTTTTGGGTTATTTGTTTAACAGCAGGGGTTGTTAGCATGATCTATAGATGTAAAGTGTTGAAAAAATGTATTTATTAGTAATAAATAGTTGCTTGATGACAATGAGACTTGGTGACATAGCAGTTTCCAGTGGAAATATTGTGGAAAACACAGCTTAAAAGGTTTTTTCTTAGTGAGCATAGAAGACTTTCTTTTCCCTCTGAAATACCCAGAGAAACTACATTTGAAGTCCTAGACAGTAGTGTTTTTTACCCATTAGTGGAAATGAAAGTGCATACCAGATCCTCAGTTCTTTTCAACTACCTCATTAAGATTGTGCAGATTGTAAGGTACTAGTAATACAGACTTAATCTACCATTTCTTCCACTGTTCCTCAAACTGTACTCACAGTAATTGCTTATTCTGCCTTAGAGACTGGTGAGATTCAATCAAACCCCACCATTTAGGTTGGATTTAAATTTTGGACAATGCAGATACCAAGAATATCCACTGAGAAAACATGCAAATAACTGTGATGAAATTTAGTAATTAGTTCTTTTTCAGTTCCTAGATCTTACAAGAAGCCTTTAGGTAAGTAGTGTATCCATGAACACACTAATAGGGGAAAATGTTCCCCAAATAATTGTTCAAATGGGTGGGCATCCTGCTCCCCACAGGTTCCCGATACAGATGGGGTAGTGAAGAACTCTGCAAAATTTCCCTATGGGTGGCACATAGTGGCATCAGTTCCACTTACTTTTTTTTTAAGTTAATAGTGATTAATTCTGCCTTCCTTGGATGGGTATTTCACTTCAGTGATCTCCGAGATTGGAGGCTGCAGTTGACCTTGAAGTTCAGTATATATGTCACTGTCTTGGAGCTCATGCTAATGAGATGTGTCAGGCTTTCTGTCCCTTTGTAGAAAGGAGTTCAGCTACAAATAATGTAGACAAAATGCATATTTTGCAACTTGCCCCACAGAAAGAAAAATAACACAGACTTGTTTTTGGTGGTGCAGCTCACTACAAACTGCAGTCAGATTTCAGTCACCATATAACTTAATCAGGAGTTTGTAAACACAATTAAGTAACTGTAAACTCTGTGAGCCACTACAAACAGGAACATAAGGTAAAGAAGGAGGAAGCACACCTTGAAGTCAGTGCTTTTGACTGGAGTACCAAAAGAAAAAGAAAAGAGCCAGACCAGCTTCAGGCATCTTCCAAAACATACTTGTTAATCTGCAATCAGAGAAACTAGTATTAATTCCTCCAGTATACACAGTCAATATCTTAACCTGTTGTTAGATTTGAGATGGGTCAGTGCTTTGAGCCTTCAAAAACTTTAGCCTCTGTCATTTTTCCTTAAGGATATTCCTTTCAGCCAAAAGAGGGGGAAAATTCCAGATCTCTGCAGTTGAGTCTTTATAATCCAATATGGTGTATATACATATTTACAGCCTCCTCCTCTTCATTTTTCTGTGATATGTTATCCTCAGAAAACACCCTTTATTTTTTAAGGCACTGGATTTTATTTAAGCCAAGGCTTCCTATCTTTGCCCCAGTGTATATACTAGTTCTTCTTACACTTTTCCAGGCAAGCTGTCTCTTTTTATATTGCCAGGATGAGGCCTTTCAGGAAGAATCCTTGTTTGTCCATATGACAACAAAGTGAACTAGAAATCAGCTGTTTCAACAGATTGTCTTGCTGGATAGCTAAGCATGTGGGAAGCAGTTTGTCTGCTGAACTGGAGCCACCTTAGATTAACATAGCTGTCTTATTTTCTTCAGATGCCTTCATCCCTAGCATACGGAGTCTGCACATCCAGTTGCCACCTAGAGCTTAGATCTGAAATCCATCAAGCTTGCAACAAATACACTTTACCTGGTGTGGTGCTGCTTTTGTAGAAGACTTTTTCTAGTCCTTATTCAACTTTGAATTCTAAGATGTTTTCATATGAGTGGTGTTCTGTGGGAACTACTACACCAAGTAAGAGCGGCATGAGAGAAAGGAGGATCAGTTGTCTCTAGCAGTCCTTCTTCAGGAATTTTTCCAACTGCAAATTCACTACTTTTCCTCCTTCTGCTGGATGTTTCAAACCTAAGACCAGGGTAGAGCTCTGATTCATAACCAGTACTGTGGAGAGGTGATGTGTACTTCTGAAGCCACATGGACTCTACACAAAACAATAAAAATAAAAATAAAAATTTTGAAGCAGGAATTACAGAGTGACTTACCTTTATTTTGCTTTGCTGCAGGATTATGAATGAGAAATCAAGCGAATATATGTATATATTCCTCCCAAGTTAGAAAAGGCCCTCTGGGCTGCTTTATTTTGTCTCATCTCGGGTGTACTAGCAGAATGGAATGATGTTAACTGAAAGAGGTCAGCATATGCTCCAGCTAATCATGGGTGTCAGTAGAGCTCTTGTAATGCTGTTATAAAGTACTTTGATATCTCGAAGATGTGGTTACTCTGTTTCTCTGTAGATCATGTAAGCTGAATCAGTTCAGAATATGTGTTTAAACAATTATTATTCCTTCCTACAACTAAACAGAGTCAGGATACAGATTAATAATGCTTTGGCTCACAATTTAACATTGTGTCCTAAGTAATTTATTTCTTTTGAAATAGATTATTTAAAAGCAAGTGACAAGGGCAAGATTGTTCTCTTCCACATAAATCCCGTTAATTGCTCCTATAACATATAAACATGTATTGAATTTTGTATTAAAAAGCAAACACAATACATCTGAATCTTTAAGTAACTTACAATATCAGGGGTATACATATAGCATTCGTATTTGTGAGCATTATCTGTTTATTTTGTGAACCATTATGTGTAAATACAGTAATTTAATCTTTAGTCTGACAAAGAAAAAATTGTATTTCACTACAGTGGTTTCTCTCGTACAATTAACAAACAACCCTCTGAATTGTATAAAATATAGTGTAGATTGGCTCTTAACTGAGTTATGAAACTGTAGTATCTTTTTACTACCTGATGCAGCTGGGAGAGGACTCTGAAATTCATTATATTTTTGAACTGAAAGCTGCTTTTCTCTTCTTGTTAGGGTTAGGGTTTTTTTCCTCTTTATTTTTAGCCTGAGTAAGAGGCACAGACTCAAATGACATAACACTAGGCCAAAGGCATGTTTCCTACTGAAATAGACTCATGTTCAGTAATAGCCTTAAATTTCAAAAATCTTAAACAAAGCTATTAAACTACAGGGCATTTGTGAATATATCAATGTTTCTTTCTTTATTTATTGTTCACAACACCTTTTCCTGTGCATTGTCTCAGTTACTTGCTGTACAGTATATAGGTATATGTATAGTATACATATACCTATACAGATTGCTATATAGGTAACTGTATAGATGTGCAGTTTGTCTTCCTTCTCAAACCTGTGTTTAATTAATATATAAATTCATGGTCAAAATGTCTCATTTCACTGGTTTGTTTGCCTAGGCTATGCATTATAATTGTTAAACTCCAAAGTAATCTTTAGAATGTAATTAAATGGTACATGTTTAAGAAAATTTGATTCCATTATTTGAAATTGTTCAAGATATATTACTTACATGGAGAAAAAACTAAAAATTGAATCTTAACATAATCATCCTAGTGAATAGATTTGTATGATAGAAAAGTAAGAAAAGGAAATTTGTTCAAGACAAATTAGGGAGTAGGAGCTCAAAATAAATGCATTAGAGGCCTTCAGAACCCAGATGCTAGATTTACCAGAGAAAAGTAAATAACAAGTCGGGAAAAAAAATTGCCAAAAGTGATAGTTACATTCTATCCAAAGACTGTAATCATGCATTTTTTCAGAAACAGAATTATAAACCAAAATGACTATTCAATGCTGCTGGAAAGATTTGTTTTCATTTCAGTAGAATTTTTAAAGTACTATTTTTGTTAGTCAAAAGTGACTGACATATAAATGCAACAAGTATTAAAGAAGGTCAAGAAAATATAAACCATATCTTTACAAGGATGGTATTAATACTGAAGCACACACATGTATTTTCAAATGAATTAAACCTTTCCATCAAAGGATGGGATTTTTAGTTTTGTAATTTTTTTTCTTTTAGTGAAGTGACACTAACATCAGATGGAATCAGTCATAATTTCCTGTAGTAATCCTCAAAATCTGTTGTAAATCTTTAAGCAACATGGAGAAAGATAAAGTTTTCAGTATATTCTTGTCTAGTGTATTTCCCAGAAAAGAAGACTAGGTTTATTGGTTACCTGTTGTTAAATGATCTTATTGTTGAGTCTTCTTATTTTCTGTGTTAGGGGAATACATAAAGTATATTCACTTAGTGCTTTCATGAAGACTGTAGGTTTCTCCTCAAGATAATAATAACTGAATTTGTCATAGCATAATAAATAGAAGATCAATATTTCTTCTAAGTTCTTGATTTAAAGTTTCATACTATAAAAACCTTTGAAGGAGTGTAGTGGTGGGATTAGTTCCCATTTAGGATAGATTTGAAATATATTTTTTATGTAAGAATGGCTAATATATCTATGTAATTAAATTGCTATTGGGGAAAAAAAACACAAAAAAGAGGACTGATGTGAAATTTTATATGCCTTATGTCTCATAAAACAGTAATGTATTTGTGAGATTTGTACTATGGAGGTGACTTTTGAATAAATTTGGAGAGCAGTAAGTGAGATGCATACTAGCATATGTGATTTTATGGCAAGCATGTAGCTGGATTTGCAGCTGCAATGCCTTTCAAGCATTTTACAAAATTTTATTTCATTTTAGTGCTTGTTGTTTCTTAAAAGTATTTGGGATAGTTTTTGTTGATGAAAGAACTATTCATTGATGCTACTGACAGTTTTAAAGGCTGTCATTCCATAGCGTATTTTTTTTTTTAAAGTATTTTTGTTTTCTATGATGAAGTGATCCTGGACAGCATTTAGGAAATGCAAAACTCATATGGGCTATCTCACTCTGATGAGAAATTGGTTGTGTAAGGCATCATACCATGTATTTTGCATATCTTTTCCTGCGTACAGTGTGTATAAATGTTGCCACATCATCAGTCCTTTGCCTAAGGAATTTCCTCAACATCAGCTAATTTCAGAAACTGAGCACCAGATTTAATAACTCAGCAATATAATGTTCTGTATTATTATTTTATGGCAAAGGGATTGCCTGATTGTATATCAAATTCTGCAAAACCCGACCCATATTCTGAATAAACTTTTTGTGGTAGGCCTACACTTTATGTGTACTGGGTTTTTGCAGAGAATTTTGCAGAGTACAGTGAGAAATTAGTCCAATCAGCCTGGAAATTTCTGGTTTAAGTTTAACAGCTCTTCATTAGAGCTGTTTCAGTGTTACAGATGAAAGGTAAATATGTTTCTTGCTTTGCATTTCACAATCAGTGGAACACACAATTTGAGAAGTCAGTTTCCATACTTCTTTGCCTGCACTTGTACAGCATTGTGAATTATAAGAGTAACAGTATGTGGTTTGAACTACTGTGCCAAACTGTCATGTCTCTTGTTTCATTGTTACCTAGGTATACCAAAGTTTTCTGAAAAGCAGAGTATCAATGGTGTGCACTAATGTTAGGAAGGACAACTGATTTTAATTAAATTAGCGTAGCAAAGTCACATTAAGGGCTGCTTATATTTCCCTGTAACGTAGTCATTGCCTTATGTGTACCTGATTTCTCCAAGGAGTGTCGCAAATGCACTTACTGTTCTTTAATGTTATATTTTACATTTGGATCTGTGATTTAGATGACAAATGTGAAAAAGCACATGTTGCCAGAGAACTTTCAAGAGACAAGCTGTGAAGTCTAAAGAACACAGGTTATTCCAGCTAAGGTTGGCAGCAGCTTCTACTTTAAAGTTTTTCTCCTAGCATGTGGTCTTCAAACTTATACCTGCAGAATGTAGGTTAGCATTTGACTGATACAGATTTTTATTTTCTGGCTTATTACACAGAGGTGGAAGTTTTATTTTCACTCTTTTTCTGGTCAGGCACTGGAGCAGTAGAGAGTAGTTCAAACAGTTGCAGAACAAGATCACATTCAAATTCCATCATTTTGGTGATCTTTTCAAACTCTGTTTATGGGGACATGTAAATTAGTACCATAGAAGGATATGTTAAAAATTAAACTAAACCATTTGTGTTGGAGGTGTGAATTTCTCAACACTGACTTTGGTCTAGTTTATATGAGCAGACAGTAGTATCATACTAGGTCTTAAAGTTCCTTCTGAAGTCAGTGGAAAGACCATGCTGTGTTCCCAAGCAATACTGTGGAACAATCTGGTCTCTGAATTCTTATTCACCAAAACTCTTTATATGACATCTGATTTGATTCTTCTCTGATAAGCATGTGTCTTTGTGCTGTATCTTATACAAATTAGTTCCTTAGCTTTCTGTAGCTAACTATTAGTTAGCAACACAAGTTTATTGCAAACATCTCTCTTGTCATTGATATTGAAACGTCTGTGCAATACTAGTTGAAATTCAGACTGATGTCATTTGGGGCTCTTGAGATCAAAGAAGAGAACATGACATATAAGACCACATTCCTGAAGTGTATTAAAAGGGAGAAAAAATGTTTTTATTGATGAGCTAGTTTATTTTAGAGGCAGAATAGGTGTTTAAGTTTCAGTGGAGCAGTGGTGTATATTTTAGAAAAACACACAGTCTTTCTAAAACATAAGAAAAAAATCAACAGAAGAGGAGTAAAAACCACCAAAACTTCTCAGCTAAAATCAAAAGAAACATTTCAGACACCAACACTCATCAGTTGCCTCTAAAGTCTGATAAGTTGGCCCACAGTGATACTAACTTACTGTTCTCTTGTCTTAATATATAGTTTCTGAAGTCAGCATAAAAAATGGAACTAAGCACTGCAGATGAAAGGAATAATGCCTCATTGAACCAATTTCTATTAGCTTTGTTTAAGCAGCTTCAGTGAGATTGAGAGTAGCAGGTTCAAAATCCTGAATAAAATTTGTTTCTTGCTTCCTCATAAGGTACAAGGTAAAGTGTAGACATTATTACATTTTCATTCAAGCTACAACTCCAAGGACATTTCTTCAAATCCTCATTAAACTCATTCAGAGTGATTTCCTTTTTAACCAAGGTCAGGATGGTTGTCTTGCAAATCTTTGGACACTGTGAATGGGAATTCATAAATCCTGACATTGGGAAGCAAGGTTGCACTTGCCTTACATATAATAAGGAAAAGAAGTAAGATGAAAAAAAAAAAAAAAAAAAAAAGAGCAGGCTTTTTTGCCTGATGGTGCTAAAAGTAAGATCTAACTTCACTGTAATTGAAAAAATATGACTTTTTTTTTTTTAAGCAGGTCACAATGCACCGATGATGTCTCTTGTGATATTCATCATTTATATTTCCAGTAAGCTGCTAAGTTGCTTGCAATCACTTGTCAGCTTTCTTTTTCTACGGTCTGTTTAGTCTGCTAGCCCACCAGTTAAAATATATCCTGAATAACTTCTACATAAAAAATAAGAACAGTTGATAGAATGGTTTCTTTATGAGACATATGTCTCATGAGAAGAGAATGGGGCTTTTTTGCTTTTTTGCATAGCTGTCATAAATAAATCAGATTGTGCACCCACTTGGACAATTGTGGTTTACTTTTTTTGTTTGCTTTTTTTTTTTTTTTTCCGTTTGGTTTTGTTTCATTTTGGTAGAACATTAAACTTCTTGTCAGGAAACATGGTTTTTTAAATTAAGAAAATATTATTTGTATTAAGCAGTGGGTATGAACATTTTGAAGAGGACCATGGAACTTGGTTGGTTTTGTCGGAGTGATATCTGTTTTTAAAAAATAATAATAAAATCATAATGTGAGCTGGTATAGTTAAGTAATTCAATATTGCTGACCAACTGCTACTAATGAATGATTGTTTTCAGAAAAGACAGAACAGTCACAGCAAGAAAGTGTTGAATAAATATGCTGGTGTCAGTCTTTGGCTGGCAGTTCAATGCATTTGCACTACAGTTCAGGTGTAGTCATCCTAGTTCCCTTTTCCATAACGACATAAAGGTAGTAAGATTAGTCTGTCTCACTCTGTGTTGTGTTCCTGTATTGTTGCTGCTTAGAAGATTTTCATGTCTCACATGATGGGCCAATTTTTTTTTTTTTTTTTTTTTTTTTCACATTCAAGGGTTCTGTTTTTTTCCTGATTGAAGTGAATAACTAATGAAACCTGATCCTTTAAAGTATGGTAAGAATGCTTACGAGGAAGGTGCTGGATTGTTTGCTGCTACTTAAATAGAGTACAGAATTTGCCCTGTCTTCTGGAGACTGATTTTACGTCCTATTCCTTAGATGGAATTGTAGTTAATGAAATAATAATTTTTTTCTTTAAAAGATCTATTTTAGCTATTCCAAGGATATTTCTGCATCTCCCTGGGAACCTGCAAAGTTCATCTATCTGCTTCTCTCACTGATCTGTTTGCTGTCTCCAGATTTCAATGCAGTATATAAATTGCTCTTTTTACTTAGTTGAGAGAGATGGTGTTGCATGTTGCCTGAAAAGGGTGTAGGTGGTTTATTTTCTCTCTCTTCCTTCATTTTTGTTATGTTGACTACTCAGTAACTCTTTAGCAGCAGGAAAAAGTTAGTGTAAGAGAAAAGGCATCTTCATGTCAGTAACTGGCACTGTAGAGCCAGTCCTCTGCAGAGCTCTATCCCACTTACCTCTGGACATTAAGGAATGGCTACATGCTTTTCAGCCAGCAAAACTGCAAATGTATTCCCGTATTGGAGTAGAGAGTATTAAATAAGTTCTTTATAGTGTTTTGTTTGTCATAAGAGTATCTTTTTGCTTAAATTAAAACTGTTGTAGTGATCATACATCATTAATTTTAATACAAAATGAGTGAAAATCAGCTACTTTCTTGTAGCAGATTTGTGAATTCAAGGAGTTTGGCATATGGAGCTGAAGAAGTCAGCCCATGTTCTGTAAGTAGACTAGGCAGATTTTCCCAAAACTCTTAAGGTATTTTAATATGAGGAAGGAGTAATATAAAATAGAAATTGTTTTTTGACACCATTGTCATTCCACTATTATAGTTGTGTCCCAGTTGCAGAGGTTGCTTCTGCTTACTGGATTTATGTATAAGTCATTTAACTTTGCTCTAGGATGTTTAAGGTACATCTTAGGCCTTAAGGTATTCAGGACCCTTAGAACCCAGTGGCTGCAAAGCCAAGGCAGATTCAAGGAATTGGTGATATGGAACTGCATGTGAGCTCTTTTTGTCAACATAAGTGATGTACAGCAAAAAATTAAAACAAACAAACAAAAAAAAAAACCAAAAAAACCCCAAAAAAACCACCAATCCAAACAAGCAGAAAAGAAATCAAACAAAATCCCCATTATGGAGTAACAAACTGTATTCTCTTTAACATCAGAATTTTTTTAGCACCAGTTAGAATTCTATATAATGCCAATGTAAGCCAGTTATACTTTTTAAAATAAATATATACATTCACTGTATAGATGTGATTTTGCACAGAAGGTAGTAGGAAGAATAAGTATTAATTGTGAATTTAGCTTTTTTTCTTTTTTTTTTTTTTAATTTAAAATGTCCACAGAGGCAAAGTGATCATGACTTTGTTTCTCTTCTCAAAGTAAAGGTGTTTTGATAATAACAATTGTAAGCCTGGATATTACCCATACCCAGTCATTTATTGGATTTTTTTTTTTTTTTTTTTTTTTTTTTGGTGTGTGGGGGGAGGGTGGGGAAGAAGAGGGTGCAACCAAGACCAGAAAGAAAGAAAAAACAAACCTGATCTTAAATACATAACAAACATACAAACAGCAATCATGGGATTCCAGGGGAGGGTGGGCAAGGAAGAAATGTCAGAATGTTTATCATACAGCTGTGCCAAAAGTAAAGGCTGAATGAATGAGATGGAGATTAAAGCCAGTAGTTCTGAGCCTGTATTCAATCACTGCAGTCACTCTGTTTGCCTCCTGCATGCTGATGAAGTGTCATGAATGGTCCCATGTACTTTCATTCCAATATATTTCAGGCAATAGTGATTATTGCTTGTACTCAGCTAAGGCTTGAAATAACTGGCAAACTCTTGCTTAGCAACAGAAGGGCTCATCTTCTCTCCCTTGGGACCGCTAACTCAAAAATGTGCTACTTCTTTTAAAAGTTAAAGTTAGAAGGGGAAGATGCTTTATATTTGCTTTTATCCAAGATAATTTAAAGGAGAAACCCCAAACTAAAGCCAGAAAATTACTTTGTTCCCCAAATAATTATTGACTAGTTTATGAAGTCTGAATCCAATTTCCTTTGTAACATATTAAATTGTCCTATTGTTGGACAATTTTAAAACAGGTATAGCTTTTATATGTGATGAGAGAATAGAATCACTTCCTTTAAACAAAAGATCTCAGTGTATTTTGGTAAAGATGTTTGGAAATCATTCATGCAGCATTAAATCATTTAATGTTTGTGCTTATTTTTAATGTTTAGACAAGAGTTTGTATTTTTCAGTGATCTCAATTTTAAAAGGAAAATGACTGCACATTTGTTAAATAAATAACAAAATGCAGAACATGGTTTGAGTTGTAGATTTCCAGCAAGTGCACTGAAGAATTCATTAAAAGATACGGCAGCATTATTCTAGTGTGAATTATATGCTGCTCTGTAGGTTTCTATTTTTGGTTACCACAAGATGGCAAAGCAATGAGCACACAAATGCAAGGACGAGTGAGTTTCATAATAATGCATTCTGCATTCACACTTTATGCACATCAAGAGAGAATCCAAGCACAGCAGGGGTGACAATCACTCCAACAGTCTTTAGAAATCAAAGTACTTCCTCAAGAATGTCTTTCCAGCACTAATTACACTCTTCTATTGTGGCTCTTGTATTGTACAAAGTAAAATGTTTACACTGTCACTGGATACAGTCCCATCACTGGAAAAAATGGAAGGTAAAATTGAACAGGTTATTAAATAGATTTGTTTTCTTTTCTGTTTTGCTGGTTCTACTTTGTGTTTAGGGCTTAAATATCAAAATCCATTTCCTTTTTCACCAAGGGACTTTGGCAGAGATTCTAATTTTTCACCAACTCCAGGGAAGTCTCTTTACTTGAAACGTGTTGCAGTGTGGAAAGGATTGGTTGCCTAGACAGCTTGAGGGTTTTCTCTGTTTTACTGTTTCTTTTTTTTTTTTTTTTTCTTTCCCAGTTGCATACTGATCATGCAGTAACTATTAGTGGATTTTCTAATATGAGGGAGGCAAAAAACTTGAGATATAGCTTATCCCAGGACAGGATAGGGTGGGATATGTATCTGTGTTTGTGTGTATAGCCACACATTTTATGTGTGTAAGAATATATATACAATTTCAGTAACCACTATGAAACTCTGTGTAGGAGAGGATACAAGATACCAGTTATGTAATGTTTAAAAGAGAGGAGAAAGAGTGTCTAGGTTTTATAACATTTGCCTGACAGTGCATAAATTTATGTGAAGGATTAAGCAACAAATCCAGTCTTGACTTTTTTTTTTTTTTGTTGTCTTTACTGCTGGGCTTGGTGAAAAAGCTAATTAGTAGGAAGTGGAAAAGGGAACCATTAAATGCCATTTTCTGTGGCATTCTGGAAAAGTTGGTGGCCCACAGGTAGCCCATTTACTGGGTTAAGGACTGTCTGGATGGCTGGTCCCAGAGAGTGGTGGTGAATGTCATTGCATCCTCTTGGCATCTTGTCACTTGTGGTGTCCCCCAGGGATCAGTGTTGGCCCAGCTCTGATAAATATCTTTATTGATGATCTGGATGAGAGGATCAAGTGTAAATTCACAGATGACACCAAGCTGAGTGGAAGTACCTATTTGCTGGGGGTTAGGAAGGTTCTATAGAGGGATCTGGACAGACTAAATCTGGATCTGTACATCTCTAAATTTTTTGAGTATGGAATATACTGCTACAATTTCTAGGTATTCACAATTTATATTCTGCATTATACATACAGATACCACATATATACAGTATTTAGATCATTGATACTAGTTCTGTATTCCCTTAAGGAGTTTAGCATTGTCAGTTTCTTTGTATCCTTTACTCATATTAAGTCTTTGGATTCATTACTGTGTTTGTTTCTCCAACAGTGACCAGCTTTATTTGATTGAAGATACCAGAAAGCAGGTATTAAATGTGATAACTTGGGAATACATTTATCTCATATCAACAGAGAAGTTGTGTTACGGAAAATTGATACTAATGCCTGAAATGGGGAAGCAGTAGAAAATAGAAACTATATACTTGAAATTGCTAGAATAGATGTTGTGTGTCTAACATACTTAAAGACTAAAATGTCAACAGCTATGCATACAACAGCATAGATACTCTGTGTACTTGCTTATATCCACGGTATATGCTAGTGTATTTTGGAACATTATTGTAATAATTTAATCATAGAATGTTTAGGTTGGAATGGGTGCCTGGAGGTTATCTAATACAAGAAAAAAAAAGAAAAAATAGAGAGACCACAGAGTTGTCATAGAAAGTGCAACACTGAACAAGTGTGCTTCTGATTTTACATGTACCTCTGCCTCTTAATCCTGGGGCACCTTCTGAGCTGCTGCCATGACTTGTGGTACATACAAAGTCATACAAGGTGAATGATTCTTACAATAGAGCTTTCAGTTGACTTAAGAATTCATTTGACATATGTCCTTGGTTAGAATGACAGTTATTTAAGATGTAACACAAATTTGCTAAAGGACTGGTGCTGGGAGTGTGGAGACTTTTATGCTGCTGATTTTTTTTATCCATGTAGTTAGTGGTAAAACTTCCATTGATTTTATTGGGAATGGGATTAGTCATTGTGAAAAGATTCGTGTTGTACAGAAAATGTACTACTGTTTTCACTTAAGACTAGGGAAGGATTGTTCTTTAATTCATTAGGTTTTAGCAGACTAGAAGAACTGAATTTCGATTAATACCATATCCTTATGGCTTCAGCTCTGGGCTACTGTTAGTTTGATGGTGGTGTAGTTTCAGTGTTCTATACTCCAGTTAACAAGAGCAAAATGGTTAGCTAGTACAGAAGATCTATGATAACCTCAGAAACTGAATCCTAGCCTTTTGATTGCCATGCCTATTTAGAACCAAGACTGTGTAATCATTATTTAATACATTCCTTAAGTTCAGTGATAAAAACCACAGTTACTGCTTTCTGTATATAAATAGGCTCATGTTTGTCCTACAGTGTGGTTGTGATGTTCTCTTTATTACAAAATTACTGTGTCCCTCTGCTGTTGTCCACCTCATATCAGAACAAAATATCCATGTTTATGCATCAACATGCACACAAATAATGTGATGCATAGTTACAGCTGTGATTAATCATTCAGTTCACTACGCTTAATTGCCCCTTAGGTAATACATACTTGTGTTGGCCTATTTTCTGTAGAGATAGCCTGCCCAGTCTTTGATCTGAATTACTGGATTTGTCTTAGTGTCATAATCACTCTCTCTTTAACTGTTGCTGTATAAATTCTTATTACCTATACCTAATTAAAATTACTTTATTTTGTTTGAACCTAATACATTTTGGATTTGTAGCATTTAGACAAAAGGTTATATGGCCTTTCAGAAACCCTTTTTTAATGAAATATTATTGCTAGCTTTTCTGTTCTTGTCCTATCAGCTTATCCTCAGTTTTCATTCAGGTTTCTATATTGCCATTGATAAAATTAAAATAAGAAGGGCAGGCCATAAATGATCAACATGACCATGTATATCTCATATATGTACATTAGTTGCTTGATATCATTCAAGTTTTATTACATCTGGTGAGTGCAAACATTCATTCAATAAATCTTGCTTTACTGCTGTCTTACTCATCCCTGTGGGATCATTCTCCTCTCTGTGAGTTTTATACTTTCTTCTGCTTACATACCATTACCACAGAAGCGAAATATCAGTACCACTGATCTAAACAACTGCAATATATTCACCAATAGAAAGGCAGAAAATGCAAATGCTTTTCCATTACGTTAACAGATTTCCTTCAGCTTTTCTTCTGTTTGAGGAGCAACATTTAGTTACACTCAGTGCTCTTTTCCTTGAGAGTTTTCTTGTTGCCCTCTGCTCCAGAAAATTCTTGTTGGTGCTACTTCAGTGTGACCCATGGAGTTGATCAAATCTCAAATCTTAGATTGTCTTATTAGAATCTTAGCTGATGAAAGATGAAATATAGTTTATAATGGTTTCTGATGCACTTAATCCCAAATTAAGGGGAAAATTTAGTGTCATTCACCAGACACACTCAGAACACTGAAACATTGTCTACAGTCAGTGCTGTGGTATTAAAATTCTATCAGGTAGATGGGGCCAAACAATGCAAAGTATAGCCAACACCAGACTCAGACCTGACTTTTTTAAATTTTTGTATTCCCTTAGAAATAAGTGGAAATTCTTACACAGGTAGTTTCTGCTATGAATTTTTAATTTGGGTTGGACTAAAAGTTGTGTATTGTAAAGATATTGCGCCATTGACTATAGTATAATAAAGAGCAGGCTTAGTGACTCACTCTGTGTTATTAGTATAACAGTATTGTGTGAGGAACCGTGGCAAATTGCTTATATCTTATGGTCAATATCAGAAGCAATGCCTTCTGCATAATTGTCAACACACCCTTCTGTGAAGAATATCTGTATATGTACATGTGTGTAAATTTATGCAAGTTTGCCTGTGTTCAGAAAACTTTACTGCAATCTATTCTTTGTCTTAGAAAACATATTTCATGATGGTACACCAAGAGTAATAGCAAATTTAGTTCGTCAAAATTCTGAGCAAAATGGTGTCAGCCCTCATTTTTGTTCCTTTTTATTAAGGACCTTGAACTAAGGAAGTATTATTTATTAGCCATTCATTAGGAATTGATGGCATAATTTAAATTTTTATTACCTAGTAAAACCGATAGGCAGTACATAAAAAGATGGACCTTGTTATAGAGGGAATAATAATAATAATAATAAAGGTTCATTTAAAGTTTTTTAAAAGGTCATCAGTGTATAAAGTCTTTGTGACATTGCCTTCTATGATATGAACACATATACCAAATATTTTTTGCTTCTGTTGATAGATTTTTTTGTGTTTATTTTGCAGCCACTAAGTCCAGAAGAAAATGAATTTGAACAGTTAAAATTTTTTCAGGTTTTCCGTAACTTGAGTGTGAACATACATGACGTACTTTCTTTAAACAGGAGCCCCTCTATATGTTGTAGAGTTGAAATAATGCAGTTGTGAGTGTGCAATGGTTGAACACTTAGTTGTGCTAATGGGAGGCATTGGTCCTGGTTAATGGGAAGCAGAAGGAGATAGTGTGTATGTCTCTAATCTTGAGCCCTTTACTGATTGGTAAACGTGGGTGGGACGACAGTCCTCGTTAAGTGCTCTCTCTTTGGGTAGCCTTGGATACATGAGCAACTTAAAAACTCTTTTTCTGACACCCTCCTCTGAGTTGTGCAGAAGAGTGTCTTATCCCATAAATGGTTATATTCTTGGAGGACTAGAAATAAGGATATAAAAATCATGGATTTTATCCATGAAAACTTTTCATTTCAGCATGCACCTGTTTCATAAGTCATTTTGAGCAAAACAGATAAAAATGGAAAATGCAGCAGTGAAGCTGGCCCAGATAGAAAATCACTCCTCCAAGTCTGCAGAACATCTGAGAATAATAGCCAGCATACTCATGCTTCTCTGTCACACTTGCATAAAACCCTGTTCCCAAACCTTTAAAATGAAAGCCATCACTCAAATTCAGTTCACTCAAATTCAGCCATCACTCAAACAGTTAAGGACCCTGTCTGAAGTTCACTCATTCTGGTTGGAGCTGAAGTTTTGTATTAGCCTAACAGAAAGGACATATTTCTTTTGCCTACTATATCTGTTTTTTTAACTCTTATCTTGGTGCTGTACCTGCAGTACAGCTTGTGTGCTGCATGTAGCCATGGGCTCAGCATAGCCCCTGAATGAGGGGTCTGTGCTTCCCTTCCTTGAGCCCTGCTGTGCACATGGAGGAACTGCTCTGGTGGGATCAGTGACGACACTGAGAGCAAAGCAAGAAGAAACAGCAGACACAGCAGGTACAAGCTGTTCTGCTCTGGTCCTGATGATGTGCTTGAATTGAGCGCTCATGCTAGCATCCAGATTAGTTGAACACATGCACCATAAACTTCCTTTATGATCACTGCAGACACACTACAAGAGATGCAAATTCTGCCTGCTAGAGCTTTGGGCTTGAGGATCCTTTGTCTGCTCAAGATTCCCAGCATGAGACTGATTTGGATTCATCCATAATACTTTTTATTAATATCATATGTTTTTTCAGTGGGACTACTTCTTCTCAAGTATAGTAAGACATTAAAAACTGTTGAAATTTGTTTCCTTCTTGGATACAGATACTGTTCTACTTCAGAGCTTTTTTTTTTTTTTTTTTTTTTCTTCTTTTTCCACTGTTTACTTTTGCCATGTTCCTAAGATAAGTTTAGATTTCCCTGTGGTTATGTGTGAGCTGTTGTACCTATATGTTCACAGCAAGTGCAGCATAACCAAGTCTTGAGAGACTTTATTTTAAATGGAGAATGTTTATGGACTTTTTCTGTAAATAAAAAAGATGGCAAAATAATTACTCAGCCACTAGAACATATTGTCTGCTATCTAGTGACTTCAGGGTAAGCCTGCCATCTAGATTACAAAAAAAACCCCAGCTTTATTACAGTGCAATTACTAGAAAGAAAATGTTTTAGGGTTTTTTTGTCATAGTCTTTTGTGAAAAGGGAAGGGTAGTGAAAATAAACAGCCTTATTTTAAAGAAATAATTTAGACCTACTTAACAGGAGAGTAGGTTATTTACTGTGCTAGTAGTTGTCCTACAAAAATGACAGAAAATTTTCATAATTTGAATTTTTTATTCATACATAGGTATGAGTTAGCATATGGCATGTTAACAAGGCTGGATAGGTTTAGGTAGTTGCTGTCTTCAGCTGCCTACTTTGGCCTTCAGGTTTTGAAGCCTGCTACAGGCAAGGAATAATGACACAGTTCTTTTTGCATAGGATATAACTTAGTTTCTGGTGGAGGGTAATTAGACTTTGGGGTTATTGTTTCTTCAGTTTAAGGACTGAGACATATGAACAGGATTCAATAAAAAAAAATTTCAGTATGTTAGTTCTTTCCTGCATGACCCTTACTAGACCAAATTTTACCCAAAACTTGCTGTTGAATCCAGAATCTTAGAGTGCATATCTTGATACAAGTAGGATGACTACTTGTATGATGACTTTTTAAAGGTTGTTCATTTGGAAGTAGTTTTCAAGTCCTTCTAGAATAGCAGTCAGGTAATCCTAGGATAATGGTTTGATAGTACAAAGGAAAGCCTGAGAAGTTAAAAACACTGTTTACCTGAGTGGCAGCATTTTATCTACTTCTGATATATGACTTTATCTGCATGTTCTTTCAACTGATTTCATGCTCCCTGCAGTGATATATTTTGCTAACACAACAGACTTGTTCCTTCCCGACATACAGCTTCTGGCTCCAACAAATGTCAGTAGCTTTTTAGACAAACCTGTGCTTTTTATTCCTGTCTTTCTCAAAAGGAATATCAGCATTCCTCCAATAACATTTTTTCCCCTATGGCTATTCTGTTTGTTTTATAAATAGACTAGGTTTATTTTACATGCAGAGGCTGGTAAAGACATAGAAGGATTTTTTTTTTCTTACTTTTTGGGGTTTTTTTAAATTTTCTTTTTAATTTTAATTTTCTTTTGCCTTTTTTTTCCTTTTTCTTCCTTCTTTTTTTTTTTTTTAACATTTTTTTTAATATTTTTAGGAAAGCACTAGAATAACAGCTACTTCCTGGCTTATGCAAATAAGCAAAGCTTTGTTCAGTCCTGAATTCCTGCAGTTATTTCCTTTCTGTAACCAATTGAGGCCTCCAGAAGCAATTAACTAACCCCTTGGAGCTGCAGGTCCTCCTTGGAACAGCTCTGTGGAGCTGAGATTTGCCTGAGCTGGGACTTACACAGAGGCAGAAATTAGTTAAAGGACTCAAACACCTTGTCATTTCTTCATATGCAGTATGAATTGTGTTTTGAAGTAATAAAGGAGGAAAATTTGGTCAGAATTAGGTTCCTATGTACAAATGACTTGTTTTCACATTTATTCATACATCCTTGACTTTTTGATCTCTTTCTGGTCTGGACTTTTCCTTTGTGTACCAATTCTGATTGAGAATTGCATTTGGGATCTCAAATCTTGCAGTTTGTTTTTACTGCAGTTGGGTTTTACATGTATTTTTCTTTCTCTTGTGTTTTTAATAGTCAGATAGAGAGGAAATTATTCTTAATTATACAACAAAGCATTAAGCAATTACATGCAATAGCAGTATCAGGTGCAATAAGTTACGGCATTACTTTTATCTGGGAAAAAATGAAATCTCAAAATGGGCCCTGAATGTATCTTGTATCTCCACAGACTTGATTTGCTTTCCTGTGCAACTACTTAGAAGACTAGGATCTATCTTAATTAAAATTTACTGCTTATTTCAGAATGGAGGAGCTGAAAACTATTTTCCTAATGTCTGTGCTGTTTATGTGCTTGAGATGGCTAAGTGGTAGTCTGAAAATTGCAGTAAGATTAGTAATTACTAGAGGGACATAATTGGCTGTTTCATTGCAGTGGAACTCTGAAAAATATTTAAACTAAGTATTTAAAGGTGAAGGAATTAATCATATTTTTCTCATTATTCATAAATTTTACCAAATTAAGTTCTACAGGGATTTTTTTCTTCATAAAATGGGTGCTCAAGCCACACTATTTAAGACACATATTGTTCTTTAATACCACTAACATTCAAAATCACTCCTTTTAAGATTGAGAAGCTACAAAGGTCACATTGTAATGTTGACTCTCATCAAGTATAGCTCTGAACCTGTAATGAAGTAAATCATTAATCATGTAATGAAGTAAGGAATCTTCTGGAAAAACTGTACTGCTTTTTACTCTACTGGGCACTTGTGGGTTACACCAATAGTGTAGTATTATCAAAATTAGTTAGTTTTTTGTTTCAGTAACATCAGTCCTGTCTTCTACTGACGATATAAGCGTACCCTCAAGAAAAACTAGTAATGACTGTTTCAAACAGTTGTCTAACTCTACTAGCATGAAGAATTGTTTTTTGTAGTCTTGTTACTTAAACAGACACATTTGTTTCAATGAAATGAAAATAAGGTCCAAAATGATATATGAAACATCTTGGAAAGAAATGCTTTTAATTTCACTGACTTCGAAAAGAGGAAAGGGAAATAGGTTATTTCCTTAAACATAATCTATTGAAAAATTGAAATGCCTTTGTATCACAATTGAAAGAATATTCTTATTTGGTAGTTATTCTCAAATGGCGCTGATTAATTTGAAAACCTTTTCCCCATACTGGCTGAGTCAATTATGCTCTTATTTATTTTATTTTTTTCTTTTAAATACTTTTTTTTCCAGAAGCATTGTAGAATGACCTGTTCTTTCTTATTTAATGCTAGTTGAATTTTCACAAATTTTAGTATTGCAGCTTAAACATAAATGTGGTTCTCATTATTAACTAAAGTTTAAAAAGGATAGGTAATTGGGCTGTTAGGAATTGGATCATGTTCAGCGTAAGAGATGTTCTTTCAGGACATTTTCTTTGAAGAAGGATATATGACAAAAAGTATATATATGAGTTCCACTTAAGTATATGCTTTTTATATTTTGAATTGAATTATTTTAAAATATTTGTTACTTAGGTTAATGTCAAACTGCAGATAATGAGTGGCACTATGTATTTCAGTTCTCCCTTATTTCAGTAGGAATTGTTGATCCTCAGCTCTGCTCAGGAGTTGGCATGGCTCTGTTGTTAGAAAGACTTCAATATTGTAATAGAAAAGTTCTGAATGTATTCCTATAATCTGATTTTGAAACAACTCCTGCATTGTGTTCACTGACAAAAGCATATCTGAATCTAGCCAAGAATTTTAATACCATCTAACTTAAAGCATTTCGAACTAAAAGAGCTTGTGTTGCTAGGCATCAAATTGGTGATGCATGGAAAAATTGTTCACTGAAAATATAATATAAGCCTGCATGTACAAATCATAAGTAGGTTTTCTGGATGAGCATGAAATCTAAACCTCTGGAAAAATCTGTATATTTAGATCAAGACTTACTTCCACTGTACACACAGATTTCATTAGTTCATAATTTGATTTTCTTTCTTTAAATGAATTTAACGTAAAGCCTTCAGCTTTACAATAAGCATAAATTTAAAAAAATCTGCAATTTTATTGCTGTGGTTTATGTGGATTATTTAGGCTTTTATTTCCTATTGAAGAACAGAAATATTTGTAGACACAGAAAATTAAAATATTATCCCAAGTACCCTCCATGTAGTACAAACATATGTACTATTTAAGGCTTTTAACTATTGCAGAAAATACAGATCTTTCAAAATCTTCGTTCTTTCAACAATGACATTTAGTTAACAGAAGAATCTTAGTGGTAAAAATGAAAAATGCCCTTTGTTTTTAAGCTTTTCGAGCTTTTTAATAACAAATTATTTTATTTCAAGAATGCAAGTACTAAAGATCTTTTAAAGACATGCTCTTTTTACCTTGAGATTTTTCCTGTACATTTGCTAAATATATATACCTATACTCATGATTCCTACACTTCCATGAAAGTCTCTCAAAGAACAATTTGAGGACTGATCACAGATGGGCTTCATTTAGGAAAAAAACAAAAGAAGTGATGTATACAGCAGTTAATGTAAACAATTTGAAGATATAAGACAAGAGTGCAGTCCTGTTTTACTTAAAATTTTAGGAGTTGTTCAATTTTTTGATTTTTGTTTACTTTGACTTGCACTTTTAATTCAGAATCCTATGGTTTTCCCTTTTTCTGAAATAATTCCATATAGAAGCATTTGTGTTTGTGGCGGGAGATAGTGGGGAGAGATCTACAGGCATTTTAGGAATACAGTGCTACTCTATAAATGAGCATTAAAGAACTGAAACTTTTCTCTGTTTAGTAATCAGATGGTGAAAACAAAATCAAATACATTGCCAGTGAGGTCTTAATTATTGAATTGAAATTATAAAATAAATATTAAATATATTTATATTATATATATATATAGTAAGAGTAACAACAACAAAGAAATATCAGCTAATTAACTTGGAAAGCTCCAGTTTTATGGTTCTTCTGAAATAATCTTCATGTTTGGTTCATAAAACAGTAAAACCCAAAATTTTCTTTGGGTTCAACTAGTATGACTCTGGGTTAGGCTTATGGGTTAGGCTGGTATGACTCTATTTTTTAATGATGCTTGCATTTTTTTCCATCAATATTATTTTATATCAATAAAATCAATAATATCAATATTATTTTGTTTAGGTTGGAGGGTGGCGAGTTGCTTTGTGTGTTGCAAGTACATAAAGAAAATATAATGAAAGTGTGGAGCTTTATGACTGTTCATGGTCTGTGGCTCTTAATCTCTCAACTGGAAAAGCTCCAGTGAAACTCCAGCCATTGCTGCCTTGAGATTTCTTCTCTGGCTTTAGGAGTGAACTGGAGCATGTTCAGAGACTCACCGATGAACAGCCTTTTTTCATTAACATCTCTGAAAGAGGTCACTGTGTTAACTTCCCTGAAAATGAAAGGTATTCTAATTTTTGCAATTCAGTACTTGCAAGAAGAATTTTCATTTAGTTCCATTACTTTGTTCCTTATGTTTCTAGATAAAATTGTTAAAAAGCTAACGTAGTACACGTTATCTAAGTGTACTCCTGTAGACTTACCCTCTACCTACTGAAAGCCAGAGAGGACATGTTTTACACCAGTATGACTGTCTCTCTGGAGATGTCCTTCCATAACCTTAACTAATGCATTTCATGCTTTACAGCCATCTAAAGCCAAGTAACACTGGATGTGCTCTCTGCTGCAGTGCTCAATATGCTTGCAATCTTTGCAGCCTGTGACACAATCAGGAAGAAATATTTATGTCATATATGTAAGAGCTCCTGTAGCTCTGCAACAGCTTACAATTTTCTTCTGCTATACAAAAAAGAAAAGCAACAGACAAAATTGTATAACAATTACTCTTGTGTAGGTATCCTAGTTTTCAAAATTCATAAAGAAAATTAGATCACTATGCCTAGTAGAAATTATCATTTCTGAAAACAAAAGCAGAACTAAAAATCTACAAGTCCAAGTGGAAAATACCATTAGCTGTTCTTATTGATACTCATTGCTTGCAGTCCCAAAAATTATCGTGTCATAGAGCTTAATTGTTTTTATTCTCTGAGTATAGTCATTATTTGCCTTCACTGTGCTGTAAATCTGGTTCCTTTCCTCTGAAATGAGAGTTTATACAATTAGTCACCTAGATTAAATGATTTTTTAATGAATGAAATAGATTCATGGATAATTGAGAGTATGGAAACACATATACTTACATGTGTCTTACTTACGCTTCCACTTTTTTGTGGCCTAAGGTATCAGGGTCTAAATACACTTCTGATTATATTTTTTTTTTTATGTGATCTACCAAGACAGCTATATTCTTTAGGAGTGATACATCTCCTACAACCCAGAATGAAATATGTTAATGCCAACTCAAATGGTTGGGTTTTTTTTTCTTTTTTTCAGTTCAACATGTTCAAGTGTAGCTGGATCTCCCTTGTTGTTTTCTGAAATTTATGTGCCACTATCTTTCTTGCTAAACTTTGCATCTAATCTGGTATTTTTGAATGAACAAAGGAAAAAAGGAGCATATAACAGAGTAAAAGTCCTCTAATTAATATGTTTATCCTAAGATGTTTTTATTAACAGACTGGGTGGAAAAGAATAGAAACACAGGACTGACCACAGCTCATAAATCTAGTTGCCAGCAGCCATTAAACCCTGGGGTGATAATCTTCACTATTGTGAATATATGTGTTTATAAATGCCTAATGGATATTACTTACATATGTCATATATTTGCATGAATTTGTAATACCTTGTTCCATCCTTGAGATCTTAATTTTTGCCATCTTGTAATTCCCTGCAGTGTAAGAGTCACAGAAACATGAAATTTAGGTGCCTTAGCAGGGAATGAGATACAATGCTGGTGACAGTCTGCAAAATTTTGCTGTTCCACACAACAAGCATTTTAATTGCTTCTGAGAAGAGTAGACTGGGTAAACTTTTATTCTGAATGAAAAAAAAGGAGCATAGAAAAAATAGCATTGCACCTTTTGATTTAAAGGCCATTCATATATATTTCTGGTTGATTTGGTTTTATTTTTTTAGTTCTGGTGTTATAATAGAATTTTTGGGTTTTTTTCTCTTTTTATTTCTACTGCATAAAATGATTTACTGTGAATATTACTTAAACTGTATTAAAAAAAAAAACAAACAATGGATTTTTTTTTTCTTTAATAAAAAGTAAAACATGGAAAGCTTGTGATTTGCAGATGGTGTTGCACGTTTGCTACTGCACTATAAACTCCAGAATATGTAATGTATGTAATGCAAAGTAGTAGTTGGAAATTTTTTTTTGTCTTTCTACACATTGAAATTCAATAATGTATATTTCATGCCTGTAAAAGGTATCATTTTGGTATACTACTAGGCTACTTTAAATTGTACCAGAGGAAGTGCATTGCTTTAAAAGTATAACGTTAACGTCAAACTAATGATCTTCATAAAATAATTTTTGGAAATTTTTGTTTTGTTTCTCATAGCCTAGTCGAAATTCAGAATTAGGTGGTGAAGATTTCTTTAGTACTTAGGAAAAGCTACCCTATATTGGACAAGTCAATTAAAAGGAAGTAATTACTGAGCTAAGGGTGTGGTGTCATTTAAGCCATTTGACAATTACATAATAAATTTAGTAAAAGGAAAAAAAAAGAAATTAACAGCTACATCAAATAGGAGTCAGGAAGAGAATTAATTACCTTTCAGTTTAGATGAAGCAAGAGCCGAAGGACCGACAGTTTGTCAAACGTGGGCTTGCTTTGAAAGGCTTTTTCCTTCAAAAGCAACACACAAAGCAGTTAAGACTTCATTGTATTCATGGAAATTTGGGGAAATTTTTATTTTCTGTATGCTTTAAAACTTCTTTTCTGAAAGTACGGAAAGAGCATACAATTTAAATTCCATTGCCTTGAAAGTTTGTTCCTTTACTTAGCCAACATAAATAAAAGTAACCTGTGTAACCTCGACTCTCTGGCTTTTACGGAACAATAATCTTTTTCTGACAGAACCAGTGTGCAGGGTTTTCATATGTCCACCACAAAGAAAAATTGTAACTCATCTCAGTTTTATTATATCCATCGTCTGGCTGCCCATTTGTTGTGGAGTGTCTGCTGTGGCTTAGGGCCGTGGCTCTATTCGGCTGTAATAGATTTCCTGTAGTGCATTCAGTGACTCTGGTACCTGTTGCTGGTTTTTTTTCCAGGTCAACTGGCTGCAGGTACATGTGAGATTGTCACTTTGGACAGAGATAGCAGTCAGCCCCGAAGGACTATAGCCCGACAAACAGCTCGCTGTGCATGTAAAAAAGGACAGATTGCCGGTACAACAAGAGCAAGGCCAGCATGTGTTGATGGTAAGAAGCAAAAATCTATTCAATAAGTTTCTGCCAATACAAGAGTGGTGTCATAAAAAAACCCCAAGAAACCATAAAAACTCTATAGAAGAAATTTTCATGTTGTCCCAGCTAACACTGGCAATAGCATTGAAATTCAACCAAATGGTAATACTGACTAATAGTATAGATACTACAATTACATTTTTTTCATTGGAAATTTCACTTCTGTTTCAACTTGATAGGCAGTTGAATGTTAAGGGCATAGTGCTGTTATATTCTGCATGTGATTACAGAATCAGCAGTGAAATGGCATTCTTTTTTCCTCTACTTTTTTATTCCTTAGAACATTAAAAAAATGCAGCAAGCAAGCCTCAAAGGTCTTATGCCACTGGGAGGCTAATGTGACTGCTCCTGTGTGATATTTAATGCTGTTGAAGAAAGCACTGATGCTATAATTGGAATACAGTATCTGAATATACATCACATGTCCAGTATTTCTTCTCTCTTTAAAATTATATTCTGTATGATTCACTGCAGATGCACTGAGAGCATGTAACTGGAAAACTGCTCACATACAGGGAGGTATGAAAACGTTTCACTTTGAAATAATTTTTTGAGACAAATTAAATTCTCTGTTATGTTAACAGTGGGAGAGTCTTCAAGAGAGGTCTGCCTTGCAGGGCTTTTAGCAAGCATTATTATTAAAAATGAAATTGGAGACATATTGAAAATAATGATGTAGAATTACATGTTTTGATCTAGTCTCCATTAACAAAAGTAAAAAAAAAATATGCTTATGTGTAGAACTATAATAAATATGGATTAACTTTGAATACTGGCTGGTTTAAATCCTCAGATAAAAATATTGCGGACAACACCCTACTGTTGCCTTAGAATTTGGTCATACCAGTGATTATCAATGACAGCTCATCAAAAGGAGATTTCAGAGCCAACCCACAAAGCTAAATATAGAACATCATGCACATTCTATTTTTGCATTTTTCTTTCACTGTTTTTAGTATTCTTGAAGATAGTTTCTTATCTGTCATAATACTATATCCAGTAGTTGTCCTTTCATGTTTTATTGTAAGATCATAAGATACAGCTGCTTAAGAAAGGAATGATTTTATTGTGTCACTTATAGTTGCGACTTTAGGAAAAATGCTTACTTCCAGTTAAAATATTCAACATATGTTTCCTATTTTAAAACAACAAAGTTCTAAGCAAGAAAAAAAGAGTTTTGCACCAGCTGATGGGAATAAAACATAATTTTCCATCAGTTAGTTTTGGCCTATGGTTAGATTGATTTGCTGTAACTTGGGTATGTAAAGGTAGCTGCTAGCAACTCCAGTTTTACTTTATACCCAATAAAGAGCAAAAGGGACCTTCTCAGAGTAATTTATCTCATCTTAACACCCTAGGATAAGTCAGATGTATCACTCCCTGTTACACATTATTTTTCTGCCTTGCCTTGATACACCTGTGTCTTCTTAAGATGAAACTCAGCTGAAATGTAAATGTCATTAAGAAGACATGACTGCACCTCATCCTTCGATTATTACCTTAGATTGTTTTCAAAATATGGAAGCTTTGAGTTAATTTGATATTTGAAAATATTTATTCTTTCTTTCCTTATTTCTTGGGGGAACTCACAAATAAAATCTGTTTCAAATTCTGCTTGTGCTTTCAAGGTGCTTGATCATCATTTTATGAAAACAGAGAACTGAATGACAGGATCCATGGTTTGAGTTCATGTAGTCAGAGAAGGTTTTTTATGTGATACTTCATGTTTGAAAAATAAGTGGGAAGTTCCTCAACTGAAAAATTAAGCTTCCCTTTAAAATTTGTGTCTAAATACCGTAATTATTTAAGGCTGGCAAGGAGTCACATGGAAAGGATGAGGGATAATGGGTACAAGTTTCTTCTGTGGATATTCCAATTAGACAAAAAATGGTAATTTTTCAAAATTAGAAAAATCATCATTTGAAACAGCCCAGGGAACTGGTGGATTCCCTGGTATTGTGCACTTAAGATTCAGTTGGACAGGGATGCTGTGTCATTTGGTCTAGACTGGCATTTTTGCCTAAAAAGGTTGGATCAGATGATCCTTGAGGTTCCCTTCCTACCTGGTACTCTTTGATTCTGTGGCATATTAAGATAGAATAACATGGTTCTTCATTATTTTCTGAAATGTTTATAATTAGAATGTTGAGCCCTTTGCTAAGAGTAACTACAAGATATGTAGGACATGCTACTTTATTTTCCTCAGCACTGTTGGGGATGTTTTGTAATCAGAGCTCAAAAAGGTTAGTAATACCTAGAACTGTATATCAAGTTTCCAGAGTAAAATGAAGGCAAAAGTCAAATTTTGTCTGTAGGATTTTGTCATGAATGAAGTAAAAAAAATTAATTTTACATAACATCAACACAATTATATAGGAAAGAATAAACAAGCACTTCATCTTATCTCCAACTTGCTTGCAAGTAAAGCTGGCAGATAAATTAGCCACTGACAGACAAGTATCCATCTATGAATTTACCAGGCTCATGCGTTAAAGAATTAACATTGAATTCTTACATATTTTTATACATATTTCTAGAATAATTTTTTTCAAACACAACTACTTAAAGCCTTATTCTGAACATGACATGAATGCTACATAAAATTATGTAGGAGAAAATTGGTTTTGTCTCCAATATGCAGTCAAACACTGCTGGTTTAGGAATGTAACAACCAAACATAATTGCTAGGTTGTTTTTCTTTTAATGAAATCAAGAATCTCATTTTTCAAACAAACAAATAAACACTTTCCTCGGATTTTTAAATAGGATGTAGTATGTACTTTTGCGAATTTTTCTTCATCTACATTATAGTTTATATTAAGTTCATTATATTAATATTCATTAAGTATTAATGAAATTTGACATTTCATTTTTGCTGTCTAAAGCAAAAAAAAAAACAAAAATTTGTTTATTTTAATTTCATTCTTTATATAGTTTGGTTTTAAAGATATTATTTTAAAGTGAAGGTGGACTTTAGACCTTTAATGCAAAGTCATATGTGAAGGAAGCAGGCATGGTAAGTCTGACCTGCTAACCCAATAGTGAGAAAATAGCTAACAATTTAGTTGCATCTTCTAGTAAGAGAGTGGTTTAAGAATTCAGCATCAAAGCTGGTAATTTTTACAATCTTAGAATGGATTGTGTTATACCTGGCTACCATTTTTACAATGTTCAATGGAGAAAAGTACCCTAGAATATATTCAGTTGTGTAGTACGCTTCCTGGAGCTTTGAAATGCAAGTGTCAATTCTTGTAGCAAAAGGAGTAAGTAATTTAAGAGCTCTTAAACTTTACAAATATTGGGTGAGATTGCACTTGTCAACATCACTCTTAGTCCTGAGTTGATTATCAAAATCCAGTCTGCTTTCCACTGCTGCATCACCAGAAGTCTTTTCCTAAGAAAGGAAACACAGTGAATGTCAGATAGATAAAACTGGAATTTTTAGAAATGGAAATACGGTGTTTAGAACTTGGTCTGAATAGCACACAAAGAATAGAGATTTTCTTGAAATATTTCCATGTGACAGAGAAGGTGGATTTGATTTGTATTTTTTCCTAGCAGTCTTTAACTATGGCAGATTGCTAATATATTCTGAAAAAATGGCATCAATATTCACCCCGATTTAAAGCTTGATTTAGTGTTGATTGCTTCATTTCTTCACCCACAGAGTCATAATGTATAATTTGGTATGTTTTGTTATGATGTAATTTTTATTCATGAATGTAGGGTTTGTGATATTATGACAGCAGTTTGCCTGCACTTTTCATTATATTATTTTTATTTGCAACTGGTGTCCCCTAGTCCTATTTTTGAGATCAAGTTCCATAGCAATGACCTCAGTTGCTATAGTTTGATAAGATATTTTATTTCAACATAGCATCTGGTTTATCACCAGTGTAATTTCCCTGTGTGTCAGTTAAGCTTCATCACTTTTTAAGCTGGAACCAGTGAGAGATTGGAATATAGCAATTATTCTTTGGTTTTGTACAGTACCTTTGCTAATATAAATTTGTTTTAAAGCAAGTGATGAAAAAGTCTTTGATAAAAGTTTGTGGACGGATGCACCCATGATTTGTGTTCTTTCACAATAATTGTATAAATCTGAAAAGATTAGTTATGCCAAAGCATATCTTAATATAAAAGGATAATATCCTGAGAAGTGTGCAAAGAACTTTTAAACATTTAATAATTCAAAAATACTTATGTAGAATATATATTTATAGGTAAGTGAAATAAACTGCAATTTTGTTCAGAAAATAGAACACGCTGGTGAGAGGAAAATTGGTATAAGAGAATTTGTTTATTTGCCTGAGAAAATTAGGATGGCAATCATTAATTTGCTTACCTGAATTCTGTGATTAGAAGACTCTTATGCTCTGGATTTGAGTACCACTTTTTTGTCAACTAAGTGCTATGAAAAATGCCAGGTGCTCAATCTCAATATCCAAAAATTTTAAATTTAGGCAGTTGTAGCTCAGGTAGGTGAATTCAGAGTGTTCAGACATCTTTTGTTACAAATCAAAGTGTGGTTTGATTGTTTTTTATTTTGTTTGTTTGTTTTCTTCTTTTTAGAGTTATAGCAATATATAATTGCTTTTGCATGTGTTGAAGCAATATTGGTTTCCATAGGATGATAGCGTATATAAGTTGTTCATACATTATGATTAACATGCTTTTCAGTTGGCATTGATTGATTTTGTTTAACACAGACACTCAGTATCTACAAGGAAGCCACATTAGTTTCAATCAATAATTCCCTGCTCTTGTTATTATCTCTGGGACTCCATAGGGAGGTGTAGGGGTCAGAACTGATCATTAATAGAATCCTAGGTCATGCACTTCAAACAAAACAGCTTAATAACTGGAAAGCTTCATCATTCTAAAGAATCTTAGACATATTTCAGGGAGCAAAGAAATAAAGAAAACAGAACTATAATTACTTTAAGAAATGAGAATTTTTGCTTTTCCATTTAGAGTATTAATTATGCTTGTTACTGGAATATTTATGTTATTTTATTGCAGATATTTCAAATCTTCCTTCACTATAATTATTATATATTTTACTTAATTGCATTTAAGAAATTTCTCTTTAAAACAAATAAAACCAAAATGAAAACTAGTATGCATAGCAAACATATTTTTCAACATGACTTGAAGAAATAATTATTTTCTTCCTTACCTCTTCCTAACTCCCACGTATGCAATCACAAATGCATCTGTATGTATAGATGCACCAGAGCATGTACAAGGCTTTATTTTCTTTCAACTACCTCTAGACAATTCCATCAGAACTACAGATTTTCCTAATTACTGATATAGAAGTAAAATTGTTTCTGTTATGCGCTTCCCTTTCCTATGCATGCAGTCTGAAAATTCCCTCTTTGCAGGTCACTTTTCATTTGGAAACATGCAGGAAGTTTCATTTTGGTTACTTTGTTATGTGCTAGCTGTGCTCCTGCCCTGTCAAACACTTGACCCAGTGCCCTAAAGTCCCTTTTAATTGCCCTGATACTTCTCTTTTCAATGTCATCGCTGCCATTCTGGAGTATCAGCAGTGGATAATAATCAGAGGTTTGAATCAGCCCAGGGAGTCACTCAGTATATCCTGTACTTGGGCGCCAGTGAGGCAGCAGACCTCCTTGTGGGCTGGGTCCAGTTGACATACGGAGCCCTCTGTTCTCCTCAGAAGGGAATCACCCACCGTGTCTACCCTTCTTTGCTTTTTACTGTTAGAGGTGGTGATCCGTCTGACAGATGAAGCATCATTTGTCATGTGGTTTTCTCTAGCCCTGAGAGGAGCAGGGATTGGACTTGATGATCTTTTTTGATCCCTTTAATCTTGAAATATTCAATGATTCTGTGATTCAGTGACTGGACCTGGCATAAAGCTGCAGACCAGGATTTTGCATAATGTTAGTCTTTTCCACAGAACAGTTCATTCATAGCAGTCAAGTAGCAGGGAGTGAGTACTGATCACAGCTTATAAGTCGGGCACAGTATAGATTTATGGTAAGGGAAATAATGCCAGGATAAGAGTGAATAAAATGTCATTGAAAATAAAATACTTCTTGTACCTATAACAAAGACTTGGAAACACTTTTCACTTATAAGCATCCTACTTCGAGGTTAAACCTGGCATCAATAGACTATTTCAAGTAAAGAGATGGCTGCCTTTTTAAATTATAGAGCAGGGAAATATTTAGGAAAGCAGAGTTATTTATGTGATTTGGAAGGTAGCCAGGAACCAGGGGTTAGCACTGATACTGTGCAAAGAGTGCTGAGAGAACTTTAATTGCCTCTAATGCTTAGTGCCTTGCTTTCACATTTCATCTGAAAGACAACACCTTCAGCCTCCTGGTGTTTGATTGGATGCATTAGTTCATCAATGCTAACAGCTTCATTTTCTTCACTTCCTTGACATTCCTATGCAGCCACCCATGTAGTCTAATCCTCTTTCATCTGTGTGCTCTGATGGCAGTTTCAGCACAGAAAAATGGTTAGAGGTTATGTGACATTAGATTGTGGAACCATTTTCTAAGGAAGTGACTAGAAACCTAATTACTACAGACATTTTAAATTGAACTGGACAAAATAACTCGAGAACATATTATGCATTAGCATAAGCATGCACTGAATCACTGGGCAGAGTTTTCTGTGCTTGATACCTTGCGGCAGGGCGCTATCAACAACCACAGCAGTCTGATTGCAGTCTGATTCATTACCTAACTTCAGGCAATAGGTCAACATGACATTCCTAAATTCAGGCGTTTGGTCACTGTAAGCTCCCTCTGCATCTCCCTCTGCAGACAGGAGGCTGTGATGGGCATTTCAGATATTGCGTAGTGTGAATATCAGAATCACTTCTGAAAACTTGTCTTTTTCTTTTATGGCATTAAAGAAAACATGGGCTGACTAGCAGATAGGTTTTCTGCTTGAATGTAATGTATGTAAACATCTGATCAGCTGCTCAGATTGCCTTCTGGAAAAGCCACTGTCTTCACTGATTAGAAGCAGTTTAAAGAAAAAATGTAACATGTTTATATTACTCCCTCTGGCTGTTATCCTACCTTCCAGTTATCCCTAGAAGAGTGGGAAAAGAGAAACGTCCAAAATTATTCATGTGTGAAGGTGGGCTTCTGCCAGGGCAACACGTTTGTCTCCAGTGACTGTAAGAGACTATAGAGAGATGAACGTTTGTAAATGCCCCTGCCATCAATGGGTGATGTGTAACTATAGCTAAATGACATTTCAGATACTATGTGAAAGTATCACGGTCAAGGAATATTCCCCTTGCCAGTAATCCCATTAAGCACAAAGAACTATAAACAACAGCAACAAAAAATTTCATAAAAATGACTCAAGAAAGGCTATAACATGGTTAGAAATGGCATTTTAAAGCTATGTACCACTTTTTTTAGCTTACTTTTTAAACTTAGGTTTAATATCTATGGTGATAGATGATGTGTCAGAAAAGTCCTAGAAAATATTAAAATTGATTGCTAAATTAATGACAACATTAATAGCACTACTATACCAAACACCTGAGACAGAGTAGTTAATGCTAAGCATTTTTGTATATCTCTTTCAGAATAGTCTGCACAGTGCTGATTCAGGGAAAATATTTTTTCTGAAGACAGAACCTTAGAAAGCCACACATTTATGGTGATATGGAGTTGCTTTTCCCCTGCAGTTATGAGATGAGGTCATATTGGAAGAAAAAAATATTTGTGTCATAAAAACTGGCATTTTCATATCAGAAATAAACTTTAAAATGTCTTTATTTTTTATTTCTCTAACATGTTTTGCTTATGTTTTGCTGCTATGTTATTTTACAGTATCACAGACATGCAAGTTACTTCATAAGCCCGTCTGACACGGTCCTAGACTTAAAGCTCTTGCAGTCTAAGCGTAGACCTCATTGTTGATACAAAAACAATAAGGATATGTAGCTGCTTCTTTTTGTTAATTATCCAGATTCCAGGGAGTAGGATAAGGAGGAAAGCTGTCACAGCTTCTTTGTACTCCTAGATGAGGTAGAAGTGGAAAAGTAGAATTTCCATCCACTTATTGCAGAGTATGTATTTTAAGAGTTTCAGGAGTTCATCTAACATCCTTTTGAAAAGGGCATACACAGAGAATTTCCACCCATGCTCATCTCTTTTGAGAGGGCAAGGTTCAGCCCTAATTGAATATGAAGGAAGATTTATCAGTCTAGACTGTGCATCACAAAGGAGAAATAAATTCTTATTTGGGATATTAAAAAAAAAAGTGTTTCAGATGAAGAATAAAACTGATTTGGAGTTTGATTTTTTTAAGGAAGGAAAGGCCTATGAATTGTTTTTCTTTCAATTGTTTGAATGTTTTGTTGCACTAACTAGCAGCAGCATTGCAGTAACAATAAGCAATGGAAATAATCACCTGTTTTCTCTCCAGTTATATCATGTAGCAATCTACAAACTTGAAAGACTCAGTCTTCCTGTCCTTGAGAATAATTTTTAAATTTTTTTTTTTTAATTATTTTATTTTGAAGCTCACTGTCCCAGGTACATGTAATACAGATTAAAATAATTCAAGAAAAGACTTTCTTTTTAGGATAGACATTTTCTGCACAAAGCAGCAAGCATATTTTAAACTTCAGGCCTCAGCTTTGCATGCATTACTGAATTTTAAATTTTGTTAAGCATAAAACATTGAGGGCTTGCTAAGAATATTGACGAATTCGGAGCAGCTTTTCAAAAGTAAGTAGTTACCCTAGACACAGTATTGACACTCTTGCTTTAACAGCCTTAAGTCAGAATTTTGATGTAAGTTTGGAAGTCTAATCATTATATATAAATATAAAGCCAAGGGAAATGCCTGCCTTGGAAAAGAGGGCAGCTGCGCTGAGTGCAGGTCCCAGCATAGCCCTGCCCAAAATATAAATGACCCAGATTCAGTCACCTGGTCACGTACACTGACACTTCCCCTGCTGCCTTACTATGTGTTTATGTGGGGCAGTACCTGATGGGATCCCTCTAGAAGGGCCTGTTGATGGGATCCCTCTAGAAGGGCCTGTTGCCTGTCTGAAGAGCATCAGCAATTTGTTCCCAGCTGAAGTTTAATCTTCCTTCAGAAGACAAATCATACTATCCACAAAGTGCCTGCAACCCAATTTTATTGGGATCTGACTTTGTGAAACTGGATCAGGAATATATCATGTTTTAGCTTATAATATCAAGGTTTTCTCTGTGCATTTCATCTCAGAGAAGTTCAGGAACTCCCACAGACGTCTGTCTCTTTGAATCTGTATTTTTGTATAGATTCTATCTGAATTTTTATTTTCAATTGCAGGCAGCCTGTTTAGTAACTTCAATGTTAAGCTCCTTGTTGAAGTGGTGGGCTGCAGGCGTATAAACTGCCTCAAAGTCTTGGGGTAGGAGGACATTTGGGTTTAAAAAATCTCGTTGGGTCTTCACTGTTAGAAAATATTGATGGGCTTTTAGTATCAGATTTCCTGAAGAGATGTTATGCTAATGAACTGAGTTTTGCAATTTTGCATTTGTCGCATGTCTGAAGTGGAAATCTTGGTTTGTATGAATATTTTAAGTACCTGACCTCTGTTCATTTGAATTCACATCACACTTTAATTTTTGTGGTTTCGCCACCCTACACTAAAAAGTGCTGAGTTAGTGTTGTATTCCTTAACCAGTGATATGAATGGCATTATCTGCATTGGTTGGTGTTAAGCCCCAAACTTGTTTGATGAGTTTCTTAAAGGGGCTTAGGTTTTTTATACCCTGAGGCATAAGGAGCACAGGAGAAATGTGACATTCTTAGGAGGTTTGAGCAACAAACTTTTACTGTCAAACTTTAGAAAATAAGGGTACTTGGCAAATTTTAAAGCAAATATTCAATCCAAATAAAGCATTCTGCATGGCATTGACTTAGAAACCTCCAACCCATCCAATTTTAAGTTAACCTGATTTTGAGAGGAGGAAATTAGGAGAACAGAGAGAGGTTAATTATCACTGCTTGAATTCCGGTGCAGTTATAGCTACCATAAAATCCAAATGCTGGGCCTTGCCCACGTGTGCCTTTGTGCAGCTGCTCTCATCTTCTTGGTCTCCTGGGACACTCCCGTCCAGTGGGGCCTCTGGTGTGCCAGTGGCTGACAGTCATTCTGGGCTGGACAAGGGGCTCTGGGGGATGCAGTGTGGAACAGTGCATGCCTCACTTTTCACAGAATTTGCCCTGCCTCTTGTTCTTTAAGGTAGCCTGAGTACAGCTATTTTTGAACCTCTTCTCACAGTTTAAAACCCTTTGGCTAATGTGGAAACAAAGTATATATGCTGAGCATTGTGTTGACTTCAGTTCTGTAGTACTGTGCGTAGCCCAAGATTTTATTTTATGGAATCATATGGTATTTTTCATATTTATCTCTATCTTATAGTTGCATATTTATATGTCTATATCTTGTTTATGTATAAATATATAGACAACAGAAAATCCCTTTATATTTATATTGTTATGTGATATTGGAGTGAATGAATTAGAAGCTGAAAGGCCAAAACACAAAATTCTTCCCCAACACTTAGTGCTTCTGCTCCAGTATTACCTTCCTGGTCAAGGATGACTTCGCAAGTAAAAAAGCCTCACTGTTGTACAAAGTTACCTAGCAATTGTAATTGTCCTGAGATGGTAATTACACCCATGAGAGTAGTTTCCAGGACAAGTCAGAGGACTCAAGTCAGGTTTAAACCAGTGTAAGAGCCCATCCAGCTATTACAATGTCTAAACTAATTTATTATGAATTAAGTGGTGCCAGTTCTTTGTGTGGGAAATTCTACAATGACATTGTGTTCAGCATGCAAATAAAGATTACGGAAAGGTTTCTGTACTTGAAGTAGTTTTTGCTTCTCTTTCAGATGTTGATGACTGTACCTGGAACATGAGCATGAGTCTAGATCCTATTATAGAATTAATAAAATAGCCTACCCAGACAGAGAGACATGATTCCTATCTTGATATTCTTATAATTTAAGGTTCACATACTTTAGCCTCTTAGTCAAATTAAGAATGCTATTGAAGCTAATGAACCTGTTTCCTTGAATTTGGATTTACCGGATCAGTACTCTTCTGGATAGCTAGATATAATAAAAAAAAAAAAAAACCTAATGGGATCAGTGCAGTGACAAGCTTCCTGTAAGAAAGAAATTTGAAGAAGATGTTCAGATTTATGTAAGAGTAATTTGAAATTCTTCATATAAATGGTTTCCCTTTTTTCTAACTTTTTATATAAGAATTGCTTTAAATAGTGTACTTTTCACTGTAGTCTAGTAATAATCTACATAGGCTTTTATTTGGAATAGAAAATTTTATCTGAGAAAGACTAACTGCTTCTCAGTTTTCATTGGATTTTTTTCTGTACTCTGAATTTGGGGTTTTTTTTAAATTATATTGCGGACTGTTAACGAAAAGGGTTGATTCTATTTATTTTTTAAAATTTATTTTGCATTAGGTCTGCCTATTAAAATAATGAAAAATAGTGTTTCTTTGATCTTTGAATTCTTATCATAATATGGTGAGATTTAGAGGTGTGACATCCTGTTAGAGTGCCCTTGCTAGCTTCAATATTTAACCTAATTTTGGAGTATTCTTCAAAGTTATGAAACTTCACTTAAATGTTAATTTGCACAATATTCAAATTTTCACTTCCTCAGAATACTGTGTCTACGTGTAGTATTTTCCATGTATAACATGTTGCTTTTTATTTTCCCATAACATAAAATGTCGAGATTTTCTGTACTGAAAAACAGTGACATAACATATTTGAACATAAATGAAAAATTACAGAAAAGTTGTGTATATGATATGCACAGGCTATCAATTATGAAAATTCATGAGTGTATATATATATATATATATATATATATATATATATAATAAACATAAAGAAAAAAAAGGAGGTAAATATTGAAATTAAAGCAGTATAAATTTCTTGTGATGTCTATGAAAGTGAGGTTTAAGCAAATTATGAAAATATTAGTAAGTATGCTCAAATATATTGGGAAATTGGATTATCAGCAGATTTTTTTTCAATTTGAATTAAAGCATTAGTTTTTTCCTTTTCTAGATTTTACCTTTATGATGTAAAGCTGAATTCACTTGTATGGTTTTCAAAAGATTTTGCCAATTGGAAAAAAAAAAATATTAATGAGAATAGAAATGGGGTAGACCCTCTTTTCCCTGTCCTTACCCTCTCCCCCTCTTTTCCATATCCTTTGCATGCCCTTATTTGAACAGAAAAGGTTTCCACTGAGTACTAGATTATGCTTTCTACAAAGTTATTTGTGTCCCAGATTTGTTAACTCTAAATACTGTATGATATCAGCTAGAAAATCAGCTATGGTCTTGGGGTTCAGCAATCTGCAGCCTTGATAGCCATCTGTGTCCATAATAATTTCATTATTAGGATGTGCTATCATCACACCAGAATTCCATTATGCTGGAGAGGCACAGTGGTTGAGTAAGGAGAGATAACCAGTAGCTTATAAGAGTTGCATTAAGAGCAGTCATAGACATTTTGAGAAAAATAAGGCATAACTACCTCTGAAGGTAGTTATATACTTAATACTTTCCTGTCTACCAAAGTATTTAATCATTGATCTCAGTAGAGTGTTACTGATATCTGTTTCAAGTATAGATTGCATAGTTACCATTTTCTGGTAGACTTTCAATAGCAGAGTTGCAGATGTAATCACAGATAAAGATCTTTTCTGAAATTGGTTGTTGCTGCTGGATTAATCTACATAAATAGAAAATAACACTTTCCATAAGCTTACTGGAAAAAAAAAGAAAAAAAAAGGTCTCTGAGATTGTTCAGTAGCCTATTTAAATTGGTTTTCGTAAAGCTATTTTTAGGAAAAATAATGTGTTTATAACTTAGTTTACCATTGTTATATTCTTTCATCACCAAAAGTATATCACATCTTCTAGAGCAAAATGAGACTGGGCACATGTCAAAAACTTTGACTTCTTAGGTCAGTCAAAATTAGTAAGATTAGAAAAACATTTGATATGTCTATAAAAGATGATTGGCAAGATTCTTGTTAATGCTTCTCATGTCTGCCATGGTTGTGTGCAAGGGCAATTGCAGTCCTTTATTATGCTGCATGCTGTAGAAACTCAAAATAATGGTTAATCCCATTCCTGAAAATTAAATAGAAATAAGAGGGGGAAAGGGCCAAAACTTAATAGAGAAAATATGAGACCAAATAATCTTGTTTCATGCTTGTTCTATTTCGTTAATTTATGTAGGGTGTAGCAGAATTAAGTTGTGCTGAAAGCTGAAAGAGCCAAGTGAAAACAATTTATGATGGAAAGAGATTCTGAAGGGAAAAGGTGTGAAGGGGATACAGCCATAGAAATGATCCTGAGAAACTTGGGTATGCAGAGATGCATGTGTAAGAGAAGGAAGAGTAAAAGGCCAAAGCAAGTCAATACAGAGTAGAGGAAGTCTTATCAGCATTTTAACAACATTTTTGAGCTTCCAAAATATTTTCTTTTGCTGATTATATATGTACTTATGTTATTTTTAGGATATTATCTTAGACTGTGGTTTTTTTTTTTTTTTTTTTTAAGTTTACTTTTTGGGTTTGGCTTTGTTTTAGTTGGTTTTTGGTTTGCTGGTTCGTTGGTGGTTTTTTTCTTTTTGTTTTGTTAGTTTAGTAGTGTTGGATGCTGGACTACTGGACCTATAAAAAGAAGCAGGAGTGTAGAAGAAAGCAAGAAGACATACAGGAGGGGGGGAGGGTGGAGTCAAGGACAAGAAGCTAAACACTGTGGCCTGGTTAAGTAAAATTAGAGGTTGGCTAATGAGGTAAGTCAAAAGGCAATACAGAGGAACTGAATAATTGCAGTGGTAATAGCATGCCTTTCCAAATGAGTAAAAGCTGTAATTATCTCTGAATTTAGGAGAAATAAAAAGAACATGTATAGATTCGCTTGAAGATAGAAACAGAAGCCTATTTTGTTCTCATATTTGTGAGGGATGGTAGAACCTGAACCAGGAAGGTGAAACAGAAGTTAATATTGCTATATATCTCTGAATATATCCTTACTTTTGCTTTCTCCTGAGTTGCGTTTTTAATTTTTTAGTATAAGTGAAACAGTATTTGGTTTTACCAAAAATGCATGCTTTAATCAAATGGATTAATTAAACTCCTAAAGGAAGACATTAGTGAACAAGTTGAGTTACTCATGTTTCTCACTTCCTCAATCTTTATCACTTTCTCACAAATACATTAACAGATATTCATCGGTTATTCATCCTCTTACAAAAAGAACTTCGAAATCACCTAAAACACAAGATAAATATGCCTGCCATCCAGAGTTACTTGGCATCCACATTGGTGTAGGACTTTTAATTGCATTTCTTCTCTTCTTATTATATATCTAATTATAAAGCATCTTCGACGTTTTGATAAGGAAACCTTTTCTCCTGCAAGTAACTGTTGTGCAGAGGTTTCTTCAGCTACTTTTCTCTCCCATTTATCTTGGGTAGATTATTCAGACCAGGATGCTCTTCTTTTGTTGTAAAGTAGTTAATCATATTTCTAAATATAATGTGAATTAAAATATGAGTAAATCTGTTCCTCACTGCTTGTGTAGTAGGACAAGGACAGTATAGATAATGTTTTCATACACATTCATCTTCTTGACCCATTTTTATTCTCAATGTCTGCTTTATACATATGTGTGTAATTTTTTTGTTTAAAAATATGGATAGCTTCTGAGCTTCATGAGACAAGGTGAGTGGATGGAGTGTTTAGAGTGGAGAAGACTGAAGTATGCTCAATGTCAGGATGGGTAAAATAGGCCATGTGATACTAAATATCTCATATAGAGAGATAGGTAATTTAATAGAAAACTATTTGCAGTTTTACAAATGAGAGAAGAGTGACATCTCATATCTGCTTCAGAGTAAATGTTTGCTTGCTGATAACTCCAGAATAGTTAATCAAATGCTAAAATCCATTATTCTTCATCCTTCTGCCCCGTCATAATACTGACTAATGATCTTTTCAGGAGTTTACAAGTAAGTTCAAAGAAGTCTTCTTGGTGAGGGTTGAGCAGTGTCCAATAATGGTCATAATACATTAGCTTAGAAGGTAAAGCTAGAAGATAGCAGCTCTTTGTGGTCCATTTTCCTGTTGTGCTGGAGAGACTGAAGCTAATGAGGACAGCAAGAATTTAGCAGTACTCCTTTAACACTGGTACTTTCAAACAAGCTACTGGTGAAGACACTGCATCCTCTGCTAGGCCTTCAGCCACTTGATTGTCTCTTCAAAGTCTTCAGAGTTTGTTGTGTTATTAAGTTTTGTACTAAGTCCTTTGTTCTTTTATTGTCTCTTGCTGTAAGCAATGGCTCACTTTTCCTGTGGTGCTTATAATTGTGTATGTGTACATATATACATGCCCTCATTAGGTGTTGCAGTAATGAGACCTTATTTGTTCCTTTCTGTGAACACTTTTCTTTCAACTGCATCTTTTCAGTTTTGAAACTGCCAAGGTAGATACTGGGCCTTATGTAGCTTTGCAGTGGTGTGCTTTTATTTTTCCTGTTTTGCTCTCTGTTCTTTTTTTAGTAACTTGTATCATTCTGCCTCCAATTCTGACAGTTACTGAGCCCTGGCTTGATGTTTACTTTGAAGCATTTCTGGTTTGATTTCCAGATCTCTCTCTGAGATTATAATAGCTAAATTAGAGTACATTCCTGTATATCTATAGCTAGAGTTTTTTTTTTTTTTCCATGTGCATTACTTTGTTTTTATTGACATTGGATTTCAGTTGCCAATTTATCATCTGCTTTCACAGCAGTATAAGATCTCTTTGCAGCTTTCACAATTTTCTTTCTACCACTCAGAGTAATGTATTGCCATCAGCATATACACCTCACAGTTCCAGCTCTGTAAAAGCTGTAGCATCACATTTTCCTGGCTTTGGACATTCTGATTCCTGTTAATCTGTATTTTGTGTTGTTTATTAACACTAAAAAAATTTCACAGTTTTGCAGTTTTCTCTGAGTAAAACTATTCAACTTCAGGTTGTCCTTGGCTTTTTTAAATTTACTTTTTCTGATCTCCATGCCCCTTTGTAGGAATGCAAAAAGTAAAGAGAACATGCCTATGATAAGTTAATTCATGTAATGTAAAGTAATAATATCACTCAATGTTGTTTGGAAAAGGACATTTCTATTGGGTTAGGAATTGTTATCAGTATATTGGGTCTTTTTTCTAGCCTTATGTCAGTAGTCAATTCCTTTTAGAAAGTTTATTTTTATTGTAGAATAATCAGTTGAATTTCCTGACCAGCACTTAACCTGATTGCTTTCCACATTTTGATTTTTTAAAAATTTTTCCTTGTCGTTTTTTTTTCTGTAATGTAAGCTTTAATTTATTGCAAGCTGAAAACTTGTTATGATTATCAAGTGGTTGGAAATGTAATTGAGGCTGCCTTTTACATCTAGCATTAGTTCATGCAAATTCACACAAAAAATGTGTGCTGCCAGTTTGCAAGAATCCTTTACCCTTAATAAAAATACTGTACCTGACAATTTGTCAGTTACAACATGAGTCACTTCAAACTCTTCGGAGTCAAGATGGTTTCTTTTCTCTTAAGTCAATATACAATAAAACAGTAGGATATTTTACCATCAGCAAATTATAAGTAATCTCACAATCTCTTAAATGCCTTTGTAAAATAAGTGATTGTAAATCTGAGCTTCTAGCCAAAATTACTTATGACCTCATGTCACAGAGATGGCATGTTGACATGTTTGATACAAGCTGAAGAAAATAGTTATTTTGACAGCTTATTTACTTTGGGTTTTGTGTGTGACATGTTAAAATAACTCTCTGGTGATCATCTGTATAGAAAATAAGCAAAGATTTTGGATTAGTCAAACATTAAAATAATTTTTGGGATAAGAGACAGTATAAAAAATTCAGTTTGGGAATTCATATTCTTAAAAAATTATCTTTCCATGGCACTGTAAAACTTTTTTTTTGGTTTAGTGTTTGTTATGTATTGTTTTTTAAAATCTAGATTATACATTTTTGGCATCAAAAATTTTTACTTCTGTTAGAGTAAAATTCCAGCTTTATAGATGCATAGGTGTTTAATTCTTTCTTCTTCTTGGATATTTGTACTCCTTTTACAGATATTTAGGTGCTAAGTGCTTTTATGTTCATTACTGAATTAGTGCTAGAACAAGTTGGTTTAGTTTTGTTTGAAGCTTTTTAAGAGAAGATAAAACCTATTCTCTTTGAGGTGTCTTCATTCACTTTTGCTGATTAGCAAAGATTAATAGTATTTTAAATTTCAATTTAATTAGATCTATCAAATAATTCAAACAGGAAATTAGTTCATTATATATGCAGTTAATGGAACTGAATGTCAAGATCATTATATGGTATTAAAATTTTGCCACATTTAGGGTAGCTTTAAGAAGAAGTACTTGAAATAGGATTCTCAGTACATATAGTGTCTCTGCCTTTAGGCATAGCCTAAGGCTCTGAACATTTTTAGCAAGTGGAACTCTATTAGAATCCATTTTCATAAATAAAAACAGAATTTAAGTTATTCTTCCCAGGGATTAGCTATCTGGGACTATTCAGGAATGTATTTATATTAGTGTTAATTTCCTTAGCATGCTAATTTGATTTTATTTCACATTGGTATGCTCAAGTACCAACTCCTCCAGGACCATCCCTATGCCAATCAGCACATGCAAATACTTCCTTTTTGTTCCATTTAAACTATGCTTGAAAGAAATTCACAGAAGTAGATCTATGAAGTATTTCCAAGGGATTTCATTTCTCAACAGTTAGCTTTACATTTGCTATCCATATTAACAAAGTAACATAATCACATTTCCCTATAAACTTATCTTAATTTTACATATGAAGTAAAAAATTATTCTCTTAAGGCATTATTAGAATAGCTTACATTTCATAGCAGATAGGAAATATTAGTTCTATGCATTCTCTTCCAACTATTGTATCCTGGTAGAATCCCTTCATTATCCCATTTTTCCAGAAATGAGGATGATTTGTATAGGATACAATTAAGTTTCTGTATTTCAAGCAATTTTTTTCTTTTGCAGATATATTTATTTTGTCTTTTTTTTTTTTTTTTTTAAGTGACTAGTGGTATTTCTAAGTCTTTAGGGGATTATGAATGGATGGTGATTGTCTTTTGAGAAAGGTACAAGAAAACCAGTGAAGGTGGAGAAAGTAACTTTTGCAAAGGGTAGTAGTTAAATGACAGTGTTCAAAAAGCATGTATTATGTCACATATATGGACCAGACTTGCTCTTTTTAGAGTGTTTGTGTTAGCATTCCTCAGATGCGTATGAGCTCAGTGACTAAGCAAACAAGAAATGGACTGATGGTGCATTAGAACCAAAAGCATGGTACTAGTATTTTGTTTCTGTGAACTGCCAAGTATATGGATTTTGAAGCATGATTGGAAGGACTGGTAGTGAAGTTATTTTTCAAGATTTCCTTCAGTATTTCACAGTATAATAGCTTTAAATACTTCTTGTTTTGCAAGTAGCATTTACATAAAATTTTCAAAGATCATCTTTTCTACATGCAAGCCTGTGCAGTTAGTCTTCTTCAGGAGTTGGTGGCATGCCTGTTTCTCTGGCTTTGGTTCCAACCTTGTGCCTAAGACAAGACCCATGTTCTGCACAGTCTCCACTGAGTGTTCAGATAATCCAGTCACTCACAGCATGAACTCCTATGTGTGTGCTGTTGAAGGTCAGTCAGAGCTATCTTGTAATTTTCTACATTATAACAAAAACTACTGCAATTTCTTCTGTGCTGTAATGTATTATGTTTTCATGACACATTCTTGTCTGCTCTTTGGTAAAGTCTCACCTGAAGATTGACAGCACTTCAGGCAGTGGCACAGCAGAGTTTTCTCCCAATTAATTCTTTATTTCTCACATAGTTTATGTCCCAGAAAATGTCCTTAAATAAATTATTACTTTTAAGTTTTGTGGTGAAGTAGGGAGAAGCTTTATTTAAAGTATATTTTTACTTCAGGGAGGAAAAACAAAGTCCTACCTTCATGTTGTCTTTAAAAATTCAAAAATAGATTTTAAAGATTTCACTAGTTCAATTTTCTTCAAAGATCCTGTAATTTGTTTAAGAATCAGAAGATTGGATAACAAATGTCTTCATCTGTAAAAATCCAGTTCTTCCAGATGTTTCGTTACAGGAACAAGGAACAAAGAACCTCACAAAAATTTTTCAAAAAATTAAAACATTGTTTTTTGTAATGCTTCTATCAGTTCTGTCACTTGAAGAGTACATACAGCTGAAATGTTGGCTTGGAAATATTAGTCTGTTTCTATAAGATAATATTCTTTGATCTTTGAAAATAATGAATGATGAAATTACTGTTCAGTGTCTCCCTAAGTATATGGTAAGCTTTTCTTATAGACTGTAACCTTATTACCAAAAATTTCGAAGCCAGGACAGGTCCCACACTCCAGCAAAGCTTCCTTTTTAGGGATGTGTGTAATTAAGAGATCCCTATGTGCAAGACCCACTTCCTGTGCGGTAGGACACATAAACCTTTTCTAAAACCTATGGAATCTAAAATTCATGGTTAGGCATAATGGCTTCTTTTCTGGTCATCACATTTTAAAGTAATTCCTGATTTTTTTTGCGCTGTGGTTCAAATATCAGACTGGTGACTGCTGATTATATTATACGAGATAATTTATTTCCATGTTATGAAAAACTAGGCTAAAAAATGCTGTAATAAATTCTAAAAAATGCAAAAATATAGCATTTAAAGTTTTGAGGCTTCTGTAAATTTTGCTCAGTTTGCAGGACTTTCTTGATTGAAGAAGCACCTGTAAGATTTTTCTCTATATGAAGATGAATGGTGTATTATTTGAAGAATGGTAAGATTTGTATATGGATGTCAGCTGCAGGAATGTTATAATTTTCCCTTGAATCCCAACACAGGGTTACAGTCTCAGATCCTACTACAGTACCACTACAATACCACTACAATGTTTGGTTGTTTGTGACATCATAACAATCTCAATGAATTATGAAGATCAATCAGTCAAAATGAACCAGAGCTCATAAAATAATACTAGTGCATAAAATAATACTATCTTAATTTTAAAAGCTACACTCTCTTTAATTTTTTTTCATATTTTATCTTTTACAGAGTTAACATTTGGAATTGCTTCTGTAGCAAATTAATTATGGTTTGTTCCCTTGTGCGTACAATTGAAAGAAGGAGCTAAGCTTAACACCCTAATAGAGAACAATCACATATAATATTTGTTTCTGTGGGTACAGTACTTATATTTGCCAACTTTGTGCTTGAGTCCTTCACATACAGATCATATCTGTACATATGCAGCATTTACAGCCTTTATTCATGCTGCTGTATTATGCTTTAGAATTCAAGATTTTAGGGTTTGACAGAAGAGACATGAGAGTACAGAACATAATTCCTTTTGATTAGTAACTTTCAGCAGTTAAGATGACAGTAGCTAGGATAAATGTGGGTGTCTTGTAGCTGACGTTGTGCTGCTGGGGTTACCAGTACTGGTATTACGATGCTGGAACAAAATATTTGACAACAGCAGATATCTCACTTCCGGAGCAAGACAGCAACTGAAAACACTTGTCAGGAGTCATATATTCCATTTTCATTTATCCAAAGAGTCATTTAAACAGGAGTGAAGGAATATAAACAATGTCTAAACACATCTCAGTGCCGCTGTAGAAGAACAAGAACACCTACTTCCAGTTAGTAATGTAATGAGCACTGGTGCTCAACACTGCCATAGCATGTGCTCTGCCTGCACAATTTGGGTTTGTTACCCAAAAATTAGTAGGTATGTTTCATGTCCTGCTATACTGTTTCAGTTCCTTAATGTCTAAATGGAGTATCAACATGTAGTGTATGTTAGAAAACAGGTGGCAGCAAGGGCAAGGATTTTTTTGTTGTCACAGCTAGTCATGAGTGATTAAAAATATCTCATATTTTAATACTATATTTTGTTAGGTGGCATTGGAAGAATTGTGTTAGACAGCTGAGTCATTGGGTAGATTGAAATGTCACTTAAACTTCAGATTTTCAGAAATGTTGCTTGGATTAAGAAGAAATCCAAGGAGTTTGCGGGAAGGCGCATGTGAAGTAGCAGCAAATGCAGCAAAGTCCCCTTGTACAACATGCTGCTGCCCCTGGCATTGCTCAGACTGGCACACAGCTCACCTCTTACCCTGCTTGAACACAGTAGAGTGCACCCTGCTGCTTCTTCTGCTGCGGACCATAATACCAAGAAAGGCAGCAAGGCAGCTGAAACCATTCTACCAAACACATCTTATCTAACCTTTGCTAGAGGTGCGCCATTAACAGAATGGAATTGGGAAGAATAAGAAAAATTACAAAATCCTATTTAAACAATTTATTTCTGAAATCTACAACAATGTTATTATTTTTACACACCACTGATAGCATTAGCTGTAAGGGATGAATGTAAAAATTGCTGTGCTTCTAAATGAGAGTAGGATTACTATAGACTGCATGAGAAAACAGCAATTTCGTTGGACTTGTACAGTGCTCTCTTTACTCATTTTAATATTGATTCTATTTAGTGTAATGCTTATGCTTAACATCTGCATTTTGTGATTGAAAACTAAAATATCTGGGCAATTTTCTAACATAATATGTTACTGATAATACAATGGCTATTCAGAGGCATCATCAGATACAAAATTCGGTTAAAGTAGGAATTCTTCTTATAAGGATAAAAAAATATTTCCTTCTTTGTCCAACATGCTGTAAGATAATTTTCATTCCTTGTGCTTATGAGAAAACAAATGAGCTTTTTTTTTATATATGTCAAGCTACAAGGAAATATTTATTATTAATGTTTTTTTCACATATTGTCCAGTGAAGCAACTACATATACCATAACACCACTGGTTTCTTAACCAGATGGTTACAGCCAAGTTGCAGACAGACAGGTTTTATAACTTTAATTTGTCTTTAATTCCATACTTCCAAAAATCAATGAATCAGCCCCTTTGCATAATTATATTAATATGTTCTTCATGGAATCACATTCCATGATGTGAACAGAAATTCAGTATTGGAATAAATAATTGTAATATCCTCATAGCTTGGTGGTAAACTCAGTCTGAGGTGAAAGTATGCATTTAAGTATTGTTAGCTTCAGCAAATCAGGCTGAACCAGGCTAAACCTTAATCAGCATCTTTTTATGACTTTCTGCATGTGGAAATGGTATTTCCTGAACAGCCTAGTAATTTATGATCACCTTAAGTCATTTCAAAGAAGCTAGGGGAAAAAATGGATAAGACAAGGCAAAAAATCACATAGTAATTCCCCTTGCTAATGAAAGTCTTGGAAATCACTTCTTATTAAAAGCTTTCCTGTGGTATTTCCAATGTGAAAATAGCTGGTATGGAATCTTTCTACATTTGATTGTCTAAATTTCTCTGCCAGGAAAGGGCTGTAGCACACCAAGAATCACTACAGAGCTCTAGGATTGAAGGACCTGGGGCCCCAGATGTTCTCTCTTCAGCCCTGCTGATACAAAAGAAAAGCTTAGGTGGGAGCAGATGAATCTTTCTGTATAACACCTAGTTCAACAGCTTGTGTCAACGACAGGGATTTAGCTTTTATGGCCATGAGATTCACTCTGAGCACTGAGGACTCCAGTGTAGAGAGACAGAATCCACCTGAGAAAGTGGGGCAAGAACATCCTTGTCAACAGTAAATATCCTTGTCAACATCCTTGTCAACAGTCTGGCCAACATGGTAACAAGATTCTTTTAAACCAGGAATTTGGGGGACAAGTGAGGAAGTAGCGATCAAGAATAGAAAGCAAATGCTTCTGAGTTATGTGAAGAGGGACCTCAGAAGTGACAAAAAATAGCAATATCTGCCTCAAGTGGAAGTAGAGAAAGACGTGGAATCTGGTAAATAGGCTGGAGGAACCGGAGCACCATATGTGGTCATGAAACGCAGGTATCTGTGGACAGTCTTGTTAACACCTTTATTCATTATCTGGAGAAGCAAATGGTCAAGTCTGCAGATACCACCAAATTGAGAGGATCAGTGGTTGAATCATAGAAACATTTTAGGTTGGAAAAGATGTCTAAAGATCATCGAGTCCAACCACTAACTTAACACCACCAAATTCACTACTAAACCACTTCCTTAACTGCCATGTCTACATGTCTTTTAAATACCTTCAGGGATGGTGACTCCACCACTTCCCCAGGCAGCCTCTTTTAATTCTTAGTACTCCTTTTGCCTTTTGTGAAGAAATATTACCTAATATCCAAACTAAGCATGCTCTGGTGCAACTTAAGGACATTTCTTTTTATCCTCTTGCTTTTTACCTGAACGAAAAGACTCATCCACACCGGTTTGAACACGGTTTGAAAACTAAAGTTACATTAAAAATTTTAAGTAACATTCTGAATAAGAATTTTTCTGTCCTATACTATTTTGTCTTACAAAGAATGGGAAGATAAAAGTCTAGGATAATCTATTTAGAGCATTTTAATATATTTTCTTTATCTGTTAAAACGCATTAAATTTTTTGTAATGCAGAAGTATGAAAACAAATTTTAAAAGTGATCATTGCATTGGTTAGTGACAAATCTTTTGCTTTTAAATCCCAACCCTGGAGTTTAGAAAATTATATGAATAATATTAATTTTTTTTTTTGAAAGCATATAAGCAAAATATTTTTCACATTTTGTGATTCTTATATTATCTTTCCTCATTAAATAGCCTATAGGTCAGAGGAAAATATCTTACATGCATATAAAAATAAGGCATTAAAGTTCACATACATTGAATCACATAAGAATATGCTTATGTAGTAGTAAGCTATTTGAAAGTCATTGAGAAAAAGTAACAAATATAATAAATAAGGTATTGAGATTAGAAATTTTACTTCTCATCTTGCTTTGAATCTACATGCAATTCCATATTTGAATTTTCAGTGGTTTAACTCAGTGAAATTCACCACAACTTCAGTGGATTAGAGCTATAGACATCTTTGAAATTATTTGTTAGTAATGAGATTGTACCAGTCATGCTATAGCTCTGATGGGAACAATTTGGAGATGAAAACATTGGTGTTGCTTACATTATACTAACATTCTCTTCTTTAGAAAATGCCATACTGAATGTAGTCATGTGTAAAAGGTTACAGAAGCATGACACAAAAAAAATGTGCCATTTGTTAAAGCAAATTGCCATAGAACTTAAAGAAATAATAACTGAGAATCAGATTGTTACCCAAGAAACATCTTTGCTATATCCTGCAGAAAGGTTTTAGGAGCACAAGTAATGCTTAATACAAAACCATTATAACCATTACATTGTAGGAATTAGGTAGGAAAACAGATCCAAAAATAGTGGGTTACAAAATTTGGTCTTTCTTCTGTCACTTTTTTTCTTACAGTTTACCTCCTGAGTTTTAACAAAACATTCCTCAGAAAACTCTAGTCCTCAACATTTTCATCAGAGCAATTATACCATAGGACATGACTGGTCACAAGTAGCTGTATAATGCATTTTTCACAAGGTGAGAAGCTTATTTAGATGCAAGAGTAAAACCATATTTTCCTCTCTTCTTAACCTCCCATTTTGAGTCCAATTTCAAGACATAAGAAAAATGAGTCTCTTTGTCTCTTTTGTGGACAGTACTCCACATCATAAAACATCATGAATTATTCAGTTAAACTGGAAGGCTTTTGGCAAGACAGTCTAAATACCAGCCAGCAGACAAGCTGATTTACTTCATGGTGCATTCTGGACACCTGTAGAATTATGATATTTAGTGTACTGAAAAAGCTCACCCTTTCTTATCAGCTGAGTAGAATATGGATAAATAATATATTCTGTGCCTAATATTCATAGCTTTTTTTTAATCTTCATTGAAAAGAAATTCATAAGTTCCTGGCTGATTTCTCCATACTTAATAGTTAAGATCAAAAAGCAACAAAGTTTGTTTGAAACCTGTGTGATATTTCCTGTTTTAGTTGTTGTCTGCAGTGAATTAATTCAACAGATTATCAACTACAAGAACACAAAAATCTTAAGCATACTTCAGAAGAGAGGGTTTTCTTAGTAAAGCAGTTAACTGTCTTGGTTTTTTTCCATTTTCAATTTGTCTATCCACTGTCTTGCTAAAAGATACTGCCTTCATCTGTCTTTATATGATACCTAGCTATAAGAGGTTTTGATCAAATCACCACTCCATATGCTGCAGTTAAGAAGGGATGAAAGAAAACACTGAAGTCCATAAAAGCATTAGAACAATCATTTAGACGCAAGAACATGTTTCTGTGCAAATTCCAAACAGCTTTTCTCTTTTAAGATGTCATATTTAAATCTTAGACTATAATGTATAATTGATGAAATATTTATAATATTTCTATTTATGTGGTTTATTCCAAAGCATGAAGGTAAGATAGAATAAAGATATTAAAAGTAAATCAAAGGAAAGTCAGACTGGTGAGGCAGATTTTACATGAGACAGAGCTATCCTTATAAAGAAGAATTGTCAGAGCAGGTGTACACTGAACAATCTTGAGTTCTATGGATGACATTTTTAAGTATCTAAAAGCATTTCTATCACTATTATTGTTAAGTACTACATTTAATAATATACTAATTCTTTATCTAACTTGCAGAAAACTTGCTACCAATATGATTAGAGACATAAGTATGACTTATGAATTTTTTGCCTTTGTTTTCTTTTCCCTGTCAGATGTTAGCCATAATTGGAAAACTGCTAAATATTTATGGAATACAAATGTATTGTATCTCTTTAGAGAACTTCCAGGTTACATGGGTTTAACTCAACAAACAGAATGCAATTAACAAGGTGGCTTATAATTAAAATAACCCATGCAGTATTACACAAGGAGTATAAAAAATGTAGAGGAGCTGATGTGATAATTGTTCACTAGATGACAAGCCACTGCTGCCACCATTCTCCATAGAGCTGGCCTTAAAAGACTGGGGAGATCAGAGAGTCCAGAAAACAGATGGCTGGGTATTGCACACACAGGCTCTAGAGAGATGGGTATAATATGGGTTACCTGCAACATCTGCCCACCAGCTTTAGACCTATCAGATAGGTACAACATACAGTGTGCCAGAAAGGATATTTTTTGAAATGCACTTTGTAATCACATCTTGAAGAGTAGATATATATATGTGTTCTATAAACTCAGATTTTATATTATCCCAAAGTAACATATATGGTAGGTAGACTGTGTCCAATCCAGAGCAGAGCTGTGGGAGAAGACTTCCATGTCTCCCCCCATTATTTATTATTTCTTCATAAGGTCTGCATTGGCTTTAATTTTGCCATTTTTGTTACACCCAAAGAGTCAGTGTGTCTTCTCTTTCATACATAACTAACAGGTATGATGCTCATCTGGAACAGTCACAGCCTGTATCTAATTGTGTGACGTCTACTCTTTCTGAGACATACAGAAACAACACTGTTTATTAATGATTATGTTATGTGCCAAGGTTGATCTTAGTCTGCTCTCAGAAGTGAAACATTTTCATATCACCATGGAATCATTTTCCTAATTCTCTAACAGGAAGTGTTTTGTTGGTTTGTTTTATTTATTTTATTTTATTTTATTTTATTTTATTTTATTTTCTAATTTAAAAATAATAATAAAAAAAAACTTCTCATGTTAACAGGATTGTGTCCTGAAGTGTGAACAGCATAAAAAAATATGATCCAAAAATGCCAGCATGGGGAAGAGTTGACAATTATCATAATTCTAACAAGCTGATGTAATCACTAAATAACTGTGTAACATTGGCTGATGATAAGCATATGTGTTGGTAAATGTTGGCATGTAAATCTGTACGACTGATAAAAATGTTTTAACAGGAAATGTTTGTAAAATGGCTTGAGAGTCTAGGGCACAAATTGAATATTTGCTAACAAAACATGATTTCTGTTAATGGCTTTCGCAGTAAGTTTTCTTGTTCAAATATTTTTTAGTCCCAATCTTTGCAATAAATAATCTTTCAAAGCAGAGAGAGAGAGGAACAAACTTCAGTGTGAGAGTTGTTTTAAGAATGTTGAGCTGCAAAAAGCTTGATCTGTTTTACTTAGTTCTCTGTATTTTGACTGCATTTTTATATCAAAAGTCTGTCATAGAGGAAAAAAAAATTTCAAGTTTTTATATTTTATGAGGGATTTGAGGGATTTTATCAGAGATTTTTGGAGGTATTATTTAGATTTGGGTTTATCATGTGTCTAGAAAATATATTCAAAGTAATTCAAAGTATTCTTCTGTTTTAGAATTTATCTTTTCAAACTAATAACTCCTTCATCCCCTGAATTTATAAAACTGTGTGAAAGATGAAGCTGGTTTACATGCAGAGAAGTCAGATCTGAGTTCACAAATACTTTCATATCCGACCATTTCTGCTACATGAACAGATGCATCTGAAGGTTTTCAGTCAGTCAGCATATAAAGCACTGGCTTTTATACATTTCTTTAAGGTTATGATGGGAAAAAATAGCACAGATTCTTTGAAATCTCTTTAGCAACATTTGGATGTTGTATGACTGAAAATACCCTGCCCTACAACAGACCTAACAAAATATTTTCCAGTTCCGTTCTCTTTCGATAAAACAGTTTCTATCAACATTTATTTCTGTTGCTATAAAAGCTTGTTTCTCCACATTTTGAAAAAAAAAAAAAAAGAAGGAAGACATGAAATCATTTGTCTTTTTGAAATCTCATATATATTTCAGAGATTCTCCTGGAGCACTATTCACTATTTTTCAGGTTTCTTATTTTAACTTTTTATTGCTGGCCTTGAGCATTCTCTAAATAGATTATAGCAATAATTAAGAAGCAGCAATAAGCAACGTAATAGTAAGGAAAAAAATAAAGCAAAAGTCCTAGCAGTTCCCTGTGCGAAATGGAACTTCCTAGTTTTTATCTTCATACTCATAATGATGTAGTCAACAACCTCTGAAACAATTGCAGATCAGGACAAGGCATTAGAGGAGTATATTTTAAACCAGTGAGTTTTCTAAACATTAATTTACATTTAAATATTTTGAATGGTAAGCAGTCATTAATTAATAGCAGCTCCACTTATAACAATTATATGTACAGTGCTCACCTGAATCAAAGTACAGATGAAAAAAACTCTTTATCTCAAATTCTTCTCCTTTATAGAAGGGATTTTTTTCCCTTGACTTTATTATGTTCTCCTTTATTATTTCCTGCCTGGTACTTATTTGTATGTAGTTCCAAGAAATCCTCTTATAGCCTTACAACTTTTGTTCACAATAATGAATGGATGTTTCTAGTGTATATTTGCTTTTTTCTCATGCATTCCATACAGCGGTGAATGAGGTAGTTACAAACTCTCAAAACAAATGATATCACTTTATTTTCAAACTTACGTTACAGGGAACATATTTGATTTATATTTTGAAAGTTTTCTTATTCATTATATTATTGTATATTATGTAGTATTTAAAGGAGAATGCTTGTGTTTTAGTTTTAAAATTAGTTCTGGTACTGAGAAGTACAAGAATAAAATTTAGATATGTAGTATTATTTATAAAGGCCTCTACTTATCCTTGAAATTCTTTATGCACTTTTATATTCTTCCGTAATTACAGTAGGCATTATTTCGAGATAAAGCATTTGCAATTGTCCAAATATTACCATTCATGCACTATTACAGAATTTTCCTAATAATATAGAGTTTATTGAATATTACAGATAGCCCTTCTTATAATTTAGTCAACTCTCAACAATTTCTTTGTGTAATCTGGTTTATGAGGTAGTCTTGGCAGATTCATGGAAATACAGATTCCCTAAGAGAAAATGAAAATGGTGCATGTAGACAATTTCCATCCTGTGTCTCATTAGCATGCTTTGAAAAGTAAGAGATACTTTTCTCAAGATATATCACAGTTAAAGTATTTTTTTTCACAATATAATTATAACCACTGTCTCATAATATCCAAGGAAAGCACGTATCCTGTAAAACTTCTCATTTCTGTTGCCTGTATGTACATACTAAGGCAGCAGCAAAGTTCTTTTGGTTGAATCTTAGATATCCAAAATAGCATTCACACTAACTCACACAAATTTGTCACATTTGTCACATGGAGTTCTTTAGCTCTCAGATACTCTGTTAACTTGATAGCTTTATATATGAACTATTTAATTTTGACACTTTTGGGTTTTTTAAATTTTTGCATGTACAGGAGCTAGAGTATTTATTGTATATGATCAGGCTGTTAAGTGCTGACACAAAACTCATAATTTAAAGGATTAAAACAAAAGGTTTGTTCAGTTAAACTTATGTCATTACCTTGTGGAAATCAATGATGGCTATAAATTTCTTATTTCTGTAATAATGATTTTGCATTCTCCGAGCTTAAAATGTTGTTATAAAATTTCATTTTCTACAAAGATTTTTCCAGTCCTTTTAAAGGTCTTTGTTTTCCAGAGTTTTGTTTTGCTGCCATATGAGACTCAACTTAGCATGTGATTTTACCATTTGCTGTTATTTTAGGAACGGTGGTCCATTATTTGGAAAAATTATAGTTCTGTTTTCTATAGTTTGTATAAGTGTGTCAAAAAGGAAAGAAACATTGTGGTTTGCTTCTGGCGAGGTGTTTTTTTTTTTTTTTTTTTTTGTCCTTTTTTTTAAAGTAAGTTATCTCAATTTTTATGTCAAAACTGCCACATCTCTCCTATTTAGTGGCACATCCAGCAACATGCTGAAGAGGAAATGAGGTTATTTATTTTCCAGTGTCCAAAGGTCCCCTGGCTTGAGAAGAATTACAGGGCGGGGTTCAGAGTATTAGGTGACCTGTGAGGCAGAAGATGTTTGGGGTTTTCATTTTGATTAGGTCATCTCATTCTATTTTTTTTTCTTTTTACTTTTTTCTTTTTTGCTAAGTGTTCAAAATATGCCCAGCATTGGTGTGTTTGGAACTGTTTTTTAAGATAATTTTAGCCTCAAAATGTAAATAGTTCCAATGAGACTACGCTGCCAAATAGATGTCAGGCATGGTTGGATTTTGGGGAGTTTGTTTCTTTATTTTGAGTATACAACAGGCTGTATATATTATACACACATCTTTTAGTTGTCTTCCACAAAGATGGATCTTTGGTTTTAATTGTTTCTAACTTTATTAAACTTTCTGGTTTTGGACTGAATTTTTTCATTACAGCTGCTTGCTTGAGGCGAAATATGGTTCATCTGTTTCCAAGAAAGTGACTGGGGAAATAATGCATTCTTCTTTGTTAAGCATGGGCCCAGGAATGGATATGAAAGGGAAGAAACTGGTAGAAGCCTATTGACAGAAGTTGGGAACTAAGCAGAAAGGGGCTACAGTGAAGAGCTAGCAATTAATAAAACAGTTGGGAATGACAATGATGGAAGAAAGACATCAGTGGATGGACTCAATGGTCCTTGTGAGTCCCTTCCAACTCAGCATATTCTGTGGTTCTGTGATCTCTGATACAGTCTTAATTTGGAGAAAACAGGTAGAAGGATGATCACATACAAACATGATTTCCAAACTTTACTGTTCTTTCTTTGTTAGTAAAAATACTAATACCCTTTGGACAATTTCTTGTCCATATCCAACTCTTCTGTCCATCTCCCATTTCTATGTCCTGTTGGCTCTGTAGCAGGGATCTTTATAATAAGTAAAAGAGAGCCAGAGAAACAGTTTGTGCCCTGACCTGCACTCCAGCCCTCTTATCAAGGTGGTCCCTGACACATTTGTGGTCAGTGTCTGTCACTGATCCTTGAGACATTGCCTGAGGGAGTAAATGCCAGAGACCATTCCTGAAGAAAAGCATTGTGAACAAGATAAAATAAAGTTTGGCTCCCTCCACAGTTTTTCATTACTATCTCAACATGTTTTCACCAACAAATACTCCCATATGCTGGCATGTCTTATACTAGAGTATGGCACAGAAGTAGTTGCATACTATAAAAAATACCACTGCTAGCAGCTGCAGTCAAGTCTTCTATTATTTCAGACACTTCAAACCAGAAAATAAAACCACCATCAAAAATTACCCGTGTCAGGAATGTGATTCTCTTAATCAGTGGAAAAGGTGGTGAACTCCAAAAGAAGCAGTACAAAGTGGTAAATGCCAACAATCTGCACTTAGAAGTTATTGCAGGTTTCTGAGAGTTCTTCCCTCCTGCTGATTTCTGTTCAAAGGAAGGCTTTTCTTAACAATTTGTCTTTTCTCTTTACCAGGCTCTATAGTGCTTCTCCTAATTGTTTATTATAGTTGTGACTCAGGTGCTCATCATAGTTTGCCTCTTTCCATTGAAATACCTCAGAAACTTATGTATTTCTCTGCTTTAAAATGCTGTAAACAAAGTGCCTTAGTTGCCAACCTCTGTTCAAATGACTTAAAAGCCCAATCCTATTCTAGAGAAGGAAATGAGGATTTCTGTAGCCTTTCTTCTTTTTTTTTCCATTCCCCCTCCTCCCCTTTTTCCTAATTTTCTCCTGTTATTTTTTTGTGGGGGTTTTTTGTTTTTTTAAATTTTATTTATTTATTTATTTATTTACTTTCCTTTTAAGGAAATAGTGTGACTCTGAACGTTTCTAGATTTGAGGATGATCTCTTGGTCTAACTGACATGACTTAACATTTTGGATTTTTTTAAATGACTAGAATTTAATACTTCAAATTTTTGTGACATGATGGCTTTTATTTTTTCATCCATCAAAACTTCTCAAAATATTAGAATTGATGTCTTCACCTGATGCATATTACTGAAGTGGCAGTCCACTGTTTTTATGTACATACGATGAGTGTTCTATGATTAAAAGAAAAACAAAGTAGTGTTAAGAATATTGGATATATTTATAATTAAAACTTCTGAAATTCCTTTGAGTGTGATATGTCTTTCCCCTGCTTCAGCTTTTGGTAAGGAATAAAGTTTTCTAAAACAATTGCTAAATTAGAATGTGAAAGACATTTCCTGTGTTCTTTTATGTTGTAATTGCAACTTGTTGGCAAGTTACATGTGCTTATATATGCTTATATATGTTTATATACACTTTATCCAAAACACTGATTTCACCTATAGTGAATACCTGAAGAAATAAAAATTCCACATAAGGTAACATTCACCTGAGTGCATTATTGGTTTAATAGATGGACAGCATCTTCCTTAACCCTGAACAGCTGATTAAAAAATACAGCTTTATTGAGGATTTTTTTAACAGAGTATTTGCTGGAGACATGCATTTTGAAGTGTCCTAGATTTAAAAACTCTACTGGATGCAGAAAGTTGTTGTTTTGGACTTTTTTGATACCTGGGGTTAAATTTTTGCAGGAGACTCCTGTGCTATACGCAGATTATTTTAATTATCACTCACATTTTATCATTGTTTTATCAGTCATTTTATCATACATTCAATAACTGGTACTGTTGTGCAGTACTGGAAACTATTTAGTTGGCTTTAATTGATTGTGTTCAGAAGCAGCAAAATAATTTTATTATGTGTGAGGACAAAGACAAAAAATGGGATAGTCCCATAACTGCACTCTTTATTTGATGTGTTTATTGTGTATCAGTGTCTTCACCACTGATACTACTCTTATTTTCTTTTACTTGCTCTAAGTCACTTATTTATATTTATATTACAAACATTACTTGACTAGAAGTGTTCTTCACTGCTTGTACACTGAACTGAAGTATACTAGTCATTTAGTTGTATTTTTTTATATTCTTGTGTAGCTGACCAAAGTAAGCTAATTCTTGCGGTTAGTAATGCAAAGTTTAAATTGAAAATTTGGATCCTTGTCTCTTAAAAATAATTACGTAATATTTATGATCTACTAATCAGGTTATCAGAAGGGGTATATTAAGGACTGTGATGTGGCATCACTCTGGTTCCATGATTAACTTGTCTTGCCAGGTTTTCAAGGAGATTCTGCTGCAGACGAGGTCTAAAGCATTAACTTTAATGGATTAATCAAGATGAGAGAGAGTATCCAAATGTGCATTGATTCATCTCAAAAACTATTAAAAATGAGAATGCTACCAAAAGCCCAGCAGTTGTAGATTTATCAGTATATAAAACCTGAGAGACCCAATTCATTCAAAATTGTCAGATTAGCGGATCAGATGCCATTTTCAAACCCAATTAGATGTGTTCCTCAAACAAGGAGAAAGTAATTTCTCTAAGGGCAGATTTTATCAAGTGCTTCTCAATAGTTTCTGGATTAATGCTAAGTAATAAGTAGATTTATCACATTATTAACTTACTAATACCATATCAAACAAGCATCACTCTCCTTTGCCCTACTGTAATAGCTACAATTTCTGATGTCATGCTTATTTTTGTTTAAAATTTTAATTAAAATTCCAGACATAAAGAAGACAAAGTGCTTTGGGTTTGTTAGGTTGTATTTTTATTTTAGTTTTAACATCAGATTTCTTGACTTTTTGTATTTGTATATATATTTTCTCTAATGAGGAGCAGCTAAGGTATCTGGGGTTGTTTAGCCTGGAGAACAGGAGGATCAAGTGAGATCTTAATGTTCTCTCCAACTACCTGAAAGGAGATTGTAATCCAGTGGGATTACAATTGTTACTTTTCCCAAGTAACAAATGATGGGACAGGAGAAATTGTCCTCAAGTTGCACCAGGGAGGTTTAGATTAGATATGAGGAAAAAATTCTTCACAGAAATGGTTGTCAAGCACCAGAACATTGAAGTGGTGTAGTAAGCATTCCTGGAGGTGTTTAAAAGACACATAGTTGTGAAATTTAGGGACATGGCTTAGTGGTGGACTTGGTTAATGTTGGACTTAGTGATCTTAAAGGTCTTTTCCAATCTAAAGGCTTCAATGATTCTATGTTTCTATGATCCTATCTGTGCTTGTACTTTTGAATGTCTGGTTTTGTTTTTCTGCAGGCAGCTGGCTACCTTTCACTGCCTGTCAAATCCTCTCTTGAAACACAAGCTCAGTGAGCCAGTACTAGGAAGATGCATATTTTTGGTATAAAGTCTTGCATGGTTTCCTAAGGAATAGGATGGGTAGAAAGACCATTACTTTAATTGCTTTCATATGAGGCAGAGTACTATGGTTGTAGTGCCTAGTCTTTTATCCTTGTGTGGTTTTGGTATCTAAAAAGAGATGCTTCTTTGAATAAGGAGCTCTAGTGTTATTCTAGTGTTGATGCTGTTATTCCATTACTTCATAGGGCTGCACAACTTGGGTAGAAGCTTCTTCTTACAATATCACTTATTTGGATCTATCCCAGTGAGGCTTTAGGTTACTCTTAAGACACTTTGTCTCAATCTCTTTTTTTTTTTTTTTAAAGTGTAAACTTTCCTCTGAGACTTTCAGTTGTGAAGATTATACATCATTATCCTCATTAAGAAACCAACAGGGAACCTGCTTGAAAACAAGCTCAAATGAATTAATTATCATAATTATTAATTTATTTTATGCTTGAATAGTGTGTTACTCCCCTGTCTTTTTAGAGAACAGCAGTTTGCTTATGTTTGCTTTGTCTGTTTATTTTTCTTAAGGATATGTACAGAATTGTAAGCCATTTTGTTTTCTTTAGAGCAACATGATAAATTTCTATGTCTTTTTAGTTAAGCTTGAGTCTGGTTTCTTTGCATCAGTCTTATTGTTAATGTACAACATCTTAATGCCTGGTGCTGGAAATGCCTGATTTATTTGTGATAGTTTGCTGCAATGTAGGGTTTTATTAGCTATACTAATAAGAAGCTCATACGAATAAGAAGCTCATCACCTTTACCTTTGCTGTGTGAGGTGAAAGAGCTTAATTCTCTCTGACTCAAACACTACTAATCTGCAAACACAATGGAGCCAGGAGATGTTATTTGTATATGTTATATATATATATATATATATATATATATATGGATAATATTTTACTATAAAAATGCTTAACAAGGATAATATATATTTTCTTTTTTATTTCTCTGAGGGATCTAAAAGTATGTTCAATTATACAGCATTTATGTTTTTGCTTTTTTATCTATTACCTTGACATTAAGTGTAATAAAAACCTAAAGGTCAGTAAATAAAAATCTTTCACATATTCTTAATTAGCCAATGCCAATTCTGTTTTCTCAAAGGCTTTTCCAGTATGGTGACAGTGGAAACATCAATTTGAATACAGTTTGGGGTTTTTTTGAATGATATTCCATAAAGTTGACGATGGACAAGTTACAAATAGAACCATACATGCTTGTAATTGTAATTCATTTTCAAAGGGAAAGCAGAGTAGGATGTAGAAAAGGAAAGAAGGGAAGGGAATCAAATTTACAGTGTGTGAAAACCATATTAGTTTTGGATATATAATGTTTTATCAGGTATATTGTCAAGATTTCTTTTACATCTTCTTAAAGTCTAATTTTCCTGTTGATTACAAACGTGACAGATTCTTTGCTGACTCTATGGTCTCTTGTGATGGGCTGCTGGCTCACGTATGAGCTACCTTACTTCACATGATTCACCCTGCAGAGCTCCTGTTCACCTTTGCTTTCATAGACTGTTATCCCAGAGAATTGATTTCAGTAAACAGAAAAGCCTGCCTTCAGACAACTGGGGGAAAAAAAGCATTTCTAAAGTATATTAGAATAGTGAGGAATTGTCAAAAGGATGTGGCCATAAATGCACAGTTCAGATAACCTCAGTTACTCATGTGAATGACAATTGAGTAGCAGTATTGAATTGTTTTCTTGTGGAAGTTAAACTCCTACCTTGTTACTAGAGTGCTATGTTTATCTTATTGACATATACATTTTGCAAGTCTGCATTTATTTGTGCATTGATATTTTGACTAATCCATATTAATGAAATTATATACAGAAAATTGTAACTTAATTACATTGTAAGCAGGAGTGACGCATTGCAAAGTCATCTTAATGTACTTGCACTTCCCTAGAGACTATTGGCAGCATCTGTTAAGCTACTCACCATTGTATTAGAAGTGATTAGCAAAACTAGCAAAAAGCCAAGACCTCCCTCCTATCAGTCACACAACTATAAGAATGTATTGCATTTTATTTTACATTGGGAAGAAGTATGAACTAGAAGTCTATGATACATAGGTAATGGAAGAATAAAACCCTTATTGTGTGTTTGAAAATGTCCTATAGCCATCCTATTTTTTATTCTGCCTTTGAAATGTTCATTGTTTGGTAGGCAGAAATTTAGAATAAAACTAGTTAGAACTACTGAACAAATCCCCCAGTCCTCCAACACACACCTTCAAATAATGGCAGAGGTAACAAGCTGCTTCTTCTTCCTTTAGCACTAAAAAACTCCTTGCTCAAATCACAGCTGTGTTCAAGAAATTAAAATTATTCTATTTCTCTTCAACATAATACATCATTATTTGAAGTTAAGAATAGTTTTGATGTCTGTTATTGTATTTTAATTTGAGTATGTATTTAATCAGAATGCTGACTTTCCAGTTGGATAGTACATTCCCAATCTGATCATTGTATTGCAAAGACATACATGAGAAAAAAACATAGAGGCAAAAACGTGAGTACCAAGATATAGAAAAATCTGTGTGCTTTTCAGCATATGCTGTGATTCTAGGAGTAACTTCAATTGCACTTGAAACTGATAAACATAGTGAAATTTGGTATTCTCCTACTTGAATTACAGGAATTGGATGATTATTTTTTCTCTTGTCTTGCTTTTTTTTGGTGGGGTTGGAAGGATGGGGGTGGGGATAATGCTTGGGAATTGTAACCTAGAAGAGAGAGTAGAATAAATCCTGTTTACTAAAAGGAAATTATAGCCTGTGATTTATGCACCTTATTGATCAACAATCATCCTGTAATACTGAAAGCTACACTTGAGAACAGTTTTAATATTTTGAAGGGTTAGAGTTTTGGGGGGAGTTTTACTGGTGATGGGAGTGTATTTTTTTGTCAAAAGAACAAGAAAAAAAAAGTTTCAAATTATAGGCCATCTAGCAAATTATAGTCCATCCATCACATAGTATGGCATGCTATATTGTCATGTGTTGCTTCTAGAAGAAAAGTATTAAAAAAATTCTTGCGGTACTATTTTCTGTTTATAGATTTATTCTATGATCAGGCCCCTTCTATGATTTTAATCCCTTCTAATCACTCCTGTACATTGCAGTCTTCAAAGTGATTCTGAGGGTAAATCAAGGTAAGTGAAATGAAGAGGATGCTTATGATGACATTCAGCTTGTATAGAAGTGAGTGTGCATATGAGTCTAAATTAAATACTCGTTATACAAGCAGAACACGCTGTTTTGAGTTGCTAGAAATAATCATGAGGACTGGGAATGTTATTCATTCCAGAACAGTTACAGTGTTTTAGTGTGCAGAAATACTGCATATTTTTTCTCTTTTTGAGGCAATTGGAGATTTTCTGAGACTGAATACACCTACAGCTTTTAGTTCTATTACCTATTGTGGGCAGGCGTTCTTGTGATAAGTATAGTTTAGAAAAGACAGGTATTTAATTCAGAAATCTAGTCTCAGCTTATGGTAGAGGTGGGCTTCCTGAGAAATAAGGAAGATGGTAGGAGCTCTTTATGCTGCTTCTCTATAAACTAAATTGTTCCTATGTAAGTTTTTTTAAAAGCCTTTATCCTTTTTATCCCTGTTAGATGGCACAGTTGTAGCCTTATGGCCTTTTTTTAATGTTTAACATAGAAACCATTCGAGAAGTGTCAGGAAAAAAGGTGAGAACATATCTTTGCTTCACCAGTGTGTACCACGTTCTGGTGAGAGAAAAAGTTGGTTATGCAATGGCCATCAAGAAATTCTGGAGAACCTGATGCCAGAATGACTGCAAGGGCTCTACCAGTGTAACTCCATATCAGTCAGTCCCTATTAGGATTGTCATACCATATTGTTAAAGAAAAAAAACTGCTTAAAAAAACCAAACGATTGACAGAAGGTATTTGATATTTGTAGGTGCCCTGGCCAGTTTACAGTCCTTGCCTTATGCGAGTCAAGACTGGATTTGTCACAATTGTCCTTGCTCAACTTTTGCTTCTCATTTGAAAATGTAGCAATGTTAACTGTAAAAGGTGAACCCTGCAATGACAGCTGCACAGAAAGCATCAGTGCAGGAAAGAGATGCTTAGAATTTGTTTGTGTTTGCAAGTAAAATGCAGCCCTTTGTCTTCTTTCGGAAACACATGTAGAAGAATATGAAAGCCATCAAGAAGATGAAACAAAGCAAACAATTCACTGTTCAAAAATATGCATAAATAATTTCTGACTTTAAGAGTGGATGTGACCAATACAGAGGTTTACATTTTCAGTCAGTTACTCTCTTATAGTGTTCTGTAAGGCTAAGAAAGTAGCTAATAAAAGAAAGGAAACAAACAACAACAACAACAACAAAAAAAAAAAAAAAACACAAAAAAACAATGCAAAAACCAACAATTTTTTTAAAGCAATTGATTTTTATGTTGTTACTGTAATTGCCTAGTAAGAACTGGAACTTAACGTCTTCCTGTGTTGGCCATTAGTACAACCTTATGCTAACAAGAGTCACATTTTTACCTGAGAAGGGCAGTATATATTATAAAGAATAGTTTGAGAGCTGGATATCAAAGTGAATAAATCCTTTGTTCGCTTCTAGTTGTATCTTTATTTCATCTGTTGTTTGGTGCTTTCATAGGCACTGTTCAACTCATTTTCAAAGGTCCAGATCATGGACTGTATCAAGAGCAAAAAATACAAGTTAACCTATTATCAGGTTTTGATATGGTTCCATTTATGCACTTTTTTTTGCATAAAATACCATTATCTCAGTCAAGAGGAAGCATTGTTCAGTTTTATAGAGACATTCTTTGTCATTAGACAAGCCAACCTTCAGTGGCTCAATTAACAATATTCAGATGCCTTCTTTTTGTACAACTCTAAATAAGTATTAATAAATATTCAAATATTCATCATTTGACTCTTCATTTTGATTATGTTTAAAGTAATACGTGGTCCTAGATGCAGAGAGATCTCAAATCCATGTATATAATTTTAAAAACCTGCAAAATTATTTTTTAACTGCACTTCTTTCTTAAGGAGCAGGTTATCTTAAAAAATTTGAATTAGTAACATAAACCATAACTATGGGATCTAACATTTTCAAGGGTATTACAATATTTTATATCAAATGGGACTCTGAAGACATCCATAAACAAAATATTCTCTTTCAGTTCATAAGACCACTAATACAACATTAACCATTCTTCATTAGTCTGAAAAATCTATTCCGTAACTTTATTTCTCAGATATCCCAGAATACAAAATGTGAGTTGAAAGGTCTTTTCAGACTGTTTTGGTGACCTTGGACAGGTGGACTTGGATTCATCTTCCTCAATTCAGATGACTCCATCTCAGCTAACCATCCTAAACCCCCCTACTCACTGGAGAGAAATAGGCACTACTGGACTTGGTTCATCTGAATTGCTTTCGACAGCCAATTTTAGATGAGATAAATATCTGAAGTTGCACAGGATATATTCCATTCCCTTTATTACATTGCCCTTCTGGGAAATGAAGAAGATGGTGCTGTTCTGTAGCTGCCACACTGACATAAAAGGAAGGATAAATAATAGTAAAAGGTGATGAAACTGGATAGTCCATCAACCCCAAAGATTCTGATTTATCTGCCCGCATAAATGTGCAACAGTGTGGACAATGAGTCAAACAAGAAGGAATATACAGAAATGGGATGAGTAATATGTGACTGTAGACTATGAGATTGATCTGAAGTGTTGATGCGCTCCATGAAGCATAGCAAGATGGGAAAGCTGAAAATGAACACAAGGCAGGATCATCTCACCAAATGAGGATTATTTTGAGTTAGAGATATTTTTTTTCATATGCATATACACCATGCAATATGTATAATCTTATTGCTGTTATCAACACGTGCTTAAACAAATGTGGTCACAAAACTTTTGCTATAGTAAAACTGTAGGGTAGCCAAACCTTTTGTCACTCAGTTAAGGCCTAATAAAGTGAGAGGAATGGAAAGAATATGAAAAGATTTTTTTTTTTCCTTCTTTCTTTTTTCTCTACAGTTGAAAAGTAAAGGGAATGCTCAGCTAAGGTTGCTAAAACTGCCTTCTTGACATTGATTGACTGACTCCATTGTAGCAGGTTTGTTATATTTCAAGATTTAAACTGAAGATTCTCTGGAGAGTACGTGAATTAGGTCTGTATAGGTAGTGAAACAAGGATTAAAATTTAATAGATATTATAATCTTTCTCATGGAAAAGAAATGTTTCTTCAGATGCACTTGAAGATAAATGAATAGTAAGAGGGTCTTTTTTATTGTTATTAGGAAATTCAGAAAGTAGTTTATCATATATTTTCTTCTCTAAGAGTGAGAGTGGGAGAAAATTCAGTAACATGCAGTCAAAGTATCAGATTAGCAGAAATGGAAATTGGACTACTTTAGGTAGAAAAAAAAAAGCTCAAAGCCCAAAATCAAATGGTTCATTGGCCTTTGCCAATAAGAAATTTTTCACTGAATCATATGAAACCAAGCTTTTCTATCTTATTTTCTCAGAGAATAAGCAATTTCAGTTTATTTCATTTGTTGTAATAGTCTGCCATTAGTTTTTTTTGAACTAGGTATAATTTAAATTAATTCAGTTTGGTTTTGTTCCCTATCCAACAACATTGTAATAATTACTGTATTTGAGTCTTTTAAGGTCTGTGTTGATTACATTGGTCATAATACATGAATTTAAATAATCAGGTTTTGTGTTATTATTCGGATTAAAATATTTTAATTTTTTTCCATGTTATAAAATTCTTAGCAGGATTTAGGAAAGAGTATACCCATAAAATTCTTTACTATCCCACATGAAGATATGATTATTCCATCAAAAAGCTGTTTTTGCTCTAAGAGAATATACAATACAGTGTTCTGATGGTATTTTCCTTTAGTATTATATCTAGCAGCCTTTTAGAATGATTTCATAAGTTATACAGTTACTGCAGTAAGTGTGATTATTCACTCATCATACTGTTCACTGTTCACTTAAGCAAATAGCCTCTAGTCATCATTTTGAAAGAAGATGTGAAGAAGATTGCGCTTCCATAATTAAAAATAAAAATCAAATCCCTCTTCTGTCTTCATTTTTAAATTGCTGCTGTCAAACTGTACAAATTTCCCAGAGAAAAATGATTGAAATACCTAAAAAATATAATTCATAATACTTAGTCTTGGATGAATAATAAAAAAGGTAGAACATTACAAATTGTTATTTCCTCATTCTAATTAGATTATACAAATCCTCAATGCTTTACATGAGTATATTATGGTATGACAATCATAAATCCCATGCAATTTACTCTACTAAGCATATGGTATTGCTAATAGGTAGCTCAACAATCAATTTAATCATGCAATTTAATCTTTAACATTAATATATATATTCATGGTAACAACTTTAAAAATAATAAGCACCAGGACTGTGCTCATTTAAATTAAACTAGCTCCGAGTATTTGTCTTGTCTTCTAACTGTTTAGTAATGCTTTTCTTTCTTGGATCTATTTGTTACTGAATTATAGATTGAAAATGGTTTTTCTTTGCATATTTTATTTTACTCATGATATTTTCTTTGTCTTCCAATTAACATTTATTCAACATTTCAGGGCTCACTGATATGTCCTTTTAAAACAATTGCAAGTTTAATAGGGCAGAGAGCTGACATTTGTCTACAGATCAAACCAATTTCACAGGCAGAATTTTGATTTGAAATTATATAGTCTGAATGCAATCATCTTGTCTATCTCTAGCTTTAGGAATTCTATACCAAAGACAGGAAAGTTCTTGAACATGTCTGTGTGTGTATTTATAGTTGATGCAGCTTTAGGAACTACATCTATGACTGATCATGCTTTCTTGAATAGAAAGACATTATGAATATTATCTCTAAAGAAATGGGTAATACATGTTAACATAGCTATGCTAAAGTTAGTAAAGATGTAGCAATTTAATCCAGCTGCAATTCTGGCCAATAAGGGTAACAAGCAATCTTTTCTTTTGAGCTTTATGGCTTAGTGTGCAGGGAAGCATCCTGCACTAGGATTTAATGTTGGTTATAGCAGCAGTGGCCTCATGACTGACAGATATGGTTACTCCCTCACCCACAAATGCTGTTTCGTGCATAGACTTTCATCTGTTGGCATCTTCAAAACTAAAAAACTAGGTTTGAATTATATAAATATAATATTATAGTCCACAACCTCTACTTTATTCCATCATAATTATTGTAAAGACACTTCAGGTTTTTAATGTAAAGTGGAATGTTTATAAAATAACTTTTTTCTATTTTAAACAAAAAACATGTCTGAAATTAATACTATAAAAATGAAAAAAAATCTAAATGAAGATTCCTGCGATGCATCTACAAGTGTGCCATATAATTTTTTATCTCCTTTAATTGTTGTTATGGTGTAATATAAATTGCCACGAAAAGACTATAATATATAGATAACGATGTATTCAAAGTAAAAATCTCACAAGCCTTTGAAGCAGAGATAACGATTTGTTTTAGGACGTCAGCCTCAGACACCTCCAACTGGGGACTCAACTGCAACAGCTTTGCCCACTGAGTAGGCACTGGGATAATTCATGCTCAAAAAAAAGTTGATTAAGTGGATTGAATCCTCTGATTTCTTTCATAGTAGGCAGGGTAGCATTCAGGGTGGCTGTCTATAGGCTTTTACTTAGTCAAATCTCATATAAAGCTACACTCTATGAATACAAAAGTAGATCTTAACTGAATGGTGTTATTGGACATTCCAGTGCTATTTCCATGTAATCGCATAGGCAAAACCAGAAATAATAGGGCAGATGCATGAAGTAAGTAATAATGACCTAATTACTTTAGTATGCTGATATCAGTAAATTTCCCTGGATAATCTCATGACAAGGTTGTACTATTGATAAACCACTCTTGAGATGAAAGCTTGTGTTCATCTCAAAGCATTTGGATTCATTAGTAATATATGATCACCATTAAATACTCATGTTTTGAGTGAAATATTTGAAAACAGTGTCAGAATCTAGGAAGAGGCATGGCTGTATATCTATTCAAATTGTCATGCACTTTCTGTCTACATTAGTAAGCAATGATTAGTAAATGAAAACCAACATAAAGTAAAAAAAAAAAAAAATCCAACAAACAAAGCACCCCTCTCAACCGCCCCCCCAAAAAAACCCTACCACTAAATAAAACCTCAGAGAAATGCAAATTAATCTTATATCTGTCTGACAAAAAGAAGCTTTATGTGTAAATACGGTACAGTTGGTGACACCTGTAGTATGAAGCTTTTGCTCCTTCCCAAGAAAGTATACCCGGTCGCTCTGTAAAGTTCAAGCTGAACAAAATGTGTTTCAACAGATATGTATTGATTCTTTTTCATCTATCTACCTATATTTTGGTTTATCTACCTATTTATACACACACACATTAACACAAATGAGCATGGGGCAGGAGAAAGAGATAAAGAGAGGATTTTTTTTTCTTAGCCAGAGTACCTATATTTCACTTCTGCAACTCCTTTAAACATCCAGTTTGATTTTTAGTTTTATTGTATCAACACAGGTTCTCCATCTCCAGCTGTAAAGTCCCCTGTTCTTAAATGGAAGCAGAGGGATTCCAAAGACAAACTCTTTTATAGCAACTCTAATCCAGTGGACTTTCCAGCTCAGGTGATTTCTCCTCTGAGCCTGTTTGCTGCCATTCCCATTTGCAAAATCCAGCTTGTGGCAGGGCTGGTGTGTGTTACAGAGGTGTTTGTGCAGGCACGCAGAAGTGAAGCTGTGCACGCCCCCACACACACTGTAAGGCACCGAGCAGCCACATGGACAGCAAACCAAACCCTGCCCAAGTGACGCCCTTGTGAACACCCTCAGTGGTCTCTCATTCAGCTGATGAGTAAAAGAGCTTGCTGGTGCTCCTGTCCTACATCCATACCCAAACTAGGTAATCTTGATCTTTTATGGCATTACTTGATACTGCTTTGTGAGGCTCTCCTCTCCACAAAAGGTCTCCAGTTCTGCCCTTCAAGTACACATGCAATTTGGTTGTTCCCATGGGACTTCTCTCATCGCAACCACTCTGTCCTTTTTGTCACCTTCTCATGCTGTTCTTTACTGCCTCCAACAATTCCTTGCACAGTAATTTCTTGTGGCTGACTGAGTCAGCGACATCTCAGGCCAGGACATCTGTCTTTGTGTCATAAACACCCTGGCTCTGCGTGGTTGTGTATAGGTCATGTATGTGGTCTGTATGTTATTTGATTTATTTGGATGCTGCCTTGGGGACTTGCCCCTTTTCTTCTACACTGGGGCATTGCAGAGTGGTGTATTACAGGTTATCCCACTGTTATTTCCGTCATCAGCATTAGGATCCTGCTTTTTTACTGATTCCTTTCGTGTTTTTATGCCAGAGCACTCCTTTATTTTCCTTTTCCCTTTTTAAGCAGTTTCTCTGCTTTGCTTACTCTCAACTCCAATCATCTTGTAGCTTGGTCCCAGCCAACTGACAACTGTCAGCAATTATGAAATCAATGAGAATATGCTTGCCAAAGCTGAAATTTATTGAGGACACTCTGCACTCTTCCTGCAATATATGCTAACATACCACTATCCCAAATTCCTCCTACACTGAAAATATTAAAAAGATTAGGACCACTTGTACAATTTTGACATGACTGCTTTCCTGTTCTCTGGTAAAGGAGCACAGTTAGGAAAAAGGAGACGTTGCTGGTGGTGGTGGTTTTAGTCAGTCTGACACTTTGGCAAGGAGACATAAATTTTAACACCTTGAGTCCTTTCTAACCTTTTTTGAAGTCCAACTCAGTAAACAAGTACTCTTAGTAAGGAGATGGAAATAAAAAATGACTTATTCACCTTTCTGTGAGCAGACAGATTTCAACTTCTGGCCCCAATGCATTATTCCAGGTTGGTTTTGCTAAATTATATCTCTTTGTGTTGATGAAAAGCTTTATAAAATTAACATACCTTTTAGCACTTTCAGGTACACTGAGATAGTGCCACTTGAATTTGGAGCTAGAGGATATTTCAGACAAACCCTGCGCTTTGATTATTCTATCATTAAAAATACTTTGTAAAACTTCTTGCTTCTCTTTACTTTCCTGGGACTGAAATAAGGTGGATTTAAGCAACTATTACGTTTTTTACTAACTATAAAGTTATTTACATTGGTTAAGAACAGTATTACAGCTGTATACAGAATTCAGAATAAATATTTATTACATTAGTGTCTACACAAAGACACTATGGTAATTAGAGTATGAAGAGCTTTCATTGTTTCAAAGCTCACTTTGTAAGGTATGGCCTGAGGGAGAACTGTAATGCTATGAACAAATTCTATGCAATCAAATATATTTGCATTTCTGACCTAATTTTGGGTGTTTTTAATTAATACAAATTGCATTTAAATAGTTTTAAATAATTTTATACAGTCAGTAAGTCCAGTATAAGATTTCAGGGATATAGAGAAAAATTTAGAATGCTTTTTGATCTTTTGAGGTATTCCATGAAGTGGAGACAGGGCATGAATTATCACAAAAATACTTTTATGGAAAATGAGAAACAGGGATAACCTGACACTGTCAAAACATGTTGCATTTATTTATATATTCAAGGGCTCTGAAAAGTTAAATTATTGCCTAAGATGGAGTTTTCCTGAAGATACTACTTCTAAGACCTATCATGTTAGTCCTAACACCGTGTCATACGTTTTGGAAATCTTACTGTGAATAAACAAATAACCATCCACCCTGAGGAAGCTAAAAGTCAGTGAGAGGAAGTTTGTATTTACCTCCAGTGTTACCTCCAAGTTTTCTGGCTGCAAAAGTAAAACATCATAATAATTTCTGCCATCCATTAGTTTAGATCATTTCAAAATTATGACAAGATTAAAATAGCTACTGACTGCTACATAAACATCCAGCTTGCTATGGAAAGTTGGCAAGGTAAAGTAGAATGGCTGAAATAAAAAATATTTGTTAGGGTTTTTTTAATAAATATGCATCAAATATAAATATGCTCTCATAGTGGCCTTACTGATTCAGAATGGGTCATAGGAGATGGTCATAGTATGAGATCCCAAAAGTGGGGTCATGCATAGTTTATGTATGTGCCTATGTATGGTAAATGATTAGAGAAGTAGGTGGCAAGTGGGAAGGCAAGAGTCCAATGGATATTATTTTAATCAGTTTTCTTTTCTGCCTGTTATTCACATTTGTTTTTTCAAGCCACTATTGCATTTGTAGTCAGATCTCCATCTTCATTATACCTTCATTAACCTTTTAAATATCCTGTCTGTGTACAGGATCTTTTCTTTCATTTAATTATCTATTTAAAATTCACAAATGGTAGCTGATGCCATTTTGGCTTTTTGACATTTTTCACCTTCAGACTGTAAGAAACAGATTTAAGAGTCTTGTTCTGCTGGTTTATGTTGCATCCTGATTTTAGCTGAAATTCTGGACTTGGAATTCAATCATTCATTGTCATTCAGAAGCCATTTGAGTTGGGCTTTTGTGCTTTGTGGGGTCGGGAGATCTCAGCTGAATTACAGTCTTGAATTTTTTTTTTTTTTCTTGTATTCTTTTCCTTGTCCTGTCCCTGTTTCTTCTGTTTCAGTAAAATAATAAAATATCCCAGTTCTGATATTTTATGCAGGGATTACATTTCTTTTGCTTGCAGATAAGATCATTCAGATTGCAAGTGAGTCAGTTCTCTTATAATCAATTGATTTATACTTTTAAAGGTACACTTGTCATTCTGCTTTCTAGTACAGTGCTACCTCTCAGCAAATGTGAGATAGAAGTATTTGTTACACCAAGTGTTTATTGCACTATTTGATGTACTTAATTTCTTTTTTCTTTGTAGTCATCAACAGTGTTTTCAGTTGCATTTCCTAGAACATCAGGTATAAAGATATGCAGGGTTGGAATAAAATGTTTCTGTTACTTTTTAGCCATTCAAGCAGTTCTTTCTTTCCTCCTAATCATATTATTAACACTTAATAGCAGTTGCTATGGGAGCTGCAGAACCAAACAGAGGCTGAGGCTCTGTGACATTACATCTGTGTTAAATGTAACATCTGGTCTTTACCCCCTTGAAGGCAACAGAAGTGGTGAAAGGAATTTCAAATACTCATTTTTGCACTAGCTTGAACCTCAGTACACAGTATGATTCACTGCTAGGGAAGAAGTGGGGCTACCGAGCTTCTGCTATCACATATAAGGATTAGAAAGATAGGAGGCAGACTGAGTTTCTGTCATGGCTCCTGTCTAAAGTAAGATGATAAAAAGAACACATGGTACCTTTCCTGCCTGTCTGGTTTATTCATTAATGCTACCACTCTTTGGCTCATAACCTGCCTTCTTCAAACACACTTTCTGTTATAAGAAACTCAGTCTGTCTGAAAAAGTCCTTGTCAAAATCTACCCTTCATCATCTTTGTCAACTTTCTGCGTATTCCCAGCATGCTACTTTTCTCATAGTCAATCCTTATTATAACGCGTAGGCACACTGCTTGCCAGAATTCCCATGAGATAAAACCTTAGCCTTCTTTTACAGGTATCAAATATCTCTTCACTATTCTTCTTTAATTCTGATAGTGCATCTCTCTGGATGCAGTTCCTTGAAACACATGCTTTAATAATTTTGAATGTCTGCTAAAGAACTCCAAAGTTTGGCTCCGCTAATATCCATCAAAAACTCTAGCAGAGGAGCAGTATCTTTTTAACTGTCAGGCTGGTAGAGATTTCTGAGAGGTGCATTTGTTTCTTTGTGCCTTGTACTTTCTTCTTTTTTTGTGTGTAATAATAATACTGGAATACCTATAAATGTGAACTATGCTAGCTAAAATAATTCTTTGTTGTCATGCTATGGTCTTTGAATCACAATTTCTGGAGGATGTGGTGTCAGTTGACAACCTCATAATTATAAGCAGGCTTTTATGTTATGCTTAAAAGCTTTCAGTCTTGTCATACCAATTATTTTTTACTTAGACAAAAGGGTCTCATTTTATAGGAAAATATCTAACAGATTAGTAATATTTCACATGTCCGCAGTCCCATTGTAAGAATTGCTTGGTACTTTACACACATTAATGAATTAAACTTTCCAGTAACCTTATGAGGAACTGTTAATATTATAGAAACATGGAAACAGTGGCACAGAGAAAATAAAAATAAGTTCAGACAGCTTATCTGGAGCCAGAAAGAGAACAAATTCCACAGTCTTTGTCTTCCATTCTTACCACTAGGTCATAACTTTTGTTCAAAGAGACAAAGTTTAGCCCTTTTCTTTGTCATCTTGGCTTAAGTAAACAATGTTTTCTCATATTCTTCTCATTTCATTATTAGGGGAAGGCTAATCTTTCTCTAGTAATCTTACTCAAGCAGCTAAGGAAGAAGTCAATGGAGAACGAAGAGTGTCATGGGAAGACTTCAAGTCTTGTAAATAGATGCTTGTCTGTCTGTCTTGCTCAGTTCCTTTCTATTTCTTCCTTCCTTCTTCAGTGTTTTAAATCCTGCTTAAATTTATAGGTTGAACAGGCAGCCTTTAAGAACTGGAAGATTTAAGGTACTTGTAGTACAAACTCTTTCAGATTGTTTGGACAACCTTGTGTGAAGTTCCATGAGATGACCATTTGTGCCATTGCCTCATGCAGCCCCTTGGGGCTTGGGGCCAAGGTTGATCCCACCTATCTTCTGACGTTTTTCAAAGTCCCCAGTGTCAAGATATAAGTCCTGTCAAACATCCTTCATCATCAGTGGAGAGACAAAAGAATCTCCAAAGAGAAGTTCTTAGTTGTGCTGAGTGTCTTTCTCAGGAGAAAAGGGTCTCCCACCACATATGGCAAAGGAAACTTGATTGACCATGCTCCTCATTTAGTGTAATTAATGAAATGTGTAAAATCAGAGAGGCTGCAGCAGGGATTTAGTGCCATGAGCTGACTGAATGTGTATGAAAAACATCATAGTATGTGCAATGAAGGCTAAGTCTGAGCTGATCTTTGACAATGGAAACAGATGTGCCAGTATGTCAGTGCAGGTATGTAGCACCTTCCTGCTCTGAATTGCTGCTTTTTTCCCTACATTTGCAGGTTAACTTTGTGGGGGGAAATGACAAGCTGAATTACATCAGGCACTTAAGTTTTCTTTTTTAACTCTGAGGCATAGGATGAAGCAAAACCAGCATTGCAGATAAGCGGGAAGATGTGCAGAAATCAACAGATGAGTAAATCACAAAGCGTGAAAAATCATAGGGTAGCAATCCTTCTGTAAAACTGCTAAGACACTGCAAATTAGATTTCTAGGTTACATTAGTGACGCAAAGAAATTCTGAGAATTAACTCTGTAATCTCACATTAGTATTTTTTGAATACTTTAAAGATATTTCCTGTGTAATATTTCACTCTAAACTTAAACAATTCTTCAAAGGTTGTGTAATCAGAAGTGCTGAATTTACCATTAGAACCATTTTTTCTTAGCTGTCTTTCCTTGAAATTTAATATGGAATCTCAGGAGATGAATTTTGTATTTTTCACCTTATTAAAAAAAATTAAGAAAAGTTAAAAAATACAGAACATACCTTCCCTTTGTTGCTGTACTCAGGCTTTTATATTCTTAACTTTTTGCTCTTCCTGCTGCCTGCAGTGGATATGCATGTATATCATTGATTGGATTACCACAGGTATGTCAGAACAGGACAAGCTGCATTGGAATGTGCTAGTTTATTTGGTCAAAACTATTTGGTTCACTCTGCCACAGACAGCTGTCAATTGATGAAACTCAGCTTAGTCAGAAGAAGAAATGAGAGACTAAACAGACATGGAGCAGGAAAGCTGTACTAATTTTATGACTTTAAAACTGACAAACAGGATTTCATAGAGGTCCTGGTTTTAGGCAATTAGGAATTATTTTAAATGGAAGTTTCATTTTTTGAATACCATCAATTTTCAGTAATAAGAAATTTAAATTTTTTGTTTGTGTTGAAACAGTTCCTCAGTGCGTATCATAACTGCAGTTCTTACTCTTGTCAATCTTATTCTCTAACATAATATCAGTATTTGCACTTGGCCTGATTTTTAATGATGTGATTTGTGATTCTGAGAGGCAAGTTAAATTTAAAGAACATTTGAAACATTCTGGTACTTTATATAAAACAAAAATTGTTCTTCTGAGATTTAGCATTAATGTAAATTTCTTTATATACCATCATGTCAGAAAACACTAATATCTTGGAAATGTTGCTGAAAACTGTCCAAGAATGTACTTTTGAAAAAGAACAGCATTTCATACAACTCAAGAAAAATTTTCTTGACTAAAATCCAAGTAAATCTCCATGATCTAGTAATTTTATGTATGTATTTACCCCAAAAATTTAGTCAGTGTGTGACAAAACACACTGAACTGCAAAATTTATTTGCATGTGTCCTAACAAGAATTTCAGAGAATTAGGTCATTATGTTTGACATAGAGGAGAAACTGCAGATAGAAACAGTATAAGTGAACCAGCTGTTATTTGTGGGAGCTGGAAGGGATTCTGTACTGTAGTTTCAGTTACTGAGCACACTGAGTTTAAACAAGTTTTCAGATTTGTTTTTATCTTTTTTTTTTTTTTTTTTTTTTTTTTTACTTCTTTTGACATGTTGGGGTTTGGTAACCCCTCCTACAATACTGTTAAGTATTTATTTTTTATTTTCTGAAACAGTAATCTGCACAAACTGTATTTGTATTGAGAAGAAATATTAGGCTCTTTCTGTTCAATGTATAGGTTCTTTTAGTCTTACAGAAAAGGAGTATTTATTTACCCCTTGGCTGTAACAGAATACAGCAAAATTTGGGTTTTTTTAATTTATGGAAAAGAAAAATAAGATTAATGATAGATTCATGTAATCAATTACAAGGAATTCAAACTCGGCGCTTAGTACTCCTACAGTTTCTGTGTATAATATACACTTGCAGGAAAGGAATAACATCAGTCACTTTTCCTGAAGTCCAGTAAGTTGCAGGAATGCTGAAGAGACCATTCCTATGCATCCTTCTATTTTAGTTTCTGCCTAGTTTCAGTCTTTTAGCTGATCTTATTATTTTTTTTTTCCAATAAAGTTAAATTGAAGTAGGCAGCATGAATGAGCCTTGTGTTCCATATCAGTCATAAATTTGCTAATACTTCACTATACAGAAGAACCAGTAATGAACATGTAGTGTGCTTACTCTCTCATGACAAGGGTTCTATGTTTGTGGAAATTTATCTAAGACATGTTCATAGGTACAATTCCATAGTGAAAATATCCAGCTAATTTAACTTCCAGTTTTACTGCTTTGAAAGGGATTTTTACTGCATTCTAGACTCTACTTATCATGACATGTTTCAGACTGGGCTCAAAACCTTTTCATGGTCTCTGTTTTTATCATGTAGCCAATGATTTCATCGCCAGTCCCTGGCAATGTGGTCCGGAGCCTTGGCCAGTCAAAGATGACGGAAATTTGTCTATATTTATAGCTCAAAGGTTGGTGCAGCAGTTTCTGAAACTTTTCAGGTTGTCACACCACCTTCAGGCTGATAATTCACCATGATTGTAAAAACTAAATAGCATATGACATTAACTTGGTTTGCAACTCTTTTGTGCCTTTGCAAAATTGCATCAGACCTGAACAGAGGAAATGATTTGAGGTACTAGGTAGGAAGGAGATGAAAAGGAAATAGCCACATATGATTAGGAGGTAGCAGGTAGGAAAGTCTTGAAGAGATTGTGTCTTGATTAAGGGTTGTCAGAAGATGAAATCCAAGGAACAGTATAAGGTGTTGAAAGTAATAGGAAAGAGATCTTCAACAGAGATTTTGAGGTTAATGAGGAAAGGAAAGGGGATGAGGACTAAGAAGGAAAAATAAAGATAAATGGCCTCAATTAGCTCTTTTAAAAATTCTCTGAGATACTTGACAGAGATGGAAAGAAAAGCTAAAAGTGCAGAACAGCTCTTACAGGTTTTTGTCTCTGAGAGAAAAGCTTTAATAGCTGTAAGTAACATTTATTATCTCAATTTTAGTGGTGTGCTTGACATACAAACAGTGAAACCACAGTTATATCAGGTTGGCCTAACAGTCAATAGTGTACATGAAAGGTGAGTGCTCATTACTTTGCTTTCTAGAAAATCTTTCCAAGTGAGCTGCTCTTGATCAAAGACACATAATTAAAGAATTAAACAAGTTTACGCCTAATAGACTGCCTGCAGTTCTCCATTACATATTTACCAAGTGATAGTCTACTTTACATGATTGTCTATTATACTCATTAGGAAACTAAGCAAGCTGATTGTGTTTCTCTGAGAGGGAAGTGAATGTAAGCTAGAAAAGGTGTGTGATGCTTTAATGAGATGAGAATGGTGCATACTCACAGCCGGCTTTTCTTCATTTAGCACATGCATCAACCTCTAAATTATCTTCAGCTTTCACATGGCATGATGTTTGTTTGCCATTTTGATTGTGCTGCACTCAGTGTTGGCCAGTCATGGAGATCGCTGGTGTTCTGGAAGGAGCTCCTTTATCCCTGACAACAAAAGTAACAGTGATTAGTTCAGCTTCTTATTTGGGGCTCTGTGCTATAACCCAGCTTTACATCATAAAGGCAACATTTTTTTACGGTTTTTTATTTTTCTTCTTCTTCATTCTCTCTCCCTTCTGTCTCTTCTGGAATGCTTTCTGAGCAAATTCTTTGCTTGAGGAGGAATGTGACATTCTCTTGCACTGGTTGATAAATATTTATGCCTGAGAACAGCATAAAGCTCTCTTTTGGATGCTTTCCCATTTTACACTGTGCTGGCTTTTCGCCTGATCTCTGTATTTAGAAAACACTGTGTATTACCTGTATGCTTTCTTGACTCGATTTCCTATTTCTAATGGGTCTGCAGCCAGTACTGCATGAGAACTGTATTGCAATATTTTCAATGAATTGTCAGGATACTTGAATAAAGCCAAATGAAAAATATGTGGCTTCTTTTCTAGGTGTATAAGCATTTAAGGAGAACTTTATAGATATGCCTGGAAAGGATATAGTACACAAAGCATGAAAATATTTTTAAGCATTTAATGCTCTGTAAAACTGAACATCTATGAATGGAATTAGAAATGGCAAAACATTAGAACTCCTGTGGCAGTTCTAGTACAACCCCATTTCACAATCGTGGGGGGTTCTCCTGCCCTTTTACTACAATTTATTTCTGAGCTTTGCTTGTTGGTAAACAAACTCTGTGTACATGCAGTGAAAAATATTTTCATTATTAAAAAAATTGTTCTGCCAATTTGCAGATCATTTGAGATCTACAAATGTAGAGTATTTGTAGATCTCCAGAGCTCAGGCCATTCTCTGTGGGTCAGCATGTATCGACAGAGCTGACAGGGATCTCCCTGAGCTTCAGACCAATGTTTGATATCAAAAAGCTTGGCTGCAGGCTGGATTAGGCTGGCTAGTGTTTGTTGCTGCATGAGACAAATTCCAACATCTCCACATGGGCACAATTCCATCGTCTCCACATGGGCAAGATTCACAGTACTGTGTGCTTAGTGGGGTTTCTTTGAAGGCTTACTCTGAAAGCAGCCCTTAAATGGGCTATTAAAATGCTCCTGATTTATGCTGTGCTGTGACATAGGACTGGGTTTGGTGTCCAGCTCAGTACTGGAGTGCACTGCAGTGTTGTTCCCACAGCCTGGCTGCTTCACTTTCTCTGAAAGAGAATTTGGATTATCCCAAAATCTTCATGTCAACAGACTGGCCTCATACTGCAGTCCCAGCATGGAAACCAGATGTGAATTGCTCATTAACTGTATGTGGCTACCAGTTTGTCATCTTGCCCTAGTGCTGATCACTGACAGTGCTGTGAAAACTTCGTGATTATGAACAAAATGGACAGTGTGATCTGTGTGTGTGTATATACACAAACATATGTATATACTTCTAAAAATAGCTTACAGGATTCAGATTTCAATTAAAGGTCAAAACCCTTAACTTTATTATTGGATGTACAGTGTGACTGCAGGGGCAGGAAGCTTCCTGTCATCATTTAGATTTAAAGAAAATGTTAACTGAACATTTGTGTAATTGTTTGTATATTTTTATTTTCATTGTGGTTTTTTCCCAGATATGAGAGAACAGCAACAGTTTTGCCTATTTTACAATCTGATTATCACAGAGTCACAAAATGACAGGATGGTTGGGGTTAGAAGAGTTTCCTGGAGGTCATGTGGTCAAATCTCCCTGGTAAAGCATGTTTACCTAGAGGTGGTAGCACAGGATTGTGTCCAGGCAGGTTGTGAGTTTCTCCAGAGAAAGAGACTCAGAAACCTCTAGGCAGCCTGTTCCAGTGCTCAGTCCCCCTTAAAGAAAAGCAGTTTTTCCTCATATTCAGATGAACTTCATGTATTTCAGTTTGTGCTCGCTGCCACTTGTCCTTTCACTGGACACCAATGAAAAGAGCTTGGCTCCATTCTCTTTGACACCTGCTCTTAACATGTTTGTGTGCATTGATAGGATTCCCTTTGTCATCTCTTCCAGGAATAAACAAGCCCAACTGTCTCAGTCTTTTCTCATAAGAGAGATACTCCAGTTCCTTAATCATTTTTGTTGTCCTCGACTGGACCATCTCCAATAGTTTCTTGTCCTTCTCAAAATGAGCAGCCCAGAACTGGACTCAGTGCTCCAGGTGCAGTCACAGCAGGGCTGAATAGAGGAGCAGGATCACCTCCCATCACCCTCTGGCAGTGCTCTTCCTAAAGCACCCCGGGATACCACTGACCTTCCTTCGTGGACAGCTTGTTGTTCACCAGGACTCCCAGATCTTTCTCTGCTTTCAGGTCAACACTGTTCCGGTGCATGGGCTGTTCTTTCTTGCATTCAGGATCCTACACTTGCCTTTGTTGAGCTTCTGTAAATCCCTCTCCACCCAGCTTTTCATCCTGGGCAGGTCTCAATGTCAGAGGTAACCATCCTTAATTGGAGATGAAATCATCATTTTACTGAGACAACTGGTTGGAGCTGGAGTGAAATTTCAACTTTTTACTAATACTATTCTTTTTATGGTTACCTTGATCACTAAGTTTCATTCAATTTGGAAGAATCATTGAATAAGCTGAGTTGGAAGAGACTTGTCAGGATAACCAAGTCCAACTTGTGGCCCTGCACAGGACACCCCAAGAATCATACCACATGTCTCAGAGCGTTGTCCAAATGCTTCTTGAACTCTGTCAGGCTGGTGCTGTGACTACTGCACTGGGGAACCTGTTCCACTGCTCTGGAGCTACCCTCTGGATTAAAAACTTTTTCCTAAACCACCTAAACCACCCCCAAAGTTTGGTTTCATGCTGTCTCCTTGGGTCCTTTCACTGGTCACAATAGTGAAAAGATTGATACTTGCCCTTCCCTTCATGAGGATGTTGAAGACTGCAATGAAGTCCCACTTCAGAACAGGTTGATAAGGCAAGGTGCATATCTATGTATGCTGTAATGAAAATATTGTTGCTGGTGGAGAAAAAAAAAAAAAAGATTAATTTAGAAATAGAAAGAGAATAAGTATGTAAAACAACACATGGAAATATTTTAACATTACTAGACTAATTATTATTATTTTTTGAGTTGCATTTTTCCCACAAAAGAAGTGTTGGTCTATTTTGTTTTTGCAGACCATGGCTCTGTGTTTCAGTGACTTAATTATAATTTGCCTCATGCAAATTGTTTTGGGAGCAGATATGCCTGCCAAACTGGGCAGACAAAATGTTCAGTGAGGTCACAAAGAAGATGGTTCTTCATTATATTCTGCCAAAATCCTAGTAGATCATCACTGAGCATGTTCAGATGTGAAATTTCAATCACTGTCTGTCTTATTTTTTTTGTATGTTTTTATTTCCGGCATTCTGGTCTCTGCTGATGGGTGAAATAAGTTCTTCCCCTGTCAGCCAAGCAGAGTATCAAGTTGATGTCTCTTGTCTATAGCAGGTTGGGGTTTGTTTGGTTTTTGTTGTTGTTTTTGTTGTTGTTGTTTTGTTTTGCTTTGTTTTTTCTGGAAAGAAAATAGAGTAGACACATTGTGTATGTGTTCTTAAATCAGGATACAGTTTCCTATTAGCCAGGCTGATACTGAGGGTTGAGGGAGATGCTGTATGGTATAGAGGAATTTGAACATAATGTGATGAGGTTTATTCATTATAAAGCTCTGATAATTATGTGTTTTCACCCCTCCCAATCACTGTCTCTTGCCATGTCAAATTAGTGAGGAAGACATTTCTGGTTTTTTTTAATTACTTTTGGGCTAAGAAAGAGCTCTGACAGTTTAAACTGAAGATGAATTTTTAAAAACCATTAAAATCTGGAAACAAGGGGAAACCTTTTAGCAATTTTAAAGGGTCAGCAATAGCTTAAAAAAAAAAATCACTTCTGCCTGAAAAATAAGTACCTAAAGATCAACTATTATTATAGTGACTATGGAAGATCTGAGGGAAAAAAAAACCCTTCTCAGTTTCTTGTCTTTCAGCAACCTTATGGTATATCATATATAAGGTTTTCCCTGCTTTCTTATGGGTCCAGTCTTTAGGAAAGCAAAAAAAAAAAAAAAAAAAAAAAAAAAAAAAAAAAAGCCAACCAACCAACCAAAACCAAGTCAATCAAAAAACACACAAAAAATGCCAGACATCATGTGCTGGCAGAGTTGGTAGAAGCAGTGAATATCTACTCTTTTTCTAGTTTCTAGTCATTGTTTAGTTGTCACTTGCAGTAAGAATTCTTTCTGCAAATTAGGTAAATAATTGCAAAACAGAGATTATTACTTCATTACTTTAAATCTTACTTGTAGAAACATTTGTTTTGGTATATGTAGTCTTTCAGGCAGCCCTCAGACTTTTTATGTGCTGTAACATATCTAAGAGAATAAGAGAAAAATAAATGATATCTGAGACATTGAAAACCGTGCCTGCTTGTATTAGGAAATACATTTTTCATCTTCAAATTTTGTGCACATAACAAGTTAATTAAAAGTGTAATATGGAATAAATCCATGGCAGTGCAGATGTTTTAGCTGCAAGAAGAATAACTTGTGGTTTCTTGTAGGCTTTTTAGAAGAATAAATTTGAATCTCAGGCATTGGTCATGAACTCATTTATACTGGAGAGTATATCACCAGAAGGAAAACATACAAACAAGCAGGGAAACAAGCCTATATACTTCCTGGCTTTTTTAATATTGTTTGCTCCATTTTTTTTCCAGATTACTTAAGATTCATAAATAATTTTAGTTACCTTCTCATCTGAGATGCATTTCATATTGATTGAATGTCTATCCAATAAAAAAAATATCGTTGGCAGAATTTCTAGCTAGATATCTTGCTGTTGATTAGAAGACAGTCTGATTGTATCTGTCAGATAAAGAAAAAGACTCTGTTTCCAATATATTATTATTTCTTCATTAACTTGATAAAAGAGAAAAAGCATATATGAACTGGGATTTTTTTCACCTCAGACATCCATGCACAAAATGAGTATGGGCCAAAAGGGAAAAGAGAGCGAGTGAAGGGAAGAAAAAGTACTAGTGAAAAGGGAAATTAGTGAATTATAGACAAAGAATATCAGTATTTTTTGCATTTCATCCATGCTTTCAAAAATCAGAAATGACTTTCTGAAAGCTGAAATGAGTAGGCATCTTCAACAAGGTTCATTTGAGGAAAAAATGGACAGTTAACAAAACAGAGTAGCAGTGACTATGCAATAGCTCCTCAGGGACTTCTGATGAAGTCATGCAAGATAATTCTATATTATATAAAGAATATTAGATCAAATCTTTTGGGTCAAATATCTTATGACTCTTATTAAGTATTTTTCCCCTGTATGAGTGTGGGATGCGTGACTGATCACCTTTCTTGTAGCAGCCTAGAACTCAGATGGTTTTTAGAAAGGCCCTTAGGGCTATGAAGCTGTTTCTCTTTGACAGTCATGGGCTGGATTCCCTCATTTATATTTAACTGTAATCATCAGCTTTGAGAAGAGTTTCTAATTTTAAACACATGATAGTCCCTCCAACCCCTCCTTTTGTCCTCAGGAAAGCTGTAATTTGCTTTGGTGCATCTCTATTTTAACCGCAAATACATTTGAACCCCTGAGTGGGCTTCATACATGAAAACTGTGCTCAGAAACTGTTACTTTCTTGTCTTTTTGGTTTTTTTATAATTGCTCTTTTTTTTTCTTTATCGTTTTAAAAATTACTTCCACCTGGATCCTGAGTATTATCCAAGCCAATTTGTACTCTTGTCATTAATTGCCTTGATAAAATATCATCACTTTAGTATGAGTATTATGATACTTACTGTCTTTCTTACAAATTTATCTCAAAGTTGAACTAATAATTGCTTGAAAAACAAATTAGAAATGCAATGAGTTTGAACTGATATAGACTCAGTGAGATGTCTCTTCTTGAACTATATATGAAATAGATAGATTAAAAGCAAACAACCAAACACAATCAGCCAAAAACTACACCCACATCAAAATCCATATTTGCTCTAGAAATGTTTTGTATAAGCTCAGGTCAGATACCCACTGCTTTATTAATTGATTAAAAATCAACAAAAGGTTATGTATAAATAAAACTTTACTGCAAAATTATAGCATTTACTTAGACATCTATGTATTGAAACAGCAAAAAGCTTTGTAAACTGTCTGCCTTTACTCTTGGTACAATGCTAATCCCAGAGGGAGGGAAGAATGAAGGGCAACAGGGTTTGTTTGTGTTTGTACAGAATGTTATCCTTTTAACAAAGACCAACACAAAACATACAAATCCATATGTTTGGATTTGTTGCTGCCACATTAATTATTCATGTGTTCACAGTGTGACACAGTGGGAAATAATCTAAAATTATATAAGAAAGAATTTCAGGACTGGCACCTCTTTCTTTCGTTAGAAATCCTAAATTCTAAGATTACTTGAGAGTATCTTTTGCTTAACTGTTTGTGAGAGGGACCATTCAGAAAACCCTTCCCTACTCTTACTTTCACTAATGTCTCTAAAATTTTATGTCAACCATAGAATTGCAAACCAGAAGTGAGAGTTTCCATCTTTGTAAACAATTTATTATTTGGCAACCATTTTGTGGTGAGGCAGATAATATAAATCTGCCTCAGAACCTAGATCTTGCAATGTTCAATATTCTGATAAATCTACCTAAATGTTGGCTTCTTAATGCCTATTCTGTAGTCAAGAAAATCTAGAGAGCCATTCAGCATAAAATATATGCCTTTATTTGGTTAGGTGAATAACTCCCTAAAACACCTGAATTGCTCTACAATGTCAAAAGCATCAACCTGAGGCCTGCAGTTTTGACAGAAAACTTGCCTTTTTGAATCACCATCTGAAGGTTAGGGAGCCCAATGGTGCTTCAGAAAGCACTAGATGCCTGTGACTGACCTACTGAACAGCAGTCTGGATTCAGATGTCAAAATTTAGTCTGGAGTTAAGGTCATATTTAGCTCTGCCTAAACATAGTTTGTTGTGAAGTATCTAGTTCTGCACATACTTGTTGGGATCCTTTATGTCTGTGGTTTTTTAAGACAGTCCAGTCATTAATCCTGATCATTTGAAAATAAGCAACCATTCCCTCACCTACATAACATATTGAAGCCCTGTGGTTACTTTGGCATCCCATACTGATGGCCAAAAATATGTTTTGTAATACTGTCCTGCCAGAGATGAAGCAACATTTCAAACCTGAAACTCTGAGGCCAAATTTTCTCAGTTTTCAGAAAGCAGTTATTTTGGTGAAAGTCTGTCCCAGTCCCTTCTGCTGCAGATATTCCACTTGGTAATCACTTTTTTTAATAGTAATTTGAATAAAGGAGGTTACAGAGATGATGCATGTCTTACACCTTGAATGCTAAGGCATTCACAGTCTAGATTCAGGCTCTGCTTCATGTTAGCACATGAACCTGAAAACAGGCATCCTACTTCTTTTTTTGACTCTTCCTCTTGTGGAGTCATTGGCTGTAGTGTATGTGCTAACAAACAAGTTCACAGGTAGTCTGCCCCTGCTGCCAAAACTATTCTAGCATCTATTTTTACATATACTTCCTCGAGTGTGATAACTTTTGAGATGCAAAAGAAATGAACTGGCTGATCTCCTGGCATCTGAACACCAGACATTTTTGGCATATCAATAATTTGTTGCATGCTTGATAGTCAGCAAAAATGTGACTTCTCTGTGTCTTCAGATCCTTAAGGGATTAGGAGATAATTTAACAGGACTTGTGAGCATCCCATTGGCATTTTCTTGTTATGGATTAAGACTTAACTTTGCATAAGTGTACACACATGATACCTTCTATCTCTGCTTCAGCTACTAAATCCCACTGTACTTAAGGAAATGCATAAGAGATACATATTTGACTGTCTTTGCAGACCTGGTCTTTGAAGACCCTGAGAAATTGCACTCATAGATAAAAGACTCCTGAAAAATAATCAATTAACTTGAGAAGTGTGGGTTCTCAAAAAATTGGGGCATCTAATATAAGTATCATGCCTAATTATACAATTAAGGGATTACCTTTCGTTTGTTCCACTTGTAAAACATTATCCTGAAAGTTTCCTTTTCTTTATTTCCCCATTGGTAAAAATAACATGCTGTTTTGATGACCTTTAGAAATATTTGAATTATTTTACAGAAACATGTAATAGTATTACTGAATACAGTAAAAAAATGCCTTTCTACAGAGACATACAGGAAACTTTAAATGACTCTACCAAATGTCCTTGAGGTCTTTCTGCTGATCAAAGTGCTACTTGTATTTGTTAGTGGAGAGAATTCACAACATACATCATTAAACCTCATCATCTATCTAACCAAAGAAATCATTTAAGCAGACAGAAAGTGTTCAGCTTTTTCATTGTTACTAGGGGCAATTTTTATTGGAACCATCATAGGGTATCCACATGCCTGAGAAATTCATTTTTCTGTCAAACAGCATGTGTAAGTGAAGTAGAATTTTCTTGTAAAGATTACTGCAAATTGATATAAATTAAGGTCTGCCTTCTGAGAAGAACAAAGTTAATCGAAGTGGGATTAAAGCTATAGGTCCCTTTCATTTAGTAGAGGTGCTTCACTGATTTGTTAAGTAATGGGTTATTTGATGTACTGTATGGAGAGTGATGTAGGTCACTTTCAGCATGCAGTGCTGAAGATTTAAAGAAAAAACAAAAAAGGAAAATACCAGGGCTCTCTAGTTTTCAAATACCATGTAGAAATATTAGTAATGAACACATCCCTTCTATCCTCACTCTCCAACTTTATTGCATTGTTTCAAGGTATGAGCTTATTTTTATATTTTCCTTATGTCACAGCCCTAGCTTTCAGTTATATAAACCTCTCAGAAAGACATCTTTTGCTTTGTTTCTTATCAGAAATTATCTTATCACCATCCCATTTGACCAGGAAATTTGGTTTTGGTAAGTATGAACCTCGATTTTATTTCATGTGACAGTGAAGTGCATTTCTGTTGATGGGTTCAGAACACTTGAAGGGATATTGTCCTTCCATGTCTTCTCTCTGTCTGGTTTTGGTTTGTGTTTTTATGCTTGCTGATTCCATGCATTTCTATATAGTTTATTATTCTTGAAAAAGGTTCTTCAATGGTTTTAAAAAGCAACATAGTGCCTAAAGTTTCTGACTTTAAAAGATTATTACCACTTCTGGAGCTTTTTGTAAGTTAGCTTCTGTTCAAATCCAATTTATCATGAATATGTCTCAAAATGCATCCACGTGATATGAAAGAATGAAAGGTCAGTTCAATGGCTAGAGAAAACAAGAGTACATCCCAGCTCTCACTTGCAAAATATCTGTACTAAAGTACTTAAATTCAAGTATCTACATGTCAGCATGTAGATACTGTGTCTAACTTCCAATTCTCACTGACGGAGATATAGCATTTGACTTAGTTATCCACTCATGGGCATTTCTTGCCGTGATACCCAAATGTTCAAATATTGCTGTAGCTGATATCAGGTAAAATGTGCAAGACTTTTGGCCTTTGAGAGGGTCAGAGGAAGGGTAGGCAGAACTCCCTGTACTATTTCAGAATTTGCAGGATGTTTCTGTGTGAAAAATGAAGCAAACCCTACCCTAGTCAATGTAGTACAATGACAAACTTTTACCTAGTGTTAACTGTCTACTTTAGGGTGAGCTGAACTGCCTTGATCTACCTGGCTGTATTGATTACATTTCCACTGATTATACTGGGGACACTGGATCTTTCACTAGAACACAATTTATGACACCTTTCTGAGAATGCAAATTTGAACTTCTTTTGGCTGTTTCAGCAGAGAGGCAAAGGCTAGCTACACAGTATTAGCACAGAGGGATGCAAGAGATTTTTGGCAAGGGATTAAACTGATAACAAAATTACCCTCTTGTATCCAGATAAATGTTCCAATACATTAGTAGATGTTACAAAGCAGTTTGTCAGTGGTCACATCTCTTTTTTTGTGTGAAGAATCTAATTCACACAGGAGTAGTTTATAGAATCAGAATAATAGGATCAAGTTTGTTGGAAAAGACCTTTAAAATCATCAAATCCAGCTATTAACTAGGCACTTCCAAGTCTGCCAATAAACCATGCCCCTAAGTGTAACGCCTATTTACCTTTTAAATACCTCAGCCAACAAGAATATGTGCTTCCTTTCAGGAATATTCTTTGGCTCAGTATTTGATTCAGTTTTAAGATATGTAATATAAAAACTTTGTATGTTTACTGAACTGATTTTCCTGACTAAGCAATAGCTTTGTCATGAGAAAGTAAGAATTTTCTTTTGCAATCAACCAGTATACGTTTAAAGGAGCCACTTGTATATGACATTCTTATTATAAAGGCTACCAATGGAAAGATCCTCCAAGATTTTTTTCCCCTAGAATGTTTTATAAAATAGCAATAAAAAAATGAAAAGATCAATATTTGTATACACATGATTTAAAAAGAAATAATAAGCAACCAGTTTGATATAAACAAAAAATTAAATTAAATTTCCCATACCTGTTTAAATGAGCTCTTTAAATTAATTAGAGACTGATTTATTTTAATATATTTCTAATATAATATAATATATATAAAATATAATATATATATCTAATATAATACATATATATATAATATATAATCTATATCTAATAGATCTATATATATCTAATATAATATAATATAAATAAATATCATTTCTAATATATTTCTTATATAATATATTAATTAATAATAATAATATATTAATATATTTCTAATCTGGACATGTATTCTGTCAAAGTTTCATATCAGGATAATGAGAACCTGATAAACCCTAGCTTGGAAATATATGTATATATAATATGAAACGTAAGTATACATGCATACTCATATCCCTGGTACACAAATAAGTGAGCATTTTAGTGTAGCATTTTTACAAAAACAATATGAAATGCCAGGGTTATAAATCATTGTCAAGAAAGGTAATGTGCACCTCTTTTAAAGGATGATGCCACTACACATTACCTTTCCCACAAACATCTTCTCTGCTCTCTATAAAAGGCATGGTCTACAAAAGGAATGTGGTACTCACATGAGTTAAAAATTATAGAAGAATCCACGGGGTCTGTGCCACACTTTTTCTGTGTTAAGGATTTGATGAAAAGCAAGGGATTTCAGAAGGGTTGGGTGGGGGAAGAATACCCTCAAGGCAAAGGCAGTAAAAAAGGATACTGGATGATTTTCCTGCTAGTGCTACATGTTTCCTAGATATTGCAAAGCAATCTTTGAGACAAAGTGACTGGTGACAATCTTAGCTTATTTGTATCAGCCCCTAGAAATACATGACACATTTTTCAGTTGTTTCAGGTTATCTGCCAATAGAAGGGTTCTTGAGTTTAATGAGGCAATATCCTGCTGTGGTTACATATCCACATGGTCTCTCTTGCCCATCTCAATCCTTCCTGTGCTGCCTTATTCCACTACCTTGTGCCAGTTTTCTCTCTTTTAGATTTCAATAATAACAGCAAACTGTGAGGAAAATTCTCCATTGTCATGAAGCTGCTATCCTGTGTCATAAAAAAGCTTTACTCAGAGATCAGTAATAGTGTCATGGTTTGACACTGGCACGATGCCAGTGCCCCCCCCATGAAAATGTAATCTCTCAACTGAATGCTGTAAAATGTAATCGAGAACAGAGCAAAGCAGGCCCAAGCCTAATAACAAGAAAAAACTTTATTAAACTACTACTACTATGGTACTATAAAAGCGGGAAAAAAAAGAAACACACACAATTCAAAATGAAAACCTTCCAAAGCATTCCTCCTCCCACCACCCAACTCCAACAAACCACAGTGAGACACAATCTGGACCTCAATCATGTTTCCACCCTCCAGATGATCAACACCCAGTCCATCTGCAGGGAGAGAGGTGCCCCAGACCCCCCAAGAAACACAGCTGCTACATCCTGTGCTTCCATGTCACCACATGGCACCGCCCGGAGAAAAAAAAAAAAGTTTGCCAGTGGTGACCCTCTCCTTTCCATGCACAGTGCTCTCACCACCAATGCATGGATGGACAGACTGCTTTTTAGGATTTTTCCTTTCAAGGATGCCCTGCCAAGAGGGGAAAAAACAACAGTTCAGTTTTTTGTTTTTGGGACCACAGTCCCCCCCATTTTCCCCTGGGGCCGAGGATCCAAGAACAGAGATCTTCTTCTCTTCTTCCTCTGTGAAGACAGGGGGCACTACCACAAACCTCCTTAACTTTTCTCTGTTCGCTCCACTTCTGTCTTTTCCCAGCTGAAGCAGGTCTCTTTGGCTCACCAGCACCCTCCTAAAATACAGTCTCTCTTGGAGGAGAAAATCGGTTCAGTCTGTGGCTACCAAGAAAAAGTCCAGCTAAAACCCACTCCATCATCTCCTCCCACCTAGAATTTCTCCTTCCAACATCCCAGGTCCCAGGCTGTCTCTCTTCCTCTCTTTTCAAACCAAGGAGGAGAAAAATTTTACAAAAGCTTTCATTTCTCAGGAAGGGTTAAAAGTCCCAACTCCCAAGGATGGCTCACTGCCCAGGCTCCGGCTCCCACAGGCAGCTGGGCACCTTGCGGGCCCCCTGCTCTTCTCCTTCCCTGTGGTGAACTGCTGATAAAACCACCACCGTCTCTTTTTCTCTCTTGGGAGAGAAAGAGACTCTGGGGGGAATGGAGACATCCCAGATTTCTCTACCCTTCCATCTGCAGGGGCCCAGCCCGGTTCCAGCCCCTCCACCCTTGGGCCTACCTCCGAAGGCCACATGGCTTCTCCCCTCCCTCACCCAGCTCGTGGCCGGGCAGGGGAGAGCCTGCACTGACCGCTGACCGGAACCCAAGAGAGCGAGTTCTCCTGGGAATTCGGCTTTTAACCCCTCTGTTCTCAGAGGCGTGTCCAGCCTCAATTGGTCAATATCCAAATTGACCTCTTCTTTCCGGAAAAATTCTTTTTCCATGTCAAACCACGACAAATAGGTAGGGAGATCATGAAGGAAAGGAAGCATGTTTAGTAATTTTAGAGAATTTAGCTGGCAAACCCTTTAATGTGCTAAATATTTTTTGTAGGTTATTTTTTGTTTCATTGTTTGCTTATTTATTTTTTCCCCTGTAGAACATCTCAGAGAGTTAAAACATCTGAACCCATTATCAACTGCCTTTTGAGGAGCACAGAATTATTAGAATTTACCCAGAAAACCAAGGACATTTTTCTTTCTTAATACAGACAGAACTGGTTTGGTTTGGTTTGGTTTGGTTTATTTTTCCTAATTTCACTGTTAGATACATTTGAAATAATATTTTAAAACTTTCCTGATCCCATCAACCCAAGGCACTTAAGCAATAATATTGAATATTTTATAATAAAATATTTGTTACAATAAAATATTTTATCAACGTAGTAAATTATGGAATACTTCATAAAGATCCAGAGCTCTTACACTGGGTCATTGTCATTTGAGATATTTAAAATTGCTTGGAATTGCAGGGCATCATTCAGACTAATTCCACATTCTCAGACTAATTCCACACTAATTCTCAGACAGAATTCCACATTGAGGGAGGAAAACTCGGGGAGGAGGCTGAGCAGCCTGAGATTTGTTTACTTTTTAAAAGTCAGGATACAGAGGAAAATTTGAAACATATCCTATGTATATATGTCTGTTCATTGCTGGTTGGAATTACACAGGAATTTTACTGTTTCAAGAACTCATTCTTTTCTATCTTTCTGAATTCTATAATCAGATAAATGTCATATAGTATATTGTGAAGCTGAGAAGTCTAGATTATCACTGAAACTAAGGCTGCCTCTACTACCTCCTGCTGCTATCTCTTTACCTCCTCAGTTGTCTGTTTTTGAACTATTAGCAGTTTCTTCAGTGTTATAGTTAGACACTGTGACATGGCAGAATTATTCATCTGTTTCTCTCTCTTATTCTTCTCGGTTATTCTCTAGTTTTCATATTGCATTCAAAAATATTTTATTTTCTTTGTTTTTGTTTATTTTTTCCTCCTTTGGGGATATATATTTTAATTTGTTAATATTTGTGTAATGTTAAACAAGTAAAGATAAATCCAAATGTACTTGTGATTTTCCAGCATAATTGAGTTAGTTAGGGATACACTTTCTGTGTTTCAGCTGACACTGCAGACAAATTTGTATGTACATGTCTGGTTTTCATTGATACAATTTATGCCAGTCAGAGCAGCCTCTTGCTTTTAGTGGGTGCTAGATTGGTGAAAGCATGCTGTAACAGGAACACTGATTAAAAATTTGATTGTTTTCAATATTCAAGTGTATTTATAAGCAAAAATGTACTCTGGTGTAGACAAGGTTCCAGTCTCTAGTTTTGAAAGCATTTGTGATTTCAGTGGCGTTAGTGAAACTACCAGGATGGACAAATACAAGTTTTGCAGGATGGAGGCTCAAGTTGAAGCATTTGTTACTTGTGTATAAATACAGTTTAAAATCTCCTTGTTACTGTTGTCTGTCTGATATTAGAGACATTGGGGTTTTTTACTTCTTTGTCATTCTTATAATGTTTCAGTGGAAGCCATGAAACACAAAGAGATGGGCTGAATTCATTTTTGTAGAAAACTACCCTGAAGTGGTGTTTCCAGGGAATGTGGCCCATTAAGTTTTCACATTATTGCTGTCTTTGAATTTCTTTCCTTTAGTGTTTGTGTTTTCGGAAGATGAATTACTTTTTGTCTTTATTTTTTAAGCATACATTGTCCAAACACTTTAAAAGAAAAAAAGCTTGAAATAGAAGTTTTTTGTATCTAAAAACAATAGTGTGTGTTCATACTGAAGACTGGGATGAGACAGCAGTTAATCTCATTTTAAGTGTGAAATTTTAAGACACTGTGGATTTGTTTGTTATTTACTTTCTGGGTAAAATCCTTTACTCACTTAAGTAATCAGACATTTTGGTGTTGTCTTAAAAGGGATTAGGCTCTTTATCAAAAACAGGCCAAAAAAGGAGGTATATTTCTGCTGCTGCTTTGGAAAATATTCATAAATTCCAGGAAAAAGGAGTTTAAAATATATTTGTGACGGATCCTTATAGCATTAATAGTAAGCTTGGCATCTCATTATGCTTTTTCTATTCTTTAATTTAAAAATTTTTAATAATGTACTTTTACTATCAATAGCCGTCACAAAAGACTGAAGGTGATTAGTAAATGTCTTTGTAAATTTGTCTATTATCCACACAAGAATATCTTCATTTTCAGATGATAGTGTCTAGTTTTCACAAAAGATCATAAATTATCCAGCAACTTCAGCTGTGTGAAGAAGCATTCTTCCAACTTTCAAATGAATGATCTTTGAAACTTATTGAGGCTGTATAATCTATTTACTTTTGATATTATATAATACTAGTTATTCTTTAAGCTATTACAAATACAGTTAAGATGCAAACACATTTAAGAATTGCAAAGAAGCAATTTTTGGTAAGAACATTCCAAGTAATATAATCAAGCATAATCTACTCAAATAATGGCAGTCCATACAATAGCCAGCATATACATTGGAAAGCATCATCTCCTTCACCATGAGCTTTCTGTCATATTAATTTGTACTGGAAATTTCTCAATGTTCTAATTTAACTCAAATGATGGCATAAACATTGAAAAGTTGTGACTTTGGTGAAAAAAAAAAAGCTCAGAATATTTTGTTTATAAAAAAATATCTGCTGCCTATTTATTTTATTTCAGCGTTGATAGAAAAGCAAATGCACATGTTAGGGGGATTTCTTAGAACTACTGTGTAACATCACTAAATGTCACTTCTTTAGAGTGGCCCTGTCTATTCTGTCTTTATTCCAAAAGAAAAGAGCATGATAGGTTTGGGTTTGTTTTTTTTTTTTACATTAGGTTGTTGCACAGATTAGAAGGCTTATAAGACGAATGGAGAGTATTCTAGTTTTTGTTAAACAAGAACTTACTAAATAAGGAGAAGTTGGTATTTAGTCTAGTGCCACATAGGATTCTGTCACATAATGAATAAAGATTAAAGGAACAAAATCTTTAGTTAGTCTAATGAAAGAAAAAACAAACCAAGCAACTCACTAGCTTGTAGTCTGTTAAATCACCACTTTGATTAGAATGATTTGTCTCTTTAGGTAGAGCAAACTACAATTGATTTATTTTTGGCCATTTGCTAAGACAAGCTGATGTAGCACTCAATTGGAGGTGTGAAAATCTTTCCTCTTTCCCTCACAGTTAGTGGTGAAACTGTACCAACAAATTAGAAACCATTTAAAGGGACTTTTAGTGGAAAAAGATATGGCTGCAACTAATGAACCAAGAGTAGAAAATAAATTAATCATGATTGTTTATTTAGAGCTATAATATTTCCTAGCTGCACAATAATCTCATCTCAGTACTGAATGAGCCCAAAATATCAGATTGCAAAATAAAGCATGTCAGTCCTCACCCACCTTTTACCTAATAGCAATTGCAGCAATGATCTGAGTAACACAGATTCAGGGTCTCCTTCACAGAGCCTGTGAAGTTTTGAATTAATATTAAAAGAGAAAGCACTATTTCCTAGTTTTTAGGACATTGTGGTATAATAAAAACACCTACCAATTGTACTCTATGAGACGTAGCTTCCTTGCTGGAAAAAATGCCAGAGGTTGATAATGCTGCTAAGAATGCTCCAAATTGAATTTTAATTTTATAAAGTAAATTCTTGTGAACACTGCTATTGGGACTTGGCTAATGGTAGATTTTAATCCAGAGAAACTGTATATGAAATTTACTGATAGGCAGTGTGTGATAAGAGACATAAACTAACTTCAAGTGTAGTATCTTCGTTTTCTTAAGTCAAGAAAGCAGTATCAGCAGTGCACCAATAAAATTATGAACACCCATCATGAGGTCTGCTTTCTATTCACTAAAATAAAGGCATTTCCAAGGAGTCAAACAAAACCACTTGAAATCATTTTGAAATATTAATTTGAAAGATTAGAATCTAGCTTTGAAGTGTCACATTATATTGATGGATTACAGGGGATAGAAAGGTTAGTGAAATGACATCTAAATTGCAGGTTTGAAGCATTGTTCTTTGGGAAGTTGCTTGTAAACCAAGGTGTTTTTCCCTTTTTTCCTTATGTTTTTACTTAAATTGACAGCTACCTGATGAAAGTCATGGGCTTCCCCACATTATATCTACCCCTCTCTGGAGGAAATGTCTGTTATTTCTGAGCAATAAGTGTGTTGTATTTTGTTATGCAGCTCTTTTTTGTCACTGTGAAATATATTTTCACAAAATTCTTTAAAGCTTTATGCTGTGTTATTCTATATAATCTATAAAAGCAAATAAAAAGTGTTCATTTCTGAAGGCCTTAGAATTCACTTTACATTGCTGCTTTGCTTTCAAGTTCTTGATTTTACAGGTAGTCTTGATTTGAAATTGATCCTTGCAGTTGTTAGAAAAAGAAAACACTGAGTTTTATTTGCACTGCAGCTCTTTTGCAGCTACCACAGTATGAAGCTAATGCAAGTCTGCATGAACTGCATTCCAAGGCTGCTACCTCTTTGCAGAATGGTATAGTGAACTTCTACTGTAAATCCAAGTTGAATTCAAATGAGTATTTTTTTGTGGTCCTGTATTGTCCTAAAGAAAAGGTTTTTAGTCTGGTAGCTTGTCTAGATAAGTTTGATCAACAGGGCTAATAGAATATATTGCTTCTCACTACCAAGCTTGCTTTGTTTAAATGCTTTATGGCATTCCAGGCAGCCTGCTTTGTCCTTAAGCAGTGAAGTGGTTCCTGAGTGATGGAAGCATAGTTCAGAGAAACTGAAGAGCTCACGAATGTAGAGAAAAGTCATAAGGAAAAGAAAAATCTCTGTATTTCATTGGAATATAGTGAATATTTAAACAGGAATAATTCATAGAAATTGTCCAATTTGGCCAAAATATCTCTAATAAATTATACTGGTAAATTTCAGTATGGAAATCTGAGCTTTGTGAGCGAGACTACAGCATTTCAGGAGCTGACCTTTTAACCTGGAACTTCTATGCAAACTGTTCCAGGACTTTCACATCCAATAAATGTGTCCCTTTTAAATGAGCATTTCAGTATTTGAATTTTATTGTTCTTAATCAGATTGAAATTAGATTTTGGACTATTAGATTTCCCCACGAAATGGAGTGACCTTCTGCATAGATAAAATAGGGAATCATATTGTAATACAGGAGAACACTGTAATTTGCAGCAGCTGTTAAACTTTTCAAAGGTGTCTCGTTGCTGTCTTATTTATACAGGGTCTGATGGGGCTCCCCATCAAACAGGCACTGTTAAGTAGTTGGCTGCTGCCAGCCAAGTACCTATTTCAGTGTGGCATGTAAGCAAACTAATCATGACTTTCAGAATGCTTTATCAATCTTTTCTTAGGTGACTGTATTTTCCACAATGCTGAGAATATCTTCAATTAAATGTGATAAAAGTCAAGTCAGCTTTTATTCTTCTGCAGCTTGTTGAAGGTAGGAATGGTGGCAGAGGCACTAGAGCTGGCTCTTGTGAGCATCACAGAGTCACAGCAATATCCATTTACACTCTGTTCACATTTGCATTCCTGGTGCTACAAAAGAGGCCCAGAGTGGTTTTGCTTTTTCAATTGAAAAGGAGATCCTGCAGAATTTGCACTTCACTAAGAAAGAGGTTGCACTAAAGGTGTGGATAATTCACATCAAATCTTGATGTAATTTTTTGTCATTGTTTTATTTACAGTTCAACTGCATTATCATAGTGCAAACAGTGTGAATAGTGAGAATGTCAGCAGTTTCCTAGACTTACAGATGTGTGTTAATATGAGCATGTGTGATAGATCTGCTTGTGAACCAAAAGGGAAAGAAGATGCAGGAGGTAATTAATTAATTAATAGGTAATCTATTAATTACCTCTGATTATAACTGTAAATGTTACAAAGTGACATTTGAGAAGTGAGAAAGCTTGGCGTATGTCTTTATACCCAAATCTAGATACCATTGAAACTGCTATCTTTTCTTGTTCTGTCTCACTTTTCTCTCTTCAGTGTCAGAGAGAACTTGGGGCTGATCCTGTGCATTTGTGCCCAACCCACGAATTGGAAAATGGAAAGTGAGCTTTCTGTATTGCCTTCCTACCCTTTTCTGAGGAAAAGGGAAAAAATAGCAAGGTGACTTTATAGGCTCTTTGGCAATGCTATTTGGCAATATTAGAAGAAATATTTGTAGTCTTGAACTTCTAGTAATGTGTGCAAATTTTCCATACTTTTAATAAAAATACTGGAAGCTTTGCTATTTATGGCATATATGAATTAAGCAGTGTGCAATGGTACATGCAGGATTCAGTGCAGTCTCACAGGTCTTGTTCTAGGTGATTCATTTTTCCAGCAGTTGGTTAAAGTAAGCAGATTCATATGTTAAGAGAAACCAAGAAACAGTGAACTCCAAGGGGATAGTTCAATTTGCATAGCATGATGAAATATAGTGTTGCTTTGAAAACCATTCATTTTCCAGTTCAGAAGTATTTATGTCTTTACTATATTTACAACATATTTATTTAATGCACTTTTACAGAATTGCATTCTGGTAATTTTAAACAACAGAGAAAGGCAAAGGTCTTCTGTAAACAGAGAACTGAGGAGAAGCCCAGTTACAGCCTTGGCCTGTGGTGTAGGAGTATGTATAATCACAGACAGTAAAACTACCTGGGTGTGGAAATGCAAGCCTTAGAATTCCTTCTCTCTTTGACATTCCTGTGTCCAAAGAATGCATCTATGAGAATCATATTTTGTCACATGTTCAAAAGCATGTATGTAACTTTATGGACTCATACCAATTCAGCTTTCTGTTAATGTGATGGACTTCATATTGGCAATAACTCGTTGGCTGGATAGTATTGATAGAAGTGTGGGATAACGTGGTATTAAATGGGAAAAGCTTCCATTATAGTGGAAAATGATTCTGGGACAGAAAGATGAACCCGTGAAAGGAAAGGGTAAGCTAATATTCTAATGAAGAGGAGCAGAAGATTAGTGGGGTGATTATACAAGTAGTGCAGCAGCCTGAATATCTCATTCAGTGCTGTTTTTTTTTTTTTTTTTTCACCAAATTAAAACAAATGGGAAGACAAAGAACACATGATCATAAACTACCCGATCTTGGTTCTCACCCACACTCATATACTTGCATATTGTCTTCCTGAATACAATGGAAACATCCCCATTGTCTGGGAAAATGGGACCAGGAAGGGTGTTCTATTGCCATTATCTGTATTCAGTTAAGCAATTTGGATTATTTCAAGGTTGTTTTATATATTTGTTGATTATTTGTTGATATACTTTTACAATGCAAAGCATGAGATTTAAGGTAGGACTCTTAAGCAACTTTTTTTAATTTTAGTAAAGCTTTCCATGCTGTCTGTCACAGGGTCATTTCTGGACAAAATGCCCAGCACAGAACAGCAGGATAAACACATTTTGGGATGGGTGAGAAGCTGGTTCACGGGTTGGACATAAAGGATTATAGTGAATGTGATGACATTAGACTGGTGAACTGTCACCACTGGGGCTCTATGAGGATCCATCCTCATTCCGGTGCCCTTCAAAATCTTCATAAAAAACTTGGACAGAGAACTGGAGGGTACAGCAAGTAAGTTGACTGATGACAGTAAATTGAGAGGAACTGTTGACTCCCTCAAAGGCAGAGAGGCCCTGCAGAGAGACCTCAGCAAATTAGAGGGTTGTGCAATCACCAGCCAGATGATCAAAAGCAATTGCTGGGTTCTGCCACTGGAACAGGGCAATCCTGGATTTCATACAGACTGGGGAATGAGATGCTGGAGATAGGTGCCACAGAAAGAGACCTGAAGAGTTTTGAGAGGAAGAAAAATCTCTTAAAAAAGCCTTAAACCTGCTATACTTGAATTCCTGATAAATAATCCATCCAAGCTAATCTAAAATGTAATCATTCCGCTTAGATATTTAGGATTTGCCCCCTTCCGAGAAATTAAAGCCCCAGCAAAATATATAATTTGGAACATTTTCTTACCCCTACCAATCAGATTGTTTGCTTTCTGAAAACATGCTGAAGCAATAGAAGAATCTAGAGACTAATGAGCCATTCTGAAAAAAAAAAAAAAAAAAAAAAAGAGAAGCTTTAAATCTACCACAGATACATACCAGACTAAATTCTGGACATCTAATTTTTCAGTATTCTGGGCTTAATTAACATTTTTGCTTCAATTTCCCCATTAAAAAATGAGAAGCAATAAAATGCTTACCTTTATAGTCATAGGGATGCTCTGTTGGTAATTAGATGCTGTCAGACAGAATTACTGTAAATTACAGTAATTACTGTTCATTAATTAATTCTGTCAGTTTTGTGTTTTATTGTAATGCACTGTCAAAGTGCTATAGTGTTTAAATTGGATTCATTTAAAATGAACATTCACATTAAAAAGGAGTGAAAGAGAACCTTTTATTGAAATTAAAAAAAGTTCCAAAGAAATATTTTATTATGATCTAATTTTGGCTGTGGAATTTGAAGCTGAAAAGTACTGCATAATAGTAATTGCATGTAGTATTATAATTAAAAATGATGCAAAAAATATGAAGAGACATTCAGTATTTAAATTGAGCTGCTTATTTTAGAACAGAATTCAGTATTTAATTGTAACATTCTCTGTTGAACCAGGTGTATTTCCAGTGAATGTTGCGTGCCAAAGAGAATTAAGGCAGGAAAGTTGACATTTCCCTTGGGAGAAAAAGACTAAATATTAAATCTGCATCTACCACTGTTGGAAGTGAGGCTTCCTTTGGCTCATACTGCAGTGAAATACTGTAAATATTGGTTTATTGTGGTAGTGTAATTTGCACTATTGCAATGAAGTGATGGTAATTATGTTAGTTCTAGATCCTCTGAAATTCTGTAATGATTTTATCTGTGTTACTGACATAATGATCTGTGAATATACAGAGAAAAGGATCTGCTGTTTCCACTCCCAGGTTAAGGCATGGTTGGCAGAATATGCACTCCTCCTAAGGTGGCCCAGGATACCATTAGCCCTACAAGGACATTTGCTGGCTCATAATCAGATTGTTACCTACCAGCACCTTCAGATTCTTTTCTACCAATCTGTTCTCCATCTGGGTATCCCCCAGCATTTACTGGGGTTTGTTTCTCCCCAGATGCAGAGCATTTCCCTTTTGTTAAGCTTCATGAGACTCCTGTCAGCCCATCTCTCCAGCTTGTCAAGGTAAAAAAAATCACTAAAGTTATTACACTGAAAAGGAGAGCTAGAAGAAAGGTCACTTTAGTCTAAGAGCAGTGAACAGGGATAGATTTATTTACAAGCATCTCGCCCAGCCATTCAGACTTTTGTGCTTCAGGAGGTTTTTGGTTGGTTTTGTCGTTTTGGGGCTTGGTTTGTTTTGGTTCTCCTGGGTATTTTATTATTCTAGTAAAACATACCTGTAGGGAATAAAAGTAAAGTGTCATTTGATGGATTCATTTCAAGAAGGCAAGGGAGGCAAAGGTAATAATCTGGTTGATTTGGGTCCCATAGAGCAGAAAGTTCCCATTAAAAGCAATGTATTGACACTCAGTTTTCTTTAAACTGGGAGGGATTTAGATTAAGCTTCTCTGTTGATACTAGCTGTGGTATTGCTTCAAGTAGGTGGAACAGAGCACATCTGGAGCTTTTTTGTATCAAAGCTCCCTTTAGGTTAAAACCAAAGTGGAAGCTGTGCAGGTCATGAAATTCTGGAGTCACACTGTGACTGAACAACCCTATGACCCGAGTCAAATGTCACTTTTTTGGTCTGATTTACTTTCTAAATTGATCAAAAGTCAAAGCATTGATTTGAGTGTGGGTAGCTGAGGCTATGTGGATATGAAGTCCTAGTACAGTAAAGACAAATACTGAAGTGCATTCTAGAATATTACTTTACTGTTCAATCCTCTTAAAGGAGCTGTGAGTGAAGTAAAACTGCTGGAATGCCAGTATAATTCAAAACTGGTAAACTCAGCACTCAGTGGGAAGAGGATCTTGAGAGTTGCCTCAAATGTAGAAGCACATTCTTTTTTATCTAAATCAGCATAAATATTTCACCAATACTCCAGTCCTATTCAGTAGGTCAATGGTTTTAATTTTTTAATGTATTCTAAATTATTAGACCAATTTTAAAATTTTCATTCAACTTTAATCCAAATAAATAAAAAAAATATTTCATTGAAAATAGAGTTTTCTACACAGGAGCCTGAGTTTTGATGTTTTTCCTTTATTTTCTTATTAGTGTTTTGTTTTCCAAACTAGCATGAGCCTGCTATGCTAAAGATTATGTATCTTTTCTTAAAAGCTTCCCCAGAGCTTTGTTTTGATGTCACGTGATGATATAAATTACTACCTCACTAGTTTTAAAGAGGACTGTGTTACCTAATTTGAAAGTAAAATTATATTGAAGAATAATAAAATCAAATCCTTTTGGTAATCTGAGAATTTCTCAAAGGTATCTTTTCAGAGGCTGCTTGAGAAACTTGCAGAGATTGGTCTGGTTTAGCCTATGAAAGACAAAGTTTTTTATGGATTATAGAATCTGCTATTAAGGCACCTGCTAAGTGAGATGGAAGCATTTTTATGTTTGTGTTTGTTGCTTTGAATTACATTGCTTGCATGTATCAAGCAATGAATGACAGATAAAATAGTTTCCTTTGTGGGTATGTAAACAATGGTATTTGGCTACTTAATCTGATCAGACGGTATTTACTTTGGATTTTGTGGGTTTTGTTCCTTAACAAATAAATTACTCTTTCACCATAATGCTGTCTCAGCTACTGAATAAACTCAATGTCTCTCTCAGTGTATCTGTTACAGATATAGCAGTCCTTTACATTGAAAAACATTTTTTTTTTATGTCTAGAGTTATGTAAAAAGGAAACATCATATTAGATGAAGATGATAGTATTGAAATACTTCATTACAGCAGCACTGGAGCTGTTTAATTTGAAAGTAGTAGTAAATACTTTCTTTTGTAGATTAAAGAATACCCAGGTAAAGACTCTTCTCTGAATATCAGTACATAGGAAGTCAAGAAAATATGGAGAATGACCAAGGACAGGTTGAAAGAATTCATGGGAGTGAAGTTCGAGCTTGGTTATTTTTGCTTGATAATCTAGTGGCAGCCTGGGACAAACACTGGAATGTCTAGTACAAATGTAGATACTTAATTCCAATAGGTGAAAAGGTAATCCCAGGTTAAAAAAGTCCTGTATCTCTAACATGTCAAAAGACTGCTTGTGTCAGTGATTGTTCTAAGGGGCTCTTATACAGTGTTTCTGAAAATTTTAGTCTTAAACATAAAAATTATTCGGTAAAGATGCAAGCATATTTGCTTTAATCTGCATATCAAAAATAAGTTAATGAGGTGAGTTCAATCTGCAGATCTCTTGGCCTAGTTTGAATTGCAGATTTTCAGCCAGTATACTATTTTTTTTCCAAATCAATTGCATTTTTATGTAATAATGGTACCAGTGTTAATATAATGTACTTCCTCAATGGACACAAAAACTGGAATCAAGCAAGAACAATGTACAATTAAAAATGATCATGCCATGTAATAAGTGAAAAAAGTCACTAATTAGCAGATCAGTAAGTGAATGTAAATAGAGTGTCACATCATACAGCTGTATTTTTTAGTGTATCTTTTAATCTGTAGTGCCTAATCTTTGTTCTTAACTTGGGAGAAAATGTAAGGTCACTTTTGGTGTTTGTGAATGATTCAGAAACTAAAAGGATCTAAACAAACTAAAAAAAGTGTCAATGGCTGCGGTAGTTCCAATGGCTTTACCCATCCTGCTGTGTTAGATAACTTTATGTAACCCCTGTGGTGGCACTTCATGCTGAAGTGGCTATTTTGATTCCTACTGCAAGCCCTTAAGGTGACCCCAGTCACTGCATTCTGCAAAGGAAAGCTTTCAAGAGTGACAGATGTCCCAAATGCCATTGCTCCTGTTTTAACTCAGCCTTTCCAGAACTTTTCCCTCCACTGGATCCCCTGGGTACTTCAAGCTAGCTGTCTATCCACATATCAAGCTCTCTCTCTATCCACATGCCTCTGTGGATAGCTGATTTGTGCTTAGTTTACCTGTGTCTGCTGGCAGACCCAGACCAGGACCAGGCAGCACCAAGCACTGGGTCCATAGGGCATATAATGTATGGACCAAATAGGGACCTTTTCTGTTTGCTTTTCTCTGCTGGGTGTTATATCAGTACCGGACAGTGCTGCTGGCTGTCAGAAGTTGGATCAGAGGTCCAGCTGGCTTCCGGTTGCTGGCACCAGGAGCCAAGGTTGAGCAGGCACCATGCGCATCTGTCTTCTGTAGCTGCCAAGGAACAAGATGATGCCATGGGAAGTAGCAAACACACTGTGATGACCTTGTAATGAGTGCTTACATGGGTGGTTGCTAGACAGATTGGAGTTGCCTGGGAAACCCCCATTTCAGCTCTCAACCTACAATGTCAGGGCAAGAGCCCAAGACTAGCATTTATAGAAGATGAGAGAAGCATTTGTAGAACCTAAGTGCTGGAAGGTGTGAGGTTGCTCTATTCTTAGTGATCATCATGGGCACTTCTTATAGCTGTGGCTCTAATTGTGGCTGCACATTGAGTGATTTTCCTGTGCAGCATCATGTTGTGTTGGGCTCTTACAAGTAAGATTTTTACTACATTCTGCCCCTGAAAAGATAAACCATATGTGAAGTCATAATGAGATTGAAGAATGATATGGAAAGAAAGTTGTGTGGGATCTGCTGAATTGCACTGGAGGATTATGCCTCCCTGAACTCAAGCAGCTCTACAAAGTCACTTCTGACCATGAGGTAATCTAGCAAGTAGGCAGCATAGATTGCTGTAAAGACTACACAGATAATTTTTTGCCAAAACGTTCCAAAGTCCAAGACTGTGAATTATCCACTAAAGCTTCAGGAGCTTTGTCCAGTGGTACAGTGTGTGTAACCATGTAAGCTCTATCTTTTAATAGGCTGTATTGGGTTAATCACAGCCAGTAACTTAAGCACTCACCATCTGCTTGCTTACTGACCCCCAGTCCCAGTCCCTGCAACAGAATAGGGAAGAGAAGAGCAAAAGTAAGGAAAAAAAATGAAAAAAATACTGAGAGTCAAGATAAAGACAGTGAAAGTGATAGCAAGAGGGGGAGGGACCAATGCAAAGGCAGTTGCACACCACCTCCCCAAAGCAAACCAATGCCCAGCCAACGTGTCTACCTTGGAAAAGTACCCCATGCTTTTTATTGACAGGAGTGGCATTGTATGACATGCAATATCCATTTGGTCAGTTTGGATCAGCTGTAAGAATCACAGAATATGCTGTGTTGGAAGTGTGTCCCCTCACAACTCTTGTCCATCCCCAGCCTGCTCTCTGTGGGAGGGCAGAATGAAAAGCAGAGGAAGCCTTGGTGCTGTGCAGCATTGCTCAGGAACAACTAAATCACTAGTGTGTTACCAAAACATTTGTCATAACAAGTCTAAAGTACCATGCCAGCTGCTATGAAGAAAATTGCCTCCAGCCCAGCTAGATTCAGTATATACACTGCAATAAAATATTTGGAAGAAGAAAAATGCTCATAAAGGTGAATGAATATCTTAGAGACAAAAGTCTGGAAAAGCTCCAGTGAATATAGGAAAGCCCATTGGTGCACTTTTGAGACATAGGACAGATTTTAATATATTAGTATGCTCAATTCTTATGTTCACAACTCAATAAAGATATTGAAAAATTTAAAAGAGTTCAGAGAGCAGTCTTGGTGATGATGAAAGTAACATGCTTTACTGTATGAAGTTTGTGCTAATCAAGACATTGATCAAGAGTTAAGAGAATTATAAATCTACTGAGGCCTCTTCCATCCCTCACTCTGGAGTATAGAGTTTAAGGCACCAGTGTTGTAATTTTGACTTTAAAAAATGCAAAACAAGCACAAAATTATATTTTTTTTTTCTGTGAACAATTGTCATTGTCCTTTGGGTTATGTCACTGAAGTTGTGGTTTGAAAATTTTTAACTCAGGGTTTTCTGTTTGTTTTCCAAAACAGTTCTCTAGTTCTATGAGAGCTACTGCTATCTGAGGTGAGTAGAGTGGTGAATGCAGAGAATGCCTCTGGGTAACATTATACAGGAGGTTGGAATATAGAATTACAATGATTCTTGCTGGTCTTACAGTCTGTCATCCATAAAATAAATTAACAACTCTTGTGTTTTCCAGTTTCATATTCTTCTTCCTCAACTTGTATTGCTTTTATATTTCCAAATACATTTTTATATATTATTTTTTTCATTCTTAACCTATTTAGATTTACACATTAAAGTGATTGAGATAATTTACAATTTTGCATGAAGTTGATTCCTACTTTTATTTGTCGTCTTAGGAACAACTATTACAGCTAAAATGTGAAGTACAGGCTTTCATTTTCTCTCAAGTAACACAGATTTTGAATTTTCTTGTTTCCAAGAGCAACTACAATTTTGTCAGTTGTAAAATATGCTCATGTGCATTTATAAACATAAAATCTCAGTGAAAAATCCCAATGCTTAATAAACACAAGCAGTTCTAGATTTAGTATTAATGTAAATGGATTTCTTTTGTTCAGTGGTACTATTCTGGTTTATACCACTTGAAAAAGATACACAAACACTCTTTATATTGGTAATAATAGCTGTTTAATTTACATCATTCTCTAGTATCTTCTAAAAGAAATAAAAATGGATATAAACGCAGAGATCTTAAGAACTCTTCTTGGAAAGTTTGGAATTATACTTCAGTGATTCTTACTGTGAGATAGTCATTGAAAATTGCATTTCTGCTAAGCCTTTGATGTTAAATCAGAGTTGGTAAAAATATGCATTTTTTCCTAACCAGCATTTATTTTTATCCTCTCCTATATCAAGGCATTTCTCTACATTATTTTAACAATAATCTCTCAAAATTCTTTTTCAAGGTTACTGCTGGCCCATTGTTTTAATGGGTCAGTTATAAAACTGACAGGTTAATTATGTAGTTGACTGTATGAGTTAAGGCCATAGCTAGTTTTACTGTTTTTAGCTGAAGGATAAACCTAAAGCCTTTGAAAAAATCTTCCAGTGAAATGTGTCTTTGGCAACATACATCACTGCAAGACAAGCAAGCTGATTTTTCTGCTAGTGCCTAGATCACCAGAAGATGTTAAATCTTATTTACATTTTACACCGTAGCTTAAAGGAACTGAGTGACACAGCCAGTATAGTCAGAGTACCTAGAGCAGGTTCTCAGTTCCAGACTCCAGCTTCACAAAAAGCTGTGAAAGCAGGAGTTCTTCATGTTCACAAAAGCTGAAGGAAAGAGTTCAGGCCTGGGACATGTTCTAAAGTGCTTGTAATTAATTAATTGTGTATTGTCCCTGTCAAGCTGTTGGGACAAGGTAGAGTCTACACATTTCCTAGGATAAATATACTGCTCAGGTACTGGCATGTGTGAATATTTGTCATGATCTATGCATGAACTGCACAAAAATTATATGAAACTATATCAGTAAGAGTGAAAGAACATACTAAAGGGTATAAGTGTGACTTACCAGTGATTCTGCTAAGAAGAAACAATTCCTCATTTTTATAGATTTTAGCCTATATAATCAGAAAAAAAGATAAATCTAAATAAGTCCTTAACTCCAGTAACTTCCTCTCTGTTAAATAATAAAGTAGACCACTAGCACCCCAAATGGTTAAGATAGTGGAGTAACATCCTGTAAAAAGCTGGATTCTTTTAATGTTTTTTTTTTTCATGTTCCAAATGTTAACACTTTGCTTTATAATAAATTTGGGGTTGTGTTTAAAATTATCCAGTATTAAGGGTAGGTGCCAGAGAGCCTGATGAAAGCAGTTGTGATCTTTCTCCTGAAGCAAAGAATTTAAATAGAATAATCTTTCTGATATCTGAAACATGGGGTATATTTAGGAAATGAATGTGATTTCTTAATTTGAGGGTTATTTTGAGAGCTGCTATGGAAGAGAGGATAGATGTTTAAAGAAGTTTTTTAAAGTTAGTACAATTATACATGTATTTACTGACAAGAGAGGGCAAGAATGAGTGTATTCAACAGCCTCACTTGGAACCTGGCTGTGCTAAGGAAAGCAGTCTGTGGCCTAACTTCAACTGAAATACATTTTTCAAAGAGCTACAGATAAGATTTTCAGCACTTTCCACTCTAAGTCCAGTATTTGTTTTATTGTTTTATTGGCTTGTTTTCCTTCATATATATATGTGTGTGTGTGTGTGTGTGTGTGTGTGTGTGTGTGTGTGTGTGTGTGTATTCACATTAAGAAAAACAGAAGCAACAAAGTGTTGGACAAAATATTTACCACATATACTTCTTGTCCTGGGAGTGAAAGTGCACCTGATAAATGAGAGCCACATATCCTACCAAGAGGCTCTTGGGTTCAGCACACCTGAGTTCTGTGTAAAAAGCTGAATGGAACAGAACAGTGTACTATCAAGTCAAGCTTATTTAGGAAAGATTTCGTATTGGGCTTGGGGGGAAATAATGTGCTGTAGGTATTACAGTGAATGGAATACCTTGCAGAGTCCGTTGTAAAGAAAATTTTTATATTTTAAGCCAGGAAATGTATGCAGTACGGATGATTTTCATCTAATATATAGAGGAAGATGAAGTAGAAAAAAATTAGACAGTTTTGTTTTTAACAGCTTCATGATGCAGCTATATGTTCACACATTTTTGTGAAATGTTAATGGCAAATACAGCAGTTAATGAGGTATAGAAGCCTGATGCTGTATTATATCTCAGGCAAAAGGATGTGTGATTTATCATATTTGTTTTTCTGTGTCCTTAATTTATCTGTGATTAATGTGTGATGCATATGCAATGCTTTCTATATTTTAATGGAAAAAAATTATAGTTAGTTTTTTCCCTTCAAACTGGCAATGAAAATTCCTTAAAACCTCCCAAAAAAAACCACAAGAGGCACTTTTAAACACAACTGTATGAACATGTTTAATGCTATCAATTTAGATCTATTACGGTAAATTCTCCTTGGATTAATTTATGGTATTATGGCTTACTGTACACCTCAGGGAATCAAGAACAAAGTTAATTGTTCCTCTGAGATGCACAATTTCCACCCTTTGCCCCTCAATCAACAGCTTGCAAAGCAATAATTGAGAAAAAAAATCTGGGTGTATTAAGTTATTTCTTCTTAGAACAGTTCTTGCTAGAACATACAGAAATAGGGGCAGCTGGCTGGTGCTGGTTTCTTACACATCCCTCTGGCTACTTGCAGAGGCAGGATGTTAGGCTAGACTGTTCAGGTCTGATCCAGTATAGTAATTTCTATGTTGCTTACCCTTAGCCTTTGTTTTTCTGGGTCAGTTGATCAACACATTAGGAGCTGTAACCAAGAGTCTATCCATGTTTTGACCAACTGGTAAGGAAAAGCTTAGCAGCAGGCTGTACTGTGCCTGCTTATTCAGTGTGAAATAAAGGCACACAAGAGCCTTTGAGGGGTCGTTTCTTTTTTGTTTCTTGTTTTATGAGTGTGTGTTGTGCTAGTGGGAACTCAGGGTAACACATTCTAGACAATGTTACAGCTGTTCTTGAATGATTGAGTTTATTAACATGTCACAGGGTTGTGTAGTTCAGCCATGGGAAATACTGTGCCTGATATTGAAGATGTTTTGGGGAAGTTAGATTCTCATATCTATTCTTACATTACTGTAAAATGCTTTGATATTGCCTATATGCCGTTATTACAAATGTGTTTGTCATATATGTTTGTCTGACCAGCCCTGTGCTACTCACTATCGTGTCTTCTGAAATTGCCTAAAAATTATAACTGTTATTAGGAGGAATTATAAAACATTTCCCCTTTCTCTTGTTCTTCACTAATTAATATGATCATTGCATCTACAGCATACTATAAAGAAGCAGTCTTACTTCATGGGAAACCTCACTGTTTGTTTAGTGCCAAGGTGGTAACTTGATATAGTATTGACAATAAACCCCACCAATTCCTAACGTGATATAACTGCAGATTCTTCCTGCTTCCCATTTACTGCTCAGTGTTAGCAATATTTTGTGAATGACTGCTCTGAATGACTCAAGGCTAATTACTGTCCTTTCTTGTTCTTGTTGTTCATACTTGTGACAAACCTAGAAGTGCTTTTCCTATCCTTTACAGCAGATAAAAATAAAGAAAAAACATCCTGTGGAAGCACTGTGACATTTCCACACAAAATTCTGTATCTGGTTGTTAATATGTAATTCCTGATACCATGAACTTTCATAGAGGTTAGAAATGAGAAAGATCATTTAGGTCACCTTGTCTTCCCCTCAGTTGTATGTAGAGTAGATTCGCATAAGGCACAGTCATGTCCCCTCTGCACTGAAAGGGAGCATTCTTTTCACATGGCATGAGTGCTTCACTGATACTGGAAAGAAGAGAAAAGACCTTTTTCCTGTAAAGGGTGTGTGAGATGAAGTTGTAGCATGTTGGCATAAAAGGCTCTTTGTTAATTGCTATTGTGCTAATGGCGCTTTGAATATGAATGTTTTGCAAGCAAGAAACAGGCAATGATTCAGATGAGCACTGCCTCAAAGAAAACTTGAGCAGGGCTGGAAGTGAAAGAAAGTCTTTGGCATTTTGCAGTCTGTTTTTGAATGGGTTGCACAGATTCAAGTAGTCAAGCCCATTCATGTAATAAACAGAGCACTGAAGCTGTATCATCCACTACAAGTTTGTTTAAAAAATTAAAAAAAAAAAAAAAACCAACACAAAAATCCCCAGCATTCGTATTACAGCAAAGCTGCTGAAGAATTTGCTAACAAATTTGTGTCTGTGTGTGTTATACATACCTCTGTCACATATGCTCTGAGGTCAATTTTCAGAAAACTGAAGAGCCTGCTTGTGCACATGGTAGATATTGCAAATCTCCATGTTATCAGACTATGTATTTGTTTTCATGAAATTATTCTCCCAGGTTTTGAATATCTTGTGACTATTTCTAAGTTGATAAGCTAAGAAATCTTTGTAACAGGCATCTAAAATATATACCTTTTCACTATCCAAAATTTAGGAATTTGAAGATTACTTTAGAATACACAATATGCTGATAATGGCATAAGAGAGCTGAATAATTTTATGTTTATTAACATTATTAGGAAGAAATATAATATATACCAATATATTATATAATATATACCAACATATTTCCATTCTTGAACATAAAGGAATTTTTAAAAAGTGTAAATAGGCTCTACACTTATGGAATTATGAAAGTTTTTTTTTTTCAGTTTCACTGCAGAAAGTGTACACATTATTCTACACTTTAATACAAAGTATTCTATTATTCCAATACAACTAAAGTGGTTAAACAGGGTATCCTGCTGTCCACAGTAAAACACTGCGGTGATGTAGTAATAGCAACTTTCATTCCTGATGTCGTAGATGCATAAATACATACATACATGCTTAATATCATAATTAGGCATACTGGGATAATTTAAAGGACCATTTTGCTATGTGAAAATATTAAAAAAATGTGGAGTTTCCCTGGGGGGATTTATTGAATATATTTTTTTGTATGTTTAAAATGTTGAGTCTAAATGAACACTTAAAGAGTCCAGTATTGTACTTAAGAGAAGCATAGAGCAGTTGTTATTTCTAAATCTACAAGGGGCTATTTCCAAGCTGCAGACTCAGTCAAGTAGTGCTTTATTCAGAAGAACCCTCAAGAAACCCATTGCAGGTTTTGCCTGAGTCAGGACTGTGAACTTGTACTGTTTGCATTGTTACAATTTGTAGATATTTCCAATGAGGTTTCCCCATTGCTCTTACAAAGTAAGAGTCACTTGAGAAGACAGTTACTGTTAAAAGAAAACAATTACATTCCTGCAAATTGAGTATTCTAACTTGCTTCTATTCCAGTTAATTTTGTGGATTATTATCTCCTATTTGTCCAGTGTTGATGCTTTGTTTGTTTTATTTTCCTTAAGATACTTTTGAATGTTACAAAAAATAAAAAAGCAAAAGCAGGAGATTTAAAATTTACATAATTAACCCTTAGGCACACAGAGTATTTTGTTAGAGATGTGACATTATTATAGCTGGCAGTAGACTACTCAGGAAGACCAGTATATCCCTATGAGAGTTAAATGAGTCCTATAGGAATAATACTAAAATCTATAGAACTGAGAAGTTTTGCCTTTGCCATTGAATTGTAAAAGCTGCCTTAAGAGTTTTTAGAAATGTAAGCATTTTATGAAAGTTAGCACTGGAGGTCTTTCTAAAAGTTATGTTTTATGCCAACAAGACATTGTTGAAATTGTTATAGAAATTACTAGATTAAATTTTATGGCCTTTAAATATCTTTCTTGTTTCTGTCCCTACAATATATGACTCTATCATATATGTACTCCTGTAAAGGAGTACAATGCAGAAAAGTTGCTTTAACTCTCGATGTACTGGCTTGATCAACTGCTTTATGCCTGGTGGTCTGATTTTTAACAATTGGTGCAGTTGCTGAAGAGCCACAAATGCTTACAGCTCTTAATTTTAAGAACTGATAGTTTAGAAAAGTAAGTCAGAGTATATTTTCTGTGCTGTTACTGTGTCCTTTAGCCCAACCAGCCTCCACTGTGCATCTTTTGACAGGCTCAGGCCTCTTGCTAGCAAACAGAGCGGCTGTAGCATGGGAGCACATGCATGGCCTGCCCTGGGAGAGAGGCAGCATTTCCTCTTTTCACCTTCTGGCAAATCCTTCTAGTCTGATTTAACAGAAATAATTTTGAAAATTTAAAGTTAGGTTTTCTGGTGGTGAAAAGGATAGCAGTATCAAGAAGACGTGACTGTTCATAGATTTGCTGGACATGTTTTGATATGTCAAATATTGGCTCTTAGATCAAGAAAAGCTGTTCCTTCTAATCAGTGACTATTTCTGTTATAGAACTCCTTCTGAACTGTACTGTTAATAATTTTTTTTTAGTAGAATCTTGAGGATCTTAGAAAATCAATTTTTTGTTGCATTAGTTTCACAAAGTAAAAATGTCCATGCATTAGCTGAGTTTTAGAGATACAGTGTCTTTTTAATCTGCCTCCCAATTTCATGAGCATTATAAATATAAATTAAAAATAGGAACCCAAGGTCAATGGAAGGCACTCATTTGTATTTTATTTTTTATTCCTAAAAAACACTGAGAGAAGCTCTACAGAGAAAGCTTGACTAAGTAACAAGACAAACAGTTGTCCAAATGAAGTACAAAATTAGTAAAATTGTATAAGATCATAAAATTTTGGGATAAGAAACATTAATATTTTTGTATAGATGAAAAGCCACCTTAAAAAATTCACATGACCTAACCTCAGTCAAAAATCATTCTGCACAGCCATAATATCAAACTGCTGTCTGACAAGATGTGTGATTGACTGTGCAGCTGAGAAATAGCACATCCACATGTAACAGCGTTTCACCATATCAATACAATGCATGTTATATAAACTAACATTGCTGTATTTTAACACTTGTTTTTCTTCTGTTGGTCAAACACTGGCTATTGAAAACAGAAGTTATAAGGAAAGGCCCGTTTCCAAGCTATCTAATGCTCAACATCACAATTCCCGATGGCAAGTTTCCTGGGTCACTGACACATGCTTCAAAAGAATCACAAGTGCTTATATTAATTGTATTCTCGTTATGAAAAGTGCTAACATGAAAATGGTTCCCTTTTTCTTTGTTTTCACCTGTTTCACTAGTTTTGGTATTTTTTCTTAGTCATCATTCTTGAAGCACCAATTTGTGTCAAAATCCCCAGTATAATTGTAGCTTATATTTAATATTTGATGAAAACAAAAAGTCACAGGCTTACCCCAAAAAGCATATAGCTTACTGTAACACAGTATCTAGTCATATGGAACAGGGGGAAAGCACTTTGGGTAGGATCAGCTTCATTGCTGAGTTTCATTTTCTAATACTTTTAATTGTTCTCACAGCGACATCTTAGTCTGTTTCTGTGCTAGTCACCGAGCTCATTTCAGCTCAATTTGCTTCCATGTTCTGTTCATACATACATGACAAAAGGAGGGCAAAGTTTCCCATTGCTCTTGTTGTTGACAAAGGAAGCCCATTGTGCTCGAGAACAGCTGAATTATTATCTCTTTCAGTGCACAATAAAATGTCAGCACCATGTCACAGCAGCAATACACATGCTGGCACCAGACTTGGAAAGTACCAAAAGCAGTGAGGGCCACAGCAGAACCATCAGCTAAATGCCTGTCCTTTGAATACACATGAACATTGACTAAAATTCCCAGAAACAGCTGTCAAAAGATTAAAGACTAACGGATTTCTCTCCTTAGGCACATGAAATATCACATTCTGATTTTCATTGCTTTGCCCATGCAAAACCAACTGTTGGATGGAGAGTGCTTCTTGTTATTTTCTTTTCTTTTTCTTTCTTTTTATATTTTCCTTACTAAGCATGTGTAGAGTTCATTAAAGGTACCCAGTAAGACTGGGTACATGAACTCTTTACAGCTAGAGTCCCAAGAAGGACCTTGATCCTTGGCTATAATTTTAGTGTGTGTTTTGTGAAAACTCTGACCATGTAACTTAGAGCAAGTTTAATAATTACTGTGGCATCCTCCTTAAAATTCTTGCTTCACTCGGATTTAGTGATTACTTTTGAATGTTCAAATGTTTCATAGCTAGGAGAGTTCTCAGGGTCCTTCTCCCTCTTCCACAGCTGCCCAGCCTTCTCTGCATAAGGTAGGGATGGCTGTTCTCATTTGACTTTTAACCATAGTGAATCTGGTCTTCCACTGCAGTTCTCTGTTCTTATCATCAGGATGACTGAAACTGGTGTACTTGAGAGAAGAAAACCAAATATGTTTTGGTCTTTTGCCTTCACTTACCTACATTGTCATATTCCTCCACTCACTGAACAAGTTGCTCAAGTTTTTTGACCTTGTCCATTAGCTTCAGTAGTTACTGCATATAGCTGGGATTTATCCTTTTTTTCCTTCCTTTCTTGCCTAATTTTCCCCCTTATATCTGTTTTCCCCCTGCTTCCCGATTTAACCCTTCTTGTCTATTCTTTGCCACAATCTTCAAATTCTCTTCTTTGGGTCTGAAATTGCCATCCCTCTCCAGTGAAATTTGCTGTTCTTAATGTGCTGGCAGCAAAGTGAAATGTGATGAAAACCTGATCTCTGAAGGGTTCTTTGCTGGCATATCACTGATCAGATTTTTAGTAATTTTTACTTTGCTTACAGCACAGTAATTGAATACAGCAGACCAGAACAGCAGGGGACAGAAACAGAAAACACTGAATCCTGACAAAAGCTTTCTCTAGGGGTAGGTGTTCTATTAGCATCTCTTATTAGACAGCAAACGCTAACTACCCACAGACAACAAAGCAATAAGATCATTCATAGATTGAAAACCATTGAATATGTACTTCTATGGATATTCAGCCAACTGCTGAAATCCTGGGCAAAGTTGTAGGCCAGGTTGCCTATTCTAAAGACTGACATTTTAATGTTTAGTTTAAAAAAGCTAGTTTTGAAGAGACTAGAAGCACATGTATTGTCCCTAAATAAAGTTTAACATGTAAATTTTGTCAATATTCATCATTTATTATAGCTGTCAGGATGCTTGTTGTGACCCTGTGAAATTTATTAAATGATAATAAATGTTTTTTTCTGTTTCTGTCCAGCTGCTTTGTAGGCAGTTGGAAAATATGTGTTATATTTGCTGCGTTACTTTTCTAAGTAAGCAATTTTGCCAGTGAGAATGCTATTTGCCAGTGAGAGACTGAGGAGTCGAGAACAAGTGCAGAGCTATATTACAATCTCAAATGAGAGCAATTAGAAGAACACTGGCCTTTGAAAAGTAAAATGGAAACAGACATGAGTTGACAGTGAAGCTGATTTGTAGGACTCTTTCCATGTAAGGATAATGCTTCTGTCATACAAATATTTGAACATCTGGATGTAGACTAATGTAAGGTACCTATCACTATATCAGTGAGTCACATAGTATTAAAGTTTTCCAAGAAGTGAAAAGAGAGAGGCCAGAAAAATACGTTCTAGTTTCTACACTACAAAAAGTCAGGTATCCTGTTCCTTTGCCTTTAGTCTTGTATGCTTTTCATTGTTTATTTATTTATTGTTTGGGGTATCATAATGAGGAAATTCTTCTATTTGGAGACACAAACAGGAAAAAAGATAAGAGCTGTTGAATTTCATGAGAGTGCTCCTAGAATCTGAATTATACTTCAGTTTTAGTTTGCGTAATTATTTTTAAGCTGTCAATATATATTTTTTCCACAGACTCTTATGAAGATAAAGTAAAACATTAAGTATGTCATAAAATTGAAAAAATGCATGCATGCCTTTCTAAATGGAGTAGTTTAAGTTTGGTCTTACTTTTTCAAAATATTTTCAAATAGTTTTTGCATCCGTGGTTTACTAAGCTTCCTGCTTTCACTCAGTTTAATCCAACAACTTCTTACGCCAGGTAATTCAGCTAAATTCCTAGGAACCATTCATATAACTGGCAGTGGTGTCTCTTAGGGGGTCTTTCTTTGGGATAATATGGATGACTACATAATTTGGAGATTGTCTCCTAGGTATTATCCTGCTTCCCCTAAATACATGTTGTACAAGGTGCAATCTGCATCATTTCTGATAAAGCCAGATTGTAATTCTTTTTTGGGGTACAAGTGAACGTTGACGGTATTTTCTCAACCCAGGGGTTGCAATAAGATTTATCCCTCAGTGGAACTATGATTGGATGAGCTGCAGGAAAAGCCTCTGCCCCATCATTCAATCTTTATACGCTTGATCTAGTTACCTGGTCTCAATTTGTAGCTTCTCTGTAGCCCACAGGAGATCACTTTTTCCCATATATTTCTCAACCTCAGCTAAAGCATTCCTCCCAATATTGACAGCAAGAGCTAAATGATAAAATAGGCGTCTAGACATTGCTATATTGCTGTTCTTAGAACTAAATAGTCTTTGGTCTAGATGCCCTATAAATAATTGAGACAATCTAACTCTTTGTGAATTAGCAGTGCTTCAATTCTTTTTAAGGAAGCAGAATGACTGTTGTAAAAGGTAGCCAAGCTTTGTGATGTTTCCTTGTTGTAAAATAGATTGACATTTGGGGCTTTTACACTATTACAGTCAAATTGCTGCTCTAAAGACAGTTCATGATTGCAGTATCTTAGAGTGGTTTGATTCAGTTTGTCTTTCAGATGACCTTTTTCCTGTTGCTGCAATTTAACTGATATACGTTTTTGAAAGCATTTAATTTGCATATTTTTATTGTTGTTTAATTTTTTTATGTATACATATTAAAATACACTCTCTCTCTGAAGGAAGGAAGGACACAGAAAGGTCTCCAGTCTAGTGATCACTAAGAATTCAGAGGTTTAGTTTCCACCGGTGCAAAAAATTCTTGTGTGACCATGGTAAAGATGATTAAACTCTGTTCACAATGGGGACTGTGAGCAACATTTACCAGTCACAGATAAACTAGCTAAACATAGGAAGTTCTGCAAGATGTTTAGGGATCTTTGCTAGATAGATAGTGTATATGCACTGAATCAGGCAGAGGAGGGAAATGGTCAAAGTGAAAAGCTAGGGTTGAAAAAATAGAAAAAGGAAAAATATAGATAAAATTTTAAAAAGGCTAGGAGATGAGTGGGGTTATGAAACCAGGGATCATTTGAAGGTGAATAATTATAAAAGATGTGGTCCTATTCAGTGTTAATAGGGCAAGCAAAATACACTGAGATGAATGTGTTTGTCTATGTACTTCTATAGAGGTGAAGCCAAAGGCTTTTCTAAACCTTGGGAATACTCTATGCTGATCAGCTTTCTTCAAAGTTCAAGGAAAACAACAGTGAAATAATATATGAAAGTCAAAGAGGAAATATTTTCTCCAATGTATATGTTACAGCTTGCATTAAGTGCTAAAAATTACCATTAAAAAATAATGTGAAAAAGAACATAATTTTGGAAAAAGTATAGTTGAGCTAAGTTCTCATTTAAGATGTATGCTTCAAAATGTTGTGTTCTGCTTGGAAAAAAATGTCCATTGTCCCTGCTTCAATGTATCTTCTCTGCTACTATTTTTTTTTTTTACATTATTTAGGCTAATGCATCGTGGTTTTGATTGCATTTTATAGATGTATAAAAAAAAGAATTTCATTTTGCACGCCACCTTTTGTGCATAGAAGTAAAATGTATTCTGAAATCATAAGTGTCAGTATCCAAATGCTGCTTCAATCAATATTCTTATTCAGTGAAAATAAAGTACATTTTTACTTTTTTTTTCCTAATTCATTCTTCATTAAAAAACAAAAAAAAAAAAAAAAGAGACAACAAACTGCAACAATCTGGGTGGTTTAATTTACCATAGTCTAGATTACTGTAAGTTTTTGTATTTACTGCTCTGAACAAGACTTAGTTTTTTGCTATCACAAAGAGTTGATGATTTTCAGTTAAAAGATTGACTAGTGATGCAGAGATTGAAAATTCCCTGAGTGTGGGTTGAATCTGGGAAAAGAATGTCTAGAAAATAAACCATTATTTTCCATATTAATATTATAATAATATAATATTAAACCAGGTGAGAGGATTATTGACAAAGTTTATCTAGTTGCAGTATTTAGCAGAAAACAATCTGTGGTGTTCTGAAACACTACTCAGTTGAGCAGTCTTAAATTAGACTGTACTGATCATGAATGGAGACTTTTTCAACAAATAACTGGAAACTGATTGCAAATCTCTGTCTTGCAAAACAGTTAAGATCACATTGGTGGGTATTTTGTGGTGATGCTGATACAATATCTGCTTGCATCCAATGCCTCAAAACTATTTGCCTGAAAACCCCTTGGATAGAGTCCATTTGTTCTCCAGTTCAAATGGCTTTACCCGGGAAAACAATTCTACCATGTGCTGAGCAATGTCAGTTCCTATTAACTCCAGTTTGAGTGAAGAAGCACGGCCCTTCTTAGGAGATGCAAGGTAGTGTCAGCACAGATTCTAAAGCTGAAATTCAGTTCTTTGCAGAAGCTCTGCACAAAGCCTGTGTATCATTTAATTCTTTTTAATGGAGCTCAGAGTGGATTTGAAGAAGCTGATAGGCTTTTTGCTCTTTTGTCTGCGGAGGGCTGAATTACACCCCTGGTGAATATACACAGAAAAAAGGCAACTACACTGCCTCAGGAAATACACTATATTCCTTTGCTTTGACTAGTATAACTCAGTTTCAATTACTGATGAAAATTCTTTGATATTATGCTGATAAAAACTGTTGTACATTTTGCTCCCTTCCTATATTACACATTGAGCTTCACTTTCATACTGTGATGCAATGGGCAAACTGAAAAGTGAAAATGCAAAAATAGATGTAGTCCTGCGGACAAGAACAGGCCTCCCTCGTGGCACTGTGTGTGAGGGTCTGTGTGTTGGTGAGGTTCCTGAACCAAAGCAATGAGTGGGTGGAGAAGCAGAATTAAAGGGATGTAAAACCAGTAATGGGGAAGAGATCTTAGCAGGAAGCAGGATTGGAAGGGGGTGTGGGGCTGAGAAGGCACGGTTTTGATACTGATTAGCTTCAAATCAGGTGAGCTGCCTAGCTTTTCCTTACAAAAGAAGTTCTGATTCTCAAGCTTAAATGCTGGACTAATACACAGCACAGAAGTGTTTTAGAATTTATGTTTTGTAAAATACCCTTGGTGTGTTTTAAATTTGTGTGGATATTGCCAATACCCAGAGCAATGACTCCAAGGATTTGTGATAGTACCAACAGCAACCAGGCAAGCACTAAGAGTAATTCAGAGATACTTTTTTAAATGAGATTACTTCAAGTCATGTTTCCAGGAAAACCTCCTAGCTGAGATAGTAAAGGCGATCTAGTGGATATTTCTGAGTTTAGTTTACTATTCAGTCTCTCAGTGATTCCTCATATCGTTGAAACATTTATAGAAATAGCCATTTTGATATGTAAATTAAGAAAGATATGCATGCAAGTAGGTCAGATTTGGTGTTAGCATTTTACTGAGCTTTGTCTGTTAAGCCTGTAACTGGATGCCGACCTTCACTGAAAGGATGAGGCTGTTATCTGCTACAAAGGAGAGGTTAGTCTCAAAAACTGGTATGATCCAGTTATCAGTAGAGCAGTACCTCTGGTGCCCAAGCAGAATCCATATTTTTGTGTATTGTGTGCTAAAAATCCTAGAAGAGTTGCCTCAAAAAAAATTTAGTTATTAATCATTTCACCATAGATTTATATACTCCCCAATGAACAGTACAAATTCCGATGTGGACATTTAGGTGCTAAAGAGGTTTTATAATTAATATAATATGAATTTCAGATTGAGTTTCCACTGAAAGAAATGAGGTTTTGTTATATTACTAGAGCTTACCAACAATTATACCAGAGCTGAGGACGCAAGTTGTTCTTTGTCAAAATATTGGAAGAAGTTTTAGTAAAATACTTTAAATTGCACTTCTTTCTTGCCATGATCCAGTGGCATTGGGAATTGTATTCTTAAGTAGTCCAGACAGAAGACATCAGGCTGAATCACATGTTCACACGAGCATAAAGCTGCAGCTTTCACTGGGATAAAGTCTCCTTGGACCCCAAAGGAATTTGGTACAGCATAAGCTTCTTGTACTCTTCTTTTACTAAGTACTTCTCCTGTAGTTCTCTTTTTGCTGGGCTTATTTATGATTATTGAAGGTGGGTTATATGTATTGGTGTCACACATCAACGTAGAGGAAGGCATGATCTGTGTCCCTCTATGTGGGACAAGTTCTGGCCTTGAATCCTCGGACACTTATGTGTAAACTGAAGTGCTGAATCTTTCCTATAGTGCAGCCAAGAACTGGTGAGATGATCTCTGGGGGAACTGAGGACCATTTTCTGCAGACTGCAAGCCTTACAGCAAAAGCTTGAGCAAAAGTTAGTTTGGGGGACCTTACCTCGTTTAGCATGAATATATTGCACCTACATTATGCAAGTGCTATATATTGTGTCTCTCTGTATATGTATTTTATGAAAAATATCCTAAGAACTCCACTGTACAATACTGTCTTCAGTGAAGAGTGAAAGAACAACAGAATACCAGATATTAGTAATATTGTTTGCTATTCTATGAGAAAGAACATAGAAAATATGTCGGTGAACTCAAAAGAAGTAGTATTATAGTCCAGAAAGAGGTCTTCCGGTATTAAAGCCCCTTCTCTCCCTACCTTGAGGAAAAAATTCCCCTTACAACTCCTTTGTTTTTTACTTTATTGCAGTCAGGGGTCTGTTGTTCCAAGACTACATGCTGTGTATGACCTTGCAGAAACTTTGCAGAACTGGCTTGCCAGAGACACAAGCATTAAGAGTAGACACGAAATACATATCACACCAGCTTTCTGTTAGGAACCTTCCTAACTAGATTTCTTTTCCCTTGTAGTAAAGGGCTGTTTGGTCCTGTCTTTTCCCTCAGCTTATTGTCTCCTTTGCCATGGTTTCGCAGCCTTGGCTTCATTCAATACCTGTCCTTCCTATGTTCCTAGGTTCTGCCCTTGACTATACCCCTACCTTTGCAAGTATGAGAAAGTTTCTCAATTGCTGTCGTTAAACTGACCTCTCTGTATATTATGGCTTTTCTCTTTCCCCTGCATGCCTCATGTCTATTTACAGTGTAAGTACTTCAGGATAATGACAGTCTGCTTGGCTTTGTAGAGAGTCTAACACAATGGATCACAGTTGTGGGACACAAAAATTATTAGTTAGGATAGTAAGTTTCCAATTATTAGTCCTCACCAATAATGTTTCCTTCATTGGAATGAGCATGAAATTAGAAAAAGAGCTATTTTCTACATTCTTTTGATTTATAATAAAGCTGTCTTTTGTTTTTTGTTGGTTTTTAAGTTTGAAATTAAAGTTGTTGGCACAGCAGGTGTTGTAAATAATTTTGTAAACTGCCTAGGGCTGTCTACATCATAAACTATTGCTGAAGCATTGGATAATAAAAATAGACAACTCAAATGAGAAAGTGTTTAGAGATAAGTAAAATCTGAATTCTCCTGCCAATTGTTTTTGGTTTTGTTTTTTCTTCTTCCTTTTCTGTTTCATAGCACGAATTATCAAAACAAAACAGTGGTGTGAAATGCTTCCATGTTTAGAAGGAGAAGGCTGTGATTTGCTAATCAATAAATCAGGCTGGACCTGTACACAACCAGGAGGACGGATAAAGACAACCACGGTAGGTGACTTCTCTGTTCTGTACTTCAATTTCTTATTCACTTTGGTTTGTTGAAAAACAAGTGAGATTTTTAATTGTTTTTCAGCACTTTTATATAAAGTTTATTGCCTCATAATTAATCTGTGTGCCCAAGTGAGCATGCTGAAATACACAGCAATATTATCAGAAAATACAACAGTGGAAAAGATAACAAAGGAAAATGTATAATTCCCATGGTTACTAAGAGTTGATATTATATCAAGGTTTTCTCATAAGACACCAGCGGCTTAACTAACATTTGTATCCAACCTGAAGACAGTATCTTATTGTTTCAACATACAGAAACTTATGCTGTGTTAGTATAGGGTGTAAAACTCAATGTGTGGTCTAACAGGGTGAAAAGAAAGCTTTCTCTGGGTGTTCTGAAGAAATATTGCAAAAAAATACTTTTTGCAATTCCGGGTATACTGGAAAAACAAGTTGTTCAGATAGATCTTTGGTTTTCAGTGAGAGATACAGAAAATATAGCAAAAGAGCCCTTTTCCCAGCTTGCTTTGGCCCTGGTTTGTTGATAAATCCCTCAGTTCTCTGATTAGGTATCTTTGGGCATATGCTTGTGGTGAAGCTGAAAGTGTATATGACTGTAATAGTTTCTAGGGCCTATCATGTATCAAACAGATTTCTAGAAAATGTTATCAAATGCCAGGAATTTTTGACTTAATAAATGGAAAGAATCTGAAGAGATATAATAGAGCAATTTTTGGCTAACTTGCTAGGCCTCTTCAAATTATTTCCCCTCCTTATAATCTTTTTTTAGATTTACAGGGAGCTTGAGTGTAATTTAAATAAGTGCAATTTCAAGAATATTTAGTTTTAAAAGTACTTATCAGTGAGGACTAAATTAATGCCCATCATCCTCTGCACAATTTCTCTGTCTGAGCAGGAGACAGACAGCAGTATAAAAACTTGTATTGTTTTAGAATGTCTGTAATGTTAATTTAGAAAATTAACATTATTTCACTTTTTTTTAAAAAAAGGAGATTTTATAAGGCTTTATAAGATATTTAAAAAACAAATGTTATGTCTAGTGATCACTACTTTTATGCTTCTGTGTTTACCTGATATAATATTCTTTATGGACAGGGCTATAAAACTTAACTCATCTCTGAGGTCTTACTTAGATATAGTTTGCCTTTACATCTTTTGCATTCAAGCTGTGTAAATATTTTGCATTCAAGTTATGTAAGAGTGACATTAAAAAAACCCAAATAAACAAGGGAAGGAAAACATTTTTTAAACATTAATGCCAACATTCAAGAGCAAGGAGATCTAATACTATAAGTTTGTCATACTTGGAATATAGTCTTAAATCTTGTTAGTTCAAGGGTATTTTCTGTATCTGAGGTAAACAGAAAACCCATGTGCTATGACACATTGCCAGCTGTCATTTTAGCTCTTTATTTGATGTTTAATGCTGATGGCATGACTGAGTAATGCAAAGTAAGCAGAGGATCTATCCTTCAGTTTCTGTCTTTAATTAAGTGATTCAGATATGCTTTTAGATTAAACACCAGAAGCCTGATTCTGAACTCTTACTTGTCTCTATAGCACTTTGATGCTATTGACATGAATGGAATGACTCATGAATTTGATTAATATAAATGAAATCATCATCATGCCCCATCAGTAAAAATAAGACCATGGCAAGTATTGTAAAACAGACTCTCCCCACACAGATACATCATTGTCTTTGGTGAGGAAAGATTTTGCCAGAGAGACAACTGTAGAACAGCTCTAAGCATAAGCCCTCATCTAACATCAAGCAGTCTTCAACAGTTGGTATCACACATGCAGACACAACAAACATGCAGTAGTTTCCAGTCAGGCCAGACTAGCAACTCAGAATGCTTACAGAAGCTCTGAATGCAGAAGGGGGAGAGGGAAAAAAAGACAGGAAGAAAAATAAATTCAAATCCCTGCAATAAATTCTAGTCCATAATACAGTATTAGTAACATATTATGAATTTAAAAATAAATGTTCTTTAGCTACTTGGTTGAAAAGTGAGCTTTGGACCATGGTAGTAGATTTGGAAACTGTGTCATAAGATGACTCCATGAAATTCATGACTGTGATTAAAAGAAAAAAAATCCAATAGAAACACTAAGAGGCATTATTTACTGTAGCAATATTCTCAGACCAACAGCTGCTAATGCAGTAACTTCTGTTTCTGCTCCTAATAAACACACAGTTGCCATGCACTATCATGCCATCATGGTCTTTAAGTGTACTAGGAAAGACTTCTGGCTGGGAAGGGCCAGAAAAATGACCACAAGATAGCACGGGGAAAAAAATGTCCAGACATACTGAATTAGTTACTGTATCCTGTTCTGAAGTAGAAATAATTTCTCTTCTCCAGAAACAGCCAGATTAGGGTCTTCATTTTTTAATGTCAATTTTGTTAAAACACATTCAGTAATCTAATATCAGCAGCCCTTTCCTGCTGATATAGCTTGCATCTTAAAGATATTTTTGGCAGTAGGTCTTGAGTTATCATACTGATAGTAGATCGTATAGTGGAGATATCATTGATAAATGCTGACATTAATTTGTCGCCCATACTAAAGTCAGAACAGTGTTGAACTCTGATGGACTGAGACCAGCTGTCGTCATAATACCAGCTTTTCACGTTGATTCCAGGAGGTTTTGTAGAAATGCAACTTTTAAATTACTGGTTTTAGAAGCAGCATGTGGAAAGTTCAGACTTGTAGAGATCTTATAAATGATATGAGCTCCCTTTTAAGTGGGAATATTTAAGTGAGAACTTTAGGACTCATAATTAAATATGCTTCTTAAAAAGAAAGGAAGAAATGGGATTTGTTTTCTGTAGATGAATTAAGCATTTAGTATTCTTTCTATAAAAATTTCAAGCATACAGCAAGTGAACATATTCCTTGCTGCAAAACAAAAGTGCAATTTCTGTAAAATATTTGGAAAGGGTTGCTGCTTTTTACTTTAGATTTTGTGTCCAAATTGTTTACACATTCTATGCAGAGCCAGATTTTTCAACTGGCTGGCACTTTTTGTGATCACCTCTGGAAATAATGCAACCAAATCAGAATTCTCTCCTCACATGAGTAGCAGCATTTATATACATATTGTGCTCACTTTGCAAACTTATAAATGACTACACAAGGTGCAAGGCAAAGGAAAATCAGACTCAGAGTATACTCTAAATGGATCTGGATGTCACTTCTGCCCTATTGTTCTTTCTACAAGGTGTGAATGAACCAAAGATTTTTCATCTGCTAAGAGGCTTTTAGAATTGAGGACTGACTGGGCTAACTGCCAATCTCTATATTAAGAGGCTGACTGTCAATACAAGGAAACAATATGGCAACTTGCAAAGGAAGATAGCAAAAGAATACTACACAATTGTTAGTGATTTTAACATGCTAAGTACTTTCATATTACAAATGTCCTTACGGTCGCTTTAAAATCTCATGCCTTTAAAAATTTCTTCTCCTTTTGCTATCCTCATTACTTTTTCAATTAATTATTAAAATTAAGCTATATGAATTTAAAAAATATTTTATAGTTTTAATTGTGCCAGAAAATATGCCTCTTTTTAAAAAATAAGTTGCTGAAGGGCCTTTCCATCTTATATTTCAAGTGTAAAACCAGCTTGTGTATAAATGAGAAGATGCACAATGTATTGTTTTTACAGGGGAGATTAATTTTTAGCACCCAAGTGTAGATATGTTGTCAATGATCCATCACTACCTAATTGTTACTTAATTAATTCCTTCTTCTACATAATGTGATTTCAATGCACGGAGCTTAACAGAACATTCATGCGCCAGTTCCTCGGTAGCTAACCTTTTAAACCTTTGTGATTTTACTGCTAAATTAGCTGAAGTGGGAAATTAAGGAATATGGAGAAGCTAAGAGAGAGCTCACAGTGGATAAAAGGTGTAATTATTCTGACATGGAACTCAGTGCTTAGCTAGTAAAATTTACTAAGGATCTAGCTCCACCAAGGGACCTGACTTTCTTAATAGAGTTTACTTACACACAGAGAAACTTATCATTAATAGAAATGCTTCATCATTAATATAAATGACATGCTGGCTGGGTTGGAAAGGCAATTTGTTCCTTAGCCTGAAAAATACAATACATATTTGTATTGGCTGTAATTTAATTAATATTTTTTTTTCAGCAGAGCTTTATCATGCATATATGTATGATTAAGGTAACTCAGATAAAATATACTGGCATGATTTTCAGCACTGATTTATGAGCAATGTGTTTTCACTCATACCATTACATTCAGGTAAAAAGAAATATATATACACATATATATATATAGACATATAAATATACATATATATATATATATATATATATGTGTGTGTGTGTTACATATTTGTAACATACTTGAGAATTTACTTTTTTTTAGACTGAAGATCAGCTGGAAATATCCTGAGGCCATGGTCTAGTGGTCTGAGCTTGGGAACTGGGAGCCAGAATCCTGAGCTCTAATCCTGGCTCTGACAGTGACTCCCTCTGTGGCCTTGGGTAAGTCACTGAACCTCTCTGCCTCAGTTTCCCCAGCAGTAGAAGTAAGATTAAGAATTCTTAGCTCCATAGGTCAGTGAATTTGGAAGTCCTGACTTAACATTTTAAGAGATTTGTCAATTCAGATTAACTTAGAATAAAAAATACTGTTATGTATAAATGTCCTTATTGGTAATATTCCTGCTGTTAGGTATTCACATAACACTGGTATTCCTGTATTTAGCCTCACCTACATTCCAGCTCTGAGTCTTTCTAAATGTGCATTTCATTTCTCCACAGTTCAGCTGATTTCATTTGGTTAAGCTGGTTTGGAAGTATTTTGACATCCTGCCAGTTCTAGTTCTCTGTCATTCCAGGATACAATACCTACCAAAACAAGCTTTCAGGCAGCGCCAGATTAGGGAACTGAAATGTTGCATGAGTGCCATGCCAAATTAATTTTCACCCTTCCCCCTTTGTCAGAAGTGGCCAACTTATGAAACAGATACAATAATACCAATTCTTTACACGTCATAGCCGTGTGCTTCAGTGTCCACTCTATAGATCTGTCAGGAATTCATCTGCTAAGCTACTTCACAGTCTGAATTGTAACAGGAACACTGTGTGTAGACCAAGATTACAGAGGACACTTTTCAGCAAGCTGGTTTATCCCTTCACTCCAATCCAAGTATTAGCTTTTAGAAACAAGAAGGAAATTAGGATCCTGAATTTTTCATTGTTTATAGTCAACTGTTGGACAATCAGGATATTTGGCCATATTTTACCTATGGGACTATCTTTGCTTCAAAGCCCATGAGCTTACACAATTTGAGTCCCTATGTCTTCTCTGTCTTTTCTTTTTCTGTGTATCCCTCTTCATGATGGCATGCCTGCCACTGTCTTGTGAGAGATCTTAGAGCAGAAGAAAGGGCTCTCACAAATACACTTCTATGGTGAAATAGATCATTAATTCTTTTGTGTCATGCTTCAGATATACTGACTCTTAATTCCTAGTCTAGAAATCTGGTTTAAAAAAACCTCTATCTTTATTTCCACAAATAATCATTTGCATTCTTAAGTCCTTCTGACAGCCAGTTTTGTTAGCTCTGAGACCAAGCATTATGCATCACGAAGTCCTTTAAAACTAACTCAGGTCTCAGTAGTATGCTTCTGAAATTGATATTTGATTAAGATATTTCCAAGACCACAGCACATAACTGGAAGTTAGCCTGAAATAACTTTCGTATGTTGAAACATTGATGTGTTCTACTTTTCACATATGCACACCAAACTGAGAAAGGGTAGAACATTAACACTTTCTGCAGAATAACTTTGGCAGATCTTGTTGAGATCAAAAAGTCATGATATTTGCATCTGTGACTGTACATATGACCTGGCAGAACTAGGTTACTTTTAATTAGCATCTCATTCTAATGTAACAGCATATCTATAAAAATCAGTCCTATTCATTGTACAGTGCTTTAACTGAGCCTTTTAATAGTTTTGTATTAATTTGATGTTTTTCTCAGTAGTACTAACATAAATGATGAGAGAAAATACCAGTTCTTTACATGTTATAACCATGGGTTTCAATGGCCACTCTATAGATGTGTGCTACAAGGCCTAGATTCAGCCTATTTATTTCCATGATTTACAAGATATTTTAATGCTTTGAGCAGTTTCCATTACTTTAATTGTTTACAAAAGGTATCCTAATCTGCAAATTGTCATCATTGACAGTGTTGGAAATAGATTATCTTCTGTTTATTTCCAAGAATAGTAGTATGGGAGTTAGATGTCATAATTCTCAGAAAAGTTAAATATCATGTGTCATTTCCCCCCTCATACAGCCCCCCGAATAATCAGGCTAGCTCAGAGATCAGAGGCTGTGAGGGGACGAATAACATGAGATGGCAAAGATTTCCAAAAGAGGCTCTTACCCCGAGATATGTTGGTTCAGCTCTTTATTCTGTGATGTCCATGTGAGAGCAGGGCAAAAGAGGACGAACAGGAAATGTCAGGGGTCTATATAGACTTTGGACAGGGTGGGCTTCTCTGGCTCTCCGCCAACCCCGCTGGGGCAGGAAGGAGGGTCCAGGGTAATCTTGATCAGAGTCACAGGGTCCCAGGGAAGGGGGCACAGAGTGCCCATGAGCTCACTGTAACAATCATGTTTCTAATTCTTGTATTGGAGAAGAATAGTCGCTTTAGACAATTTACAAGCAGAGTGGTAGGAGGGCCTTTGTGACCCCGTGTCTTAAGGACTACATGCACAGAGAAATCTAAATAGAAATAAAATCCTCATGAAGCTGAAGCATCTCATGAAGGGGCCTTACTATTCCTTCAAAATACACAGGTTTTGTTGCATGTTAGTGATGCTTCAGCTACTACAGTCTTTTCAAAGCTGTGCACTTCTTTGTCATACCAATGTGTTAAAATCTGCACATTCTATTTTCGTTATCCTTATCAAAATACTCTTCTTCATGTCAAATAAGTAATCTTCAAGTCCTAAGCCAAAACGCTAGCAAAGATTTTGTGGTTTTTGTAGACTTTAGATTGAAAGGAGCTGTCATATACTTAAAGAACCACCTTAAAGAGATTAGCCACCTTCCTCTGTCATGAATGCTGAATACTGGTTCTATTGATATTCACTGATCCACACTGCTTGAAAAGAGACCAAAATTTACACAAAAAATATCTTGTAGTAAAATGGCATGCAATGTACTTTTTTAACATCTCAAATAAATACTTGGAAGAAATTAAGTAAACTCAAGTTTTGTTATTCATTTTAAGAATATGTATTTTCAGATTATAATGAATTATAATATACTAATTTTTTTGTCTTTTTAAAGTTAAGAAAGAAAATATGAATGCTTACTTCTGCATGGGCTATTTCAAAGATATTGCAATTACTGTGCAAATAAAAAACCAGAATTTTTAGATAGATAAGAATTCTAGACATATATTTTCTTTCAGGTTTCCTATTACTTAATTCATATTCATATTGGGTGTTCTAGCATTCAGTCCAATTTTACTATGCTAACTTAGAGACAGGCCAGCTATAGATTCAGTGAGGTAAATCTAGTTTCTGATTAATGCTTACAAACTTTGGCTTTTCTTTGTTATATAGATTAATCTATATTTGAAAACAGCTACTGCACTGTAAAATTATCTACATTTTGATCTGTTTCAGGTCTGAACTGTCAGTTTCAGTAAATAAACAAAAGCTGTTTCTACCCAAGGAAATAATAATAATTTTCAATCATCCATTTCATGGGTTTGAGGAATAAATTATGGTTTTAGTAAAAACACTAAGCAAAACCTTTGGCTGTTTTTTTCCTATTTTTTAAAACCAGAAGTCGAAGTCTGAAATATAAATAAAACCACATCTGGCAAGTTCATTGACTACTATATCATAGTATGAATACATACATTAAATTGTGAATGTCTAAGAATATTCGAGTATTCAAAGGCTTTAAAAGCTGCATTTTAAGGAATGTCTAAATTGTTACACTGGTCCTGATAAACAGAAAATGCTTTCATTTGAAATTATTTCTAAACTGAATAATTTTCCATGACATCAGTAAAAATTATTTTTTTATATGGGGTTAGGATTCTCTTTCATCTTCCCAAAACCAAAATATAGCCTAAATTTGAAAATGCAAGGCTTAGAGCACAGAAAATTCACACATAGTGAATTTTCAAGTATTGATAGTTCAGTAGTTGTCTGGAAAATTTGCAGGCCCACCAAAGAGTGTATGTGAAGATCCTGATACTAGATTTTTTTGTTATTGTTTAACACTCTGGTCATTTGCATTCAAATAAACCTTTCCAAATACTGAAATAGCATGGTAACTAGTCTAAGAAATAAGTGTATTAAGAATTAGTACTGAGATGGACTAAACGCATCAGATAAGCCAAATTCCTATTAGTAATGGTAATATTTGGGCTTTTTGTGTTTTGACAATTCTTAGCAAAACAGACATTATTAATGTGATTAATTTTCCTCAACTTATCATTTTAGTGCATTTAGGTACTTTAGGGTATTGATGGCATCTTGCACAGAGTGGGCATCTGTAACAGAACCTACAGACCCCAGTGCCCTTGTGGGGTGACAGCTGGAAGTCAGGCAGAAGGTGCTGGTTCACTTTTTGTCTGTGTTAAGCAACTAAATCTCATTCCTCATCTGCTAGATCAGATAATTTGAGACAGTGCTGTCTGCTCCTACCATATATGCTTAATGATAGATTGATATTGTCTAAAGGTACTGATTTCTTGAATGAATATGGGAAAAATCAATTTTCATTTAATAAGTGACTGCAAAGAAAGACTGTCTGAGGAAACAAACCTAGAGCTTACTTGTGCCGTTTCTTGCACTAAGTAGCACAATACACTGTAAGAAGGGATTCAACAGATGCTGAGTGCCATATGGTTGAACTGAAGAAGACTACAGGATACATTGTGCATGTGGAAGAAAAATAGATTTGATAATGCAAACAAGGAAGAAAGCTGGAAAGACTAATGCAAAACTTGGTATATAGTTTAAAACATTTTTTTTTGTGGGCATGTAATGTAAATTTATGAATTCTGGAAACTGGTATGTTATATCAACACAAAAAATTTAAAATGCTAAAATTCTTACACACCCATTTTGCACTTGAGTTCATGACACAAGTGTTAGAAGCTGAAGTTGTTGTGCGTGTATATCCATTTTGGAGCATTTCCATTTTTAAGAATAGCCACAAAGATTTCTGTTAAATCATGCAAAGCATGATTTCTTGGAGCTAGAATTCTTGGACTGAAAAAAAAAAAAAAAACAAGCAGTGAATAAAGAAAATGAAAAAGGTGCTTTAGCTCAGGGATTTTTATAATAACATTTGACACATTATTTCTTAAAACCATACTTGAAAATTAATTCAGAAAGGCCTGTCATATTGAAAACTGTCATTTCAACAAGATACTGATGAAGGACCTGTGAACAGTGCATAATAACACTTAACAGGAATGTATTGATCTAGGTCGAGGTGGCCCAGGAAGTGACAGACTTGTGAAGAGTCTAACGGTATTTTATTAAGAATGGTTTCAAAAGCATAAGAGGTATTAAGCTGTTAAGTGTTATTGAAAATCTGTGAAAGGTAGACACATACCAGACATTGCTGTTTTTCAGTATTCCCCGGCTATGTTTTCATTAACCATTGGGAATAGAAATACTCAGTCACATTATGTCTGCACATAAGTTTCTTCGCCTTGGGGGCAGACCTTAAGGATAAAGTTGCCCGTTTTTTGTTCTAGTTTGCTCCTGGCCATTTGCACATGAGTATGCAGGGGTATGCAGAACACAATTCAGTTTACATTGTCATAGGAAAGTGACAGCCCAAAGCTTGGGCTATTCCTGTTTTTCATTAGATCTTAGCAATCTCATTACATGAATGAGACAAGAGGTTGGAAGTGAACAAAACTGGCTGTTTTCTTGATCCAAATAAAGCCAGGCAAGGGTGGGACAGTAAAATCAATCAGCCACATGCACAGAAAGACCTTTTCTTTCAATTGATAGTGCAGCTTTATGGTACTCTAAACCAACATAAAGCCAGACTGTCCTATTCCTATTCTCCCACCTCACTCTGTTGATATATGTCTGATCTCTGTTTTGGTCAGGCACTAAGTGCTTATGGAAGTGTCTTGGATACCAAAATAGGCATCACTTTTTGCCATCACTTTAGTTTTCAGCCACATTAACTTCTGACTGCAATACTGCAGATTAAATTATTATAGGCCAAAATCTATGTAGTCTGTCTGTCTTTATTACACATTTCCAACGCATTTGGGCCATCAGCAATTGCTGATGGATATCTAGTTAGCTTTTTTTCAGCCAATGATGCTATTCTTCCCCATTTGCCCTTGCCAAAGAGTTCGAAAGTTGCCTCTGAAGTAAAGACAAAGTGCATTCAATTCATCACTCATGTGAAATACACCAGTGTACCCCTACATGAAGGAGATAAGATGTTTTAAAGTTCATGTCCTAATCTGTGGAGGATGTTATACTTTTCTACTTTTCTGGACCAGGGCTTTTAAAAGTAGCATCTCTATCTTCTAATAAATTTACTTTTTTTCTTCTTTTTAATTTCTTTTCTCGTTTATTCTTTTCCTATTTGTTCCTACCATTTTTCGTTTTTCTCCATGAAGTACTGAGAATTTTCCCTCACAGAACAATTCTTAGAATTGAAAAGAATGAGAATTTTGTGGAAAGACTGATAATTATTTATTATTATAATAGTAGAAGTAGCATGGGAAAGATCAGGTACAAGCCAATTACTGTGTTTTTCACAAGGACATAAACAAATGTGGCCAACTTTACTATCCAGCCAGAGCAGTGGGTACCTAGCCAGACCTCCAACAGGACGCTGAAATTTCTGTCCCAAGTGGCTTTGCAGTCAGATTAGGTATCTCCAGAAGAATATTAAATCTCTTCAATTTTTTTTTTTTAATCACATGTCAATATAAAAATGTATCTATGTTTCATGGAGAGACATCTGTATCCTCTGTTCTTTCCCCTAGTTGATGAGTGTCAACTATTGAGCTTGAACAATATATTCTCAATTCTCCATGCGACTTCAGGTTTGCTGCACAGTGCTTTAGTTTTTGAAAAGGGACTGATAAAATGTTCTGATATGAGATATTTGCCTGGTGATCGTGGCATTTTCCTGGAATGCAGGAATGGGAGATTCAATCACCCTTGCCATAAATAGGTCTAGATGCATCCCAGATGATTGGTCTACCTACTAGACTGATATGCAAATGATGGCTTGTCCTACTGTCATCATTGTTGCTTCAGGTACTGCCATGTCTTCCCTGATTGATCCTGGTGGTCTAAACAGACTTCATATTCTTATCTGCCTAAATCTGGAAAATAGTAGAGGGCCTCAGTTTAGAATGTGAATGAACATTTTTTATTTAATACTAGCTTCAGAGACATCTAATAAATGTGAATTCTACAAGACATGTAAATTAATTGAATTTGGAAGATTTAGATATTTATCGTGTAACATTTTAGGTGGCTTGCCTTTTCCTTTCATGTTACTTGCTAAGTGATCATGCTGATCATTGCAGAATTTTCTACTGACTTTAGAGGTTTTTTCATAGTAAGTTGGTATTTGTAGAAAAATAAGAACTTGGAGCCATTAGAAAATCTGAACAGAAGCTGTGGCTATCTTGGCTATTGCAGGCAATCCAGAGGATCAGATTTACCCATATAATGCTGCAGTAAACATGTTCAGTGGAGGCTGGGGGAACGGTGGAAAATGCGTTTGAGGGAGGAAACTTCCAAACATTTAAGTTTGATGCCCAGCTTTATTTTTGTAGTCACATTTTATGTCTTTATTTTTAAATCAAATCATCCCATTACTCTCATTCCAGAAGACAAGTTGACACAGAGTACCACTGTTTTTGCCTCCATTTCATTAAGTGCATACTTGCACTTAATCATCTGATTTTCAGTAGGCTTTCTTATGTTAAATATCCTTTTATCTTTGCTTTTCCTTTGTGAACTGCTGTTTTCTCTTTCATCTTATTCTTGATGTAAGTAACTACTGAAATCAATGGTATGACTTGAAGAATAAATGTGTGTTTATGTAATAATGTTAGACAGAAGGTCCTCTAATTGCAATGTGAATGCTTTCTCAAATGTCTGTGTTTCATCAGTAATCTTGTACTCCTTCTTAATAAATGATAAAAAATATAAGACCATTGGCAGATCTTTAAAATCAAATCAAGAATTCTTTGGTAGCATGCTGTGAACATGCAGCTGTTCTGCTCAAGGATGTGTAAAAACATCTCTACCTGCACTGCTGAAATGGTCACAGTGTTCTCATTGGGCTGTCATCAGACTCTTATGAGAGAATGTAAATACTTAGTAATGTGAGGATCAACGCCCATTCTATCCCCTAGAAGTAATATTTTATTTTTCATTTAGGAACATCAAAATTGAACTGGGTTAAAGCATCATCTTACAGTGTGTTTTGTATCTATCTCTTATTTGTTTTTGATTCAACATATGAAAATAAAACTCTAACACTAACAAAAGAATAGTTGTCTTTTTAATAGTGATCTTGAAGGAAATAAAGGGTACTGACAAAATGGCATTCTCTGCAATATAAGCATTTCAATGAAAACCAGAAATGCATGATTTTATAATACATTTTTATTTTAAATGCTTCAAATTAATGAACTTCAAAATGAAACAATTTATGAAACATCTCCCAAAGTGCTGCAGATGTTGTTGACAAAGCAGTCTGTATTTGAGTACTATTCCTGTTGAAAGATCCAGTATTGAGCTTATGTGTTATCTCTTCACAAAATTATTGAAGTAAGATGAATTTGCATAGACATAACATGATTTTTTAAAGGAAAACAAAAAATATAATGCACAAAACATCTGCCATATAAATGTCTGTATGCATGCAGACTTCTGCCATGAAGGTGAACATTGCGTAAAAATTTGGTACCATAGCTTAGAATAGTATTGTATCTAGGTTTTAAAGAGTAAAATATCTGCACAGCAGGGTTTATATGGCTTTTCAAAGAAATCTTCATTACAGTATTATTCAGCTTAACCAAAATCTGAAGAAAACAGAAAAAAAAAAAAAACAACAAAAAAAGGAAAAAAAACCCTCCAAACAAACAAATAAACATGAAACAAACAAACAAAAAACCAAAACAAAAAAATGCACAAAGAAACCCCAACAGAGCCACACTTATTTGCTTGCCAGGGATATTAAGGATAACAGAAGGGCTGCTATATATTTGTTGCAAGTTAGAGAAAGACTAGGGATAAATGTGGGCCCTCTCCAGAAGGAAAAGAGAGACCTTACTATCATGGAAAAAGAGAGTGCTGAGTTTCTCAATTACTTCTATGCCTTAGTCTCCAATAGCAAGTGCTTCAGTCATGCCACCCAGTTTGAAAAAGGCAAATGCAGGGACTGCGAGAATTAAGGTATTCTGTAGGAGAGGGTCAGGTTCAATAATATCTAAGGAACCCGAATGTGCACAAGTCCATGGGACCTGATGACATTTGTCCATGTGTCCTGAGGGAGCTGGCAGATAAAGCTGTTAAGCCACTATCCATCATTGTTGAAAAAATTGTGACAGTCAGGTGAAGTCCATGATGACCGAAAAAGGAAAGTATAAGCCCCATTTTTGAAATGGGAAAAGCAGATGACCTGGGGAACTACAGAGCAGCCAGTCTCGCCTCTGTGCCAGGCAAGATCACGGAGGAGGTTCTCCTGGAAACTGCTGAGGCATATGGAAGACAAAGAAGTGATTGGTAAGAGCCAACATGGCTTTACAAAGGGGAAATCATGCCTGCCAAACATGGTGACCTTCTATGACAGGGCTACAGCACTGGGGGATAGGGGCAGAACAATTGACATCGTCTCCCTGGACTTATGCAAAGGCTTTGACACTGTGCCATGTGAGATCCTTGTCTCCAAACTGGAGAGATGTGGATTTGATGGACGGACCATGCAGTGGATAAAGAACTGGTTGGAGGGCTGCATGTGGAGAGTTGTGGCCAGGGGCTCATTGTCCACGTGAGTTGTGGCCAGGGGCTCATTGTCCACGTGTCGAGTGGTGCCCTCAGGGGTCACTACTGCAGCCGATGTGGACAGTGGGATCAAGTGCACCCTCAGCAAATTTGCTTCAGACACCAAGCTCTGTGGGGCAGTCAACACACTGGAGGGAGGGGACAATCCTATCCAGAGGGACCTGGACAGGCTTGAGAAGTCGGTCTGTGTAAAAGTCATGAAAGGAAACAAAGCAACGTGCAAAGTCCTACACCTGGGTCGTGGCAATCCTAGGCACAAACACAGTCTGGGTGAAGGAGTGACTGGGAGCAGGCCTGCAGAGAAAGAATTGGGGGTGTTGGTTGATGAGAAACTCAACATGAGGCATCGATGTGCACTCAACAGCCCAGAAATTCAACCTGGTCTGCATCAAAAGGAGTATGGCCAGCAAGCCAAAGGAGGTGATTGTCCCTCTGTGTTCTGCTCGGGTGAGACCCCACCTGAATTACTGCAGCTCTGGTGTCCCCAACATAAGGACTGTTGTAGCAAGTCCGGAGGAGAGGCACAAAACTGATCAGAGGGCTGGAGCACCTCTCTTACCAAGGCAGGCTGAGAAAGCTTAGGCTGTTCAGGATGGAGAAGGTTGTGTGGAGACTTCATAGGATCTATCCAGTATTAGAAAGGGGCCTGACAGGAAACTGGAAAGGGGCTGTACATCAGGAACTGTAGTGACAAGAAAAAGAGTAAGTCAGTACAAATTGAAGGAGAGGAGATTTATGTTAGATATTAGGAAGAAATTTTTTACTGTGAGGGTTGTTAGGCACTGGAACAGGTTGCCCAGAGAGGTTGTAGATACCCGAACCCTGGCAGTGTTCAGGGCCAGAATAGTAAGACCTTGATCAGCATGGTCTAGTGGGAGGAGTCCCTCCACAAGGCAGGGGTGGTTGGGATTAGATGATCCTTAAGGTCCATTTCAACCCTTTAGCCATCTAATTCTGTCACCCACAGACTGAAAAGCTAATAGTTTGAGAAGAGGCTAGTAAACCTCATGATCAAAAACCAAGTTAGGAGTGCTAAGTAATAAAGTTAGTGTGTTATTGCTGATGTTTTCAGACATATTTTTATTGATTGATTTTGTACATATCACATGTTTTTAAAATCTGAGGTTGTTACAGCTTTGCAAGCAAAATGGTACACTGGAAAGATATGACAGATCTCACAAGAGTTCTATAAACAATTCATCAACTCCTTCTATTTTTGGTGTTTCCTTTTCCTTTTTTTTTTTTTTACTTATTTTGTTTTGTTTTTAATGAGACCTTGAATCCGGCACATCTCTACTCACAAATCATGTATATGTTGTGGAAAATCTGCTAGTATCAACAAGACTGAAGACATACTGTACCGTGTTCCATACAGCATCAAGTATGAATTTTTGGTTCATGTTTTAAATTATCAGCATGCTGAATTGATAAAATTGCATTGAATCCTCTGTCTATTAGTTCAAGAATAGTCCACTAATTAATATTCAGAGAGAAAAATGTTCCCAAATAAACTTTATCCTTTCCTTTTCAGTGATAGTTTTGTTCCTACTTACAAATGCAGGGGTAGACAGTGGTTGTGACGGGAATAATAAAATCATGGAATCATAGACACATTTTCACTGGAACAGACCTTTGAGATCATTGAGTCCATTATCATAACACTGCCAAATTCACCACTAAACCGTGTCCCTAAGTGCCACATTTTTACATATTTTAAATGTTTCTGGGGCTGGTGACTCCACCACTTCCCTGGGTAATCTCTTCCAATGCTTGACAACCCTTTTTGGTGAAGAAGTTTTACTTAACATTCAATCTAACATACACACAAACACACACACACATGCACACACACACACACCTACACCACGTCCCCCTACCATCCTACCACTTCAGTGGAACTTGAGGCCATTTTCCTTTATCCTATGACTTGTCAAAAGACACCAACCATGACCTGGATACTTTAGGATAGTTGCAGGGTCTGAGATAAGGTCTTTTCTCAGCCCCCTTTTCTCCAGGCTAGTATAGACCTTTGTCTCTAACAATGTACTTCTGTGCAGGAGGGCACCTGCAAGGCTCAGGATCATCCAGCTTCCACTTTTCACAGCTGGCTCTGGCCTGCAGTGTGACCCAGCCCTAGAACACTTGACCCTTATGTGTGGCCTGTGTTTTCAGGGAAGCCAGCAATTGAAGCAAAAGTGATTTGTATGACTTTTCCTCCGCAGGATGAAATGTACCTGTTTTCTTTTTCTTTTTCCATGATAGTAGGACTGAAACTCCATTCATTCACCTTATTTGCTCATGGTCGTGGGTTGTTTTCTGAGTCTTGCTAAACACAGAAAATCAGAATTTATTGAGCTGAATTTAATAATATTGACTAGTACTACATATGTATATTTAATTATACTGCACCCTATTGTAAGTTATTGTATAGTGTAAGAAAAATCTAGGGTTTTCACTGCTAGTATATAATGGCAGAAACAATTAAATTGCAGGTGGTATGAGGGAAGTTTGTGGTTCACAGAATGTGTGTAAAGTTCTGTTGCTGTGAATAATGAAACACTAAAAGATCTTTAACCTTTTCAGTAAATGAACAACATCCATAAAAATAAAGCTGTGTTCTGTAAAAGCCCATAAGATAGAGATACTATTTCTCACAAGTTATTTCCAAGTGAGTTATTCTTAAGGGGCCTAATATAAGTGCAGAAAAAACTAATAGATTGTATTTCTTAAATCTCTGATACTATCTGGAACAATATCCTTTAAAAATGGTATTCCATTATGAGACAATAAAAAGATGAAAGAATAAGATAACTGCACTAAAGATTATTCACCCTGTAAAATAGGATGCATTTCTGGTTTTGTAGTGTTGATAGTACATGCTCCAGTAGAATATTTTGGTCCAATGATGCCTCTTAAAACAGAAATCTTCCCATATCTCTTACAATTGCCACCATAAAATTATGTACTTTCCTGCACTGGGCTTCTAGAGAGGACTCCATAGTGTAGATGTCAAGAGTCAGAAGTCAACTGAGGGTATGGAAAGGGGCAAAATGTATTGGTAGATGGTTATTGTCCCAGAGAGACAGTGGTCTTCAGTTAAGGTCGTGCTGCAGATCCCCATTGGTGCTTCATGATGAACTGCATCTTAAATATCAAAAATTACATGAACAGTTCTGAGTCCTCTGAAGATAACACAGACCTGATAAGGGTTAATCAGAGAGTTTTCATCTACAGTGAGTGGCTAGTAACTTGGGTCATTTGAATTAGATCTTGATACAGAGAGGACAGTGACTCAATGACCCAGTGATCTAAGGGGCTGCTGCTCTTTGAGTTCTCTGCCTCCCATAGAGCCAGAGCAAGCTGAATCACTTGAATGGATCACAGGAGTACTCTGATCTTTCCAGGAGGAATTATTTGTCTTTTGTAATCTTATGGAACCATTTCCTCTAAAAATTAGGGTGAACATGAAAAATGCAGAAAGCACAAGAAATACATAACCAATATGAGACATCTAGCAGCTATAGTTCTTTCATTTAAAAAAAGTTAATTTTGCTATTTTATTTACTCTATTGAAGCTACCTTTCTCTTGCCTAATGATGCAGAGTGGTCTGTTGTTAGTGATGGAAATTTTTATGCTGATAACATTTTTGGAAGTAAAAATTTCAAAATAATTTGTTATAAAGGGCCTATCACTAATTACAATTATTTTCTTAAAAGTGCTTTTTAAAACAGCAGACAGGATGTGTCTTATATGTCATTGGTAATGCATGGTAAAAAAGGTAAATAGGGAAGAATTTTATGAGCCAAGAACTAGATCTTCCATTAATTTATGTGAGGAATGACACACACACATTAAAATTATTTTTGGCATACATTTCATTTCTTGTCCTTGGAAAAGTATGTGATGTATCTGAAACGTAATTTAAAAAAAGAAAAAGCCTTTTTTAAAGGATAAGTAGTCGAAAAATCTTTAACTGTAATAAATTGTTTTTCAGACTGATCATATGATTAGATATTAGCTTTGTAGGTTATCTTAATGTATGGTAATAGTTCTTCACCTGATAGGGTGTGGAATATACACATGGAGATGGCTAGGAAGAGACCATTCTGAGATGGTTCCTGTTGAATGGAAGGGAAAGGTGGGCAAACAGCACAACAAGTAGAAAAATCAGTATCTGGTCAACATCCGGCTCAATACCCAGTCCACTAGCTGTCCCTGCAATGCTGACAGCTGCAGTGGCCCATGGAAAAATGGTTTTGTACAAGGTGTCTCTGGACCTTTTTTGTTTCAAAACTAGTTTGCCGAGGTTAAGAGCTTAAAGTCTCAGTGATTTGTTTTCAGATTCCTGAATCTAAGTGCCCACTTTTGGCACAGCATCTTTATTGGATTTGGAAGATTGCAAATGCATAACATTTTGCATTCAGGTTTTCTGAAATACAAGCAGTTCATTTTTGTGAAGCAGAATAATGCCTGGGGCAAAGGATGTGGACAAAGGAAAAGAGCAAAGAGATGAAAAACCTTGTGGATGATAGATTGCTGCCACATGGCTCTGTGGAAATGAGGAACTGCAAATTAAAGACGTTGTCAACAGTTATTAGTCTGTAGGACTTTAGCAGAGTAGGGTTGTTTCTAAGGACTTAATATTTTGTTGAATGAACATCTGCAGATCTGTCTGTTAAAAATGTTCAGATGGACAGACTGTAGTATCAAATCACAGATCTGTTACTATTAGGTAAGCTGTACACTCCACTCATTAGGGGAAGACTATAGTTGGTTTTTCAAGCTGAATAAGGACTAGTATTTAATTTATTAATATGAATGGATATTGAGTAAAACAGGTCAACTGAAGCAAAAATCTGGCATTAGAGTATTAAGCTGAGCTTTCTTTCGTAAGGTCTGAATGGATGATGCTCATTGCATCTTTGTGCAAGCACACTATGGATATAATTTTAATTAAATTCATTTTACATCAAGAGTTGGCACCGTTCAGGATATATTTTCATTTTTGGCTGATTTTTATTTTCCTGTTAAGAATCAAGAAAACATTTTCCCAGTTAAAAGTTAGCCAAACAATGACCATCTAAACAAACAAGGACTTAATATTTGTCATAGTCAGCAGCAATGGCTTCAGAACCTTCTGCATGTTAGTGTACATACAGGTATGTCTTTCATCAGCTTTAATAGATTGTTCCTTGTTTAAAATTCCACTGTTCAGTATGGACAAATGAAATGAGGAAATGTGAAAAATGCCAAGGGAGGTGATGCTGTAGTCTAGGTTATTCATTTTGGAGTCTCCCAGAAGGATGAATGACTGTCTGATGGAGGTAATTTCTTGTCCTAGGTCCTGGGCTAACAGATTACTTGAATGCCTCAGGATCATATTTCCATCTTCTCCCTTTTCATGTTCTATGCTTATTGGCTTCTGATTAAATGCAAAATAAGTGAAATACACTGTTTTATTTTTTGTACCAAATGAAAAAAAAAAAAAAAGGCTGTTTTATTCTTCATTATGTGAAAGATGTGGAGGGGTTCTAAATCACTGCAGATGTTAGCAGATTTGTGCCATGTAAATTTGGTATGTTAATGATGTTACAAAATGTTCTAATCAGTGTTTATTCTGTCATATTTTATTTATATTTGTTTTTCAAAGTGTATGTGCATATGGTACAGAAACCTTGAAAAATCATAAAGCAGTCAGATTGAAATACAGGCTTTAAGCTAAATACAGAGATATGTGTTTTAATTAAAGTGGTACATAAATATATATTATGGATACTTGGAGAAGTCTTAATTTGTTTAACATAGTAGTACTTGAAAATATTCCTTCTTAAATGATAACAGAAGTCTCTTTCAGCATAAACTAGCCAGTGTTCTTTCTAATGATCCAGGAAAACTGCACTGACATTCTTTAAAAATACATAAGAGATAATATTTACAATTTTTCATTTGAATTTCTAAGATGAGCTCTTTGAAACTTTTCAATGTGGTTCAGGCTGTGAATATAAACTTTTATTGCTTATATTGAAGGAATATGGATGATACCCATTAGGTTGCTTCCTAGGAGTTAAACACTCTGTTTTCCCTTGCTTTTTAGATTGAGACTGACCATAAAAGTGCTTGCAGTTTTCTGGGGAGTTAAGTGGAATTTAGGTTAGGCACAGTAGATCATGAGGAAGCTTAGGCAGAAGAAAGACAGGGTACTCCCCAGAGCACATGCTTCTCAGTGTATCAGTGTCAGTGCACACACATTGATATTTAATATAAAAAGACAGGGAAAGCTGAGACCAAACTGAGAGCTAGGTAGAGTGAAATGATTTCAGGACTAGGTAAAACTGGATATTAGGTGGTGTCTTGAGATAAGATATCTGAATATCATTTTAGGCATTATTTAGTTTAGCCTACTACTCCTATAAAGTATTTCATTCTGTATTCTGAGTATTATTGCACAGCTATACCTTTGAATCTCTTCCACAGGCATTGCATCACAGTAAGCCTAAGTGATACAGAACTTGCTAGTAAATTTTGTCATCCTGGAAGTGTTTTTTTAAGGAGAAGCAAAAGCTAAAGTCTTCAGCATTGTTCAACATTTTTGTACTTGGCTATCATACAGAAGTATAGAATATATACTTGTGGCCAAAACAAAAAACTATTTCTTCTCATTTAATAGGCAAGTATGCTACACATTGCAGTTTGAAATCTTTTCTGTTTTGTGTGAAAGAAATTATTTACTGTTTACCTCCTCATATAAGCTGTTCTAATAGAGGATAGGAAAAGGTGGGGTTTTTTTGTTAGTTTTGGGTTATGTTTGTTTTTTTTTCTATCTTTGTAGTCTTTATCAAGAGCCTATTTTAACCATTTTCTTAAAAAATATCTACATAACCGTCATTGATTAATTTTTTTGGTTTTTTTAACTGTACAAGTTAATTTACTGAGAGTTAATGTATGGAATTTGGTCAGGGCATTTGATAATAGGATTTATGGTGCAAACCCTAGAGATGTGTTTATTTATAGAGTCTGTGAATTAAAACATGATACCACAGAAATCAGAGGAAGTCTACCTGTTCCCTTCATTAAAATCAGAACTTTACCTTAGACTAAGGAGCAGTACAGCCCACCCAGTGTCATGTTGTATTTGTCTTTGTGAGACAACAGAAGGTGTATTAAAATTAAATATATCAACAATGGGGTTTAAGGAGCAAAACTAATGGGGAGATGGATTTGCTGAAGCCTAATTGCAGTCAGAGACTAGATTAAAGCAGGAATTGGCAGAACTAAACTAGCTATTTAAAAGCCTGTCTCTTTATGAGAAAGTAATGTTTTTAATTCTGCAAGTTTAATGTAAAAGTTATAGCCATCTTTGGATCTCTCCTGAGCTAGCACTACACTTACTCAGCAGATAACCTCGTCAGACCATGACCTTAATAACAAAGGTAGTATTTGTATAAGGATGAACACTTCCAGAACAATTTCTCCAGTGAATGAGAAGCACACTGTTTTCTCAGATCATTTGCATTGTTTTGTTTCAAAAAGAAGTATCTTTCTAATCAACTAAGGAAGAATAATACACTTTTTTGATTTTTTTTTGTTGTCTTCTTTATTTTTAATTTTTGCTAGATTGGACTTCATTTGTTACATTGAAAGACATCTTTAGATGTTTCTAATTGAGGGTTTTTAGTATAACCATCATTGCTCTTAACATAGTGAAGGGAAAATGCAAATAAATACCTCTAATAAGCCTCTTTGTTTTTTTTCTGTATACCAAACAGATTCTCATCCTGTGTTATTTACTACTGTACTACTGCTCCACAGCTGTCTTCTGTATAGCAGGAGATGAAAAATAACACATCATATTGTGGGAGAGTGGCTTTAAGAACACTTGAGAGAGAACATGAAAATATTAAAATATCCAGGCTAATACGATAAGAAGTACATGATCTAAGTGCTTCTCCTGGAATTCCAGATAATTTTGTTTGATCATGTCAGCTGTTAAGATAAGTTTGAGTACTTAATTTCCTAGGAAAGAATAGTACTGTCTAGAGATTTCATTCATATTTGCAAATTGAGGTTGGCTTTCCTTACCTTAACATGTAAATGTATGGTGCCCTGGCACCAACCCAAACTGGAATATCCTGGGCTTTTGGGTAGGACTTAGAATTATCTGCAGTTTCTGAGATTTTTTTTTGGGCTATTCTTCTTCTTGACAATAAGTGAATTTATAGACATGTTGGTACAACACAAGCAAATAGAAAAATACCAGTTTCCTATTCTCCTGTTTTCATTTCCAGTTGTCACTGTTCTATTTTTGATACATATTTAGAACATTTTAGTATTCCATTGTCCAACTCAATTCTCCATGAAAACCAGGAATCAAATAAGCAATGAACTGAAGTCTGGAAAATTTGAAATGCAGTCTTGTACATGAGGAAAACATCTTGATTGTTTATTCTCCACAGCTGTCAATTTGAAAACCCTAAAACTTATTTTTCTTCTAATGCAAAGAATTTACAGATTAACAATAGAGAGAATTCATTTTCTAATACATTTTTGAAATCTTTTTTTTCTGTATATCATCATGGGGTTTCACTGCAAATTTTGATCGTCACCAAGATATCACAATTGCAAAAAGAGTGTAAGTGTTTAGAGAACAGTATTTTATTACTGCAGAGCACACAGTTTGGGGAATTGATCATTTTTCTTCTCTCCCCCTTGTGGTTCAGCTTTTGGCAGGTCGTCTTGCTGCACATAGAGACTGATTGATCTCTCACCACGTGAAAATGGCAGGTGCTTGTTAGGCCCCCAGTGGGACCTACTTCAGTGTGCAGTGATTCCTTTCTTCATACAGTATTGTTAATAGATGCCATCTTTTGGTCTCTTAATCTTTAACCAGCAAATGGAATTGAACCTGTTAAATATATCCAGCATTCAGTGTTTTAAATATGGTGCTTCGGTGCATGATTGCAGTGAGTGCACTGAAGTTTAAAAGCAAATGAGTATTTCACAAGAGACAGGGTGTTTTGCTGTTCAAATTATCTGTACTCCACATCCTACAGAAAAAAAAGTCTGAATAGACAAGATTTTAACTCAGCATATTACCTTCCCAAATGACAAAATTAGAATGGATGCTATGTTTTTAAAGAACAGTGGACTCATGAATAAAGAAACATACTTCTTGACCCAAGAGAAATTAATCTTTGTTTAGGATTTTTTGCAAAAATGTTTTTAAATCACAGATCTGTTCATGAAATACGGGCTTATGATGCTCATTTTTTTCTTTTAGGTTGTTGCTGAATTAGCCTTGTATTTTCTCTGAATTATTCACTGAATCAATTTACGCTCTAATATTAGAAGCACTAATTATCAGTTAAGTTGTTCTGTAGGTTATGAGTTTGGAAAAGACCATCATGTTATTAAACAATGCTCTAAATCATCAGGTGGGGAGGCTCAAGAGTAATACTACATAAATGGTTCTAAAAGACATCAGTTAGAAAATTTAGCTACACTCCTGAGGCAAACTTGTCTATCATGAATGCCATCACTGCCAGTCATGGGAACTTATTATAGCTTTGTTTTCTGGATAGGAAAATGCAAGATAAAAACCTGTATAGATCTTTACAGGCTGTGACTAAGTCCCTTCCTCCCCATTAATCTTTTTCTTTGATCAGGCAAGGACTCTCTCAATTGTACAGAAGGTCTGTTTTCATTCCTTTATTTATTTTCTCTAATATCTTCCAAAACCTCTCAGTCTTATTGGTAATCTTCTAGATGAAAGTTTTAGCAGACCTAGACAGACTTTTTGAAAATTAGCTGTGTCTTGGACTGCAGTGCTCCATTGACTCAATAGTGAGGATTCTGCCTTTTTAGACATTTTAGATAAGTCTCTTACAGAAAAGTGATATTCAGCCCAGATCCAGTCCCACAGCACTTTGCAGAGTTTTTGTACCCCACAATCTAGTATAACATCCTGTATCAATGTCATTCATTCTTTGTTCATATAATCTTATATTTGCCGTACTAATTTTCCTTTTTTTTTTTTCCTGAAATTTTTCCTATTCACAGTTTATCATCCATTCATAATTGTTCTGTAGCACGGAGCAGACCTGCTCATTTACCTGGCTATACTCTTTGTGTTACCATATATTTTACCAGAGATGATGTTAGATGTACTTGTGTTGAACGTTTCTTACATTTATGGTTAAAAATGATGTGGCCAAGAAGTGATCTATTTGCAAAAGAAAAAAAAGTTAGAGGTTTCTAGAAGCACAGTCAATGAAACTTCTCTGTTTATATTTGCAAATTTTTAGGCAGCCACCTAGCTAGTTTTAATAAGTTCCTTTTTTGTTTTTTTAACCTTTATTACTTTTTAAAATCTAGATGTCCTTCAAATAAACCTAATCTCCAAACTGAACATTATCAGCATTTTGACTGGATTGGGAATTCCTTTGCATGCTTGGAAGAAATGTAAATGTTATGAAACAAAAGTTCATGTGCAGTGTATATTAATTTATGATCTGATTTAACATTCAGCTGGGTAAGAACACAGTTACATTAAAAATATCATGTCTTCTACTTTTTAGAAGTTCGTAGGAGAAACTTCTTCCTTTGTAAAAGTAAAAATCATACTATGACTTAGAATTAAGAATGTGAGAGAACAATTATGATGGGTTGCAGGCCGTTAGTATTTTCTCCATGAAGTTTTTTGGTATCATTGATGTGTATAAAAGCTTCATATTACAAGTAAGAGGAATCTAGTTCTACAAGTGGTACTTCTTTTTAAGATTCTAAGCCTAGATTTTCCTATTTTTAATATGAAGAACAGACTTTTAGGCCTCTACATTAATATTGATAAAGTAGTTAAGCTTTATTTTTGCAGTTGGAGTACCTCATGACTTCAGCACAATTTTACAACTTATCACACACTGGGTTTTTTTGATTGAAAGTAATAGAAAAATTCAGAGTGTTAGTCCATGAGAGATATTTTATATATGCTTAGGGTTGCAGTAGCAGTAGAGAAAAACCTGTGAAAAATTCTTGAGGACTGCTTAGGGAATCTTGGCATTCCTATGCCTGTCCATCCTGATTTTATTATAGGAAAATCTGTATCTTTAGATGGCTACCCATGACTGTGAGAAAGTCAATAAAAAATATAAGTTAATCTACCAGATCAAAAGTAAGACAATGTGAAACATTCAACTTGCAGTTAACATATAAGGAATTGAAAGACCTCCTCAATGGGGTCATCATTTCATGAGGATCAGTCTCACTTTCATAAAGAGGAACAACAGCAGGAAGTATTTCTCTTACCTTGCAAAAAGCCTTTGCCATCAAATTATGCCATTTGAAATGTCTGCCTGTCTATGTAGACTTTCGGATTAACACCAATGAAGGTCAGAGTCACAATCATGGTTACTGTTATTTCTGTCTACCTATGTGCACAGAACTGCTCTATGGAATTTCTACACGAGGTCACCCATGAATCTGAAATTCATCATTCTCTTCCATGACCCAAAATATCCAAAATAACAACCACTCCTGACATCAATTAAGTCCAAAGTACACTTGTAGAGTCAATACCATTTTGAGTGTTGCTACAGATTTGTAAACATTTGGTACTGAAGAGAAACACAGACACAGAAAAGCACGTGGAAAGATTGATATTGTTCAAAGAGACAGAAAAGCCAGTCCTTGGCATGCATAATTACAAATCCTACTAAGCCAGATTTTTAGATCTTGTCTTGATTTAATTCATGTTAGTGCTCATGTGAACTGGCCTAAATGAGGACTACTTATAGTTGGAGTTTCGTCTTTGGAATCTGTTCCCTTTTCAGCTACTAAATCAAATGAATGAGTCTGGATTCTCTTTCTTATGGTTTGTGTCATTTTTCAGATACCTGATCTCCAGAGCTGTGCTTCTAGTGGGATTTCTGTGTGCCAGTTTTATGACTCCACAGTATCTTAAATTCTTAGAACAGAAATTGAATTTAAAATGGAGAATGAGGAGATGCCTTGGTCTTGGGGCTGAAATCCTATTTTAAGTTATGGAGAAAAGACTCTTTTTTAGTCCAGAAAAGACTGAGATAGAATGAGCTCTGTTCAGGCTAATGTGGAGACACTTTTCCTGAATTCTTGAAAATTTCCTGTCTTAACTTAAATTTTTAGCTGCATTTCCAGTACAAATCTCCTATTGACAAAGTAAAACAAATATCATTATTTCGATTTAATAACACATTATTTGAGTAGCACATTAGTGTTTTGATACCACAGAGGCAGCTGTAGCAATAAAGGAAAAAAAAATATTTTAAAACCCTTGACTTTTATGAAGATGTCAATCTCCAGTGACTTAACACTGTTACAGCATCAAGTAAGTTTTCTCATTTTTAGGAAACAAAATAAAGTCCATATTTTTACCTCTCATTTGCAAGCGCTGTGGCTTTTAAAGGATATTTTGTTTTCCTTGGATTAACAAAGATTTTATGAAATAATGAATTACATTCTTTATTTAGATAAAAATAAAAGTTTTGAGTATTTTGAGTATTAAGAAAAACCCAGATATTTTAACTTTTAGGGTGAAAATCTCACCTGAATGTGATTGATCAAGCTGACATCCATCCATGCTCCAATTAGGGATAACACAGGAGTAGAGAACTTTGTCACTACATTCCCAAAGGCTATATATGGTAATTGACAACATTAGTATCAATTCTTCACAAATGTGTGTTTCTTACAACCATTTAAAATGCATAAATAGTAAATAATTTAAATATATTACTGCATACATAACTCTTCATTCATCAGCAGCCTTTTTCAATTCAAGCTCTTTTATTTCATGCTAGACAAGGCAATGCCCATGAAGTGCTTAGCTCAGTAAATAAAGAGGGATGATCTTCTACAGGAAAGTAAATCTTGCTTTAAGGTATAATCAGTACTGTATTGTTAGTGCAAATCCAGCTTATGTGCAACAATACTGGAATCTAGTCAGCTCACTGGTCCCTTCAAATATAAGACTTTTTCAGCTACAAAAGGAACATCTCTTAATAATTTTATCCTCCTAATCTTTTGAGTCTACCTCAAAAATGCCAGGTATATTTCTATTTTAACAAATGCACAAGATGGGCAGTAAATGTGTTCAACATGCTGCACTCTATGCAGTGCCATTAAGACATATCTGTATGGTAGAACACACATACTCTTTGCAGTACTGGGAATTTATTTTGATTTCACCTGAGGCAGCAGGATTGTATTCTGGAAAAAATTAGAATGTTAAGTCATTTGATTTTCATCCCCTTTGAGCACGGTATAGTTGGTAATTGTTAATGGTGCTCATTTTAAAGCTGAACAGTGGGATTAAGTACTTCATGTCAAACACTGGGATTGCTTTCACAAAACAGAAATAAAAAGATGCAATTCCAAACTAATTTCTGAAATCAGGAGAACCAACAAATTTTTTAAAAAATAATTTACCTTTGAAATGTAATGGAATTTTATTGTTTGAAGCTTAAATCCTGATAAAATTTTTCATTCTGCCTTACCTAGTTGCGTTGTTTCTCTGCTTATTATGAACAGAAGTCCCCGTTAAGAGATCAAGACTTGCCAACCCTTCTAAATACAGCAGCATACCATAATTGCTTTCCTATTCTAGGTGTCGAATTGGGCTTTAACTGCTGGCAAATTCTGATTTTTAATGGTGCCTCCTCTAAGTAGCAACCTTTGAAATTTTATGCACTAGGAAAAAGCTGCTGTTATCCTGTTCTAGCAACCTAGGTATAAAAGAGCATTTTGATGTGCCACATGAAATAAGATAGTAGAGAATAATAAGCTAGAAAATATGCTTAAGGAATCACTTTACTATCGTTGCCATGTACAAATTATACAGGAAGAGCTGAGGGCTGGCATCTGTTTTTGAGCTTACTTCTGTGCAGTGCGAGCTTAGTATTGTTGTTTGCCTACAGCTATTTTTTGCACTTATTAAGAATCAATCAGTCATACAGCTCCTAAACAAAAGAAAACCATTTGGTGACTGAATTTACTGAGATGACTGTCCAAAAGTTCAAATTATGGTTTTCATAACCAAGATGGAAAAAAAAAAAAATGAACTTCCTGCATTTCTTCTAACATGCATTAATTTTTTAAATCTGACAACATACAACTAATAATGCTCTGTAACTTCACAGATTGACTCACAAGAAGGAGGTTTGATGTTAGATAATGAACTACGTTTCTAGTTTGAAGTTGCCTATAATTATAACTAGGTTTGCTTTATCAGTATTTATCCAGGGATATCTTCTATGAGATACAGTCTGATGTAAATTACTTCCAAGGAATCTGTCCTGGCTCAAATACATTTTTGCTTTTCCATTGGTTCTTCCTGAATAGGGCAGACTTGGGAGGTTAGAAGGTGCCATATATTTGCAGTACTTTAAATTCTGAAAATATTTTTATAAACATTATTGCCTGGCATTCAGTCATAGAATTTCAGGCTTTTTCTGATGAGATGGGTGAGCTATGTGGTTATCCACATGCAATGCGAGGTTATAACCACCTCTGATCTTCTTTCAATTCTGTAAACTGCAAACTGAACAAAGCTCATATGCAATATGTATTTACCAAAATTATACTGCCTCACTAATGACTCTTAAAAGTATCTCCTTACATTGAACCTGAGCTAAACCCAAAAACCTTTATATGGGAAAGGCAACAGAAGCAGATTTTGTTTTTAAATTCTCAGTACTATTGGCTTGTAGTATAATTCAAATTCCCCACCTTCCTGGACCTCAACATCACAATTTATCTGCTCAGTCCCAATCTTTCTAGAGTGTTGGAGAAATGTCCTCAAGAGCTGATGTATCAGGAAAAAGTGACGCTATGATTTGGAGAGCTCCTTCTGCTGCCGTTCAGCGTGACACTTTCTTTCTAAACAGTCTGGGGTTTGTTTTCAAATGTGAATCAGAACGAACTGCAATCCTGAAATCAGCATGGTTAAATTGCCTAATTAAATATGATATGTGGGTTTAGTATTCAGTTGTTGACTAGACTCCTGTAGAGTGATAGAGACATGGTTTAACTGCACATTAGGCAAGTTGTGGATGAAAAAGACAGACAAAGATTTGGACTCGCTGAAGTGTAGATATTGAGAATCACATTTAAATTCTATGGAGTGAAAATGACCCCAGCAGTGAATGATTTCTCTCAACCTTAAAGTACCTAGTGTATGTGAGTAAATTAATAGTTTGCTGTAAGTTTTTGGCTGCAGAAGGAGCCTGAGTGTGACTATCGGAGAATAGAAATACAGTATAGATAATCTGAAGTCTAACTTTAGGCAAAATATAATTAAATACATCCAAGATATATTTTATGGAAAAAGGTGCAGCACAGGTATATTAATCTAGAAATCAAAATCTGTATAGGAAAAACAATGCAAGGGCTGAATCTGACATTCCTGATGACATGTCCACAGAAGAGACAGACTTAATAGAAACTAGCATGATTGTTGTGTGCAGATCCTGCACTTTTATTTCTTATTAAGAAATCTAATAAAAATAAACCGGGGAAGATTTTTTTTAATTAGATCAATATCCAGATCTTAGAAAGTTTAACTGCTTTTCACTGCTTTTAATGATTCCAATGCTGATGAGCACAAGGATGAAATAACTGAGTCTACTTTGTGAAGAATCAGAAATAAAATGTCAATACCTTTAATGAAAAACAAAGCATCCTGCAATTTCTCACTTATGACATGTTTTCAAATAAATGGAATAATTTTTCTTGACATCATGATTAAAACAGGGCGTGATTCTTTGGCCCTTACTAATGATTAACTGTTCTGATGGTAAAGTAGATTTTCTTCTTTTCTTCTAGAGTAACAAACAGGAATTTGGTTTAAGCTTAACAGTAGTAGTGTCAAGAGAGAAAAAAATTATTTAACGTAGATTTTCCTATGAATTATTATACTGTCATTTCTTATGGATTTAACCAAATTACACTTTTATTTAAACTGAAGGCCATAAGAGAACAGAATGATGATGCAAAACAAGGTTGTTCTGTGCAGAAAATAAAGACTGAAGATCCAGAACAATTTTTTTTCCTCTCTCTGAGGTTATAACTTCAAATATTCTTTCCAAGAATAATAGCTAAACATAGTTCATACAAAAGCATGGATTTTACATTGGAGTGATTCCTTTAAATGATGACTTTTAAAGAGGAAATCTGATGGAAACGTACATTATAATCATGTTGATAATGTTAAAATCTATACATGATCATGGCAGATAGAAATTAGAAGGTTAGAAACAAAAGTTAGTCAAATCTTCCTGCTCACATTCTTAAAATTTTTGCATTTTGCAGTGACAGCTTTGGTTTAGAGCAGGAAAGCACACAGCAGACAAACCATTCAGAGGTAGAGTGCTGAAGAAAAGCTGCACTAATCAGGGGAAAAGACAGCCTTTATAGAAAGCTCTAGGTTTCTATACAATTCAAAGGTGTTTCATTATTGATGCTGCAATATCTAGTTCAAAGGAAAAGGGGTGTCAAGAACAGAATTGTTATTTCAGAGTAACAGAATCTTCCACTGCCCATAGCGCTGAGCCCTGCTGTGGGTGTGGCTGCAAGGAGAGCTGCAGCCTCAGGATGCAGCCATGCAACTGCTCCTCATGCCACAGAGCACCTGTGATCAGCAGGAAAAGTGCACTCCTTAATCTGGCTCTAGATTGGTCTGACCAAGCTGTTTTGGTCCAAGTAAAATAATGTGCTGTCCTGTACTCTCTCAACAAAGGAGCATAGTAATAGAAGATATCAACAACCTTTCTCTGTGGCATCAACTTACGTTCCTATGACATAAAAAAAAAAAAAAAAAAAAAACAACAAAAAACCGAACAAAATTAACTAATCAGTCCTGCTCAGGTGGAAGCAATAACAGGCAAATGTTTACATTTATTGCTTGATGACAGACTTGGAAGGAAAACAGTTCAGACTTCACACCAATGAAGAAAGTAAGAATGAAGGGAAAGTAATTTAGTGAAAATGTTATTGGTGGTTTTTAAAAAACCTTGCAGTGTCTTGAAACCAAGAAGGAATTTGAGGAGTTACTGGAAACCTGTATGTACCAGGTCTTATGAATCTAAGCTTTTTAACTTGGAATATTATTGGAAGCAGTTTGTATTTGCTTTTGTTTTGGGCATTGGTTTGTTTTTTTTAGTTTTGCAGTTAATTTTTTTTTTTTTTTTTAGGGGATGGGGGTTTGTTTTGGGCTTTTTTTTTGGATATGAGAATGCAGAATATGCTTTAGCAGGAAAAAAGTTAAAGACACAGTAAGATCTACAAACAATGTCCTTTTCTTCTAGTTATGTTTGGTGGGATTTACATTTTTAAGTGTAAAGTTATTTTTGAAGTTGCTTAAAAAAAAATATATGTAGACTCATGGAAATTCTGTAATATGTTGTGGCATATATTACATTGTCTACTTTGTCCTTCAGTAATATTCTACCAAGGACAGTAAAAATACAAAAAGAAATGCACAGCCCTTCTGCATCACTGCAATAATTAAGCCCAGCAAAGTGGCAGCTAAGATTGCCTTACTTGTGCCAGGGGCCAGTTTGGTTCCCAGTAGCCTTAAAAAATTAAGAAGAGACGGTGACAAAAAGGTGGAGAAAAGCATGCATGACTTCAAATGATAGGCCTGTCTCAACAGTCTGCTTTTGGCATTCCATGGTCTGTATTGCACCCACTGACCTCTCTTCAAAAGGAGCCACAGCTCTGGGCAGGGCATGCCAGAGGGGGAGCTCTGTCATTTTTGAAAGGGTTATTGAAGGCCATTTCAGTAGATGGAAAAATGAATGAGAAATTCAGAACATGGTTTAATGGGGTGATTTGTGTGACAATTACTCTTAAGAAAATATTTTTGGGAAAAAAAATCCAGAAGGAGTCTAGTATGATATAATTCCATCATAAAGCTGTACTTTGGAAGAGAACTTCTTTCCACAAGTAACAGGATTTATCATTTTAGCCATAAGTTTTTACAAAACCTATGGGATGCAAGAATATTTATTTCTTCTTTTTTCCTTTACATATAAATTTTCACTTGTTTGTGTTGTTCCTTTAACTAGCATACCTATATCTTTATTATTCAATTCTTTTTTTAAAGATCCTAGAGAGTTTTGTAAAATAATCTATACTTTAATTATAAGTGAATTTCATGTTATGATTTTAATGTATGATCTGTCATTGGACTTTAAACTAACAATGGCAATACAAACATTATTCAATGACTAGTGCAAATTATAAAAACAACCACTTTTCTACATTTGCTTTAGGAAAAGAAAAACCAACTAAATTTACTGACTTCAAGTCTTTTTTCTCTTTGCTGGGAGCTACCATGACATGAGCTCTTAAAAGTGATTAAAGTATATGAAAAAAATAGTTCGCATTACGGAAACTTTAAAATCAGGCCTGAAATATGTGGTGTGTGTGAAAAAATCAAGTATTATTAAAGGTACTGAATTTGACTGGATGTTGGAATATCAAATATTGTTCTTATGAGATTTATAAAATATTACAGAAATAGCTTTAAATTATTGCAATTAAAAATAAAACTTTTTGACACAGTGGGTAAGGTAACTAAAGACTAAAATAAGACAGCAAATAAAGATATGCCTTAGACTGGGGGAAGGCTGCTATTGGAGGAGCATTTGCATTTTCAATGCCAGGGATCAAAGAAGAGCTAAGCAACATCACAGCCATGTTTAATAAAATTTAGTATCCATATTTTCTTGAAAAGAAAATGCATAAGGCATTAAGAAAGATTTTTTGTGAAGTAAGCAAACATATTCAGCATAAAGAAAACATCAGATTCTCTTTAGTCTGTGATTGGCCACAGATATGGAAAGAGATGTAACCCTTCCTCCCAGACATTACTTGATGCAATAGATGGATGATTTGCCCTTTGAAGCAGTTTTGTATTTCCAATTCATTGGGATGACTTTAAAAAATTGGATAAATTGACTTCTTGATGGCTATAATGAATAGAAGTATTGATCTTGTGAAATTTAACACATAAAAATACTGAGTTTTGCAGCCAAAGAAAAATAGCACCATGCATCTGTACAGGCTGGAAAATTGCTTTGCAGAGTAAGGAAATCTTGATGGACAGCAAATTGTGCCTGAGCCAGATGAGCTCTCTTGCAGTGAAGACCAAGAGCCTCGTGGACTGCGTTACAGTGGGCATTGCCAGCAGGTCAGAAGGAGTTGCCTTTGCCTCTGGTGAGGACTGGAAAGACAAATCAGGAGTGCTATGTCCAGTTTTCTTCATTATGAAGAAAACATGGACTTACTTGGGCAACAAATATTTTAAGGGTTTGCAGCATCTGTCCTGTTTAGCCTGGAGATAAGAAAGCTCAGATGGTTCTTATCCATTTCTGGAGGTTCTTGATTGGAGGGTTCTAAAGAAGAGAGAGCCTGATTCACCTCAGTGGTGCCCAAAGAGATGCAAATTTAAGTACTGGAAATTTCACTTATGCATAAGAATTTATTTTTTTTTTTTTCTTTGAGAGTGGTCAAACACAGTGGGATTGTGTGAGATATTCACAACCTACCTAGACACAGCTCTGGCCAATCTGCCTTAGCTGTTCTGAGTGTAGGTGTTAGAGGATTTCCAGATGTCTACACCAAGCTCAACCACTGAGATTTTGTGATTCCTTGATGAAGTCTAAGGGAAAAGAGGACAAGCACAGAGATACATTCTTTAACTTGCATTGGTCATTTGGGTTTGTGCTGATTTCTCTGACAACAGTCATCAAAAATGTAGATAAACAAGCTTCAGATATCTATCCTAGCTCCTATCTGTAAATTACACAGAGAAATGAGCACTTACTAGTGTGCTGACCTATCTCAGAGGCTTATTGGAAAATAATATTGATTGCTCTCTGGATGAGGGCTTTTTCCCCCTCCAGTGACTGCAGTGTAAGCTTAGTGTCCAGTTTGCTTTGAGGTATTTAAAAGTCATGTATGAGGAAAACTATTCAGTCAAGAAAAAAAATGTTCAAATATTCCCATTTATATCTACTGTAATACTTTTTTAATACTAAAAGATATCTAAGACATGTCCTATTCCAGTATGTAGGATATTAAAAAAGAATAAAAACAAAATTTTGTAACAACTGAAAGATCTTGATATCTAATAGTTAAAATTCACAGACTGTTGATCTGAGAACTGTTCCATGAAGTTTATATAAAGTCACAATGCACATCCTCCTAATTTAATCAGACATTAAATGCTGGAGTCATTCTGAGCATACCCTAAAAACTGGAGGTATATTCATTATGCAGATGCAAACATCTGTATTTGTGTGTAAATCCAGGGTCTGAATATTTGAACGTGACAACTGCATGCACTGTGTTATGCTAGAGGGAACAAGAGACAAAGAGGAGCCGTGCAACAGTGGAATTCCCTCAAGGAATACTCTCTGATTCATCTGTCACATACTGAAGCCTTTTCAGAGGGTGCCAGACCTCTGGAGAGGGGATGCTGGAGGAGGAGTTCAGCCACAGTTTGAAATGATTCAGAGCTTGTTTGTCACTGCTCAATTCTGCTAACCTCGACTGCCCTCCCCAGTATTCCAGTGGCTCTCACCTGCAAGAGTAGATCTTTCTGTCATCTGGCCACTCGTGTGTGAGCCACAGCCAGGAGAGTGTTTAATATTTTCTTTATGCTGAACATGCCTACTTAAATGAATCTTCAGTACAAATTCAATACCATTTGTGTTTAGCCTATTCTACCTTGTAGTCATCAATGTAGAGTCTAAAACACCTAAACAAGAGCCACAGGAGGATTTTTGAATGATTCTGATATCATCCCCATTTTTTGCTCTCTAGAGCAATTAGTCTTCTAAAGAGTATTAATTTTAAAAACCACATCCAGCCACACTGTTGCTCTGACAATCAAGGTTGATCTGCATGCAGAGTAAATAGGAAAGTGGTGATAATGTTGAACATCATTAGAAATTAAAGCCTTGAGAAAAAAAAAACCCAAATCACAATGTGTTTTCCAAATGGAAAATAACATGTATTTGAAATGATTCAGCTGTTGATTGTAAGCAAAAGAGAAAGAAACCCCTTGAAAATGTAACTGAGACAATCAAAAGTTGTGTTTCACTCTACCAAGAATAAATTAAATAACTTAAAGAGATGCAAACATTGCATAACTTTTATTGTCACTTGTTCCTGCTTTCAGCTACAGTGAAGTCAGTGCCCTTATTTTTGTATAACCGGTCTCAGACAGCAAGCTCAAGCCAACAGAAGGGGCTCTGTTTCTCAGCTATTATTTTTAGTTACACTTTGGCTTTTTGTAAAACAGATTTTTCAAATCATTACTGCCATTATTACTAGCTCTTCAGTTTAGTACAAGGGGTACAAGGGTTAAATGCATATGTATACTCATATAGGGTGGTGTGTGTGTATAAAGTATATTTATTTGTAAGATGTATCATGCAGCTGTTTGGTGGGTGTACCAGGAGCAGATATTAGTGGGGAAAAGAGAAGGAGGGATATGGGATTGTTGAAAGCAATTCCTTTTAAACTTCACACATTATAAATTACTGTAAATTACATGATCTAGCTAGAGAAAAATATAGCTTACATATATATATATGTATATACGATTGCAAAAGTAAAAGAATAAAAGAAACAGTATCATTTTATTACAGAGTTTTGTAGTAGCCTCTCAGCTAAAATCAGCTGAACTTCATTTAAGGAAGTCAGTAAAAGATGAGTTAATACAAATTTCATTCCATTTACAAAAAATGCATTATAAGCAATAGCAGGAAACATTGTCACTCCCCTCCCCCTGCCCCTCTGTCTTGGGTAAGACCTATTTTTGAGCTGTTCTCATTCAGAGAACGAGTTGCTCCTTTTGGCTTTGTTCCCGGAGTACTGCATACTTCGTGGTGTGTGAGGCATTGCCTCCTGGGGAAAAGGGAGGAGGGGGACTGAATCACAGCACTTAATTCTTAATGATTGTTCTGTGTGGTCAAGAGGACACAGAGCAGGCAATGCTCTTTATTCTTTACTTACTGTTATAGCTATTGGCAGCCAGCCCTTTTAATTTAGTTATCAATACTCAATGCCCTTAATCTTTTACTTTAAAGCTAGTCCAAAATAAGTACTAGCCAAGAAGCATCTGCTAAACAGAAATATTGGTGGATAGATATGATTTAAGGCAGCCTGCTAAGGGCCTACCAGTGTGAATTCTGAGTAAGAGTTATTTGGTATTCTCTTGACAAATCTTGTTTCTTTTTTAGGATAGCTGCTTTCCTGACAAAATATCTGACAACTAATAGTGTGTGGGAAAAATCATAGATGTTGCTAGTAGATGAGCTTTTCAGATTATCCCATCTGTCTCCCTGTTGATATAGGAAACTCTCCTAAAGCACATTTTCTATTACTAAATTGAGTTTGGTTTTCAGTATCCTGTGAAGTGGGATTTCTATATTTCAGAGGTTACTGAATAACTAAAAAAGTATCACTGACTGGGAAGTTTCTCTTTATATTTCTTGTCTTTGTTTTCTAAATACACCCCTGAGTACTGCATGCTATAATCCCCTTCTTTCCTAAGGAGTTGTACTCTATCAAGCTAATACTGTTCTTCCTCTCCATCACTTGTCTGTGGTTGTTCAAGCACTGAACTCTTTGGAATATTTAAGTGATTTAATAAGTAAAAATTGAGGTATTTATTCTTAATTCTTTTGTTCTCTGAAGAACTCCTTCCCATTTGCCAGTCTGTTTCTAAGAATGTAGTTCCTTCATTTGAATGAAGTATTCCAAATAAAGTCACTTCATATGACAAGACAATAATCCTCTTTCTTTCCAATGATTTACCTACTAGATTGTGAAAGTTAGTGCACTTGGTTAATGTGAACCCAAGGCTTGCTCATTTGTAGAACATGTGCACTGCAGAATAATGTTTAACCAACCACTTAATATGTATGCATAAGAGAAAGTAGATGCACATTACTTAATTCATAGTTCTAATTTTATCCTGGTCCTCTGCAGGGGCGTGTAGGGATCAGCTCAGTTAATCTGCTGAAGATGTCCCTTTTGGAGGGGCTTAAGCAGATCTTTGGGTCCATTGATCAAATGTCTGTGCTCCAGCTGTCTGTGCACGGAGGTCAAATTTATGAGCTATCCCTCAGGTGTTCTTGCCTATTCTCCAGCCTCTTCTTTGGAAAAGTGTCCTTGAAGTCCTCTGTGATATCTACCAGTCCCATGGGGTTTTCTCTGATACTCTAAAAAGAAATTTTAAATTGGAAGGCGTTTTAAATGGGAAAGCAATACTGTGTTTAGACAGCTGACTGAAACTACAGGTTTTTACTGACTGGACTGATGTCTTGGTTATGTAAGTCACATGTAGATACATAAATTTGGTGTCTCAAACCTGCGAGGTAAATCTCATTGACCTCAATGTCTATATCTGAATGAAAAGAATCTCGTCTCCAAATGAGGTGATCTTTTGCTTTCTGAACTCAAATATCCTGTAGATATAAAGTAGAACAAGGGATGTTTAGAAGAGAAGGGTTCATCATCTCACTTTCCTTTTGTTGCCTTGTCTTCCATTATCAAAATTTTCAATTAAATAGTGTTTTTGTACATTGTGTTATTATTACAGGTACTATGTTTTGTTCTCTTGCTTGCTTATTTTGTAAAAAACTATTCTGTATGTGAGGTCAAATATGACTACTGTGCCAGTTTAATAGTATAATCTGTCATAAACTGGGATGTAATTACTCTCCCATTGTTCTTGTCAAAATCATGTCTTCACATTGAATGGGTTTCTCTAGTAGATTAAAGCCGCGCTTTTTACAGCAATTCCAATAGCAGTATTGCAAATTATTTTTCTCTGACTTCTACCAGTATATTTATTTATTTGTCCATTTCTTTTCTGACAACCAATTTCTTTTTCCCTTAGTGAGTTCAGTACTGTTGGTTTGGAACCATAAAGAACTTAATAGCAGCTTCACTCAACATTTGCTGTAATCAGAAAAGCAGTATCCACCACACCAAAGGGAAATTTAAAGATTCCCATTAAAATTCTTGTTTTTCTTTAAAAGCTCTATAACATATCTTCACATTCCTACTGGACTGCAAACTGAAGAAAACACCAGTTTGCTATTGGATCACCTGTGAAAATTTATCTCCAAACCACAAAGATTAGGAAAAAATTCAGTGAATGTGTGGTGCTGCAGAACCTGATTGTTCTCTCATGAGAACATTTTCTAATTTCCGTGGTTCATTTGAATTTTCAAGGTATCTTGTCTGGATTTTTTTGACTTTGAATCCAGGCCATTAACAGTGACTCCAGCATCTTTGGGAGTACTTTAGCTATGAATTGAATCTTGTGCCCTGTTTCATACACTTCTGCACGCCACAGTGTAGCTTGTCTCTCCCAGCTGATTAACTGATGATGAAGGGTGGAGTTCAAGGAAACATGTATTTTAAATCTCATGTAAAATGTCATTTTAACATGTTTCCCCTTGTATTCTTCAAGTCACTTAAAATAGGTCTTTATGTTTAGCATATTTAAACAGAATGAGGATGTATCAGACAGCTAGCTGCATCGATAAAGAAAGTACTGGTATTTTTAGATAGATATAAAGATTAACAACTCAGTTGTGCTTCAGTTTGTGTTCACTGATTCTTTTCCCAGCATTAACACCTTTTTTTTCTACATTTCTGTTTTAAATGTCACAAGTATCAAATATGACCTCCAGCAGAACTTCTTTGGCAGAGTGTCATTAGCTGTTAGTCCCTCTTCAGAGAGGGGCAGCTAACTAGGCCTGTGAGTGTCACCAGATAATTGTTTTTCAAGAAAGATTCTGCTTATGATGCTTGTTCGAGATTATTTTTTTCTATTCAATATTTATCTAAGTTAGAATAATCATGGATGGCTTTTGTAAATACCAGACAGACAAAATCCGTTTTAAACTGAGTGTCTGCACTGATTTTTCCCTTTAAGGAATTTTTAAAATTTTACCTACTACCTTTTTTAGAGAACAAAAGTGTACACTTAGTCTAAAACTTTCTCATACACACAGCTCTTTTTGCCCTTCCTGCTGATATACCTTTGTGCAACTTCTGCAGCAGAAAATAAAAGAAATAATGATAGCACAACCAAGAGGAGCTGAGAGAAGCTGGTTTTTTTTATAGATACACAAACATTTTCTTAGGAAAATGTTTCTTAAAATGGTTTAAATTTTTTAAAAGTATCCATTAATGAAAAAGAATGTCAGTTGCCATAAAGTGTAATGGGGTTGTGACCTGTCAGCTTCAGTCTTTATTGCCTTGGTTACTGTGATAGAAAGAACTTATGCATAATACTGCAGCCAACCATGCTTTGGGAATCTCAGGGCTACCACAGACAGAGCCTGTAAATAACTGCTTCAGAGGCTGACATTTATCACAGCAGAAGTCAGTGGGCATTCTGCAGCTGGCTCTGCAGCTCCATGTGGCTTGACCGCCCTCTAGTTAGGAGTTGACTTCTTCCCCTTTATGGAAAAGGGGATTTATTGACCCACAGTTCTAGGAATTCTGGCAAATATGTCATGATCAAACCATCAAGAATTCTCCTTCCCAAATGACTACTTTCCCACCTGTGACAAACTTCCTCATCACAGTGTCCAGATCAAAACATTCAGCTCTAAACAGCTGGCAATGAACAGCTTCTTTTTTAATGCAGTTCAGATAAGAGTGATTGTAAAGGAAAGTGTTTCTAAGAGGAATGCTTGTTAAAGTCTGAGAGATATTTTAAATTAGATAACTTTCTTTAGCAGCAGCAAAAATCAGTATGGTTTGTAGCAGTTAGTATTTAATATGCTTGTTTACTATGTTAATTTTCCCCAAGTCAATTTTTAAAGCTAAAATAATCTCCCTTTGGCTTTGTATAGCCAGCATTATAACCACAGTAATTTATAAATTAAGCTCTGTTATTGTCTATGTGTATGTGAAGTAGGTGATATTACACAAAAAGCATGGGCTACATTACCTTGATACAAATGCACATTTAAGAGCTTAACAAGCCTCCAAGAAAAATAATGGTCTCGATAAACATTAGTATGTCTCACTTGTAAGCCTTTCTGTTTTGTTGGATTTTCCTACTTGCACTTTCAAAGGAGTGAAGAAATGCACTCACTGAGTGAGTAAATAAATAAAGTCTATTATAATGTCCCAATAGAGGGGAAAAGTTGATTTTAGTTACACTAACAAGTATAAAAACTCTTAAATTATTAGATTTGCTGCAAATTAAAACACACAATGCCTATTTAAAAAAAAAGGGGAAGATTCTGTTGAGTAAGTTAAGACCTGGTGTGCTACATAAATGCATCTATACTGATATAAGAAGCATTTCTCTAAACATCCTAACTATATTGCTGATTATGAAATGTAGAGTCCTACTGTGTATACGTAATTTTGTCTGGACTTGTGTTATAGTCGGTAATTGAATAGCACAGTGATGGGCTTATTGCAAGTGTGAGAAAGTGCTAAGCAAAACAGAAATTATAATGAAATTTGAGATGTCAGTGACAATTAGCTATGTTATGAATATTCATTTCATATTCATTCTGGATAGTGCCATTTTTCACTATCTTTAATAACTGAATGGTGTTTCAAGAAATAGAGATATAAATAATAGTCATGTGATAATTAACATGTTTTTTTCTGAGTGTTATAGCTCTTGTCAAGTGCCACGTGGGCTGGAGCAATGACTAGAAAGTTAATTTTCAAGCATGGCCAGTTTCGTGTGTTTAGCAGAATCATTTGACTTTCTTGCAGAATTGTTAATTTACAGGAAGATAAAAATCTGCTTGTGCATGGCGTTACTTGGGCTGAAGTCTCATTAGAAAGACTGAGTGCTACACTAGGATTACAGAAATCTAAGTCAGGACCCCACATGAGAAGTTAAAAGAAATGGAGTTACAGTGAACCAATGCCTCCAAACAGCAGTCACCTCTAACTAGTGCTGGGAAATGTGATTAACAGTCCTGATTTCAGACTGGTACATGCATATTGACAGAAAACTGAGCATGTGCTTAAATGCTCTTTTTTTTTCAGTCAGGATGAAGGGATCCATGAAAATGAAAGGTGGGGATATTCACAAAAACGTAGTCTTTGGACATGAGGTTTTAATCTATCTTGAATACTTCTTAACATTACTAGTGTTCTGCTAGTATCCCCTACAAAGGTATGAGCTCCCAATGTTGTCCTAGAAAGGAATCATGTGCTCTTTTACTGATGAAATGCATTGAGTCATTCATTCATTACCAATATATGAAACCACACAGTCCATGGAACAATAATGGGACCTTCCCTGAGTCTGACTGAATTTTTTGAAAATAATGTCATGGTCTACAAAGAAAAATTATTTAGCTGAAGCCACAAAGACCCTCAGAGAAAGAGCATAATAGAAATTTTCCTTTTAAATTACAAAGCAATGCAAAAGAGCAGAACATTTGTTAAATTATTTCTAGAGGACATCCGTTGTGTAAGCCTCGTATGAAAATAAGTAAGACAAATATATTACTGCCACTCCTTCTTCATCTCACAGGCACCCATCTTTTATTTAGTACCCAGTTTCATCTGGCATGTGAGGGAATTGGAAACAGCTTTGAAATTGCTTTGTTACAGAATGTCTAGTAAAAAGCTAATAATTCATATGTGTTAGTTGATTATTTCCATAGTCTTTATTAATTAAAACTCAGACTTATATTTATAGTTTATTCAAGCATATCAGTTTTCATTGTTTGAAAAAGAAAAGAAAAATGAAATAAAAAGATTGCAGTGGGGAGAACATACCTGCTTTAGGAACATGTTCTTTTTTTGCAGTGTAAAAAAATAAAGAAGCAAAGTGTAATGGAAGCGAAACTGCACCTGATTGTGAGAGAAGAGTGTAAGTAGAGTCCCTTAAATACTGCTCTGTGCATCCCAGGATGCTCCACTGCCCTAGAGTATTCCAGAACCTTGTCTGTGAGGCAGAGGCCTCAAAGGAACTTACCTGTCCTGAAAGAGTTTTATGCCACCACACTCTTGAGAGTAAATATGCAAAATCTTGTCAAGTGTGTACCTTGGGAAAATCACATGCAGTGTATTTTTTTCCTGGCTAGAGCTTCTGACCACAAGCTACTCACAAAGCATGTGAGTTCTCTCAGAATATGGAAACTGTCTTGCTTCCACCAATGAAACAACAAAGCTGATTTGCCTATAAAATTTGATTTTTTTTTTAAGTGGTGAGGATGTTCTGCAAAATGTCAGTTGTAGAAAATAGACTTGGATTGCATGATCATAAGGCAGTTGACAATCATTTAAGTAGAAGAGTAAATAGAGGCATGTAATAAAGGGTATCAGTTTTGAAGAGGAAAGCTAAGATAAAGAATTTTTTTTCATTTACTCATACAGGTAACTCAAATTAATATTTGACTTGGATGTGAAAGAGGCCTGGAAGTCCTTTGTCTTGAACGTCCAGAAATGTTCTTGAACGTGTATCCTAAGCAGAGAGCTAGAAGACATTGCAGAAAAGCTCAAAACTGGATAAATAACCAATACAAATGAGACATTAATATTAAACAGGGAAACTGTAAAACCTTACTTCTTTTAGAATAAAATGAAGATTTCCAGAATGCAAACTGAAATAAATTTTTATGGGGCATTAAGTTTGACAATGTGCTTATTGACCATGCAATTACAAAATTAAATAAGGAAAAGTGAAAAAAACCCACCTATTTCTAGGGACATTCAAAGTACTACAGTGGTTGCCCTCAAATTAAATTACTTTGGTCTTGATTTCAGTACAAGTAATGCCGAATAGCAGCGTTAATATGTCTCAAACTTTCAGACAGAAAGCTTTATATGCTCAAATTGTTCTGTTTGAGAGATGAAGTTAAACTCTAGTGAGCACTATATCCTTATTAGAATCGCTGGTGGCTAATCAATCCACGAGCATATTGGAAGACACTAAGGAAAACCTTAAAAGTGTCTATCTCCTGCTTTCAATTATACCCTTATAAACACAGTGCAGAAATGTTTCCATCCTTGATTATTTGGTTTAAACTACTTAGCTAATCTTCTTTATATTTTTCCATTTCTAACTGTAATAACTCTTATTTCCCAGTTTGCAGTTGTATTTTCCCAAGGCTAAAACAAATATTATTTTAATTTAGCTTATCTGACCCAAAGACTTACCAACAGCATTTGTCTTTATTTGTTTTTTTTTTCTTTTAACCCAAAGTTAATAGTCTTGTTATAATTGTTTCCTCTAAATCCTCAGAAGTACACGCAGTTCTTTTTTTTTTCGTTATTAACTCTATCACTTCTGCATCAGGTCCTCCAACAAATATCAATTGTGATAAGTTAAATGTTCTGGGCCTTGGAAGCAATGGAAGAACTAAATCCTGGAGTAAAGAAGCAATAATGCCATTGCACAAGACACAAATGAAACTTCATCTAGAATCCTAAGTTTAGTTATACTCACCATTCAAGGTTATTTCAAAGTGGAACATGAAAAGGGTTACTATAATAATTAGATTAAAGCAATTTTGTAAAATAAGCTGTTTTTTTTTTCTTTTTAGAAAAAAAATTTAAAAAAAAAACCCGAAACAAAAGCAAACAAACCCCACCCCCCCACCAAAAAAAAAAAAAAAAATACTAGAGAATTTGTGCTTTGTGGCCCGGTCTAGAGAACAAGCCTGTGAAGGCAGACGATTGCACAATAGACATAGGCCAGAAAGTAAACACCAAAGGGAATGAATTATTTACACCTGTACCATTGGATAATAGTAGTAGCCATGGACAATTGAGATCTTAAAATTAAAATGTTTCTGATTAATAATGGAAACAGCCTTTGGATTAGCCTCTTAATAAGAGAATGAACAGTATAATGAATTTTAATATATAGTGTGATTGGTAGTACTGGTGTATGATAGGGATGAAATTGATATAATCAGGGGTGTGGTGAACCTTTACTGTGCTATATTGCTTTGTTCTTTTCAAAGGGTACAATTTGCATTCCTTAAACATTGGCCTTTCTCATTGCCTGTACTGCGTAAAAAGTTGTATGGATGCTTTATTTCTGTTTTAGGTGTGTTTTTTTTGGTTTTTAATTTGCTAGTCAAATTGAACAAAAAAAATCAAGACACAGAGACAACTGAAACAGATTTTTTTTGACAACTGAAACTGATTTTTTTTTTTTTTGCCATTGTATTATTCTTATTTGAGGGAGAAGGGAAATGTTTTACCTGGTGTTTTTGTTTTGAAGTGTGGAGTAAATCTAGTCAAGAAATCCAAATTACCTATCCTAGTATTTTTGGTCTCTTCTGGATTGTCTTTCTGAATGAAATTAATAAAAAAAGTCACCTAACTCCACTGCTGACCATGGCCTTAGATCCTTTTTTGGCACTCAGTGTTTCTATAAATATTAAATACAAAAGTTGTGCACATTCAGAGCTCTACTAAATCAGGGATAAATTTGTGTCTTCCCCTTGACTGAATGCTTAAGAAAGCAGGAGGAGTTCCTTGTACCCTTTTGTCTGATTCACTGCAAGCCCATGAAAAGCCAGATGCAATCTAGCCCAGATTTATCATCTGTCCTTCATGTACCAGGGGGCAATACTAGGAAAGAATAACAGATGTAGCCTTGTGGATAGTATCAAGTGGGAAAGAACTCTGAGAAATGTTTTGCATTTAACTAAAAGATTAAAATAATCAGTTGAATGACTGTCACGCAGAAGGTCATTCAATCCTTGGAGAAACAAGGGAAAATGTCCTCTGCTGTGTCTGGAGATAGCTGAGGTACAGATGGTACCTAAAGCAAGCTCTCTGACCTAGAACTCAAAGTCTAGATTGAACCTTGCTCCCAGACCTAAATATTTTCTTTTCAGTCTAATAGGGCTGTGTAACTTGCAAGATGGTATGTATGTATGTTAGAATCCAGGAGAGCCATATATGAGACATTGCCACAGACAGTGCATGCCAAATATCTTTCTTCATATGCATATCTAATAAATCCAGTTGTATAAAGATTGAAAATTATTCTCATATGCCAGAATGTATTTTATATTATCTGGATACATGTGGAAAATTGAGAGTTTACAGATTTTTTTAAGCCTGTGAGGACATTTTAAGGACAGACAAAAATTACACTTGTGCATTAAGAGAAATATAAAGCTTTTCTCCAATTTCATCTGATATTCTATGAATTGGGAATAAGGTCTGGTGGTGGTTCAGCTGACAGTGACTGGTATCCCTAGCACCCTACTATGTCAGAAGGGCATAATGTGGAGCAATTGGTACAACAGAAGGGGAGAGAGAGGGATTGAGGGAGCGGCTGCATAGTGCTTATTTTCCAGCTGGGCTCAAACTACGGCAGGCTGATAGAGGGAAACAGCACCATGAAAACTCTGCTCATGGAGGAAGTTCAGCTCTGGTGTACTGTCTGCAGGAGCAGTGAATCAGGTACCATACCGAAATGTCAGCCCGAAATGTTACAGTACAAAATGCAGCAGAGCCAAAGCTCAGGAGGTTGCCATTGAGTAGTGTAAGAACAGCAACAACAAAGCTTGTGTGGTCAAAATCTCAGTGCTGTATACAGAGACCTTTAGACTTAACAGCTGACACTGTCAGGCTGGCAAGGCAGAAATCATAAATGGTCATTGCAGTAATCAAATTTCCACATGACTAGGCACAACCACAGTATTCTGTACCAATATTCCTAGAAAAGTCATGACTTGAGTTTCTCAAAAAAAAAAAAACAACCAAAAACTATGTTTTCTTAGTACTCTATTCACATAATCTCCTATTTTTTCTGTGTTTACATGATTGTGTTCTTTTTATCTTTGCTCACTTTGCTAATAGGACCTCACAGTTTGTATTACAGAAAGCTAGTGCTATTAAGATCTGTGTTATTTTGCATATTCATCTGCAGTTTATTTCTTCCACTATTTTGTTTTCATATTGTGTTTCTACACCTTCTGTGTGCAACTGTGAAGATTTTGCTATTTTTTAATTTAAGTGTATATGACCTTTTCAGAGAAATTATTGTCCAGTCAAAATGGTTAATGTTTTCTTAAGAGATATTCCAGTGTGCAAAATTCCAAAACATCACAGACTAATCAAAAGAAAATTCACCAGAAAAAATTTTTCCCTTTTTTTTTTTACAATAGACATTTTTTCTGTATTGACAATTTGCCAAGACTTTTTACAAATTGTGGGCTAAACCTAGTGATTAATGGAGTATGCAATAGACTGCTTGCATTTTTCCAATTAGAAAAATAATCTGATGAAGTCAGAAAGAGCAATGCAGAATGAAGGGAGTAAGCAAGCCACCAAAAGTGTTAGAAGGTACAGGCTCATTATGAAGAAAAAAGGTTAAGATACTTTTGTAGCTAATTATGATGCTCTGATAGAAACTATGTTGCACAAAGATTTTTCTCTTACATTAGGTCATAATATCAAGAAAAGCAAAGAAGGAAATGGAAAAAAAGATAATTGTTAAAATAAATTATAAATTAAATAATGAATAATATAAAAGTCATAATTAGGTAGAGATAAATTGATTATGTAAATACAATACTGTTTAAAATCTAGTTTTGAATAGAGCATATCACATTCAAAGGAAAGAAGAAACTGTCCATCAAATTGTGTGTGGTTACGCAACAGACATTTTGATAACTCTTCCTTTCTGATTACCTTATGTGCACTGAAATAGTGATGAGAGATAATAAAATTTTAAAAATTAAGACTGCAGTAAAAAAATAAGAAGGAGCTCTCTGGCCAGCAACCTGCACAGCTGGAGGAAATCTATTGAAAGGCTCCATGGCAGCTGTCTTTTCTCATTTTGCACTGTTTACTCAAGCCACCAGTGTAATGGCTTGGCTGCCATTTTTTAACCCAGGACCTGGAGCATGGAAATGAAAGTTCTTTTATTCTCCTTTATATCCATGATTGGGGATGGGGGGAGAGATATGGAAATGTGTATCTGTCTTTCCTACCCACCTCCTCCAATGAGAGCTATAGGAACAATACAGGTGTTTACATTTTTAGCATGATTAGAGACAGATCTTAAGGTACCACTAGGGGACCACAGGCCCTGTTTTTTACTATGGCTCTATAACACACTGTAGACTTTGCAGAAGCCTTTTGGTACAACTACTGATGTTACAGACCCAAATATTATCAACCACACATGTCCATACAATGCATTACTCACAGGACTGGATACAAAAGCGCTGAATCTCATTTCCAGCTTCAGATGCATTGTGGCATCAGTGGAAAAGCCATCTTTTCAGCAGTCCCTGTGAGATATCTCCCTTTCTGTTTAGAGGTTAGTTGATGCTGTGCCATCACAATGCTGAGCCAGAAGCATGTTGTTTACCATGACTTGGTGAATTTTGGCCATAAGCTCATCCTCTACCACACCTGAAGTGAAGCAGAGAAAAAGACGACAAGGTCTGTGTATGAGGTGTGCATCCAAATCTGTGTTGTTCTTCCATGACAAGGCATCTGCCATGAAATTCTGTTTCCTAGATGACAAAGGAGAATGAAAGGGAAGGAAAAAAAGAAGGAGGGACAGGATGCAAAGCAGAGACATGCACTTCATCCCTCAATACTCTTCCAGCCTGGGGGGCTGGTCATCACCATTTTCTGTCCTTCTGCTCCCTCACAGCTGCACCATCAATCCTCAAAGTTAGATTTGATTAGCAGGAGCTTATTATTTTAGGCATAATTCATCTCAGTGGGGTGCGTTACCCAGAGAAACAGGTATAGGTTAAAGCATCTGGTTCTACACTAAAAGGGTGAGTATAGGATAAAAGCTACAGTGAATACCCATTTTTGAGAAGCTGACTGTGCATCAGGCATCCATAAAAGTCAAGCCCTCTTTTAGGTGAGTGCCATGTATGGCAGATACAAACCAGCAATTAGTATATTGCAGATACAAACCAGCAATCCCTCTCCTGAACTATCTTTAGAGTGTGGTAAATCCTGAAAACCATTGCATCTGTGCTATAAGATGCTGCCAACTTGTGATGTCATCAGTCTCCTTGGAGTCTATGTGCAGTTCAGGGTTGCTCAGTTAGCCTTGGAGCTCCACCCTCTGTTGGCCAAAGCAGTATTTCTTCTGATCAGCACAGCCAACACTGCAGCAAGTCATTGAAAATGCTGTTAATAAATTTCTCTTGAGAGGTGCAGAAGACCAGGAAGTCATACAGGTATACCATAGCATAGCTATGAAGAATATCCCTAAGAACAGCATTTACAGCATACTGGATTTTGAAGAGGCTGAATGGCATCAGAGGATGCTCATAGCGGCCCCTTATAAATCCACCATAGAGGGCAGCGGAGCCCACTGCAGAGGTTCAGAGCACTTCCCAGTAAGAGGCAAGGAGTGCTTGTTCTTCACTCTGATGTTCTTCTGCTTTCTGTAATCCATGCAGAGGCAGAGGCTCTCATGTTTCCTTGTAAAAAAAATGCCATATGGAAGCCCCCAACAGGGGAGTCAGAGGGGAAGTGGAACCAGTACACCAGATTGCTCTTTAGGTACTCCTCAAGAGCTTCTGACTCAGATTCTGACCAAGCAGAGGGGCTCCCAGAGAGCCCCTTCTGAGTAGGGGGAGTCACAGGTGACAGTCTCTCATATCATCAGAATGGTAAAAGGCATTTTTCTGTCAGACATAGGAAATGTGGAAAGCAGCACTTCTGTAATTCCTAACATGATTATATTACACAGCCTGTGTGCATGCAGCTTACCAAGATGTCTCCCTCAAACTAGAAAGATACTGGGGTGATAAAAATGCTTGTTACTTGGGTAAAACTACTACTTTGAGCACATTAAAAATGCTAAATCTAGATATCTTTAAAAAACCTTCTAAAATTGCCATAAAGAAACCTGAGATGCCTTGTTGTGATGCTGCATACTATATAAGGTAGATATATGTAACGTGTAGAAAAGAGTATGTCACCTCAGCTGTAAATGCAATCTGAATGAAATGCGGGAAAAAAAACAGCAGTGAAATGATACGGAAATGAATTATAACAGAGGCCTGCTAATATAACAGTATTGTACCTCCTTGGTCAGTATGCCTAATATACCTCCCAGAAAATGCTTATTTATTATGTACAATATAGACTGGAAGTAACCATGTGTAAAAACATCATCTTTAAAAGTACCATTGAACTGGAACACCAAATGCACCCATTGTAATGTCTAACACCCACAGCACTCATTACAACCTATCATGACCATGTTGTGTGTGCCTTTCAGTCTTCCTGGCAGCTTGTTCTGTTTGAGGGGTGATTTGGAAAGGGAGCATTTTCTGAAAAAGACAAAGACAAATTGTTCCAATGATAGGCCAGGGGAAAAAATGGAAATGCAGGAATATGATGACAAATACGCTGTTTGGCTTTGCTTCAGTCACTTCAATACAACAGTGTGTAGCATGCTTAGAACTGCTAGCTTCTGAAAAAGTGGGGATTTCAGCATTGTGGTGGTATTTAAAAACAAGACATCTGACAGCAAACAAAACAAACAAAAATATCCTTTTGGTGGAACAACAAGATTTGCTTGCTTAAACTGGCACTGGCAACACAAATGTGCTTCAGGGATTTTCTTTGGTGTGTCTATGTATGGCATTCATGTAAGGTATGTGCCATTCTAGTTTATGCTGTCTCACACTGTAGAATGATTTCTAAATTTTTACAGCCTGAAGCAGCTGCTGAATTGAAAACAATGTGTTTTTTAAATAACAATGTTTTGTGGCATAGAAGGAAATTATAGTTGATCTCATATGCATGGAAGCTAGTTACATAGTAGTTCAATTCAGTGAGTAAACTTAGAGCCCAAATTCTCATTTAAAGTTTCTTTTAAAAACAGTTTCCTTTTTTTGGAAGAAGGTGCAAGTGAAATATTTCAACTAACAGGCAAAAATTACTGTATTTAGGTGAGATTACAGTAAATTCTTCTGTACCTATATACTGCTACCCAAATAGTAGCACATATGAGTAGTGATCTAATTACATATATTAGAAAGCAGCTCTTCCAGAGGTAATACCAAATTTTTTTGCTAAGTAAATCAAAAGAAGCATTGAAATGGTCATTCGTATTCCTATTTCACAGTATTAATTCCTTGTAGTAAGACTAGTAATGAACTTCACTAAAGGTTGTGTGATATATTTTTAACTGTATTTATTGCTTTGTCATGACAAGAGTTCTTTGAATGTAAAGATAACACCAAGACATTTAAGAGAAAAAATGTTCATTTTCATGCTTGATCAGCCATGTTCCCTTGCTTTTTGCTGCTTGTACTCATCTGGTGTGTTTACCCAGATATGTTGGTCATATTGACTGAACAAATACTCTGAAGTATAGGATAACTAAAGAAATTAGTTTTCTTTAGAGTAAAAAAACTACGGGCTTCTCTTAGCTCAACGTATAGTGAGGGAACTGAAGAGGCATCAGGAAAATAGAATGAACTCATTGATCATAATCTGAGGGAAGTTCAGAGGCAACTGTGAGAGTGTTTTAACTCTTGTTCTCCATAGTGGAAAAAGCTTATTCATCAATCCTTTCTTTCCAGGTGCTGTGGAAAGTGCAATACAGGTTGAGCCATTGCAAAAATAGCTGAAAAGCTTGACCTCTGATAGGAAAATAGATTCAAAATTCTTTAGCCAGGAGCTGGATATGCTTAGTCTTTGAAGCAAGATTTTCCAGCTTAAGCTGTAAACATTTTATCCAGTTTTATCTACTGTAAATCAAAATGTTCTCAGTGCTGACCAAGAAAGTGAAGCCTTGTTAGCTCATTAAATAAAAAGGGCTGAAGGCCAACATCTCTCTTCATCATTAAACTTTATTTGGAACATGTTGCATAGATAGTGAATGACCTGTAAATCCTTTTTAAAATCACTTTCTTGAACCTCGGTATCAGCTGTTGCTTTTCCTATATATACAAAAAAAAAAAAATCAACACAGATTAATATATAAATAATCTAAAATGATAAGCAACCATTATTTCAGCTCTTGTACACATATGACATATAACTTGTCTTCAAAGCTTTCAATTTCAAATCTGTGGGAAGCAATATGTCATATAAAGAAAAGAAGAAAGGAGATAAGTAAAAGCTAAGAAGACCACTTAGCTTAGTAGAGTTCAGTTAATATTAGTTAAGTAATGATTATACTATGAAACAAATAGTAGTCTGCATCTAGCTGGCTGATCCCTGGGAAGATGAGAAGCACAGTTGTCATGGAAAAGGCATTGTTTGAAATCATATGATATATGATTATATAAACTTCAAATATAGTAAAACCTTCTGCTTAAAGTTATGGTTCTTAGCCCAATTCAAATATGGCAGACCTACAGACCTGATTAAATGGTCTATTTTGAGTCCTGTGTCTTTAAAGTTGGTCTAGAAAGCAATCATTATACTTTATGTATGTCAAATCATCAAGAAAAACAACTTCTAATCACTAAGTTTTCCTATCATATTACATCTAGTAATATGATGTTATTATAATGTTATTACAGCCTTGTTTTTATCTTTCTCAGGACTTACTGAGAGATTGTACCTGATTCAGTATAGTTATACATTGCCCCCGAAAAGTAGGCTCTTCCAGGCCTGGCTGGAAATTCATGTCCATTTCTTGCGACTAGCTATTGTGTGCATAAATCACTTGAGCTCACTGCTCTGACAGAAAGTCTTTTTTCCTCCTTTTTTTAATGAGTTAATTTTCTATCAGATCATTGAACTGTTCCACTTCCTTCTTTGATTGCACCATAATTAGATTTGAAACAAGTGGATAAGCAACTGTGTATGGTGCAAGAAAGCTGGAGAAGAATTGAATAGACTAAGAGTGAACTATGGCATAGAGTATAATGAAACCACACCTTTATTTCTATATCTGGAAAGCTTAGTTATCAAAGTGAAAGAGTTAGGAGATTAACACTGGCTTTGCTATTGCAATCAATTGCCCTGTTTCATCCTTTTGTTTTATTTTACATGTGCCTTCTTTTGTCTGAAGATAGTGAGGGATCACTCACTTCAAATTATGGTAACAAGGCAAAATACTGCAACAAACATTTACCATACCCTTAATCTGTTTGGATTTCCTTTCAATAACACTGAAAACAAAACCACATTGTGGAAGCATTAAGATAATGTTTTTGCTACAGGATCCTGTAGAAATCCTACTGGCAACATCAACCCTGTACAGCAAAGTTCAATGTTATTTTCCATGGTGTTCTAGTTTGTCTCAAAAATGTCTTTCACCCTATCCATATCACTGCTCACAAGTAGCCCTTAGCTGGTACTCTGAAATTTGGTACAAAGTTTGCTGGCCTTGTTCCATGCCAAAAATCATGCATGATTCCATTCACATAAACCACTTTCTGGTGAATCAGCCTTATGGTGACTTTGACTATGTAACAATATTGTGCTTCAAGCTGGATTTACCAGTCTTCTGTTTGTTTGAAAGGAAAATAATAATATTTGTGATATTAATAATAATAATAATAATAATAGTAACCATTATCACCAGACTTCCTTTTAAGGGCTGATGGTTAAGAGCCAAGCAGATATGCCAGTTCTTACTGTAGAGCTATTAGTCTTTGAGCAAACTAAAACCATCACATATGTTTGGACTATTAAAGGAATTAATGTTACCTTGTCTATCCCTGGTTTCACATGTATCAATCCTATATTTCCATAATAAACTAGTCAGATTTAACAATTTATTTAAGACTGGGGGTAGGGAAGCTATTTTCATTCCCAGTCATGGTTTAACCCAGTTCCCTCCTTTTGTTGATGTCAATTTCCATTGTGGGGACAAGCTTAGAAGTGTTCATGCTTTGTTTCAGTCTTCTCAGATTAATAACTATCTTAGAACAAAATTATTATGATTTGCACAAATCATTAGACATTGGAAGGTTTTAGTACAGGATCTCAGGGGCAAGCAGAGTCTGTACTTTCCCAGTTCAGGTCCCTGAAAAAGGAAGACATAGCAATGAATATGCTCATATACTTACAACATTCATGCAGTAGCTATTCGTGATTTAGTAGCAGTCCTGTTTTAAATTATATTATTGCACATAAAATCATTAATCTCTACTTCCCAAATGGGAATTTAAACTATATTATCTAGTATTATAAATCAAGCATCTTTGAAATTAATTAAATAAATGTTTAATTATTTAAAATGCTATATTATGGACACTATCAAGTAATGCAAAGGATGAATTGACTAGTTCAGTTTTCTTTCATTTCTTAAAAACTCATCTCAGGGTACATCATCTGCTACATATAGTGCAGATTTCCGTTTTTATGGATCCTCTCGCAGTGTCATCAATTTTGGTCTAAACAAAGGCTAGGAATACATAATTGCTGCTGAAGATATAAACATACCTTCATTTTAATTTTCCCAGTTATTTTGTTCCATATTTTTATAAGTAATAAACAGATTTTCCTGACTTGTTTTTCAACACACAAGGCTAGGGAAAAATAATGGCTTAATCATCTTAGAAAAAAACAAGAGTAGTAAAAATATTTATAAATATATTAAAGGAGGAAAATGTTTGGAAAATATTTATTAAAATATATTTCCATGATTAATTTACAGTGTCTCAAATATTCACTGAAACCCATCTTAAACTTCCTTATGTGATCAATTCTGTTTTACTACTGTGAGAGTTATGCAATAAAGCAAATAAATGGTTGATTTATCTCACAACAGTGTGACACTTGTGACAAAGCATGAGAGAAGCAATGAAGAGAGATGAAATCAACTGATGTACAGAAAAGAATTTGTTATGTGCTAATAGTCTTTTGATTTTTTTGTTTGGATTTTTTTAGTGTTTTCTTAACATATCAGGAACACCAAAAAAGTTATTAAAAAGAATAATTGTCTTCTCATTCAAAGTTGAATATGATGTGTGTATATAGTTCCAATGCTTTAGAAAGTTCAAAAATTCTGCCTTTTGAATGGAAACTGAAGTTTTCTGTTTAGGCTGTGTGTACACGATGGAATGGAAATACATTATAATCTTCACAAGTGTTGTTCAAAGTGCCTGAAAATGCCATGATGATACCATCACTAAGAATGACAGAGTTATCTACTTTCTCCAGAAATATTACTCACAATAGGTTTTTTAATTCTGCCAGAAAAAAACACCCAAGAATGAGTGGAGATGATCCTTGTCTAAGATAGAAACCAAAATTAAATCCAGACAACATGAAAGTTTGAGAAAGACACTATATAAGAAGAACATTTGGAGGGCTTATTTTATAGAACAAATGCATTTTCTCAATGAAATTGATTTTAGAAAGGAATGTTTGTAATATGTTTTTCCTGAATTTTTAATCAAGAGTAATGCCAATAGGCACTGTAGTCACTGTTTGTAGATACCAAAAAAAACCTTAATATTGACATATCCTTAACTAACTCTCATGAATTTTACTGATGTCAATATTGTAAGAAGTAGAAGGTTTTGTAGATCTTGATCCTATAGTATATAACACATAACAACACATTTGTATAGAACCTTTCCCCATTTACATCCAAAGTCAGGATCAACAAAACCTCAGATATGAGTAGAAAACTTAACACACTGCTCCTCACTGGTACAAGAATCAATGGACAACCATATCTTCCCTAGATACCATCTTGGCATCTCATTTACTTTTGCCTACAACTGAAGGTTGGCTGATTTTTTCTTAGGAGTAAGGAAGTTTGGCCCAGGTTATTCTGGTGACCATCAGGGATCATAGAAACATAGACTCATTTAAGCTGAAAAAGTTCTTTGAGTCCAACTGTAAGCCAGAACAGCCAAGTCCACCACTAAACCATGTCATTAAGGGCTATGTCCACACATTGTTTAAATACCTCCAGGACTGGTGACTGAACAATTTCCCTAGGCAGCCTCCTCCAGTGCCTGAAAACTCATCTGGTGAAGAAATTTTCCCCAACCTCTTATATAAACCTCCCCAGCTTAAAGCCATTTCCTCTCATCCTGTCAGTTGTTATTTGGGAGAAGAGACTGATCCCCCATCATATTCAAAACCATTAAGAAATTTTTGTTGCATCTTGATAGCTACTCACCCACAAAAAAATGCCTTAAATTTCACCTTTCTTCTTTCCAAGAGGAAAATAAATGTATTAGTATGCCTCGGAAACTAATATAATAGGTATTTAAAGCATGAGAGAAGGTTTTAAATTTGGGCTTTTTTCCTTTTTAAGTTTTTTTTAAGCTTGTCTTAGTGGTCAGTCAGTCATGTACCTTTTATGAATTTAATATTTCATAAGGAGTTATATGATTTCCATTTGCTTCCCTGTAACCAACTACGGGCTAATGCAGTGGCTGGAGTGAAGGTGTTTTTCAGGGTCATGGCTTGTTTCTCAGTCATCTCCTATCTGTTCTGTCACGTGGGGATATTTGATACACTTCATGGGCATTAAACTGATGGGCAATACTGGGCCCAAATTAGCTTTAGAAATAAACTGGGGGTTGATTGTGTCATAATACGAGACAGGCCTCAGTGAGAGGGAAAGCTGTGTGAAGCTGGAAGGTTAGCACCTTCCAGCTGTGCCACACGGGAACTCCTTCTTGTGTCCCTGGGGTGGACCACAGACAGGCAGTACTTTACTTCAGGCAGCTGTATGAGACAGAACAATACTCACTTCCTTTTGTGCAGTATCACCCATTGCTGGTTGATGTTGCAATGTAAAATAAGATCTTAGATTCTACATGCCATTCAGTGGAAAGAAGCAGATGTTAGGGAATTTTAAAATATATTTGTTTGAAAAGACAGAACAAGTAATTGCCAGCCCTTCTTTTTATTGTCCCTTTCAAGTATTCAGTTTTCATGAGTACAGGTAATACACTAAAAGTACTAAAAATATATATATATATATTTTTAGATCTAAAAACTATCAGGATCATACTACCAATATTACAGAGTATGCATTAGTTCAGTCCTCAGATGGTTTGAAAAATTTATGAAAGTTTCTATAATTTTTGTTGTCACATTTCAGTGTTTTCCAGAACATCTTATAGAGTTTGTTGAGAGCATCTGGCTGAGCTCTAAGGGAAGGTCTGACCTTAGGCATTCCAGTTAGTCCAGCATGCCTACAGTGCAACTTTGTTACAACAGATATCTGCAAAGGGAAATTGCTGATTTCTGCTCTCTGTCCTACAGCAATTTCAAAGCAACTTAACTCTATTAAAAGGAAGCTAGGTCTCCTTCAGAATTAATTTTTTTTTGAGAAACATCTTTGGTGGAGACATCCTTCAAAGACAACATGGAGAGTGAGACTGGTGGATGGTGAGGATGAAGAGATGTGCAGTAGGATGTCTGCTCCCTTATGTGAAAAGCCTGTCAGCATTCCTTGTCCCTGGAGTAGACATTCAGTCATCTTGAGTCTTGTGATGCTGTATGTTCTATTTCCACTGGAAGCACCTGTGTGATATTTACTGAATAAAAGTTCTATTATGCCAAAGCATTCAAAATGTCCAGGATCATTTTCATAAGCAATTTAAAGACCATGGGGGCTAGAACCCACTCAGCTTTATCCACTCTGACTTCTTTTTGAAAATTCCTGAAGAATATTACCCATGGTTAATACTGAGGTGAGTGTTTTCTAACAGTGAGGTCAAAAGGTGAGCTCAAAAATGGCTGCCAATACATTTGGTGTGCTGATTAAAGCACAAATGCAAATGAAAACAGATTATCAGAGACAGCATACGGGGAAAAACTAGAACATGGTTCTTGAATGGAACCATGTTCTACTTGAATACTCTACAGCAATATATTTATGTTCATGCTGTTCCTGTTTTATTGATGAGTCTTAAATCCAAGATGGTGTTCGAGACATGCTCTGCATAGTATTGTCCTTGTAATTTTATTAACAACATATTCTTTCCCAGTAAAGTTACTCAGAGGCGTATAATTGCACTTCTGCATGCACCCCAAGGTCTGGCTACATGCAAAAATGGAGAAATTTAATGCTGCCTTGAGGTTAAGCATGCTTGATGTCTTTTAAGTGCATGTTCCCTCGCTTAATTCTGAACTGATGCTGTGCATATTGGTACTCTGGGCTTCTGCACAAAGTTCTGGATCCAAAAGTCTTTTTCTCAAAAACTAGATTAGGAGAAGAATGCACCAGCCATGTTTTTGTAACAATACTGGAGAGGACTCAAAGTGGAAACCAGGACCCAATCTGTCGGAGGTTTCATGGAGTTTGAGCATTGTTTTGCAAGTTAGCTGCCTGGGGACTAATAGTTCTAGGAACCTCTGAGGTTTGGGGCTGTCCAAACTTCTACTGAGTCAATTTATCAGAAGTCAGGTATTCTGCTCCGCTTCTCCTCGTGCAGACTTTTGTCACATAATACCTGTAAGGCAGAAGATTGTACAAAATTGATTTTTTTCAAGGAAGTGGCTCATCTGCTGCAATTTATTCCTGTGTGAGGTAGTTCCCACACCTGCCTACCTGCCTCCCTACTAGGAGATACAGTACTTGGTGAAGAAATATAGGCAGGTATCCATGATCACTGGAGCCTGACCAGGTCCATCAGCACTCAATACACTGAGGCATCTAAACATGGCATCCTGGGGTTAATGAATTGAACCCATAGACTTAGTGGTTAGATCTAATGGAAAATAATTACTGATGTGGCAAGAAATTCATGTTCTGTTCTCTTTTCAGTGTAGGAATTGAAATCTACTTTGTCTCTAGTCTAGACATAAGGAGAAAAGGGGGAAAATTAATGCTGAGTCTTTCTTGTATAGATGTACGACAGTGCAGCCAAGAACACTGGAAGGAGCGGGGGAGAATTTGGAACTGTAATCTAGCAAAGAAGACAGTCTTTTGAATTGTTCCTTAGGGAAAAAATGTAGAAGGAAAAAATTCAAAAAACTATTTGAGTAGTACTTTACTCATCATCTGATTAAAAATAGACCGGAATCTATGAACAGGTTGACATTGTGCTTTGAGAGAGTAACCAGAACCTGCAGATTCATACAATTCAGCTAAGTGCTTCTCTGATGTTATAAAATGTAATAACTCTGCTGTGCTAACAGCCATACTGCTTTCAGATACTGATATACTAATTATATCCTTAGTCCCCTTATCTCTTTCTGTGACTGAAAGTGTAACAGATATGTGCACCTTATCCTGTCTTCAGAATCTCAGTGAATAACATTCTTCTCAGTTTCTGGGTGGTAGTCATGAGCTATGTTTAAGGTAAAGTATGGCAGTTAGCCAGTGCTTTAGATATTACATCAGACTCTGTGCCTTGTTTGCACTAGGAACTGAATTGTGAGAACCACAGTCTTTGTTCATACAGTTCACCAGTCATAAATTATATTATAGATAATAAAAAAGCAGGGAATTAATTGACAATAAATCATTATATTTATTTGGCAAAAGGATCAAGGAGCTTTTTTTTTTACTTGTCTTTTTTTAAGCTTTAAGGACTTAGCCAAGAGTTCATTTTACCTTTCGTATCTTGAGATTGGAACACTTCTTGTGCTTAACACACAAACTTGACAGACAGAAGTGTTCTACCACTCTTTTCACTTTAGGATACTATATGTTATATTTTCTAAGAGCCAAGTACCCTTTACAGATATGTCTGGGAAATAAGCCAGTTATAATGGTCTCAGGAGACTCAGCAGGATTTCTGTAAAACAAAAAAAAAGTATATTTAAGTACATGAATGTCTTGAATTAGCACAGCAAATGGCAATTGACAGCTTTGGATGAATCTTGGCACTACTTTCTGGTCAAACCATGTATGAGGCTTTAAATGAAAATGTTTTTCTCTCTTCATTGACATTAATAAAGGTCTAAATCTGTAGCTTCTGAATTATGTCTACTTGTAATTCATGCCAATTTTGTCCCTACACAGTTTGTGTAGTTTTGGCCTATCAGGCAACAGTATATCTAAAAAGTGAGCAAAGCAGTGTCATTGCTAGGAGTGACAGCATTCTTTTCAAGTAACTCTGTAAATTTTGATGGCAAGGTGCTCAATTTCAGTTTATGTTTTTGGCCAAGGTTAGTTGGTCCATCTTTGAGAAAGACACCCTCTGGCAAATATTGATTTTTTTTTTTTCCATTTGGAGGTAGCCCAAAGTGTTCCAGATGTCAGAGCTCTGACTTACAATCATGCCACATTTTGAAGAAAAATTCCCAGGAGCAGAGCTTATTGGGGCAATATGCAGATACTCTGCTATTTATAGAAGAACACTAGTGGAATCAAATATCAACATAAGTGCAACTTTAAATAGAAAATTATGGTGAAAATGTCTTCTATTACACATTGATATAGCTGTTCTGAATTTTGAAAGTCTGTATGAAGAATAAGTACCATTGGTTAATTAAGCATACTTTAATGGAGAAAATTTAAGGACTTGATAGTGCATATATTGTAAAAAAAGTAAACCCTCCTGACCCCTATCTTTTAGTTAGATGGTGTGCTGGTATGGAGTTTTTCAAAGAAAAACGAGGAGATTCAGGAATAATTTCAGAGTTTTCTGTCCCAAATGTTAAATCAACAAACAGTCAGATGAACAACTAATCATATTTGTTACAACTTAGAATTTTCAGTTTTATATTTAAGTTTATTTACTTATTTTTTTTGATATTTTTACTTTCAGAACCCAAAAGAAACTTCAGTTCTATCACAATGTTTCTCATTCGCATTACAGTTCAGGCATTGTTATATGGTCTATCCACAGCAATTATAATGTGCTCAATTCCTGCTGATGTGTTATAAGGGAATGTATTGATCCAATCTATTTTTAGGTGTACATTCAAAATGATTATACATATATATATATATATATATATATGTATGTGTATATGTATATGTATATGTATATGTATATGTATATGTATATGTATATGTATATATGTGTGTGTATACATATGTGTACATATATACACATATATATATACATTTATAGGTATATACATATATATGTGCCTATACATATATATATATATACATATATAAAATAAGTTTTAAATTATTGGGGGGGGGCCTGATGCTACTTAAAACTCATTAAAACATTTAGATCAAAGTGTTCCCTGTCTGTACTGTAATGAAAAGAAGCTAAGCATCAAATGTACTAATTAGAAAGGCAGCTGTTTTCTTGTTAATATCTTAGCTTGGAATATTTTTTGCTGGGAAGATGAAAATGTCATCTTATCTTTAGAAGTTGCATACCATGCAGTTGGGTTTTTAATGTGGGTTTGTTTTTTTTTTTTTAATAAAACCAACCAAAAAAAAAAAAACCCAAAAAACAAGGAACATGATTTTTAAAATATCAAAGAAATAATTTGTGACATCCAGATTCATTTTTTCTTATAAGGCATTTACCACTTACATGACTTCAGAAAAGAGTTGCTGTTATCCTTCCCCATCATCAGTAGAAAGACATAGGTCCTTCCAAAAGATAAGGTTTAATTTCATTTACATGATCAAGACAATTGGTTTTTTTCCTCAAATACTGTCAGGCTATACATTTTTAGAGGATTTGACATGAAGACACCTGAAAAAGCACATGCAATATGTATGAGAAAAACCTGTATTGCCCTTTCAAAATGTCTGTTTCCAAGAAGTCTCATTGACCAACTAACTTGTAAGTTAGGCTTTTAAATGCCCAGAGGTCAATATGATAATATTTGCAGCCCAGGTTTTTATTTTTCTATTGGAAGTCTTTTCTACTTTTCCACTCAGCTCATATCTTATTGCATATTACTACTTCTGGAATGCAAAATGCAAAATTAACTATATAACTGTTAAATGGAAGTTTAACTTTTTATAATTTTTTTTCTTAAAATTATTCAAAATAGTTTTTAACTGTTCTTGTACCTATTGAGACTAGAAGCGATAAAAGATTTTGTGATCAGAGTTTTTAATTGCATATATAAAAGAATTGCAGCTAAGCTTTACAAAGAGATGTGACTGCTGGGACCAACATACTTTTACCTTGCAAGGTTGCCTTTCAGTAGTACTTTCCTGTCTATGTTGCCATTCCCGCAGTGGTCCCTGTGAATCTTGCAGAATCTGTAGAACACACCCACATTGTCTCCTACACAGACCAGATTTCTGCTCCTACTTGGGAAAAAAAAACCTTCTTTTTTTCCATTTCTGATTAATTAGTTAAAAATGGCCAGTGTTAGAGAAACAGAAACTATTCTTTGCCTGTTAGCCCTGATACACTGACATCCAAGAAACTCTTAGTCCAAGTCAAGACCTATTATGAGGACAATATACAAGTATCCTTCTGACAGCAGAAACTCAAAGCATACAATGTCATTTGTGCATCAGTCCTATTCTATATGGCATGTTATTCCTGACCTCAGTGGAAAGATTGATCATGACTTCTTCCATCTGATATTTATGAAATGTTGCCTAGCATGTCTGGCAGAGTCAGTAATACATTTTCCTTTTTTTCTGTTTTGTCTCTTGTTTCTATAGCATCTGAGTTTTGTGTGATTTCTCATTAAACATTCTCAAGTTTCACCCACGTAGGCCATCTGGACTATAGTTAATATTTTAGGACCTATCCCCTTAACTTTGATGTACTTTCTTGTAACTGCTAAAACATGGTGATATCTCTTCCTTCTGTCTTGAGAACCTCCTCCTCACACAAACCCAGACATACCAGAGGAACCAAGGGCTTGATACTGGCAGCAGCTGAACTCTTTCAGATCTCTTCTATATTTTTTCAAATCTGGGAAAATCTATGATGAGAAAAAGAAATCTGTGAATTCTCAGCAGCAAAAATCTTACCATAATGAAAGGCCTAAAGTCCTAAAGCATAAAATATTTTATTAAAAATAAGTTTCATGTCAGTGGTTCCTGAAGTTGATTTGTTGCATTAGATTATAAACACAAAAATGGTATTCTGATGAACAGCACAGGAACAGTGAGCCATTAAAATGGATTTACTAATGACACTGTTAAAACTAGAGCTTGATCCCTGTCTTCACCTGAAGCTTATTTCCTCTCTGGTTCATTGCATTTCATCTGAATAACTGTTTTATGAACCAAGAAGTTCTGTTCCACACCTATGATTGGAACAAGCATTTTACTCTGATTTAACCCAGAAGTATCTCTCAAATAGCTCAGTCACTTTTGAAATAGTCTTAGGGTCTGATGTTACTATTTGTCATTCTTATAAATGTGAAAACAAGCTTGGAAGATAACAAAGATCAGATAAATGTTTTTAAGAAAGAAACTGACAGCTCTTATAATACTTGTGCTTAGTGTAATAAGACACTTATCTGTGATCTCATCCTCCTGATCCTGCGGGATTGCTGCAATGACATTTCCTTCTTAAGGGTGCACTCACAGAAATATTTCATGGTCTGTCTTATAATGTTGACTAACTGAACCACAATCACTTGGTTCTTTAACACAGCGACTGATCATTATTGGTATCTTCTTCTTCCTTGTCATTGTCATCATTCAACCCAGACAAAATGCTCAGCCACAAGGGCATGGTTTCGGCATTGATGCATGTGCAGTGGGTCACCCTTGAGTCATTCAAGGAGGCCCACTGAGCCACAAGCAGGAGCTAATTGGAACTTTTCACTTTGTAAAAAGAGAATAAGGGTAAAATTCCGTTCCCTTTACTCATATGTCCATGGCAGCCTAGAGGTTCCAGAAGTCTAAGATATATTCCAGTGTGCAACAAGGGCTTTTTAAGTAGCATCTGTAGAAAAGGAGAGATACCCAAGCATGTCCAACAGACACTGAGCATCTATGCTTATGTGGAATTGAGCTCTAGATTTTGTTGATCCTGACTGAGATCATAATCATCATATATAATATCCATTTTTAGATTTCATAACCTCTGAATTTGAGCCAAGGAGACACTAATGATGGGGAGTTTAAGGGCTGCTATGGAAGAGATGTTTTATTAGGTAACTCTAAAATCTAGTTTAGAAAGGTTTTACAAGGTAGGGGATTCATCCCACTTCTAGGAGAGGCACATGAAACTGATATTTTGAGAGAAGATAAGATTTACTTCCTTTCCTACTCCCCAAAAGTTCTATTGAAGCTGCTTTTATGTATTTCTGTGTTTTGTCTGTATAAATTTATTCAAATTACAGAAAATTCCTTGAAGTTTGCCACAGTTTATTTTTCCTCTTTTGTTGTTTGTTTTCAGAGTACTGCAGAAATCTGATCACCACAGAACTGCTTGCCAAAACAGCACAGAAGCAGGGTAGAGAGAGTAATGGTGATCTTGCCAAAGAATTTTGATCCAATATGCTACACAGTGCACAGAGTGCTCTGCCTCAGTAGTCATTGAAACACTGGTTGTTTCTGAGACACTGCATCCATAACCTGTGTTAAGTTTAAATATATTTGCACTGTTAATCAGAATGCTACACAGTATAATGCATTTAGGTGTCTGCTATGCCTAAAGGTGTTATTCTAGGGGAATCAAATAGTCTTAATTGGCTAGTTTGGGATAATGATCGCTAAATTCCCTCTCTCATCCTTTTTCCCACTTCTTTGCCATAGTCATGCACATCTTAAAACTAGAGGATGAGCATAGGTGTGCAAAAGGATATTTTACTGGGGATTATAAGAATATATCTGTTATGGTTTGACACTGGCACAATGCCAGTGCCCCCCATGAAAATGCAATCTCTTAATTGAATGTTGTGAAATGTGATCGAGAACAGAGCAAAGCAGGCCTAAGCTTAATAACAAGAAAAAAAAAACTTTATTAAACTACTACTACTATGCTACTATAAAAGAGGGGGAAAAAAAAGAAGAAAGAAAACACACACAATTTAAAATGAAAACCTTCTAAAGTATTCCTCCTCCCACCACCTAACTCTAATAAACTACAGTGAGACACAATCTGGACCCCAATCAGGTTTCTACCCTCCAGATAATTAACACCCAGTCCATCTGCAGGGAGAGAGAAGTCTCTCTTGTGCCACAGACCCCCCAAGAAACACAGCTGCCACATCTTGTGCTTCCCTGTCACCACATGGCACCGCCCGGAGAAAAAAGTTTGCTAGTGGTGACTCTTTCTTTTCTATGCACAGTGCTTTCACTACTAATGCATGGATGGACAGACTGCTTTTAGGATTTTTTCTTTCAAGGATGCCCTGCCAAGAGGGGAAAAAACAACAGTTCAGTTTTTTATTTTTGGGACCAACAGTCCCCCCCATTTTCCCCTGGGGCCGAGGATCCACGAACAGAGATCTTTTTTTCTTCTTCCTCTCTGAAGACAGGGGGCACTACTACAGACCTCTTTAACTTTTTTCTGTTCGCTCTACTTCTGTCTTTTCCCAGCTTATGCAGGTCTCTTGGGCTCACTAGCATCTTCCTAAAATACAGTCTCTCTTGGAGGAGAAGATCAGTTCAATTTGTGGCTACCAAGAAAAAGTCTAGCTAAACAGCCACTCCATCATCTCCTCCCACCTAGAATTTCTCCTTCCAACATCCCGGGTCCCAGGCTGTCTCTCTTCCTCTCTTTTTCAAACCAAGGAGGAGAAAAATTTCACAAAGCTTTCATTTCTCAGGAAGGGTTAAAAGTCCCAACTCCCAAGGATGGCTCGCTGCCCAGGCTCCAGCTCCCACAGCCCAGCTGGGCACCTTGCGGCCCCCCTCGCTCTTCTCCTTCCCCGCGGCGAACTGCTGATAAAACCACCGCTGTCTCTTTTTCTCTCTTGGGAGAGAGAGAGACTCTGGGGGGAACGGAGACATCCCAGATTTTCTCCACCCTTCCATCTGCAGGGGGCCAGCCCGGGTTCCAGCCCCTCCACCCTTGGGCCTACCTCCGAAGGCCACATGGCTTCTCCCCTCCCCCACCCAGCTCGTTGCCGGGCAGGGGAGAGTCCTGCGCTGACCGCTGACCAGAAACTAAGAGAGCGAGTTCTCTTGGGAATTCTGCTTTTAACCCCTCTGTGTTCTCAGAGGCGTGTCTACCTTCAATTGGTCAATGTCCAAATTGACTTCTTCCTTCCGGAAAATTTTTTTTCTGTGTCAAACCACGACAATATCACAAAACAAATACAAACATTTCCTGGAGTGAAGAAAAGTGGGACTTGAATGTTTATAAGGTGTATGGATACATGTTGATTAAAGAGAAGATCAGCGTATGTTACTGTATGTAATCCCCTACATCTGTCAATTTTCACCTTACCCTGTCAAGAAATATTCTCTCCCTCCTCAAATTGTGAAGAAAACAGTGTGTTAAGTCACTACATTTCCCACTGTGCTTTCAGAATTTCTATGGTTGAATGATGGTTTGAAGGATCTCTAAGAAGCCTTGGCTTTAATCTGATAGAAAATGATGGTTGACTTTTTGAAGAATATCCATTTCATGTTCCGGAAGAACCTCACTGTTTCTGTGGTGAGCTGTTTAGGGAAAGATTTTTCTGATTTTGAAAATCATCTTTAGGGCCAGGAACTAAATCCCGTAAACCTGTTTACAAGGATGGAACAATCTGTTAAGCCCAGGACTTTCTGGATTTTCACAGAAAGTGAATAGGATCACCATTTGAGAAACAACTATTTTATGCTATTGTATGCATATTTTGTTTTCCATGTACATATTAGAGGACTGTCTAACAATGCCATTTTAGAAGATTTTACCTTCAGAGGATTTTCCCTTTGCAGAGGAAGTAAGGACTAAGAGCAATAATAGACTTTCTTCTGTTTACATATCTACCTACATGTGAGCTGTGTTGAAGACCACACTTGCTGTTCTACTTTCAGTGAATGTCTGTGTCTTATTTCTAAGAAAAATGTTGTGTATGTTCCTGTTTTTGTTTTCAAACATGTCTCTGAGAGAATAAAAACCCTCCTGTAGTTTTCTTATCTCTCATATGTATATTCTTCCTCTACTCTGATTCCCTATAATTGTCCACTTACAACTTTTCTCCTCAAGTTCTAGACAAAGTCTAAGCGGAGTAATTCCAAAGACAAAAATTAATTTCTGATACACAAAATATTTATAAAGATTGCTTGTAGGAAGTAATATATAGTGTTGCATTGCTTTCTGGAATGATGGGGAACATGACTGTCTTCTTAAACAATCACTTGTCAAACAGTACATAAAGCAGAAAAAGTATCTCACTGGTGAACACTGACTATGCAGTTCCTTCAGTCCCAGTTGAACTTCCAGTTTAAAGCTCATGCTTTTAAAGTCAGAATTAGCTTTTTTAATGGGGGAAATATCCTAAATATTCCCTTTAAAAGAATGTTGCACTTTTGATGTATTATTCAACTTTTTTCACAGTCTTAGTAAAACACTATTCCAGTTTTTACTGAATATGAGGATAACATTGCTTCACCTCAACCTCCTGTTGGCTGAACCAACACAATTAATCACATAGTACTCCCAGATGTCCTTGAACAAGCTTCTCCTTTCAATTATAAAATAAAAATTAAATCTTATATTTGTGTGTGGACTTCAATGCTGGCTGCTGACCTTTTTTGTATTTTTTTTTTCCTTTTTTGTCCATAATGTAGACTAGTAAATTTTTTCGTAGGTGGACTAGTAAATTTAACTATAGACAAGATTATTTTTTAAACTTTATAATTAAAAGTCACATCACCCTCTTAATAAAATACTCTTCTATTTCAATAAAAGCATTATTTTATGTAAGATATTGTATTGCATAGATTTATTAGCACGCAGAAATATTTAAATCATTTTTTGTCACAAACATATTTAATTTTATTAAGAGTAAAACTTTAAGATTTGTTAGTCTACAAAGACAATGCTTTGAATATAGATATATATGTATGAACATTCAGAATTCACTAAAAATTAAGGTATTGTGTTTAAACAAAAAATAAATTCTTAGATACATTGGTAATTAAATCAGAACCTGTCTCCTACCTTAGAGAAAAATGTCAGAAATGGTATATAATATAATATAATATAATATAATATAATATAATATAATATAATATAATATAATATAATATAATATAATATAATATAATATAATATAATATAATATAATATAATATAATATAATATAATATAATATAATATAATATAATATAATATAATATAATATAATATAACATAACATAACATAACATAACATAACATAACATAACATAATATAACATAATATAACATAATATAACATAATATAACATAACATAACATAACATAACATAACATAACATAACATAATATAACATAACATAACATAACATAACATAACATAACATAATAATATAATATAATATAATATAATATAATATAATATAATATAATATAATATAATATAACATAATATAATATAACATAATATAATATAACATAATATAATATAATATATAATATAATATAATATAATATAATATAATATAATATAATATAATATAATATAATATAATATAATATAATATAATATAATATAACATAACATAATATAACATAACATAACATAACATAATATAATATGATCATTTAAATAAGCATATAAAAATAAAATAACTCCAGATTTTTCAGTATCCTGAGGGAAATCCATGGCTATTCTTAGACAATTTCAATCATGCTGTTGCTTTCTATTTGAAGAGTAAAAGGGTGGCAGAGAAATAGTAATTTTTCAAGTTTACAATTCCCCACCAGTTACAAATCTTTCTTAGTTATATCTGCTCTTAACCTTCATATATGTGCACAGCTCTAACCAATTTAAAAGAGCAGAAAGAAATCAGATAAAATTGAGTTACTTGCTCAAGGTGTTTATCTGGAGTTAATTTAAGGATATTTAGCATTTCAGCCAGCACGTGAGGGTTGAAAACATACTACTTTGCATTGTTGTGCCTTATATGATGTGTGATCCTCTTTGTCCTTCCTTCTTTCCACCCATGTTGCTTGAAGGAGCTGATTTTAGACTTTCACAGGGCGCAAAATGAGGCTTGCCTCTCTCTTTTGTTATCCATAACAGTTTTAAATGCTACTTTGAGCAAAAATCTCCCATGATCCCCTGATCCAAGGACTTCGAATCTTCTGAGGACAGATATTCTTGCTGCTGTCTTTCTCTCCTGGACCAGTGTTGATCTCAGGTGCCAGTCCACAGCTGGCTGAACATGAGTCAGCAGTGAGCTCAGGTGGCCAAGAAGGCAAATGTCATCCTGTCCTGGATCAATAATAATGTGGCCTGGATCAATAATAGTGTGTAATCAGGACAGTGATTGTCTTCCTGTAGTCAGCACTGGTGAGCCATACCTTGAATCTTGTGTTCATTTCTGGGCCACTCACTAAAGGAAAGATATTAAGATGCTGTAGTGTGTCCAGAGAAGGGCATGGATCAGGGGAAGGGGCTGGAGCACAAGGTGCTCCTTGTAAGGAGCAGCTGAGGGAGCTGGGGGTGTTTAGCCTGGAGAAAAGGAGGCTCAGGGGATCTTATCGCTCTCTACAAGTACCTGAAAGGAGGCTGTAAAAGGTAGGGATCACCATCTCAAGCAGCTAGTGACAGGAGAGGACAGGCTTCAAGTGTATCAGGTGAAGCTCAGGTTTGGTGTCAGGAGGAATTTGTTCACAGAAGGGCTGTCAAGCATTGGAGCAGGTTTTGCAGGGATGTGGTGGAGTCACCATGCCTGAGAAGTTGGAGAAAAATCTGCACGTGGTACTTAGTGCCATAATGTAACTGACAAGGTGATGATGAAAGACTGGAGCCAACAACCTTAGAGGCCTTCTCCAACCTAAATCAGTCTGTGACTCTGCCACCTTCATTGCTTTTCCTTAGCATATGCTCAGATGCCACAAACCAAACTTGTGTAATTATACATGCTTAAGACTGAGCTCTTAAACAAGGGTTACCTGCATGACCCAGGTTCAAATGTATTTCACTGGTTTACAACATGTGATTCCAACATTTTCAGTCATTGTAAGGATTATCTAATTATAACAGCAGTCCCACTTCCTTCACTGCTATTGCTTATGAAGTAATAGGCAATTCAGAAGAAGAAAGGAGTGTATGATCTGACCCAGTGTATTCCAATATCTTTTAAGTTAAAAGAAAGTAATATGAGACAAAAAGGGTTTTACAAGAAAAGGAAATTAATGATCATTATGATAGTCCTGGCAGATGGTCAGGGGAAGTTGAGAAGATAGAACTAGAAGTGTTATTTAAGGGTAAATGAGACTTTTGGGGGTTTTTTTTTTGAGATAGACTGATATTAAAATAGTTATTGGGAAAAAATATGCAAAGAGTCTCAGATTGGGAATAAACATTTCTTTCTTGTCAGGCTTGAATAGTGGAAGTGAAAAGAAACATACAAGGGGTGTTAAAAGGCATGCTCTTTTAGAAGGTAATATATAATAATGTGATTCTGCTATCTGTAACTCAGGAATGCTACTTTGTTGGAATGAAGCACGGCAAAATACACCTGCATATACACTACCTAACACATTACACTTTTCATAAATATTCATCCAGAAGCAAGGACACTACATTTGTTCAATCTTATAACTCCTAGTTCCATAGGTACTGTGGTTTGAACTTTGAAACTGCTCTTCCTGTGGCTAGCTCAGTGAGACAGAACACAGCATTAAGGAGGGTAGCTTTCATGTTTCTTTTTCTTATTCCTAATAGCTTTAGATACTTTAGAGTTAGATTAACTTTTTTTTTTTTTTTTTTTTTTTTTTTCTGAAGACTAAGCAATTTAGTTTGCATATATGAACAGCATGAAGAAAAGGAGAGGAAGGGAAGGAAACAAAATACATTTTCAGGAGGGACTATGGAAGTTCTCATGAATGAAACAGATCATTGCTGCTCCTTGGATCATCACCAGAAATTTACATTTTTATTCCCATAAAGCAGGAGGTGTCTTGCAAGACAGTGTAAGGTTTTCCTAGGGCGTTTTAATGCTTTTACATCTTTCTTTCTGCATCATATATGCTTAGTTGTTTTGGGACCTAGAACTGAGAGCCACAGAAGCAGAGGGGAAATACATGCTGTTTATCTGACTTGAAGTCAGTTGGTAAAAGGTTTGGAACTGTTTCTATTATTAGTAGATTTGTGAGTCGGAGACTGGTTGAACCAGTATCCATCTCTGTGAATTTTCTTGGGTAAAAAGGACACAAACAAACAAACAAACCAAAAAAAAAAAAAAAAAAAAAAAGAAAAAAGAGCTGTTTGCACTCATGGATGCTGCGCAGAATCCTAAGACTCACAGAGGCATAAGACTGTAGTTGAAAGTATAAGCCACACAATTTAGGTAAGTAGTTCAGCTCCTAAGCAACACTGAAACATCTTTAATATGACCAATTACTTTGTAGGTATCCAGAAAATTTCCAGAAATCAGTTCTGGAAACATGATAGAATTGTCATCAAAGAGTGCCAATGTAATGTAAGAGCACTTGGCTACTGTAGCAAAAACCACAACTTTGGTGAACTTTTTATTCTAAAAACACAGAGTGAAAAACAGGTGAAATTGCTAAAGTTTTATCAGGCTTTTATCAGGCTTGACATGGAATTGTTGGTATTTATGTGGATTCTGTATAAAGTAAAAGGTCAAGACATACCTGAAACTGATTCCTAACTGAAAATGTTTGCCACTCACAGTAAGCCTGGCTCAACATTCTGGCTGTGATAAGAAATTCAAACATTTTTGTCACTCAGTTAAATCCTAGATACTACACTGAAAGAGAGGTTTTTGTGGGGGGTTACTTTGGTGAGAAGCCTGTGTAACACAGCAAAGCATCATATATTCTTATCTTCCCAAGGTGACTTGCACAACTTTTTTTCCTTTGTTTTGACCATAAAAGTGAAGAAATAAAATATTTTATGTGCCATTAGGGCTCAGTTTGGTCTAGACTGACCCTTATTCTACTCCCTCCAGAGTAAGACATATTAAGTGGAATGTGTTATAATTGCTCCAATAAGACAAACACTCTCAGGACATAGTCAAACCACCCAAGAACAACAGAAAGATGCATATGGTCATGTGAACTGTATTGCCTCTTATGTTTTGGATTATTAGCAGGAAAATTTGTTTTCCTCTTGAGCAGATTCCTGTGGAACATGCAGGGCTTGGACTTCCACCATGTAAACAGTTAGAAAATATACAGTAGTATTTTAATCTCTGGTACTAGATGCCTGTTCAGTACCTCAAATTTGAAGAAATTCAAACTTACAGCCCAAATATTTGACTCCTTCCAAAGGAAGCAGAATTTGCTGTCTGACGAGCTGGGAAGAAATTCTGACTTCACTGAAGTCAGTGACAAACAGATATGTGCTTTGGCACCTAGAAATGACATAAGTTCTGTGTATAAACAGAAAAAATGTTGTTCTATGTATAAACAGAAAAAAATGTTGTTCTATGTGATAGTTATCCAGCCTTTCTTTAATTTGATTCTGCTACAAATTTCCTAAGTGAAGTGATAAAAGAACCAAAACAAAGCAAAAACCAATTTCCCAGGCTTTGAAGCAGTTTTATGTAAGTAGTTATTTAAATTACAGTTATTACTGCAATCTGATCAGCTAATTAATATTCTAAAAATTGCTGCCAAACGGCCATCAAGAGCACCATTTTACTTTAAAGTTGCCTGTTAGGGAAGTGGTACTTCTCATGTGTTTCAATTCACGTTTTCCATTATTGGAGGAGTAAAGAGGGAGGTCAGCAGAACTGCCACCTTGGGCTTTCATGGAGTAGATTATAGGCCTTTCAGTCTGACTTTGGTGCCAGGGAAGTTCGTGGATCAGATCTTCTTGAGTGTCATCCTGTGGCACATGCACAGAGGATCAGGCCCAGCCAGCGTGGGTTTATGAAAGGCATTGATCTGCTGTCCCATCTTCATCTGATGACAAGGCTACCCACTCAGTGAATGAGGGAAAGGCTGCTGATGTTGTCTACCTGCACTTTAGTAAAGCCTTTGACTCTGTTTTCCACAACATTCTCCTGGAAAAATTGGCTGCTTTGAAAGGTGCACCCTTCACTGGATAAAAAAAATACTGTGTGGCTGAGCCCAGAGAGTTGTGGTGAATAGAATTAAATCTGGCTAGCAGGCAGTCACTAGTGGTGTTCCCCAGGGCTCAGGACTGGGGCCAGTTCTGCTTAGTATCCTAATCAATGATCCAGACAAGGGCATTGAGCGCACCCTCAGTCAGTTCACAAATGTCACCAAGTTCGATGGAAGTGTTTATCTGCTGGAAGGTAGAAGGACTCCACAGAGGACCCTAGACAGGCTGGATTGGTGGGTTGAGGTCAAGTATAGGAGGTTCTACAAGGTGAAGTGGTGAGTCCTGCACTTGGGTCACAACAGCCCCGTGCAGTGCAACAGGGCTGGGGAAGAGTGGATGTAAAAGAACCCAGCAGAAAAGGACCTGAGAATTCTGATCAACAGTAGCTGAACATGAGCCAGCTATACCCAGGCAGCTAGAAAAGCCAGTGGAATCCTTGTTTGTATCCACAATAGTATGGTCAGCAGGACTGGGTAGTGATTTTCCCCCTATACTCGGCACTGGTGAGGCCACATCTCAAATCCTGTGTTCAGTTTTGGGCCTCTCACTTACAAGAAGGACATTGAAGTACCGGAGTATGTCCAAAGAAGGGCAACAAAGCTGGGAAAAGGTCTGGAGCAGAAGGGTTTTGAGGAGTGGCTGAGGGAGCTGAGGTTGTTTAGCCTGGAGAAAAGGAGGACCAGAGACACCTTATTGCTCTGAAAGGAGGTTGGAGTCAGAAGGGGGTCAGTCTGTTTTCCCAAGTGACAGAATGAGTGATATTACCCTCAAATTGCACTGGTGAGGTTTATATTGCATATTAGTCAAAATTTCTTCACTAAAAGGGTTGTCAATCTTTGTAAAAGGCTACACAGGGAAGTGATTGAATCACTGTTCCTTGAACGTATTTAAAATATTTATGGTGGTCCTTGTGGACATGGTTTAGTGTTGGACTTGGCAGTGCTGGGGTGGACTTGATGGTCTTAAAAGTATTTTTTAACCTAACTGATTCTATGATTTTATTCTATGGATTGAACTATTACTATAAATAGTAAACTAGTCCTTTTTATTTTTTTAGGAGTCCCTCTTTTCTCTTATTTGATCTGTCTGATTTTCTGGGGAGTGATTAATTTACCTGTAATGAGGAACGAAAGGGAAAATACAGGAGGTGGGAGGGTAGGTGTGCATTCTCTTCCTCTTCTCTGGATTCATCATGCTCTCTCCTATCTTCTCTCTCCTTTTTAACTGTTATTCCTATTACCTATCTTACTTATTTTTCATGGCTTCATTAATAAGTGATGTTTATACTTCCCTGGCTAACATATTCATATATATTTTTCCCCCTAACATATATTTTTCCCCCCTTTCATTTCATTTTCTCCTGACATTGTCCAAAGTTGTAAATTCACTTCCTGTTCTCTGATCTGTTCCTCTTCCTGCCATCACTTTACTTCAAGCCTGCTCTATGCCCTTCCTCAGCATTTTTAAAGTGCATCATTTTCTCACCTCTTCGCATCTTCTTTTAAAGTGTTAATACCATATTCATGCAGCAGGGGTGTTCAAGGTGGAGACAGGGGTAGCAAGGAAGGAAGGAGGTTTTTATCTCCATAAAATGACAAAGCAGACGGTTGTCTGTGGATGTATGTGATTGTACCTGCACTCTCTCTTCTTCCTGGGACCAATATGGTGGAGAAGCACACTATGAAAACACTGAACATACAGTCCATCAGCAGTTTACGCTGTTGCTTTTAGATGTGGGCCATTCTGGCATTATAAAGGAAAGATGGAGCTATGTCAAGTTAATTCTTAACACACAGTAGTTTACTTTCAGACCTAATAAACTATAAATTGTTTGCTTTGTGACTTGCAACCTAAAAAGTATTACTACCTTAAAAGTTATGTTCTTTTCTAATGGGAAGAAAAATAGGGGGCATTACAGGAAGGTCAAGAAAGAGTTTAAAGAGGAAAGAGGGCAATTAATAGAACCAAAACATTATTTCTCTTGCTGAAAGTATATTTAAGAAGGGGAATATATCACAATAATCAATGAGGTTTTTTGCCTTCAGCCTGTCTGAGGCCATGTGGTTTGGAGATCTGATCACTAGTCCGAAAAGGAAAGGCTGTTTGCAAGATTTCCGGGGTGTTTTTTCCTGGAAAAGGTGAGAGGACAAAAGCAGAAATCTATGACATACACTTTATGCCTTGTAAGGAAAGTATTCATCTGTCTATCTGCCTCTCTCTCTCTCTCTCTCCCTTTCTTTCTTTCTACATGCATATATATATATAGAGATCCATATGTTTCAAGCTGTCACTAAATTGATTTGGAGGCAGATTTTTTCCATGTACTACTTAGTACTGATTGGGTTAAAAATGCAATATTCAATATATGGTTTAAACCAACTGAAATGGATTTTATTTGTTTTGCTCTTTCACATTCACTGTTCAGTATTTTATGGAGTTTTGCATGGTATTTCCATCAGTAATAACAGTTCTGACTACTTGGAGACAGAACAATGCCAAAGCAGAAGACAGTGTTGAAAATGCAAATAGCATTTTGTAACAATCATGCTTGCTTAATGCATCCCACAACATTTTGGTGTATGCAGAATCTGTGGAATCTTCAAACCATTTCTAAGCACATATTTTTGGTGAGCATGAGTAGCTGGCTCTTTGTTGTATAAATAAGTCATTATTTTCTCATTTGTGTTTGTGCTGTCTTCCAGTACATTTGTTTTCTTTAATAGTGTGAACTTTGCTTCTCTTTACAAATGCTTCTTCCATTCAATTTTCTTTGCAACAGGTTCATTGGGCAGTACTTTCCCCATTTTTATTATATTTTGTGGGTTTTTTTTTGTTTGTTTTTTTTTTTTTTTTTTCCTGGAGTGTAGCTAAAACAATCTTCTGATTAAATTGACTATTAATAACCATTATTTACATTAATTTGCACTTGTAATAGCATCGCTAGAGGGCAGTATTGATTAAATTAGGCACACTCTAGTGCTCTTTGGAAACTTAACTGCGGAAAAGCCTCCAGTACAAACATCTTTGCATTTTTAATACATGGTCATGGCTTTCAAGTCCATTTTTCATTACATCTTGAACACAAAAGTAATCTTAATCACCATGTATATTTGACATTGTTGTTTGTAACTTTAATGTGTGTAAAAGAACACATTAAGGAATTCTGTGATTTTTATGAGAAGGAATGTGCATGAAGCTTAGTGGAAATTAGATGGCATTGATGTTATTGTAAACTATAATTTATTAGAAATAATTATTAAAGCATAACATTATTATAATAAAATATATGCTTTTTCATATGTTTTTCTCAAGGAAAATGCTGTGCAAAATAAATATCTTCTAATTCATTAACTGTCTCCTTGAAAAACCTCAGTACAGTGTATTTTATGATAATGGACAGCAAAGACAAGCAGAATTGTAAATTAAAACACTGACTCATTTGTTCTTATTGATTTACAGGTCTCCTGACAAATGCAGCAACACAGAATCCTCGTAGGAGTGGTTTAGGCTCTCTGTGAGCTACTTAACTTAGTCAAGTTTCACTGCTGTTGATCATCATCTGTTATATGTCATCAACTCAACTGTCTGTTTCTCTGTATCTCATGAATGACAGCATAATTCCTCTGCATTATGACCTAAAGTTTGTTCTACCATTCTAAGGATCACTGGACTAAGGAATATAGAAAAAGAGATATGCTTGGGCATTAGCAATACAAAAAAGTTCATGGTTAACATTTCATCTGCGTTATACACCACTGCTGGACTTGCTGTTACCTACATGTTTCAATCCGAAGAGTCTGCTACAATGAAGAGTATCATCCCAATCAGCCTTAGAGAAGACTGTTTTGCCTATGGGAGGACACTGAGGTGCAAAAGAGAAACTCTTCTTGTGCCCTAAACTGTCTGAATTGCTTTTATTTTCTTATACTTTCAGTATTTACAATAGACCAAAGAGCAAAATCTATTTTAAAGTGGACACAATCTTACTCTTAAGAGAGTTATGTCATTAAATAGAAGGTCTCCACAAAGACATGATTCCAGCTTTCACAAAGCTGAAATGTTGTCCAGCAGAAGTCTTTATGGAAAGCTGAAGTAAAAACTAACTCAGAGACCTGCTCTTGAAATGCCATGTTCAAGAGAACATAATGGAGCACTGAGAGAAAATGACCTATGTTTGAAAAACTTGGACAAAAAGAACACAAACTGTCTACACAGCACCTTTATTCCTCTGTACTTAGATTGACTTTCTCGTACTAAAATCATTTTCCGTTTTAACCAGTTAAACATGCCTCTTCTACAGTTCCATTTTTGATAGTTAAAGTTGGATAATACAGTATTTGCAAAGAGCATGTTTGGTCATCTGTGGCCTATGTCTCATCTGATACACCATTTAGCACCAGAAAGCAAATTAAAGAGAAAACAAAAGTAACACTTGTTTGAAAGAGATCATTAAATGTATTTTGAAAAGCCTAAAGTTATATATTTAACAGTTTTTATATGTTGTATATTTGTAGAAAATCCTATTTAACAATTAACGTGATAACTCTGACAGTCATGAAAAGTGGTTCAGAGTTAAGTTGTGTTTTATTACTTCAGTTGTCTCTGAAGTGACTGGTGTCGTTTGCTTTCTTCCATTGGGACATTCTGGATGTAAAGCATGACCAGAGAGGACTGTGTAGAAAAAGCAAAGAATAATGTTGTTTATATTACATAAATGCATTCAAACATTGCACTGTTGGAAGGCATTTTTTATTTTTATTTTATTTTTATTTTTTTGTCTTTATGTACTGATAAAAACAGAGTGTAAAATATTTTACTCATTGCTCTTCATAGCAAGGTTTTCCTCCCTCCCTTCCTTCCTTCCTTCTTCCCTCCATTCCTGCCTCTCTTCCTTCTCTTCCCTACATTTATGTAAGGGTCAATTTGAAGCCTGTTCCTTGATCCCATTTTCAGTGTTTTACCTCATCGTTAGAAAGCCCACTTTTTCAGCATTATTGGTTAGTGGAAATTTAGCAAAGACAGCATAGACAAGGGAGAAATTATGATAAAACAGAAACAAAACCTTGTTCCTTTTACTGTACCTTTTGGCATATAAGTTTAGTACATATTGGTATGATACAATCAACAAGGGAGCTTAATTTCTTCCTGGCAAATGTATTACGGTTTCAAGTATACTACCTAATACTCCAATTAACTTTTAGTGTTATGCTAGTTCTATTCTACTAAAGAAAAAGATATAGAGATTATTCAAGTGACCATAGATGAAAGGTACAAAAATGAAAAGTTGATTAAAGAATTTTTTTAAAGCCTACTCAAACACTGAGGCTTATCTAATGCACAGGTTGCAGGAAAATATGAACTATGGATCATTTTGTCTTCAAGCAAAATAAATATATACAAAAATCTTATTTAACCACAGGATTTTGACCAGTATCAAAGTAGCAATTAAAGCCCAGCCACTTGTAAAGTGTTATGGACTGACTGCACTATAAATGACCAATGTCAGGTTTAAAATGTCATGCAATAAATGATGGTAAATAGATTTACTGTACATGTAGACCTCAAGAGCCAGATCACTCACTCTACCAACTCTCTGTTTTGATTTATTTTAAAGGGAGCTTCGTAGCCTTATTTAGTAAACACAGAAAAAATGAAAGATGTTGCATCCTTTATGTTGCTTTACAGTATTCAGTTTTGTGTTGGTTCAGCTAAATTATGAAAAATAAAGAAAATCCTTTTATAAGTGAGACTTGTTCCCTGAGCATGACATCACCAAAGGAATTTCACCAGATGATAAGAAAGGTAGGAACACAGAGAGGAAGATGGTATTGGAAATTGAGGACATGAGCTGTGTTTTGAAGTTTTACCCTTCCATTTTCATGTCTTGGGTACGTTCATTTTGGTGTGTTCAGTTACAGATCATATTATGGTCCTTTATTTTCAGGAAAATGGATCCTCTAAGAGCAAGAGAATCTAAGAATGGACATCTGAAATATTTACATATAAAATCATACAATCCAATCAGTTCTGAATATGCAACCTTATGTCTTTGTTTTCTAATTACGTTAAATACTCAAAAAAGGGTAGATGTACATGGTTATAAGGTCTACTCTGGATAAGAACTATCAAAGAAAAAAGATTCTGATTACTCTTCAGTGGTGCATTCTAGTTTCTGAGTCTCTTGTGTACAACAGACAATTCAAGGCACTTAAATTGTGTTTTGTGGTTTTCCGTCCTCCCCCAGAATGTATAGTTTTAAACAAACAAAATATACTGGCTGCCTTTGTCACTGTGAATTACTACTCTAAGAGCAGTGGTGAAATGTTTCTCTCTCAGGAACAATATGTTTTCAGAATATTGTGAACTTTAATTTTACAAAACTAAGTTACATAAAAAAAAATTGTTTGTTTCTGAAAGTATTTTATGTGCCTCTTCCAAAGCAGAATTTGAAACACAGAGGGTAATGTCTTATTTGAATGCTATTAAATATCCGTCATTTCTTATTTTGCACACAAGTAACTTTTTCAAAACATGCTTGAAAAGGAACAGAATAATACATTAAAACACATAATAGACTAATAAAAACAACCTCCAGTAATGCAGTAAACCTTCAAAAATTTTTTGAAAAAAGCTTCTATGTAGGTTTCTGTTAGCCTGGGCAAGGACACATTTAAATATTGCTTTTAATATCTGGGATATCAAATGGAGCAAATATTAGTACACTATAGCAATCAATGTGACACATCATGCACCAATTTTATAATTATGCTTTTAGCCTTTTCTTTCTTTTTTTTTTTTTTTTTTTTTTTTTTTGCCAATTCATTTCTTCTTAGCAGCAGCTCAGGTTTTATGTGGTATTCTCAATCATTCACTTGTTTACTGAAATTGTACCCATGTGCTGTTGCATAAATCTTTAACCCAGGCAGTTACTATCTCATATAGCCTGCTCATCACAATCCTGATTACTAATTAGAGTTTCGAGAAGAAAATAAAGAATTCAACACTGTCTGAAAAGCCTCTATAGCTGTGAAGAACAGATGAACTAGAAGGTGGTAAATGATTGGATGACAGAAAAATCATAGCACTGAATGCCTGGGGAGCTGAACTAGTGGAAATAAAAAATGAACAAGCCAGCAGTGGATGTAGCACAAGAAGCCAAAAAAACCCCAAAAAAGCAAAAAAAATGAAACAAACAACAAACAAACAAAAAACCAACCAACAAAAAACAACAACAAAAACCAAACAAAAATAAACGACACAAAAAAACCTCAAACCGAAACCAAAATTGAAATATTTATTATACTTAATCAGGGGAGAAAACCACACCCAGATCCATCTCTTTCATCACATAAACTTACATATATGCAGTACCTTTTTCAATTAAAAAAATACATAAGAAGACATTTCCTTTTAAAAATCTTTGTATGATGTATACTAAGAATCACATATACATGAATAACAGACAAAGACAGGAATGGCTTGACTATTTTTTTCTGACATCACAGAATTGATCCTACATTGAAGTAATGAATCTCTCACATTGGGCTTAAGCAAATAAAGATGGACAGAAATCACAATATCCTACTTCAGCTTTCAGACTGGGGCTTGAATAGAGAAAGGAGGTCAAGAAAGAAACTGAAGGAAAAAACAACCAAGACCAGAAAAAAGTAAAATTTTTCATTTCAGAGTATGTAGTGTTTAATAAATGCTTTTTAGTATTCAATACATGGTAGGGGAGTCAAAAGGAGTATTGTTTGAAACAGGGAAATATGAAAAGAAACATTATTTTAACTCCAAAGATGAGAATGTTACTGATAATGGTTGTCTTCTTTTGAGATATAAATTCCATTAAACTTAGAGAACCATGGGTAATATATAAAAGGTAATTCTGACACTGATTAAAAATAAACTCAAAAGTGGGAACTAAACTAAAAAGTGGAAATAGCAATAAGCCAGAATAGATAGTGACTAATACTGAGCAATTCTGTGGGAGGATCAACACAAGTTCCTGTACTCCTTCTGACTATGAATGAAATATGAATACTGAGGTTGCACAGTTTGTTAGTATCAGTAAATTACACAGATTAGTGAAGATATGGGAGGCATATGAAGACATGCAGAGACAAAATGGAACACTAAATATTAGCAGAAAATGGAAAACTGAAAATCGGGAGTGTTACTTTATCATTTCTTACACCATCAAAGTAATTGTGGCTTCAACTATGTCAAATTTTTGGAAATATGTGAAAAAGGACTTCTGCTCTTGAAATAGTTCCTAATGTTGGTTTCAAGCTACTCAGTGCCTAGGTCAAGTCACTGGTTTCATATGGTAATCCTATGTTTGTTAGACCTTTTCAGAGCTCCAGCAAGCCATTAGAGGACCCTTACAATATGTACCTGTAATCACAAAATACAACATGCTTGTGGCACTGATATCCTCCACATCTGGCTTGGACAGACCATGCCCACAATTTTCTAAATTTGATGTTGCCAATATTAGGCAAGTGAAAGTGACACTATAATACTATATTGTGCTGCAGTGATGCTAAAAGGCCTGTGCAAATGAGCTAAGTTGATTAACATATAATCAAACCAAATTTTTCTAAAAGTATTAATAAATAGAATGCAAAGAACAGCTACAATAAAAAACACAAACACATAAGGATTGTTAATGTAAACAAACAAACAAACAAAACCTACACAAAAATCTAGAATGAAAAAGGACTATTTATGCAAAGATCTTTGTTTAGGAGTAAAAACTCCAAAGGTATTTATGTTAGTATAGAGTCTGACATAACAGAAGGAACAATGTTAGCATATACAGAGAGCAGTTTACATTATTTAAGGAGCTTGAGCACTACCTCAAAACCATTCTATAAAGCACTGTGAGCAAGTGTGTGTCTTCCTTCACTGCACTGGAAGAAGCTGATGTATACATTTCTATGTTCCCAAGAAATGGGACAGGTGGTTTAGCATGGGTTCTCACACAGGCACAACAATAGATGTCAACCACCTCAGGCAGAGGCTATAATGACAGGAAAGGTTGACATCAGCTGTCAACCAGTTTGTTTTTTTTTTTTTCCTGAATTGTGAAGGTGCTACAAAAAGTGGGTAGTAGAAGCCTGATGTGTTTGTTAATGTGTTTGTACATTAACAGCCTGGCTGTTAATGTACAAACACATTGCACAAAACAGCTCACAGACCCCCAGTGTCAGTAAAGAGGGCCTTCCCAGCATGACTAAAGCAAGTGCAAGTGCAAGGGTCATATATTTCTTCCTGTATATGCAGAGAGTCTCCACCTGGATAGATGAAAATTAATGTGGCTTCTTCTGTCTACACTCTCCATTCACTCCTACAAAGGTGTATTTAAGCAGACCCCAGAGCAGAAATTCAACATGGACCGCAACTTTAAAATATATAAGCCTAAATGATGTGCTATTAGAAAACAAACGTATATGGGTGCTTGAAGATAATTATGTTTAATTTACACAACTTAAAAAAGAAAATTTTGCTTTTTCAGAAGTCTTTTATCATTCTTTTACTGTCTTGTCAACAAAGTCTAGATATATGCACAGTAAAACTTGTTGACTTTCTACTTACTCATAAAGATGGCTTAGTCTAAAATCAAGCTTGCAAAACAACTATTTGCATACAACAGTATTTTTCTGTGCTCCAAACCAGTTCTTCATGAAGAACAAACATGAACCAGAAGTAAAAATATTGCTATTTGTTCCATTTTTAAGATAATGCCTAAGCTTATATTCATAATTGAGAAGTTTCCCAAGTTTAAACATTTAATCACTCAATGAAATAATTCAGAGGTCTGTGTCTAATGATGCCATTTCGTGACACCTGTCATAATTATAGCTAACCTTGTCTGTTATTTTTCCAAACAAATATAAAAGCTATAAAGTGACTTCATCAGATAATCAATGCTCAAAAGAAATATTGCCATCTACAAGGAGGAATATCTTTCTGAGCCTTCTAATGTTATTAATGAGAGAGGTATGTGTTTGAGGACAGACCTGCTTTCACTGTACCTTAAAAAACATCCTTGCAACAATGCACACCTCTTATAGGGGTATGAGGAATGTATTCATTTCTTAGACAGTGAGCTGACTGCAGGGAATATTGCTTCACAGTGATCTATTGCTCAGCTGTAGCAAGGTTCCAAGGCAATACTCTATTGCTATTTTCATTTTACTGAAAGGTTTCCCCTACTAGAGTGCATTGACCAATATTTCAGTCCTGCCATGAACTAAACCAGCATTACTGCTGCACTGAAGTAATTAATTCAAAATATTAAAAAAATAAAATAAACATACATTTATTTATTAAGGAGTCCAGCAGAGAACTCTTACAGTGACAGATGACATTAGCCTATAAGCCTTTATAACTTACACGGTAATAAAATAGGGTTACATTTTTGAATTAAATTGATAACATGACCAAATCGATTTCATTAGTGTATCTGTCATATTTGCTGTTAATGATGGCTAACAGTGGAATAGAAACTGACAACAATCCCTGAAAAACTGTGCAGATCAAAATTATATTATACTGGCATTCATGAATTTTAATAACCTTTTTTATCATGAATTTTGAACTCCCTTTTTAAATGTGAACCTCACAAGAAAGAAGAGAATCAAACTTTCTACACCTGTCTCAGCTCCTATTATTTCTATTGTTACAAGTTAATAGGCTCAAGAATAGAAGACATTTCCACTAACTAAAACAAAACAAAACAAAAAAAAGGCCTTGCTTTAGAGTATCTTGTGAGTGGTTATAGAGGAATGGATACTTCTTTTCTGCTAAAGGGTTCACATCAGAGTAATTTCTACTGAATGACTAGAGAGTTTTAGGACACCCAAATTGCTGTTTAGAAGATTGTTTGTGGAAGATGCTATTCGTATTAATAGACATTTTTACTCTAGTGTGCAACTCCCTTTAATGATAATGGAAGTTCTGTAAAAATCTACAGGACAATATAAGTACTGCCAGGAAACATCATAACTCTCTAATTCCATTAGCAGGGCTTGAATAAGTGTGAGTTAAAAGTGTTCAGGTATTGAAATGCTATACCTTGCAGCACCATTTGAGAATATCAAAATGCTCTTACGTAATGAAACACCTTGATCCCTCTGCTACCTGAAAATGTGGTAAGATATTAAATATGTGTCAAATTAACTGAAAGACCAAATACTCCTTCCTATTTCAAGGCCCTGAATACAACATCTTTCTTGGGTTAAAATTGTATGAAAATAGATAATTAAAAGGAAAACAAAACTATGGGATAATCTTGGCATAGGTAAAGGATAACTTTATCTTTACCATTTTATTAATAATTTTATCTTAAATATATGAATGTATGTGTATATATTGTATATATATAGTGAAAGACACTGTCTGGTTTGAGCTTACTGTCTTTCTCGTTCTTATAGATGTTACACTCAGGAGCTATGACATCAACATTGGTAAAAAAAATTAGACATATAGTCTGTAGATTTTACGTGGTAGAGGGAGAGATACTTAGTCTTCCATATGTGAGGGTTCTTCTGGCCTTTTGGAGATGCTGATATTTACAAGACAAACTTTGTCTTCACATCTTCTATGGTACTGTTAACAAAAGTTGGGTACTTTCAGTGAAATTCTTCCTGTACTGCACATATGTATGCACTATACATATATTCATAGGCTACAGATTCTTCACAGAATCTATCTACATGTTGACAATGAACTCAAAAATACTGCTGCTCCTGATATTCAAGGTAACTTTATTTGGGTTTTATACATTTGGTGGATTAACCTTGGCCTGCAGCCAGATACCTACACAGCCTTGCTTTCACTCCTGCTCCTCACCAGGACAGTGGGAGAAAATTAGACAGGCACTGGGAATTAACCTATGAATTAATCTTTAAAGAAAAACAGACTGAACTTGAGAGAATTAGTCCAAGGCATTGGCAGTAAAATAGGTGTGGATAGTAAGAAAAAAAGACAATATTTAAACATCACCTTTTCTCTCCTTTTTTTCCAAAAGTTCAACTTGACTACTTCATTCCAAATTCCTCCTTCTCCTCCTGTCCTCAGGGAGGATGTGGGGTGGCAGAATAGTGATGAGTCCATAACAGCCTCTTTGCTGCACTTACCTCCTGGGACTTTTCCTTGCTTCTGCACTGATACTTCCAAGGGGCTGCAGTCCTCAAGGGAAAACCAGCTGTGTGGGGATCTGCTACATGCCACAGTTCCTTCAGACCATATCCACTGTAGTGGTTTAGCAATGGTAGTCGCTAATTAATTTATCCCACTAAAAAGCAAACCACTAGCTTCTCCCCTTCTCCCAACCCCTCTGGTGAGAGAGAAAAAAAGAGAGATCCCGAGCTGTGATAAGAACCATTTACAAGAAAACAAATGGGAACAGAATCAGTATTAATAAAAGTATACAAAATGAGGGTGGTTTACATGCAAAAGATGTTCACTGACCAGTCCAGCACCGATAGACCCCTGAGACAATGAATGAAATGGCAGCAGACCCCTGGCAGGTCATCTTTTTCTTCACAAGTACCAGTCACACTCCCCTCCTTGGATGTGAGAATCCCTTACTATTGCTCCCCAGCAGTGGAGTGAGCGGTGTAGAATAACAACCTTCATACATCCACACGGGTTCAGCATCCTCCCCAACACAGCTACTGTGGAAAAATTCACCATCCTGGCCCAAACCAGGATATCCACCTACACCATCCATGTGTCATCTCCCACAGGCTGCAGTGTGGATATCTGCTCCAGCAGTACCTCTCCAAGGGCTGCAGGGAAATACCTGCTCCACCATGGTCTCCTCCACAGCTTGCGGGCGAATCTTACCTCTGGCACCTACAGCACTTCCCCTCCTCCCTCCTTATTGATCCCTGTGTCTGCAGGGCTGTTTCTCACAGTGATTTACCTCACTTTTCACTGCTTGGCAGTGTTTTGACCTTTGTTAAATCTGTTTTTCCAGTGGTGTTTCTATCTTGGCCAAGCTGGGTGGAGCTGGCTTAGGGCAGCCCTGATCTTCCTCACTGAGGTCCCTGGCAGCTGCTTTTCTTTTTTCCTTGTAATTTTTTGTGGTTTTTTTACACTAACATGTTTCTTAATTAATTGCAAGGGATTGAGTCCCTAATCCAGCACATTTTAATAGCAACTGTCTTTAAAAACAAAATAACCTAAACCAAACAAACAAATCCCCCAAAACAACCCAAAAAACCCAAGCCAAAATTCCACTGATCCTCAAAGCCACTTAAGTAACTTAAAAAAAAATATTTTTCAAACTACAGACATAAATGTAAAAAAAGTAAAGTACTGTTTCTTAACAAAGATGATGAGGCTTGAAGGAAATCGGGAAATAAGTAAATTAGTGAAGCCAATAGAGCCTGAAAAGACACCCTTCTTGACAGTCTCCTGCACAACTGAGAAAGATTCCCTTTTCCCAAGTCTCTTTCATTTCCTGTCACTGGGGATAACTGCATTTTCAGTGGATTAAAGAAGGAAAAGCAAATGCCTTTGACATTGTATTTATGGCTGTCTCCTTTATGCAGCCAGCTCCAGATATCTGAGGTTTTAGAATTACTCTGACAGTACATTGCAGGCAATGGAGAACCATAGTGCACTTACTAATACACAACTGCAATCCATGACTTCCCACTGGCTTGTGTTTACTGAAGATGAGCCACTCCATTGAGACTGCTCCATTCAGACCATCTCATTGAGTTTATTTTAAGATTCAGCACTGCTGCCCATTGCTGTATCCATATGTTGAGAAGACACTAGCAACAGGTAATCCATAAGTGAAATGGCTGGATTAACCTCTTTCAATCTTCATCTCCTCCTCTCCTCCAAAATCCTTCATAAAACTTAGGTTTGGTGGTGCTTTGGGAGGAAGGAGCAGAGAAGCAGATTGCATGGCATGTGGAATGGAGTGCAATTAATAGTATTTTAAATGAAAGAGGGACTGCATTTTTTTTTTTTTTTGACTAGATGGCTTTGAATAGGAACCTTTGTGACTCATGGCACGCTGAGTTTTTTGATCTGCCCTATCATGGGGCAGTGTAACCCACTTTAAAAAAAATAAATATCCAGTTTTGATCCTCTAGTAGAAAATACTTGGAAGGTCTGGCATCAGCATATTCATGCAATTCTCTTCAAAGAGAATATACATATTATTATATCTTTAAAAGCAGCTGACTTATTCACTAAAATATATGTATTTTGGCAGAATAGTGGAACTTGGCATGGACTGGTGGAGATTGTCAACTAAAGCAGGTTTCTCAGGACCTTGATCAATCAGGTTTGAGTGCTTTGAACCATGGAGAGTCCACAACCTCTCTCAGCAATTTATTCCACTGTTTGATGATCCTACCAGTAAAAAGTAATACCAAAAGAAATTGTTGTTTTAAAATGGAGTTTTATGTTTTTCAATTTGCCTCTTGTCCTGTTTGCCACCACTGGGAAGAGTATACTTCATTGCTGCTCTACAGCACTACCTAACAGAGTGGGAAATGCAAATCAATAGCTTTATTTACATGCCCTATATTTAATGTCAGATGTATACTTTCAGGTATTTGTTTTTAACATCATTGAAGTCATGACAGATTTGAGTTTAACAGAGCATAACAATGTGAAGTGAACCAATATAGACTTGTCCCTGTGTGAAATTCTTGTCTCTCTGCACCAAACTTTTGAATCCAGGCTGTCTTAATAACAGATAACTAGGATCACCTGTGTGCCAGGAAGTAGCATAGAACCCTATGCAGTGTAATCACAGTTTTATAATACATATCTCTTGCTAATAAGCCTGTTCAGAATTCAAAGCATGCAGGAGAATTATCCAGACTGCTCAGCTGCTCAGGGCTGCTGCTGCTCTGGCAAAATATAGGAGCCTGTGATCAGGCTGTTGATGTGGTCTGCTGTAGGAGAGACCTTGTTTTACAGTCAGAGAGCAGTCCCTGTGTGACAACAGATCTAAGCTGAAAAACTCTGCTGGACTCACCTCAGCTTTCTGAAGGATAATTTTGTGAGGTACCACTGTGTGTGTAAAATGGATGTTTGCTTGTTTGCGTGGTATTGGCTTGACAGATGCTGATTCAGTGACAGCCATGGCATAACAGAAGGACAAAAATCCTGACCATATTGGTGTCCTGGTTAGTTTTCATTGTCTATTCCCTCAATATGCATTCAAAAGTGCATTCTATTTTTTTTTAATGTTAATTTTTAAGAAAATTTTCAATGTCACGAAAAGCATGTTTCTAATGCATAAAATTGCCAAGCACTGAGTTTGACTTATAGCTCAAAATATACATAGATACAGTTCAGGCCGTCATTTCATACATACTGTCACAAGATACAATAGCATTATTTACAATCTAAATCTAATTAAAGGGTATGCAGGAATGAGAAAGGAATCAATAGCTAATATGTTGGTTTTTTTCCATCTGCTTTCCTCATCAGTGCTAACATGTCAGAGAAAATGCCGATAATTTGATCTCATGCATGTGTCCTGTTGATTTTCCACTGATACACACAAGGTCAGTTGAGATACAGGATGCTCTAAATTCACCATTTAATTCCCTAATTAGTTGGTGGTCATGAGACATCATATTCAAAAATATGGCAGAAAATATAAATATAAATATATTTCCAATATTAACTATGGAATATCTTTAAATAAAAATATATCTTTGATTTCAAGCACAGAAACATCACCTGAATATCTGGAAAAATGTTGGACAGTTTATATATTAAATATTTGTTGGATTTATTTACATTAATGATATCTGAAAGCTGCCATTTTAAAAATAAATTTCTATTAATGTAGTTTCACAATTAATCTAGGCAAACTCCGGTGAAAATCTTCCTGTAGTACAGCAGGGAATTTATTGAAGAGACAGGAACGTAATCTTTATTGTTCAACAAACTTGCAGTTGACAGTCTTGAGAGTGGTAATTAAACTTTCTTTCATGCCAATGTGTGCTTTAGTTAGACTGAGCTCTTATCCCAACCGGGCAGAGGCTTGTATGATTGTTTCATGCTAAAACGCTATTAAGGATGGCTTGTGGTCATACAGAAACAAGTGATATTACCTGCTGTAAAGTTATTTCCTCCACTTGCATTTCCTCCTATTCCTTCAGTCTGAATGGCATCCTGCTTCTAGACAGTCAATGGTTCTATTCTCTCGTTGTTAAAGTCTTCACTTTTTTCAGCCAACAGGGCAAATATTTATTGAATGAGATGCAATATTTATTGAGAATTAAAAATGTCCCTGGAGGGCAAAAGGTTTGCAAAGAAATGGAAGAATATATGGAAACCAACCAAATGTAGAAGCCATCTGACTGTGCCTAAAATGTTTAAGCTTTCAGATGAATTGTTCTGAAACGGGCTGGGATTTCATTCTTCAGTTTAGACTTCCCTCTAATCATTAAATCAAGAATGAAATGGTTGTCATAGTGAAGTTCTACACTGAACACAGGAGTAGCACTAAAAATGGTCTGCCAAACTTTCTGTGATAAACAATCCATGAAAGGCAGAAGAACACAAATAAGGTGAAGATCAATATAAAAACATAGGAGTATACGAAAAATTAATCAATCTGTTTTCGCAGTAAGGGTACCATCTACCCATGAGGTTGTAATGGGTATGAAATAATAAAATGCACCATTTGACTTTATTTTCTTGTAACCCTGGCCTTCAACAAAAATCTTATAACAACTTATTTGCAAACCCATTTTATCCTCCATGGAGTGTTTTTACAATAATTTCAGGTGACTGCATGTTTTGTCTTTAATATTTTCTACTCTTATACTGAAATCAAATCTATAGTCTTAGAAAAGGAAGTATGTACCCACCTTATGTTTTCTTTCCCAAATATCTATAGGACATACTGACTAAATGAATACTTTACATCCTTGGTGGAATTTTTATTAAAAAAATAGTAGATATTGACATTTTTAAAAATTTTTTTCCTGTTATACCTCAATTTCTGAAAATAAATAAAAATCACTCAAATAATATTACTCCAAAATAAATTGTGCTTAATTAAACCTTTTATGAGTGTAGCCTTAAGTATTGTAATTGAATTAAGCTTTGAAATTTAAATACATGGAAAAAAAATTAAACATTCACACTATTAATATAATGTGAGTGTTGATGTATGTGAGGTCAGTGATATAAAATGTGAAGAAACAAGTAAAAAAAAGAACCATATTATATAGCAATCATATAAAAAACTACAAGCTAATGGGCAGAGAAATGTCTAGTGGGAAATTACTGACAGGTAAAGTTTGTCTTACCTAAATTTATATGCCTAAAAGTTAAACATCTTGAGTAGGAATTTTTTTTTACCTTGGCTTTAACTGCCTCAAGCACAGGCAACTTTTTTCAGACCTTCCCATATAGTTTGTGGAGAACTTATAAGTACTGTTAACAGTGTTCTGAGAGCAATTTACCTTATCCTAAGGGAGACACAAACATTCAGCTCTCTGAACAGCTTATAAATCATGAGCGTAATGTCAGTTGACTTAAGAGAGCCTAAAAACCAACGTATGTAGCTGCTTTCATTCTATATTACTAAAACAAGGCCACTATTTCCCCATACTATAAGCTGTTTATAACCCTTTTACAGCAAATAAAGCAACACCAGAAGATATGTATTCTAGTGTAGGATATGTGCCAATGGTCAGAGAACTGAATCTCTTTGTAGAGAGTATGCAGGAAGCATAAGTGTGTAACTGAAATCAGATATCTTGTTTGCATTATTTGTACTTCTGCATTTCAACATTGGTAGGTGAAATAAAACAGGACAATTCTCTTCTCTGTTAGAGTGTCTCAATTTCCATAAGTATTCACTTTGCTTTATAAAGTAAAACCTTATGATTCTGTGTTTGACTTTCCTGACTAGTCACCTTTAAATTGTTAAATGGATGATATAAAAGCTTTTAAATATAGAAAGTAATCCATGACTGTTAATTCCTACAGTGTTTGGGTTTTTTAAAGCATTGTAAGATGAAGTGTACTTTTATACTCATGAAATGAGGGTATATTCACGAGGCATTGGAGAAGATAGATTATATACAATACCAATTTTATCCATCAAGCAGTTCCATTAGAGGAGAAAAAAGGATAGTATTCTGAGACCTTCTGTGGGTCTCAGATTCAGTCAAAGAAAGAAACTGAGAATTTCTAGCCAGGCAGAAATTCTCAGTTTCTTTCTTTGACTGAATCTGAGACCCACATACTTTCACTGATGTCAGAGGGGCTGTGCCTGACTGGTTTGTTTAGCTTTAGGCCCATAAAACTGGGCTTTAGGATTTTTATTTCCTGTTTTTAGTTTAATTATTCTAGTATAAGTGTTTTCCATAGAATTCTGAAGGTGAAGGATGGATTTCTGAGCAGCATGCACACATGCATGCAGACACACACATGCAAACTCCAAGCCCAGTCTTGTGAAAATCTCTTCTTTTGCTCTTGTAAATTACTTGCATGAGAATTGTAGTGGGAAAATAACTTAGAGTGTGAGGATACCACAGAACCAGTGCACTCAGAAGTATGAAGTGTCTTTTTTTTGTCCTCAAAATTTTACTTTTCCAGTGCTGTAATAGAAATAGAACATGCATAGGGGCCCAGATCCTAAAAATATTTACATATGTTATAGGACTCTAGAAGCAATGCTGATGTCAACAGAAATGTTTTCAAAACTCAGCAATTGCTAACACCAAACCTAGATAAGAATTCAACAGTTGATCATGAAAAAGACAAACATCTAGTCTGACAAAAATCATCTTTTGTCTTCCCACTCTTTATTTCCTGCCAGCTGTGGAGCCATAATGTATCTAGCCAACAGGAAGGATGTTTTTTTTATTTTGTGTCACTGAGTCAAATGAGGTAAACTTGAAATATGTTGGACACATCAGTGGACTTCACCATAAGAATCTTCCATAAGTTCTTATTCCTTTTAAAGGCAGTGTAAAAAATCTCACAGACAGCTAGAGATGTTATCCTTTCACTCTCATGGTCTGTGGCTTACATGGGAATTCTTTGTGAAAATGTGTTGTATAATCAAATGTATAATCTATGATTCAAACAGAAACATATAAAAAATACCCTCTCTCCACAAGTATTAAATAGAAATTTAAATCAGAGGCTTCTGAATCAAATAATTTCTGTGCTTCTCTCTTTGAAGACTGAAATAAATGAGCATGAGGTCAAAAGATTCACTTAGGTGAAGCTAAGGTGGTGATTTGAGAATAATGTATTGTGAAAAGAGTAAACAGTCAAACAGCGTTAATTATAACACTGTTAAAAGCTGAAATGCCTAAATTTAAATAATTTAGAAGTTATGTGATAGATATTAAACACCTCTGAAAAGGAAAAATGCTGTAGGCAAGAGTTCCTAATAAGTCTAGTTTAGTTAATTATTGCCTGAAGCATTTCTGAACTAATTATTTACCTCCAAAGTGGGTTCCGTGTTTTCAGCATTGAAGTGCCAGATATTGATTTTCTTTAATTGTCAGGGTATAGTACTAGACAAACCACACAAAGCTGAAGGTTAAGCCATTTATAGAAAGTGATAGCCACGTCCTCCAGTGTCACACAGTGCGTCAGTGTGAAAGGGAGACCAAGGCCCTGAAACTCGGCACTTTCAGGGAAAAGGATTATTTGTCTCTGTCATCTGCCCTTTATGGTTCATTTAACATTTTAGATAGCCTGTGTAAATTAAGTGGGTTTGTAGCTGCCCAACTTCCAAGTCAAAGAGAGTGTTCTGTTCAATGGGGGAACTGGAGTATTTTATCCTTCTAGTTAACAAGATGTACATGGCTCAACAAATAATGGACATTGAATTATTTGTTAACCTGTGTTAGCATAGACGGCTTAAAAATTAGTTCAAGATGCTTTCTCATTTTCTACACACTTTTTCCCTCACCCTGGTTTTAGTGAATGAATATGCATGTTTCACAAAGGTTATTAATTTGAATTTCTCAGTAGGGTCTGGGTGCTTAGAGAATTTTTGACTGTCTGGATAGATGTAGTTTTTTGTAATTTGGGATGTTTGTAGTGTTACAAGTCCCAACATACTTGAAATCATCATCACCTTTGTAGCTCATCAAACCACATGCATGGACAAACATTTGCCAATTGGCTAGAGCTATTCCAGCCCACTGCAACATAAAAAGAATATAAAACATAACAAATGCAACACAGTCTCTTAATTCATACCAACAGTGCCAGCTCTGCTCATTTGAATTTATAAATAGAAAGAAAACCTTTTTCTTCTTTTACATTCTTTGTAATTTGTTGCATTTTTCTTTGGTTCTTCTGTTTCCTCTTTGCAATTTTTATCTTCCATGGTGATTATCTTGTGCTTAATCTTTTCTCATTCATGCTCTTAATGTTTTATGATTAGACATCTATTAACTTCTATGTCTTACTATTTTTGCCACTTTGCCCGTCTCTTACTCAAGCTCAAGGACACCTGCAGGAATAAAGTGGCACACCTTATCGGGGAGCAAGGGCTGTCCCTGTAGTGAACAGTATGAGACAAACCACCAGAAGATGACTTGGTTCTTCGGTGGGGTAAATTGCCTTCTGAAGGTTCCTATGTCTAATTTGTTTTTCTCTAGGGAGCCTAGAGTGACTGATGATCCTAACTTAGCAGGCTATCTCAAGTTAAGTGGAATGAATCCAGACCTCGTTCATCTCCCCTTTTATTTTTTTTTTCTTGTTATAGACATTTTCCCCCTTTTTTTCCCTTTTCTTTTTCTTTTTTTTTTTTTTTATTCCTTCTTCTGTATTGCCTGCCTTCACCTGTATTTGTTCTGATGAGCTCAGACTGCAGAAACCCTTAACAGCCCACATACCCAAACTGGGTGCCATCATCACTGAATTGATGTTTTTTTGGTTCCTATGGAGGAAGACAGACACAGAGAACAATTCAGATTGCAGATTATAATGACTGCATCTATATTCTGGTCACATATATAAATACTAAAGTGCTTGTGATTATGGTTTAAGCAAACTATTTTGATGTGATTCATTCCCATCAAATTTGTAATGGCACTTATTCTCCTGGGCTCTATTAAAATGGTGATTTTTGAAGAAAATGGTGAATTTATTGAAGAAAATATATCTAATCTCTATCATTTAATTTTTAACCAGCTCCACTGTTAAATGGAAAAAAATCCATAGATTAAATACAGAGATACTGTATTTACAAATAATACAATAATTTCTACAAATTAATCTAAATAAATACTCCAAGATGCATTTCCTTGCTAAAGACATGGCATTTGAAATAACAAATGAATGTGACAAGTTTTTTATAATATTTTGCTTAAGTAATGACTACTATTATTATTAAATAATCTATTATTATTTTTATTATCAGTAGTAGTAGTAGTAGTATAGTTTATTTCTGCCTCATAAACTCATTTAATTACTGGTTTTCTTCCCCAGACATGTCAGAGTAAAACCTGTTAAAGGAGATTCCTATTACAAAATATGATCTTTATTTACCATATATATTTATATATCTTTACCCTACCCCTTGGATTTCTTTTTCTCTTTAGTGGTGATAATAATTGAATCACTTTTATCTTTTGGTCAGTTCAGGACTTTTTAATGAAGATTATACATAATAAATAGAAAAGCACTGTATAAAAGCATTCATTCTTTCTTATTCCTTTAAATTAGGAAGTACAGCTATGTTTTATGCTCATAGCAATATAACAAAATTGGGTTTGTTACAGCTGTCAGTTATCTGTTCTTTAGAATAGAAAATGATGGAGAGTATATATTTGTCTATTCTTTTTGGGGCATTTTTTATGTGAAAAAATGTGCTATGTATAAATCAGGCTGAACTTCAACCCAAACCCCAAGGCCTGTTTTGAAAAACTTTGGATTTAGTTCTAATTTTACATTTGCATCTGGGGCCCATCGTGACTTTATAGTGCAGGCGTTTGCATAAATGGAAATCTAAATACCACTATATGCTGAAATTACAGCATCTTAGAAAATGTTAAATCTCTTTAGTGTCAAACAATACTGTCTTTGACATTTGTTCCACAACTTAATGAAGTTTAAAATAAAAATAATAAAATGGTTTTTTTAAGCATCTCTCACATGTTTATTGGCTTATGAAGAATGTGCAATGTTCTTAGGTAACAATTATTAACATTAAAAAGCAGATTGCAGAGACTCTGATTTGTCATATAAATCTTATTAATTTCTTGTCAAACTGTTAAATTCAATGTAAGTTCAACTTTCTTTTTTTTTTTTTTTTTTTAAGTGTATCCAAGCCTGTTGATTTTAATTTATTTTCACTGAGGTACCCACTATATTAACTTACAATACCAGGATTAAGAATTCTACACGGCATATTACAAAGTGGTGATCTAATTGAAGAGATTGTTCCCCTAAAAAGGGTTGGTTTTATACTACTGAAAAAAAAAGTGTTTTCTTTCTCAGCTGAAATGTTTCAAATAACCTTAGGAACTGCAGGAAAGAATTGGCCCATACAGGTCTCATGATAATTCACTTTTCCTCTAAATACTTCTAAAGACTTCTCATTGTTCTACTTCCTCATACATCAGCTAAAAAAGGCATTAAGAAATGTCTCACATTGTCACTATATGTAAACTAGAGTAGATATGGCATGGTGGTTATCTAATCTGCTAGGTGTATATGTTGAGAGAATAGACTTTTTTTTTTCATATAGTATAAAATAACATATAAAACCCTCTTTCTTGAGTTCTGAGCAATCATTTTTAGGAAATGATAGTAAGGAACATGAAGGTACTTTCTTAGAGAAAAATTTTATCCTAGTTGTGAATTAAAGTGTACAAAAAGGTTTCAGATGTCAGCACAAATATTCACATTAATATAAAAATGAATTACTATAAAATTAATAATAAAATGAATTATATATTCACATGAATATAAAAAAATACCCCAAACCAATGAAGCAAACTTCACTGTTTTCTTGGATATTTCATTTTCTCTTACTGAGTACTGCACAGTGTGCAAAGTGTTTGGGTTTGGCTCTCTTTTCATGTTGATTTGTTGCGTGGGTAGTGAAGGCAGGATTTAATTTAGAATCAAGAGTAACAAAGTGAATATGAACAACCAAGAGATCAACCAATAAAGCACTCATTCAGCAAAAAATAAACTGAAGCGAAACAATCATGAGTTGCTCACCAACAGTTTGGGACCAGGAAAAGAAGCAACATCCGAATATAAGTCACGAATATTCAAAACATGAGTGTCTGAAGGCAAAATACCTCCTTCCACCCTCAAATATGCTGTTGCTTTTCTCTCATGTTTTATGAGGCATGTCCAAAAATTATTTCAAAATTGTTTCTTTTTATATCTCTGTATTGATTATTCTTCTCAGAAACTTCCTGAATTTTATGGATATATTTATTATTTTCCCAGCAGACTCTTCCTTCAACTATGTAATATATCAGGGCCCTTTATTTTTGTTGTTTTGTTTTGTTTTGTTTTAAATTTAAAATATTATAAATAATTTTTGAAGAATGTGTGTCTGGGGTTTAAGACATAGTATTCAAAATTGTCTCCACTAATATCCATTAATTCTCAAGAGCTACAGTTGTTCAAAAGACAGAAAACATTTTATATAATGTGGGCTAACACTGTTGAATTTTTTATTAAATTATTAGATTATAATTTCAATATTGAACATTAGATCAACACTACCTGCAATAGATATTCAAACTAAAATTTCAAAACTGGAGGTTAAACTTCCTTCCCCCACTATTTCTTGTCTACTCTTTTATTCGTTATCTAATTTAATTTCCCTTTAATATCACAGCAGCAGTAAGCAGACTACATCTTCAAATGTTACTTTAAAAATAAAATGCAATTCGACCTTCATTGTAAGCCTTCCCCTTGTCTCATTCTCCCGTGCCCATCTTATATTAGAGCGGAGTTAAGTAGTAGCGATTTCCTCTACTAACACTGGGTGGCGTCCGATTAACTGCTGAAATCTGCTGCCAGGAGTCTCAAACATTCCGGGTCTTCCAGGTGTTTTTCCAAAGACAAAATAACCAGAGCAGGACTAAGACAAAAAACTGAGATTTTTTTCTTTTCTTTTCTTTTCTTTCATTATAAGTAAACACAAATGTAAGGGCAAAGAGTTAAAATCTTTTTAACCTTCTTTCATATTTAGAAGATGTCTATGGCAATAAATTGGGAAGAGGTGAATGACATTATTCTAGTGATAAAGGTTTCTCTTTAAAATATTTCATTGAAAATGTGTATGTAGAGTGATATTTTTCAAGTGTGTCTAATTCTACTGTGATAAAGCTCCAAAATATTAACTTTGTAAATAGTCAGATTGAATTCTGAAGTGCAATCAGGGAAATTAATAACATTTTATAAATGTGTTTATTAAGAATTTTTGATATTTAAAGCTGCTGACATGAAAGATCCAAAGAACTCTGAAGGTTTCTCTTCACTAATGTGGCTCTTGGTGTGCAAATAATTTGCCTAATTATTTTAGAACTTATTTCAGTTCTCCTTAGATATACATTTACCCCTGGAAATTACACAAAGAATTATTTGGGAAATTGGGAATGATATTCTTGCGTTTGTGATTGTTCTTGATTCTTCTTCTGTTACTGACTGAGGTGGACTGATCTTGGTGAACTGTCAGATGCCCTGACTGCTGTCTCACTCCCCTTCCTCAACAGGACAGGACACAAGATAAAACTTCTTGTAGATCAAGGAAAAGACATGTGGATCACTTACCAATTTCTGTCCTGTACAAAACAGACTTGACTTGGGAAAGCGAATTTGACTTCTTGCCTATTAAAATAGACTTGGATGGTGAGAAACATGGACAAAATTAAAGAAACACTTGCATTTTTTCCCAGATTCACCTTCACTCCTTCATTCCTAACTCCTCTATCTCCTCCACTGTCCCCTCAAGCAGCACAACATGGGTGGGAGGGGAATGGTCAGTTCCTCCCTGCTGCTCACAGTACATTGAGGTATATCTTGGACCAATAGTCTGACTGTGAGTGAAGTCAAAATTTGGTCAACAGAGGAACTTTAACATTCTCGTGTTTATTTAGGGAGTCAAAACCACTGGCCAGTTTTGAGCATACTTCAATCAGGTGTATCTATTCTGCTCTGTTCTCTTCAGTTAAGTAATTCAGTATCACAATGTGATTCAATAGAGATTTAATATGTACATGACATTTGTTTCACTATTATCTCCTTAAGGTATTTATATGATATATGTTTCTTTTTGTAGACTAGAGCTGTTCCCATGAATTTCATTCCACAAAATGCCAAAATAAAAAGAAGGCCATATCAATACAGTGCACGATTTAGGCCTTTTAGATTCAGCTCTAAGCTATCTCCTGGGTTAGTACAGCTCCATGACAAGATGTCTGCTCTAGTCTTGAAAGCTTTATATCCACATTAAGCTGCTATTGAGGATAATTAAAGATTGAATGTATCCTCAGCTATTCACACAGCTATGGTGATATGAGAAGAAAGACTTGCTGTAACAAAAGGTGTGATCAGACATTCTTCAAAGAATTATTTGACAGGGGAAAAATATAGAAACCACAAATGTTAATCTCTAGAAATGAAGTTAAATTGCTGCAGAAAATAATTTTGCGGAGAAAAATGTTTCACTACTTGTTTTAAAACAGGTATTCACAAAATAACAAAAGGAAAAGCAGATCTGTGTTTTTGTAATTATGTGCCATCTCATCCGTGGCACAGAACATTTGTTAACAAAACAGTCCCTTGCACTGTGTGTTCAATAGCAGAGTCTTTATATGTGTAATCAGCTGTATAAAGCAATGAGAAGTGAATTCTTAAACACTGAACTACCGAGATATGTCTGGAACATGACATGAAACTACATAATGGGGTGTGCAAACATGCCTTCTTGCACACACTCGGCTCGTTTCACCCAGATAAGAGAGTTAACACCATAGCTGGCCTTATTAGCACGTATTCTGAGAGCTGATGGGCTCAAGGTAATACTTGGCATAAGCTGCATGAGCTTCAGAGGTATTCTAATTTGTGAATACTCTTTCAAGTATACTGCTTTCAAATAGGTGATATTAAAGCCAAGGTTCTTGAGGTAAATAATGAAATGTACCTTTTCAAGTTCCTTAAAAAGGTGTGTCAGATTATAGGGAGACACTACCTCGAAGAAATGCCAAAGATGCATGAAATATTAGAACTATTCTTAGACACAATGCAACAATTCTCCAAATCCATTAGAATTATCTGTCTTTTCAGTTGTCTGAGAAAAAAATCTATGTGCACTCTAAAAGCAACATTTGATTTACAGCTATGCAATCATTGTATTCTATATGTATTGCAGGATACATAGATCTAAAGAGAATTGTGAATGCTTTGTACTATATGCATAGCTAGAAGGCTTATCCCAAAAATATAGCTTTTATCTGTTCAAAATTGTATATACACGAAAACTAAATGTATATATACATACTCTCCCCATGCTTTCTTCACTAGAAGTACATAAAGAGATGCGAAAGACTGCAGTCTTGCTACATGTTACAAAATGTGATCTTCATATAATTTGTTAGATTTTATGTTTGAATCCTTGTGGGTATAAATAACATGAATATTTAGGAACAAATTTTACATTAAAATAATCTATAATATCTATCAGTACTGGCTTAGATCTGTTTGAAATTAATAAGAATAACATAAGGTCATAAAGGAAACAGCATTTCCTAACAACTATATATTGTTATCTTTTTTTAATAGGTCTGTTATGAAGTGAAGGATAGTAGTGTATTATATAGTTTTTATACTGTAACCCCTGGTTGCAATGGAGATTTCATGTTTCACCAATTTTGTCCTATGGAGCTTTGTATCATTCCCTTTTCTCCTTGGGTTAAGTCTTGTTCTTTCACAGCTTTAAGACTTTAAGTGAATTCAATATCTCACATCTTCATGCCAACATTCTTAGTAGAAACCACTGGTCTTTTATTCCTGATGCTTTGTCCTGCTTTATCTTTGGTACAACCTCTCTTGTTTGATCTTTTAACCAAAGTTGACAGAGCTGCTGTAAATTACTAGAAACAGTATATTCCACCAGTCCGTAACTTATTTTAGACATATTAAAATAAAAAGACATTCAATTGGCTGTCAGTTCAAACTGGTTTGTGACTGTTGATGAAATTGTCATTGCAAATGTTCTTGGATACTCTGCATGCACAGCCCTGTAGGTGAGTGTGGTTATCCCAGACCCAACAGAAGGGGCATCTGCATTCAAGTTCTTAATCTCTTTCTGATTATGACATTACCACCCTAGTGGGAATCCTGTAGTGGCTTTTCTTCAATCTTTCATGCAAGTCTTGTTTGTGCAAAAAGTTGATCATAGCCCAGTCACTGGACTGTGTGCTTAGTTGTTCATTCTTTTCAGTCAGATAATTATGTATTTACAAAAAGTAGAATATGTTCAGAAAGACAGGATTTTTGAAGGTGTATACCTCATAACCTGACGTTTTTAGAACTCATTTGGGATGATGATGTATGTTTTTGCCTGTAGGTAATCCACATTTCCTCCATCATCTGATGAGTATCCTAATAATCGGATTATCTCTGTTACCTAGATTTTTATTTATAGATTTTTTTAAAGAAAAATTGTTTGTCTAAGTAGATGATCTAATTCTCATTTGTGTCCATCTTGTTGGCTAGGTTAATAAGAGCAAGTAAGGGGCAAGCAAGCATTTTGGCCTTAGTCTTATAAGAAGTTGTGTTTGGTATAATTAAAAACCTAGCAGACTAAGTAATTAATAAAAATAATTAGAACTGTATATGCATATCTTGCTCTCTGTCTTTCTCTCTTTAGAAACATTTTTACCTATAGTTAGCTGATGCCAAACAATTTTTTATTAGCTTTGGATAGAAATCACTTGACTGAAATTGCTGAACAGCAGGGAACAACAAAGCAATGTGGGTTACAAAACAGAATTTGACATTGAAAAGTAATAACACTAAGGACTCATAAGGAAACTTATAAAAGAAGATATTTGTGAGTTTAGCCAAATGCAATGAAACTAAATTTATGAAGCCTGAAGTAAAGTGAGACTAAGAGGGGAAATTGTGATATGATTTGGAAGAGATTGAAAGATAAGAGAAGAAATATTCTGTTCTTGCTAGAATTACAAGGGAGTCCATCTGTTTGTGCAAGCCTTGTGCACAGCTATGTCAGCAACATTAATGAATATGTAGGTAAATTTGAAATATATAAAATATGCACATGTGATGCTTTATTTCTTGCTGAGGTATTTATTTGAGAGCCTGTTCTAAATTGAAGACATTTTCAAGGGTTACAGTGGTTATTTTGCTTTTAGTTATCTTACTCCCCTCTCTATTAATTCAAAGTTTAGCAATTTTTGTGGCAATTTTTGTGGCTAAGAAGGAAGCTGAGGTATCAATTATCTTAGTATATATTGTTAACAGATTATAAATCACTGACTGAGCAACAAGTGCATCAGGATGCTCCTTCTAATTTCAGAGAATATCAGATTGAGAGAAATAACTTTCTAAGGTGCATTTGCTCTTCCATAGGTGCACAGATGTGGATTCCATCCAGAGTCAATGTCAGCAGAAAAGTATTACAAAATATTTCATTCTGTCTTAAAATAATGAAGATACAAAATTTACAGTGAATGAAGAGATGTCAAACTCTCCCTTCCCTGTGTCTGAAACTGTGGAGATTAGTTTCAATTACATGACTGGTTTAGAGATGGTTAAAATTAGGCTAAAATTATCAACAAAGTTTAAATGGTTTCAGAGACTTTTACTTTAAGCAGTTTCTCATTTCCCAATTTCATCTTCATCTACTGCTATATCTCCATTTTGTGCCATGTTTAAGCTCAAAATGTCACAACTATGAAAATTAAATAGGTCCTTGTGCCTGTTTGTTATGAAGTACACCACAATAAACAAAAAAAATTTTAAAAAACCCCAAAACCCAAAGACACAAAACAAGAACCACCCCCACAACTTACTAAACAAAAAGACCCTACAAAATACAAAACCCGCCCAAAAAAAGTCGCCAAACCCTAAACTCCCAAGTTTTAAAAATTCAGTGAAGGGTAGCTTTATAGGAGTTGGATTTAGTCTTAATGTTTAAGCTTTTTGAGCCCCTAATTTCGCAAGCAAATCAGTGGGACACAGACTTCCTTCTCTCTGCCATTTTGTGCACACTGTGAAGTGCCTCATCTCTTCTGTGTCATGACCAGGAACCAGATCAAACCTGCTCCTCTTCCTGCTGTTCTGTGTTTCTATATTTATTTCCCAGGGAAATGAAGGTCTTGGATGGGAAATGTGATAAGCAGAATTTAATCTTGGCTTTATATGGGCTAGAGGTACAACAAAAACAGTGACCAAAGTTCAAGAATCTTTCAAGCTTTTTACTTAATGTTTTTGCACTGCCATTGCTTTAGATTATAATTTACTTTGGAAAAGACAGATTGATGAGCAAGATCCAATGATCAGCATTATTAAAAATATACAATTTCTTAAGCAATCATTCCTATCTTGTCAAAATCACTCAGATTGATTAAAATTTATTTATTCAAAGTCTACTAAATGCAGAATTCTTTATCTTTTAAATACTGTTTTGCTCTGGTGTTTCACAGCATAAATATGGTTCTTTTTTTCCTTTAATGTGTATTGTTTTCAACAAAAATGGGCATAAAACATAACAAATGCACATGTAAAATTTGATATGTTTCTGTGCCAATTCTATTCAACCCTTAGGTGAAACATGTTGCAATATATGTTCTATATGTTAGCATAGTTTAAATTATATTTATTTTTTGTGAGGTACCATGATGAATACTGCAAAGGAACAAAACATATTATGTGCCTCAAAATGGCTGAAACTGTTGCCAAGAAAACAGCAGATGTTCACTCAATCGACAGCAAGAAAACTGATATTCAACATGTAGAGAATTTATTTCAGAGAATTTATGATTATTTTACTGGGGATTTTGGAGACAATGTGAACTGAAAGACAAGAGGCATTCTATTTTTGGTTTCGTTGTGACTTGCTGTGTGGTCTCTAAGCAGTTACTTCACCTTTCTCTGTCTCCATTTCTTGTTTCCCCCTTTGTCTCTTCTCTTTAGAATTTAGGGTTTTCAAAAGAGTCTGTAGTACACATTTGTAGCATGCACAATGAAACCACTGCAATATAAATAACAATTATAATAAGGCCAATTTTAACTCTGTCTTCAGCACACAAATGAAAGAAAAATTCCTCATTTTCTGTAATTTCAGAAAAAATACTTGTTATTAATGTTCTTGTGAACACAACAGGAGGAACTGGAGATCGATCAGGCTCATGTCTTCATTCTATAAAGTTTTTGGATGGATTTAGTGAAATCAACTCACAGCCAAGCTGGAGTCCAACCAACCGACAGAAAAGACAGGCTTTTAATCAGGCTTCTCTACAATGGAGCACATCCATTTGATAAATGAACTAATTAAGCAAATGAATAAGTATAACCTACCACTGTGAATGACACTATGAAAAACCTTCATATCCATATTAATAGTTCTAGAAAACCAGAAAAAAAGTATGGGAAAAATACAAGTTCAATTCATGAAGAACATTTATGTAAATGAAATTCTACCATGGGCAGTGGTACGGTATAATGCATGCTTTGTGTGTATAAAGATGACAGGGGGTAAAGAAGTCTGAAATAAGGTTATTTCACTTCTGAGGTTTTCCTAATATCAGCCATTTCACAGGCAGAAGAATGTAGCAATGACTCATGCTCTTTCTGAATGTCCCTTTGTAAAAGTAATTGGAATGTCATAACACCTGTATCCTGGTTTTTCCTTTAATATCCAAAAATCTATGCATAACCTCCCTAGAAAAAAACCCAAAACCTTTCATGATTAAAAAAAAAAAATAGGAACAAGAAAAAATCAACTCAGACTCATTTAATATAAGCCCAGCTGCATTTTTCCAGCCTTGTCTGATTAGAGGTGTCTAGGATTGATTTGTCAGCTTTGGAAACAGCATAAGTAATCTCATTGGTTTTAGGGAAGTAGCAGCGATCTCTGAGACTGTGCGACTTTTTTTAATGTTCTATCTCTCCCATACATACCCTTGAAACGGTGTCTTTCTCTAAAAAAATATTATATATAAATAAGACCAAAAAAAATGACCTCTCAGGTAAGCAAAATCATGTGAAGAGCTAAGAGTTAGTTATTAGAAATGAAAATTTGAATGAATTTGTATTCCTGTGATACAGGAATATGTTGCTCATCTTCAGCTGTCTAATCTTCAGCTGGTTATCCAATTCAAGGTGCAATTGAAAATTCATTTCAATATGATTTAATAAGTTGGTGTTTTTCCTAACAATAATTATTACCTTTTAGAGAATTGTTATGAGATTTTTTTTTTTCTTTAAGACACAGTACACATATTAATAATTTGTCTGACAGTATCTATTCCTAGGACCTGTTTTTTGTTTGTTTGTTTGTTTGTTTTCATTATGAGATTAAGAATCATCACAGACTTATCTACCAGGAACAGAAATCCACTTAGTGAGAGCCTCTGAACTGAACCTGTTGAAAAATTGCCATTTCTAGCTAGCTATGAAATCTTTCGCCAAGAAGAGTTTTGTCCATTTTACACCTACTATAAGAATTAAAGCAAGCAGTAAAACAATAAAAAAGAAGGGCATTAATCAGAAAAGACACTGGGGTAGCACAGATAATACTTCATTAAGATGAATTCTCATGATATGTCAAATCCTTTACCATTGAATTTACTGTAATATAGAATCATAGAATCATACAATGGTTTGGGCTGGAAGGGACTTCAACAATCATCGAGTTCCAAGCCCACTGTCATGGCACGGACACCTCCACTGGATCAGGTTGCTCAAAGTCCCACCCACCCCAGTTTTCCATGCTTTCAGGGATAGGGCATCCACAACTTCTCTGGGCAACTTGTGCCAGTGCCTCGCTACTCTCACAGTAAAGAATTTCTACCAAACACATAATCTAAATTTCTCTCTCATTGAAGCTATTCCCCCTTGTCCTGTCACTACATGCCCTTCTACAAAGTCCCTCCTCAGACTTTTTCTAGGCCCTGTTTAGGTCCTGGAAGGCTGTTTTAATGTATTAGTATAGTGATAACCTGTTGAAACAATTGCAGCAAGTGGGAGTGTGTTGTATATCTGATAAATAGAAATTTAAAGCAGGTTAAATTGACTGTAAAGGTGGTTTATGGGTTATTAGCTATACAAAATGTGTGAATATGAGAAATGAAAAAGAGTCCTGTTAAAGTCACTTGATGTGTATGGAATAATAATGACTTTCTGTGGTTATCCTGCAGAACTTCCTATAAAGAAGCTACAAATTCATAAAGTACAGTTGTGTAATAAACAATTCTTAAGTATATTAGTGTATAAAAATAACAAGGATCTCTGATACAGTTACAGAATTTTCATACCAAATGTAGGCTACTGCAATTATCTCTCTTGTACTATTTTTCAGACTTGTCTTTTTTAAGCCTGTGATGTGAATCTGCACACAGGATGTGGTTTACTGACCATGCATTCTGTGATGTACAATCAGAGAATGCCTTGGGTTGGAAGGAACTTTTAAGACCATCTAATTCCAAGCCCCTCACAATGTTAAGGACACCTTTTACTAGACCTGGTTCCTCAAGGCCCCATGCAAGCTGAACTTGAACACTTCCAGGGACAGAGCATCTACAAGTTCTCTGGATAACCTGTTCTAGTGCCTTACACAACCCTTATAAAAATAAAGAATTTTTATTTGGTTTCTAATCTGTATTACTCTCAGTTGGAAGCCATTACCTCTTTTCGTATCACTACAGTCCTTATACAAAACCCTTTCAAGCTTCCCTGTAGGTCTCCTTCATGTAACAAAAGCTGCTGTAAGACCTTCCTGGAGTCTTCTCCAGGCTGAACAGCACTGTGTCTCTCAGCCTGTCTTCATATGAAAGGTGAGGTCCATCCCTCTGATGACCTTTATGATACTCCTCTGGACTCTCAAACATATTCAAGTGCTTCTTATGTTAGTGGCCCCAGAACTAGAGGAATTACTCCAAATATGGCCTTGTTGTAATGTAGTACAGGGGGATAATCATCTTTCTCAACATTCTGGCCTCTGCTTCTTTTTATTCAGTCCATAATACATTTGGCTTTCTGGGCTGTGATTGCACATTTCTGGGTCATGTCAATCTTCTCATCAGTCAAAAGCCCCAAGTCCTTCTCCTTAGGGCTGCTTTCAATCCATTTTCTGCCCAGTCTGTGTCTGTGCTTTCGATTGACCTAAGCCACTTGCAGGACTTTGCGCTTGGCCTTGTTGATGTTCATGAGGTTTGCAGGGGCTCACCTCTTGAGCTCATATGTATGCTAGAATTAGAAATAGTTGAAATGTTACTTTTCATTTCTTATAAGTGCTTTTTTTGAAAGTGCCTGTTGAGTTTTAATTAACACAAAACACAAATTACTGTTGTATTTATGATTATTCCTTGTTCTTTAATTTAATTTTATATTTTTAAGAAATCCTTGTACTTCATCGCCGATAGAAATGAAAAGGGAGTATGAAGCTATTTTAGCTCCAAGTCTTCTGTGCTCAAGAAGTTCTTTTATTTCCTGGGATATCCTGATTTCTTAAAAGAATATAATGATCTGACCTTGAAAATGAGGTTCTCTTTTTTAGATTGAGCTTATTCCTTTTCTTTTGTACTGTATCTCTGGTGTATCAGGTTATGGTAATCTCTGTTGTGGTATATTTATCTTTCTGCAAACTGCCTCATGCCATTGGACCAAGGGATAAGAAATCAACATTGCTCTTTCTACTCAGTGCTTCTATGGTCCTTTAACATATGTGTCACAGGTTCCTGGTGTAAAATTGCATTATGTTAAAATGGGTAATAGTGTAGAGAAGTCAGAGTTGGAAACAATCAAAATGTTGTCTTGCAAGCTGAGAGCAATGCTCTTTTGGGAGAAAGAAAGGGAATGTAAAATACTAGGCAAAGTCGTTTAGAAATTTCAAGATTGCTGTGATGAATTCAATAACATCACAGGGGAAAAGAATTTCCTTTAGAAGAAATAGGCTGCCAGTTGAGACTATTAGCCATTCTGTTACCCCTACATAATAAAGCTAAATCATGTAAGCTGTGCAGAAACAGATGGACCAACAGAGACAAATTATTTGTGATGTAACTGATAACTAGGTTGAAGCTGAATTATTGTGTATTTTAAGAGAGCAGTGAATAGTTTGCAAGATTAGGGAAAACTTGACTTCCCAAATGAAAACAGTGAGAGAAATGAAATTCATCTTGTTATGAGCATGTACTGATCCATAAAGACAAAATGCAGGGGTAAATGGATGACAGAAAACAGATTTCTTGGTAATAAATGGGAAGGCAATCACAGAAAAACACAGCTGTCCAGTGCCAAGGACACAGAGTCATGGTAACAATTAAACCCATCTCCTTCAGACATATGTAATTTTGTGGACAAATTAAAATGTAAAATACTTTTTTTTTATTTATTTCTTGCTTTGTATATATACAGTTTTATTACTAATTTTTTATTACATCAGTGATCATCATAGATCTTGAAACAGATAAACAGACACACCTGATTGCTTGATTAAGAATGACAGATAGAAAACAAATACTGGAGATGACCAAAGCATGACTTCAGGGAAGATATGGAAAAGACAATATTCATCTGATATTAATATTGAAAATTTGCTCACTTTGCAGAGAAGAATCAATTAGTGATTCTAATTTTTTAGTGATTCTATTTTTTTTGAATATAGAAGTATATTCTACTTCTTTGTCATTTAAATCTCATTATTACTTGTATTTTATTTGGGTAAACACACCAGTGATAGCTAAATACTTTTGTCATTGGACAAAAATATTAATAATTTCTAACTTGTTTTATGATAATAAATAAAGTGTAATTCTTTTAGCTTTCCTGCTTATCAGATTTCTTTACTTCGCTGATCATCTATAGGATGAAATTTTCCTGGACTCCAAAGATGGGTGAAAGTTTTCTTCAGGAAAAGAACTGACTGTTCTGAAGCCTGCCAGTTTTATTCAAATCCCTTTTTTTTTTTCTTTTTTTTATTGAGCCAACTCTGTGTTGTAGTGATTTTTACTCAGAATATCCCAAAATTCTTACTCAAACCAATAATCATGTGTTGATAGGTGAAATTAGTTTCAGAATTCTAATGAAGCTCAGCAGCTGGGAGACAGACAGCTCATCTGAAGATTAAATGAGAAAAATTGCCACTTTTGCTGGTTCCTTTAGGAACTCATTTACATTCTGTCAGCTCCCATTAGGGATGGGAACTGCGAATATTGAGGGAAATATGCATGAATTCAGTGCTGAAATGGCCAGTCGTGATCAGTTTCTTCCTGCTTACAAAGCTGCCAGAAGATTTTATGTAGGTATGCCTTCTGGAAACAGAGGGTGATAATCTGCTTGCTTTAAACTGTCTTAAAATTTTGAGTTTAACATAACTAAAAAAAAAAAAAACAATCCCCAGCATAACAAAGAAAACACATGATAAAACTGTAATCCTAAATTTTAGGATTAATATTCCTGAAGTCTTCTATGCAGTATTCTGTCATTCTTTTGCTTTTCTTGCCTTTTCTTTCAACCATGGGTCTGTAAGCTTCAGTATTTCTTTTAATGTGACAGTACCAACAGCAATGACAAGAAAGCTACTGCACAATTCATCTTTCCCTCGTTACAGCCCTGAATTTCTATGTACTTGGATCCTCATCATATTGACAAGTCTTCATGAGGACTGCTGAAGGAGCCAACAGTAGACAAGGAATATAGAGCATGTAGGTGTTATCCACTTCTCCACTGGCTTTGGGTTGTATTAAATGGATCACAAATAGAGGTGACTGTGCCAATAAAAGAAATGCATTTAAGCATTCAACTGGGAATGTAAAAGACAATGCATATGTGAGCACAGGAAGAGAATGCTACTTTAAACATGGGAAAGTGTGGTGCTGTTGTGTTGCAGATTTTTGTTATTTTCAATTTTATTTAAATAAGAGTTGCAGAAGATTAATAAGGGCACGGGAAGGTTGCATAAGATTCTCAACAAGTTTTTTTCTACTGTACCTGCAGGAAAGTTTGATGACAAATTCATAGTTTCAATGAAAGAGTCATATTTGGTTTCTGAAATATTTAGGCAAATTCTAAATGGAAAACTACCTTTTTTTAGATCTACAGGTTTGAGTAACTTATTCCTAACTATTCTAAGAGAAAAGAAGATCCCTAATGCTGTTGATTTTTAATAAAACTGAGTAGATTACTGTGAATAGTCTTGTACTCTGAAGAGCACACTAGAATCATTGAAATGAAACAATTCAGTTCTACAGAACATGCTAAATGGCTTGAATGACACAGGTAGAAATGTAGCATTTGCATTATACTTACAAGAAGAGGATTACAAAAAACAAATTATTTCGCAAAAGCAGAAATAATAAACAACTTCATTTATCATACATTTTGAAAGTGATGCTGCACAACTCTATGGTGATACTAAAAGTGAATACAGAGATTGTAAAGACTGAGAATGATTAGAGATGTTCAAGCATACTTCATACATCTGCAGATATGGATTTTCAGCTGGTTCAAGGTTTTCAATGATAATCCTTGCCTCCTTGCTTCTTACTTCCACTCCTCTAAAGTATATAGAAAAATATTTCAGGATTTTGAAAAGAGATAGTTTTGGAAAGATGAGTTTTGGAAACCCTATTTCAGAGCTTTAGAGTGAAGGGATTAACTAAATTACTTTAAAAAGTAGTTCAAAGAATTTCAATTTAATATATTTACAACTATTTAAAACATGAGAAACCTGGAAAATAAAAACCTCATTATACACTCTACAGATGTACTACAGAATCAGATATTATTTCAAATGCATGAAAGTAACACAACTTAAAAGCAGAAAGAAGATTAATTTAGTGTCAAGAAAAAGCCTACAGTATCAGTCACTGAAGTAGCCAGTACATGCTAGTGGACTCTTCTGAAATCTATAGTATGTTTGTAAAACATTATACAGCACTTTCCACAACACCTGTGTTAAAAAGTATTTAATAAAATACTAGTAGCACTAATGTGTATGTTTAGCTTTTCAAAAATTCGAAAGTTATATGAATTAATATGTCCAAAATTTGTAATCTATATAAAAAGTAAGTTCATGGGAGCTACTGTCCAAAGAGCTTTGTCTTTTTCTCCAGTAATATCAGATTTTTGTGGTATCTATATCCAGGCATAGAGGTCTAATTACCTCTGTGGATGCCACAGAGGTGATTAGCAACACCAAGAATGTTTTCACAAAGGGAAAATTGCGCCTGAGTAATCTGGTGGCCATCTACGATAGACTGACCACATTGGTGAATGAAGAAAGGGCTATAGGTGTCATGTACTTTGATTTCTGGAAGGCCCATTTAGAGACAACATTCTTGTCTCTAAATGGGAGAGATAGGGTTTTGATGGATAGAATATAAATGGATAAGGAATTGGACAGATGGCAGTTTCTAAAGGCTTGCAGTCAACATTACTTGTCCATTAGGAGATTAGTAACAAGAGGTGTCCCTCAGAGGTCTAGTCTAATACTAGTATTAGAACCAGTATTAATCAATATATTTATTAACAGACACTGGGATTGAGTGGACCCTCAGCAGATTTGCAGATGATACTGCAGATGATGCAGTTGATTCACTTGAAGGAAGGATCCAGAGGGGCCTTTTCATCCTGGAGGAGTACGCCTCTATGAATTTTATGAAGTTCAATAAGTCCAAGGTCCTGCACCTGTCTTAGTATTAAGACATAATTAGGATGACCTCAGAACCGAGAACTGATACCGATTTTAATTACACTTGAATCGATGTGCAAGGGTTGTTTTAGAGGGTTCATGTCTGGTAGATCTTAATTTTCAAATATTACCCTAAATGATAATGAATAATACTTGAAGATAATTTCTTGTTTTCCTGATTTTGTTAATGATTTCTAGAGTGGTTGCTGGAAAAAAGAAAAAGGAGTCTAATATATTGATTTTTTTCCTGGGATTTCATGTATATAGAAAAGATTTACATAGATAAATGTTATGTATTTGCATTGCTGGCATGTCTCATTTTTTTCACTGGCAGTCTTAAGTTAAGAAGCTTTCTTCATTAATTTCCTTACAGGTCAATGACCTTTATAACAGCTCTGTAGTGTAAGCACTCTTATACTCTATAAATTGCCTAACATATTAAAAATATCATCTCCACATAGCAAACTATCTGTTAATGAATAGCTGAATGACTAAAATGCATGTTGAGAAATGGATAAAAAATTTGTAAGGCAATTAAGCTTAGCCTTATGCTTACATTACTCTGGTATTTGCATTACAAAAGAGTATTGTACAGTAGAAAAGTGATATGAAGTCAGATATGTTATTATTGTGAAACTCAACAGTCTTCATAACTAACTCCCCTTTTCTGTTTATACCATGCTGAAAAATAATTTGTTTTGAAGCTACAACATTCAGTATGTCAAAAATAAACATTTATAAATGTACTACTGATTTACAAGGGATTCATGTGATTTCACATATGAATGTGAAAACATATTGAGCATTTGAACCAGATAACTAACTATTTTACAAGACTGAAAAAATGAACCTGTCATACAACAAGCAAATATGTAACCCTCTTTAAAGTAAGAACCCAAGTTTCTTCTGACATAATTGTATTTTGCATGAAATCTTTGTTACTGCTATTTAACATCTATATCAAAAGATTGCCTGAACAAGAACACAGAGCACTATAGGGTGTATAAAATAGAACTTCATTGTCTATGATATAGTATTTATTTGAAAGAAAAAGTGATAGAGGAGCAAGTAGATGGCAGTACAATGAGGGCTTTGTGGTAGAAAAGTAGGTTAAACCAAAGCATCAGGTACATACTAATTTGGTGTCATATTATCCCAAGCACAGTATTTTTTTTGAAGTTTAGGATTTCTATAAAAAAATAATCTGATGTAAACATTGTAAATTTTGTAAATCAGCCCTAAATATATGGCATGCTTAGGCTCCTGGCAATTTACAGGCACAATCCATCAGCAGTTTTGGCTTCCTAGGAGTGCAGTTCTGTAAGAGTGGCTCTGCATGGTGCCCAGAGCCATGCTCTTGTGCTGAACAAGCAAGACCTCAAAGTGAATTCAATATAACTTTGAATATATTGCTGTGGGATTTGTGCTAATGTATCTGAACAGTGTTACAGTGTGCACTGGTGACATTTCAGAGATAGATTTGCTGAGGGAGATAACTTGGCTGATGCAGCTGCCGGACACTTTGATTGCCACAGAGCTGAGGATCCCACAGCACCCTAGTATTGTAACACCAAGCAATTTTCCCATATTGTCTAGTCTTGAACCATGTGGATTGAACCCAGAAACATGGATTGTAGGATTTTTAGGTTGCGAACTTTTTAGACAACCCACATCTTCCACTCTTTTAATAGGGCACTGTTTTCTTTTCCCCAAAATAAATGGCTATTTGGTTGCATTTTTTGTTTCATAACATAATTTCACAATAATGATAAAGTGGAATTGTTCCTCTTTGCACAGTTCTAATTAGGTATGAAGAATAGAAAGAAAGATGAAGCGATGAGAAAATTAATGATGAATTCTTGCTACCTCAGAATCTGTAGCAGCTACCTTCTTTCAAGCTGTGAGGTAGAAAATGAGAATTCTGGCAATGCAAAAAAGAGACCATAACAAAAACTGTTATTAGTTCCCCTAAAGCAAGATTTTTCAGCCTTTCCAAGTAGATATCTGATTATTCAAAGTTAAATTTTCATTTCCATCTCCCTTACAGTGGCTGTAAAAGCAAATTCAAAAATGTACCAGTGAGAAGTCAATAGTCAATTTACCTCTGGAAAGGTTGCCAGAGAATACTTTCTTCTGAGAATACAGTGTTAAGGAGCAAGCAAGTGAGATCATCTTCATTTCAGATGGTAATTACAGCACTTCAGGAGCACCCAGTTGCCTCTCCTGACACCATAACTCTGGGAAGGTAAAATGAAGTACCTTTCCTGTACTTTTATTTATTAAATTGCATAAAGTGATCCCCACGTGTTTGGCAATATGCTGAACCTATAAAACATTATTACTCTGGCCAGTTAAGAACCACCAATCTTTTTTCCACTGTAATTTAAAACTTCTAGGGATTTGAAAGTTTTGCTCTCACAGAAACCATACCCTATTGGGCTATAATTGCATGAATGTTGTCTTTAATTAAATTTGAAACCAGTTTCTTTGGAGCAAATATGGAACCCACAGGTCTGTAATGCCAAGGGTCATATATAGTTTTTTAAGATAACAACTTCCCAATCTTTGGGAACAGTGTGCGGTTTATTAAGGATGTATTGCATATCTTCATTGCTACCTCTGCTATTTCACACTTCAGTTCCTACAGAATTCTTTCATCAGCACCATCTGGTCCCACTGATTTACTGCCCTGGATTTTTTTTTTTTTTTTTTTTTTTTTTTTTTTTGAGCTGCTCAATAGCATCTTTCTTTGAGGCATCAGCCTTTGTTAAGTCCACTCATTAATTCCTTATAAAAATTATCTTTGAGTCAAGAAATTTCCTCATTGCACTTCACAGCAAATATGAGTGTAGAAAGCTACTTTTCTTTTTGCCATGTTTTGATTCCTTTGTTCATTAGTTGATAGTTCAAAGGACTAGTAGTTATGCTGGTTTTTTTGCTGGTTTCTGAAAAAGCTTTAGGTTTCTTCCTGCCTCTTGAGGATGTTTTGATGATCTCAGTCAAACTTCTTCCTCCCTTATTTTCTTCCCTAATTATCGTATTATTTTTCCTTTTGTGCACATTTCTTCTGAGCTTAATGGTAGGACTATGTTTATGTTGATGTGTAGTTATATTATGTTAATAAGCTCTCAAAAAAAAAAAAAAGAAGATTGGGTACATTTTGAAGCTGTATAGTATGAGGAATTAGCATATTATTATGAATATCCTGTGCAGAATGAATAATTCTATGGTAAGTGGGGTGTATGCACCTACATTTCTTATCAAGTGCCTGGGTAAATGAATGTAAAAATTTCCACCTTCATTAAGTCTGTGCATAAGTGCTTATGAGCAACTTGGGGCAGGGAGGGGACTCTAAGGCAAGACCTCTGGATGGACAATCCTTGAACCCTAAAGAACATCCTTGGTCTTTGTCTCTGATCTCTGCAATTCCTGTGGAGTGCAAAGGGAGCTTGCGAAATGCACCTGGCATAGCCTAACCAATAAGGTTTGTCAATCCTGCTGAGAAATCACAAACTCCTGAGCTGCAAGTACTGGTCTCAGAGCTGGGGCTCACCTTGCCAGGAGCTGGGCTGGGCTGGTTTCAGCTCCTGCCTTGGAGCCACGTGCCTGTTACCTTCCCTGCCTGAGCCTGAGCCCTGCCGGTGCCTCCATAGGAAAGGTCTGGCAGAGCCAGGGGGTCGTTGTCCGGATAAGAAGAGCCTGGGGAGGCTGCAGGGCCACACTCATGCTCACCTGGGAGCAGGCAAAAGGCAGGAGCCCAGGGTTAGAAAGAAAATAAAAACTGCCTGAGCAGGAACCCCCAAGGCTCTGTGGAGGGGCCTCTCATTGCAAGCATCATATTCCTCCCTGTATAAGTCTTAGATTATTAATGACATATCTTGTCATTATCTGACATAGCATGTATCATCTGCTTACAGACACTTAGTGCTTTTTCAGAAAGATATAAAATTTCAGACTCAGGATCTAGAGAAAAGGTGAATATAAACCAGGAACAGTAGTGGGTTGTTTGCACACAATTTTAGTTGAATTAATAACATAGTTTTTCTGTTACAATATGATAATTTACTCTTTTAGACAGTTAAAACACTAACAGACAATAAATTCCTTGCTCCATATGTCTGGTTTCCTTTTGCCATAACAAAAATTCGGATGTAACATTTTTAAGCCTGAAGTCTTGACCCAACAATTTTCAGCTGTGTCTGCTTTGCAACAAAGTCTACATAATCCCTTCTCAACCCCTGACTTCTGGTCCCTGGCTGGTCAGCCTGGTCCCTGGTTCATTTTAGCAAGCTCCACCTTTCTCTGTGTGCTTCAGGTTCCACCCTTACTGTCATTCCATCTCCTTGTCCTACCCTTTCATTTTCCAAATGTGAACAGCTCCTCTCTTCACCTTCTGGAGGATTTGGGTGACTCAGACGGCAACAGCTGAAGCACAGAAAATGTGTGACTTTCTCCAGATGACCTAGCTGCAGCCTGCTACAGAAACAAAACCCACTGGAATGAGTCACCATACAAGCAGCAATAGCAAAATGATGAGGTCCCAGGATCCTTTTGTAGTTCATTTCATATTCAGACTCACATTGTTCCCTAAGAAAGCTTTTTCTCTTAACCAATAATTTCTAACTGTAGGGTGGAAATTTTCATAATATCTGAGAAATGTACTGACTATCCTGATGGAGATAGATATGCTATAAGGATGCAAATTGCTTTCCTTTGATTGTATCACTTTTTGAAAAGATACTGTCAAGAGAAACACTGATGTTCCTACTGTGGCTTTTTTTTTTTTTTTACTAGGAAAACATGAGATTACTAAAAGCTAATCAAATATGGTGTTTTACGACTATAGCCCAAGTTCAAGCCAGGCGTATAGGAAACAATGGAAAGTGCTAGCATACACTGTGACAGATTACCTTTCTTTTATATGGACACAAGTTATTTGGTGCATTAGCATGCTTATTTATTTAATATGCAAAAACCACATTGCAATTCAAATGGGTAATTATTATGGCCTTTTTGGAATTGATGTCTATTTGTTATTCACATTCTATGTAATATCAACACAGAAGCCTGCTACCATTTCTTCTCTATTAAAATAGTTTCTTTATTCTACACAGTGTTGGCAGTTAATTTAAAAATAAACATCACTTTTGAATTCACTTACTAAATTTGAAAAAAAAATGACAGTATGATAGTTTGATCCATTATTATAAGCATAATGTTCGAAATTAGGCTTTACTGAGTAGCTTTTAAGGACTTAAATGTAAAAAATATTATTGTAAATCTAATCAGCTATAAAATAAACTCCACCTGGTTGTATTTTGTACAAAGATATTAATAAATATGTCTATGCAATTTGTAGGTACTGACACAGTTGTTTGCAGACATAACAAAATACATGTATTTTGTTTCTTTCATGTTTTTTTATAATCATATATTGACAGCATTAAAAATGGAGGTATGATAAAGAACAGTATAAGTAAACAACATATATATACTTCAGATAAATTTAAGTCTTTGTATTCTCCATGCATATGTGTATCTTGATGTGACAGGCCAAAGTCCAATGATACTCTTCAAACATACTGAAAACAGTACTCAAGCAGGAGCTTAGCTTCAAAATGTAAACCAGGTAAATTCTGGAAAGACATATAAAAATATGTACACATGCACGTACATACACACACATATATAGATATTGCTGTGGCCTCAGATGCAGTTCAGTACTTAATTATACTATACAATGGACCATTAGAAGGAAGAGTTCTAACATCTAGGTCTGAATTTTAAACTGAATTCATGTTCAAAAATTTGTGAAGTGGTGTTCAAAGACACTTCGCTTCTTTTCCAAACCTGTCTTTTGCCTCCAATCTTAACCTAGTAAAAATATATATATGTATGTATAGAGCATACATATAGTCATTGGTTAGTTCACAATACTATGTGTTCACTAGTGTAATACACTCTATTATATTTGAATTAAAAAAATAATACTCTGTCCTCATGTAATTCATAGCATTATCTGTAAGTAAAAAGAATCACAGGAAAGTCACAAGTAGCTAATCCCATCTATTTTGCACCCAGTCAAAGCTTGATTTTTCTCTATAACTTTGATCTATGCATTTTAATTTTAAATGATAAGGTGTTTGCATTTCACTCTGTCTGGTGGGAGATCACTACAAACATTGCATAGCCTAAGCATTAGAGCATCATCTTCCTATTTATCCTCACTTTTCTATGATTTTAGGGGTTGTTCCAGATATACACAAAGAATTTTTAATTTTTCAGTATAGCTGCTTGAGTATTTAACAAAGTTAAATATATTTAGGTGTAAAATCTATTTCAAATTGATTTTCTGCTTTAATACTAAAATTTGTAGAACTAACTACAATGTGCAGCACCATCACATATTTGTTTTGGTGTGAAGATTAATTGTTCCTATATGGTAAAAAAGGAAATCTAAAACAAAGAGTAGACTTATTTTGGTAAGAAGAAAATTGCAGTCCTAAATGGGCATTGCTGAAAAACATTCTAATAGTCTAACTTTTTCATAGAAAACAAGAATGCTTCACATTCACATAGAATAATCAGCATTTTCTTAAAACCATATGCTCTTGCCTTTCCTTCCAACATTAGCTACTGCAACACTTTTTCAGCTCTACCAAACTTTAATATAAAAAGGTGATCTGAATCTGAATCAGATCCAAGCTTTCTACCCAAATATTGCAAATCCACCAGAATCAGCATCACTAATTTTTTAATAGAATAGATATTTTATGAAACCTGACAACATTAGTAGTGATTTTTTTAAAATTGCAGATTAAGGCTTTTATGGAGAATCAAAAATGACACTCAGGTTCAATAGAACAAAGATTTCATCTAATATTAGTTTCTGGCAAGTCAATTTGCAAGATTATTTTTGCAGATTAAATTAGCTATATTGAGAGGTCACCCTCTTACTTTTAAATCAAGAAAGAGAGGCAGTTGCATAATAGCATAATGCTGTAGATATATTATTAACCAAGCTTTGACAATAAGGAAATTAGCTATTCAACAAGAAGGGGTGAATAAAATAAAAAGGTGTTCTATAACACAATGATTATCTCTTGGAAGATGCTGCGGAAAGGCCAGCTGAATATCACTAAGAGTGCAACCTGTCTGTATCTTAGCATTCAATCTCTGGAAAATGTAAAAATTTAGCTCAGAGTTAGAGAAAGAAGATGCCACCATTTAAATTGGCTTATGATCTATCTATTCTGGGCTGCATGATGCATTTGTACTCTTAAAAATGTGACTTCTGGCTTTGGAGTACTTAATTAGTCAGAAGATATCAGTCTATCTATAAGTTGGTGACTTATATCATCCAGGCAAAGTTTGAAAGTTTGAAAAAAAAAAATTTCAAATTTAGATTTTAAAACTGCCACTAAGTTTAAACTGCGTCCTAATGTTTTACATATATTTATATACATAAGCAGTGTGTTAGTCAATGTAAATACATGTAAATGTAAAATAACTGACATGGGTTTTCCTCACAAAAGCATTTATGTTTCATCTGGAAGTGCAAATGAATACACACTAGGGAAAGGTTTCCTATTTTATAACAATGTTTAGCCAGTGACATTATTTCTTCCTCTAGTTGCCAACGTCTCTGTACAGATCATTGCTGGACTTCTTTCCTACATCATGGATGCCTCATCCCAAGCATTGTTCAAGGCCTGGTTGGTTGGGGCTTCAAGCTGTCCCTACCCTTGGATGAGGGATAGGAACTTAATGATCTCCCCTTCCAATCCAAACTGTTCTAGGATGTTTAACTCACTTATTCAGAAGACTTTCTCTGACTGATAGAAACCTCTCCAACAGTATGTTTTTCTTCTGTAATGCCTTGTGACTGCAGTTCCTGATTAGCAGGTGGTGAGTAATGGATTGTTTTATTTTTCAAGTAAATGTGCATAATCGCCATGTTCTTGTTTTTGATGGCAAAATCCTTAGGGAACTGAGGGCCAGTATATTAGAAAATGTAGTATCTACACATTTTACTAGCTGGAAGCAGTAACAAATAGAAATACAAATCTCAGCTACCATTTGAAATGAGCCACAAGTGGTCCTTTTAAGACAATCTTAGGCATAGACTGCTGACCACTGCAAAAGAAAATTAAGCACCAGATTTTTGAAAGAATCAGAAAAATGTGGTGAGTGGAAAGAGGAACAGTTATGAACACATGTAAGATTTTTTAAGCAGGATTTAGTAAATTATATCCTTCATCCTTCTAATTTTGTTGCACTTTTCAGATTTCTGTTTAAAAGACAATTTTCCCTTAACTGCTTCAAGCTAATTTTTGGGTTCTACCTTCTATTGGTTATGTGTCTCACATACTTCAGTTCTCATTTCTTTCATTATCTTGTTCATTGAGCTATTCTTCTTATTAATTTAATTATCTGCTTTTACTTTCCTTTCATTCAGTTTTATCTTCACTTGTCTTTATAGACTTTTGCCATGTCAGTTCTCTTCTGTTTAATTCTTACTCCTTTCTAGCACAGGCAAAGGAAGCAATTGGCTTGAATTCAGTGAGCTTTGGAAGGACCTTTAGCTGTTATTAAGGTTTTCTATGATAGGTGAAAGAGTAGCTTCTCCTTGCACTGTACCTTGAATGGCTGGTGCTGACCACAAGAAAAATTCTTCCTTCATCTGTGGTATATAGAAAATTTACTGCATCATTGACCCAGGAAGACTTTGGTGGGTTTAGTGTGTTCCTCCCCACACTTTTATTTTTTAAATTTATTTTTGGTGGGGTGTGAAACAGTAATAAGAAGGGTTCCAGCAATCCAAGATCAAAAAGAGAATCATGAACACATACTGTTATTCCTCTCACTAACTGCTTACTCCAATATTTCTCACTACCTTGTTGACTTTACCCTCTCTTTCCAAAGATTTATATCCAATAGGTTTATGGAACCAGAGTGATCTAGAGTATGAATAGCATGGGCACTAATGTACTAACATAGTTGACATCAATGTTGATTTTGGTGGTAGTGAATCTGTTTAGACTTCTGTGCACTACTTAAAACCACAGTGTCTAATCTCCAATCTTTTCTGTGAACGTGAGAAAATTTTTATTCCAAAAGATGAATCAAGAAACCATACCATCCACTCACTCCCCTTAATAAGTCATGAATGTGTAGAGCAGAAAGGAATCCATATTCTCAGGGAAGACTTACACAGAAAATAGAATCATAGACTGAAACTTAAAGATCATCTAGTCCCAAACATACACCCCACACCCACCTATGTGCAGGGACACCTCCCAGCAGACCAAGATCTCAAAGCCTCCTCCAACCTGGCTTTGAACACTGACAGGGTTGGGGTATTTACAACGTCCTTGGGCAACCTGTTCCAGGGTCTAACAACCCTCACAGTAAAAACTTTTTTCTTATATCTCACTTAAATTTTCCCCCTCTAAATTTATATCCAACATTCCTTGTCCTGTTACTTCAGCTCCTGACAAAGAGCCCCTCCATGACTTCCTAGTAGGCCCACATCTGATACTGCACACCAGAGCTGCACGCAGTAATTCAGGTGGGGTCTCACAGGAGCAGAACACAGAGGAACAGTCACCTCCTTTGGTGGTGGAGCTGGCCATGATCATTTTGATGCAGACCAGGTTGAATTTCTGGGTTGTTGAGTGCACACTGCTGCCTCATGTTGAGTTTCTCATCAACCAACACCCCCAATTCTTTCTCTGCAGGCCTGCTCCTAATCACTCCTTCACCCAGACTGTGTCTGTGCCTAGGATTGCCATGACCCAGGTGTAGGACTTTGCACGTTGCTTTGTTTCCTTTCATGACTTTTACACAGACCGACTTCTCAAGCCTGTCCAGGCCCCTCTGGATAGGATTGTCTGTCCCCTCCCTCCAGTGTGTTGACTGCCCCACAGAGCTTGGTGTCAGCAGCAAATTTGCTGAGGGTGCACTTGATCCCACTGTCCACATCGCCAGCAGATGTTGAACAGCATCGGCTGCAGTAGTGACCCCTGAGGGCACCACTCGACACGTGGACAATGAGCCCCTGGCCACAACTCACGTGGCCAATGAGCCCCTGGCCACAACTCACGTGGACAATGAGCCCCTGGCCACAACTCACGTGGACAATGAGCCCCTGGCCACAACTCTCCACATGCAGCCCTCCAGCCAGTTCTTTATCCACTGCATGGTCTGTCCATCAAATCCACATCTCTCCAGTTTGGAGACAAGGATCTCACATGGCACAGTGTCAAAGCCTTTGCATAAGTCCAGGGAGATGATGTCAGTTGTTCTTCCCCTATCCCCCAGTGCTGTAGCCCTGTCATAGAAGGTCACCATGTTTGGCAGGCATGATTTCCCCTTTGTAAAGCCATGTTGGCTCTTACCAATCACCTCTTTGTCTTCCATGTGCCTCAGCAGTTTCCAGGAGAATCTGCTCCGTGATCTTCCCTGGCACAGAGGTGAGACTGGCTGCTCTGTAGTTCCCCAGGTCTTCTGCTTTTCCCATTTCAAAAATGGGGCTTATACTCCCCTTTTTCGGTCATCATGGACTTCACCTGACTGTCACAATTTTTTCAACAATGATGGATAGTGGCTTAACAGCTTCATCTGCCATCTCCCTCAGGACACATGGACAAATGTCATCAGGTCCCATGGACTTGTGCACATTCAGGTTCTTTAGATGTTATTGAACTTGACCCTCTCCTACTATATCAGTAGTATATATTTTATAATTCCCGTTAAAGACTGAGCTATGGAAGTCATTGAGAACCTTAGCCTTCTCTTTGTTCAGGGTAACCAGGTCTTCCATACCCTACTGGAGAGAGCCCACCTCATCCCTACTCTTTCTCTTTCTTGCAACTTATCTGTAAAAGCCCTTCCTATTATCCTTAATATCCCTGATCTTGCTGGGCCTTGGCTCCCCTAAATTATTCACTAGCTTCCCATACAATTCCCTTGTATTCCACCAAGGCCACTTATCCATAATTTCTGCTTCCTGAAAACCTCTTTTTTACTCAGAATTTGCTCAACAGCTCCTTATCTATCTGAGGCCTCCTGGTATTTTTGCCCAATTTTCTCTGTGTTGGTATCCACTGCTCCTGAGCATAGAGGAGGTGATCCTTGCAACTCAGACAGAGTTCTTTGGCCCCTTTACCTTCCAGGACTCTATACCCTCAAACTCTACTGAGCAGGTCCTTGAAGGACCAGAGTCTGCTCTGCTGAAGTCCCAGACAGTGAGATTTCATACTTGTACTGATTCTCTTTAAAGTATTAGCATATTTTTGTGACTTTGGAGAAGCTGTAATATAGTAAAACTGGAATTAGGATCCAGGTCTTTAAAGTTTCATTCCTGTTCCTGCGTATCTTGAGGAAAATAGAGAAAATAAGTCTCAAGTAAACTAAATTGCAATTTCTTTATTTGATCTATCTGGAAAGAACAACTTAAGACACTGCCTGGGTAATTTTCTGTCAAAGCAATAAATGATGACTTTACGCATACGCACACACACATATATATGCCTAGATATTGAATGGTTTGACTGATCTCAGATTAGTTCCCTCCTAACATTACAACTGGTTTGTCTTGAATATCTGGATTTTAAGTGGAACTAAGTAAGAGGCAGAGTGTCATCAAAAAGTACTAACAACAAAAAAATATGTCTGCCAGTAAACAGACTGGATGCTAATCAAATCTTTTCTCCCCTACCCTAGTTATGGGTCTTAACTTATTCTTGGATGAATATCAAAATTAAGCATCATTTTTCTACTTCATCTTAAAAGCAGTATCAAAAGAGGATCAAGGAGGAATAGAATTTACATTTTGACTTAGTAATAAGGGATCTAAATTCATAGAGACTTTTCCCCCAGGATAAAAATATGATACATTACTATTTTATTTCAGGTTTAGTGTATTCCTTACTTATTTGGCTCTATTGCTGAAAATGCTTCTATGTATTCCTGAATGTAAAAAAATGTCTGCAGTCATACTAAGTTAGTGGGATAAACTAATACTTTTGGTTCAAATAGTGTTTGCATAAGAGCTAGAAGTCTGAATTTGTATGAAGTTGTCACTTGGACTCTCAGCCATATGAGTAGATTACTCATTTGAAAATAGTGATTTACAGAATTCACCTAAATTCCTTTGAGCTTTGCTTTCATAATTTGTTTCACAGGGCAAAGAAATGGGTGAATAGAAAATATTTTTCCTTTGTTTTCCCCCAAACTTAAGTCAACCTCCTGAAAGATGAAATTTTATCCCCAGATTTTCAGTCAAATATCTGGAATGAGTGAATAATCCTTTTCACTGTTACCTTTCTCCTGATTTCCTTCACTGCTTCTCTCCCCACAGAAAACTACAGAAACTTGTGCTGTGAAGTGCGGCTGAGAACAGGGCAGCCTAAGTAAGATGGCCGCTGTTTTATCCTCCTGATAATACAGCAGAGGAGGAAAGTAAATTGCAGTTAATAATGTGCCTTGTGCGAGTACTTGTTCCACCCTTACTGCTGTGGTACCCTTTACCTTACATTCTTGTAATGCTGATACAGCTTATTTATGAGTTAAAATCCTATCCAAAACAGAGTCATGTCTGTGTTCAATAGAAAAAGATACAAAATGTCAAATTTCTTCTAAGTCAGATTTATATTTGCAGATACATAAGAAGCTAAAACTCAGATGGGACACTAAATTGCAGAGATTAACTTCATAAGCTGATACATGCAATGTGAAGGACTTTAAGAAAAATAACTAGAGACCAAGGTCTAAAATATCTGATATTACCCCATAGAATGTCAATATATGCACTACTTTCAATAAGAGATTTACTCATGTTCCAATCACACCATTGATACTGTCCTCCCTAGGGCATTTTATTGCTTTATCCAATAATGAGAGTCACACTTTATACTTAAATTTACTTTTTGTCCCAACCCCATTGTCATAGACCCCGTTTCCCTGACACTCTCCCAACAGCATCAGCAGCATTATTAAGTGTCAAAAAACTGACAGAAATAGTGGTCTGAACACCTACAAATTCAATTATTCACTGAAACAGCCTACAGAAAGAGAAGTATTTATATCACAGCTTTGTAAAAAGAGAAATTGATGAAGAAACATGAAGTGTCTTGTCCAGTACCATGGAGCTGTCAAAGTTAGTGCCGAGGTTGGATTCACACATGATTCATATCCCTGTCCTCAAAACACAAGAAGATATCACTCAAGGTCCATGAAAGCTTCTGACTGCAAAAAAAGTGAAACCAGCATATTTCTGCAATGTCTCATTCTAAGTCTTTGGGATACAGGGAAACACAGGTGAGCATGGACCGTAATGTAGGTATGAAAGCCATGGTAAAGTCATAAACAGGAACAGCTGCTTAGGTCAAAATCTTGCATTTGAAAATGAAGGACCACAAGGCAGAAGCATATGAGGCTCCACAGGAAACTGCAAGTTAAAAAAATTAACACAAAGGATAAAAAAATCCTAGAAAATTCTCATAAAAGTATTTGGCATTTATATTTGGAAACTGGCATGGGTTTAAAGTAGAATTTGCCCGGAACTACAACAAGGACATAGCATGTGATCTAATGTGCCTTCCTTGAAATTTACCAGTCATAATTCAGCTGACTATTTCTGTTTCTCACTTCCATCTAAATAAGTTTTTTGGTAAATTCTACTTCAGGTCCCCTCTTCCAGTCTTCTCTTTAAATCAAACAGATTTTTCAGATGAACCTAGCTGCTTCACATTTTAAATCACTTCAAGTTTTAAGTCTCTTCAAATTTAATTAACTCACTATTTCCACTGTTCACTTAGAGCTGCATCAGATTTTTGAATTTCTTAATTTTTGCCATCTGCTTCAATTTCTGGACTTCAATCCTATCAGTTTTCTACCAACTTTTCAATCACTCCTCTCTCAGACATCTACATTTACATCTTGCTTTAAATCACATCAATTTTCATACTGATGTAAATTATATATTCTATTACTTGTTCTTAGTATATTTACTTAGAAAGGATTTCCAATTTTTATAAATCTTTGTATATTTGTTATGTGTGTCATACCTTTATGTGTCATGCTGACTTGAAAATTAAATTGAAATTTATTTTCTATATGGAAATATTGTAACTGGTAACATAGAATTCTTAAAATAGAATGTTTTTCCTTAACAAAGACCTAATATAAATCTGAAATTAATGGGAGTCTTTCCAAGTAGCATTTAGGAAAAATGCAAAGATAGCATTTTAAAAGAAATATTACTCCCACATTGTTAAATTCAGATCCATTTTCACAAGAAAGATAAAATAGGAGATAAATTTAGGATAGAAGATAAATTTTAAAATAGACATAAGTGATAAACTGATGCTATTTTAGTAACACCTGTTTCTAAATGACAAGATAAGTAATGTAAGCAAATATAGCTTACCAAGCTGATTGGAAAGAAGGAAAACAAGACCACTTTTGGCTTTGACTTCATCAAAAAGGCAGAAAAGAGTTGCCTAACTCTACTACAGCTTTTTCTTCAGAAAAGAAATATATCTGCCTTTTTTTTTGACCCTAAAGACAAGGACTATAGGGTTCTACCAATCTTAACCAGTCTGGATTTTCAGCCTGTACTTACTACCTGCTCTATAGTTGCATTTTTCAAGTTAAACATGGAAATGTTAGAATATTATTACTCAGCTACACATAAAAATAGATTTGCATGCAATGCACAGGACCTCCCAAGGATGAGTATTTCCATTGTTGTCTGGTGTAGAATGATGTGGCAATGCGGCTGATGGTTTGTGGTGATCACAGAACTTAAGTGACATTGATCCATTAATACATGAGAATGATCAATAGCCATCAGATAAATCCTAATCTGTATTAAATGTAAAATGGCCAAATACCAAAATCAAATAAATAAATAAACAAAACAAAGGTTTTCAAATTCATCTGTTGATTATAAGTGAGAACAGCCCAGTCTTCCAAGGATGGAATTGTGCATAGTAATTACGGGACCAATAAGAGTATATAGGTACTTTGTAGTACTGTGATGACATAGCCAAATTAAATGTATAGATATTTTGCACAAATATATATGCAATGCATCAACATAGAGGGACAAATGAATATTTGTATAGTTGGTCCTAGGAAGTATCCAAATCAGGGTTCTTTCAAGTTAGAGAACAAAGAAGAAGGTAAGCACTAAGGACTGTGAATAAGCAGCACTTATTACCAAGTCCATGAGGATGACTGGGAAAAGAAAAACAAACAAACAAAATAAGCATCATCAGGAACAAATAAAAGCTCCTTTTAGGGTGGAGGATTGAGTAGTATAAGTGCATCTGGAATAAGTGAGGAAGATGGAGAAAGAAGCCAATTCTGCTTAATTGTCCAACTTCTGTCAAAGAACTATTAAGCCTGCTCACCTTGGTTACAGGAATTTAGCACCAGCAAGGGCCGTAGCTATTGTTGCTAACAATGCAGAAACAACTCCACAGACCTGGTTTTTTTTGGTCTTAGCATCACTCCCAACACAATTTCTAATTCCCTAAATTATACAAATCTTAATCTATAGACAAATATATTCAGTTATAATACTTACAAATTTAGCATATAAATTATTATTACTTTGAAATAGGTATGTCCAGAGACTCTTTCAAAATAACAAAAACAAAACCTAAAGGTAAAATATGTGAATTACCACTGCTGCAATTATCTGTGTCTTAGGAATTCACTAGTGTCCTGAAAGGAAACAGGGTATGTTTTAATATTATCTGGTTAAAACTGGAGGCTTATAATATTTATAACAATAATTATAAATAAATTACAAATTGTTATTGCCTACTGTATAAATGTCAATGTATAAGAAATCTACTTAAAATACAATATATTCCTAACCATCACAATGTTTCCAATCAATAGTATAAAAATTTTAATAATAATATTTTATCAGAGACTATTAAGAATTTTTCAGTGACCCAGGAAATTTTTCTAATCAGTAAGTTTTCTAAAGGAGAAAAAATACATTTTAACAGATCTATCTCCTTGGGGTATAAACAATGAAGTTTTTGTTGCCTTAAGTAAATGGGAAGGAAGATACAGAAAGAAGAAGATTTTCAGGGCAGACTTTTTGACCTTTTAGTACAAAGATATTTCCTTGTTCTCTTTGTTCCTTCCGCATCCTTGCAGCTCTTCCCTAGGAAGAGGAAAGGGTGATCAAAAGGCTTTGAAACATCTTCCTTTTCCTTCAGTCTTGGATCAGAGTCCAAGAAAGTCCTGTTGTAAACAATTCCTTCTGCCCCTGACTCTAGGAGACAGGATGGAAAATTTGGTGAGGAAGAGAAGTGAATCCACCACTAACCAGCTGATGAAAAAGTGATTGATGTAGGAGTTACATATAAAAATGGAATCTGTGAAGTAGGTAGAATAGCTGAGAAACTGCGAGAACTGGACAGCATAATTGATGAAATGAAAAGGAATTATGGTCTGAAGGGACAGAATTATTTTGAGGAACAGGTCTAATTCCAGAGGATCAGCATGAACAAATCCTTCAAGGTTGTCAGGGTGCTAAGCAAGGACCAAAGTAATCTTTCTGACACATGCAAGGCAAATTGTATTGTTACATAAATCACTTCAGGAATAATCAGGAATTCTAGAAGCAGAAGACAGAAAAAGAGAAATTCCCACCAAACTTAGCTGTATGATCATCTTCTTTCAGTACCCTAATATTAAAAACAGAGTAAATGGCAATATCTCTTAGAGCTGATTCTGACCTTGGTGTGGGATTGACCAGACTCTGACAAACAGGTTCAATCTGGACAGATAAGCATTGAGTTCTATAGCTTCTTGCCAATTGGGGAATTACTGTATTTTTTTATTGTTTCATTAGACTACATATTTTCACAAAAGGTGTAGGAACTTTAGAAGAGATTCAGTTGCCTCAACTTAAACTTGCAGCTCCATTTTAGAAACTCTGTCTGGCAGATATGACAGAAGTAGTAAATCCATGTGTACCCTTCTGCAGAGGATGCCAGAGACTTGGAGATGTGATACCTGTATTTAAGGATCCTGAAAATACAGCCACAGGACAATATGGAGGCCCCAGAACACCTACCAGTGACCAACCTCTTATCATTGAAATAGTGTGGTAAAACAACAAAAAACACTATCCAACATAAGAGAAACACATCACAGACAACAAATTCACATCAATGTAGATTCACATCACTGAAGTACGAGTAAGGTGTAAAGTGTATTAACAAACATAAGAATGTTCTTAAGCAACTCCTAGAGGTAAGAAGGAAATCACCAAGACCACCATCATAGTCTCAAAAAGCCTGAGGATTCCTAATAATATAATTAATATAATATAATGTAACATAATGTAATATAATATAATGTAACATAACGTAATATAATATAATGTAACATAATGTAATATAATATAATGTAACATAACGTAATATAATATAATGTAACATAACGTAACATAACGTAATATAATATAATATAATATAATATAATATAATATAATATAATATAATATAATATAATATAATATAATATAATATAATATAATATAATATAATATAATATAATATAATATAATATAATATAATATAATATAATATAATATAATATAATATAATATAATATAATATAATATAATATAATATAATATAATATAATATAATATAATATAATATAATATTTCCCCTTCTACCTTGTGCACTGAAATTGAATGGTATAGAGGGGCATAGAATAGATGAGCAATACACCAAGTAAAGTTAGTATTTATCTTTTTAAAAGCACATATTTTGAATTGTAATTTTTAGTATCATTATACCTGGGGTAGAAATAATTATTTGGTTAGTTTGTCAGATCTAATACTACAGATATGTTGTTGATTTTGTGTTTAAAGTGAGTTCATTTTATTCCTAACATACTTTTGAATAGGAAAGGCTGGTAGGTATTGGATAAAGGAAAACTATTACACTCTACAAGTGACACAAAAAAAAAAAAAAAAAAGAAAGACAAAAGAAAGACACACTTTGCTTGGATGAAAACTATTTGGAAAGATATTTTAATCTTAACTAATCAAATTATTTTTGCATGTAGAGTTGGGATAGAGCAATATTTTGTGAGTTGGTGAGTCAAGATCTTTTGACCCAAAAGCAAGAACCCTTCATGTCTAATCCTGGGTGCAAGACCTGCTGAAGATGATTGCATTTTTTATGTGCAAAGACAGGAAACAGAGAACTCTGAATAAAATACAAACAGGTTTTGTCTGATATTCACAATAAGGTTTGTGATTTTTTAACACCTAGCAGCTATTTTGTCTGGAATAAGAAACTATTATAAATTTGAATGTATCATGTTCTTCTACCACACTTACTCTGAAGATGTGTGGCAGAATTTTCAGCACATATACCATTGTTCAGATGGATTTAGTTTTTTGTGCAGACAATATTTCAAATTGGCAAATATAAATATTTATTTACACTGAATTAATTCCTAATTCCACAAATGCTTCCATAAATTTCACTACTTTAAATGATTTATTTCCATAACCTGTCTAAAAGCAGCTTTGCTAATTAGACCGAGGTAGCTATAGAAGAAGAAACTGTTTTTATTGTTGTGATTATATACTCTTTAGAAATGACAAAATCATAGAATCATTGAAATTAGAAGAGACTTTCAAGATCATCTAGTCCAATGATCAACCCAGCACTACCATAATCACCACTAGACCGTGTCACCAAGTGCCATGTACAGACCTCTCTTGAACACTCTAACAACTCCCTGGAAAAATTATTCAAATGTCTAACCACACGTTTAGTAGGGAAGAAAAAAATAAATCTAGTATCTAATCTGAACCTCTCCTGGCACAAGTTAAGGCCATTGCCTTTTGTCCTTTTACTTGAGACTAGGCAGAAGTTTTTCACACAGTTATGAAAGATCAATGAGGTCCCCCCTGAGCCTCCTTTCCTCCACATTAAACAATGATCTTTCTTAAGACTTTAAGGAATGAAAATCTTTCAGAGCCAAGAAGAGCATAGACATTTCACATCAGCACCTTATATACAGCAGGGGCAATTCCAAAACACCTGAATTCTGACAGTAAAAAAAAAAGATTACAAAATTTAATGTAAAACTTTACTGCTTTTTTAGGAACATGGCTCAAATGGCCTATAGATTGATCCTGGTTTTAACGTTTGTGAATAACTTAGAAATTGTTCAGTCATCAGTTATAATGTTGAAGGAAGATAAATTTGTACACTTCCCTTTACAATTTAGAGAGAGGCTTTAGCTCATTATTTTTAATCACACCTCTACTTTGGTTACAGTTTAAAATCTGTCATCCAGAAATCCCTGAAGCTTATAGTGTTTCTTAGTTTGCTGAAAATACTTTTGCCTTTGGCTGCCCTTAGGGTTGAGGCTAGGAGAGCACAGGGAAGCATGCCAAGATCTTGGACAGAAGCACAAAGAATTCTTCTGGGTCTGTAGTACTTAAAAACATTTTCCTTGAAGGAGGGAAAATAATCATCAGAGTGTTTGAATGCTGGGAGAAAAGCCCCCAACAAATTCAGTGAGAAAAAATAATAAAATTGAAAATACTTGTATTGCTTTAAAGCACTTGTATTCTACATCTGGGCAAAAATGTTCAACTCTTTTAATAAAAACATAATGTCTCTGACAATATAATCTATGAATGAACTGTTAATAATTACTTTGCTCAAAAGAAAAAATCCTCCTCCTAGTTTTACTAGCTTCTAGATATTATAGTAAATTTGTTTTCATTAGTACCATCAATAACTTTTAAATTCCTTATGGTGCAATTTTGCTACTTTATTTTTCTCTCCTCATCTTTAATCTTGGTTGAGACTAAAAAGGGCAGAATTCAAAAGGTAAGGGAAACAACACTATTTTCCTCAGCTCTACAGCATGCAAGTTGATCTATGTACAGTTGTGCACTGTCATTTTTAGTGAACATTACTGTATATATTCAGCAATCTGAAGGGTGTGAAAGCAGCAGCTGAGACTGTGTTCATTGTGTGGTACCTACAATTCTGCTTTCTGTCTGACATAGCTCAGGGGAGGATGTGAAACTCTAATAAGGGATAAGAAAAAAACAATCAAGACCAGGATATCAAAACTAGTTCACAAAAAGCTGGCACTAAAATGGTAGCTAGCTATAAAGATAAAAAAAACAAACTCAAGGTCAAATTATATTAAAGCCCTTTTTGAATCATTGATTTAAAAACAAATCTACTGAAGTAAACATTTTAATGGAAATAAATATAAAGGATATTTTTATTAGGAAATAATATTTTATTATTTTAAAGGAAGCCTTAGAGTGCTGAACATCAACAATAAAACTATATACAGCTTGGCTCTTCTAAAGAGAGTCTGGTTTTCCAGGTACTTTGACCTTCATTAGGGCACTGTATCACTCTGCAGTCTGAGAACTAAATTAAGCTTTGATGTTCAGAGTTACCAAGGCTCCCTGCATCCCCTTGAGTGAATCTGGAAATTGTTCTTTAAATAAATTAATTAAAAAATATTAGTTGCATCCCTAAATGTGAATGTTTACTGCACCTTTCAAGAAGACCAAGTGTTCTGATTCATTCAGATGCTGGATTTTACTGGAATAATCACAGTCACTGTAAAGGTGATGGTCGCCACATGAACAGGAAAAAGCTAGGTTTGGCAAAAGTACCAGTAAACAAAATATAGCAGCAGGTCAGAGGAGGAGAAGAACCAAAATAGATAAAGTAAGCTGAGAACATAAACATGACCTAGCATGTCATTCTAAAAATGACTGACGCTCAGGACTGTTGTTAACTATTTACCGGTCCTGCAATTTGATAAATTTGATGACTTTGAAGAGGAACATACAAAACTTAGGGATTTAGAGAAATGTGAGCAGTGTAGAGGTGTAATTTTTCTCTTCAAAATTACTCTGCAGAAAAATTAATATTTTTTTTATTCAGGATAAAAAAAGGAGTGATGAGAATGTCAAACTAGGAGGGAATTTCTGCTTGATATTTGCTTCAAATTTAACAGTCATGGATATGGAGCTTCTGACACGTATGTTGACAAGATATGAAGATTTTTCTGGTTTTGTTATGCCTCAGCTGCATTTGTGGACAAGTAAATTGAACGCTATAGGGGCATACATTAAATTATACTGCTGGAATATATAAGCAGTAAAATAAGTTAGTGTGTAAACTTACTAGCTTAGTAAACTTACTAAACATAGGAACATGTAAACTAGTAAACATAGGAAACTTACTTTTTAAAGTTCAAGAATGAACAGAAAACATTCCTTATAGGAAATGAGAATTTTAGAAAAAAAATTTCTGTACTTCCTGTTTATCATATAATGACAATGTTTATTTTAATGTAGGTAGAGTGTGATGTATATATATTTAAATCTCATGGTTTGTTGAGCCCATGTAATAAACTCAGTGAATCACTGTATTTGCAGCCTTGAGAAGAATTAATTATAATCCCATATCCACAACAAGCTTTAAACACTTTAATTTGCATAGAAAATGGAAAAGCATTTTCCAGATCTCGACTGTCTCCAAAATATAAATAATTGAATTTTCAGTGGGAAGAAGTTGGTATTTTGCTCATCTATCATATGGTAGAGTAGTGACTTCTTTAATCTCTACTGATCATACCGATGAACATTATGATCTTTTTTCTTCTTCTCAGACTGTCCTCTTAAGGTAACAAAGATACCACTTGATACATGGAACAGAGATACTTGGTAACTTAAAATATTGTAGGATATACTGTTTAGAGTCACATGAGTCAGCTGCAATAAGGTAAAAAATGCCAGCAACTTCCACACCCTGTGCCTGTGTTTTATGGTGTCTTTTCTAGATGGAAATATCTGCATAAACCAAATACCCATAAAACAGTGATATACCAATTCTTTTTTTTTACAATTTAGCAACAACATTATTTAAAAGGATGTGTGTTTAATTTTTTTCGGGATACAAGTAGGTTATAATTTCTTCCTATTTCCTTTGATCAAGTTCAGATAAATAATCAGGACTCAATCTTTTTCTTTGTGTTGTTTTCAGCACACTAAGCCACTGAAGCCATTTTCAGCCAAGAGGAATACAAAAATAAGGGTGTAAAAGTGTACAAAGACAGTCATGAATATATCATACCAGAAAGAGTTAGCTATTTTAGGATATCATAGATGCTTTTCAATTTAAAAATGCATTACTATGTTGCCACATTTCTTCATATAATGATTCATACAATTTTCTCTAATTGTAAATGCACCACGAAAAAAGGTTCCTGATTGGATTTTTCATATATTTCTATGGAGCACGGCAATAATGATAGCTCTATGATGAACAGAAATTTGCAAATTCATTTTATTCTTTATTTACTCTTCTGATTGTTATCCATATAAAAATATAAAAGAAAACTGAGTCAGCAGTAGTTAAATTTTTTTTCAGTACATAGGATAGTTAAGCATATTATGCAGTTGGACTAGAAATGCTGGCAATTAAAGTTATTGAATCTGGCTGGAAACAATTACATTAATTTCCATTGATTTTATCACAGTGCTCAAAAATGTTATCAAACATAAAGATAAATGTATGAAATCCCACTAATATAAGGTTTTATAAAGGCCATAAAATAAAGGTAGTCAAAGAATGAGAGAATGTAAAATACTTTATATTTTTAATGGCATCTCTTTTTTTTTCTCTAAGCTCATAGTGAGAGGATGTAGGCCTAGATTCAACCTTGGTGTAACTCTACTGAAGTTAGCTGAGATACACCAAACGTGGTTTTGCCCCAGAGAATTTTAGATTCATTTATTTTAAATGAAGCCTATACATATTTTAAAATGAGCATTGCCCTTCAGAATGCCAAAGTAGTGAGTGTAAAAAGAAAGACATCCTGAAAGATAAAAGAAAATGTGTGTTATCTAAAGTATTTTAGGACAGAAAGTCAAACAATTTAACCACATTTCCAGCCTCGTTCATCTGACTCATTTTGCTTAGGCAATGTCTGTGAATTAAATTCTGGTAAAGGCAGGAGAGGGCAAATCATATGCCCCTTGTGTTTCTGATTGACTTGGAACCTTCAAAGGGACCACATCATTTTCTTGCTGGGCATGCTGTCATACTCAGAAAAATAGAAAGAAAGAGATGATGTCTTTAGATGTGGTACGCCATCCCACAACAAAAGAGGGTAGAGCCTTTAGTTAACTTTTTTTTTTTTTTTTTTTAATTCATTTACAGCCTTATAGCTGCTGTCTGAAAAGAGTTATAGGCTGCATAGAGATGTGCATGTTGAATCCTTACCCCAAATCTGTGGCAGCAGCTCTCTGGACACAGAGAGAAATGTAACTTTCCCAGGTATCATTCTAGGGAAGTCTGTGAGAAGACCAGAGAAAAGAATGAGAAACAATTCTTAACTTGCTGCACCTCATATTGTGAACATGTGGAAATGTAATGGAGATTTGTTTGCCAAAGGGTGGTCTTTTAATTAGCCAATGGTGATGGTGTTTTGAATGGAGGACCAATTAGGTCCAGCTGTATCATAACTGTTTATAAAAGAGCAATGGGTTTTCTTATTAAACATTATTGATCAGCCTTCTGTAATAGATTGTGTCTGTGTCAATTATTACCCAGCTGGAGGCTCATTGCTGTGACACAAATCTTGCTTCCCAGTGTGTAGAAAGGTGGAAGAAAATGCAGAGGTTATGGAATGCTACTTTACTCTGCGTTCAGAGATGGAAGTTAATTTTTAAAGGGATATAGGATCAGTTGCTATGTTCATATTGCTACATGAATTACAGATCTAACAATGAACTTAAAAGTGTTCAGAGTCCCCTCTCCCATCTACTCAATTTTTTTTTTAGCCAGGTGTATGCACTAGCATCCCCCTCTAGGCTTCCAGCTGCTGATTCAAAAGACTGCTAGTCTCCTGAAAGTCCTGGATTGTGTCTGTGAGCTTCATATTAATGTATGAGACATCACAGAGCAAAAGAATGGCTGTAGCTGGCTGTGTATGAGCTACTGTACCTCCTTCAATGAAACACAAGGACAGTATCACTACCATTTGCTAAGGTCTGAGTGGGATGGAGAGGAAAGTATAAAATATGTTTCCTTTCTGCTATCAGTTGAAAGGACTGAATCTACTTACATGTGAGGCTACAGCAGAAACCATATCTCCATATCAACCATGGTTACAGGACTCTTTCTCTGAGGCAAACAGTGAATATGAATTCTGGCTACTCTGAGAGGTTAGTAAGGGAATACAATTCCTCTGAAAAATAAGGAGCTTTTTGTCAATTTTTGTTTGTGTGTTTTTGTGCTTATGTAAGCCTATTCTCTTGTGGCATGTTCAGCAGGATTAAGCTTTCCTTAAGTAAAGGCAGTGTTTTAGGAATCATGGTAGGCAGATTTACAAATATGTACATTATATCTAAACAGGGAAGAAGAAGATGTCTGTTGGGCTGTAGCCAGCCTCCCTTACCAGTGAGCACATACACTACTCTCAGCATGAAATTGCAGCCAGCTAGGATGTGTGAACATGCTGTTTCTGTTTTACACAAGAAACTCTGTGACATTCTTCAATATGGTCTGCCTGGAAGAATCACTAATAAGGAGTCAAATCACTTACCTACGCTAATGACATAATCAAGTTGAATTTAGTTGTGTATTTGAAGAAATATAGTTTACAAATGCTACATATTTTGTTAGCTATGTTTTTACTTGCATTATTCAAGTAAAAATATTCAAGCAATGATAAGGGATATACAAGTCAGTACTGAGACATCAGGCCCTAAATGTTAGAAATTCACTATTAATTCACTAGGGATTAATCTTTCATGTTACCTCTGCTACAGTCTGAAAAGTGGGAACTAAAAGAGCCAATGTCCCAAAGGAGAGGAATTTGAGAGTCTGGCAGTAGAACACAATAAAATGAAAAAAGATTATAGTTAATGTATGTGTCATAAATATAGCTCTTTCCTTTGCTTAGATACTAAGCTGACATGTTTGGTTAGGCATTCAGGTAAGATTTGGTTTCAGACTAGAAAAACTCTCACACAGGTATTTCATTTAGTCTGTTACAAAGGTTCAACTATGTCTCTCCTGTAAAACTGTCTGGATTCTGGTCCATAGATATTCTACAGAATGAAAGATGTAATTTTTTTTTTTTTTTTTTTTTGTTTAGATTCCTATCAGCATCTTCTGGCTTCTATAATTAGTTTAGAAAAAGATCACAGTAACGCAGGGATCATTACACAGTTATTTTGGGATGAGAATTTGCAGATTATGTTTATGCTGGCATGCTTCTAGAGCAGCAGGTATAGACACAAATTACTGGGAGACTACCAGCTATGCTGAATGCATGCAGAAAAATACCTCTTCCTTCTCATATTTTCTATTTTTTATTAGGAAGATTGATCCTAGTTTCACCTGTTAAGTATTATAGATATATTAAGAGCCAGAAACTCTTACTGAATGACTTCCTTTCAACACAAAGAGGTGTGTAAACTAATTTCATCTGACCTGAATCCAGAGAATGCTTATACTATCACTTTCACTATACCTTTTCTTTTTAAATGCAGTTTTAATTTTGATTCTGGTAGTGGTAAAGGCAAAGTAATCTGTAACCTGCTACATAAATCTAAACTGTATTATTCTTAAATTGAGGAACACTATATTGTTTATCATTTATTAAAAATAACAGTGCTATTACAGAACTAAAGCAGATGTTAATACCAATCTAAAATAGTTAATTGGCTCATCTATTTTAATATTTAGAGTTAAACCTCAACAGAAATAATAATTGGGAGATAAAGAGCTCAGATCTGAACACATATTTAGATAGATGATCAGATATCAGCTCTTGTTGAGAGTTAGAATTTTATTGGGGGAGGAGATTCCTTGGGTTTTGTTTCTTTGCTTTTGTTAAGTAGTTATCTAAATTGCTGATTTTTATTTTCTAAGGAAAAAAGGCAAAAAGAGGCTGTCCTTTAAGTTTTCCTAGATTAAAAATGCTTTACAGTCAGTCCTCTCACTCTTTCACTAAGGGCAGTACACAGCCCTGCAGGTGTTCTTTATAAGCAGCACACAATTACTGCTGTGTGCTGTATTCTGACCTTTTTATTGGTGCCCTGTATGTCCTTTTCACTACATCTGGGATATGCTAATCAGATTCCTCACACAGACTGAAATTTATTGATCACATTATCCCTGAATTTTTTTTTTTTTTTTTTTTTGCACTGGCTCAGATCCCTGTTCCTTATGCTGATTAAAAAATGTGATTCCACACCAAACAGTGCATGTCTTTAGTTGGCATTAGCTTATGAATTCATGCCCTGAGTCAAACAGTTGTTGGAAGAAGTCCTGCTTCTCTGCTGTGACTCCCTTTGTGCAACATACACTATTTATGCTTTGTTGAAGTCTCTGAAGATCATGAAAGTTTCAGAACACCCACCTTCTGTTTTGATGAGTAGGAGGAGCTGACAAATGATGGAAGGATTAAGAAATTTGTTTTCTGATAGTCTAGATCTAGACCTAGTGAGCATAATTTATCCTGATTTCTAACTGACTTCTAATTTTTATATATATACTATTTTTTTTCTTAATGGAGGAATATCTAAAAAGAAAAAATATTTATACTGCTCTTCCAAATAAAATTGTTCTTGGCAACTCTTATGAATGACAAGATGAGGGATTCAGAAAGGTTAAATGTGACTTAGAAACATCTTAAGTTCTTTTCCCATTCTTGAAGTCTTTCAGCAGGTCAGAGACATTCTGGTCCTAATGCAAGAGAATATTCTATTGGATTGGTGATAGGCATTTGCATTATATCCTTACATTTGCAGGTTCCTTGAGATATTCTTTGTATGCTCTACATGAGACACCAAACCATGCACATTTTTTATAGTTAATGCAACTTTGGAGATAAGTTTTTTTCATAGATTGTAGCTAGAGGAAAAGTATCAGCTTTCTAACTAAATACTCCCTTTATTTCATAAAATGAACATTCAGTTTCTACACAAATCTGAGCCATCTTCAAAAACAGTACACAAGTGGTCTTTGCTCTAAGATTAAAGTTACAAAAAAATTCTTTATCCAGTGGATTTCCACAATTTCAAAAGAAAATTTGACAGATAATTAAGTATAAGAAAGACACAATCTTAAGTTGTCACTGAAAATAGAATCATGAACCTATTTTTGTACTGAACCTATTTTAATATGTAGAAACATTTTTGCCTTTATATCATGTTCCTTTCATTTTCATATTGTGAAAGTCAAATTTGAAAAGAAAATGAACAGTTTGATGAAACTAGCTGGGTTTCTTAGTTATAGCAGAATTAATTGCCTAGTGCAAGGCAGCTTGTACAGTAACAAGAAAATGTTTAAGAAGAAGATATGAGAAAATAGGATAGACTGAGGTGATGGGACACAGAGGTCAGTCAGAGAGGTGTGTTGACTGACCCCACTTTTCACGTAGCAGTTCCCTTTCGCACCATTTTCTGTTTGCCCTTCCCTTTCTCGCTCCCTGCTTGCCCTTACCCTGCACATTGCCTCACCAGCTGGCACAGTCCCACTGACCTCCTCCCATACACCAAAAACCAGTGTCCTGACTTGCCTGCAGCTTCCTGCGAGCACATCATTTAGTGCTGATGGCCAGGTTTGTTTCCTGTTCTCGCTGTAAACATTAATTGCTCAGGTTTTATGTCTATGTATTGTCTTCCTCCCCTCCCTTATCCTTCCAGCTGAATAGAGGAACGTTCTCATCTCACCATCCATGTGCCCCTAGTGATTTGGGTGACTAACCACAATTGTTTATATCACAACCCATGGAATCTGAGGGGTCAGGTTTGTCTCTGTGTGTTCTTTATGGCTCCTTTGACCAGATAACCTTAATGGCACAGACAAACCCCTTACACTTACCCTCATATATTATTTTCAACCACATTAAAGCCACTTCAGAGGAGAAAACACACATAAATCATAGAATACAAAAAAAAAATTCAGAAAAAACACAAGGAGGGAATGTGATAGAAGATGTCTTTTTATGAAAACATTTTGAATTTATATTATCTTATATAAAGCAGTATCATCCTACAGTTAATGATGCATAAGGAGGAGTACCATAAACAGAGGAGGAAGGGGTTCTAGAAAGGTTTTCAAACAACTCCTTTGTTAAATCTCTCGGATGAACTCATTCTTTCTCATATGTGCAAACTCCTGAAGAGCACTAGAAGTCTTACCTGCATTTAGAGATTGAAATCATATCTGTACATTATTACATATGATACAGTTGGTTACACCCAGAGTTTATATTTATATTTAAACATACAATTTTAAATATAAATGCTTAGCCAATATTTCTTTTTCAGTAATCTTTTATGACTAAATAATTATGTCAGAAAGAGATTCTGCTATTTTCTATAGGGATTTTTCTTTGAAACCCAAATTTAGGAGAAAAAAAACACCTGTATGAAGTAATCCTGTGAGCTCCTGTTCATCCCAGGATCTACTCTAAATACTCTCATTTAGGAAATAAAAATATATTTATGCTTCAAGTGTTGATAAAGAAGAGTAACAGTAATTTAGTAATTTCTTTTTATTTTCTGACCTCTGATATAGTCTCGTATTTTTTCCTTAAAGAATACCTTTAATGAATCTCTTTACCTCATTTAATTCTCCTTTCTTCTCTTACTCTTGGATTTCAGTGTTATATAGATTGTTATTTTCTTTTCCACAGCTATAACTTCAGAAGCAGAATCTTCTGAGGGAATGATTTTCTCCTGCTATGCTCCCGAGGGTCTAGTTATGTCCTTTATAGTGATGTCCCTGATGACTATTTTGTTTAAACTTGGAGAATATCTGTTCTACTTTTGTATTTAGCAGTGAAAAAATAGTATCAGTCACAACGACAATAGCAATATTGAAAACCTTTAGGGAAAAAGGATGAGGTCCACCACAGACAGGTCAACAAGCAAAATCCAAAATGGCATTTTAGCCCCAAATATTGAATATTACAGTATCTAGATGCAAATTTGTAGGTTGGAAGAAATTAAGATGAAACAGCCTCTTATTAACTTGCATTGTGATCCTGCAATGGGGTTAGAGATGGAAATTTTCACACAGTTATTCTCGAGCTGCCACTTTTTAGGAATTACATATTAGATCCTTCTTTTTATTTGAGTAGAAATCAAATATGTGAGTGGGAAAGACTGCACATTGCACAGAGAAATTAGATATTTCAAAATACACATGTGTTGATTAGGGATTTAGGAAATATGGAGGATCAGAGAGGACCTGAAATCCTATTGCTTTTCAGTCTCAGGACTCTGACATATCTGCAGGTAGATATGCTCATCAAATTAAAAAGAAATGACTGTAGACTATCTAAGCATTGATAATAAATTACTGCCCATGGGCCACTATTTCCTGCCAACTTTATATAGAGAGTTTTATGAATCATGCAAGAAATTGGTGATAAAGATAAAATATCCACTTCAGTCCAGCAGTTTCAGATCCATATCTCACCATGACCACTTGTTATAGGCTAATTATATAACAAAGCTGCATCACTGTGCAAATCAAAGTGTATGATTCATGAGAGCAGGGCAGAAAAGAACAAAGTGGAAGCGTAGCTGAAGTGCAATTGTTACGAATGATAACTCAGGAAGAAGGCTGAGCAGATTCTGATTGTACTGGTTTCCAAGCCAGTTTCTTGCTGGACCCAGACATCCAGTTATTGCACCATTTCCTTCCCTGCTGTATCAAAGCTGTGAAAAGCTGGGCTCCCTTTGCTGCCAGCTCCAAAGGAGAGGCTGGGACAGCAGCTTCTGCAGAGGGAGAAGACCCTCCTATCTGAAGCTGTCAGTTCTCTTCTTTCTTCGTCCTTCTCCCTCCAGCTGTGATGTGGAATCCACGAGCTTTGTACATCTACTCTATCCTTTCTATGGCATAGCTGGCCCAGCCCCTGGTCTTCTTTCTTGCAGTGGAAAAATAACTCATACTAAAAAACTCATGAGACAGCTTAAGAAGTCATCCAGCACTTCAGTCCTGCTCAGTGGGACGTTAATGCCTTTTATACTGGTGACAGTTTAAAATTTCTGAGCTCTTGCAACCTGCTACTCTCAAAAAATTCATTTGACATCATTCAGACAGCATTTCAAACTGAAGTGTAAAGGCAGCTATCAAAATTTTAATAGTGCCAAAAAAAGAAAGCTTTTTGGGGTTATAATTTTCATTTTTATTGAGAACAGAAGAGACACAATATCAACTTGCTGTGGGCTATTTATGTACAAATCTTCATCAGTTAAAGAAGGATTTTTTTTTAAAGACTCCAATCAGAAAAGTATTTTTACTTGTATATTATTTAGAATACTTATTCAGTTTCTGTAGCTCTTGGTTATTTTAAAAATAGACAATAGGAACTAGTAAATATTATCTCTGTTACTAAGAAAAAGACATTTTCATTTTTTAAAATAAATAAAGGTGTGCAAAACAAAGCAGAGATACCCTTTACTATTGATTCCTGGCATATAAGTTTCTATAAGCCCTATGAGGTTGCATTAGTCACAGTAACAGCATGACAAATCTGAAATAGTAAGGAAACAAAGCAGGAAACTCGCCAGCATGTGTAATGAATAGAACCAATTTATCTATTTATTTTATAATTCTTTAAAGGAGCAATCTATTTAAGCGATGTATTGGGATGTTTTAAATCATTTTTAAGGGATCTGCGCAACAGTTTCCTGTATTGTACAGCAAGCTGCTACTACTCAGAAGTTTTGGGGCCAATTCCTGGTGCACATGATAGAAGTGTTACCAGAATCATAAAATAGATGCAAACATATGTTATGAAGTTAATGCTAAGATAGAAACAGATTGGGCTGACAACATCCTGGAGACTGCATTAATGAATCATTTGCATAAAGTCACTTCAGTGGAAAACTTTATACTCAGTTTACTATTTTCTCAGCCTGAAGAGAGGTAATTTAAAATAGTAGTGAAAATATCTCAAGAACTGGTGGTTAAAGACATGTACTATAAGTATTTCCTCTACTATGACTCAGTATGTCCTCTACTATCCCTATGAATTTTCTTGTATCTTCTCTGTACTCTCTTCCAATACATTTCTAAGGTCTAATTTTCTTTTTTTTTTTTTTCTTTTCTTTTTTTTTTTTCCAATACAGGTAGAGAGATTCTGCCCTTTCAAAAGATATTCTTATATCTCAGTTTTCCTCCCAGTTTAAAGGACCTTCTGATACAGTTTTTACAATGAACTCTGTGTATGTGTGTACAGTTTCTACCAGAAATTCCAGACTTGACAATTTTGAAGCCAAATAGACAAAATTATAATTTTTTGTAATGATTATGTCTTTGTGGTTTGACTTTTTTTTTTACCTAAATGGTTGCATATTTATAGGCAAAGACATTAAAAAACTATCTTGTAACATATGTACCACTTTAAACAAGTGTTTTCTGATCCAAATTTTATTATTTTCTGGGGAAAAGAAAGTTATTCTTACAAAACATTATATACTCTGTTTACAGATAGCTGACCATCTACTTTAGGATTTTTTTTTCAAAACAACAAGCATAGAAAATTGAAATGGTCTGGAATTTCCTTTTTTCAAAAATTGTCATGAAGACATGTAGTTGTGCATATCAGCTTATGTTGATATGTAATTGTGCATATCAGAGTTATGATAATGCACAAGCTTGTTATTAAAAAATGATTTTTGCTGACTAAAGCCACCTGGAAAGTGTGGAAGTAAATAACTAATAATAATAATTATCTGCTGTTTTTACACTGCTGTCTATTGCTTTCTAATTATGGCTCTGGTCTCTCTCTTTTTTACTATTTTTAAAGAAAATTGTAAATCACTGTCAACAAGCAAAATTCCTTTCATAATACTTTCAAAATTTATGATGTATCTATATTTAAAAAGCTGCAGCCATTGATATTACAAAAGAAAAGTATCTCCAGTGAAATACTTCGGGGAAGAATAACAATTTCTTACTGAGGATTTAAATTGAGTGACAAGAGAAAATTTCTCTTCAGAAATCAAAAGGAAAATCCATCCAATATCAATACTTGAAAAAAAATGGGTGGGTTTTCCAAGAATATGTGGCTAGACATGAAAAAGTATTGCAAAATATTCACAACACAGAATAAAACTATAACAGTGTTATTCATATAGTGGACCCAGAAAAGAATGAGGCTCATAAATCAAAGAAATATGATTTCCAAGAAATTAGAGATGAAATTAAAACTAATCCATCAGGTATTTAACCCAGGAAATTCCAAAGAAGACAAAATTTCCTGTACAGTTTCACTTTGAAGAATTATTAGATAGAATTTTGATTTAATTAAATATATTTAAATCTCTGTGATGAAACAGTTCCCATGTGTTTACTTAAGTACCTTTCTCCAGGCGAGATTAAAAAAAAAAAAAGAAGAAAAAATTGAAACACTGTTATAAGAAAAGGACACCAGCTTTTTTTGAAGTGAAACCTTGTAGCTATTCATAGCTTCCAGCTTTGCAATGGAATATTCACTGCAGGCTGCCATGACATGCTCACCTCAGCTGGCTGCCAGTGGATCTTTGTCACTGGACAGGAGATGCACAATAATTCAAACTTCCAAAGTGGAATGACAATACTAGGAAACACTCCCCTTAGGTATTACTTATAGTCCTAGAGTGACTTACTTAAACAAGCCTAGTAACTCTCTTTAAAAATAAATTTTGTATTTATGCAATGTCTTCTTTCTGTATGTTTACTTCTTGAGAAATATTATTTGCTGTCTGAGATACCATTCAAGTTGAAACTTTTTGTCCTGCTATAAATATAAATTCAAAATAAACAACAGTTAAAAATTTAACAGAGTTTAATGTGAAATATGGACAATTTTAGACCTTTTTTTCCCCTGAAAAATGGTCATTATCTGAATTCCTACAAATAACAAATATCCAGAACTTAGAGACACATTGATTCTAGTAGTATGACTCTATTTTCTGTGAGAGTAGAAATAAGGCATATTAGTAGACCCCATATTTTACATATTTTATGAAAACCATCTGGGAATTACAAAGATTCAAATTTTCTTTCTAGACGCTTTCTCTTCCTTATAAACTAATACTGAAAGTAGCAAATAATTTTCATATGGTCATGACTCTTTAATGATTGTTGTAAGGTGACAAGGAGAAAATACAGCAGAAAATAAAACCTCATTCTCACAAAGACAGCTAAATCCATGACTGAAATTTTACCACAAGATTTTGTAGTAATTTTGCATTATTTTATACTGAGAAGGCCTTTCAGAGCCTTGGGATGCGACCAACTAATCCACTTAATACTTATTTAATTATCTCATCACTCTGTTTTACAATACTCAATGAACTACTTAGATGTGAACTGATACCGTCTCATCACAGATCTTAGAATACAATCTTCACAAAATTTAATCAAGGCGAAATTAAAGTAGAGCAACCTTAAAAAAATTATGCCATCTATATGCTAGTAGTTTTGTTCATTTACAGTTATTCACAGAACATATATTAATAACATTTTCCATATAAACCTCAATTTTGTGATAAATTTTGAAGATATAAAGGCTCTTAATAATTGAATTCTCAAGCATAATTGCAAATATAAGATACAGGAAAACATAATGGTAATAGTTTATATATATATTAATACAGGATATATTGAATAGCAAAGCTTTTTTTTTTTTTTTTTAGCAAGTTTATATTATCTTCAGGATCTTGACCTCTTACAGTTAACTTATAAGGTCAATAGTAAACACTGCAAGAGCACTCCATGAGTGATATTAATGTGATTAACCCTGTTAACTATAATAGGAAGTACACCTAATACAGACATTAAAGAGGGGTATATTGGGTAGATGTCAAGTGTTTGACTTCAGCTTCAGCAGTAAATGCTGGACTGACATGAAATTATGCACACCATGTACTGGAGACCCACAGGAGCTCTATGATGGGGAAGAGTCATCTCAAGTAATGAAGATTTCATGAACTTTTGTAACTGTTGTAGTTTCATTAAGATAAATTATGTATTACAATGCAACTAAGAACATGTAGTTTCAGAGGTGCAACCAGAGTCCCATCGAAGACTTTAGTTTAAAAAACACTAAACCCTCGGGATTTGGCTTTACATTTTTTTTCTGACTATGAAATTGAAGTTGAAACCTTTGTTATCACTGTGGAAACCAAACTGACTAATTTCACTGGTGAACTAGTATGAAGTATTGTTAAAATATAAAAGTTGCTACATATATTGCATTGTTTGAATCTTACACTGTTTTTCTTCTGTTCACTAGGAGTGACTTTATATTAATCTGGAATATGCTGTTCAGGAGCTGTTCTTCCATCTTCATCTCCTTCTTTCAAGAGCCACAGAACTACAAGATTACACTATACGTGTGCATATTTGAGAAACAAGTGTTTGTTACATATTTCTAACTGTTTAAAGTATGAAGAATTTTTGTTTATTGATGTTTTTCTCTCACACTGGTCTTTCTCATACTTGATTTTTTTCCCCCCAAAGGAAAGATCCAGTGCAAATGTAGATGATAAGAAGATCAGTCTATTTAAACTGGAAATGTACTTTGTTCAGATCCCAAATTAATTTGTTTGGTTTCATTATGTAGTATACTGTCTTTTCCTCCATCTTACTGGTTTTAAAATCCTGATTGGGCAATGTTTGGAGTTACTGGCTGGAGTTCCTTTTACTCTTGTAACTCTCTCCCAAGGCAGAAATGCACCAGAGCGAAATGAGCAGGTGGCTGATTAGGCTTAAACCAAGACATTACTTACAGAAGATGTAGAATTTGCTATATTCTGCAGATCGTCTTTCAAAAGATAGTTTCCTGGATAGTTCTTAGCCTCCCTGAACTCATCACCAAATGAGGGTATGCAGGCATACTGTAACTCATGGAGATAAGTGTATGCAGCAAAAATTCCAATTGTGACCATGAGAGGTATTTGCTCTGGAAAGTATTTTTATCTGTGACTGCCAAAACAAAAGTAGATTTGATGTTTCTCTACTGTAATAGGTGAAGTTGAAGGTAACCTCTTTTCATACAGGATGGTCAAAATATTTAGAGTAGAAAACTCAGACACTGTTTATAAAAAGAAAGGAAATTCCCTACATAATCTCTCTTCACAAATCTGTTTTAGTGATTGTCTTATTTTTATTTTCCTTTATGCCCAGAATTGTCCTGCTGGCAATATCCATTGTCTCAGAGTCATTCCTCTCTGTGTGGACTGCACTCTCTTTCTTGCCTACATCCAAATGGCACAGCACTGCATCCATAAACGGTGTGTTAGAGCAACCTTGCAAAACCATCAAAGACACTGAACTTTAATGCTAAGCTTTTACTTCTGTTTCTTTAATCCTGCAGTTAAGACACCATCTTTCATTGATAACTACCTCAATCCTGCATGTAAGCTGTCTTTGACTTGTGTAAACAAATTCCCTATGCTGTGGAAGGCTTCTTTTTGTGTGTTGATAAAAATCTGGACCGTAGCCATAAATGTTATCAAACATCTTAGCAAAGCTTCCCTCATTCCAAACACCGTATTATAGGAACATATCCTGAATTCTGAACCTTTGGGCCTATATAAACTTTTACGATCTTGAGCTGAACAATATTTTTTACAGTACAACTGGATAAAAACCAGCACATAAGCTGATTTTACATACATCCAATTTTTCTCAATCACATACCATAGGGCTTATCTATTTAAAATAGTCTTTAATAACTATTTGTATTCAACAAAATATCCAATTTTTTCATGCTTTAATAAAGTGTGAGAATGTCTAGCATAGTTGGCATTGCAGTGGGAGATCTAGTTGTAAATAGAATTGGAATTATGAGACTATGCACCAGATTCCATAATTTTCAAAATTCAATTGATTTGATCTCTTACTTATCATATGGTACTGAAAGAGTTAATTAAAGCAAAGACTTTAAGATAATTTGAAGTTCATCCTCTAAGGAGAGAGTGACATGTCAAGAGAAGGAGTTGTATGAATCTATTTATTTTAAGCAATTGACAAGATCTCCATTTAAAAAATAATGAACCACACGTGCTGCTATGTTGAAAGAAAAACTGGAATCCCTTTGGAAGCAGACTGTCTACATTTGACCTTCTGAGATTTGTGCATTATTTCAGGCTTGCTGTGCTCATGTTTGAATGATTGTATGTTTCAGGCTCATGATTCTAAATGTTCTTTCATATTTTTCTGGCAATAAATGCTTCTTGGTATTTGTAGGTTATATGGTATTGTATGTTTACTTGATTAAAATCTCATGTGTGAGAATTGAATTTTCCTGATTTATTTTTTTAAAAATCATATAATATTTAAATTGTATCTCTTTTTTACCCCTTAAATCAATGCCAATCAAATAATACAGAGTGATAAAGTACATTTCCATTCAGAAGTGTTATTTTATTAAATTGATTTAATCTCTGTTTTAAAAGTGGGATACAATACAAATAAAACAAATCAAGTATCCTCTCCCTCAGAGAAAAGGCAGTGGGAAAATCATGATGGCACATACAATCTCATTAGTAGGCAAAGAAAAAATAACTGTTATTAGTCTCATCTGTCTTAACTGTATGAGTGTGTGGCCAGGGTCTATAATTAAGTTTCAGTTTCTAGAATGCATCAATTCTAGAAATCAAGAAGCAGAATTCTAACTTCAACCTTCTGATGGGATTAAGCCTATTTTGACCACAGCTGGCTAAAGAGATTGTATTCTGCTTTTATTTTCACTTGGTCAACACTCGTTTATGTGGATTAGATTTTGAAATTAATACTATCTAGATTTACATCCAGTTTTATCTAAATTCACTAAAATTTGAGAACACTGGAGAAAGAACAGCTTGGAATTTGTGATGAAATCAATTTTGTCAAAGCGCATCTATTAATCCAGACTGAAATAGTTAGTGGGAGCATATAACATTCAAGGGGTATTTTCTTTTTAAGAAAGCATTTTTCTAGCCAAAATAAATGAGAATTATAGATAGAGTCTAAACCCTCAAGGATCCAATAGCTTCAGTTAGAGCAGCTAGAGTAAAAGTTTGACCATGTCTTTTATTAATATACATATCTTCATATGCATTTCTTTATCAAAAATTTGAAATATCTCAATTTTGTACAGTTACTGAGTAAATTGCAAACTTCAGTAACTTTTCTATAGCAGATTTTCATTTTCTGATTAGCTCTAATAAATTTGAAGTCTTTATTTTTGACCCACTTCCAATTCAGAGGATTCTGGTATGTTGCAAAACACAATGGGTGAAATTTGCTTGGGTATTTCTGGCACAGATGGACAGCTAATGTGTCCATACTGACAAAGAGATTACTTTTCAAAGAGAAATAATAAATCCATAGACCATTTGACCAAAATACTGTTTTATCTGGACCATGGTTTAAAAAGAAGCAGGTATGTATTCACTTCATGTTGTAACAAATTGACATAAAGGGGGAACATATTTTTTGAGAGACACGTATAGATATATAGATATAGATTATATAGATATAGAGATATAGATATAGATATAGATAGATACAGAGGTACATTACATATTTTTGCTTGTCTGAAAGGAACAGAAGTAGCAGTTTATCATGCAGTAGCATTTTCAGCTAAGACATGTGAATCCTTCAGATTAATTTCCAGCTTTTAGTGGAAAAGCTCTGACACTGGAAGCCTTTGTGCAGTGCACAGGACTTGAAAGTGTGACTGGGAGGTACACCTGAGCTCAGAGTACAATACCTTTATCCTTTGAGATCAGTATGAAAAATTCGGAGGGTGCTTTCTTCTAGACACTACCTTTATTCAGTTATTCTGACAATAGAAACCCACCCTGATGCTGGGGGAAAAGAAAAAGTAAAATTCTCCCTTCACCATGCTGATCAGGTGCCTCAACACACACTTCTTTTGCTGACACTAGTGAGCAGTTATGATGGCTTCTCAGCAGCCTCCAGCATGTAATAGTAGACTTCTCTGCCCCACACTTCATCTTCTGATTATACATCTGTGCCTCATTCATTACAATTTTGTCCCCCATTGAGTTAGGAAGGATCAGGTGAAGAATGCAGTGTGTCAGCACTTCTACAAGGAAAAAAAATATTCTTTATTTAGGCCAGAGCAGTCTGATTTTTAACTTTTTTTTTTTTTTTTAGTTTTGTTTTGCTACTTAAAAAGAGAGTATTTGAGACTTTAATTAGCTTGGTTGGTTCTAGACTATTTTTTTAACTCTTCTATTTGAAGCTTAGATTTTCTAGTGCTGTAGAGACCACTACTGCAATGAAACATGCAGCTTTATGAAAGCCTAAATAAATTAGAGAAAAAAATCCAGGAAGAAAAGTTCAGGGTGCCTTTAGCGGAAAAATGACCACCCACAACCCCACACCCCCATTCACACATATGTGTAGCTAACAGATTTAATTAGAAAAATGTTCAAACTGGAATTCTCAATAGCATCAGCTCTTTGCACTGAGATTATTTGAGATGTAATTATCTGATAAGCTTTACAGATTTTCAGTACAATTTGGTGGAGGTATGAAAGTGCTACCTTGCCCATCCTTTGTAGCTACTGTAATACACAGGTGCTTCTATACTCACCTCTATTGCTTGTCACTTAATCCTACAGGAAGCATTGATTTTGCATGTCCAGTCAATGAGATGTCAATTTGAATCAGGCGCACCCATTTAGGGAATGTAGTACCTGTCAGTATACCATTGGCCTAAATTAAGATTAGGATTTAAGAATTACTGCAATTCAGACGTAAACAAATGACAACAGCATGACAAGAAAAGCCTCTCTTACAAATAATGCATTTCTTACCATCTTGATACTTGTGGTTTTTTTCTTAAAATGCATATAATGATACATCCTCTGATTTTAACTTTCTTCCAATGTTGACATTTTAAAAGAGTGAATAAAGAAGGAAATTGCTGAGAAGAACCTGATGTTTTTTCTTAGTGCTGGGAAGTGCTAAGTACTTAGTAGTTACTAGCCTTCTGGGAAGAGAAAATAATGTCTGCTATGTTTCTGAGTAAAAGACATCAATGATGTATTAAGGCGAACAGGCAGTTCCCAAAAGAGAGGTTGTGTGCCACTTGAAAACAGCAGCTTGATGCAGGTTATGCTTTGGAATTTAATGGAAGAACTCATATTTCCCTGTATTTGATTTGGATCATGCAACAGAAGGTTGAGTCCTCAAGACATTTGAAATACACAAATATAAAAAAGGCCCATTATATAAATTTTTAATTTATTTAGATTATTGATTTGTTTAGATTATTGATATTTAGATAATAGATTGCCCATATGTGTCCTAAAGTAAGGGAGCATCTCAGAGATAGAGTACTTAAAAAAGCCCCCACGTCTATGGACTTGCTATTTCCGGCTCTCATTTCTGACATAAAACATTGACAAGGGAGTCCTCATCCCCTTACACAAACCCTAAACTCAAATGAAAAAGACAGGTACTTCCCAAAGAAAAGTCTGCTCATCCAAAGTCACATATCTGAGGGAAGAAAAGAACTTCATTCAAAATTACTTTGCTAGTTTTGGAGATCTTATCCAACTGAAGGAAGAAAGGAATTCAGCACTAATTATGTGACATTATGAGTTTGGTTGCAATGAAATTTTTTCTCTCAAGATACATTCATTTATGAATTAAAAATAGCTTGAGTGGAAAAAATTAATCTCACCACCTCAGAAAACTCCATAATAAAATCTGCAATATAAAAAATCGAAAATACTTTTGAAATAGGCACTTAAAACATTACATTATCACTATTATTGTTAAATTTTTAAAGTGAATTCAATTTCAGAATATCTTTCTGAGAAAAATTATCATAGAACCACAGAATAAGCTGAATCAGAAAGGACACAAAAGGTCCACTGACTCCAACTCCCTGTCCTGCACAGCACCATTCCCAAGAATCACACCCTGTGCCTGAGAGCATTCTCCAAATGCTTCTTGAACTCTGTCAGGCTGGTGCTGTGACTGCTTCCCTGGGGAACCTGTTCCGGGGCCCAACCACCCACTGGTTTTTAATATCCAACATCAACCTCCCCTGATTCAGCTTCAGGCCACTCCATTGGGTCCTGTCACTGCTCACCACAGAGAGGAGATCAGTGCCTGTCCCTCCTCTTCCCCTCAAGAGGAAGTTTTAACTGCAGTGAGGTCTCCCCTCAGTCTCCTCGAGGCTGAACAGACCAAGTGACCTCAGCCTCTCCTCATATGGCTTCTTGTCAAGGCCCTTCACCATCTTTGTTGCCTGTTACAGTGCGTTCAAGCTATGCTTTTCCCCATTTCCAGGGACCCCTGTGACTCTGATCAGATAAGAGTGTCCCCTCCTTCCTGCCCTGACAGGGTTGGCGGAGAGCCAGAGAAGCCCACCCTGTCCAAAGCCTAGATAAACCCCTGACATTTCCATTTGCCCTCTTTTCCCCTGGATCTCATGGAATAAAGAAGCTGGACAACCACATTGGGGTTAGAGCATCCTTTGAATCTTTGCCCATCTCCGGATGTTCCTCCCCTCAAGGTCTTGTATCTCTGGGCTAGCCTAATAATTTAGGGGCTGAGAGAGGTAGAAGCATCAGTTGCCCTCCTTTGGACACTCTCTAATAGTTTAATGTCTTTCTTGGACTGTGGCACCCAAACTGCCCTGACGACTCATGGTGAGGCTGCCGCAGAGCAGAGCAGAGCAGGACAATTCCCTCCTTGGCCCAGCTGGTGAGAGTTTGCATGATGTACCCCGGGTCATGCTTGGCCCTCCTGGCTGCCAGGGCACTGCTGACTCATAAAACTTTCTACCATTGCCATATGAGAATACATTTTCAGGATTGATGAATAGCAGTAAAGAGCATGTCTGAAGCAGCATTTTTGATTCCAGAAAAAAAATCTGTAATATGGCAATAATATATTTGATTTTAATCATTTGGTAAATAACTGGAACATTTGTGTGAAATTTATAGCGTCAGTTGAGCATCACTTTTTCAAAACTAGAACACATTAGACATCCAGCTGGGATAATTTAGTGTAGAAATGATCTTTTCGCAGTGTTGCTTAAATAAGATTAAAAAATATTTTTTTTAGAAGCAATATTTTTTTAAAATTATTTCTGTACTTGAAGACGTCACTTTGGTTTTTTTCTGGTCATAGCCTCAAAAGGAATGTTATTCTGGTACAAATTGCAATAAGTAATTAAAGAGAGCTGTTATGAATTATGGGAGGGTGTTGGGCAGGGGTGGACTGTCTGCTGAGCACCAAATATTGTTTTGTCCACATCTTATTATCAAACCTATTCTGTAGCTTTCTGGTGGGTTTTTGTTCAGATCCAAACTGTTTCTAAGGATGTAGCGACACACATTTATCTATATCCCTGACTTTTCTTTGATGCTAGAATTTACAGCAACAGCAAATGTGATATTCTTTGTCGAAGCAAGAAAAAACAAGACAATACGTAGGCTTAAAGTGGTAACATCCTTGGAGTTTGACCATGGGTTACCAGGAAAATACAAGGACAAGACGGCGAGATCATCTGGATGGTAAGAAAACCAGTCAGGTTAGATTATCACAGGAGAAGGAAATTTTTGGTGGGAAAGGAAATGCTGATTTTTTGCTTCCCTTCAACATCTTTCTAAGAGAGACTGTACACACAAAGCTGTGAATATAAAATCATTAGGAAGCTTGAATAACTAAAAGCAGATTTTGGGATGTTGTGGTTAGAGAGTGTTAAACAGCGTTATCTTTGCTCTGAAAATGGGAAATGGAGACACAGATCTGCTCAGTATTATACAATGGATCTCTTACTGAATCAGGGAATGAATACTGGTCTTCTGAAGGCAAGACCAGTATCTGACCTACAAATCTTTTTTTTTTCAGTGAACATTTTATTTTCTTCTTCTGCATTGTTTAAAACCTTGTTGCAAATTATTCAACCTTCTGTGTCCAGTCAGTGTGGAAATCTGGGTATCTGAATGTCATATTTGCAGATGCATTCTGGATTTTTCACATATATTCTTGTAAAAACAACTGTAAGAAACTAAGAATTTACTAAATATGATACAATTTACCTTAAAGCCTGAGTCTTTAACTGGATGATAAGGACCTTCAGTTCCATCAGCTTGGAGTTATTGGAGCTCATGGTCAGCTTAGAATGAAACAATACATTACCCTCCCAGATATTAATTCTGTGGCTCATATTAAAGCCAAGTGGTTGGAAAGTTGTTGGAATGAGACCTTTACTGATACAAGCCATTTTTATTATTAAAGTTTTCATGTATACATGTTTAGTACCGAAAAACAGTTTTCTAGCTAATCATGCAAATTGTCTTGGTGATTATATTGCCATTGGAGGAAGATAGGTTCCAAATAAAAGTTTCAGATTATATTAAAATAAATTTACTTCAGGCTAATTGTCAGTCTTGCTAGATTCATAATTCAGTAGGTAATATGTTCAAAAATGAAATTAAGAATTCTTGCTTGAGGACATCAATACAAAGGAGTAGAAATTTACAGATGCCTAGGACAACTACCTCTGTGTATTTGTGACTGCATTTGCCTGAAAAACAAGATATTTTCTGGCCCATATTCAAATAAATGTTGGAGGGTTTCTTCCTTTCAAATACTAGTGCTTGAGAAGTTCTATGCAAGTTGGCTTTAGTGACAGAATAAGAGGTTATGTCAATTCGGTCACTGTGTAAAAACAACTTTAAATACTGTGATTGTGCATTTTCATGATTTATAGATTTCAATAGAATGGGATTCTTTTGAAGCTCAGATTTTGTCTACTGGAGCTCTAGGAATGTTTCATGATGTGTTCAACTGCACAGGGAACTGCCAGATCACACTGAATACATACTTGAGCTATACTGGAGATTGTAACAAAGGTCAAAACGCCTTTGCAAATTCAAGATACATCTTCTTACATATGCTCTTTCTTTTTATCTAGGTCTCAATTCATAGGATTGAGCATATCAACATAGGATATGCTGAGTTGGAAAGGATCCATCAGGATCATTAACTCCAGCTTCTGGCCCTCTTCAGGAAACCCCAAGAGTCACACCTTGTACCTGACAGCATTGTCCGTATAGGTTTTCTTGCTATGCTTTTACTGATAGGGTGGAGAGCCTGCATGCTCCAGAATGATACCCTTGAAAAAGAGAAAGAAACTTAACTCCTTCCTGAATACAAGTAGTTTTGGTTTATTTCTGATCAACAGTGACATTTCCATGAATTGAAGTATGTGCACAATCTGTCTTCATTCATGAGTAGCTGACCCTAAGTATTCAAATAGAAACTACGATCAGTATCTAGCCTCAGCCAGATGTTTATTCTTCTTTTATACTCTTTACTGTGTCATTTTAGACCATGCATAATTTTGACCCATCTTCTAATTTTGTAGTCAGTGTACCACATAATAGTAGCTTTTAGCCTGTCACATATATGAGCAAAATATTGCAGGTGAGTTAAATTACTTCTCTAAGTCCTCTCAAACTGAACTATTATATTCTATCCTATCCTATTCTTTAAATATATTTCATGGCTTAGTGTTCTGTGTGCCACACTAAAATTTCTTTAGCCATAGGAACACCACATAGAACTGAGATAAGATTATCCTTCTCACCAGAAAATAAGCTGTTTACACACTACTGCATGGCTGCATTGGCTACATCCATACAGATGCTGGAGGGATCAAGACCTTAAACATTAAAATTGTCAGCCTTATAACCTGATGAAAATGAGTAATTGTTCTAGTGTGAACTTCAAGTTATCATTACTAGAATCATCTCTTAGATATAACCATATTCACAATGAAGTGCTTCACTAATTTCACACTCCAGTACCTTGGCAGTATGCATCTGTGAAACACTTAGGAACTACGTAATTTGTTATATTCATAGTCATTATTCTGGTTTTTGCCAATCAATTAATAGCAGGATAAAGTATTTTTTGCTTGTTACAAAATCATTCTCCAGTGAAAATTTAACTCTGGCATTGCATCTTTGAAAAATTCTATTCTTATGTATGTTTCTGCTCCTTAACTGCTCTGCCACATTTTGGTAGTATTTGGAGTGTTTTATATAATATTTCATAAAATAACACTTTTATTAATTACTCTTTTTCAAAATAGCTCTCCTTACATGGAAAACCTTTAAATATTTGCATGAACTTCACTTGTCATACTGGTACCGGTGCAACATGGTAGCATTGGAGATGCAAGGCAAACTCAATCTTATGCTAAGCTTGATTTTCAAAATATTCTTATTTTTCAAGATTTCTTTAGTTTTGATTTTAGATTACTATTGTTTTCAAAATCAAAGGACAGCAGTGGAACAATCAGCACTGAAGAAGCAGCTATTTCTTCAAGTATTTTTTTTTTCCTACAGAGTAGAAGCCTGAATTTGTCAGCATTATGGAATCATGTTTCTTCTTGACATTCCAAACTGAGAGCTTTAGTTAAAATCATCTTGAATTCAATGGAAACTGATATGGTCAGCGCCCATTAAAGTAAATTTTCATGGCTGTAATACATTAATTGTTATTCACAGGACTTCTTTAGAAAGGGTTGGGAGTGCTCTCAAACAACTGCTGCATTTTACTGTAGGCTAGAAGATCTGATGTCTTAGAGAATGAGTTCAAAATAGGTTATTGCATAGACAGCTGGTGAAACTGAATAATTTCATAGCATTATTTTTTAGTCATAATAACCTATTATTTGTTCCCTAAAACACAGAAAAACATAATGTTCTCTAGAATTCAAAACAAGCATTTAGAATATTATACCTCATGTGTTTCATTCCAAAGGAAGGGGAATTTGCTACAAGCTGAATGAAAAAAGCTGAACTGAGAAGCAAGTTCTGACTTTACACATTACACTCTTAATATCTATTGTCCAAGGAGTAATCTTTATTACTGCTTTTACTACTGGCTAGATTTATTCTGTAGGGTTTTTGTGGGGTTTTGTTTAGTTGTGATTTTCATTTTGTTTTCTTTTGTTTTGTTTTGGTTTGGTTTTTTTGGGGTTTTTTTTTGGGGGGGGCTTTTTAATTTTGGGTTTTTTTCTTTGTTTGTTTTAGGGTTTTTTTCTCCTTTCTCTTTTTTCATTTTCTATTTTTGATGAGTAAGAAGATAAAAAGGGCAGAGAAATAAAAATAATTCATTCAAATTTGGGAATTTAAATTTGGGTTTATACAATGGATTGTCATCAACCATAAGTCTCATAAAGGTTAATGAATTAAATACGACTCAGGATAGCACCTAGCAAAAGCAAAAACTGTGAGAATGATGTATCAGTGCTGACTTGTGGAAGTCAAATTATTGCAGACAAACAAGGTCACAATTATTGACGTAACTACACTTAGAATTAGTGTATGATTTTAGAGAAAAAAAAAAAAGAGAAGCTTTACTGATTTGTCAGAATTTGTGGTATTGATGACTCCGAGATTGTAAAAAGTCTCTGTCTTTCTGCCCCGTTGCCAAAGAAGCCATAATTCGTCTGTGCTGTTTTCAAGGTTGTTTTTTCTTGCTTATCTCTAACATGTTCTGCTGCCCTGCCGCAGGTCTGTCCTGCAGGGCAGTGTGCGGGGCTCTGCCCCTCAGTGGGATGGTACAAACATTATATACCAGAAACTACATGTACTGTATTTACAATAATGTGCCAATATCTATCATCTACACTGAACAGTGTGTCCCCAGCCTAAACCAATAGAAAATGCCAACACTACAGTGAAACATGGAGGGCATGAAGAAGGAGAAAAAGGACAAAACACACCCAATTTCCTCCATCTTGTCCCCTTTGAACCCCTAATCTAGAAACTTAAAATTTTACTTTTGCACCTGTGCCACACTTAATTATTACTCATATCAAACACTCAGAGCTTATAATTCATCCTGTAAGATTGAAAACTCTTTTCCATGGACAGAGATCAGAGACGGTGTCTCTCTGGGCTCTGTACAGGGGGGTTCCTGACTCCCTGCCAGGGTCCCAGGCTTTCCAGGGCAGCCAGAGGGAAGCTCTTGATTCCCACACTGATTGGAAAATGGATTCTGGTTATCACATTTTCCACAGACATATTTCTGCTCTGAATGTAAGTACCGACAGCTTAGGGTCAGATGAATCCTTTACCTTTTGTAATTCTTAAGCAAATTGAACTTCTTGGGAATAGTCACCAAAGCTGACTTCTTACTAGAATTATTGCTGCATTCTCTATGCTAAAAGAGGCAAGGGAACTGTTGTACCAGAAATTTTTTAAAGCAGTTCCTTAAGGTTAGGTGTAAGATTTATTTCCTGATACTCAGATCTGTTTGTAATGTTTCTTGGTACTTGTTTTTCAATATATGAGTGTCCTCCTTTAACTGAGGAGTACAGAAGTAGCCTTCATATTCCAAGAAAGAGAGGCTGAATCCTGCACAGGCTAGGACTATATTGGGTCCTTCCAGGCAGAGTAGGTTGCTGTTTGTCATCTTCAAGGTTTTAGAGTTTTAATTCTTAGGTTAGAGATCCCATTTTACAAGTGTTCTTTACACTGTTGTGCCTAGATACATAATTTTCATTGTCTATAATAAATAATTGTTTATTCCTGATATCTGGTGGATTCCAACTGCTTGTCAGCAATCTTTCCTTTTCCTCATTTATGCCTCCTCCAGTTGTGGTGTTATGCATTATTTTTTTTTCCAGCAATAATACTGTTATACTGAGGCTGCAAATAAGGCAAAAAAAAATAAGCCCTCTGGCATTTTTTTGAACATACACTCATTGATAATTCTTTAAATACAGTATATTATTAAAACCTACATGCTAGAACATTTTATTCAGTTTAGTATGTATAATATTGGTGTTTGCAATTTTTCTTTGCTAATCAGCATGTTCAGTAGGAAATGAATGACCTATAGAAGTAAAACAAGATCATCAGCATCATCCTTATACAAGTTCATTGATAGCTTTTCCTGATCAGCATACAAGCAAGTTCAAAAGAATGTCTTTCCTATAAGCCCATGCTGATTGCCATTAATTATATTATCCTCTTTTAATAGGTTATTCATCAAATCCCGTATCTCTTGTTCCATAATTTGTCTGGGATCAATGTCAGGATGACAGGCCTATAATTAGATGTCCCATTTATACTTTTAAAATATTGGCATAACATTAGCTTCATTCCAACCCTTTGGAAATGCTCCAGTGCTCCAAGACTTATTGAAAATCATCACTGATGATCAAGAGATCTGCTCAGCTGACTCTCTACAGCACTTGCAGGCAAAATTATCTGGACCTGCTGATTTAACATCTATCATACTGCTATTTAGCAACCTTGTTATTTCCCATTAATATGGAAAGCCTTTTACAATTTAAATCTCATCCAACTACAATGTTGAATTTTTTCACAAAACCATAAAGTAATTCTTTCATTTCCAATACTGTAATTTAAATTACTTATCTGGTTTTTAGGGTTTTCCCCTTCTATAATTTTTCTTCTGCTCATCTTTTTTTCTTCCTCGACATATATATACTGGATATAGTCTTCCAAGTTTTGGAAATTTATATAGGATTATGAAAATAATTCTGTGACTCTGTTAGGTAAACTGTGATTACATGCCTAATTTGCAGTGTCTTTGAAAAGTCAGATTAACTCCGTCCAAGGAATACACAGGATTCCTGAAATTTAGTTGTGTTTAATGCCTCAAAGCTAGTAAGTAAAATAGATCAGTTTGTGCTTTCTGTGCGGTCTAATCTGATATATTTATTAACAAAGTTAAATACAAAAGTAAAAAAAAAAAAAAAACCCAGCCCCATAACTTGTTGTGAAATGTGTGCTTTTAATCATTGTGTACTTTAACATTTACAACGTGATTTGGTAGATTTCACTACAATTGCAACAATGACTTAACTATGGATTTGAAATAGTAACATTTTGTCATGTTTTAACCTCTGCTGTCAACCCAGCCCCAGGCAGCTGTTTGCTCACTCCCCCGCCAGTGAGACTGGGGAGAGAATCAAAAGGGTAAAAGAAAACTCCTGGATTGAGATAAAGACAGTTCAATATAGAAAGCAAAAGCCATGCACACAAACAAAGCAAAATAAGGAATTAATTCACTGTTTCCAATGAGCAGGCACATATTCAGCCACCCCCAGGACACCAGGGTGCCATCACACTTAATGGTGACTTGGGGAAACATATGTCATCACTCAAAACATTTCCTCCTTTCCTCCCCCTTTATATACTGGGCACGATGCCATAGGGTCTGGAATACTCCTGTGATCAGTTTGAGTACCCTATCCTGGCTGTGTCTCCTCCCAGTCTCTCACGCAACCCCAACTTCCTCACCAGCGTGGTCACATGAAAGGCAGAAAAGGCCTTGGCTCTGTGCAAGCCCTGTTTAACAATACCATAAATATCTCTGTACTATCAACCTTGTCTTCAGCACAAATCCAAAACACAGACCCATACCAGACTATGGGAAGAGTGTTAACTCTAACCCAGACAAAACCAGCACACATTCATACAATAATGAATTCATACACACAGAGGTAAAATGGTCCATACAGTTATTTCTATGTGAGGACAGGTACCTACCAAAAATTCCTCTCACGTTCAGAGAAATGTCAGCTCACTCAAATCCATTTGAGTTTCCTCACAGACAAGCGAGGGACATCAAAGGCTGTGGAGATGAGGGCAGGGATGATCAGCCCAGGCCTCCAAGTACAACTGACTTTGAGAGCTCTGAGAGGTGTCACACTCAGAGGGAGGCGGTGGCACAGCCTCCTTTAGTCCCAAGGTGACTAACAACTTCTGTCAACATTAAGTTTCCATCCTGGCTAAAATGCAAATTGGCTGTTACTGGGCTTTTTTCCCCAAAATGCTGCTACAGTTCACAAGTGTACCGTACCACTCAGGCTACAATTCAGGTAAATGGTTTACCAAGGTTACTAAGGATAATTGCTTATCTTTGTTTTCCACTTTTTGGTCAGCTGATATTTCTGGCTGTTTCCATCTTTAGCATGTGAGAGCTCCTGGTCAATCAGGGAGTGACTCATGGTCCAGCTGATCCAATGAAGGGATGCTTCACTGTTTCAGTCAACTTGGTCAAGGCTTATCAGGAGCTTCTGAGATCACAGGGCAGGCCCAGGATGACTCCCAGAGACACACAATCTCCATTTGAACACAGAGTCTGACACCAAAATGACTGTATAATTCCAGTTTTCTGCACTTGTTTTTTTTTATTTTACTGTTTCCACAGTATCCTCATTTCTTTGTTTTCTGACAGTGGGAGCTCTACTAAAGGAAGCTGCAGACTGTTCTACATATTAGAGGATGGGTTTTTTTCCTTATATTCACTAATAAAACAAAGCAAACAAACAAGACACAACAAACAAAACGAAAACAAAACAAAAAACAAACAGCAAAACTAAGAAGAAAAAAAAAGGCCATTTTACACAATTTCAGACAGTTGTGAGACAATATTCAAGTAGTTGGAAGGTCTGCAGAAGAATATGCAAAGTCATTACTAGTGAACTCAATGGATAACAAAAATATTGGCTGTTATACAGACAGCTCTGTGCTATTCATCAACCAAATTCACTTGCCCTTTAAGGCAGTTAAATGCAAAACTAACTAAATGCGGGAACACTAAAATATCTTTGAAATGTGAGTAATCAGAAAGCCCTTTGAACATATCTATGGCAGATAATATCTTCAGACTATTGAGTCTCAATAAGCAAAAATTATTGAGTAGAAAGAGGGAAATTGTATTGCCACATTAGTGAGGTCATTGCCTGAATAGTGACTGTATAAAGCTCTTTAGAGCAAAAATGGCAGATTGAAACAGCTTCATAAAACACAGATAAAAGTATTCACGGTTTGACAGTGACCTAAACAGAGACATGCTTTTCAACTTATCCAAGAGAAGTTTCAGAGGTGACTTCATAAATGAAACGTATTGAAAATTGAAGTATAACTGGTTTGTGATTTAATGAGCCATTGCAATAACTTATGAAAGACCAGGATGCATTCTACTTTACATGATGTCATTCATTCAAGAGAACTGACTTTTGGAAAGAGATAGTATAGCTGAAAGAAATGAATGCATTACAAAAAATGAAGCAAAATTATACGCTTTATGGTATGCAACATACTAGATTAGGTGATCATGCTGATTTCTTCATGATTTAAAATCTGTGACTCTAGTGAAGAATTAATACTTGATTTATACAGCTAGAGAGTATTTAGCACTAACAGAGCAATAGCAATAAAAATTTTACTTTGCTAGAGATGAGCTTGATACTGGACCGTTTCTGCCAATGAGAGGATTATTGCTGAGTTCAATGAAGCAGCCTTCTATGAAGGTACTCACTCGGGTAAAAAAGAAAGATTACAAAAGCAGAAGGTAAAGTAATGATGAAAGGAGGAATGCTGAATGGAACAAAACATAAACAAAGTCAAAGGTAAAATTAGGGAATATTGTCAGCTGGATTGTTTTCAGTTTATTAAAACTAGGTGCTGCACTTTGCCTGTGCCCTGACACTGCACATTTGTTTAAGTTTATGCTGTCCATAGTCTATACAACTTAATGAGAAATATTGCCTGTGTTGGATATTGGATATTCATGCTGACAAGAAAATGTCACAATCAATACCAAGGAGCTAAGCTTGAAGGGTTCACCTCCAAAGAGAATGTTGACTTCTGGAGGTTTGCCACATATAGAGTGAGCCAAGGTCTTACATTTTCGCAGTGAGAGATTTAACTCTACAAACATTCCGGCTGTTTTTCATAAAAAAGAGTGGATTTTTAAAAAATATTTTCCACTCACTTCTAATATAAAAAATAGCTGCTAGTCATGTTAATGTGCTGCAAAAGCCAGACACAGATGTCAGGCAGTGGAAGTTTTAATGTTTTAATAAAATTTAGAAATTTTCAGGGTTAAAAATTAATTTAAATCCATGCTGCTCAAAATGCAAAAGGTAAATGAGCCTAGCATGCTGATTCAGTAAAAGTCTGAGCAGTGCCCTCTGTGTCCCAAAAAAGAATCACATCTATATCAAAAGAGAGATGATGAACTCAACTCAGTGTAGGAAGAATGGGAGTAATAATTTATCCTAAGATTTTGGAAGAAGACGTATGAATTTGGTCTGGTTGAGATTAAGATTTTCCACGTAACAGTCCACATAGCATTGCTCTTTGTATTAGTAGCTGGAAAGGTGTTGATAACACACCAGCATTTTGGCTGCTGCTGAGCAGTGCTGGCACAGCATCAGCAGTGTCTCACCAACATTGTCCCCTTTGCCATCAGGCTGGGGTTGGAGAAGTTGGTAGGTGAGATAGTCAGGGCAGCTGCCTCTAACTCATCAAAAGTGATATTCCATACAATGTGCCATTTCTCTGTAGCAGAGGCCATGGTCCACTTGTTGGGGTCAATACAACATTTTGCATGAATTAGTTTTACCGCTATAGCAGAGACCTTGGCAATACCCTTGAGCTTTTTTTGTGGAATAAACTATGTGTACATTTATGTGTCTTGGCTGTCTACTGTGGCGGTTCTTTTTTTTATGGAGTGGGGATGTTGTGCCTCCTAATGAATGTGTGAATACATGAAACATTTACGATTAAAATACAATTAAAATTGAAATTTTAAATTGTTAAGAAAACTTTCCAGAGTGACCATTCTCAAGCGTCTCTGGCAGTCACACTCTCAAGGACAGAGACTTTCACTGCTGGGACTGGAGCCCCTTGGCAGCAGCAACTCCCGCCTTTCTCCATGTCCAACCGGCTCGATGGCTGTCATTTGCTTTCATCTCTTCTTTTACCCAAAAGATCAGCAACTCCAAACTCCAGCTGCGTGTCCCAGTGTCCATTCACCTGGCTGATCTCATCAGCTTTCATACACTTTGTTATCTCAAAGTTTGACAGTTCACAGCCTCTTGCCTCAGACTCCCATCCAAGCCCAATCTGCATCTCCATCTGCAGCTTTCAAGCCCAGCTATCTGGACCAGATATATTCCTTAACAAAATGTGCATGAGATTTCTTGCAATTGAAAAAAATTAGACTCTCTGCTAAAAGTCATTTTCTACAGCAATTCCTGGAAAGCAACATAAGCACAGCAGAAGTGTGGCTGTCGCTTGCTTGGAATCAGTTAACTATTTGAAAAACAAAATTTGCAACTAACATAGTTTTTGTCATAGTAATGTTTTTATGTCATTTTAACTTACATGACACATCCAAATGAAAAGAAACACATGCTGCTCTTTTTCCAGGTAAAAAACATATAAGAGGTAGTTCAGAGAAAAGCTTTTGGTTCCTCTGAGAAATATAATTTGATGAATCTGTAATGAAGCAGAAACCCTTTGTTAGACATACAGACTGTTATTGGCTGGAATCACCAGGAATACCGAGAAGCTCAGTGACAGTTAGGATTCCTTCATGGAAGGATGGCCAGAGAAATATTTCTTTATTTAAAAGACATTTTTGGTTTTTCAGATTTTGCCTTCAATAGTAAAAACAATTATATTTTAATTAATTTGCACAGATTGTAGTGAGTCCTCTGACAAAGCTAGGAAAAGAAGACAGATATTACAATTTATTTTACTTCACCTAGCAGATTTTACATTAGCTAATATATATATTTCTTTTTTCCCCCCCTTGGATTTCTTAGCTGCATATGTCTCCCATGTATGACATTATTGCATTCATAGAAATGTGCAGAGAATGTCTTCCAGCTTGGTAAACACTTGTTTTATGTAAACCAGTCTCTGCTGAGTTTTGGAGTTTTGCCCCAAGGAACTTAGCTGCAGTTCCTGACATCTTGTAGGAGGCAAGAGTAGAATTGTTTGTTTTCTCATATTTAAAAATTCGATTCTTAATACTTTTCTCAAACAGTTCCTGTAGTGTCTCATTTTGATGTTCTTGATAATTTTTATCCCATGGCTTAATTGTACTACTAATTATTTAGTTGATTTATTCACCATATGAGTCAAGAAATAATGTAATTTCTCATTCAATAGCATAAACTTTGAAATAGGAAATATTTTTACCTACCATCACAAATGCACAAATAATAAATTTTAAAGTTTGTTTACATATAAAAATACTTTTAGTTTATTTACATATAAAAAGAGAGGATAGTGAGATGGGGCCTAATGTTTCTTTTCTTTCAAGATTTTTCACTAATTTATTTTTTAATTTATTTTTAATATTCTTCTTACAGAAGGAGTGAAAAGAACAATGTTCCAGAGTCTCTGGAACTGCATTTTTTACAGAAGACTCATTATTTGAGTATCAAAAGTTTCTCTAGGAAGTTTGTATTGCAGCTTGCTAACAAGTGTTGAAGGTAAAATATGTAAGATAAATGAAGGTAGAATATATAAGACAAATGAAGCAATACTTTTTAATGATATCAGTGAAAAAGGAAGAAATATGTTCACCTGTGCTCCATATCAAGGTAATAAATCACTTAGCTTTCATAGCAGAATCTTTCACTATTTTAAATGGTAACACATAAGAAATATAACTTGCACAGATTGAAAGGACAGAATTCTTTGAGTTGCTTGCTTTCATACTGCTGAACTCTCTGAAATGAAGCTCCTATCATTGAAACAGATTCTGCTGTTAGAGAGAATAGTTGAATAAATACCACAATTATTTTAAATAATTTCTGCTTTCAAAACAATATTTGACCTTGTTATGTATCACGTGGCATTTCCTGAGACAATATTTGCCAAGGGAGTTTATTACCTGTGCAGCTTGTTGACTAAGGCATCACACATAAATTCATATCAAGCACATCTCTCAGATATGTTTCATATATCAGAAAAACAGCATTAAAAGGTGTGTTCATTCATTGGTAATTGAGCATCAATGAAGATGTTTTCAGGAAGGATTTTTTTCCTGTATTTTCTCCTTTATCTGTGTAGGATCAAATAATTTTTTGAGATATTTTACTTCTATGAAGCATTTTAAAACCCCCAAATATTTCTCTTCTTTTAGAAGACAGTCTCCCATTTAACCTCTTTCTGTTGAGGAAGAATTATACAGAAAGAAAAAGCAAAAAGCAAAAAGCAAAAAAAAAAAGTAGTTGTAGCTGAAGAAACTGCTGAATTTTCATCTTTTACATTCCATGTCCATGACCAAACTTCTGTTAGATGCAGTGATATGCAATAACTACTGCACAGATTTTTTCACTTCTATACTGTGTGATTTTTTTTCTTTTGACAATGACAGCTTTGACAGCAACTTTTTCTCTCATCCTTTGAGTGTGATTTTCTGCTTTCATGGGAAGAACAGCATTGGAGGCTGAACATAAAATTGTCTTCTACCATCTGTTGGAGGCAGACACTGTAATGGGAGATCTGAACAGGTAGAATCAAGGGAGGTTTCTCTAGATTTATACAAGTGGTCTTGCAGAAAAGTATTCACAGGTACTGTCCATTATGACCCAAGCATTCATTTAACAACCCTTTCAGATGCTTTATCCAGAACTTTGATTTTTCAAAAAAAGAGATGCCAGACTTCTATGACTGGCAGGTTCTTTAGAGGGAAAATTCCAGAGTATTTTCAAAATTTCATAAAGTATTCTTTTTACAACTAAAACTGGCATATAGAAATTTGCCTTTATTCTCAGTGACTCAAAAACAAACACATATTTTGATGCTTCAGTAAGTAGTAGCTTGTTTTCTCTCAAAGCACCTAAAAACTGTTAGTTCCAAAGCAGACACATGTATCTGATGGAAGGTTTCTGTTCTCCTCTTTTTTCTAAATCTAAAATAAAGGACTATTTATTTTTTTTTATTAGAGTCCTATGGCTGCTCTGGGTCACTGTAAAACTAGACAATAACATCTTTGCTGTGAATTCAATAAAATGTTCTTCATATATAAGTTGCTTTAAAATATTATGATCTTAACTCATCTGAATATTTTTTTTTTTGTAGTAAGGAACCATGCACTCTCATCCATAGATTGTACAGAAATTATCTCAAGAAAGTTATTCTTTGCTACAATAAAAAACAGGAATATGATGTACTGAAAGAAAGTAGAAATATAAGTGACAGATTTGAGCATTTCTTTAGTATTCAGAAAAATATTGGCTGTGTATCTCTGCTTGTGTGAAATCTGAGCGAACACCCTTTTTTTTACAACCCTTTATCTTTAAACAACTAGTCCAAAGTCGCTGAACATTCTAATATTAAAACAGCATTTATATTAGGTGGATGATTCTCTTATATCTATTGTGCAATGTAAGACAGAATTTCATTTTTTATTTGTTGTTCATATATCTTTTATTACATTTTTGGTTTGGGCTTTTTTTGACATTGAATTTTCCATATTTTTTATATTGCCACAAGAGAAGTAAAAGATGTGATGCATGCTTGTTCCAGAAAAGAAATTTACATCATTTCTGTGTGTTTTTCTGTCTTTCTAAAGAATAATAAATTAAGGAAATAGTTTCATAATAATAATTTTGATTTTCCTAACAGCATTTTGGACAACCTTTTCCACAGAAAGTTTGGCTGCTGCTGTTGCCACTGCCAGTTCTACTGATGCTTCACTCTAAACTGTAAAACTACAGAATGAAAAAGCCTGCAGAGGGTCACACAGGATTTAGCTAAATAACTTGTATTTTCTTTTGCTATTAAACTCATTGTGTTTGGTTGACATGGCAAGGGAAGCAACTGAAGGAGTGGCTTCTGTGAGAGGAAGCCTGGGGCTGCCTCATGTTGGACACAGCTGCTTCCAGCCAGTTCTGAAGACCCCAAAACTGGACCAAATTGAGCCCATGATCCAAGCTAATGACCCATCTGTGATAACATAAGTAATAAAGGGTGAAAAGTATGTTATGTAGCAGCTGCAGAGAGGAAAAATAAGTGAACAGTCCTACAGACACCAAGGTTAATGAAGAAGGAGGGAGAGGAGGTGCTTCAAGTACCAAAGCAGAGATTCTCCTGCTACCTGTGGAGAAGACCAAGCCCATGGAGGAGCACAGCAGCAGGTCTTCTGTCAGGAGCCGTAGTCTTGTAGGGAACCCAAACCATTCCTGAAGAGCCGTACACCACGGAAAGGACCTTTTTGCAGCAGCTCATGAAACTGGTAGGAATGATCCACACTGAAGAAATTGATGAAGGGTTCTATCCCATTGTTGAGGAATCCATGTTGGATTAGAAGAGTGTAATGAGGAGGGAGTAACAGAATGAAAAGTTTAGGAATTGACTAGAACCCCCTTACCTGCCTGCCTGTGCCACTCAGGGGGAAGACTTAGAGTCAGGAATGCAGTTGAGTCTGAGCAGAAATGCAGGCTGAGAGTAGGTGTTTTTAATTTTGTTTTAATTTCTCCTTGCTCATCTACTCTGCTTTAAATTTATGGTAAATTAAATACGTTTCCCCAAGTCTAGTCTGTTTTGCCTGAGTCAGTAATTTATGAGTGATCCCCCTGTCTTTATCTCAACCTATGACTCTTTTCCCATTTTTTTCTCCCTCCCCTCCTGTCCTGCTGATAAAGGGGAGTGAGAGAATAGATAGTTTGGCAACTGGCATTCAGCAAGGTTAACCCACCACACTGATTCATATTCCTTCTTTAGTTATGGAGGGCTGATTTTGATTAAACCAATTTTTTTATGTTTTTTGAGTAAGGCTGAAATAGTGTCTGTTTATGATCTATTTTGCTGTAATAAAGAGAGGCTCATGGGGAAAGGTAATGAATGTTAAAGACAAGTATGTGAAAATTGTTTCTGTATAAGCATATCTTCCTCTATACTGCTTATGTTTGGCAGGATTTTCTTTTCTTTTGGAAATAGTGGCTGATGAAAATTCTATTCAATTAATATAATAAAGCTTATTACTAAACAGATTTAACATTTTATTTTTCTGTGTGTTATTAAACTCTTAATTTATGATAGCATTTAAAACACTGATATTTAGAAAAAAAAATCTGTTTCAACAGTAAATAACTTGGGAGACATTGAATGCAGTTATGCAATTTCTCCTACTGCCATACAAATTAACTGCCAAAACAAAAGGATTCTCTACTCATATGAATTACCAAAGATTTATTGCTGGTGGCAAGGATCCAAGGGCTTACAATTTGGTTTAGTTCTTGATTTTCCACATATTTTTTTTGTGGATGCACAGGTTATTTCTTCAAAATTTCAGCACAGATTTTTCAGTCACACTTGAGCAGCACTGGAGATCTGACAGCAACGTGAGGCAAAGCGAGTACCAATCACATGTACACATCCATGGTTCAGGAAACATTGCCCACCTCCGCAGGGCTGGGCCATCTTGCACAAGGTTAAATTTGTATCCTAGTACTCAGTCTTCCATCCTAGCATTCAGTATAAAACATGCCAGGATTAAATGTAAAATATAAAAATAATGAAATGAGTCAGAGATGCCTGAAATTTGACAAGCATGACCAAATCATCTTAACAAATCTTTTTAAAACTCCCCATTCTCTATCACTACCATCAATGTCATACTGCATCCTCAAGGATCTACCTTCAGTTAAGGTCAATAATGGGAATATAATACTGAATTCAATTTGACTGCAACATTTGGGAGCAGGTCATGTGCTCTGGGTTTCTCCATAATGCACATATCTGTCATTGGTAGATGGGAACATTTCTCATAGAGGAAGGAGAAAAATTGTCTGTTACTTCCTCTCTCTCTCTCTCTCTGATTTCCTTCACTGTAAGTAATTTCAGGTTTTTTTAGGTCTTCTAATTCTTAAAAAACAGCCCTGAAGTCCAACTTGAGTATTCACAGTTTGAAATAGCACTTTGTTACATATATTGCAAAAAGCAACATGTATTTTCAACTTTCCTCAGGTGTTCTTGGCATTATATTTTTATTACAGACTATATAATATACATAATTGATTCATAATATGAGTACTGGCAGAATCAAATGTTAGATAAAACACATGATCACTGTAATTTTGTTTGTTTCTAATGAGTCATCCAAAAGATGGTCTGTGGACAGTCTGTAGCACAATTTATTTGATTGAATTAGGTTGGTTTGAATTCTAGCACTGTTTTCAGCTTAGTGGAGTTTATGGCATTCAGTGCTGTGTGCTGCCTCCTGTGGATTACCACCACTAGGGCCTATCCTGTCATGGGTAACATCAATGCATATGTCAATAGTCTTGTAGCCTACTTCAAATTATTTGACTGTTCTTCTCCTTTACAAACACAAGAAAGCAGAGCTAATCACAGGGCACTGAGACCTGGAACATTTAAGACTGAATGAATGAACTTGTTAAAGTGAATTGCAGGGACTGAAAGGATTCCCAAAATTAAACTTGTGGGGGTGCAGTTACCATCACACCAATCCCAAGAGAAGCATCACATTATTTTTACCTTGTGTTTTCACCTGCTATGCAAAACCAGCTTGGTTTACTGTTCCTTTGTTATTGCAATCTTTTAAATAAATATCACCATAAAATGAAGATAACTATTCCTCAAGATTTTAGTGATTCAAAATAGATTTGCTAATATATATTGTGCAGAAAATGTCAACAAGCTTTCAAGTATTCACAAAACTTAGAAAAATTACATTAGATAACAATATTTTTGTAAACTGTAATAAAACTGTCAAACCTGAATCCTGACCCATCATGCTATTTCGTCACATGAAATAGACCTGTTGATGGTGACAGTACTGTGTGCAGATTGCTGGTAGTCTCAGGACATTTTATTCTTAATATTTGAAGATAATATTTGGACATTATATGATGAAGAGCAAGACAGTTTTATATTTACAGAAACTCAGATACTTGTTGAAGCCTGATAGTAGAAAGAAAATCATTGACATTGATTTGGATTTTTCTCACAGACCCGGTGGTTCCAATTGCATAAGACTTTGTTAAGTGGTGTAAATGGATGATATCAGGGTTTATGTCATAAAATATTATTTATTTTTCAGAAGCATTTTCCTTTAAAGGAGAATTTAATTTGAAGTGCAACTGGGTGAAATGGAGAAAAAAAACTCAGCAGACATCACAAGAAAATAAAATGCTTTGAAGAACAAAAAATGCTAAAAAAACAACAACTTCCTATGGCATTACTGAAACTTGTCACAGCTGAAACTATAAACCACCCTTTCAGCTCCTAAGACGTGTATTCTTATATCCTGTAGCACCAAAGAAAATATTCAAGGGAATGTTCATGCCTTGTTCATGAACTTAACAAATTTAAGCCACTGGTTAATGCAGCAGCTTGTGTCAGGGACAGATTTCAGGACTAGGTAAATCTTTGTGAGGACTTTGCCCTGATAGCTTCACCCCTTGTCAGCCACAGCAGTTCCAGGTTAAATGCCTTGGCTGGGGCAGCAGCACACAGGGAGTTGCCATTCCCTGCATTTGTAGTTAAACTAAGGTATATTTGAAAAACTTTGGCTCCCCTCTGGAACACTTTTTATGGAGCACAGTGCATGAGCAAGAGCAGATGACCTAAGAGCACAGGACTGATATATGCCTTCTGTAATACTTCCATAGTAACATGCAGTCTTATCCTGCCAGACTGCCTCAGTAAGCACAGCTGTATTTCATGTAGTTGTGGAGTGCTTTGTGGCATTCCTACTGTGTGGCTTTGTTTTGTGTTCTCTTTACTAACAATCTCTCCAGGTCTTACCCTGTGTCTGGAAAAAAAATATTGCAAGTGTCAATACAGTGTGTGTTTCAGTGCAAGTGACCCAGGTCCCTGCTCCCTGATCCAGACAGACAACTAATGCATCTCACAAAAGGATGGAGCTCTGCAACTCTACACACTACAAACAACTTTAAAAATAGTGATCCAGAGCTGCTGACAGGTTTTTGTCATCTAGAAGCAGGGAAGGCTTAATTATCATACAGCTAATCCCATATGGAGACATAGCTTAATAGACTATAATTTTTTGCACTTCACAGTATCTGCACAGCTTGCTTTAGTTGCTCACTAGCTCTACAAAGTAGCTTGCACAAAGCTATCCCCTTACAATAAAAGTCGACGCCAGCAGAAAGAGAATGAAGAATGGGTTCAGGTGGAAAGGTCTAATCAGGAATGTACTGTCAAGTCCTTTCAGTTATATTCCTCCAAAGGAATTTAGGCATTTCAAGTTAACTCTCTCTCCAGTATTCATTGCCCTTTTCAGAGCATCTGGAGAAGAGAACTGACAGTTATGTCATGCCACATACTGTGTATTTGGAGGACAATTTGCAGATGGAGCTATAAACTACAAAGGAATGAGCATTATGGGGACAGGACATGTATATATACACAACACATGTGGTTCAACAAATGCTCATTTTTGTTTATACAATTGTGTGCCTGAGTATATATGAGTTCTTTGTTATCTTTGCTACTAATCAATATACTTGAGGAAATAAGATTTGGTAAATATAAACAAGTACTTATTTTACTTGACAAATGTGTATATTTGAAGATTAATTTTGTTTGATAAAAGCATTAAAAATTGTAATTGTTTTCAGACTTCAGTAATTTTTCTCTCTTGGTTTTGGTTTGTGCCTCCCAGGGAAAATAATATCACTGTTAAGGTACATTAAACTGCTGAAAGTAAGATGACCATAAGATTCAGCTAAGTCAAGTTTTTAGTGTCAAGATCCATATAAAAATGAAAGTAGATGCATCTGAATAACTTAAAACTATTTGAATTAGCATGTATTTTCCCATTTATTCCCATATTCTGCTCCTTTGCTTGCCCTTGTTTCACTGCCTGATGCTTACCCTCTCAGTAAATTTGAGTACTAGCCTAAGAAGACATTGGAGCTGATTATGAAAGATGAAGAAAAGGGAATTCAAGTTCAAAAGCAATAAAATGGTATGAGAAAAAATAAATTGAAATTAAAAAAAAGATATTTTGTACAGTAGTGCTACTCAGGGAATAATTCTAACAGAATTAAACAGCCACAATGCAAAGAGGGGCTTGGTCTATTGAAGGCTTTAAAAGATCCTTTAGGGTCTTGAGTGTGCAGTAAATGGGGCCCATCTCTCTCTCAGGAAAATCAACAGGAGTTTTGATGCTGATATTAGTGCAAGTTGGACTGATCCAAAAGCAAATGGAAGGGAGAGCTATGCTATCCCTTTTAGCACTGGCTTTGAGTTAATAACTCTAATTCAAGTCACTATTCAGAAATTAGAGCATGCATGAAAATCATAGGCACCCTGGATTCTACCTGAAATATGGCACCTATGATAAACAAATGAATTTGTCCTATTTTTTATATCCAAATGAAAGCTAATATCAGAAAATCTTACGTTACTTTACTGAGGCCTACCAGACTAAATGAGTAATTTCTCAGTGGTAAAATGCATGTCTGTAACTCATGTATATGGATTGATGTATCAGAGATAAGTTCTTCCCAGGCTTTGGAACTTTATTAAAACAACAAATCAGCAAAAATGAAGACTAGATCTAAAAATGTGTTGGATAATATTCCTACAATAAAGAACATGAGCAGGTCTCAGATTTCTACTGTTTGGAAACTTTTCTTATGAGACATTGCAGACACCAAGCATGAGCTTGTGACACTAGTGTTGTGATAAGGCTTTTAAGGGCAGTGTCACAACTGTTTTTTCCCTAATCTGAATGAGAAGACTTCTTGCAACACTTTTCCCCTTAATGTTGTTTGTAATAGGACTGATATAAATAACATATGATATAAATTCATTACAGTATATATATATGAATGCATTTATTGTTATTTTTTAACAAAACAAATATTTAAAAAAATCTATTTCACATTGTAGGCCCTGTGATAACCTCTTGAGATGAGTAGTTGCATCTTATTTTCATTGTTATCCTAGGGTCATTTTTCTGAATGAGAAACATCCATGTCTCAGCTACATAGATTTAAAGGGTTATTTCTTTCTTTCCACAAGAGACCTGCAAAACTTTGAACTGCACAGTGACAGAAATTGAGATGATCTATAGAGTTCAATTCTAAAGCTATATATCATGGTGGCAGAGACTTCTGGTCAATAAGCTTATGTGAACAAGTTTCCATTTCTAAGATGCATGTACTTACATCATGTCTCCCACACAAGTTCTTTGTCCTGCTTTAGGGACTTCCAACATTAACTTACAGACAAGATTAAAAAATAAAAGGTCACATGCTGTAGAATTTTCACCACAGATACTGGGCAAAATTCCCTATCAAATAGGAGCATGTATCATTTCTCATGGTTACAAGGAATGGGTAAGATCAATGAGAAATATGGCATAGGGCTGCAGTCAGACCTATGGTATAATATACTTGTTGGGATTTCTGTAAGAGTTTTGAAATTTTGTAGACCCAAAATAAATTTTCCCAATTTAAGGAAGTCGCATATAAAAATCTCGACTTGAGCCTATTCATTTCAGAGTAATAATACAATTAACATTTACAAGTCTAATAATTGAGATTAACGATATAGCTCACAGAAAATATTTACAAAAAACCCCACACTTAATAACTTGATACTGCTGCTTAAACAAGCCTCTTTTGTCTTTTTCTACATAATATTGAAGATAATGGTTCTGCACTGAGAGGCGAGTATTCCAATGGCTGATTTTGATATCAAGTGCCAAAGGCGACATTTTATGAGCTAAACAGGTTTAAAGACATTGTTTTATTTGGATTGGGATTATATTTTCTGAAATACATGAACACTCAGTGATTCCTTCTTACTCTATTCTGAACTCAACTAAAGAAGTATTCATCTGGTTTGGCTATGGCATAACAGCATCCTTTAGTCTGTACTGAAATGGGATTATGAGCGGGCCTTAAAATCCAAAAGTGCCCATATCAAGTGCTTCTTAATTTCTGATAGAAGACCACAAATTAAATTGCAGTCTTATAAAAATTAGATATATCATGACCTAAACTTCTTGCTGCAATTCAAATAATAAATGGCATTTTTAAAAATAATTACTTCCCAGATTCATATATAATTCTCATTGAAACAACCACTACCACATCAAATTTGTGTCTGAATTATTATATTCATATATTTACAGATACGTACACGTTACAAAAATTTCTCAATCTTCATTTTTTTTAATCTTTCTTAACATGAAAATCAGAAAGTTAAAATTCATTCTGCTCTTTCACTACCTTTGCAAGCTTTTACAAGCCTAAAATATTGGGAATGGGAATGCAGACAGTAACGTTGGAACATGAATGAACAGGTAACTATAAATATGTATCTTCTCTCTCCATGATCTCACACAATGGACACAACAGGGATTTTTGGTGCAAAATAGCAAGGACCAAATGGTGTTATAAATGCTCTCATTTAATTCTACCTGTTTCATTCACTTTGTAATGTACTGTTAGTAATCAGACTCAGCAGTTCAGCATCCAGAAGCCCCCCAGGGAAAAGTTCTTAGGAAGTTGCCAGTTGCTGAGGGGTAAATTATATTAAATCATCGGGGTCCTACTAATCTAAAGTGGCTTCAAAAGAAAAATGATGGAGTTGTAGACCTGGATTTTCCATTTTACCCCATGAAGGCAGCCATCTACTAAAAGTAAATGATTCTTATGATGTGCTAAAATAAAAGTAGTTGTCAAATATCCTTGTAACATGTTTATAAAACTGATTACAGATGTTCATCATCATTCTGTTGTAAAATGGCCGTCTGTAGCAATTGTCATTTAAAACATCTAAGACACTGCCTGTTGGTCTCCTTGTGTCAGAGTTATTTTTCATTTATCAAGGACATACTGAAGGCTCAATTCACAACATGTAAAAAAAAGTCATTTATTGAGAATAGTATATTGTTGCTCCTACTAAATTGCAGGCCCATTAATATGTCCTGCTGTTTGTCAGATCAGACATTTTTTGTCCCATGATTTATCTCAAAGTATCATTAAACTGCAGTTATCAACAGAAAAAAGAAAGATGTAGTGAGAAATGTAGAAAATCTTTTACACTATTTCCTCTTAATTTGGGCACTGCTTATTACTTAGCTCATTAATGAGAAATTATTTTTCCTGGTGAAAAAACTAATGTCAGAAAGAGCAGATAAAAAGGGTCTAGTTTCATTAGGTTATTTTGTATGAGCCTCAATTAATTCTGAAATAATCTGCTGACAATGCCACTTGAATTGTGGAAAGGATAAGTGGGGCTTTAATATTTATTTTCTATTCAACCATATGTATCTATAATATTTAAGCAATATAAATTTAAATGAGAAACTGCTTCTAAAATTTGAGTACAATTCTGCCCTTTGGAGAATTATAAATTATTTTATAAAATGAAAAATATTTAGAATATGGCCCCAAATTCTTAAGAAATATCTTTCTCCTTTAGTATGCTCTCTATGGCAGTATTGAAAATGTTACAGAGAAAGTCAATTAAAGCAGTAGCTCATGATACATTGGTCTCAAATTTATACACACAAAGCTTGTTTTATTTCTTTTTTTATTTTCTCTTTTATTTCTTCCCTTCCCCCCCTCCTTTTTTTATTTGCATATTTTTAAGTTATTTTCACAATACTACCATTTATTACAAAATATACAGAATATGGACTTCTGACTGGATATTTCATACAAATTTTGCACTTAAGAGTTTCAGACCATTGTGTAATGAAGGTCTTATGCAGATTTGCATATACCATTGAAAATTATTTCTAAATGGAATAAGCCCAATTTTTTGAAACTGATGAAAAGTCTTCAAAAAGCATGAGACTGGGGTTGTAGATCCCTTGGCAATATTCCCATTGAAATCAACAGAGCAGGGAATTGATGATTTCAGTTTTAGGCTAGATAGTGATAAAAAGTTAAAACAGCAAACCGAAGAGGAGTGTTGGACTCTTAGGATTCTTGTAGGGCATGAATTAAGTCTTCACATTGGGTCTAATCCTCTGTCCTGAGGTCACCCTCCGGATGCATGGTGTAAAGTTGTAGTAAATTGTGTAAGAGGTGAGCACACAGAGCCCTCTGCTAAGGGCAAAAGCCAATGTCTGTTCTAGCAGGAGGAGTTACAGATCTGCCTCTGACATGCAGCCAAATGAGACACTTTTCCCTTAACCCACTGGTTAGTAAATTCACACAGCCATGTCAGGGGATCTGATCTATATATCTCATATTCTGTAGAAAATTTCATATTTATCAGAGGTAAGCTGGTGCTTTCAGCTCCTTTGCACATCCTTTGGCACAGGACTTTACTAGCCTGGAGAATGATTGAAGAATAAATATAGTCTTCCGACTTGTTAACTTGCATTTAGAGGCTGAGAAATAATCAAGGTTCTAGGCTTTACTTCTCATTTTCCTTGAAATCCAATACTTTAAGATCCAGTTAGTGTTTACTGTAAAACATAAATAGAATTAGAACTGAGTTTTCCTTCTTTTCCCTGTTGAATCCAGTTTTGGGTTTACCACTGCATGATTTCTTTTGAGTTTTTTGTCTGCTCAACTGTTCAAACTGTTCAACTCCTTGAATTTCTCATGCTTAGTTCATTAAATTTTTGGGTATGTGTTCTTATCTGTGCAACATCTGCGGCTTCATACATGATACTATTATTTGTATTTCCACAGACTGTGGGATTTGCATTGAGAATGAGAATATATACTCATGCATGACATTTACCTTACTTGACATGTCATTGATGAATATGTAAACCTTGCCTTCCATATATACCCATTCTGCATCTGTAAAATTGAAATAACATACATTCTTCTCATAAGACAGTAATGAAATAAAATCACTTATAACCAAAGAGAATTTATCTTTACATGTGGCAAAAAAAGTCCACTATATATTAAGAATTGTCTCTTCAAACCTGGATTTGAATATAGGTATCTAAATCTTGTTGAGACAGGAAGAGGCAGTGAACAACAAATAGATAACAATTACTTACCTACTATTTAATGGACATTGTCCATTACACACACTGACAGCAGCAGCAAATGCAATCAATAGTTACAGGTTGTATTATAATTCATAACACAATTGGGAAAATTTTGTCTTTCTGATATATTTTTCTTTTAAAGAATTTTTATGTTAAAAATGCTGTCTTTAAATAATCAAACTCATGAAAGGAAGGAAACAAAACAACAGGACAGATAAATATTTTCCCCAAACCTGTGAAATTTTAGCTATAATTGTTTTTCATTCAATCAAAGCTGATCTTCTTTTAGAGTAAAACAACTCTAAAAAACTGACTTGAATGTCCAACTGCTTTTCCACGAATTCTCATTATATTGACAAGTATTTAGTAACAGAACTTAACTCTACAACATTAATAAACAGCTAAATAGTAATGGAATTATTTCAGTCTAGTTAAAGTATATATAGTTGTTTCAATCTGTTGCGCTTTTTTTCACTCAATAGTTTGTAAAGAGGGAATTTTGAGAGAGTACACCTATTAAAAAAAATAAGAGGATAAAAGGTGAATTTTTGCATGCAGTGGGAGAAAAAGATGTCTATTCATATCTTGCATTCACCCATTCAATTTAAAACAAATACAATAGAACACTCACCCCTCGCAAAGCACAACTTCCCACTCTTTTTATCAGAATTAGAGCACTCTAGGTTAAAACTATTACAGTACTATTTAAGACTAGAATAAAAACTGTGAGCTTGATTCCTGCTGAAGTAGGTTTATGCAGGTCCCTTGTGACATATAAAGTTCATTGTTGTTAAACTCCACAACTGAATATCCTGCAGTACCTATAACTAATCTTGTGTAGGTATGTCAGAGAAATACTTTTAAACCTTATTGTTATCATCACTACAGAATATTCACCAAGAGACCTCTGGATTAGGAAGGCTATTAATGGAGTGAGACTGCTCATAACAATGTTACAGTTGTCACCACTCCAAGTTGTCCCATAGAGAATTTTATTTTTCTCTATTGAATATAGGAAGAAACCTGAGGGGATGGGACATTGAGGTAAAGTAATGCTCTATGAGTATTGGTCCATCTTTTGTTCTGCAACTGAGCATTTCACTGGATCTTTTACTTGTCCTCAAGCTGCAAATAACTCCTTACTCATAACATACCAATGTTGTTCAGTAAAGAAAGGGAGAAATTCCAAAATGTAACCTTCCTTTCCTCCCAGTACTCACTGCTCTTTTCGCATGCCTCACATCTGTTCCAGCTAACTCATTCATTCTCCGCTAGCAAAGATGGAAGGATAAAACAATGTCAAAGGTTTGGTCTGGACCTCAGCTTGGCTGTTGTGGCCACTGACTCACCAAATACCACTGCTGCTTCTCCACAAAGACAAGTCTATACCTTCTCCTTCAGAAGGAACAGGGTTTATCTAAAAAAAGCAAAGGAAGAAAGCATCCAAACTACTACAGATGAAAAGAGAAGAGCCTGGTCTAAAAGCTTGAGAATGGCTGTATCGAGACTGCATAAAAAGAATAAGAAATTAATAGTTTCTGGACAAAGAGTATGTATTGGATAAAGGGTAACAGTGCACACAGATACAACAACCTAATTCTAATTGTGTTTTTACACCAGCTGAGAACACACTGATCTCAAAGAATGATATCTTTGTGACGAGGAAAGGAGCAAACAACTTTTTTCAGAACATTCAATATTTCTTTCACATTTTGCATGTTTTATTCTTTCTTACTTCCTCTATCCTGTATGAGAAAATGTGTTGAACAGATGCCCAAAACTTGAAGGTGGAAACACATATAAAAGGATGGAAAAGAAATGTAAAAACTTAATTCCCTTCTCTCTTATGGGATTAAAGGTCATATCTCTGCTTTTTAGTACATTCAAACTACCAGTATATAGTTTATTTCTTGAGATATAATTCAAAAGAGCCTATGATTTTGAGGCTTGCCAAGTAAATTACCAGGCAATGCCTTGCACTTTTCCTTTGTCTGTTTTGACATTTGTATTCTGACCAACATTCAGTCAAATTAACTCCCTTCATAGATTTATTATGAATATTTACAAGGCTTCCTTAACTGTCCAAACATTTTCTAATCACTCTTGCTCTAGAAAAGAGCTCTATAATAATCTGCCTGTGAACTCTACTTTGCACTCCAAACTACCATCACTGTAGTTATCAAACTGCTTGTATGCTATCATTTCCTCAGATAAAATGGTGCCCATTGTTTATATTATCATACTCATTCTTACCATATGTAATTTTTTTTTAAAAACCGGCAAAACTGAGATATGTATCAATTTCTTCAGAAACAGATCTTTTGTCTCTTGGCAGCTGATATAAAAATCACATCACAACAAGTTAACTGGAGAATACACAATTGGATATGAGTAGCAAACTGTGCTAATTATTTATTTCTGGTGTCTTTGTTTTTAGCTTGTCTATAATTTACATTAATGTATTTCAAAAGTTTAAAAACATGACCATAATGTGATCTTATGCCTGTAAATCCTGTGGTAATTTGTAAAGCAGTCCCAACATAGGAAACCTGTCGAAAAATTCAAAATTACTAATAAGGAAGAAGATTACTTTGCTCACTGCTGGAAAACAGCTTTCTTCCAAAGTGATCTTGTACTCTTTAGGAAAAAAATTAGGTATTCACTTCTCCCTTTTAAGTAATACTCATCATTTACTTCAGCTACTATTTCTTTATCTCATTCACCAACATTACACATAATTTTCAAGACTGAAAATTTATTTCGATATTTATTCTGCTTCAGCTGAAGGCCTGCCACTGGAGTCTTGTTATGCCATTTGGCATATTGCTTCAGAAGAACACCTACAGCCCCTCAACCTCTGGTTGCTCCTTAAAAGTATTTTTCAAAAAAGCATTAACTGAGACAAACTCTTCTTAGCTTGTGATACTTGAAATCACAACTCCAAATGCTATGCATGCAAAGCATCACATCTGCACAGAACTCCCATCTTTCCTTACTCCCTTCTTTCCTTTCTCTTCTTTTGTAAAACTCCCTTCTTTCCTTCCATGTGAAAGAAATCTTTGCAAAGCTATTAAGGGTCATGATGGACAGATTTCTCTACCCAATATTAAAGGACAAGCAAATGGTCAAGTTCAATCACAGGTACGCATTTGCTCTTGTGGTGCCATATCCATGTTCTCTTGACCTAGGTATCTTAACTTTTGATACCTTGCCTTTCTAACTTTGTATTTCAGTGCTCAATGCCTGTTGGGAAGACAGCCCTTCTTGACAAAATAAAAAAAATTTAAAATTTCGCTAAATCTTCAGGTACAGGGAATGCATGAGAGCAGAGCAAAGGAAAACCGCTGCATTATGACTTTAATTAACTATGACTTTAATTAATTTTTTATGTTCCAAGATTTTTTATTTTTCATGTGATGGTTGCAGATTGTTTTAAAAATCCTCAACTTCGTTCTCAAGCAGTTTATCTATTACACTCAAAATCTTGTAAAAACAAAAAGGAACAGAATATACATTTATCTATCATCTTGTTGTTAATCCAGTTAACTATTTAACAGTCCAACAGTCTAAAAAATAGCAATAATACTTTTAAATCCTTGTAAGTGAATGGGCTAGGATCTACCAGGGTTTGGAAGATCAAAAGTCTCTCCAGGAGGAACAGGTAATTTACGAAGTGCATGCAAGATTTGCGTGCGAGGGTGGGGTGCATCTTTCCTCCTCAGTTTGATACGCTTATATTTGTTTTTAAAGGCTTCCTTACGTCTGGCTGATGCTTCCTGGCTGATCCTAGGGGAAGGATGAGCACAACCCTCATCATTTCCCCTTGCTCAGACATGGGAATGCCCTGGGTTTGCCAGACCCTTCCCATGGAGGCACTGGCACAACCCAGGCAAAGGTAGGGGAGACAACAGGCACTTGGACCTGCGATAGAAGCTGAAACCAGCCCAGCCCAGCTCTGGCCAAGGTGAGCCTAAGCCAGCCCTGAGAATGGTGTTCTAAGCTCAGGGAACAGCCTAAAGCCTTTTTTTAGAAATGGCAAAAAAGGTAGAATTTACTGTGTTACAATTCTGGTGACAGATGAAATTTTTATTTGGTTTTGGATTCTGGGGTTTTTTTATGTTTTTTTACTCATCTATTTTTATAACAAATCTTTTATAATGAAGACACACCTTACACTTTTGCAAAAAGTCCTATTATAAAAAAACATTGATCAACATGATAGTTTGTATTTAAATATATCTTACTGATGAATTTCCTGGAAGAAATGAACACATACTATTGAGCTGTTTCTCACATGGACTTGATTCAGTAAATTAACTGGTGGTCTGTTAGCCACACTCCACATTAGTGAAAGAACAACATTCCTTGAAATCAATTGCATCCAACTTTTTAAAAAAGCATTATCATCTTTTTTTTTTTTTTCCTAAAAGTACTAAGTGCATTGTGTACTCATACATATATATATGGAAAAAGCTCTTTTCTTACCATTTTCTTCCATGCTGTTGAATATCACGAATCCAAAATCGTGATTTACTCTGTAGACAGATCTCTCCTTTTATGTGAATGAATAATATTTATTTTTAATGCTGATTCATCCTCTCTAAAAACATTGCTAGTCTTTAGTGGCATCTTTTTTTTTAAAGCTGGGCATGCTTGCATGAGCTCAGAGGAAAACCTTTTAATATTCTTTTTCTCATTACTGCTGTTCTGTATTAAAAGTACAGAATACAAAATCCACAAAATGCTTTATAAAACTTTTAGATAATGCATTCATAAATTAAGCTGTAAAAGGTGTGACTTTTCTCACTGTGATCAAAAAATTATACAGGAATATGAAATCCTACTGAATGAACTCACATACAATGAGTAAGAAAAGCTATATGTTTATTCTGTACACTTCTGACTGATCTTTGGACATTTGCCTTCCTTTGGAAGAGGAATTCCATTGAATAGTGGCAAACTGTGATACTTCTGTAGATCATACAAAGACTATTATGAAAATGGGATGTAAATATCTTTCTCTGCTTGCAAACTTTGTGTAGGTGTGTTTTTTATTTGTGTAAGTGTTTATTGTTGGCCAAGATTCCTATCATTGTAATCAAAAAGAATGGATGGAGGGTAGAAGTAATACAATGCTCTTCAGATCTTTCCTTTGTCTTAAGATCTATCTCAGAATACTTTACTTTCCTGGGTACTCCAAGATACTTATCTGATCATTGGACTGCATGAGACCATTCTAATGTGGGTTAGATATACAAAATAGAGGAAGGGTTAAAATTATGTGGGATGAGACTTACTGCTAGAGAACCTCTTTCTTCAAAGGCATCTGATCTAAAAAATTTAATCTGGTGTTCTAGTGTGTACTAGAATAACAAGGATATTTCAACATCTCTACCATAGAAAGAAATTACTACCCTGGATATAAACAATTATTTCTTCAAAATATATATGTAAAATATCAGTTAACTGTGAAAATTACTTGCCTGTTGTTTGTTATATGCATTTCGTTAGTATTTTTCTGAAAACTGAGTAAGAAAGTGCAAGAAAGAGATAAGAGTAGCCACAGAAAAGGTTTTATTTTCAATGGGTGTATGCTAACAAGCATCTAGATGCAGCATTAAAATAATTGTGAGACTTATGATTTAGAAACCAAAGCATAAGCAAATGTGCAATGAGAAACATCATTAAGTTATCCCTGGTTCCACTATTGAAAGCCACAATCTTGGGTCTTTTATTTTTATTAGTTGCTCTTGTATATCCTTAATAAATATATCCAGCATGAAAACTTTGCTGATACATAATGGGTGTAGTCTTTTTCTTTCATGTCTTTCACACTGAAGGGGAAAACAACTGTACTCATTATGAATATTCCTGACTCCTGGAAAACACAGCATTAGAAATCTACAGCACTTTTTACTCCTATTGCTCTACAGGAATACGTAAAAATTCATTGTGTGACTTGCTGTACATATCAGCCCAAAACAGCATAATTCAGTGACTCTCCACAAAGCACTTCTTGCTTTACAAACTCTGTGAACTCATGAGTAAATTTTCACATGATGAGTAATGATGCTGAGGACATTCTAAAGAAAGATAATTAAAATTGCCAAGAGAATTACCACATGGAAAAAAAAAAAACCCAACCATTGATTTTCTTTGTATCAAACTACCAGGGTAAATAGAATTGTATAGACATAGATTATATAGATAGATAGATCTAGATCTAGATATATAAAGATATAGATGATATAGATATATATAGATATATATAGATATATATATATACGCACAAGTAAGATCAGAGGTATGACACGTAGAAGGTATTTTGTCTTCTCTCTTATAGAAATCAGAACTGTAAGTTTGTTTCTGCTCCCTTTTCATCAAAGTATTTAGGACTGTTTCATTTCAGAATTCTGTAGGGTTAGTGACTTTAAAGAAATGGATTTATAAGTTACTGGCTAAGCATGTGCTTGTATCTTTAGTTTGATTACAGACAAAATTTCCAGCAATTTACCAGATTAAGATTTTGAAAAAAAAAAGATATTAACACATAATCTTTATGAGAAAAGTAAATGAAAGCGAGAAATATCTTTATAATTGTGTGTGTGTGCATGCTTTCTTTGCCAAACAGTCTTTCTGTCTATTCTGTATTAAATATCTCTTAGGTGTTAGAACATAGTGTGGTCTGACTACAGTCTTCTGAAGATGAGCACTAGGAAGGAAAATTAGAGTGGGATGAAAGGATGATAAAATTTCTTTGGTGAAAGTGAATATAGACAAGCATTAGGCAATAGCAAAAGATACTAATAACCAGCAGTGGGAAATGAGGCATTCTATATGAATGAAGTAATTTTCTTTTTACTCTGAAATGCGTATTTCTCAGCTTTTGTAACAATAATAATGATTTTCTTCACTGTGTGTGAATGAACACAGAACTTTTACAACGATAGTCCCGTGGCTTTGTGAAGATGTCCCGCTGCTTCACTGCTCCCCTGTTAAACTCTGTGACCCTTTTTTAAGATGAGACTGAGGGGTTGTAAAGGATAACATTAAGGATGAATGTTCAACTAGAGAAAATAATTCCTTATGTTATTAAATATTTTTGTGGATTCAAAATAAAATAAAAAAGGACAAAAATGATTAAATTTTTTTTTTTATTTTTGCCATTTTCCTCTCAGGTTTTTTTTTGAATAGACTGTGTTATTCATATTTTTATTCTGGAAGTGTTTGCTTTTACATCAATTACAAGTAAGAAAGTTTCAGGAAACAGCATCTATGTCAGAATTAGTAGATGATTTAAATGAGCTAGCATTTGGTTTTGGAACAGTTGTGGATCATAAAGGATGCTGCACTGTTCTCATAAATTTGTATTTCCTAACTATCAGAGGGACTGGCTGTATGAACTTGCTGTTCAAAATTGGAATTATTAAAATAATTTTTTTTCAAAAGTCTGTATAGGTAGTTAAATGGCTTCTTCTTAACCAGGTAGATGGGAAAATTTCATATCCTGAGGGAAAAAACCCAACCAACCAGTCATGAGAGCTGCAGAGCTTTAGTCCCATCCACAAGACCTCTCATACTCTCTCTGAGGCATGCAAATAACACAGAGTCTTTTTTACTTTTTTCCTCTCCTCTTACATTCTGTACCTGGTTATACTGCTGGGGTGCTACACACTATGCTGAACAGCTGAACAGCTCAGATGACTTCCAGCTAAGCCTCGAGATCTTAGTGTTCACAAGCCCAAGTGAAAGTGAATAAAGATCTCCAAATTTGACTGGTGATTAAGAAAGGATAAGTAGTTAATTATCAAGGGAATTATTATTTTTATGCTCCAAACTATCTAGTCTCCTTTTAGAATGCTTCTCTGTCTGAATATGTGCAAGTGATGTGGCACAAAACCTCTTCCCCTTCTAATATTATACCCAGGTAACAGCTCTTTAGAGTGCTGTGTTCAGAATGACAGAAAAAAAATATTTTTTATCCAGAGTTTTAAATTAATTTATTATGTTGTTCTCTATGAACCGTTTCATAAAATAGACAACCATCTTAAAGTACCCATACAAATTCAATGTCGTGCTGGACCCACACTAGACAAAACCTTTTAAGATGGACTTTTTAACAGATTTTAACAGGGATTTCTTATAGGAGTGTGTTTTGTGATTGCATTCCAAGCCCTTCATTATTCTGAGATTAATGAATTTGCAGTACTGTAAATTTTGATAGAACAACAGCTTCCCTAGAATAAAAGTGATAAAGCACATCCCTGGCTTCCATTCCAGGTACTTCTTCATTATTAGGTGGCAGAGTGGATGCACTTACTCAGAATCACGAGAGATGCTCAGTTCTATCTAAAGTCAAAACTGGAGCTAATGCATTTTAGAGATTATTGTTTCTTGGCTATGCTCTCTGAACATGGTGACAGCTATAGTGCTGATGCTTCCCATTCTCAAAAGTCTGTCAAACCCAATTAAAAACTGAATTCTGGTAATCCTTGTCCTTTTCAGTGGCAGCTTGCTGAGGAGATATTTATCTTACTTTCTGTTTGCTCCAAATAATCCTTCTGTGTTTACATTCTGTTCCTCTTCCCATATGTAGACATGGATGTACATTAACACATTTTCTAGAAAAAAGAAGACTACCTGCTTGCACTGCCATGTGTGTCAATATTTCACTATGCTTACTTTTTAATGTAAAGTTAGAAAAAAAAAAACAAAACAAAAAACAGTGATCATTTATTTTCCTTTGCTGTCCTCCTTCAAAAGATTACCTGTTTTTCAAATGCTTTCTGGCAATGAATTCATCTGTATGAGGCTTTTTCAAATAAGATATTTAATTTACAAGTCTATGTCATGATGTTATTTTCCAGCTGTTATGATGTTCTTTTCTGAGTTTTGCAATTTCAGAAACCGGCTCCTCTACAGGGTAATTTGGAACACCACAGATAAACTCCTTCTATATATTGCCTTTTGGAGGAGACTGCAGAAGGAGAGTAGGAAACTTGGTCAATCATACTGAGCTTCAGATTAGTAACCTTTTTCAATGGGATCATTGTCTTAATTTTGCTGGAATCGGTAGAATTTGGTAATTTCAAACTATATGGAAGAATTAAAACCTCATTAAGGAAATCTGTTGAGTTCCTTCTACTTCAGTGGAATGTAAATTCCTAGGTGAAAACCATAATTTTATGTTTATTTTAAAAAGATCTGCAAAACATAAGATCCTGGGAAAAGATCATGACAGCATTCTTTACTGTGACCATGAAGAATGCTTCTGAGTTCTTTGGCTTCTAGCACAAATCTAGTGTGTAGAATTACTTTTAAAATTACTAAATATTACTTATATAGAGTCACCAAAGGGAAAAATACCCAATACCTCCAATTTGGCTTATTTTTAAAATTCTGGCTTTTGAAGAAGTTCTTGGAAGGAAAATACATCAAGAGATAGAAAATACAATGAATAATTTGGAGCTGAGAAGGTGGTGGAAATAAAATGTATGCATATACACAAGTTCAAGTATTTACTTGCAAAATGAGCTGCAGCGAGGCATCTGAAGGAGTATTTGAATGAGTAATGGCAGTTAGAAGTGTCTGAATTTTGCAATAAATTTAACACTAATGTTTATGATGTGAAATGTTTCTACAGAGACATTTAATAGATCTAGTCCTTTACCTTCAAATTCAGCACTTCAGTAGAAAACTCTTTATATACCAAGTTATGGTATTGCATAATTGTAGATAAGATAACCAAGCTGAGTTTCAGAAAAAATGGGTATTCAGAATGGAAACTGCAGGAATATGGAACTAGATTCTCTCTGTTAATTTGGCTTGCCTACAATTCTGTGTGTTTTGTGGATAACACAGAGAATGTTAACGGTGGTAACTCATAACTATCTGCATATTCCACACTTAGCTTATGCTCATTATCAACCTACATTTTTAAGCACTAGGCAAGAATTTCTCTTGAAATGTTAGAAAATGCAATGGAAATAGCTAATGGCAGAGTTAGAATGTAGATTTGTTTAAAACTGTTTATCACTTAGTAGCTGGTGAAGATAGCTTTTTTAATAGTCTGTTATAAAAACTTAAGACAGCCAAGATCTTATCAGGGAGGGAAAAAATTAGTTACAATTCATCCAGCACAGCTTTTCTTTCTATACCAATTTTACTCACACATATAAAGTTGGCAGGCAAAATCTGGACTTTTATTCCATACAGACTTTGAGATACCATAATTTACTTGCTAATGATTGCAGATAAGATGGCAAAGGAATTATCTGGAAAACAGAAAAGGTCACTGGCAAACAATTTGTAAAACAGTATGGTGTTCTGGGTGAATGTTATGCCCCAGTCTGCTTGGCAGTTTTAGCGGAAGAGTGGCTGATTTCTTCTAGGCTGTGCACAGAAGAAACAAGAATTCTCAAGAGGTTCAAAAACACACTTCTACTTGCAAACTTTAGGTATTGATAAAATAAGGTGCTTGGCAAATTTTAAAACAACATCCAGAAAAAAAATAATCAATTTCACAAAATTTAAGTTACCAAATTTATACTTTGCCAACTTTAACTTATCCAAAGAACAATGCACTTACGAAGGCATTGACTGGAATTTTTTAGCCTTGTTTACAATATATTTTGAGAGGAAGTTAAGAGAAGAAAGAGAGAGGAAAATGAGACAGAAAGGTAGCTACCATGTCATCTAGCAATGAGATTTGACTGTTGCAATTTTAATTTCTGTTTGACAAAGTGATGGTCACAGATTTGATCGATTGGGGTGGAAAAAGCCCATGAACATAGAGTTCTGTAGTAAAGATCTGGTTCCCAGAGACAATATTTAAGTTACATCTGAGAAATGCTCCCTTAAGAAGCCTTTTGATCTCCACTGTTAAGCAGATATACAAGTCTAAGGTGAATGAGAAGAATTCCACCAAATTTATCACTAATATCAAAAGTCTATCATGGCGCAGCCTATTTAATATATATATGATTTGATTTTATTGCATGCTAAAATGTATGTAAGAATTACTTTCTATGGGTGAAGGTAGGAATTATTTTTAAATTTAAGGTTGAAAAATAGTCCAAATCTTTAAGGATTTTGTTTTCTATGCTGTCAAGACGTTTATGTTATTTTAAACTATGGCCAGAGAAGTTTGGTCATTTAAAATTGGCACCACTAACTATTCCCATAGCTATGGAATTTTCAGTATTGTTCCCTGTGCACAGATTGGGTATTGTTGGAAATAGTATGAAAAAATCATGCTTGTCTAATTTGTAGGCAATACCTATTGCACTATCTCAACTTCACGTTGTTATGTGACAAAATATAAGAATAAATTAAGTTTTGTTTTTTACAAGGGCAAGCTCAAACAATGAGAGTCTATTTGGTCTGTCTGAGCTGGAGTTCACTTTTCCCCAGCAGCCCTCACCGTGCTGTGCTTTCCCTGGTAGCTGCAGAGGAGCTGAGAACCCTCCAGTGGTTTGGCTGCTGCTGGGCGGGGCTGGCACAGCACCATGTCCCCTTCCTCTTCCTTCCTATCAGGGGGCTGGCAGTGGGTAATATCCTGAGACACAACCAGTCCAGCTGACCCAAATTAACCTAAGGGCTGTTCCATGCCATATGATGTCAGCTAAGATATGAAAGGTAAGGGAGGGAGGAAGGACAGGGGTGATTGCTATTTTATAAGGTTTGCCTTCTGGAGTAACTGCATCATGTGCTGAAGACCTGCTTCTCAGGAAGTGGATAAACTCACGGATGGGTAGTAGAGGTTCAGCTTTTTTTCTCTTTGTTTATTCATTTGCAAGCTTTTGTGGTTTTTTGCTTCTTTCCCATTCACAAGTCCTGAAAAAAGACTGACTGCAAAGGTGGAAATTGATATAAAGTGAGATAACACCATCATAAACATGGGAGAAATCTGCTACAGGTTCTATATCATGTAACTAGACCTGACTCTTGGGTTAAATTAGTATTATCAAATATTCTGTTGTGGATTAGTCTCTAGACCTCCGAAAAACACGTGACACATGTCCTTGAGAAAGTCTTTGTTCAATTAGACTTACTGATTGGCTTGTAAAAAAGATCAGCTGTGAAAGTGGGTCTCAGGAAGTCCTCTAGTTCTTCTACTGTGTTATTTCTCCCATTATTTTTATGACAGCGCTTAGAGCAAATAAGTCACATGAGAAACCTTTATGAAAGGTTCTGGCACAGAGTACATTTGGAGACAAGAGTGTTTAGGGCCTCTGAGAAAAATCTAACTGCTTGGAAATAAACCTTTTGGCACAAGAATAGAGCTCTTGCCCGGGCTAATAGCACTCTGGGGGGGTCTCTTCTACTCCTTTACATTCTATACTTAAAATCTCCCTGGAGAAATTACACAAATTAAATTCTGTGGGACAATACTTTTAATTTTTCAAAAAGTAGCAATAAAAGCCTCTCTGGACCTTTTGAGTTTAGGGCTAAAAATCTGAAGTAAGCTTTGTTACTAATTAAACTGCATTAAGACTAAATAGTGATCCTTCTACTTAGAGGTCAGCATAAAGTTCATGCTGATTTTGGCACTACTGCATATGGTGCCTTGCTGCCACATTACATTTTGAATTTTTCATTATTTGTATTTGTCATTACATTTAATAACAAAAGAGAATTCAAAAGTTTGGAAATAAATAAAGTAAGACGTGGTATTAAAACTACTGGTTTAGGAATGTAGAAGACTTTGGTTTATTTCTTTTATTATATTGGAAAGAAGCTCTGAAGAGAAAAACCTGGGGGTCCTGGTGGATGACAAGCTGTCCATGAGCCAGCAGTGAGTCCTGGTGTCCAAGAAGGCCATTGGGATGCATCAAGAAGAGCACTGACAACAGGTCAATGGATGAGATCTTGCCTTTCTACTCAGCATTAGTGAAGCTGCACCTGGCGTGCTGTGTCCAGTTCTGGGCTCCTCAGGACAAAAGAGTCATGGAGATCCAGCAGCAGGTCCAGGGGAAGACAAAAAAGACCAGGTAAATGGAGCATGTCTCTTATGAGGAAAGGCTGAGAAAGTAGGGCTTGTTCAGCCTTGAGAAGGGGTGACTGAGAGGGGAATGCACCAATGTCTGTATTTGAAGGGAGGGCATTGAGAGCATGGAGCCACACTTTACTTATTTGTGCCAAGGACAGGAGACCACGGGCAGAAACAGAAATACAGGAAGTTCCAACTGAACACAAGGAAGAACTTTACTTTGTGGTTGACTGAGCACTAGAACAGATTTCCCAGAGAGGTTGTGGGGTCCTCCTCACTTGAGGTGTTCAAGAGCTGCCGGGACACAAACCTGAGCAACAAGCTCTTGGATGACTCTGCTTAAGGACTGTATGACCTTCAGTGGTCTCTTCCAACCTTACCCATTCTGTGATTCTGTGATTTTCATGTTCTTAAAAATGATGCATAGATAACTCATGAAGAATCATAGAATAAAAAAGTCACATATTTTGTCAGTTCTCTTGCTTTTAACCAAATTGGTAATAGTTTCTCATAGCTCTGTGATTTTTAGGAAGTGTTTTTGGTGTAGAAAACTTGAAGGCATATTTGAAATTACTTATCTCTAACAACTATCACAATTTGTTGAAAACTACAGATATTTCCAGAAAAAATTCTTTGGGTTGTTTTGGATAAGTAGTGAGTCACAGGTAGAATTCTGTGCTGCAGTTGTTCACAAAAATAAAACAAATATCTGAAAGACAAGACCACTAATTTATGTATTCCTACTGTTTTGGTTTTTTTTTTTTCTTACTGTGTATTAAAGAGTATTTTGGGCTTTGAATGTTTAAAGGATTCTTGGATCTGGAACTTCATGCACTTTCATCTATTTGTTTCTTAATAATCTACCACTTTGGAAATACTTTGCAATAGAGTTGAAGAAGTAAATGTATTAGTATCTAAGTGATATAATGATATAATTGTCAATAATAATGTTATTTTACAGAAACAAGCAAATGCTTTAGCAATGGAACAATAAATAATGTGATTATTTTTTAAAAAGAGTAATTTGGTTTTTCTGCTTTTGAATATTCTTTGGTTTGGTTATTTGAGAGGTTTATTTGGATGATTTTGTTGTTTCATTCACTCACTTTTTTTTGTTTGTTTATTTTGTTTTATTGTTTGATTTCCACCATATTTCAGGTAATTTAGAAAAAATCCTAATTCTATCCTGATTTTTTTTCTATCTTCTTCATTCACTACCCTTCATTCATTACCCAATCTGTAAACAAGAGAGAAAACAGAATTGAGGAAAAGCACAGTCACTGCTGATGCATGGTCTTGTCTCCCATGTCTTTTCTGATTTACCACTGCCTTCAATGAAAGGTGGGAACACACACTAAGTCCAAAGAGAGCTTCAACAGAAAGTATTTATCCATCTATTTTAAAAAATGAACCAAGTCCAGCTATCCTGCTGGCTTCATAATACTGTACTATGTTTTATGAGGAAGAAGGTGGTGCTGCTATTGGCAGTTTTGCCTAAAGCTGAGTTATTAGGAAGAACAGAGAAATAATATTTTTCTTCTAAGGTAATTGGCTAAAAAAGAGAAAGATTATTAAAATTTTAGGCTAAATTTAGTGCAAGATTTGGTATATAATTTTGCTTTATTTAGTTCTTCTTTTACAGTCTGTGAAATGTGAATGTGAATGCAATAGAATGTAAATCTAAAACTGTCTCTGAATATGAAAGTTCCAGTGGATTCTGTGAAAAAGTTATGCAAGCAAAGATTTTTATATTAATTGAATATGTCTGATTCTGAAAATTATGCATCCTTTTCTCTTAAATATTCTAGTATTAAGCTTTTTGTAACATGTGCTAGAGTTTTCTCCTTACTAATGAATGTTTTTGGTTTTTTTTCAATTAACTTGACATAATGTCTGTTCTAAAAGCTTTATCCTTTCATCCTTTTATCCCGATGCTGTAGCTTATTCCTCATTAAAAGCTAATAATGTTTTACAGCCGTTTTGTTCCCCTCTGTTTTGTCAAGGAAACCCCTTCTATTTTGGTACTGCTCAGGTTTATATCACATATTACCATCTTCATTGTTGTTGATAAACCCAGCCTCCTGACAGCAGGGATTAAATGACTCTGCTGATAACTGTGTTCAATACATACTGAAGCTGAGAACTGGCATCAGAAAGATGTTCTGAAATAACACCAGTGTATTCTCTGTTAAAATATTTTAATAGAAGAAATGAAGTAATTTCCTAAGGAAGTCAGCAATACTCTATGCATATGTGCCCCAGATTATTTTATCCCAGGTGAATGGCTTTTCAAATGTGAAAGAATAAAGAGCTTTTTGTGTTGTCTGTAGTTTTACACTGAACTTTACTGATCTGACATGGAGAAAATGAGTATGAAAACAGTGTGCATTTTCATTTAAGAACAGTGCTGTCCAAACATCTTTAAGGGTGTTCATACACTGATAATGCAGTATCAGTATCATCTACAGTATTGCTTCACTTTGCATGAGTCAATTAGTCAGTCTAAATAAAACTGCTTAGTTTTCATGTTGTACTTGTTTTATTTTACATTCATAAGACATAAATATGAATGAATCATAAAAAATAATTAAATTCAAATCTAATCCATTCTTTAGATATGTTATGTATTGTCTCATTTCCTTTTTTATTACCCTGGAATTTAATTTGACCTGTTTGAACATTTTAGGTATCTATTTTAATAATATTTTTTTTTAAAACCACCACATTTCAACTCCATTTTATCATTCTGCTTTCTGCTTTGAATTAATTTATTTAACATTAATGATAGATTTTTTTTTTCTCATGTATTTTTTTTCCCCTGTGTATGATCTTGGGTCTTGTCTCCAGTTTATTGAAAAAGCTGTTAGGGAATTTCTATGTAGTTTCATATGAATGACATATATAAAGTTTGCACAACTGGTGTCAGCTAAATATCTTTATTTAGGCTGAGGAAATAAGTACAACAACATAAAATACAACTACATAAAGTTTCTATTTGTCCACACCACATTCCAATTTAATTCAGAGTCAACATCTGAGACAGAGTTGAATTCTCTGTTCACTATTCACAATTGCACATAGCAAAAAAACCCAAAGAAAATCTTGCCTGCAAAAAAAGAGGATGAGAGGAAATTTTGGATATCTCATAAGTATGTTTACATTTTATTATTTACTGGTTTTTAAACTGTTTCAGGTTGTGAGTTTTCTAAATTATTTTTACATTAATATAGATGCAACTGAACTTAAGTGTCAGCTGAAGTGAGTATCATAATTTAAATTACTCCAGGTACACATAATTCAAATTTTCCATGAGAAAATATTTCAGATGATAAAAATAAAAATTAATTAAAGACTACATTGTGTTAAAAAAGATAAAAAATATTTCTCTGGCTTAGAGAATGAACTTTTAAAAAATATTTTTGAAATATTTAATCTGTCACATATGCTACAGGAATATATGTCTAATAGTCTGTCTAATAAAGAATATGCTCTTTAAAAAAGTACTGCTTGACTTAATCACATTTTAGAAAATGTTTCTGTTACTGCTGTATTTTAGAAGATACCAGAAATAAATACTTTCCTCTAATATTCCTGATGACCAATGCTATAAATTAGTTATAATTACCAAACATATAGGTCTTATCTAGTAGTTCATCTGAGAGACACTGCAGTGCTGCCTGAAATGTATTGGATTTTGTGTCAAAAACATGCTCCAGTAAACTGGGGTGGTTTTGCTAATAAATAAATACTGTTCAAAAAAAGTTTTGATTTTTAGAGCATTTTATGCATTTATCTTTTCTGAAATACTATAGGCTTCTTCCTGTGCATCCCTGGATATGTTCTGCATGCCTTGTCAGTAGACTGGTCCTTCACAAAAACTCCTACCCCAATAAGCATAGTGTGAGTGGATGAAGGGGGGATTCCAGGAATGTTCTTGTCTCACACCTCTCCCACTCAGACACCTGGCCTCAAAGTACAGCCAAGCACACTGTAAACACACCTATTTCCTCCCAACTCGACCCTGTGGTTGCACTGAATTCCTGCCTATCTGTGGCCCAAGATGCTCCTCTTCTGTCAAGGCATCCGTCACCTTTTTCTGTCTTTGTGAAGCTCATTGGCAGAGCTGTACCAGGGAGGAGAGAACATATATGGGAACAACTCATGGCTGGATTATGCATGGCCTTTGAAGGAACTGGAAATTCAGGACATTAGGATTTGAAGGCATCTGTGCTGTGTCTGGAAGGAGAAACTGTGAGCCCTTGTTATGAAGGCCAGTTCTGGATGTACAACACACACATCATGTGGCTATTTTGATCCTACCCATTATTGCCTATCTGTATTTACAAATATTCAGATATATATGCATTATATACAAATTTAATGTTCCTTCTTTGCTCTTGTCTGCTTTGGTTCACTCTGCTTTTTGCTTGACAATCCCTGTAGCACACTCTGCTTGCAGTCTTACTTGAACTACTTTTCATTTGTGAGCACACTTTATCCTCCTTAAATCCTCTCTTCTTTAGACTTCATGCCTTAAACCACATTTCCTACTTGTAGATTTAAAGCCTGCATCAACTTTCACTTGAATCATTATGTGAATGTTTGTCTCCTCTTACATTACAAGTGAATTTTGTTGTAGAGTCGCTGAGTTAATATATGTAAAGCACTTTTGTGCTCTGTTCAATTTGCTTGAATCCTAAATGGGTACGGCATGCCGGTTTCAAAGACAGCGTGCATAGGAAACCTGGGATTAACCTACAGCCATCTTGCATTCTACAGCTTAAAAGATGCAGGCACTAAGGCACTATGCATAATGAATGTGAAGGAGTCATCTACATGGCTGATAGCTTTAGAGGTGTTATAGCTTAGACATGTGTGATGAAATATTATCAAAATTCTCCCAATTCACCTTTTAAAAGAAACAGACTAGTTCCCTGTATAGCAATGCATTTTTTGTACTTCTCTCAATATTTTCTTTTAAATACTTGTTCACTCTCTCCAATGATTTTGTGTTATGCAGAGAAGAGGTACACATATAGCTTACACTGCTCTGAAACTCTGGTTTGGGATTTGAAGTGAGTTGTGAGATATGCATAAACCTTCTGGTGCACTGCAATACTTAAGGCATGGGTAATATTTATGTAAAATTTGTGTGAGGTGTTTCACCTCCTAGCTGAACCTTCAGGATAAAATTAAGTATTTAAGCTTACTATATCGTCTATGAGGAAAAGAAGCACTTCAGAATGGGAACAGGTCTTCCTGTTGTTATTTTTTTTAAAGCACTCAGGGGAAGAAGTTAGGTTTGAATGAATTTTTGGCACATATCTATAAAGGGTCTATTTAGCTCATTATACATATTCAATCTGTAATACTTATCATACTCCAGTGGTCTGGTTAAGTACTAGTAAGAAAGGGTAATTATGTATTTTATTAGCAGAACTGTTTTGCAAGAAGAATTGAGGAAGTCTCACATCAAAATACCTAATAATCCAGTGTTTGAACATTCTTAAGGCTGTCAGTCACTCAACCCATGTCTCTGCATCATTCTCATGACTTGCTTTCTCCTTCATGACATACTCCTTCCCACATAACAGTGGAATTGAGGGCACCTTCAGCAAGTTTGCTGAAAACATCAACCTATGTGGAACAGTTAATGGGCTAGAGGGAAGTGTTTGTATCCAGAGGGACTGTGATAGGCTTGGAATTTGTGCCTGTGCAAACCTTATGAAGTTCAACAAGGCCAAGTGCAAGGTCCTGCATGGAGGCTAGAGAAGTCCCAACACAAAAACAGGCTGGGCAGGGAATGCATCAAGGAGAGCCTTGAGGAAAAGGATTTCAGGGTGTTCATTGACAAGCAGCTTAAAATGACCCAGAAATGCGCACTTGAAGCCCAGAAAGCCAAATGTATTCTGGGCTGCACCAAAAAGGTGGGACCAGCAGGTCAAGGGAGGTGATTCTTCCCCTCTACTCCACCCATGTAAGACCCTGTCTGGAGTACTGCATGCAAGTCTGGGGCCTTATATAAGAAGGACATGGACCTGTCGGAGTGAGCCCCAAGGAGGGACAGAAATATGGTCAGAGGGGTGGAGCACTGTTCCTGCAAGGAGAGGCTGAGAAAATTGGGGGTTGTTCAGCATGAAAAAGGCAAGGCTCTCCAGGGAAAGCTTCCAAGCCTACAAGAAAACTGAAGAGGGACTGTTTACAAGGGTATATAGTCTCAAGATAAGGGAAATTACTTTAAATTGAAAGAGAGTAGGTTGAGATAAGATATTAAGACAAAACTCTTTACTATAAGAGTGGTGAGGTACTGGAACAGGTTGCAGAGAATCACAGAGTTGTAATTGGTGGAAGGGACTTCTAGAATACATCTAGTCCAACTCCCCTGCCAAGGAAGGGGACAGGTAGGTTTTGATCAGTTGACATAGGAATGTGTCCAGGTGGATTTTTAATGTCTCCAGAAGGGAGACAACATGACCTCCATGGGCAGCCTTTTCCAGTGCTATGCCAACCTCAATGTAAGTTCTTCCTTGTGTTGAGGTGGAAATTGCTGTATTTTATTTTCTGCCCATTACTCCTTGTCCTGTCACTGGGTACCCCTAAAAGAGTCTGGCACCATCTTCTTGGCACTCAATTTTGAGATATTTAAAGTTGTGGATACCCCTCCCAGGAAGTGTTTAAAGCTAAGTCAAATGGGGCTTTGAACCACCTGTTTGAGTGAAAGATGTCCCTTGCTATGTCAGGGGGTTTGTAGCTAAATGATCTTTAAGCTCCCTTCCTACCCAATCCATTCAGTGATTCTGATTCTCTTCTCCACAACCATACATCTGCTCTAACAATTTAATAGTACAGTTCTCTGGCAACAACTTCTCTTCCAGTTCTTTGGGCCAGTCAAAAGGCTGTTTTCAGGGCTGTTAAGATTTATTAAATCTTAAGGTCACTGCTAGATAGTTTTGGTCTTATAAAGGAATCTCACTGGCTAAGTAAAGGCACAGAACTAAGCAACAAGTATTTGGGTGAAAAGGCAATAATCAGACTAATCATCATATGTATGATAGCTAAAGATGTGGGATTCTTTTTAAAAATATTTGTAAGGACCTATCACTTCCCAGACAGGAGAAGAGAAACATATTATGTATTTTCTTATGCATATTACCATTTCTTGACCTTGCTGATACTAATGGAAAGGGGCAAGATGATTATTTGCAAGAGGCAAATTGATTATCTCCTTCATCTTTGGCCCACAGAGAATTATTTCCAGTAAAGAAATAGCCCTTTGTATTTGTAGATTTTGGCATTTCTGTCACTCCTATTTGCAATATGTTAAAATTTAGACAAATATGAATTTGAATTATTGCAAGTTTTTAACATGTGACACAAAACAGTTCTTGAGGGAAAAGTGTGCTTCATTATTAAATCCTCGAGCGCTGTCCTGTTTATGTTCTCAGAATAAGATTTAGCTCTTCTTCAAAAAATGCCAAAGAAATTAGGCAATTTAAACAAATACATTTTAATCTGCATAGTTTCTAATTTCCCAGCAGTAGCTTCCCTCTGGAATGTTCATCGTTTTCATTTAATATTTGTGTCTGAATAGTAACAAAATAATTTCTCTTCCTTTTCCCTCTCTTTTTTTCTTGTCTCCTGTTGTTTCTTCTCTCTTTTCACATAAGAGAACATAATTTTCTGGTTTAAATGGGATCAGAACTTTTTTTCTACATTTGAATAAAATATGGAATGCAGTACACAAAATAATGAAATACACAAAGCATTTACAGTGCTGGAAGAAAATTGAATTAGTGCTCCATATATATACATATTTCTGTGAATGGTTGCACTATCCATTTCAGAAATAAAAAAAAAACCTTAATTTTAGTTCTGTGAGGACACACAGAAAGTCAAAGATATCACACCAGAAAGGATGTCATGGAGGTCATCTTTGTCTGATCTTTGGTAGAGGAAAAAGTTTGTAAGGTTACAGCATCCTTAATCCCAATGTCCAGAGAAGAGACATGCTTACTAACCAGAAGTGTGGAAACCACAGTCATCTCTTTGCCAGTGGGTTGGAGAGCATTCAATTTTTTTTTCAAAGGAAAACTGTAAGTAATAAAAATATATATTTATGAGACTCAGTTTATACAAATGTATGAAATTGGGTTTTTTTACTATTACCTTCTTTCTTCTGTACCAGATGCCAGCTTTCCACTTAAGCTTGTATTTTAAGATAAGAGCAGTTTTTCTACAAATGACACCATCTTTGAAATAAGTTAAACCAACAGGTAGAATTTCAGGAATGCTGTTAAATGTAAAAGCTGTATCAAGCCTGCAAGTTTCTTCCCCCGAACAAGATAAAATTTGTCAGCATTCATGTCATTCTGGAGAATCATTGGCAGAATATAACCCCAGCCCAAGGATGTTGCATAACCTTCTTCAGAATAAACCTTGTTTTCAAAAATTTTTTGCCTGATTTTTGATGATTTCACAATATTCCAAATATATGCAAATCTTTTACACAGTCATGAAACAGAGGGAGGATCTTTCCATCCATTAGATTTCAGAGTGCAGTTGATGTCTGCTTCAGCTCCATCTTTATGCAAAGAAAGTTTTCTCCTCTTGTTGATCCATGAAGCAAATTTTACACTTCAGAAAGGGAACAGCAAAAGACTACCCACAAGAAAGAGGCCTGTTAAGTGCAGAAGTCAGGGATTTTTTTTTTCTTGTCTAAGAGATTTAATTCTGGTTGACTTTTTTAAAGTAACAGAGACTAGTAAAGTGAAAACCAGATAACCTAATATTGGAAGAAAAGAATGAAAGAGAACAGTATCAGTCAAGGAGCTTGTCATGTGATGAGGAATTAAAAACACATTTTGTATCTTTAAAAATGAGTCAAGCTATTCTGTCAAGTTGCAAAAGAGAATAAGATGACTCAGATAAAAATGAATTTAAAAGCGAGCCAGATGCCATAACGCAGATGATTCAGAATAAACTTCCTCAGAAGTGTCTTCCAGTAGCAAAATGTTATTAAATATTTTAATACATGCGGCTAAGTTTATTGAGAGTGTCTTTGAGTCCCTGTCAACCATGTTTTAGAAAAGAAATGCAAAGTCTATCAAAATACTCTCACATGCTCATAACAATAGACATTCTAAATATAAATATTAATACAAGATTATGCAACTAGATTTAATTTTAATGTTAAAAAATGACCTTTCAATCAAATCTGTAAATCAGAAAATTTTTCAGAAAACAAAAACTTATTGGCATTAATGAAGCAGAAATAATATTCCTCCTAAGTTGAGTATTTTCCTGATGAATTGTGTCTTGTGTACATTTCTGTTGTTCACACTCAAAAACACGTTTAAAAGAACTTAATAAAGGTCGTTATTTCTGCTGCCTAGTAATACCTATGTCTTTAAAGAAGTAAAAGGTTCTTGTTTGATTGTAAAAGCACCATAGGCATTTTGGATTAGGTTCTTGAAAGATAAAGTATTCTTTCTTCATGACAATATGGACTTCTGTAAGGATTAACAAAAAATCTGTCATTTGCATTATATTTCAAATATTCATGCTTTCTTCTTTCCTTAGAGATCTTTGAAAAGATAAATTAGAAAACTAAATGTTGCTTTCTTTTACTTGTCTGTCAAACAGAGCAAAAGTGCTCCAGTGTGAAAACTTAAATTGTCTATTTTTCAATTGACAGGCCTCAGCATTTTCTAAATGTTATATTAAATTAGTAATACCATATGTATTTAATTGTTTAATGTCATTTCTTAGGTAGAAACTTGCCATACAAAAAAAAATGCATGTAGGATTTTTTTGTCTCTGTTCTAATATAAAATCTCTTTTTGGGCAGAATACATGAAGAGACCTTATTTTTTACACTCCATTATACAACAGCCTTAGTTTCAAGGGAACACTCTGCTCTTCTGATAATAATTTTCTAAACAACTCAGCATGTTTACATGCTTAAATGGAAATTACTTAAATATGCTAACTTTAGAAACACTGCATTTTGTTATTGGAAGACTGAAAAAATTGAATTCTGAATCATTAAAATTAAAAACAATAGATGCAAGTAATATCACTTACTGCTAACTTTAATATGACAAATGTCTAGGCAGCAATTTTGATGATCATTCCTTTTCAGAGAATGGAAATCTACTGCATATGGCCTCAGTTTTCCAGAAAACTTAGCAATGTATTTATCTGTAAGTTACCCCTTTGGTTTATCAAATCCCATCTGTGGACGTGGCAAACATTTATCTTATTGAAAGGCAGGGTTATGCTTTTATGCTGTTTGTTTTTCGAGGCATCCGGACTTGCAAAGAGCAAAACATAACTGGGATGACTGTTCACTCACTGAAGTTCTGCATGGCTTCTGTATCTCAGATTCTCAGAATTTATTTCAATTCACGTGTTTGTTGCATTCCTACAGAAATATTTATATTTTGGAAGTTTGACTACATGATGACAAGTGAAACAGCATCAGCAGGGGAGATCTGAGCTATGTATATATCAGCAAATGGTGTGGTTGAGTTGGAAAGGATTTATGCTCCGGAATGCTTGGTGCGGAGAATCTCATGTGCGTGTAATTTCTGAGAGTATACTTCAGGCTGGCTTCAGTGAAGACTTATGGGCTGAGTAATTTATAATCCTGGATTTATTGCATTTTCCAATTTAATTTCATTTGTAAGAAATTCATCTGATGTAGTCTAAGAATTGTTCACCACGTGAACTGAACAGTATATAAATGTATTGAACTTCAAGATTCACTTTTGGAGAACACTTTTGATTTGAACCAGGAAAAATTAACAACGCAGATGCAGAGTCCTGAATTCTGAACATGATGTCTGTCCCAGATCATAGGACATCAGTTAAATATCACTGTCCCGAATCACAGAATAAAGAGTATTTAAAATCAATCTTGTAACAACTTTTAGGTGAGCTATTGCTCATTCTGCGATAGGGCTGTGTGAGACATAGCTTGTCAGCAAGATAAATAACAAAACAGATATACTGGATATAGCAATTTTATCATGGTTGTTTATGACTTGAATGGGGAAAATTGTGAATGCCTAGGAACATTATGTTCCTTAAAAGCTCATGTCCTTGCGATGATTTGGTTTCTTATATGGGTTTTCTTGTGGTTTTGGTTTTTCTGCTTGTTTTGTTTAGTTTTTGTTTGTCTGGCTGGTTTTTGGTTTTGAATGTATTAAAAGAAATTTCCAAATTCTACTTGATACACAACTTTCAATTCTTAAATCTTTCCAAATAAATGTGGAAAACTGCCAGCATTATTAGAATTCTCTTGTGGGCATCACCATGTTCTGTTCATCAATCTGCTGTACCCATTTGCTTAGCCCTCACTGGGAAATTAAATAATCCTGACTGACAACTGACACATTAATTGCCTTTGAGGGAGCACACCTTTAAAAACCAGTAATTTAAAGTCTTCTGCTTTGGTGGAAGAACCAATTTGCAGCATCATCAGTCAGGGTTTTGACATGTAACTTTGCACTTGCCATTTTGTTAATAAAGAATCACACTTGAATCCTGAGAGAGTGTTTCCCTAAAGAGAAACTTAGATGTCTTTGTGAAATTAAGATGACTTTGATAGGGACATGTAATGAATGTTTAAATGAGTTATTAACCTTTCATGACTTCAGTGAGTGTTACTGCAAGACAATTCATCATTATATTGTCATAAACTGCAAAAAGGTGAATATCACAGTAAGATCAATTTCTTTAAAAGTTTATTTCTAGCTAGTTTCCTGACTAACAAAACCCTGTTCTTATGTTTTTAATGTTTAGCAAACTGCATGAAGGAAGAAAACGTTGACAATAACATTTACAAAATATAAATAAATAAACAAGAAATGTAAAAAAAATCATCCAGCAATTAATATTTTCAAATATTTAATTCAGATCAAATTTTTCTATGCATATTTCTTGTCAAGAATAGTTATATCATGTTCCTTTCTATCAAAGATAGTCTCTGTATGTAAATCAATTTATAAAAAAAACCTCTTCCTTTATTTTTTATCTTATGCAACATATCAATGAAATGGAAAATTTTAAGAATTTTATAATTTAAAATTTTTGAATTCAAGCACATGTTCACATTCTGAGTGCAGAAAAATTTCAATTCTTTAAGGTATTTTTTTTTAGATGAGTTGGGTGCATTCCAAATTCACTTTTGAGGGGTGAACTAACTTGTTTGCTCAGTTTTGTCTTGTTTTCATAAGCCTCAGTACAAGGCAGTTTTGATAAATTTTATTTTAAACCTATTTAAAATTTGTCCGATTACCTTATGACTTCAAAAATGGGAAAAAAGGTCATGTAAATTATTTCCGGGAAGTACAGTCTTCCATGAAGAAAAAATTTACACTTACCAATAAACTTGTACAGCTTTTAAGTGTATTTAGAATAAGAATTGATAGCAGGAAAACAATTGCTTTTCAGTAGTTCATAAAGCATATCATGTCTTTAGATCCTCTGTTGATGTATCTGCAGTTCTATGAAATCAGACATGTTCTTTGTAAAGGCAAAATTGTATCTCACAACAGTAAGATTGCCTGCTTCTGAGGCAAGCTGCACACATTCTTTTATTGCCATTATATTGGTGGAAAAGTCTCTTAAGTCAATAGTTTCTGTTACTGATTAAAACCAATTAGTACTAAGACATCCTTAAATTATAATTAATAATAAGATATTATAGAATTTTTTATTCCTTCATTTTCAAAATAATATTTAAAAAGAGGTTGAGAAATTGCTAATATTTTGAGGATATAAAAGGCTGTTTCATTTAGAAATACACTGTAAGTATAAAGAGAAAAACTTTGGGAAAAGCAAGTGGTGTGCAAAACACAATTGTTTGTGTTTTGTAAGACTGAAGATCTTAAGCAATAGCATGAAGAAGCTTTTAAGACTTTAAGACTGGAAATTAACTGCTTTGGGTAGGTGACACTTGCTCCCCAAGAGCTGTAAATTGTTATATGCAGTATAAAATCTAACAAAGATACAAAATTATTTTCCACAACAGGAACTATAACTTTTGACAAAATTCTGTGACAATTACAGAAAAAGAAAAAAAAAAAGGTGCCCTTTCCTGTAATGTGATTGCTCTCATTATTTGTCTTTTTTGTCATCATGTCAGCAATTTCAAATTTGAAAGTTAGATCACCGCAAATTGTCACAATGGTAGTTCATGAAGCGTTAGAAGCACATTTATGTGATTGTTTTTGTAAATGGCTCATTGAAAAAAATATTTTCTGCTCAGTTGGAAGTTTTGCTGCAGGGATTAAAGCATATGAATCTGAAATACAAATTCAAGTTATTCATGTGTAAAAATTGACCTTTCCTTGATATATTCTTAATAAAAATATTCACTAAGTTGATTATGAACTGGAATTTTGTGTTGATTTCATTTTACCTTTGGCAATAATTGAATGCAAATTTATGCCATTTAAATACTTAAAATTAAGCTAAACCATAAAATTTACGTAAGTAAAACAACAAATATTTATATGATATAGAAATTATCTTCTTTAAAAGTTGTCATATATAATTCTTATGGACAATGTTCTCATAAATGTTATGTTCTGTTTATTCTAAAGCAAAACATAAACATAAGGAAAAAAAAGCAATATTTCTGTCTGAATTTCAATAGGATTAATTTTTTAAAAAATTAACTGTGAATGTATAAATAGCTACCCTATAAATATTGAAGATATTTTAGTTCAGAATTTCAAATGTCTGGCATCGTCATCAGAGATGTGAAAACTCCAGGGAATCGTTTTATCCCTACTATTAGCTCCTGTAACAAAAAGTAAATAAAAAATGCATATGATATATCTATGACAAGATATGCATACTTGCATATTCAAGATAGTTTTGATATTATTATCATCTAGCTGCACCCAGAACTCAAAGGCTATTGCAAATCTTCATATGCAAAAAGCCTGTCACAACATTGTCAGAAGTAATACAATTTTCATGTCTTTTTTTTTTTTCCTAGCTTTTACAAGTGTAATTAACTTTCATATGAAATGGTGATTCCATCTTTTAAGATATCTTCTCAGCTGATAATGTGCAAAAAGGTTAAGACACTGCATTAGCACAGAAGAAATAATGGATTACAAAATATAGTGAACTCTGAACCATTAGGTTCATTTTGACAATAGACACAGGATCATCTCCTACCCGTGGCTGTGACTAAAAAAAGGGCAATGCTCTTTTGTTTGGGGTTTTTTGTAAAGCCAGTATCTAGTTACCTCAACATGATATCTGAAACTGGATAGGATCTAATGTCTCTAACATAGAGTTTCAGAGTGAGGCTCTTAAAAATCACTATTACTTGTGATTTTTGCCTTGATAATTGGCCAAGAAACTAGTAAAACACTGCTTTCTTACCCAGTCTACAAGGAATTGTCAATTAGGACACACTGAGTACTGCCTCGCTCTGAGCATTGGGGTTTGTATATGAGAACTGCTGCAGCCCTGAAGCCTGGGAAAGGAGGGAGCAGTGTGCATGTGTGTTTAGGTATGCACAGGAGTTGCAGTTTCAGAGCCATCACTTTCTCTCTAGTGCATTCTTGATTACATGGGAGGATACTGCTTCCCTAAAGGGGTTCTTTTACACACTTTGTAGGAGAAATGTGCTAGAAGCTTGAATTTAGTTTCTACAGGGAACAGGAATCTTCTGGTTCTTAGCACTTGAACACTTGGTTTTGCAGCTTCAATAATGTATTTGCAATATAGCTTTTTTTGGATGTACTTTCATATAGGTAAGTCACAACAGTTTTAGGAGCCCAACTCAAGTCATTGGGTTGAAAAAAATTATCTACTTATCTGTTTTTGGTGGAGGGAATAGACAAAGAGCATAGCCTGACTTCTTTGATTCCTTGGAGGTCTGGCTCATTAGACAGATGAGAAGGAATTCTCATTTATAGTTTACTGCCAATTGTCTTCCTGCTGGAGGATGGAGGACTGCTCTTACTGCAAATTAAAGCACATGTTGTTGCATGGACGCATTAAACTCAAAATTATTGTTTGTAGAGATGCTGTGAATTGTTATTCTGTTGCTCACAGGGTTCAGACAAATGAAATGTAGTGACTCTTTCTAAAGTATTAAAGCTGGAGTAGCCAACAGGGGTAGCTTAATGACATCATGGTGTCATGGTAATTCACCAGTTAAATTATTTTCTTGCAATAATTTACTGCACAAGACAGTCATTAAGACATCCCTAGGACATCTCTAGGATATCTCTGCAGAGAATGAGCTCTGTTCTCATATGCTGAAGTTGATAGGAAGAAAACGATGGCATAAATAATCTCAGCAGATTTTGATTTGGGAAGAAAGTTGCACTAATTTTCTGCTGTTCTACGAGACTTACTTTCATATGCTTTATGTCTCTCATGCTCCTCCTTTTCTGTAGTTAATACTTTCATTAGAAATCAAGCACAGAGACAGAGTATTACTTCATTGGTGTTGGTGCATCTTCAGCAAAATTTTACAAGAAAAACTAAGTCAAATAACTCTGGAAAACTTCCATTAAATGGGAGTTTACCCTATAGCAGATTTGCAAGCTGTTCAAATTTCTGCTAAGTTAAGTCAATCAATCTCCATAACAAGAAGATAGTTTTATGGAATGCCTGAGGCCCTGTGGTTCCCTGTTGGTTTCTACAAGGCAAAAACATCTCAGGTTTGGTCAACTTGTTCAGAGGAAATATTTTGTTTGCTAAGAATGCTCCACAACAATATAATCAGAATTCCTGATATCTCTGCTCAGAAAAAACAAAACAAAACAAAACACAGAACAAAACAAAAACAAAAAACAAAACAAAACCCAAACCAAACAAAAAACCCCTTCCTGTTATTTGAAGTAATTTTTTTTCTTAATTTGTTCTCTTTCATACCGCAGTCTGTTTCCAAGGCAGCCCAAGTAGTTTCGACAATGTTTCCTGTCCACCTAGAAATTTGCAAGTGCCTCATTTTGATGAATATTTCAAAGCAGATTTTGATAAAAATTTTTCTGAGTTTAAGTAGAACATAGAAACACATACAAGCTTTCTGCACAAAAGAAAATATGAAGACCACAAAATTATAGACTTAAAAAGACAATAGGAGAGGAGATTTCTGATTTGTCCAGATTTAAGTGAAATGTATTTGCCACATGTATTTGGTCTTTGTCATTCTGCTTTGTGAGACTGAAGGCAAAAGGAGAAAAGAAAGCCTAAAAATATTGAAGCATTTTTAAGATTTTTAAGATTTTGTGTTCTTGGTGCACGCAAGGTACAAAATCAGAGGAAATCTAGCCATATTTCTGAATAAAATGGTGTAATGTTTTATTAGGAATTCAGCTGTTGGAAACAAGGAAACTTGTGCTAATACTTGTCTTTCCAAGCTGAATCACATTGTAGGTTGACCTTTCCTGGATGCCAGGTGCCTACCAACAAGACAGGGGAGAGAAAATTGTAATTTCTATGGTTTTCCCCCCCTCCACGCAGCCCCCTCTAGGATTCGACCAGCTCAGAGATATGGGGCTGTGAGGGGAGGAAATACCAGGAGAGGGAAAAGTATTCAAAAGAGGCCCTTACCCCAGGGAAGTTGGAACAGCTCTGTTTATTCTGTGGTGTCCATGGAGAGCGGGGCAAAAGAGAAAGAGCAGGAAGTTTCAGGGGTCTATATAGATTTTGGACAGGGTGGGCTCTCCTGGCTCCCTGCCAACCCCATTGGGGCAGGGGGGAGGATCCAGGGGTTATCATGATCAGAGCCACAGAGGCCCTAGGAAAGGGGGGACAAAAGGGTGTCCAGGAGCTCACCGTAACAGAAAATAAGGTGGAAAACTACTTGTGGGTTAGGATAAGGTAGTTCACAAAAGCAAAAAAGCAGAAGTTTGCACTTGCATAGACAAAGAGAAAAAAAAAAGTTTTTTCTCTACTTCCCATCAGTGAGCGGCGTCCATCCGCTTCCCCGGCAGCAGGGTTTAAGCACATGGAGCGTCACTCCAGAAGGCAAACACTGCAGAAACAAACACCCCTCCATTCCTCCTTCCTCCCTTAGCTTTCACACCTGAGCTGTCCCACGGTGTGGAGTGACCCTGGGGTTAATTTGGGCCGGCTGGCCTGGCTGTGTCCCCTCCCGGGACCTTTCCCAGCCCAGCCCCGATGGGGCCGGGATGTTGGGAGCGGCGCTGGGGCTGTGCCGGCCCTGCCCGGCAGCAGCCGAACCACGGGAGGTTCTCGGCTCCTCTGCAGCTGCCGGGGAGGCACAGCACGGGGAGGCTGCCGGGGGAAAGGGAACCCAGCTCAGCCGATAGAAAAAAAAGCCTTAATGGAGGAAAAAGTGCATTGATGCAAAATAACATACTCTATTTGATATATTATGGGAGTTTGATATTAGAACTGAAATAATTCTAACAGCAAACATTAACCCCTGATTTTTCAAGTCATTGATGATACATAATGTTTAAAGAAGATGGAGGTATCATTAAGGTGGTTTTGTTGCTGCATATATGAAGGCTTGCTCTCAGTGCAAGATGAACACTTTTATTTGATTTCTTTATGAGGTCCCTGACATCCTGATTCTTTTCTCAAGTTCCTTCTACTTCTATTAATGCAGAAATGTTTTTCAATTTTCTTTGTTCTGTTTTTTGTTTTTCCTTCCCCTTCTCTTCTTCCCTCTTTTTTTTTTTTTTCCCTCTCCCTCTCCTTTTCCCTCTCCTTCTCCCTCTCCCTCCCAGCACTCTGTTAAAATAGCCAAAAGCCATCTATCTGGTGACTTCCATGTAGATAGATACATAAATTTCTTTTTCCATTTCTCTTTCTATATGTAAGAGAAAAATTTGGTCTAGTTATTAATCTTCAAAGGATATAGACAAGACAGTAGCTGGTTGGTTTTTGTTTTTGTTTTATTATGCCCCCTTTCCCTTTCCACTACATCTTTAAACAGGTTTAAGACATCTTCAGAGCATGCCTACAAAGTCCATAGTAGGAAGTTAAATGCTCAAAAATTCTTTTTTAATCTTTATGATTTAATTATTTTTCACCTCTAATTAAAGCAATTTTTAGGAAAAACGGAACTGTTTATTTCAGGATCTTATAGGAAAATGCAGAGAATGAGGATCTGGCTAGAAGTGGATGATTTTGCCTCAGATAAGGGTTCTCAAAAAACCCTCAGCTAACTAAATGAATAGCCCAGATTGAATTTCGTTCTTGAGAGAGTCTGTGTGTCCTATGCTTTTGTAGTTAGGGTGTTTTTTGTTTTGTTTTGTTTTGGGGGTTTTTTTTGTTTTTATTTTTGGTTTTTTTAAGTAAATATAGACATTTTGGCAATCCAAAGAGCAAAAAAAGGCTTCTCTATTTTTCAGATGATTGAAGTGACATATTTGGGGAACACAAAGTACAGATAAGGGTACATGAATTTCTCTTCTAGAAATCTTGTAGCTTGAAATTTTTACATTTTCTATGATAGCAAACCCTTCTGTTATTTTGCAGGGATGATGTTCCAGTTGGTTGTGTTGTTGACTATGTATATTTAGCATGCATTTTATTCTTCAGTGTAATTATTTCATGGGGTTTTTGCCTCAGTTTAGGACCTTATTAGGTTAAAATCTTACAATGAAGAGGAAAATTAATTTAGATTTCCTATTTTAACCCCTAAGGAAAAATGAACTAGCAGTTGGTTTTCTTTTGTCTACTATGAAAGTAATATGGATGATGAATGCCTGACTTGTGCACTGGTGGAATGTTGCTGAGAACCACAGAGCCAGTCATTCCACACTTTCAATAGGCAGATGTTTTAGCATGTTTATGAACACAAAAAAAGACATAAGCCCTTATTGAAATATCAGATGTATGCTTAGATGTTTTAGGAGGAGAGAAAAGCTGCAAAATGTCTTTTAGGGGATCTAAATTTCGATTGAGGTCCCTGCAGAGGCAAGTTTTATGATAAAAGACTACATGTACAGAGGCATACAGAGGTACAAGGACAGGTGGAGGAAACTCAACAAACCAGTCAGAGAAACTTTCCATTTTTTGGGTCCTCCAAGTGTGTCCCAGGAGAGTTTCCTTCCCATGGACCAGGTTACACCCACCATCATAAGGCAGCAGGAGCTTCTCTCCAGGTCACCTTTCAGAGTGAGTATGGTGAATGCCTAGGTATATTGTAGACAGTTTGGAATCCAGGGGAAGAGTATTTTGGGAATGTACAAAAAATTTTTACAGTAAGGTTTGGGGTAGTGTGGTGGATTTACTCTGACTGGCTGCCAGGCGCCTTCCAAATCTGCTCTATCACTTCCCTCCTCAACTGGAAACAGACTCATAGGCCAAGATCAGCACAGAGATAGATCACCCATTGATAACTGTCATGAGCAAAACAGATTGGGGAATTTAATAATTTATTACCAATCAAATCAGAGTAGAATAATGACAAATAAAAATAAATCTTAAAAACACCTTCTTTCATTCCTCCCTTTTTTTTGGGCTCAAATTCACTCCTAGTTTTCTCTATCTGCACTGCCTTCCCAGCAGCACAGGAGGATGATGGGTTCTGTGATCAGCCTATAACACATTATCTCTGTCACTCCTTCCTCTTCATGGAGAGGACTCCTCACACTCTTCCCTTGCTCCAGCATGGGGTTCATCCCATAGGAGACCACCAGAAACTTCTACAACACAAGTCCTTTCCACAGGCCCTGCTCTACATTAACTGCTCCAGCTTGGATTCTTTCCACAGAATCCTGACCTTCAAGAACAGACTGCTACAGCATGAGGATCCCACAGGGTCCCTGCCAGCAAAGCTGCTCCAGCATGGGCCCTCCAGTCCAGGGAGCCACAGGTCCTGCCAGATGTGTTCTGCAGTGCAGGCTTACACACGTGTGTATCTGTGTGCCTTGGGGCTTTGAGTGCCTGGGTGCCAGCAGCTGGGTGAATGAGGACATGAGGGCTCTAATTAGCACATGGACTGTAAGGCCAGGGGACACGTGTGTCACACAGATACAGATGCAGCATCCACAGAGATGTACATAGCCGTGCTTCTCACTAATGCATCTTCCTTCAGTCTGCTCAGCCTGTGAGGGAAACAGGATAAGGATACTGATGCTGTTTGTACTTGAGTGATTATTGTGTTTTCTGTCTGTGTTGATCTGTGTGGCTTGCCAGGGGGATACAGAAATGTATGCAATACATACAATTGTGTGCATATCGAGAAAATGTGCCCAGTCTTCAGCTGGAGCTGAATCAGCTTTAGTTTTCTTGGGCTATTCAGTTCAGCAGCCCCAGCAACTATATGACTCTAGCCAGAGGGTGTCAGAACTACAAACATTTCCAGAGTGTGACCCTTCACTAAAACTGTAGATCAAGAACACCTATAGGATTCTTCTTGACTCCTTTCAGGTGCAGGCTTCTTACTGTGTAGCACAATTTACAGGGCTCTTTTGTGGGCTCTTTCTCCTTTGATACCCACACCTTTAAAAGTGAAAGTACAAAGCAAAAAGGAGTATTTTTTTAAACAATGTTTTGAATGCACTTTCAGCTGGATGGATTTATTTAAAATCAGAAATTGCCAGTTTATGTTGGCTAAAAGCATTTCCAGTAGAGAATATAAAGCCTTTAAAGACAGGAGAATGTTACAGACTTTCTCTTGTGATTCATTCTCAGCTGTCTGTGAGAACTTTTAACCATCCAGGATTTCACAACACAGTTACTAAATGTAGATGGAGCCAGGCTTTTTATAAATAATGCACTTATTCCTAAAATGAATATGTGTTTATATCCACTTCTCAATACAAAATATACAGAGATATGAGACAAGGGGTGAAACATAAGGTGCAGTCTCATCCTATTCTGATATGTCTTACGGAATCTTGCAATCTCAAAAGTGTTGTTTTTAAAATAATTTTAAGTTAGTGGTATTAAGTACTTTCCCTTCTCTTGGTTGTGGTTGAATTCTGTGTGACAACTAAGCACCATGCAGTTTCTTGATCACTCCTGGCTGGTGGGGAGGAGGTGAGAATGCAAAGAGTAAAAGTGGGGACACTCAAAGGTGGAGATGAAGACTGTTTAATAGCTAAAGCAAAACCTAGGTGTGTAAGCCAGTCAAAACAAGAAATTAATTCACCAGTTCCCCTGGGTAGACAGGTGTTCAGCCCTCCCCAGGAAGGCAGGACTCCTTCACACCTGATGTTCACTGGGGAAGAATTTCTTCCTTTTTCTTCTTCTTGCCCCAGCTTTATATGCTGACCATAATGCCATATGCTCTGGAATATCCCGAATCAGTTTGGCTCAGCTGTCTTGGCTGTGGCCCCTCCCAACTCCTTGTGCAACCCTGGTTTCTGTGCTGGTAGGGTGGGGTGAGGAGCAGAAAAGGCCTTGACTGCAAGCACTCTACAGCAGTAAAAGAAGCATCCCTTTCCATCACAAATCCAAAACACAGACCCATACTAGCTACTGTGAAAAAAATAGACCTATTTCAGACAGAGCCAGCACACACTGGCAAGTAAGGGCAAAGGCAGGGAACTTTAAAATGCTAAAAGGGCTTATGCAAACTACAGACCTTTTGAGTATTTTTGCAAAAAGGGAACTAGAACATACTTATGACCACAAATTAGAGAAAAGATGAAATCATGATTCTTTTATAAACTTAATTTGAAAAACATGACGGAAAATTTTATATAATTCATTACTTGTTAACTTAAATTAGAAATAAGGACAAGTTACAGAATTGAAGCATGAAAAATTTTGTGACTGCTAACTTCACTCGATTTCTCTTATTTTGATCAAATCACAGTGTCTGAACATGTATGTTCATATATCTTCCATATTTTCAATTTTCTCAGTAATCTAGCTTTCATATTCTCCTAAAGAGAACTTTTGACTATAAAATGGATGTTTTAAGCACTACAATAGAAGAATTAAAACCATCAATTTTTTGTGAATTCAACAGGATAAAATTTGATGAGGAGAGGCTGAGGGACTTCTTGGTTGAAAAGAGGCAGCTTTAAGAGAGCTGACCAGCACCTTTCTAATATTAGGGAGAAAGCCACCAAGTATACAGAGCCAGGGTCATCACAGTAGTTGAAAACAGGAGGGGAAGAGACAATGGATATTCATTGAAATGAGAGTAGTCATAAACAGAAGAGTCTAACCAGATACAAGAATAAATGCTTTCACATTTATAATAATAAATAATAAATGTGGATAATAAAGCCTTGAAGTGGGTTGTCCAAAGAAAGATTTTTTTTTCCAAATTTCTATCCTTAGGTGTTTTCCCAACTATGTAAATCTCTGAGCAATCTGATTCGATCTCACAACTCTTTTGTGATTTGAGAAATTTTGACTAAACTCTTCTTCAATCTAGGCTATCCTATTATTCTGTGAGTTATACTGAATGTTTTTCCTGAATATTTGAAAAACATTTTTCTCACTACAGAAGATTGGGTAAGGGTGTTTTGAGCTTTCATGGTCATGGAAAAAAATCTCGTACTGCCGGAGTTTAGGGCACAGTTTAACCAAGACTTTTAGAGCCCAAAGCACAACGGATGGACCGGCAGGGATGCACCTGTAGAAAGAGAAGACAAGAAGGTCTATGTGTTTCTACTCTCAGCAGTACTAGCAGCAGAAACTGCTGGACTGACTTCTAGGTAGAACAGCTGATCACTGTCCCTCTCATACTGGTTTGCCACCTTTACAGTTTGCTGCTTGAATTGCTGCCAAAGGGAGTCTTTCAGCTGAAAGAGAAATGAAGAGGCATTTGAGATCCTAATCCCTGACAGGTGAATGCATTTTATATTAAATATTGAAAAGCAAAAGTAGTCATGGAAGCAAAGACCACATCACCAGGCCACTGTTCCATAAGAACTTTATCTTGTATGTTGTATTCTCACAGAACCATAATCTTGTTTGTTTATTTTTACCATTTGTTTCTTCATTCACAAGTCCTGTTTAGATGATGATGTTGTAGGATTTAGATGATGATTAGGATTTTAGCACAGTACTGCTCAGTTCAGTGTCCCCATAAGGACACTGACAGATTGGTCAGGCACAAGTGTCACCTTTCCTGGGGCACTGACAGACAAATCCTACTCTAAGGGTTGAGGAAATCTCCCACGCTAAGGGTCAAAGAAATCTCCCCATTTCACATGACAAAAAAGGAAAAATGTTCTGGTTAGAGGTCGCTAACAACATCAAAAGTACTCAGAATTTTATATTTGTCTATATAAAAACTGGGATAGAATGTAGGAGAAACTTTCGGATCTTTGTCAAACATGAGAAAAGGATTTTGTTGCTTATATACCATGCAGGGTTCATCCTTGAACAACTCTATAACATTTTATTTTGTGTTTTTGTTTATACACAGCTAAAAAATGCATAATCTATAGAGCTGTCAAATAATATTTGTCAGTGCATTTTGGTAGGATTAACCTCCCAGACATACTTAAATCTCTGAGCACTGACGGAAGTTTCACTTGTACCACACACTACAAGAAAGTCATAAGGAAACAAAAAAAAAAAAAAAAAAACAAGACAAAATTCTTTCCCCCCAAACTTAGCAAAGTGAATATATTTTTATCTTAACCTTTCAACATGCGAGGTATATAGTTTACATTTTCTATTCCAGTAATATTTGAGTTTCTATATATAGATTTCATAAATATGTGTCAACATGAGCCATTAAAACAACAGGTAATTTTAAAAGTACAGAATACAGTTCTTTGTGTTATACTATCTGATTTTTCAGTCTGTTAGTGTAAATATATTTGGAGCTGTAGGATTGTTGACATTCAGTAGAAAGTAACCTTTATTTTAAAAAGCAATACTTGTAATACCAATATGCAATTTATATTTAATTTCATATATTTTCTTCATCCCACTTTTTTTTTTTTTTTTTTTTTTTTTTATCTTTCAAGTGCTAAATCTAGAGTTGGTTTCCTGTAGGAATTAATGAATTGTGAGTTTTCCCCCTGTTTTTAATCTCAGGACTGAAATTAAGTTGTGTGATTAGAATTGGCTTCCCATTGAGTTTTATTAGGATGAGTTCTGATTTCTGTATGAAACCCTGATGTTCTCCCACATTCAATCGACAGGATGTATATTTTGGTGGCATTTTGTTATCACACAGATTGTGTTAAACTAATTATAAAGACATATAAGTTTAGATTTGTTTTAAGCAAAGCCTCAGAACTACATCAAGTGCCCTCTGAAAGTGCACTGAAATTGCTGAATGTTGCCAGGGGTTGACTGAGAGTAGCAGATCTTCTCTGTGGTCATTTCTCCAGGCTGCAGCTTTTTCCATACCTACTGAGCATGGATAGTGAAGTAGTGGATGAACACTCTATAAAAGCATCTACCAGGAGGTGATAAACTGCCTTCCCAGGTTGCTGCTGGTTGCCCCTAGGTTGTCCCAGTTGCCAAACTCTTCTCCAGTACAAAATGCTGGCTGAAATATTCTTGAGACTCGATACACAATAGCTGAGAAAATACTATATATAAATCACACTTTACCTGTGCATTTCCTGATTGCTGATTCACAGTCAAAAATTCATGTTGCTGTTTAGTGAGAAAGAACTTTTCTTCCCTCCCTTTTCTTTCCCTCTCTGCCTTTTCTGTCTGCTTATTTTTTTTTCTCATTTAAGTCAGCAACATCAAGGATCATTCAAGACATGATTATGCCCGTTTATTTTCTTTTACTGTTACTATTAAAAAAATAGAATAAGGTCACATTATTCTGGAGAACTGCACAACTAGCACTTGAGAAGGTACAGTACTTAAACATATTTAAAAGAAGGACATCACCAAGGTAAAGCAGAAGAAAACAAGAGAGGCAGTAGTTTAATCCTATTTCTGGGAGATAAATACCTCAGCTTTACAATATTTGTTAAGTTGTTTGCAGCCCTAAAGGACCACAGATAATTCCTTCAACAAAGCATGAAAAATAAGAACTGCCATTGTACATGGCTTTGGAAAACCCTTCTTTTAATATGAAAGATTCTTTGAACATAAGTCTGCAGAGTGTCTTTCTCAGAAAGATGTAATGAGGTCACAAAACTAAGAATTTCATAAGGAATTATCAAACTTAGAGGAACTTGAAAAGGAGGTGCTTTCAGGTTATAAATAATGAAAAGGGTGACTAATTGTGGCACACAGGAATCCTCTCAGGGGTAGGTGGCAGAATTATATTTTAGATCTCAAACTGCAAATGTTGTTTCTTCCAGATATGGTTTGCAATAGTCCTTAAGAAGTGAAGATGACCCGAACAGTTCCAATACTAAGAGTTATCCAGGTGATACTTGTACTTTCTCCATTAAAACCCCCTGAAACATATAGCGAGAAATTTTATCTATTGAGATATCATATTTCAAACACATTTTCCAGACACTGAAAATATTTTGGAGACATTACAATGTCATAGGCACTCACCAGCAAAAGTAAATCTCTAACTTTCGGTTTCAGCCATTTGTGTACTTCAATACCTAAATTCACAGTTAGCCACATAGCAGATATCAAGCAGTGAAATAGGATAATTACAGAGTTTAAAGTCTATTATATCTTTGCTGTGCTCAGTAAGTTCTTTAAATATTAATCAAGGCTCCAGGAGATTACCAGAGGGATAATTCATAAAATATAGTTCTTCTAAGGAGCTATTAAATGCAATATTAAATTATCAATTCCGCAGAAAAACACAACAAAAAGAAAAAAAGAGAAGAAAGAAAACATTGGTATGGCAAATTTATAGATGTAAAATAACAAAACAGTATGGAGAAGAAATAAAGTGAAGAAAAGAATAATTAAATGCAGGGAGAAGCAAATATTCTAATCTCATCCAAATTACAATGTCTTTACATGAAACTAAAAGACATTACTTTTCTACAAAGTATAATACAGAATTTTGACTGGAACATAGATTTAAGTGCTTGCTTCAGTAATATGGCCATCTATATAAAAATAGAATAAGATGTGTAGCCTACTAAGTTCCAGTAAATTAAAATATTTTAAAATATATTAAATCCTTTTAAACTTTAAACCTTATATTTTGAAGGGTATTTACATTAAATAACATTAAAGTCTGTGCTACTTACTGAGGCACTAACTAGGTTAATCTCTTTTAATTAAGTGCATTTTCTGTATCTGTGCACTGACTGCATAAGGCAGTCAGTGTTAAATTTGGGTTAATTTTGCTAAGAAATCATACAGAGATAAAGAAGAAACAGATTTGTGAACCTCATCTGGTTTTAAGCAACTTTTCCCTATTGTTGAAGCAAATAAGCATTTTTTTCTTGACTATGGTAGAACATTTTAAAATTGTTTCCTATGAATTACACTATATGTGACCCATGTCCATGAACAAAATTAGAAATTATATTGGAAATTGAAATAAAATCTTTCACAAATGTGGTTTTGAAACTCTAGAATAATAATCCAGTAGGTGGATGCTTGGATCATAATCCAGCTACTTTTAAAATGCTTCCATGTTTATCATTATGCTATGTTTATGTGACACTGTTTTGGTAGTGAGAGGCACCAAGAGATGGTTTCTGTAAATCAATGCCAGAAGTTGTCCCCATGCCTGTTAGAGCAAATGGCAGCTGGCTCCAAGGTGGACCTTCCACTGAACAGGCTCAAACTTGCTGGTGACAGTGGTAGTGCCTCTGAAAACATAGTCAAGGAGAGGGAAAAGTTACTCTGCAAGACCAACTGCAGCTGTAGGGAGGAGTGAGACTATGTTAGAGAAACAGCTCTGTAGAGACCAAGGTCAGTGGAGAAGGAGGAGTTCATGCAAATCTGCCCATGGGAAAGACTTAGACTGGAGAAGTTCATGGAGAGCTGTCTCTCATGGGAGGGATCAAGGCTGGATGAGGGGAAGGGTTTGAGGAGTTTTTTTCTCTGAGGAGGAAGGAGCAGCAGAGACAAAGTGCCATAAGGTAACTACAAGCCCCATTTCCTATCCCGTCACACTGTTGGGGTTGGAGGTAGAGAAGTCTGGACTCAAGTTGAGCCTGGGAAGGAGGGAGAGGTAAGGGAAGGTGTTTTAAATTTTAGTTCTTATCTCTTATTAACTTAGTCTGATTTGATTGGTAATAAACTCAACCTGTTTCTCCAAGTCTGTTTTGCTAGTGATGGCAACTCTTCATGTTCTTCTTTCCTTGTCCTTATTTCAACCCAGAAGCCTTTGGTTATGTTTTCTTCTTCAGTCCAGCTGAAGAAGGGAGTGATAGAGCACCTTTGGTGGGCACCTCATGTCCAGATAGGGTCCACACATGAGTGCCAAACTGGTTTTTAAGGATGCTGAAATTAGGTCTTATACTACTTTAATGCTCTGCCAGCTTCTGTATTTTTTCTTTCTCTCCAATTTAATTTTGATATGGTACTGCAATAGAGTATCTACATCTGCAGTGATTGCATCAATTAAGTATACATAAAACTAATAGAGTAATTAGATTTTTTGTCTTAGGAGTAATTTCCTGATGGAATCGAGGCCAATCACCTTCAAATTTTAGAACTGCTCCTCATATCCTTCATTCTTGTAAAACGTCTTCTCTTTTTCCATTATATAGCAAAGACCTTCTGAACTTGAGGAAACTATTTTCTCAGAATTTATGTTATGAAAAGGAGGTCATGGGTACATGCTCAAGATCTATTATTTGACAATTTCAAAACATGCTATATTCCTATTTCACACCTTTGTTGGAAGAGTTGGATTGGGTTTTTTTTTTTTTTTTTGCTTTGGTTTATTTGAGGTTTGGGGGATTCTTTTGTTTGTTTTGTTTTATATTTGGGTTTGCATTGGGCTTTTTTCCTGGTAGTGTTATTTCTGTTTTCCCAAGATATATTTCAGAGTTTATATAAATCTTGCTGTTGCCGAGATCTTAAATCTGCATAACAAAGGATTTGATCTTAATTTAGTTCTTGTGCAATGAAATTTCTGTTTGATTAGGAGAAAAGTCTCTGCTGGCAGATCTCTCGGGGTCATTGTAACAGGCTTCCAACTATGTCCTCTTTGTATTGAAAGGATTCTAGTCATTCCAATCTGCAGACGTATTCACTGGCTCAGGGTCTTCCAGACAGGGCACTTCCTAATTGGAAGCTGGACTGTTTTTTTTGAAGTGATTTCTTTTTCTTCTCGTTGTTTTTTCAAAAATTGCATCCTAAGCATATGCTATGTAGATATATATCTCCAGTTTCCAACTACTGGTTGTGAAGAAGTGCAGAATCAGCTGTATCTCTTAGTGATGTAGGAGGACTTAGTGTGAGCCATAAAATTAAAATATTTTATAAGCTTAGCTGTTTAGGTTGTTTCTTCTATGACACACAAATGACTTTAACTATTTGAGAAATTTTAAAAAAATTGATTTTCTATAGGAAAGTCAAATACACTGAGAAAGAGAGAAAAAAAATGCCTTAACATTCCCATCATTTTTCTCCTAAAAGGAAAGCTAAAAGCATTTTTGAAAGCTGAAACTACCCTCCACAGCCTCAGTTTTACACTGGAAAACAGTATTTTTTTACTACTGCACTTAACATATTTTCAAGCCTACTCCTAGTATACAAATTAAGTTCCTTGGTGAATTAAAAGATTTTAGAGTCTGTATGATCTATACTACATTATATATTGCATTTTGTGAAATTTTTTCTACATAAAAGGGAAAACTAGACTAAGTCACTTTGGAAGGGACCACAGTGGGTCACACTGTCCAACCTCCCCACTAAATCAGGGCCATCCTAAAGCACAGGGCACAGGATTGTGTCTAGATGGCTCTTGAATGTTTCCAGTAAGGAACACCCTACAACCTCTGTGGACAACCTGTTCTAGTGCTCAGTCACTCACACAACAAAAAAAAAATTTCCTCATGTTCAGGTGGAACTTACTCTGTATTATTTTATGCCCATTGCCTCTTGTCCTATGGCTTGGCACAATCAAGAAGAACCTGGCTCCATTCTCTTGATACCCATCCTTTAAACATTTATACACATTAATGATGTCCCTTCTCAGTCACCTCCTCTTGAGACTGAACAGGCTTAGTTCCCTCAGCCTTTCTTTGTAAGAAAGATTCTCCAGACCCTTGACTATCTCTGCACTGGATCTGCTCCAGAAGTTCTGTATCTCCTTGTACTAAGGAGCCCAGATTGGGAGTAGTTCTTCAAATGTGGCCTCACCAGGGCTGAGTAGAGGGGCAGGATCCGCTCCCTTGACCTAGTGGTAGTACACTTCTTAATGCCTCCCTTGACCTCCCTAGCTACAAGGACACACTGCTGGCTCATGGACAGCTTGCTGTCCACCAGAATTTTCAGGTCTTTCTCTACAGGGCTGCTTTCTCTATTGCTTATGCTGTATCTCGTTCACTCCTATTCATACCCCATTTCCTCAGCAACCTTTTCTCCCTCTCTCCTCATTTATTACCAATACTGAATCAGAGACCAAGATCCTAGTTGCATTTTTTTATATATTTTTCAACGGATCTTATTTATGTTAAAAAAAAAAAAAGACCTCTCTTCTCTTATAAATTAAATCACAGTGTAATGAAGGACCACATCTTGTTGTTACTAACAGTTTTCTCTTTGAATAGGAGTAAAACAGAAATGACTCTCACAATTTTTCATTGTGAATTTAAGAGGATTAAAATCTGTTAAATAAACCAATGCATCAAAATGTGCTACAAAATCTCTGTTGACAATAATCTAAACAGGTACACTCTGAATGATTAAATAGGAAAAAATATCTTATGTGAAACAAGACAATGATGGTCAGGGGATTAAAATAACGGAATTATTTTGGTTGGAAAAGACCTTTAAGATCATGAACTCTAACCATTAAACCAGCACTGCCAAATTCAGCACTAAATCATTTCCCTAAATCTTTATCTACACATCTTTTAAATACCTCCAGAATGGTGAGGTACTCAATCATTTCTCTGATTAGTCTGCTGCAATGCTTGACAACACTTTCACTGAAGAATTTTTTTCCTAATATCCAATTTAAATTTCACCTTGGTCAACTTGAGGATGTCTTCTCTTTTTCTGTCACTTGTTATTTGGGTGAAGACACCAACCTCCACCTGGCTAAAACCTCCTTTCAGGTAGTTGTAGAGAGGAATACGGTCACCCCCCCCAGTCTGTTTTTCTCTTGTTGGAAGATGTAGTTGGTCAGATTACAAAAGCTGAGCCATCGCTCATGTTATAAACAGAGAGTGAGGTAGCAATTATTACAGCAACAGATTGAAGCTCATTATCAGTTCTTCCATACCTCAGTGCTGATCTTTAGGCAATGTAGTGCTTCTATCTGATATCTTTGGACAGCATTTTCATTTGGATCTCTCTTCCACTAAGGGTACAAAATGAAAGTGCTGAATGTAACTCAGCAAGATGCCTGGTTACATTACAGATAAGAGTAGGAAGGCAGGAGTACACAGTTGTGTTATGGTTCCATGACAGAAAATACTGTTTTGTACACCATACTTTTAAAGCAGCTTCGAATGCTATATGGTATTTTTTATTAGACTGTACATGATAATCTAAGGAGATGGAAGGAATGAATGTCAAATAAAGTGTATGTTCCTCTGGGGAAGACTTTAAAATGACAAAATGCAGTGCATTCGTGTAACGGTCAGCTGTCTTCACTTTTAATCATTTAATAACATCTACTCCTATGTAATGAAACTATGGACATGGAAAACAGATTTGAAGAATGATCTACGAGAGGAATATAAATGAGTACCTATCAGGTTACTGAAAATATATTCTGGTTCTTTCACAATATTGGGATGGGATTTCAGTTTCAGTGTGGAGATTTTTCTAGTCATTAGATGGATAAGAACAGAGTTGATGGTCTTCCATGTTATCTCAGTGTATAAGGAAAAAACCTCAGTGGCAAAAATGGTGCCAAACTGAGCACTGTCATCCCCAAAAAATACAACTACATAGAGTAGTATTTTTAATTTCAAACTCTCAGTCTGTCATATATAGCTTTTGAATGTACCAAACTTAAACCATAGGCAGAGTACTGCAAAACGTAAACCCCTGTTTACCATGATACTGATTCTAATAATGAGCATCAATAAGATTCTGGGCAAAAGTGTAGCAAAATGAAAAGTGGTCATCCAGTTCCAATTTAGGCTCTATTTCCATTTAAGCTAAAAAACCCCCAGGCAACAGCCAAAGTAAGAAACCTCACTTAGCTCTTCAGATAATTGATTCATTACAGGAATATGATCTAGTGCTCAAGAAATGCTGCAAAAGCTTTCTTCAGTTACAAGTGGTTTTTCATGAGGTCTAACATAACCAATATCTGTAGCCATTATCTTGTAGAAACAGCCATCAGTATCCACACACTCCAGCTTGTGATTAGCAGGAAGAATATAGGAATTATTATTTCCAGATGTTGCTCAAAAACAATGCTATTTCTGATATGGGTGACTCCATCCAGCCAAAAGATTATACACAATATTTCTATTCAGATTTTTTTTTTCTCACTTATCCCAAGACAAAGATCTTTTAACTCTAGTTTTGCTTTTAACACTAATTACGCGTCAATTACTTTCAAAGGGCTTGTGCACTCATTTTGAGACTACATAACTATGGAATCATGTGATAATTGAAGTTATACTGATTTTGAAATAGATCTCTGGACACCATTTTGTAACAGCATTCTTCCCTCTGCCTTACCCTCTAAAACAAAGGCCAACACCATTGCATTTAGATAGCTCAGCAGGAGTCATGCCGCCCGCTTCATCGATAGTTGGCTTCTTAAAGAACTCATTTGCATCCCTTCTCATCTGGAGACCTATGAAATCAGATCTTCCTCATGGATATAGAATGTCAAGAATATTGTAATATCTCCAATATCTAAAGTTTTCTGAAGCTGAGCAACAATACAATCTAGTTTAGAAGATTCTCAAGTTTAGTGAAAGAGAAATCAAAGACTCATGTGACCAAATCCACTGGAGAAAGATCTTGTGTTCTAGTTTCACTTCTTAAACTCTTTATTCTAGAATAAAATAATCAGAAATTGTTCTGGGAACCCAGCTGAAGGTGAAGATTACACCTTTTCCTCTAAAAGCCATATCAACTTACTTTTTTGGCTTCTGCCATATACTGAATTAATGTCTTCAGTGAAATTATTATGGTTTGAAATTTCTCCTCAGCAATTTCCTGTATTTATTTATTTATAAAATATAATATAATGATGAGCCATGTTGATACATTCTGCTTCCTAAAGACACTAGTTAGAAAAGCAAGAGTTGGGCAAAAATACAAAAGGAAAACAATGTTGTCTACTTCAAAATATTACATGGCTGACCTTATTTAGGAAAGCTCTATATGACTCCCAGACTCTCAATGCTAGTAACACAAGTCCCTTTCTGAGGTAACTGAGACAGCAACGAGCAATGTGACTGCTTTAGAAAGTCAGGATGGATTGTTATTGATCATAAGCAAATGCTGTCAAACACATTAAAAAAAAATCTTCTACAGCATAATCCGTAAGTATCATGGATTGGAATGAAGTTTTATTTAGATTTTACATTCAGTGACCTTTAATTAGAACTGTTTGTGCATTAATGATGCATAGTAGTAAAACAAACAAAATGCATATACCTCTATGATAATTGTGAATTACTCAAAAACTAAAGATAAAAAAAGCAAATATCAAACCCACAAACAGAATAAAACTATCTCAAAACCCAAAATAATTTTAGCAACATAAGAAGCACTTAAATATTCCACAGTGTAATTAAAACAAATAAGTGTAATTTGTCACTGTGTAGAAAATAAAACTATTTGATTTGGTGTTCAATTATTCTTCCTAGTTGCTTTCAGTAAGCAAACCTTGTTCTACTCAAGCACATAGGAGAAGGAAAATACTTTGAGGAAATGGAGGATAAAAAAAGAGAGAAAGAAGCAAAAAACACAACAGACATCAGAACTCTATCTTGAGCCAAATTTCACAAATGTATTCATACATCATTTTGCCACCTGTGAGATTTGTTTGGTGGTGCATTGGTCTGTTCTTCTGTAACAATTCATACATTATCATGTGGAACACATTAGAAGAAATTTTATAAGACTGACATCTAATCCAGGAAGCTAAATTATACACTAGCCTTGCATTACAGTGTCATATGCTGATAATGTGAATTGGTATGGAAAGTTATTTATTCCAGTACTGCCCTTTCCTAAAATATTTTGTACATGGCACCTGTTTCATATCAAATTTTCTTTTTTTGGCAGGGCAGGTTGTGAATAGCAAATTGCCTTGCAAACAGTCATGCGTTTTCTTGCCAGTGTTGATTCAGGGGAATCTTGTGCACTTCTGCATTTGAGGCCTGATTCTGTTCAGAGAGTTTTCGTGACAATAAGTCTTTGGGCTACAACGAAGTTTCTTCTCAGCCCACACTTTCTCATAGAGGGAAGAATGAAGCTCTTCTAACTGTTTCCTGTACACCATTTGCTCAATAAGATATATGCTCTTTAATACATATTCTAGATGAAGACTATGGGGCTGTCAATGTAAAATCTTTAATGCAGACTTGTTGAATGGCAGTGAATTCTGTAAAGTTTCTGCTGACTGATTAGAGGATGAAAATTTTTAATTTTCAGCTTTTAAAATTTATTGTTATAGCAGTAAATGAAAATATGTTTATAGTTGTAACTAACAAAATCAAAACAATTATCTTAATTATTGTTTATATACACAGTATGGACAATACAAAAAGAAAAGAAAAAACAGTCCAAAAAAACCCAGCAAGAACAAACCTGAAAACTTTGTTTAGAGGTATTTTAGCTTTGACTGACTTTGGCTCTTTTATTCTGTTAGGGAAAAAAAAAAAAAAAAAAGATCCAGCCTCAGTTTGTTATTTAATATCCTTGGAAGGAAGTTCCATTTTTCTGAGATTGCATTTCTAATCTGTGAAGGGCATAAAAATACCGAGTACTTCACACTGTGTGTAAGTGATAAAGCCAACAGTCAGAGCTGGGAATATGATGGACTTTGTAGAGTTGACCTAATGCAGACACCCTGGTCTTGCTTTCAAAACAGTCCTGCATGCCCCAGTTCTGTCACTGATCAGACAACTTTCTGCCATGTCTGAATCTGCTATTAATGACAACATCTTGGGACCTTCTTCATGTTTATTTTACTGTTGTACCTATGGTTCTTTCAGGTTGTCCATGTCATGCCAAAATCTACATTTGAATTATATGTGTCTTCAGGTGTCTTAGGTACCTGTAGAGCAATCACACCTATCATGCTGTCAGTCAATTACCCTGTCATTATTTTAGCTTTTACAGCAGGGTCCTTTCTAGCTATTCCTTATATCTTCTGTCTTTCATTGCCTACCTTATCAATTATTTTGTAAGAGTTTTGAAACTAGGTGTTGCTTTAGATTACTTATGTAGTACCTGTTAGACTTAAAGATTTGGTAAAATAATCAATTTGCTCTTTCTCAATGAAAACAGTTTCTTCTAAACTGAAAATCATGGGGCTTGTACATACTATTTAAAAAATCTTAGTAATGTTAAAAAGGATGAGATGTAACATCTGTTATCTGCAGAAAATAAATTTCTGACTAAGTAGAAGAATCTGCAGCAAGTGGAAATTCTCTTTGAAAATTTCTAAGACTAAATCAAGATGGAAATAGACATTGAGTAAAACGAGACCAATGAAACAATACAAACACTTCTTCCCATCTCTAAAAACCAGCTGTTGAGTTGTGGGGCTACATTTTGAACACATTTTTTTTTTTCCTTTGTAAAGTCTTTTATTAGTCTTGAGACTGAGTATCAGGAAATAATTCAGTTTGATTTGATATGCAGGGCTAGGTGGATTCTTAAGCGCAGTAGTTGATAAATAAATCAATATGTTATCCATAAACTAATCTAAGCAAATTTGCTGTAGGATCAGTGAGATGCAATAAACACAAAACCCCACAGAACTATTTTGTAGTCACTTCATTGTAGAACTACATTTTAATTTCTCATTCTGTCTGTTGTTGCACCCCCATAAAGTGTTTTGAGATGCATTTTGCATGAACAGTATTAAAGAAAATTTAACTCTGTTGTATTACAACTATAGGAGCTGCAGATATCTATCCACAAAAGAATGGAGGCATTTTGGAAGTAGTTTCCAAATGGATCCCACGCAACAGAGTGATAATCTGAAAATATTTCATTATAGGTATGTTTGGTATGTACATTTAATTATAAATATGTTTAGTATGCTCCTTAAAATTTTTCCATTCTGTCAAACCTCCACAGTTTTTTGATTTATCATCATTCCTTATCTAGCATTGAATGTAAGCCTAAATATTAGATACTCAGTTGTCCTGAAGTTGCTTAAAATTAAAAAGTGGCAAAAACCAGATTAGAAAAATCAAAATAATAAATTTTTATTGTAGCTATAGATCTATGTAAAATAGGGTTTACAGTGTACCTCTGTGCATATATACATTTTAACAAGTGAAATTAACTTTGAGAAAAAATAATTTTTCTAGTATTCAGAAAATAAACTGATCAGATTTCCAGAGTGAGGGCTACTTCTCTTTCCTCTGTGAGGACTGAAAACTATTATTTAGAACTTTTGAAAGATACATATGGAGTCAGTCGTAAATTCTCCTTTCCTGTTACTGAAGTTGTAGGACTTGTCTGAACATGAAAATAAGTTGATCATTACAAGATGGAATATTGCAAATGTGCTATAACCTGTGTGGTTTAATTTTTGTACATTTTTACTAGTGAATTCCTCAGTTTAAGCTATTTTAGGAGGTTGCACGTGGCTTCAATAGCAGGACCAACACACTCTCTGTGATAGATATCATGTACGTACCCTGGAACACAGCCTGCAGTTGTCAGTGATTTGCTGGAAGTTAATGAGTGCTAAATCCTAAAGCAAATCCTCTCCTCTCTTACTCATATTCACTGATTCATAACCTCACCTCTATGAACAGATATATACATATACTTTTAAATATTAAAATAATTTATTAGTTAATGTAATGTCTTCATCTGTCTACTGAATTGTTTGGTAAAGCAGAACTATTTGCAGTTTTATAGAAAATGCTTTGCTGAGAGGAATTTATTGAACCTGAGGAGTTGAAAAATAGAACATATGGAACAGCAGGGACTTGATTGAACTTTTGACTACATAATGCCATTATTCTCAAAATTACAGACTAAAATTTTCTAAAATATTTTAAAAATTGGTAGATTGTGTACAGACTTCCATAGTTTTCTGGAAGGGACTTGTATCATGGCAGTCATTTCCCTATCTTCTCCAACCGTGTATCAGATTTTTTCATTACAGGGCTTTCAGTTTTTCACTGTCTACAGCATCCTAGTGAAGACTCTGTAGAGTCTTCACATTCTTTGTGAACTCTTTAGCTGAGCTTGAGTTTAAATATAAAATGAGCATGCTATTTGTAAATCATGCAAAACTACAGTGTTACAGAAGATTGATGTTTGAAGTTTTGTCAGCACCTGAGAAATATTAAGGTTTAATTAACAAGCCATGCGATGGTGTATAGCGTCTTTGAATATTTATGGTGTCATTATAATTTTTGGAAGAGACCAAGACAAGCATGACATGAAAATAGGGAATATTTAAAAATGTTTTGAACAAAAACATTTGCTAGTGGTTTCAAAACAAAAGGAATTGATTTAAAAATTTTAAAAGAATAGAAGGACCAATGAACTTTTAAGTGATTGAAGTTCGTTTTCCTAGTGAATGTTTTTGGGATTTATCTGTTTTATGTTATCAGATATATAGTGCATGCAAATCAACATTCCTAAGATTTGATTTGTGCAATTAAGCATGAAAAATGAGCATATATGCTAAGTATGACTGTAAACATTTCCCTAATTCCACCTCCATACTTTTGAAGGATAGTCCCTGTAGCTTGTGGCAATCTGTGTGCATAGTAGAAAAACAAAAGTCTCACTGCCAAGTCTTTTTCATTCCACAGAAAAAAATCAGCTTTATCCAACCACAACCATGTTTCTCCACATGAATTGTGATTTATTTGCTGGTTTAAAATTTCTTCTTCTATCCTGTATAGAGCTGATTGTCTGACATACCTTGATCCTTTGATTTTAAAATTGTAATCCTATTTTACATGAGAAAATGGAAAATAATCTCTGGGCACTAGGGGAAGAAGAGATTGAATAGGAAGCAAAAAAAGGAGTTTTCAGGATTATTTAATTTTTCAGCCAAATCTTAATCTTTGTGGGTTTTTGACTTCTCATGAGTAAATTAGGTTCAGCAATGGACTTAGTAAACATTTGAAATAGATTTTGCCTTTGATTATTTTTGAGTCAGAGCACATGTAAATTCATCTTTCTAAAGGTAAAAATATTTTTTTGTTTTGTTTTTTTTTTTTTTTTTTGGTAGTCTATTTATTTTGAAGTTTTGTTCAATCTTAAGTAGTGTTTAAAGATTTCTTAACAGATATTTATGTTCATAACATTAAGAAAACCTGTGCTATTCTGCTCAATGGTGCAGATGATTTATTCTGCCTCTAACAGATATAATTTACAGATGATGCTGTGTAAGACATATTTTACTTGAAATTACCTGAGACAAGATTTTATTCACAGAAGAAGTTTCTGTAATTTAATTGAAAGAGTTAGTGATTGGTTAAAACAAGAAGAAAAGGGGGGTGAAGATGGTAATTAAAGGTAAAAGAAAAGTAGAAAAAAAATCGCACTCATAATTTTAAAAATGATATTTTTTCTACTTTTCTAACTTTTGAGATTAAGGTATCCCTAGGTATACTTCATTGTATCAAATGTCATTATTAATTAAAAAAAATAGCTATTGTGAAGACACAGAATTGAGAAAAAAAGCTACTTACAGCATTATAAAATTAATTATATATTTCATGTAAACAGTTCCTGTTTTCTCTTTCACTTTAACATAGCTTTTACTAACGATGGTCAAAGGAAAAAAAAAAATATTCTGAAGCCTGATGCTACTTTCCCTAACAGAAAATATCCATTTGAACTTAAAAGACATAAGAAAAGATAAAGCAGATAATTTTGTTCCTGAATTCTACTCTGACACGCATGCTTGGTGTGGAAAAAGACTGACATATCGTCTTATCTGTTGCTCAAATAATTGAACCTTATGGCATGGAATTTTTGAAACCTTTGATTTTATACTGCCTTTCTAGCTGTAGGTTAGGGATAGTGTTACAGAAGATTAATCATTTTACTTGTCAAAGTTAGGTGTTTTATAGAGAAAAAGTAGAAAACAAGAGGTAAACAATAGAATTAATAAAATTATGTGTAGAGGAAAGAAAATGTCTTAAGGAAAGACAAACAACGTAAAGTTTATATGTATAGCACAAGTGTTAATCAGTGGTCGTGTAATTTAAAAGAATACAGTGATGTAATTCTATCTCCTGTCAGACTGCTACTGTATGTTTGAAGTTTTTTTTCCCCTAACAATTCCATACTGCAAGGTTAATTGCTCTTTTGCTTTCCTCATTCACTTTGGAAAACTTAGGATCCAGGACAACCTTGATAAAATTACACAATTCCCACATTAATCATGGTAAGCTGACAGTACTGTGCAATGTTCAAATCCCTGAAAGGACTGAAACTTTAATTTCCAATACAAATTAAATAATATTGTGAACCTTTGGAAGGTACTCAGTGACTTGAAAAATGGTCTTTGATTGAATTTTAGTAACGATCACCTACATGTTCTGTTATGCAAGCATGTAATTTTATTTGTATATATAAAATTTGAATAACAAATATTAAAATATTTAGAAAATCTTTCTTAATGTTCAGAGTTGTAAGAAATATAACTATATTGCAGCACTGATAGAGACAGTACCAGAGACTTCTGATACTTCTTTAGATACAGATCACTCATGTGACCTTGAAGAGGTAGAAATCAGGAGGCCATCACTGGCCATGAGAGCTTAAATTTCCAACTTTATTATAACTTCACTGAACCCTCCCTCTCCACAGATTTTCCATATTTTCTTGGTGCTGCAAATGTTCTTGCTGGATTTTTTAATGGACCAGTTCTGTAACAAGGCAAAATATCTTTGCAGATGGAAATGCTGTCCCTGCTAAGGATTGCAGCAGGCTATGAAAATGTTAAGGGATGTTTTAGGTAGCAGACAACCCTTTATAGGATTCTCAGGTGACATGGAATGCTAAATATTTATCATCAGGCTTTATAATATTTTACAGACCTTTCTGAATTATATAGGCCATAGGTCTCTGCAATTCAGATTTTGCAAGGCCATCTACATGCAAACAATGAATGGATTGAAGTTTTTATTTTGTATTCTGTAAGATAGTACTAATTTCCCTTAATTTAATGCAAGCTCTTTCATTTATTTATATCAAGTAGGGAGTTAATGATTAATTTTCTTTTTTTTTTTTTTCCCATATGTGAAATTTTGGAGATTGTTTTAGTCTACATATAAAATTTGCTTCCAAAATTTAGTAGCTGAATATTTGACCACCTTAGAGAGGTGACAGATGGAACACATTTTCTGGTCTACCAACACAAGAACTGAGAGACAGTAAATTCTTTCACTTTATTTCACCTGATATTTTATTTTAAAGATGTTGCTAAGACCAAAATAATCCAATATTTAACATTATGTGCTATCAGGGTAATTACATTCATTTGTGCTGATGTAATTCTACTTCATGTACTCTAGGAACTGAAAACTCAATAAAATATTTATCAAATGTCTAAAAAGGTATTTTTATGTAGCACGTAGTCACTAAAAAAAAAAATCTCCTTCAGATAAAGCAGTTAGCTTTTCTCCTGTAGTGTCTGAAATCATTATCCTGGTTCCAGAGTTTAGTCATGTTTTACAGAATCATTTTTAACAGATAGTTGCTCCTTGCACTTATACTTAAAAACGTGGTGTAGACTCATAAAAGCCAATTCTCACAACTGTGGAGGTGTCTAGTTTAATGAGAAATTTATCAGTTGAGGAGTGTCAGCAGCAGTATCAAGTGACCTCCCTCAGGAATGAAATTTGGCACATGAAGTTTTAGGCTACAGATCATTTGTAGCACAAGGGCCTTGTTACATTTTTAAATAGAAACCCTGCTTATCCACAAATAGTTCTGAAATGAAAAAGAGATGTAAACAGTGCTGAATATAGAGAACCTGCAAATGTAAAAATGTGAGAAAATGGCGACGGAGACTGCAAAAGAGCAGTGTGCTGCACCTGGACTGGGATTAGATTTTCTTTCCAAATATTGCTGCAACTGAACCATTAGTAAGGTCTGATGGCAGCTAATCAGAAGCTATGGGGTGACAAAACTGATGAAGAAATGAGGTAAAGAATTCTTTCAGCTCAAATCTGTTACGCAGAATGAAATTATTTCCTCCCTTTCCTCCTTTATTTATCTATCAGATCTCTCTGTGTTAGATGTGCCAATCTCATGTTTGGTATCACAAAATAATAAGTGTTGTTCTTCTAGTTTAATATAGTTTTTCATCCATTGTAAAATTTGTTATGGCCTTCATTTTAAATATAAAAATAGTGACTGTGTGTCATTGAAACTTTGCATGGGAATATCCACACAAATATGTGGACCGCTCCAACATCGTTGCCACCATAGTGTCTTATTCAGGAAGACAGTTTGAGAAAACAGATTGGTTAAAATTCCTATAAGTTTTCATATGAAACATAAGAATTAAATAGATTTGCTTTGTTGGGAATATAAAAATCAATGAAGAATACAAGTAGGTTACATGAGTGGACTGGAATTTATTGAAAAGCTCATGAGGTAGTTTTAATTTTGAAAGATAAGGAAGTTGTAATAAGAAATTTATAAGATTAATTTTCTTTCATTTAGAGGATTTTGGTAGCATTTTGAAGAAGTTATTATAGTTCCAAATTTTTTAATTACTTTTTAAATTGTGTGTCCTTAATAAAATTACAGATATAAAGAATACAACTACAAATTTAAATTACCTTCATGAAACACACCAAGGGTTCTATGAAAAATGTTAGTATTCTAGAAAAATTAAGAAGAAAAAATCAAATAAGAAAAGAAAAGGTAAGATAAATATTCTGTCTCTGCATGTTAACCTTTTATAGCAGTTTTCCATAAGGAGGTCTAAAACAGCTCAAAGTTAATATCCAGCATTTTCTTCTTATACTATGGGAAAAATTACACAATCCCACCTTCCCATTTCCTATATAGCATTTGATAATGTCTTTCTCAAGAAGTAGCAATCTTTTAGTAGCCTACTTTGATACTCTCCATGAAGAATTAGCAGGACTCACAAAACTCTTATAAAACCCTCTGGCACTGAAAGAGCACTGAAAAAGTTTGTAGTGAGGCACATCAGATTTCCTCTATAAACCATTCAGCTAGATACATCAGGATGGGCTAGAACAATTTGTACCTCAAGTACTCAGGTTGTGATGCTGTCAATCACATCTTGTGTGGAGACTCTTACAACTCTAATCTCATCCATTTCCTCCTTACTCATGTCAAAGCTACTTTTCACAACATCAAGTTTTTTTCAGATTATGGCAGATAACTGATTGTTTCATCATACGCTGAACTTTTAATAAGCCACTTTGATAAAGAGATTTTTAAATAAGTTCAAAAGATAATTTAATATATTACATAAAGTCCATGATGCAATGAGTAAGCAAAATATCAATCTTGCATAAAATTTGGATTGCAAGCCTATTACTGCAGCCAAAATTTAATGACCATTATACTTATATGAAAATTTAATATATGTGTTATATATTTTTCCTAGGCATAGTGGTCAGCATATATGAAATTATAACTTACATGATACTGTTAAACTTGCACAACAGCACATCTACATGAAGCCAAGAGCTGTGTGAAACACCCTGAAGTATGCTCTATCCAACCTTAGACACAAAAACACTTATCAACTATATTGGAAATAGAACTTTTCTTGAGACAAAGTTTTCCAAAATCATGCTTCCATCAGATCCTTCTTCATTTTCACACCAGAGACAAATGCCTTCAATGAAATGGGCTCTCCAACATACCAGATGTCCTCTGGTTACATTTGGAGGTGAAATGAAAGAAACACTATTCATGAAATGGTGACCACCTCTTCCTGCTGTTTGTTTAAAACAAATGACAAGTGGACTTGGAATTAGAAAGTACACCTTCATTGGTCCTTTTGAATTATTTTCTTGACTTGAACAGTAGAATGTGTATAAGAATCCCATGCCCATAACACATTCCTTTGTGTGTATTTATTTATTGTGTTTATACACAGTGTGTTTATACAGTTGCATAATTAGATTTACATCAGAATGGTTATTTGAATCTCTTCATATTTAAGATGTTTGCATACTACGTTTGCACAAGCGGGGTTTGTAATTGTGCTGACACTAATTTATGAGAACTAGGGTTTCAGAATATTTTAAAATCAGTCCTAATAGGTTTTCCACCTGTTCTGGTTTTAGATATTACAACAGTCAGGAGTTTTGTGCAGTACACTGTAAATTTTGCTATGTCTTTCTTCTTATAATACAAGTAAATTGTCTGATGAGGGGACTAATACATAGTCATTTGAGTGTTTTGCATGCAAACACACCATCCTAAATTGTACACTAATAATTTCTTATTGTTGTACATTTTTTTCCTATAAAATTTAAAGTGACAACTTCCTACAAAATGAATTTTGAAATAATTTACAGAATGAAATGAGTCATCCTTATGTCCTTGAGCTATAAAAAACAATATAGTATACTGAAATATGCCTTATGATCCAAAGATTTGTATTGTGCTTTCAAAATTATCATTCAATGAAATTGAATTTGTTCTTTATCAAGTATTCAGCAGATGCTTCTAATACCCTTCTAATTCACTATGTTCAGACTCATATTATTTTAATGTAAAAACTTATAAAATATTTATAAGGAGATGGTGCAACACTACTTTTTAATTATGTTTATGTCTTTCTGCTTCATTTAAAATATTTATTGCACCATGAGAAGATATTTAAATTTGGAGAGAGTGAGCAAGAAATATAGAGACTTTTTAAAGCTTTTATAGATTATGCTAACACCAATGTCTTACATTATTTTATCTAATTAAAGCATATTGTGGAGAGTTAATAAGAAAAATCCTTGTGGGTTTGTTTGGTTGTTTTTTGAGTTTTTTTGATGCGCAGTAAATCCTTTACAAGTACCAGCAAAAAAAAGAAGGGCGTTGGCATTATTAGAGGAGAAATCAATTTTCTTGTTGCTGTTTTCCTCTTGAAATGTTTGTGTTCTGTAAGCTTTTAACAGTGTTTCATCAATATTTTTTCCTGTCTGTTTTATAAGTGTAAAGAAAATTTAGGATAACTTGAACTCCTGTATATAGAACTTCCTGCAAAGTATCTCAAAATTCCTGCAGAAGCATGGGTTCCATATATGTTTTATCAATAGAAGACAGCCAGAAGTAAGGCAGATCCCAACACACCCAAGACACCAAACTGATTATAGGTTTACTTTTGGAAGTAGAGCTTTTCTTTACAGATAAAATACCAGATCTATGTCCTGCAACTGGGTCATTTAAATACTCAAAGGACAGAAAGTGCATCTTAAAAAAAAAAAAAAAAAAAAAATCCGGTCTTTTCTGGTTTTTGTCTGGTTGTTTGGTCCCCTGTTCTACCAATACAAGAGGAGATTAGACATATCTGAGTTGCTCCACCCTATGAAGTTTTGAGAAGCATGTGTCACAGTCATCACCAAGGTTAAAGGATATTGGAGTCACACTTAGAAGAAGGCTCAGCTAAGAAGCTTCAGTGTGTCAGGGCAGGAAACATTGAAGTTGGGAAGCTGAAGTCAGGAAGAGGCATTCCAAAGAACCAGGATAAAAGATAATTGAAGTCAGTACCGAGCAGCAGGAAGTGGAGTCAGAAATCCATCCAAGGAAAAAGGCAAGAATAAAGACTCCAACTCTGACATTAAATTCTAAGGATACTTCTTCTTTTTCCCCCCAGACACTCATATGGTACCAGTCTAATGATCAGAAGATTTTACTTGGTGTAACACTATTTTGAAGTCAAAAGTTGTGTGGTTGCTGGTCACTCTCCATGACTTATGAAGAATTTTTATCAACTACCAGGGCACTGTATTCTGGTAGTGGACAAAAATTCCTAATCCACTATAATTATTTTTCCAGTGTGGAAAAGGGATGGTGTGAGAACTTTGATATTCATACATCTTTCTATTACAGCTTAGATGGGAAGATATAAATGAAGGGTTTTTTTTAAGTCAATTGCATTTTGCATTCAATAACTTGGCTTAAGCTTTTCTTACTTGATATGATTGCATTTGATTAATTTAAACATTTCACTAAAACATTGAAGCTTTTTCTTTGGAAGCCTGTTTGGTTTTGAGATCAGCTGTCAAAATGGGAAATATCTGCAAGTTGTTTAAATTGGGGTATTTATTGAGAGTGAACAGGCTTTCAGGTAGGATTAATTAGAAATAGGATTGTGCCTTCAAGAAAGTGATCCAGAAAGTCCTCTCCCAGAATTGTTGGAACCAAGAAGCACTTCAAAGCAAATAGATACTCCCTACAACTAACACTCTGAGTTATAGACTGGAAGTTATAGTTGGATGCATAATGGATGTTGATTTTTAAAAAAATAGCTATATATTTCCAAGAAAGAAAATAAAGGAAAAATGAACTGGTCTTTAAAAACTGATTCTATAGTAGGCCAGAAAGACTTGAGACTAGACAATAATAAGGTAAGCACAGGTTATTTCAAGGAAGATCATCTATGTGAATTATTAGGAAAGTTAAAGTGCTAAATTCAGTCTCATCTAATTTGTTTATTACTGGCATTTTTAAAGTAAAAAATATAATAACTCTATACAGACCAGACTGACTGGAAACTGACATTTTGTTTCACTGAATTGAGTTAGGTGATTCATCCAAATGCATCAGCAGTAAATGTGCCTCTGCAATTCTTCAAGTTCCCAAAGCTTGATGTTACCTTTATGCTACATAGCAATCTTTCCAGACTAAGTAGTAGTTATAGGACAGCCCCTCAAAGTTCATTTCCCTTCAGAGATGTTCCTCTAAATGAACTTGTTTGGACAAATAAATCACTGAGTAAAGGAGATCTCGAAGACCTCAGAATGTTTGAAGGAAAGATGAAAAGAGCTCTGCTGCACCTCAGCACTGCTTTCTTTTCACCTGCTTCCCTGGCAGAATTCATTCTACTGGCATTAGCCCTCACAAAGATGTGAGTGGTTATATTCTGCCACTATCTCGGGAAACTGAGAGCTCTGATGGCATAAAACACTATAAAAAGCTTTATAAATTGGTTGAAATTAGATAGACACCAGAGGCCACACAGCAATTTCCACTTCGCTGTTTCCTCCGCATTGATTCCCCTCCTTCCAGTTAGATGAGAGACTCTTCATAATCAGGTATTTATATAGTAGTATATCACACATTCAGGTGCATAAGAGCTCTGTCCCCCTCTCAGAAATTAAAAGTCTAAAATGTGTCTATTCTTTCAGCTCTGACAGTCAATGTCAAAAGCAAACAGATCTTTAAGGGAGGAGGTAAGGGAAAAATCGGTGTTTAGCAAAAAGTTTAAGTAAGTCAGTCATATGTTATTTTCTCAAGCAGAAGGATCTTGAGCCAATTTAATGAAGGTAAGTTACAATTGACTTTGAAAGGATTAATTTATACTCTTGAGTCTTCTCAGATGTAGAGCTAATAGAAAGCTGTCTGAGTACTTGAGTTTTCACACATCTTGCAGCTCAACTGGAGATTCAAAATCTAAATCAAATACTCTGGGACACCTGGGAGGATTCAGAATGCATATAGCAGTGAGGTGATTGTTCTGATCAGGAGGGTTTTATTCCCATCTATAACAATTTTGATAGAGATCCTCATGTACTCTCTGTTGATGTTATTCTTCTAACACTTAACTAAATAATTCAGTACAAATTTATTATATTAATTAAATGTTATCAATTTTACGCTTTCAGAATCCAGTAATTTCACAAGAAATGGAGGATTATTTACAGTATTTATGGTGCCTTGTCACTGCAGTATAAGAGTTCCTGACAGTTTTTGAGAATATTAATCCTTACATCATGTCATTTGATGTAGAATGCAATGGGGAGGAGGAAAGATTAAGTTTATCTGGTCTCTGCTCCAGGCTGTATATGTATATTATATAGTAACAAATTCTCTGATAAAAAGCAACTCCGTAAAAGAAAAAAAAGTAGACCTCAGGATTTCTTGTGGAGTGCCTTCAACTGTGGCTCAAGATGTTGCTCAGTTTTCTTCAGGCTGTCTCCGATCCTGTAAATTTACTTAAGCATGCCTTTAGCCTGTAAGTTGGAGCCTGGACTGTCATGCAATATGCCTGTTCACCTGACAAAAAAGTGACTGCCACACCAGAGTGTGTGGAGCAGCTGCTGCAGTGGAAGCTGGTCCAGCCCTTGTGCTGAGTTTCACAGGAGAGGTCAGGAAGCTCTTCCTCCTTAAAACTTCCCAGAGTAATTCTGGGAAGAAAGTTTATCTGGCTTTCTCTTTCTCTCACCAGACCGTAATATCCAAATTTTTCTTCTTGTTTTACTTTGTAATGATGACAAATTTCTGTAAAGCAGATGAGCTACATGATCCAGACTGTAATTGGTGAAATACAAATGTATAGTTGGTGAAGTACATATCTCAATCTATGTATTGAAGTACATATCTCAATCATGCCCTAATAGTTCAGTGATGAACTTTGCGGATAAATGGCAAACATACGTTTGATGCCAAAATGGCAAACAACGTTGATGTCAAGATTTGGTACCTAAGTAGCTCTCTAAACATATAGATTCTGATAAAGTACTGTTTGCTGTTAGTTTTCATGGTTTGTTTTTTCAAAGTGTTTCATTTAGTTGGTTAATGCCATCTGTACCTCTAATGAAACACTATGGTCTTTTAAAATATTAAATTAGAAGTGTAATATGATTTGCCTCAAATGTATAGGTAATTCTTTAAAGTATCAGCATTTTAGAAACACAAAATTTCTAGAGTCTCACAGCCTTGGCAGAACTGCAACTGGAGGCAAATATTGCTCAGAGTTTCTTTTCTTGGTCCTGAGATTTCCAGGAGCAGCAAAACTGACCTTGGGTATGAGCCCCTGTAAGGATGTCCTAATTTGCAGTGTTATTGGTCCTTAAGCAAGTATGCACCTAGCAGGGGCTTAAAAACACGTTTAAATTCTGGATTAAGAACACCTACATTTGGGAAAACAACTAGACAAAGGGGTTTTTAAAATCAATCCCTTGTTGCCAAAAGGGTCACTTTAAGACCAATTTACATTTCTCTGACAGTGAAGTGTAGCTTTATTGGACCAGGAAGAATAAGATATCAAATGCAGCAAAAAATTGTGGGACATAAATCCATATAGCAAATGTGTGACTGAATTTTTTCTCTTAATTCTTCGAAAAGCTCAAGCCTGAAAATGTAGATAAAAATAATTTCTTGGTACAAGTCAACTTTTCTCGAAGATGCTTAGTGGTACACAAGTTACCAGATTGTAGACAGAAGTATTGCGCTGAAACTTTATACTTTGGTTACAGAAAGCTCTATAAATTATTGTTTATTAGCCCTTTTTGTCCTTCCAATCTGAAGAAGAAGAGGGATTTCTGTCTTCTGGTGACCAGTTGCAGGGTATAAAAACATTAATTTCATTCTACTTCCTTTGAAGAGTTTGATCTAAATGCAGGGTTGGAACAGTTTGCTATATTGTTTCTGACATCCTTGTGCTTTCACACTCCTTTGCATAATGCTCTTTATGTCTTCATCACTTGGGTCAGCCATAACTATTATGCTTTCTGAAAATCAGCTTTCCTGACTGAAATCACAGTAGAAAATACCTCTTGAATGCAAAAGTAGCAGTCAATGTTTATAAGCCATGTTTGTACCTAAACCTGCTGCATACTCATTGCATGAACATATAGTGGAATTTGTGGTGGGGCAGAAGCAATGAAAAGTGAGCTTTTTAATGAATGAGCAGTGCCTCGCTGACTCTGCTTGATTAATGTCAGACTGGTGACCAAAACTCTCATGCTCTCTCACTGACTGATTTCCATGTATCAATTAAAAAATCTCATGAGAATTGAATTATAATTGTGTGGAATTCTAACATGCTAACATAACAGAGAACCACCAGTAACAGAGCCTCCGATTCACCTGTGTCTCCAAAATGGGTCTTGAGTGAAGATTAAATTGAGGCTATAACTCAGAGAGCCCTCTGATCTAAAATGTGCTGTATATTTGTATTTTCTTTCATTTATTCATGCTTTTCATTCAGAATACAACAGACAAGACAGAACATTATTCCAAACTCATCAGAATTTATTCCAGGACTTTGGATTCTCCACACAGCATCTTCCTTATTCTCTTTTCTTTTGTCAACCAGAAAAAACACATAATGGAAAGGTCTTTGTGAAGACCCAATTAAGTGTGGAGCATACATCATAACAGAAAACATCTTTTTCTTTTCTCTGAATATATTGTTTGCTTCCAATCTTAATTTTATTTCAGGTTCTTTGCGCATGCATGGAGGATACCTGATAAACCTTGAGAAGGCTTATAAAAGTCCTATTTCCACTGAATCCCAGCATTGGTTTCAAAATGCAGCTGCTATAGCTAAGGAGCAAGGAAAAGAATTTATTTTCTCTGTCAACACTAACTCTTCTGGTGAGAAGACAAACAGAAATGAATTCCTTAGCTCACTAATATTTCTGTAAACAGCCATTCAAATATGCTTTGTTTCTCCTTGTGTTTTGCTGATTGACAGCTTATGGGCAGAACAATCAATTCATTTGAGCAACTGAGAAGGAGCAAGCAAAATATCACCAAGTGGGAGTCAGAGCACTGATTCCTGATGCCCTTCAGCTGTGCTGCTAAGGTGAGGAAGAAAGATTCTCCTGTGGCCTGAGAAATTTGGAATAAATAAAAGCCATCTCTCCTTCTTTGTGATTGCTGCCTTAATCCTGGAAAAAAAAAGACATAAAAGGTTAAGAAGATGCACAGTTTTTCTGTAGAGGACAAAGAAGGCAGAAAATATCATGTAGAAAAAGCAGATTATTGAAAATAAGTAGCTCAGAAGGCAGCAAGTGTGAGTCAAAGTAGAGAGTTAGTCAAGAAATGCCATGCATTGTGCACATTTTTAAATGCAAGACACAATAAAGACAGTTAAAAGTATTTTTAAAAAGAGACTATCAAAACTTTTCTACAGAGCTTTGTCAAATTACTCCACTTACTTTTATTGTTTGTTGTCTTGGATTTTTACTTTTGTTTCTACTGTTTCTATTTCTGCTACACTCCTATAAGATATTCTGGTCATTTCTCCACTTTGTCATAGCTAGCCTTTGGACTACTGTTTGCAAACTCTGCGTTTACTATATATCTAATGAAATTGTCTTGACACCAAATACACATTTTAGAGTGTCCTGGCAAAGTTGGTTGTTTCAAAGAAGACAGAAAATGTGTGAGAATCAGATGCAGGATGGATAAGTTGTATTTCAACCATTTCCATTCACCAGAGTGCAGCTTTCACAGCTGGAACCCAAACGCAAATTTGTTCAGCTAACATGAATTTGCTAAGAGCAAAAGCTTTTCTCACTGCTGTCTTCTGGGGCACTTCTTATTTCTTGTTTCCAAAACAACCAGATGCTTTTCATGCCCAGCTTTCCTAATAGAAATTGCTAACTCATAGTTCAAAAACTCTCAGCCAAATGAGAGTGTGACTCCATGTATCTGGCCCTCTATTCTCAAAACTGCTTCATGACACATTCAGACTCCTCTTTGTTCTACATTAGCTGGCATTCTTCAGGAACTATTGCACACAGGGATATTTCCTGTTGGAAAGCTCATGCCAGCTTTTTGAAGTACTTGGCAGTAGCAGACGATCATTTGTAAAATTGGTAGCCCACTTTTATCTGTTCACTTAGAGCATTATTTGGTTAAGTGGCCTATTCTCTGAGAAATTGAGCAGAGTACAATTTTGGTCTTTGTTACAACAATTGAGCAGTGCCAAAGCTTTGCTATTGAGCATAAATGCAATGCTATGAAATATAAGTACTCTGCCATGGAAAATTTAAGACAATGTATTTTTTCTCCTCAGACATACTGTTCTTCTGTTTAATTTATCCATACAGCACAATGGTGACTGATTTCATCTCCAGAGAAATCTGTCTTGGAACATGCAGGAACAGAATTCAATATTGCAGACTTTAGACACCTAACCTGCTTTCAGGAGGAGCAATTTTATACCTATTGAATAAAATAAGAGAGAATATATTTCCCTCTTTTTAACTATTGCTTTCAAAATAATTTCTCTCCAGACACCCACTACCAAGTCTTAGCAGAAAAATTTCAATTTCACTTAACATTTCATCTCTATAGTCATAATTAATAATGTTATGCCTTTGCAATTGTTACTTTATACAGTATTTGCACTAGAAGTATCATAAGTACCAGATTTAGCTTTATATCCTATTTGAGCAAGATTGAAAATTCAGGTTCAATTTGCCTCTCTCAAGGTCTGTCTTATCTGAATATATAATGTGTGCTGAAAAAAAAGCAGTAAAATGTGTTAACATGACATTTAAATAAATACACATATTTTATTTAGGTTTGTCAGGATATTATGATCAAAAGTATCCTTGATATTCCCAATGACATCATAGAGTTATTATAATGATTCAAACATGGTAATCTTAATGCTTAACCCAGACTCTTAGGCCACATTTTCTCTGAGAAGGGGTGAAATGTGGCCCAGCTGGAGGCATCATGCCTCGTCCTGACATTTGTGGGCAGAATACATACAAAGTTGTTGGCAAGATCAAATGTAGTTACTATTTATAGTGCAATCCCTTTGCAGTATTTGCCTTTCACTCCGGCCTTGCAGCCTTGTGGAATATGCAAGGGAAGAAAAAGGCAGATGCAGGAATATGGCTGTTACTACATTTCACTTCCAAAATCTCCTTGGCCTGCTGAGTGCTGGTGGCTCTATCCCCTATATGTCCTCAGGAGTTTTGATAATTTCCTCTTTCACATATAATTCAGTAGAAGAGAGCTTTGTGGAATTTCCTAGGTTCTGTATTACTTTTGGAGAAAGCAAATGAGATATGGGAAAATTATCAAGTAGACAGCTAATACAGGAACATGAAAGAATTTTAAATTCTGACAGTCAGTCCAGGACAACTTTCTTAAGTATTTTTTCAGAACTCCAAGTTTATTTTCAAAGTAGAAACAACAAAACTTATATAAATAGGTGCTTTTAAATATTTGAAATTAAATGATAGAACATTATAATTCCCATGCCTTTTTAAAATATATTAAAATATGTAAGTAATGAATGCAATATAAGAACCTCGTGAAATCTAAGTGCTGCAAAGGCCCATCATGTGCTTTCCACTATTTCAGTTCTTTTAATAAAACACTGGGATTTCTGGTGTAATCCACCTGACCAAAGATTGTAGAAGTTGATCCATAGGAAGCCTCCATTTGGTACCAACTTTTTGCATTGTGTGAGTGATATACTTAGCAAGAAAAAGAAAACTGGGATTTTGGAAAATTCTAAATTCTTTAAGAATCCCATCCTACTATCCTAGTGCAGGAAAAATGGTTGGCTGCAATGGAATGCTCTGTCGTAAAAGTCAAAGAGCTGGGTTTTGAGATAACTTGCTCACATTGGAGAAATTCAGTGCAAGACACATCAAATAACAGTACTGAAAGATGTCATCCCAGGTGTTTTCTGCAAATGTCCCAAAATTACTCAAACAGCTATAAGATGGTGTCTGCTTACACACATTTCCTACTGTGCAAATCTGTTCACCTCATGTTCATTTCCTTCTACTGTGAATGAGCAAAGGCAACCCATAGCAGCAAGATGATGGGAAAAGATTTTCATAAACAAGTAAGCTACCTCCAGCAGGAGGATTCAGTAAATCCACAGAAGAATTCTGAAACACCTCATGAGAGCTAGAATTGGTTTTTTTAAGAGCTATTCACAATGTTAATAACTATCAATGTAGATTATTCTATTGCCTATTGGCAAGAACTTTAATTTCCCATCCCTCAGTAGAATGTAAGATTCAGCCACATAGAATTTTTTTTTGATTTTTATTAATACTCATTTCTTCATTAATTGACTCATGACTGCTTTATTGGTTTTTTTGGGTTTTTTCACCCATGGAGAAACTAGAAGCTTCCCAAATCTAACTGCACGCAAAAAAAAATAGAAGGAAGTTGTAAGTATTCAAGTATCTTCCATGTGACAAATTATATCATTAACAACAACAACAAAAAGTCCTTTAAATCCACTTTAAGATTAGGATTCTTGCTTTCTTGCTATTGGTTGTCTTGCAGTTTGTGTAATGAATAACAGTTTTAGACATTGTATGCACAATTCTTGATTAATTATAAATGTTAACCAAAAAGAACATATTTAAAAGTATTTAAATAAAATTTTTATTTATAAATACTTCATATTTCACTTTACAGCCATATGGTGACAGAACAACTACTTGATTTCAAAACCAGGATATCAGCTATTCAATTTGACTTTGGAACATTTGCATTTACTTATTTTACATTTCCTTCAGCCTCCACAGCATTTAAAAAATCCTGATCTCCATCAGTAAAGTTTCAGAACAGTGAACAAAAATTGCCATTAATAATCTCCTCTTTTGGAGAAGCTGCTTGGGACACAAACCCAATTAATTCTTACAATATTTCCCATGACAGATTTTACTTTTGAAACCAATCCCTTTCTGACCCTTTTCATCTTTGTCTTTTATGATACTAAACTGTTCTGTGGATTCTTTGTGCCTGACTCAATTATAGGAAAGTGGGTGTTTTTATTATCTCTTACTTTCTACTGTGTCTATCTCATTAGTGTTGTACATTACTAAGCAAGTCTAAATACAGTCTCGGGTGTGGGTTAGCAATAAAAACTAAACTAAACTAAACTAAACTAAACTAAACTAAACTAAACTAAACTAAACTAAACTAATCTAAACTAATAATTCTCTGTGCTGGTTTTTTTCATTCTCTAAGTGACAAGTACTGATACATAACCACCCAGAAACAATTCAAAAGTGGAGGAGGTCTGTCTGACTGAGCAAACTCAGGAAAGGCATTCTGCCTCAAGCCTGCAGCAGCTGAGAGATTGTGAGGAGTATATGACAAATATGTCTGCTTATTTATATCAGTAGGACTTTGATAGGACATTGTTTCCCTTGAAAAAAATTGATTTTTCACAGCAGTAGTGAATAGAATGTCATAATGCTAAGTTTCATAAAATGACTAGAGCACTGACAACAGCCATTTCATGAAATGCCTGACGCTTTTAGGCATTGACTCTAATGACTCCATGGAACAGTTAAATAGTGTAATAGAATGCCTATAATTCCAGGAATGACTTTCAGTCATATCAATAAATGAATGATTTCTCAAGATGACTGCAAGATATTTATAAAATCTTCACTGTGAGCTGTGAAACAGGTGCTGTAAGCTGGGAGTTTGCCAGTCAATGTTCCAGGCCAAAGACAGATTGTTTTTGTGAAGTGGTATCATAGATTTGACGAATGGTCTGAATTAAAATGTCCCTTTTGTCATTTAACCTGATGCATCTTTTGCAGAAGAACAAACTTCAGATAATAGTAAGAGCAACAACATCAATGAAAAAGTTATTGCTCACAAAACCTTTTTAGAGAAAATAAACACTCTTACTGTCCAGGAAGCTGGCTGAAATGTTTCTGGGAAAATGCATTTTTGCTGAAATATAATTTTTTAATGAATTTAAATTTTTCAGGAAGCTGTATTTCTTGCCAGAAGATTGCTGAGATTCAACATTTCCAAGTCACCTTCTAAAGTGTACATGTCTCTGTGTGTGTGTGCATGCATGTGATGGGAGCAAAAGCATGAGAACTTCTGGCATGACTTTTCTGGGCAGAAATGAATGGCATGTGATATATTCACTTTTTAAAAGAATATTTGGCAAGTCTTATCTTCATTCTCACATGAAAATCAGGTATGTTTAACACCCCAGGGTTACCAGAGACTAGAATACATACCTTCCTGTCCATCTACACCATTTACTCAAAAAAGTTAAATCCTATCTCAGATCCTAACAACTCCTGCATATTGCTACAATAGGATTGATACCAACACACCTGATTGAAATTGGTCTGGTCTGTCTGTTAGGAGGTGTCACACTTATACGACACCATTTTTTTAGAGATGGCATTTAGTATGTTTTCAGTCATTTTAAAATGTTCACACGTGGTAGACACTGTTACTCTGCAAAGATCATAGCATCAAATGTTTTTAATCAGTTTCAATTTCAATTCAAAAGTTTCTAGTCTGCATGTGTATAAATATATGAAATACTAAGAACTTGGACATAAATAACTGCAACAACACTATTTTCTTACTCCACAGTAGATGCATTGACTTCAGTGGAATTAGACCAGCATAAACATGGAATAACAAATAGAAAAAATAGCCCCCTTTGTTTTATTATCATATAGAAAATCTGGTTTGGATCTTCCTTTTAAATAAAAATTCCTATCACAACATGGAGAGGCAATGGAAGGAAGATCCATACTCTGAATAAGGAGTTTTGTAATGAGAGGCAGGGCTAGAAATAAACTGTTAAAAATATTGGTGGATTACAATGTGAAAAGTGTAATTCCAGTTCCATGGAAACAAGTGAGAAGCAAATTCACCAGTCTTTTCATGAAAGAAATTAGCATTGATAAGATTAAAAACTACTGGGGACTTGCAAGAATTGTAGGTGAATATATTGACTTTGTAGCCATTTGGTAGCACAAAAATATTTATTGAAAAGCTGTTATGACAGTGCAAAAGCCCACAATATTATTGGGTCACATCTAGATTATAGAGGAATCTTGACTTATTTACAACATAGCCCAACAGGTATGTAGTCTTATTAAGAAATTCCATTATTTTTTTAAAGCTATTACTAAACAATGTTAGTTTTGTAACATTCTACTGTCTTTTAAATATAAAATTTTTGAACAAAAAATTATTACTCCATAAGTGAATGTTCTCAGTAAATTAATTTTACAGATTTGCTTATACTTCACTGACTTAGAGTTCTCAATTGAACTTTTTTGTGAGTGTGACAGTATCATGACTAATGTCTTTATTCTTGGTAGAGTAAAATCGATATGCACACAAATACAGCCTTATTCAGATTTAAAATCTCATGTCTGATGTTCAGAATGTTGCCAGATCTCAACACATCTTATTGTATTAAGAACCACCTTTGGTATAATCTTGGTTTTCTTGTAAAAAACAAAGGGAAAGATCACTAAAACCAGTACATCTCAGATAATAAAGATTTTTGAATTGCATAATGAAATGAACATTTATGCACATCTTTATCTTCCTTTATCTACAGGGAACTTTTATCAAAAATCTCTTTACATCAGATTCTTTTGGGTTTTAAAAATTATATCACCACCCATAAGGTGGGTAATTAGAGAATTTGCCCTTTGAATTACCTATTTCTTCTACCATCAACTGATAGAGCTTTAATTTAGAAGTTTAAAACACTAAATTAGGGCACATGAATCCCATCCTGAGACACCTAAATTTCATCATAGGCACCTAAATCTACATCCAGATAAGACTCTATGCTTAACATCTGCTGCATATTAAATTTCTCTCATAGATTGTTCTGTCTTTTCTGTCCTTGAAGCACGTAATCCAAACAACCCTTGTCATCAGTCTTCTCATTAATCTTAAGAATTCTGGTATGCTTCCTATTGCCTTCCACTTGACCTGATCATTGCTACTGCCTGAAAGACATTTCTTCCTCTCAACAACCTTTTGATAACAGAATTGAGATATGTCTGGAATCTTTCACTGACACATTATTACTCTTTGATAATCTGGAGAATGAATTTAGGACTAAAAAGGTTTTGCTGTTAGCCTCATCTAGAGATAAACAAAAATTTTAATAAGGTATCTCTCATTATAAGGTCAACATAGTGCATTTTTTTTTAATACTAATTAAATTGGATTAGTGGTTTGTTGTTTTTTTTTTCAGTCTTCTAACAAAGTGCTATCATGAATCTTCATTTATGGAAACGTTACATTTTTTGAGGAAATGTCATGCAGTGACATCATCATACTATATGCAAAGAAACAACTTTGTTTCTTTGATGTTTAGACAAATGTGTGATTGAGACTAGCCATAAAAGTTATTTTACACCCATTTTAGGTTGTCAACAGCTTTAAATTTAAATTTTAGGAAACTAGAATTCCACACATGGCAAATGTTCTAAGGTCGCAATTATTTCCCATCTTCCCCTTGTTATGATCCATCAGTATGAATTCTCATCAGGCTGAACAGACACTGCACATGTGTCAGGGGTCTCCTATGCTATTTTTGCCAAGGGAAAGCTAATGAAGGAAACAGAGTATCCCCAGTCCTTAGATCTCTGTTTGGTGCTGTGTGGATGGTTTGGAGCAGGGGTTATGAGACAGAGAAAACAAAAGAGAAAGAGAAGAAAGTGGAAAAAAGAGACAGAGAGAGAGAGGAAAGAGAGGAAAAAAGTGGAGGAGAGCCTAATAAAAAGAGAGAGAAAAGAGAGAGATGTGGGCCAATATACTCCCTTTTTAATTTACCTGGTGCACATCTCTGGTGTAAATTAGACTTTTCAAATATTTGTTCACACAAGAACAGACAGCCCTTCTTCAGGAAGTGAATTGGCAGGGAGGGAGGGACAACAATGAGCAGGAGTCTCCAGGTGGAGCAGGATGTTGGCACAGAACACCTCTGCCCCACCTCTCAGGACCCTCTCCTCTTACCATTTTTCCTGTAGCAAAACTCAGAATGTTTGAGACAAAACATGCGTAAGTCTGGTCCTCTACACAACTGTGCAAGCTTGGTTTCCTTGTCACTTTTATCCTACACATCTTGTACATCATTTTGCCTGGCTCCGTAGTAATGCCCACTTTTAACCTTTCTCCTGCAGGTTCTGAAAAATCTCTCTTTAGAATCTGGCCCCATTTGATACCACCTGGCCCCACTCTGTTTAATAATTTGGCATCTGCATCTCTAAATTAATCTAGGGCTCAGACTAAGATCAGTGTGATTGCTGCTTGAAAGATCTCAATAGAGAGAATTCTGATAATTTTTGAAGCCAAAATGTTACATTAGCTGCAATTTTAAGATGTTCACAGAGGGGCTAATATGTTATCTGCCTGTTTATATTCTTGAAACCATGCAAAATTCTGAGCCTTAGTACAGAGCTTCTCTGTTAAAGCACATTATACCTGATGTAGCATTTTTTATTCCTTGCTAGTTGGTAGATTATCATCCTTCACTGTCAGGCTAAAATAGTTGGAATAAAGAAATCGGATAGAGTTTTCAATCATAAACTGGGATATGGAGATTAGGACCCAATTTGTTATATTTGAGAGCCCTAAGTGCACTGTACTATTTACTCAGCCTATAAATATGAAACTGCTGTCTTTCTTGACACAACACAATAACTGTTTTAGTAAACTTACAATCTCCAGAAGAAAAAGTGGTCAATATTTGGTTACATTACTTGACTTTCATAGAAAATTTTTCTTCATTTCCACTGACTCTGACAACCACACAGCACCTACACCCAGTGGTATGAACTAAGATGATTTAATAGACCTGAAAGTTTTAACAGACTATTGCTTTTCTTACTAGTCTGGTCTAGGGGAACACTCACTCCACTTTTCACCCTATAGGAAGGTAAAAATTCTGAAAAAAAAAAAAAATTTAAGTAAGATAAATGGAGGAGAAACAAGCTACATGAAACAAATCAGTGTTCTGAATTTATACTTTTCAATTAATTTAGAAGACCAGACTTTATTTATATTCCATACTGACTAGGCACCATGACCTGAAACAACTTCTATCAGTAGATTTCAGCTTCTAACATGATATAAGAAAAATTCAGAATAATTTTCCATAGTTTTCATCCTCTTACAGAAGAACGGAATTTTTTCTTCCTCTTTAGCATGAAATTATCTATTTCTAGTGGAATATTTTTTTTTTTTTGCTTCCATTCCCAGAGGACTACGCAAGTATGTAAAGAAAGTAAAATTTCCACTGCCTCTGCTGTTGCACCTTGGAAATATTTTCTAGAGAGGACTATGACTATGGAGAAAGAGTCATATTTCTTTCAAAATGTGGGCTTACTGCTGATGGAAAGATGAATTTTAATTTAGGAATGGGGTACTTAGTTGCTCTTTCACTCTCTGTCATGACACACCTTAGACAGGTCTGTTGCAGATTTCCTTTTCTAAATAGAGTGTGATCAGTAGGTGGTTCCCTTTTTGGTCTAGACATAATTGCTATAATTGAATCCCTCACAGACTAAGAATGTTCTGTCACTGCTTTATAGTTCAAACATCTTAGCAAACAAAATTAATATAAAGGACACCTAACAAATTACCTGCTCCAGGCTCTCTAAGGAATTCAGCAATATTCTGTTTGCTATAGCTTGAGAAAAGCTCACAGCACCTAAGAATAATTACGTAAATTTCTACATTAACATTTAATTTATTCTGAAGAAAGCAGTCAGTCTACTTCCACAGAGCTTTTCCGCAATGCTGTTCTAGTGTTAGCCTTGTATTGCATAAAATGCTGGTGTTCAGTAGGTATACACTGTAATGGCACAAAAGTTACAACTCCACAGGTCAATCCATCCTCTCTGAAACATTCTGTCCAGCAAAAGTTTCTTGTATGCCAGATAATCTAAGTGTTAGGTACCTATGGTGTTATCATTAATTATAAAACTGTTTTTTTCTGTATTGATTTAGTTTAGGAGCCCCCAGCAGTAAGCTTGTGCAGGAGTTTGTGCTTATGAGACAGTCACCAGAGGCAGTTTCTCTCGCTCCTCCTCCTCTTCCCCTCCTGAATTCTCTGATGTCCACAGAGAGTAATTTATGATGCAGTCTTAACAGCTAACAAGCAAAAATTTATTTGCTTCATTATTTTTGTTCAGAAAATGTCTTATTGTTTCTCTAGATTTTTTTCTTTTTAAGAACTAATTTTTAAAGTCTGTGGGCTTTAAAATTAAAATTGGCACTAACATTTTAGCCCATGTTATTGTCATATTTATTCAGAAGCAGAAAAACATCTGTTGAAACACCTACTAACCCTTCATGGAATGGGGAGTTATCTGATCAGTCCTGGTGTTACATGCTTGCTAATTAAAGGTTTTGATGAATGGAGGAAGTTTTCCCCAAAGTATTTTTGTCTCACAATTAAACCAAGAACAAGTAGCTAACCTGTGGCTTAGACTCACCAGCCCCCCAACCCAGACATGAACTCCAAGTTTGCTCAATCATCTAGAAGCATAGTGCTTGAGAAAGATGTAAATTCTAATTTAATAACTTTTTTTTTTTCATGTAGTGTATGAATATGACAAGAAAACTTATATTTATTATAGAAATTCAGAGGAAAAAAATAAGGCTTATGATTCTCTTTTCTTGACTTCTATGCATTCTGAGGCTGTTTGGCCTCAATATAAGAGTCTACTAAGTATTAATTAATCAAGAAATCCAAGAGGGAAAGTTTATTTCTGTGCTTTCTGTGCTAAGATTTATTCAGTTTTTTTTTCTTTTGCATTTCAGAGGATTTAAAAAAAAATAGATGCTCTTCAAATACTGCAGCCAAGTAATTATTTTCTCTTAACAAGCTTATTAGTTTATTGACTAATGCTGAAGTGGGCTTCCCAGTTATTATATTTAATTTTGGTAATATTATTTTTGAAGAGTGATAGGATGATTAGTGTCATATTAGAGGTTCATAATTTGCAATGTTGTAGACAAGGGTTTGCAGGCATTTACATTTCATATCCCTTTGGTTCAAGAATGGCTTCTTCCAATTTACCCCGTGAAAGAACTTTTCCCTGCTGGCCCATGAATCTGTCTTTCAACAAATTAGTATAAAATTATTTCTGTAAGTTTCATTAAGGATGAAAGAACTTGCTCCATATTTGCAATTTTTTATATAACCAAATTTTAGAGTTTTGATTGAAGACAGACTTCAAACAGCATTTTAAGGGAATAAAAATTATTTTAAAGGCAAATATCTAATATGCATTATAGGTATTTGGATACTTCATATAATAAGGAGCATAATTTATATTTTCCTTTCTATATATAATGGAAAACATGTAGCTTGAAATAACTTAAAACTTGTCAACATCATTATGGCAAGGGTCAACATACAGTTAATGAGAATTCAGAAAAGTTGAAAGCCTTCAAAACATACACAGGAGTGGCCTACCTTGTGATTGGTAGTGCATCTTACCTAAAATGATGCAGTCTTGATTCTTGACTAACATGTTTATGGTTTCTTGACAATCTGCAGGCAAGAAGAAGAAAATTTTCTGTCTCCTATAGCTGACTCATATTCTCATCAAAAGCAAAGACACTGATTTTTCAATGCAGCTAGTCAGCCACTTACATTCATACATTCATGCATACGTTCACTGGTATTACCATCAAAGGGATAAGTGCCCGCTCTCCTGGGTTGGCCTGCAATACTAAAGCAGTAGTTCCCACGCAGCTGAGCCAACTATGACATTCATCACAACTGAGCAACCATCTGCCTGCATATAAAACAGGGTTTTTACCATAGACTAAATGCTGTGCAGGAAATTTGTTAGTTCTCAAAACACAGTCTGAATGTATTTAACTTAGCCAATGTATTTAACGTTGTTCTATGGAATTGAACAAGTGTAGCTGTAGCCTACTACCCAGTTGGTTTGGGTTTTTTTCTGACAAGAATAAATGTTAGGAGGGGGATTCATCCAGAGACCTAAGAAATGTGCATTATTTAAAAGCACAGGCAGTAGTTATATGGTATGGAGAATGGAAAGACAGTGATTATATGGTATGGAGAATGGAAAGGCACAAACATGGCCAGCAGGTTTGTTAACTGTTTTTTCCAAAGACTGTTATTTATGTTTCTTTTCTCAGAATGGATGAAGAGAATTCTTTTCTTGAAATGAACAGTTTCTTTATCTATAAGACTGAGTACCTGTTACAAATCTTCTCGCTTCTTTGTGAACACTTATGTTTTCATCATGTCATGCCCTTATAGATGAATCAAGGTCAATCAATGGTAGAGGACACAAAAAAGAGTTATTGACAAAGGTTAGCAGGGAAAAGTATTAAACAAGACAGAGAAATGATGAATAGAGACCATCAAAAGCTGACAAAAGAGCATTGGAAGCAAGGCCACTACTGTGCCCTTTGGACATTGAGCTAAGACCACTGTAGTACTGAGGCCATCTCTACTCTCTGATTGTAAGCTTTAGGAAGACATGGAGCAATTTTAGGCCCGTTCCTGACTCTGAGGATGATCATTGGAACTAATGATCCAAACAGAAGCCAAGGTGGCTTCTTAGCAAAAGTCAATTTCTTTTATTTTTCTAAGGTGGCATAAGTCCAAAGTACATTTAATGTCTGAGTTACTTGTTTTTCTAATTTTTTTTTTACTTTCAGCAGCTCAATAATTTAGTGAGTGCAATCAGTAGATTGGGAGATTAGGACCACAGAAGGTTTAATTGTGATTTAGAGCAGTATTTAATGAGCTTTCAACTTAACAGAAAACTTACTACAGTCAATGCCTGCTGATTTTAATGTTGAGTTGCAAGAAAATATAATATGGACAACTTTCCAGAGTGTTGATGTCCACAGTGAATGAATTCACCCAAGTCTCAGAGCTGACAAATAACTCCTAGTTGAGGTTTTTGCCGCAGCTGCAGTGCACTCACCACTTATTTCAGTGGTTTTATGTAGAAGCCAATATCTTCGAAACATTCATAAATTAGTAATTTAAATAAATTCTACAGACATTGTGAAATTTGATTCTAGGTAAGACAAAATTTGAGTAAATTTATATTCCACTGATTTTTTTCCCTATGTTTTTGCTTGATTTAAAAAGTTAGATGAATTTCCATATAATTTTATGACACCATACTCTGTAATAATAATTCAAAATTGAAACACATCTACATTTATGACCCATTGAATATATAGGTGTTAATTTCTTAAGCCACAGTATTTTCTAGAATAGGTGTGCATCAACTACTCTGCCTGCTTGCGAATCCAGTGATAAAAAGCATAGCCAAAGGTTTCTGCCCCGCCAAAATTGTGTATATTAATCTATTCTTCAGATAAGTAAGATCCAAATGACAATAAAATCAGCATATATATATATTATCTGCATCAGAAGCTGTTATGGCCAAAAGAGCTTGAGTTTGAAACTTGCTGGTATTTGCCATGTTTGTTATCATTATTTTACAGAGCAGCATGTTGAGGTAGTTGTAGCTTTGTCATTAGATATAAAGTTAAAAACAGCACCCTCAAAAACCATTTCTGATGATAAAATCATTTTCTGTGTCTAAGTAAAGGTATTAAGGTTTTGGAACTTTTTGGATTTTGTAATTTTTCCTTGCACACGGACGTAGTTCCTTTTTATCATGTCTGAACTTCATTCTTACTGCTCACTGATACGTTTTCAAGGTGGAATTAATTTTAGAACCCTAAGTTAGGTAGACACGAACTTATTCTCTATTTCTTCAGAAGTATTTTTTTTTACCATGTCCACAAGCATATGTTCAGGAGGAATGCACCCCTAGAATCTTAAAATTTTGGCAAAATTTAGTCACCTAGCTTAGATTTGAATCTGTTCTTCCAATTACTTTCTCTTCCTGTTTGATTTCTCTAACATATACCTCTATAGACAGGCCTAGCTAGCTGAGAAATGTAATAGAAGTATCCGTAACTTTGATAAATATATAAAATACAATAATTCTCCCATTCTCCAAAAAAGGCACTAATATGTTTTGCTTTCTGGGAAACTGATATTTTCTAGGTGCCCGACTGATAACTAAATAAGCAAAAGATTTACACTTAAAAAAATTGTAAACATTGCAAAATATACATCTCTTTATAATGTGTGCTTTGATTACCCAGTGTAACAAATACCAAATTTGGTGAAAAAATGTCTTTCATTCGCTACTGAAGTAGTATTCAAATGCTATGCATGCCCGAAAAGCTTTTGCCAAACAGATCCTGTGTAGCTACTTACCACAATCCTTCTGTTTGTCAGGGTTGTATGTGCCAGTCAGACTCATCCAGTCACTGGCTGTAAAGATTAATTAATATTTACAGTCTTGGTCATGCTACACATATAAACCTTACATGTGCTTTCAGGAAGAGAAGAAAGAGCTAACAGGTGCAGCTGTAGATATTGTGCTGGCACTAGATAATATGATTTATTTGGAGAAGAAACATTCTTTAGAAATAGTTGAGATTAATATACTATGGCACTAATTCAGTTTTATAAGATCCTGTTTATCTGCTATGCCCTATGAATAAGAAGTAGTGCTTGAGAGTTGTAAAATGCTTCATATTTACATGCTGTTTGATTATTTTGGCTTTGCATATTAAGAAGATTAATCATCAAGGAATGCATCTTAGCAGCAATTTTTTTCAGAATTGTTACAGTATACATGAAAACTAACTTTGAAATTATCTTGTTTTAAAAGGAAATAAATAGTAATGATTCTTTAAACTGCTTATATCTCTGGAGACTCTGGACACTTAACAATAAGAGATTCATTTATCAGTATAATACAGTTGTACAGAATTTTAACTTTAAAGCGCCTTATTTTCCAGGTGTGGAATGGGAAGAATAAAACCAAAAAAATTCTAGTAGGTAAAATACTGATTTGGTTACAGGGAGATCGAAGTTCAAGTCTGAGTCCCACTGGCTACTTAGGCATTTAAATTAAATTGAAAGAATCCAACAGAAGTTTTAGTTCTGGTAACAATTTTTTTTCTGGGAGTTTTTATATGCAAGTCTGCATATAAATTTCTCCAGCCTCTAGGGTTATTTCAGGGTCTGAGGGGGTCTCTTTGCTTTATATTGAAAAATCTTTGGTTCATGGAGAGTCTGGATGGGAAGCCTTTCAGATTTCTCAGAAAGTTTCACTTCATTAAAAGTGATTTCTTTCCCAGATTTACATTGTAAATGCCAAATTAGCCAATTCCAGATCGGAGTTTTACATATCAGTACTATCTCGTCTTTCATGACAAAAAAGGCCTACTCCAGGTGCTATAAAATCATAATTTATTTTAAGAAAGAAAGCTATTTCTCTGCTTTGGTTGAAGAAAGGAAGAGTGTGAAATGAGATATGCTAATTGTCATGAATACTTCCATAGATCATCACAGTGAGAATATTAAAGACTTTTTCTTCAATCACTTAAACCAATTATGTAGATATAACATTTCAAAAGCCTTTAAAATTTCTTTTCCAACTTGCCATTGTTTTCTACTTAAACTTCCTTGATTCGTATTTGATGAAAAATCTGTTCCCTCCAATAAGAAATAATTACCTTTCCTCATAAGGAAGGTTCTGTTGCTATAAACATGGATTTTGTTGAGAGTAGCTGCAGGGATTATAAATTATCTGATGCTCATGAAAGCAATGATCTCTCTTGTAAATTGCCATCAAAACAGGGATTTGATTCCTGCTTTGTTGAAGCTGCTTAATGTCCATGTAAAACTAATGTAAGTATTAAATGCAAATTCTCTATATTGCAAGGAAACCAACAAAGCTGCATACTAAATTTGACCAGTGGTCTATTCTATCAAGTTACTACTTTCTCTTTGAAATTTAACTGGTCTCAGAAGCCATAATTACATTATAATCTGATTATAAAACAGTTTTTCAACTCTGAATGTTCAACAATGGATTCTTAAGTTGAAAGATTTATATGCATAATAACATATACTTCTAATTATGTTATAAAAGTTTGTGTTTAGATTCAGTCAGTCCATTTTTTAATCTTGTTAAACACTTAGCATTACAGTACTGGGTTCAAAAGGTTATACTCAAGGGAAAAAGTAATAATTATATTTTAAATTATCCAACTTTCAGTTTTGTTGAAAATCAGCTTCTTGTCATTGCAGGAGATGTGACAGATCTGACTGAGATTTCTTTATGTTGAAATGATAAAATAGATTTTTAAGATAAAAAGTAGAGAGATATTTTTACTAGTAAAGGTAAGATACTCATGTATTAAAATGGGAAGCACTACATATTGTACAGCTTGTTCATTGTGTCCTATTTATTAACTAAAAAATATACAATCATGTATAAATAGACTTGTCTTCAAAAATGTCTAGAGATGAAAGGCAATGAAACCACTGTTCTTTTTACAGTATAAAATTCCACAGAAGAGTAGAGAAACAACATGGTTCTCTTGACATTTTAATCAAGCAAATTATACACTTTTCATTTTTTTTTTTTTCATTGTATGCAGGAGGTAGAAGCAGTGAGATACTACAAAGGAGAACTTAGAAACATTGCCATACCATGTAAGGATGGTATTAGGAAAGACCAGGCTCAGCGACAGATTAAGTTTGGAAGGTACATGAAGGGCCCTAAAGAGCTTCAGCTGGTACATTAGTAGCAAAAATCTGAACAAGGGAAATGTGAACACTGCTGAATGAAGAAGGGGATTTAATGTCAGTGAACACAGACAGGTCTGAAGTATTCAAAGTGTTCTTTGCATTGGTCTTTGCCAATAAGATCTCTGCCCTGGCCAAAGAAATGGTTCCAAGAGAAGAAGAATCAGTGTATGAGGGTCAAGTCCAGGATTGCTGGCAATGGCTTGACTCATGCAGGTCCATGGGACCCAACAGCATGTAGGCAAATGCATGTCCTCACAAGGCTACTTTCCATCATATCTGAAAAGTCATGGAGGTTGGAGAAGGGCTCCAACAACTGGAGAAAGGGAAATGTTAAAAAATCCATCTTTAAAAAGGTTGGAAGTAAAACCGTCTAAAGGCCAGCCAAAGTCACCTTGTTACCTAGGAAAATTCTAGAACAAATCCTCTTGGAACAGATTTCTAGGGACATGAAGGAGAAGACGGTATTTGGGAGCAGTCAGCATAGCTTATCAAAAGGTAATCACGTCTAACCAATATCATTAGACCTGAGGGTCAGAAGAGAGGATTTGTGCATGAGGAGAGAACCATATATCTAGTGTTTAGAACAAATTTTTTGACAAATTCTGCCACAAAATAAAGTCCAAACTGAGATATCACAGTCTGTATGGATAGATAAATAGATGAGTAAAAAAAATAGATGCAATGATGAAGCTCCATGGTTAATGGGGCTCACTCAACCTTCAGGCTGATAAGTGGAATACCACAGGGGTCTTATTTTGGGATATGACTTGGTTGACCTCTTTATTAATGACTTGGAAGAAGCAATTAGAATCTGTTGTACACTCTCAGTCCAGTTTGTAGCTAACATCAGACTGAGATAAGCTAATTTACTTGAGGCAGAAGGACCTAGACAAGTGGATGAATAAGGAACAGGAACCTTGTGAAATCAGTGGAGTCAAATGCAAAATCCTTCACGCAGGGAGGAAGAACTCTTTACAATACAGGCTAGGTACAGAATGTGAAGAGAAGCTCTGCAGGAAAGGCTTTGGAGATCCTGGCAAACAGAACTGAGTATGAGACAGCAGCACCCTGAGAAAGCAAGGAAAGACAACAGCAGCCTGGACTATATGAGCAGGAAACCAAAGAAAGTGTCAGAATCCCACAGGACATCGATGCTTATTCAGGGTCAGGGTTCCTGCAAAACCATATGACACACACACAACAGATTCAACTTTGTCACACTCCTGTGATATACCATATAAAATGCTGAATGATTTTAAATGCTTCAGTTAAGCAATGATGACAAAACCGGAGTCAGAAGCAAACAAAAAATACTTCAGAAACAGTTTGAAGATTATTTTGAAGTGGATTTACAAGTTTTATTTGCTCTGGATGTCATATCCAGAGCTGATGTGACTCAATTTAAGGTCTTTCATATCTTGTTCATTATTTGTGTGTTAAAGATATTTTTTACCAGCATCATCATGACAGTTGTATAGCTTCATATTTTTGCCCTTCTTTTCTTCTATTGTAAATTTTAACTTCAAAGCTTTGGAGGCCTGCTGTGACTCTTTTCTGATATTTTTTTCCTTTAGGCAGCCAAAACTGTTCATCATCCATCAGATGTTCAAATTATTTATTTAGTTTGGTACAGATTCTAGTTTAGTAATTTGTCTGTGAACTTCTTAAAGCAGCAAAAAATCTCTAGTAAATTAGTGCTAGAAGTCAGACTTCTACTATAAAGGACAAATTTTTTATTTTAAGATGTACTGATATATATATATATATATATATATATACACCTTCATTATTTTGTGTGGAACATCAAGTGAATTTGTAGAGATTGCAGAGGACAAAGGAGTATCTATAATTGGAGCAATTATATTGAGGCAGTATGGAATTTTCCCATCTTGGAGTGAGCAACAGGAATTCCTGCTCTTCTAAAGCTTTCTGAAAGACAAAATAAATGCATCTACTGTGATGTTCCCCAAAGAAGAGAAGGTTATCTTTTGTCATGGTGTAGCTCCAGGCAACTTTGTGGGTTGGAGTTTGACATCCTGATTACCTTTCTAAAAGTTCCTTATGTGGTCACTTGAAGATAGCACAGATATAAAAAACAGATTCTCTTATGCAATATTAGGAATAAATGTATGGTCTACATACGAATTTCAAATGTGTTCATGATTAAATACTTACTATTAGAACTCAAAGAAAACTTAAAAAAGTGATTAAGATGCATAATGAATGTGGTGATTAAGTACATGAAGGTCAGCTAATAAAAATATGGCATGCACAGTTGTTAGACTTACATCTAGATTTCCATTCATACAGATATGCAAGCTGGATATTTTTATTTCTAATAAATACATTAGTTGATTATTAAGTGCACTTAGGAGCAATTATAGAAGGAACTTAATACAAATTACAAGGGCAAAATATTTTCATCCTCACTGTGTTACATCTTGAGTTGTCACCAGCCACAATTTGTTGCTTACAGAAAAACAAAGTAGATTTCAAAGAATTGTCAGCTGACTCTTTATATTAACAATCTAGATTTTAGCAGATCATCTTTTAAGAAAATAGTACAAATACTACCGACTCCCAAATAATTTTAATTTTGTTGTTTTGATTTCAGAGGTGTCCATTTGCAAAGGACACATTTTTTAGAAAAGGTAGACTTTTTTTTCCTTGAAGGTTAGATTCAGTGCGGCTACACTGAACATTCCAACCCACTAGCTGTTATAAAAACTTTTGGGTTTATATGGTAAAAAACTTTGGGTTTATATGGTAAAATTGTCTGCCCAACTTCAGAAGAACTGTTAAAATTAGATCATGCATATTTATGCATCCATGCTAAGGCACTCTATCAGGATCAAGTATATATCAGATCTGAGGAATATGGCTGTTTTAATTTTAGCCAGTACTAAAAAGAAACAAACCAATAACAGGGCATTCAAATCTTAATACAAGTTTTTATTAGAATGAGTTTATGATAGTTAAATCAATGGGTGGAAAATACCCTACATATCTGTAGCTTTACTGTGGGAATCTTTCCCTACTACACTGTTTTTTCTTTCTACTGCTTTGCATGGCTTCACAGATTGCAAGAACACTATTATGTCTTCCAGTTGTTCATAAAAAATAAGTCTCACCTTCTGTTAGCTTTGATATGTTGCTTTTTTTCTTACTTCTACTTAACACAGAAAAGCTTCAACCAACACTTTTCCTCACAGGCTTCTGTGAATCTCAGACTGCTTTTTCTCAATATACTTAATCTAATTTATCTATCAATTCTCTCCAGGGAGGACTCTTTTGCTTTTCTACTCTCTCCCTATTCTGATACACCATTCCCTTTTCCCCTTTGCATTGACTTCAGTGCTTGTCTGGCACTCGGTTTGGTTTAGTTCATAACTCCTAGAGCAGATGTAGCATGCAGCTGGGCACAAAGAGGCTGATCTTTTCAGCAGCAACCTAAAGTTGAATTTCAAAGTGAAATATCTTCTTTATCTTCCTTACATGGCACACCAGTGTGAATTTTTGATTGCTTTTAGGAAAATATCAAAATATCATCCCCACTTCTGTTGAAATGTTTGCACCTGACCCTGAGCACAAGACCCAGGATAGAAGCAGCAGCCAGCCCCACTTTTGCTGTTCACTTAGGTTCTTTTGACAAAATACTAGCTCCAAAAGGTTTTTCATATTTTCTTTGATTTGGAGTAAGAAAATGATTGAAATAGATACTAGATTTTACCTTGAATTGGAAATACTGGGATGTGTGTTTTTTCTTTTTAATACACCCCAATAATAGGAAACAAAACACTAATCACAACTACTCCAGGATACGAATGGATTTCCTGAACATCTTGCACATAGCTTACCTTTGTAGCTGCAGGAGAGCTATGCTATATCTGAGAGTGGCTGTGTCTGTAACATCCCTATTCTTATGTTACCTAGGTTGTGCAAAGGCAGGTTCCATTAATGAATATCAGACAGCCACAAAAAACCTCAGCAGCATTTATGTGCTCCCAATTAACTGGACTATTTTATTTCCCCACGTCTGCTTCTTCCCCCACCCCACCCCAAGGTCAAATTTCATTCAGAAATTGACAGGGCACACTCAGACCAAATGTTCCTTTTCTTTATCATATGCTGGGAAGCATTTCCCCTTTGTTTATTTTCTTTCTTTGGCTGTGGAGTCTTGACTCTTCTTTCCTTCATTCTGAAAGGAAGGAGTTTTTTAAACCTTAAAAAAACTTTAGATTTCAGCAAGTTTAATCCTCAGGCGTGGAGATGGGGGAGGCAACAAGCAATTATTTTACAAAAATATTTTCAAGAGCTAACACAGGAACTTGCTGTTACATCATAAATCAATATTCTTGATATTTTTTGCCTTTCATTTTGTTGTTATTACCTTTCAGCTTAATATAGGACCAAGTCCAATAGGAAATGAAAGTAACATAGTGGAAGGATCTTCTTTCAAGATGAGGGAAACTTCTGAGAGAAAGAACAAGTACAAACACATTTGAATTAAGTAGGAAATTGCAACAGGAACAAATAGGAATTTCAGATAGTCTGAGAACCAGCCTGTGTCATTGGAAAGCCTTGGCTTTCCAATTTTAAGCAAGAATGATAGCTGTTATATAGGATTTTTGAATTATTTTATGACAGCTCTATAGCAAGAACTCATTTTTCAATTTTATTCTGATATTCTCTGAAGGAAATAACCTGAACCACAGGACACAGCTGGTTGACTTCTTCACTCATCTGTCAGTCAGGAGAAACACCACAGCATTCTGTCTTCTCACAGCTGGAATAAAAATGACAGTGATATCCCCTTTCTTGATCCTCTGTCTGTGAAATGAAACATGCTGCTGTTTGCCTGTAGCTAGGCAGATGAGAGAAACCAGTGATAAACAGCTGACATGACATGAACATTTTTAATATATTTAGAGAAAAAGATGTTTTACATATGTTATACAATTATGTGTTTAATATCCATGCTACTACATTCCTAAATTACAGGTTTGGAAGTGGTTGCTCTCAGTAATTTGATTATTGAAACTAATAGGTTTTTGATCTGTGTAAATTTAGGCAAATCAGTTTAGCTTCCATGGCACAAATCTTGGAAATCCTATATTTTATTTTAGCTTCCTATTGATAACTGCCAGGAAGTAATACTCTCCTTGCATGGCTCTCAGTGCAGGGTGAAGCCTTAATATTTACTGTATTCCTGTGTGAACACACAGAGCTATAACACCTAATTGGTAATCACACTAGGACTGTGACTTTTAGGTGACTGTCATTCTATGTTCTTCATTAACAACATCAACTGAACTTGACTTTACTTGATTTTGACTCTTCTTAAAATCTTTAACCCAGCTGGTGAAAGAATGAAGCAAACATAATTTAGTTTGCCTTGGAACGTGTCTTTCTGATGAAAACTTGGGAAGTTGGTGGAAATAGTCAGTGATAGTAACTACTGAGATTGTAAAAGGACCTACATTTTAAATAATAGCTTTTCTTTTCCATACAAAATTTGAAGTAGTTTCTCTCCTTCCTTCCCACAGATGTTTTAACAGGTATTTCAAGAGTTTGTAGGTAATCATTGGAAGAAGGATAATACCTAAATTTATTAATAAATCTTTGGAGAAAAGGTGGAAAATTTTTATCTTTCCAGTACTTATGAATTATTCTGAAAATCATGTGTTATTAAATGAGACAGTAAGTTTAAAATGTTTTATTAGCCCAAAGCTATAGATGGAATGAATCCTAATGTTTACAGCCAGTCAGACATAATAAACTTTGTGTATGTGGAAGGTGTAGGCTCTGAGGCAATTTTGGGGTGTATGGTTTTCCACTTTCTCAAACTAAACTTTTATGTTAGCTGATGAAATTGTAACCTTTTTTTAAGGTGCATGTCCTGCTTATCTGTTTATTCTGCAATATGTTCATAGTCAGAACAAACCTTAACATCTGGAGCTATATGTCAAAAATGCTCTGTTGGTCTGTTTGGAGCAAGTTCAGGATGCCAAGGGAGGACAGCTGAATTTCCACAGCTGAAACCATAACACAGGAGTGTTGCCAATATATCTATGTACATTTTCCAGCTTTCTCACAGATTTATTTTTTACTTTCTATTGACTTTTGATTTATTTTTGACTTAATAATTCATGAAAAACCAAGTTCATCCTCTGTCACTAACAATAGTAACATCATCTCAATATCAACATCTGTGGAAGTTTTGCCATCTAGTTTACAGATTATGTGGACAGGAAGATCTCCTTTGGATTTTCCATCCATGAAGCTAAAGACAGTAGAAGCTTTGTAATGTAGAAACTCAGGGACTTGTAAGCTTTGCTGAGGCCAGTAAATCAGATAACACAAAAATCTTTCTGACAGTGTTGAGCAATACTCAAAGAAAGTTGAATTTTGATTGTGGGGGCAAAATGACAGACTGTCCAATACAGGCAGGGAGATTTTGCTTTAATTTCTGAGTTGTTTTCAATTCCTCCTACTCTCTGTTGGTTTCCCTTGGTGTTGACAGGAAACAAGCAGGAACCAATTGACTTTATCATGCACAAGCTATTCCCCTGCCCAAAAGGCAGTTGCAGGGATATAAATGCTACATTTTTTAAGCAGATGGATCTCTAAATTCATTTTAGGTATTAGCAGTTGCTAATTTAATGGAAGGAGGAGAAAAGAAATAAAATGCCATAACATGTAACATCTCTCAAGCATTACAGCATGAATTATTCTTTCCATGTTTTGATGTTTTGTCTGGAAAAAAAAAAAAACAACAGCCCCCCCCCCCCAAAAAAAAAAAAAAGTGGGAGTGGTGTGGGTGGTGATCCATCTATGAATTGTAAATGGATGCTGTTTATGCAATCTCTGCTGGTCACGCTCTTTAGTGTTGACACTTTGAAAGGTACCACAAGTCCCAGTTCCTAGGTATTTAGCATCCTAGAGATGACAGATAAAAAAATTTACCAGATCCACAGGTAGGTGGGGTTTTTGAACAGGGAGACACATTGCAACTATATATTTTTTAATTATGTATCTCCGTGCATGTGAATAATCTAAATTAATCTAGCTGCTTCTTCTCTAGATTTGTCAAGCTTTTAATTAAAGTGTCTTGAGTATATATTCTATCTGAGTGAGCACCTGCAACATGTTTTCACTCTCAAAGATCCAAAAGTTTTCTTATTATGGCTAGCTTTGTGTCCACAGAAAGAAAGAAAAGAATGAGCTTCCCACACCCAACAAAGAAATTCAATTTTTTCCCTAATTCATTACTTCTCAGTTAGTTAAAATACAAAGGTAGTAGGTGAGATATGGAAATACTTAATTTCCTGAGTTTGGTAAAAATATAATTAAAATATTATTGCTGCTTTAAGTAGAAGCATATTTGTTCTCAAGCACAGATGCTGTATGAAGAAACTACTCAATTTTTGAGAATCTGGAATTTGACTTAATCATTGATGGTGCATCCAGCTAAACAAAACACAAAATCCCAGCTACCTCAGCTGCACTTATCCTGATTAAGGCAATATTTTAATACATAGATTTAAGTCTGAAAAACAAAACCAAAAAACAAACAAACAAAAAAACCCAAAACAAAACAAAAAATACAAATTGAAAAAGTATATACAGCAAAAGTTAATCTTGAATTTTTGATAAAAATTGAAAATGTTAAGCTATAAGAGGGAGATGAGATTTCTATATTATGGCATTACAGAAAAAGAGATAAGATAGATGCTCAAATCTCCTGTCACTTACTGAGTTAATAAATTCGAACGTAAGTCAAAACTGTAAAACATTTTTGTTTACTGGAATTTTTTTTGCTGATAATTTAGTTAACACCTCAAAAGAAAAAAAACCCCACAATCTATAGTTATTATAACTCCAGATGGCATGTCTCAATCCTCTCACTAACAAGGGTTGCTTTTATCTTTCTTGTCATCATCACTATTTCATACAGTCATTGTGAGAAACAGAAAATAATCGCTATCATTAGTAAGTGTTCTGAGAATGATATCTGGTTGCAAAAGTAGATTCCATGTGTCTCCTGTGAAGAGGAGGGTGATGCTTTGGTGACAACTAAGACCTTTTTAATTTCTGATTAAGTTTTTACATTGGCAGTACTAATAGTATGCCTGGGGGAAGTAAATCTTACTAGTTTCTCATGATTTTCATCCCAGCTGTGAATCTCTGTAATTTTCACCCCAACACATCAACTGTGTTTTAAATTGTGTATTTGAATGCCTATATAGTTGAATGTTATAGCAGGCAAAAATATCTAAACATGGCCTGAGCTATAAAAAGAGTTGCATTCCTTGTGTAATACTATTCAATGTAGTTCCAAATCTAAATTTAGAAAAAAAATCTTGCCTTATCTCAGTCTTTGTTGCTCCTTTCTACTTTATGTGCAATATAATTACATTGCTATGTTAATTTGTTAAACTGTGCTGTTGTAATGTAACTATTATCATGCCCCTATTCCTAATTGTCAGAAGTGCTCATGATGTCTTCATTTAATGTGTTATTCCTGTATTATGTCAGGTATGTCAGGATTTGATTCACTCATTGAATTTCTAGCTAGGTAACTCACTGAGTCATAGGCCATAGTTGTCATTTTCCAAGGGCACAGAAAATACTGGCTGTCATCCAACATAAAATTCTGGTAGGCTTCCACAATTCTTATATCTTCTTGCTCTGTTTGCTGACACAAGTTTTGTCTTCTTCGTACAGATGTTTCTGTCCAGAGACAGAATCTTCTTCTTCTGTCCAGATGTTTCTTCAGTTGCTGACACAGAATGTCTAAGCAACTTTTTGTACTGAATATGCTTTACTTTCCCTCCCCTGCCTTACTTGAAACCCTCTCCTCAACACAGCCTATTCATATGGCCTTTTTCTCTTCTTTTATTCACTTCTAGTTTCTCACATACACATTTATTTTCATAAAAAACTAAACTTATTAAGAATAATAATGAAAACATAAACTTTCTCACCTTCATCTGTCATTTAATCTCTTAATTGTTCTTCTCCTTTTTACCTCTGCATATTTATATATCTACTATTCCTAATCACTATTTTCATCAAATTTGAAGGTGAAAAATATAGTTCTTCAGTATTCTTTTCACTGTCATTAATCTCCATAATCTACAGTTTACAATTTGTGTGTAATTTTCACAGTGTTAGAAAGTTATTACCTTCAACTCACTTCTCCTGTCTAGAGTGTCAGGATACATTACAGTCATAAGAAAAAATTTTGACTATGGAGACCTCCCATTTGCCATTCATAACCCTCTCACAAACCTCTCAAATCTTTCTCCACACTTCTCATTTTGTTTTCATGCAAAGTATTTTCACACCTGTAATGCTTAGCTTTCTGCTTTCACCCAAAAGTTTTCTACTTTCCTCCCCCAGATTATTTTTCCTGGAGGCACCTGTTTCTGAGTCCTTTCAACCTTGTTTTACTTAAATTTAGTTTTGGAGTTTTGGTTCAACTTAGCTCTCCATTTATACTAGAGCAGTTTATAACTATAGTCTATTTCTGGCTTAAATAACTATTTCCCTGCAATCTGAAACAATCCTCAGACACATCCCATCCTACAGCTGACCACCAAATTAAACAACAAATCACGACTGGGCATGAAGTGAGCCATGAAATTGTCATCTCTGCAGTTAGTGGTAGAAGTGTGTAAGTTTAAATATCATTATTGCCACCTCAGAAGTGCTGATTGTGTTTCAAAATAAAACACACTTTATTCTGTCTAAACACGCCTTAAACAATAAACATAATATATTTCTTTTATCTCTCAGTGCCTTTTTCTCTGAACTATGCAATTCTAAATTTCTTAGCCTATGTCAGTTTTTTCCATTTGTCATCCCACTTGCCATATATTGAATTTTCTCCATTCTCCCTAACTGACACTAGCTATACAAAATGGATTTTTCTTATTTTCTACCAAAGCATTCCATACAGCAAGGGCAATTTCTGCATCTATAGAGACATGGAATAGCACAGAATAAAATGGAATGGCTCCAAGTTTGTACCATTATGTGCCACAGATGATTTTGTGCCTCAGCAACTGTAGATGTCTCTTCACTTAAAGATAATCTTATGAGCACATATCTAGAGAAATTGTTTTTGTGAGGTGTAGCAAGCTTATTAGCTGCATTGTAACTGTAAGGACAGAGCTCCATGCTCTAAAGTGTCTTGTCTCTACTCTAGTAGAGATGTACTTCCTATATCACCAGATTTATACTGAAAGAGTAGAAGGTTACTGTGAACAACTAGAATTTCTAAATTATTTTCTTGGAATCAAATCTGATTTGTCTGAATTGAAAGGTTTTTCCTCAGGTTAAAGACCTAGACTTTTCATGCACTCTACCATTCAGTTAGATATAACCACAGCTGAATATTTGAAAACATGGCTGAAAGATCTGTTTTATATTGAATTTTTGTAATTTACTGTCATTTTTGAATTTAATTTCTTTAATGTCTTGCAAAAGAACAATTCCAAAATGAGCTCACATTTTAAAACATGTAATTTTCAACCAAGACAATCAAATAGAAAAGGATGTCAAAATAGGTTCAGAGAATGAATAATAGCAAAGCTGTGAACAACAGTACACTCTTGACAATATTCAATCTGTTCTTTACAAAAATAAAGTATCCTTAAACCAAAGAAAGTGTTAGCTTCAAAAATAGTGTTTTCTTTTTTTTTCAGAAATAAACATTGCTACACACCACATATAAGCAAAGATCAAAGCAACTTTGAAACATTAAAACAATGCATGTGATACACAGAATTTTGAAAACAATTGTTTACAATAACTGTTATTTTTTTCTGAACTCACCCAATATCATATGGTATTTTACTTACTTTTCCATCTGTCACTGAATGGAATTACTGTGTCTGATGTGTGATATGACACTTAACAAACCTGTCTTGAAACACCCGATTCAATATCATAACGTCAGCTAATAGTTGTTCTGTCAAAAATATCCTATAGTTAAATTTCTTAAAGGGTCTGGAATGTTACAGAACCTTATTTGTCCTGAAGTAGAATTGATTCATCCTTTCTGTAAAGTGACCAGTTGAAAAGTAACAGAAACTAGATTTTTGCCAAATGTCATGTTGCTTAACAAAAAAAAAACAAAACAAACCAAAAAAAAAAAAAAACACCAAACCAAAAAAAACCCTAACACTTAAAAGAAGCTCAAAATTATTGTACAAAAGGTTGCAATTTAAATATTCTTTTAGCAAATCCTGCTCCTTTGTGCTATGCCTTTTAAAAATAGGTCCCTTCTTTCTCTTATGCTCTCAGTCAAGCAAATTTGATGTCATTTTGGATTACAGCAAAACTTCCTTGCAGCATAAAATCTTAATTCCATTATCCCAGGATGCATCTGATTTTCCTCCTCTATTTCTATATTTTTCCTGGTTTTTACATGTGCAATAGTTTTTCAAGACAAGATGCTAATACCAGAATGTCTTTGAAAGCGGGACCATTTAAATAATTTGTATGCAGATTATTTGGATCCAAGATAAATCTGGAAAAAGAAACATATATCACATGACTTAGTGTTTGTTGGTGCTTGGCAGTGCAATAACTCAAGATCAGAGGTCAGTTCAAACCAAAGTTAAATGTCAATGAAGAAAGCAAAATATGCAACAAAATAAGCATGTAACATGAGACTCACACTTCAGATTTCCCTCAGACTTTACCTGATTTGAAAAAAGGGGAAATAGAAATTCCTCACAGTTAATCAGGAAAATTTTCAGGATTGGAATACCTTATTTAACAAGAACTTAGGAAGTGATCTCTAAAACTATAGACTCATAATTGTATTTTCTTTAGAAAAAGGGAATTAAAACAGTCAGATGGAAAAAGACAATAGCGGAAAACTGAATAATTCAATAATGAGAGAATTCAACATGGCAAAAGGAAAAATATATCACTCATCCTTTTGTGGTTTTTGATATTGTTGTATTTTGCAAGTGCTTTTGCAAGTACTTTTACTTTCTTGCACTTTACCATTCAGCTAGATATAACCACAGCTGAATATTTGAAAACGTGGCTGAAAGATCTTTTTTATAATAATTTATTTTACTGAGACTCTTTCAGCAAAACAAAAATGTAACAGAGGACTATAAATAAACAAATTGTTTGTGAAATGAAGAGATAGTGATAACTTTCTGTTTCTCACAGATTGAAAATGAGGGATTTTTCCATTAAATTATCAGACAGCTGATGTAAAACATTAAGAATATTTATTTATTTACTTACTTACATACTTGTAAATTTCTTTCTCCCAGCACACAACTCAACTCTGGTACTCCTTGATTAGGTCAGAGCTCATAAAAGCTAAGAAATGGAAATAAGTATCGCTAACTCACGGATGTGGATATCCCTAATACTCATACATATGGCACTTGAGAGTACATATCATGGGGAATACCACTAAAGATTCCAGAATAACTCAATATTTCTTCTTCAGCAAAATCTGTGGGTAATGACAAAATATAAACCAAAACTGGATTTCTAGATGGGCATTGTCTGCCTGATTTGTGCTTTCATCTTACTATCCAAACCATTGAAAGACAGATATTTTTTAAATATTTTTATATATATTACAGAGTAAATGCTAACTTGCAAATGAAATAATATGGAACATTTTTTGAACTGTGTGCAGGATAATCTATCTCTGCTGTTTTGTCTAATTTTTAAGAATGGTGTTGCTTAAACCAGTATTTTATGAAATGCACATTAGCTTTTTGAAATCTGTTTCATTTAGATATTATCTGAGAACAAAACATCCAAATTCAAGGTGTTGTAATCTGATGTAGAAACACATCCTGTAGGATTAGTATTTGATAGCTTTTGCTGAGAGTCCAGAAATGATTTGATAGAATTTCATTGTTGCTTTTATCAATTTTCAACCTCGTTCTCTTTCCTGCTTTACAGCAAATAAGATCTATGTAAGGGAAATAGAACAAGGGTTAGCTTTACTTGTTGTGTGTGCCTGTGGATGTGAATAAATGGGTATATTTATTCTCAGAAGAATTGGTAATACTTGCAGGAAACAATTCGATCACCTGTGGCTTGGTGGTGAAGGTTTTATTTTGATCCAGTGAAGCTAGAAACTAATTCTAAGCCACTAAGTTGTCCAGTAGAATTTATAAGGAACATTTCAGACTACAGGATTCATTTTTAGAAGATTCTTGTTTTTTCAGTGTTTTAGGTGCCTTTCTGATCTACCTTCTTTACTTTCAAAGATTTCACTTGTCTTTCTATTACTATTACCTTTAGTCTTACCCAAAATGCTCTCTCTTGCAAAATAAGCAATTCTTAGTAGAATTATCTTGAAAAATATACATTCTAAACCAAAACCAAAGTAGTTTCACCAGTAAATGTTGTCAGCCCCCAAGACTGCAAAAATGTTCTATAACTTTCATTAATATTTTTATTTAGAAAGGAATAAATAAATGTTCATGATCCTGAAGCTTTCTTTTGTGACTTTTTACAGAGAAAGGGGCTGCATTATATGAAACAAAGTCTTATGGCAATTTCTGCAAGAATTTTTCTTTTTTAATACACCTAACTCAAATTTTATGTTTTGAACTTCTGTCTCCTCTAGATTTACATGAAACAAAAACTTTTAAAAAACAGATCAACCTATACTATCAGGAAATAAAGTATTTAAGTATTGGAACCCCCTTGATATGTTAACATTTTTATACATTTTTTATCACTATAAATATTTACATTTTTAATGTATACCACGTTATATCAGAACATCAGCAGTTATCAGAGCAAGTTTTAACATGAGCTTTGCCTGTTGTTTAATTTCTTGATTTTGTTTGATTTTTTTTCACAAGATAATTAGCCTACTAATCATGTAGTTACTGCCAAGGCATGCATTGTACAGATCTTCACCATTATGTAAACATTGCGTTACTGAACACTGTAATATTTAAGATGTTTGCAACCTGACCTACTGAAAGAAAAATTTCCTTGATATTTATAGTTTCCCTTAAAAATCTTTGCTTAATTTGTCTGGCTCATTGATATTCCTACAAAATTTTTTTGCTGGTGTATAGTTCTTAATTTTCTTCTAAAAATTTGATTCTAAATTGAAACACAGAATTCTATTAACAGCCTTTTTTAGCCCAAGATCTGGGAAGACTTTCAACACAATACTTTTGTATAGTCAAATCAGTGTATTTTCCTTCAAGTTTCTTAAGTTGGGATCAATATATAAGAGAAAATATTTTAAAATTAAGTATATTAACTAGAATTTATATTCATTTTTTTTTTCTGAAAGGCTCATTTATCTATACATTTATCAGAGAAGCAATTAAATGCTACACTAATTTTTTTTGTCTCAGTTATTCTTTATTAGTGTACTGTTTGTCTTCTGAAATTTTTCTGGTTTTCTTCTTTCATTATTCATTATCCTAGAGAAGTTATATGCAAATATTTATTTTCTTCCCTTTATTTGTTTTTAAATATTAATGAAAAATATTTCTGCAAATCATGGTAGATATAAACTGCATTTAAGAATGGCTGAGATTATGTATTATAGAATAAATCCTACCAAACACGGTTTGATAAGATTTTGAGTTGTCTTTTATCCTTATTTTTGGGGAAAACCAAAATAAAACAAAGAAAAACTAAACCCTAAAAACAAAGCCCATTAAAAGAATCCTAAACCTCAAATGAAAAAGTTCATTTCAATGCTCAGTTCACACAAGGCCAAGTGGGAAGAGGAGTGGTGAATGGAAAAAGAATGCCTAGCCCCAAAGAGATAATGTGAATTCTTCAATTAATTTGTGCTCTCTTGACAGATGAAGGAGTGAAATTGAAGGTTCCCCAGAGAACTTTAACCATTCCTCTCCAGTTGAATCAGAAGGGGCAGGAAAAAGTGTGTGTGTGAGAGAAAATGATTACTAGAAAGTCCTGGAAGGAAACAAACCCATACATCAAATTATATTATCTAGAAAGATGCATAAACATAAAGTACTTGGAATACAAAGTATTTCTAAACTTCCATAACATTTCTACCTCCTCTTCTGTTACTTTTTTAAGTCATAAAATTCACTTCATTACTGCTCAATGTTATATTTAAATTTGATTTATTATTTTATATTAATGGATTCATTATATAATTCTGAAAATAAATATTGGAATTGTTGGAAAAAATATTTTGCATATATAATTGTGCTTATTTTGCAGCACTGAAAAAAAGTCACAGTATTGTAGTAAATCAGTTTTTATGTTTATTATTTCTTTCTCTTAGTAGCATATTTCTTTTTATGATAAACCGTGTTACTATTACTAACAGAAAAAAAATTCATATCAAAATTTCTGAATAAGGAAATGTTCAAATTTTTTTATAAAAGTTATGAAGTATCGTAAAGAACGCTATATTTTGCCCAGCATCAAAAGAAGTCAAATAATCTCTGTGGAAAATCCAATATAATTTTCTGAATGGACATCTTTGACATAATGTCAGCATCCAAAATGGGCATGCTTTCATCTGCACAGTTCTAATTACCTTTTAGATGGCTTGGCCTGCTATTGATTGCTGTGCATATTTCTCAACAGATAATAGTGATTTAAAAGGATAATTCCTGATTAGGCCTGTGAAATATTTGTCTTCACACTTATTACCCTAGTTCTTATAATTAAATGACAAGATGTTGAATTTGCATGCAAACTTACACCAATAGAAAGCATAAAATAGGTATTTACAGAAAACAGCTCTATATCTATGGCTGTGAGATGAAGATAACAAAGGACACAGGATCCTGATGAATCCTCTGGTGAGGTCAGTGCAGATTTGGGGTCTGGGCAGATAAATTGTGTATCTTTGGGATATTTTAAAATGTTTATTTTTATTTTCATTTCATGCTTATATTATGGAATACCAGATGGAGAGAGCTTTTTTTTCCTACCTAGATTGATGACTTTTAAAGAGAACACAATTAGAGGTTTAGTTTTACTGAATGGCATAAGGTAGACGGACAGTTCAAGGGTCTCTGCTGTGTTTTTTCTAGATCCCATGTGTAAGATAGGTATAGAAGGTTTTTATAGTGGCTGAGTAGCTAATTGTAATCATGTCTAAACAGCATTTGTCAATGAGTTAACAAAATTTTGAACAGAACTACTCAGTTGTCTTTCACTACTATTGCAGTCTAAACAATTTTGCCCTTTTGTTCCTATCTGCCTATCTCACGTTCAATAAGGATTCTTGTCGCCATGGTATCCTTGTTTTTTTCCCAAAAATGAAATAAAAGTGTATCTGAATTATCAAAAAGCAAGCAGCAAAACAAACAAGTATAAATTCTGGCATATAAAAGGAAAAATATAGCAGAAGAGACAGAGAGAACATATTTTTCCTCTCTGTGTTGTGATAATATAAGGTTTTTATGCATTTATGATTTTTTCCCAAACTGGTTAGATTGTTCACAAATCATGCCATAATTGATGTTAATGTAAGCAACATTTCCAATTTTTTTATTTATCAGGTTCACCTTGTAAGACTTTCCTTTTTAGGTTTTGACTTTGATAGAAATTTTGGTGAAATTAATAAACAAAATCTTAAAAAGAGCAACCTGGCTTTGTGTTACTTGCCACAAGAATACAGGAATGCTGTTTTCATCACCTTGAATATTTAATCAATGAAGACTGAGACTCCACATCATTTAAAGACAAGTGTAAGTGTCCTATTTGTTTTCTGATTTGCTCATACCCAGGAATAGGGAGGCACTTCCAGTTCTGACATAAAAGATGACAGCACAATTAAAAACCACTATACACCTTTTATTTTACCACCTAAACAAGTTGTGGCAACCTTGTTCTTGTCAGATTCAGTAGCAGAGCAGGTTCTTCTAAAAAAATCTCAGAGACTGTTGCAAGAGACAATAGGACAGAGTAGAATGCCTTTCTGAGAATTTTGTCTTGTCTGCTGAAATCATACATTTTGAATGACTGCAGTAGTTTTTATGGTGTAGTACTGCTAGGAAAACACCCTGTTCCTGTATCCATAGCTAGTGGAGAAAAATACATACAATTCACATCCTGCTTTAGTGTTTCATTCTGAAACTATCATAGATTTAACTCAAAAATGTATGTGTTCATTTAATGTGAAGACAGGGATTTCACAGACACAAGGAAGTCTGTATGCATTCTATAGAGAATATACAGGGAATTCAGCATGTTCTGAACATATCATGTTTGTTACGTCTTCTTTGATCACCTGTACAATCCTGTATGAGCTAAACTCAGCATCCCTGCACAGACTACTGATGTTTTACAGCTCATCTAATCCATCCTAAGTATGTTAATCTGTTGCATAATCATATCAATAATGTAATTAGTACAAGTGCATAAAAACCGGTGAAATTCAAACATCTTCCAGATCCACCCAGTCAAGATTTCTTTGTGAAAGAAAAACATGCCAATGCTATAATAGTGTAATCTTATTACTACTATAGTTCTAATGTCAACGACAGCTACACATGATCATGCCAAAGTTCCATATATAGTGCAAAATATACATTATCTTCAGTTTTTGAATTAAAAATATTATTAATTCAAGTGACTATGGATAAAGAAAAATTGAGGTTCTCCTTGATGTCTCTCTGTGCTTGTTTTCCAGTGTGTTCATAAATTTAACCAAATATGTAAACTCAGACTCATGACAGAATTATAATTTGGTCATTGTGATGGTCTCTTTAGTGCAAAACCTTTTGTATACAATATCTTTTGTAGGAATTGAAAAAGAAAACACATAATTACTATTTCCCTTTCTAATAACTCTTTCAAGTGCTGAAAGTTTCAGATAAAAGGTTCTATTTTATTTCTGTGTTTATTTCTGAACTTGGATAAGGCACTTGTCATAGCCTTGGACATTGATCAGAAAGAGCGAAGAAAAGTTGACATCATGGTGAAATTAAATTCCTTGCCATTTCTTGACAGAAGATGACATGCAAGCAAATGCATTTTTTCCAGTTTACCTGATGAAATTTGTCTGAACATTGTAAGGATCCAACTCACAAGGAAAGTCCAAATTCAAGCTGCTTAAGTGAAATGAAAAAGCTGAAGATAAGTCATATGAATTATTGCAAGACGTTCTGTGTTGCCATTTAAGTATTTTACATCAGCTGATTGTATTCAACCGAGGTGTTTTTGTGCTGAATCTTTTGCAACAAAGGACAAAATGTATTCAGATGCTGAGGTTATTGACACTTGACACAATATTCAGATTTTATTACTTTTCATTACAGTCTTGAACTCTAACATTTAAAGATATTATGTCCTCTAACACTAAACTGATCTGTATAACTGAAAAAAATGGCTCACAATTAATCTATTTGGTTGTATAAATTAGATTGACATATGACTATTTTCCTTGGAAAGCAGAGGGTAAGAATTATATCCTCCCATAGGTAAGAACAGAGGAGGTATATGTGTCAAGTCCTTTGTATTACCAGTGCCTATCATGTTATTAATTTTTAGTCTGTAAGTATTATTTTTAAAAGGAGGGTTAAATTGGAAGGGTTGTAAGAAACAGAAGAAGCAGCAAGAAGCAGAAAGTTATGCCATGTCAAGTGAGCAAATTGTTTCATGAAGTAAAATAATCACTTAATTTTTTATATTATAGGCTAGCAGCTTTTGCTCAGTTACATGCCTCAGCTGACTTAGATGTAAATTGTTATGCTTTAATAACTGGCTTACTGCCATCTATGTTAAGAAATATGTCACCATTATGCTTAACATTCATTTCAGGGGAAGTACTTGTACTTACTAGATACTATCAACCTTATAATAACTCATTCTTACTAAATCTGAATAGTAATTGCACTCCCTGAATACTTTATTGAAAACCAAGATAGTGTGATTGAGACTGGGCCAACCATCAGCAAATGTTATCAACAACCAGTATAGGGAAGACATACTTCAGTCTTTACTAAAGTATGTATGCACCATATGAGATTAAAAAAAAAAAATCTGATGCAAGAATAAATGTAAAGTTTATGAATATTTGCTTGCTTCACTATTTACAGAAAACATCTACTAAAGGGACTTTTTTAAACTGATATCTCAGAGAATAACTTTTTGCTTACTAAATTCTTCCCCTGCAGAATCAAAGTGTGACACCATGCACAGTCGTAAGTCCAATTCACCTACGCACAATACTAGCTTCAGTTCACCTTCACTGAAAGTGAATATATGTGGGAATATGTAAGGAAATATTTGTAGGTGTGTGACACTGGAGGGGCTGTTGGCTCACCACATTTCAGATGCATGTGTGTAGGGTAAGGGAAGTTCAGGCCTTGCCCTGGTGAAGAGATGAGCTGCTCTGTACACCACACCCCTCACAGCCAGGGTCCCAGCGTGGCAGGGGCTGCCAAACCCTGGCAAAGCTCAGCTGGTACCCTACACCTGCCCCTGGGGCCTCTAACCCAGCTCCTGAGAGGCCAAATAACCTGAAGTGCCACCTGGGGGAAGGCCAAGAAGTATTTAAAGTGGAACATGCAACAACCACATGTATTGACTCTACCCTCACCTGAAATATCTACCAGCTGAACAGCACTGGAACCAGGAAAAGTAGCAATGTTTGTTCTTTTCCATATATTTTCTGTCTTTGTCTTTCCTCTTCTCCTAATTCCCTATTCTTGGAATTTTTGAGTAACTTAAAATGAAACAGGCTTAGAGTTTGTTGAGTTGAATGGGTTAAGTTAGTGCTTTGAGAAATGTTTTATACTAACTGAATGCTGCTCTAAACTTTTTTCACAGTTCTCTGATTTTCTGAAGTTTCCAGTGAAGTTTTTTGTTGTTTTGATCCCTTGAGGATATCTCATTAGTATTTCTACATCTACTAGAACTCTGTGTCTAACTTAGAGTACATGAGCAATCATAAATCCTTTTAGATGTCTTGTCAAATTTTGGGGCCTAGTGGAGGAAAGAGCCATGTTCATTCAACACTCATTCTTATCTGCAATCTGCAAGGAGACTTGATGCACCAAATTAAATGGAAATATTATTTAAACCATCTACTCCACAACCTCACTGTACAACCTATGCCAGTCACTCTCACAATAAAAAAAATAAAAGCATTTTCTGATGTTCAGACAAAAATTTCTGTGTCGTGTATTGACTCCTGAGTCACTGTTGACCCATGAAACACACCACTAGTTACTGGTCATGCACTAGAAATGATGCCAATGATCATCTGGGCACAACTGTTCAGTCCCTTTTTAACCCACTTCACTACTGCTCACCCACCCCATAGCTCAACAGCTGACCTGTGATAAATGTATGGTAGGTTCAGTTTGCTGAAATGTTTTTCAATATTTGTGTTACCTGGGCTGAGTCTGTTGTGAAAACTCATAGGCAAATATATAAGCAAGAAAGCACTGTGGGAGGTTAATCTGGGGTCTCTGTCCCCTTGCTCCACTGCTTCATTTAAGCTCAGGTCCTTGCCCTATGTCCTTGTGTGCCCGGCACTGATGCAGCATCACTGACTTGGCCTCCTTGTCTCCTTGGGTCGTAGCGTGGTCTCAGGCTGGCATTCTCACCATGGATATGATAAATACTGTCGGACCTACTGGTCCCTCACTCTTCATAAACATGTCTCTTTAGCAGCTCCTTTCAAGATTTGTAAAGCTATTATAAACAAAATCATAAAAAGACAATTGATGATGCACCAGGATTGTGTTCTTTAATAAATATTGGCTGGATGTTTGAGCATTCAAGTCCTGCTTTTAGAATTCTCTATGGATAAATCCCAGAATAGTAGCCATTCATGAAATGGGACAATATTTCCAAACAGTCAGATGTCTTGTTTAATTGGTCAGGTTTTGGAAAAGTGATGGTGAAATTATATCAAGCACTGTCCCAGCATATAACCACACAGTTCTATGACAGATCTGAAATTCTGATCTTTTATTAAGGTGTCATTTAAAGCCTGGTTTGCTTGAGTCAGCAGTAAATATTTTCTGTCTGGCACTGAAGTCATATTGCCCTTCTCAATTGAAAGTTACCCCACAACACTTCTTGATAAAAGAGAATCTACCTGGCATTTAATTACAATGAAGAAGCAGCTGTTGTAAGACTGAATATTCTACATAAGGTATGTAGAATATAAGGTACTAGAAGGTCATTATGATCTCCTCCATTTTATTAAGGGAAAAACCTGAAGAAGAAAATGACAAATAGTTTGTTCAAGGTTATCTGACAGTTGCAGATCTACAAATAAGCTTAAGCCTTCTTAATCTTAGAAAAGGTGAAGAAGACAAGATTGGTTTCCTCATATAATGCCTGGTGCCTTCATTCAAACTATTTCTGAAACAAATGAGAAAAAGAGTGCTTGCTAGAAATTATGCAGCAATTTTCCCCATGCCCACTCAAATATTTATATTTCTGAGTACTCAGTAATTAGTTTTTTACCTGGTATTTTCTCTCAGGCATTATTTTCTGAAAAAAAAATTAAACAGTTTTATATTTAAAATATTTTTCCATTTGACATGCTATATTTAAGAGGAAGATGTTGCACTTGTGACATTTTTATAAAAAGCTCTTCTTGTTTATATAGACATATACAGTGAAAGTGCCTGAAAGAGGCTTACTTTTTTACCACTTCTCTTGTATTTATTAATTCAGATTATAGCGAGTTATAATTTCACATATATTTCATTTTAATCTGACTTAAATCTGATTTTAATCAGGCCTTTATTGCTAGAAACATTTTCTTTATTCATGATAATCTAAAGAAGACTGCTTTGGAAGCTGAAATAATTTTTACCAATGCCCTTTAGTACTTGAAAAATGTATCTATTTTGGAACTGCTGAAGAAAATAAATCCATAGCCTGAAAAGTGCTATTTTTCGGCTTTATATAAACGTTTGGACTTATTTTTTGATCTGAGGTAAAATTAATTCTTTCCCATCTGATTCTTTCTACCTCTCCCATATTAACCATCTGTTACGGTTTCTTTCCTTCATCCTTTCTTACTTTATTTTTCTACCACAAAGTTAAGCTTTTCTGTGCAGTAGTCAACTGAAAATGTGAATTTCTTTCAGCCATATATCAAGCACCACAAAGTTTCCATTCTTCCAGGCTTCATATTTTCATGACATTCAACTCCAGTACAATTACAGAAGCCATGAAGAGTGTAAGATTTGATCATCTGAAGGTGCTTGGAGGTATTGTTTTAAAATCATGCTCAGGATTCTTGCAGGAGTATGGCTTACGAACCTGAGGTAGTTTCAAGCAAAAGTTTGTGCATATGCACTATACCACACAGACCTAGAAAACTTGATGTCATTGAGAAGCATACGATTGACATATATGTTTATTAAATGTTCATGAAATGTCTTGCATGTGCAGATCTTTGATAAAGATGCCTAATTCACTAGGTATGCACTGAAGTGTTTCTGCTTGCATAGACAGTGTCTGTATTTGGGATTATTGCATGGAAATTCCAGCTGAAAAAAAGGGGGAGCTAAATACATTGAAGACTTAAATTACTAACTGAAGAAATCTACTTCCAATCCTCAAAGCTTTGGATGGTAACCACTTTTAACTGCCTTCTCAAAATATGTATCAAGTTCCTAATGTGATAGAACTTCCTAGGTCTGAATAAACTATATATTGGGATCAGCTCGCACAACTTGCTTTGTGTTTTGAGTTTCTCTGATATCTTTATTCTTTTTCTAACATGTATCTCTATATGGTCTAAGCAAGAAATTTTAAAGCCTCAATTGCTTCAACAATGTCTGCCCTATCTACTGGTAGGACATTTCTTAGATCATTGAGGTCTCTAGGCATCTCTGATCCTACAGTTTCCAAGATGCATAAATACTACGTGAACACTACTCTTGCCAATCTGTCTTATCAGAGATCCCAAACGAGAGCATTATTTTTTTTCTCTCCAAAGTCCTTTGTGCATCTGTGACTGTGTCTCCAAAATACTGAAAGCAGGATTATCGGTTAACAGGAAAAGTTGGTCAGAAGTAAAATGATGAAATAAGACAGAGTAAAAATATTGGACACAGGTTATGATCTTACTGTAAGGGCTAGTGAAGGATAAAAGATACACTTTAAGTACCAGCAGAGAATTAGGGGAAAATTCATTAGGTTGATCATATTAGTCAATATTTCACTGGTATGTCTCCATTACAAATTGAAATTTGCGATGCAAATTATTACAAAGCATATAAGAAAGAACCCAAAGCAGGAATCTGTAAACAAGTAATTTTGTAAAATACACTAATTAATATTTCTTATTTCATTGTGATTTCAATGACAATGAACTCCTTTTGTTCCTTTCAAGCAGCTGAACTTCAAGACTTTGGAGAATTGACTCTGGAGAGCTTCTAATAAGCCCCATACTTTACATCACTGATATGAGTTAATTGAGCAGTTACTGGGAGAAGTACATTAGTAGGCATAAGTTTTGTTTCTGGATTAATGTGCAATGTGTGTACCATTACTGACAGAAAGATAGGCAATTTTTCATGACGATTAGGCATTAAAACCATTTAACTAGTCATTGAAAGGTGGAACAGAAAGATCTATCCAGGTCTCAATCTTTTTTCTTGATAGGGAAAAATGAAATAAACAGACATTTTCCCATCAATAGTGTGTTTGGAATCGTTCATTCAATATATGCATTTGAGGGCCCTGAGTAAATGAGTTCACTTGTGATGATCTCTATTTCACATCAAGCCTGACCAAGTCCTAAATGATTCTTCTATAAGATTTACAGATAACATGTCGCTTTATTAATATAGTGATTTCAGATGATGTTATAAAAACAACAAAAGCCTGCAACTTCTCCACATTTGTGTGAGACCTGTGATAGCGGGTTGTTTTCATTCACTTCCGTTTTCTGTTTTAACTAGAGTATACAAGGTATTATGAAAAATAAAATTGAAAAAGTAATACAACAGCACTGTTCTACTTGTTTGGTATAAAGCTCTTCTTTACCTTTCATTAAGTTGAGCAGCTTGAGGAAAAGAAAGGAAAAAGACACAGCTCATGTTAAGGTTTTATAATTACTATTAATGATATTATTTTCTTGCTTAGGATCAAATTAATGTGAAGGAACACATACATTTCTATTGAGGCTGAGAAACTGGAAAGAAGTTCTCAGAGCATTCCACTGAAATAAAACATAAATATTCATGGATGAGGAGTGATTGCTGATATGGATCATGCCATAAAGCATTCATCAGAGCTTTACATTTCCAAGACTACAGACAGCTTTTAAAGATGTGAGATAAAGTATGATTTTGTTTTCTTGGCTTTTCATTTTTATTTTGTTTCCTTTTGAATGATTTATAGCTGTTGTACCAGTTTATCCACAAAACCAGCTTTACTGAATCATACACATAACTGTAAGCATTCACAAAATCAGACTTATATTAGCAAAATGCTTTTATTTCCAAAGCTTGATGTGATAAAGTCATTTATTCAACCCATGTATAAGCGAGTTGACCAAATTCCTCTCAAGTACAAGTGGGCATAAATCAAGATAAGTCATTGGAATTGCACCAACTTTCATCAATGCTGAATTTCTCTCACTCTATCAAGGAGTGGTTAAAGTTACTTAGGGTAGGTAGTTTTACAGCATTGATCCAGCTAAGATGAATAACACATCATTACAAAGAAAACTAAGACTATGTCATGGTTTCAGCTAGGGTAGAGTTCATTTCTTCTCAGTACTTGTTACAGTGTTGGATTTGGAATTAGAATAGTGTTGATAACAGAGTGATATTTTGGGGGTTTTTTGAGTTATGTTTTTCCTAAGTCAAGGATCATTCCTTTCCTTGTCTCATGCTCTGCCAGTAAAGAGGTATGCAAAAGAAACTGAGTGGGAGCACAGCTGGGACAGGTAACTCAAACTGACCAAAGACAGAACATAGAGACATAGAACATCATGCCCAGTGTATAAACTGGGGCAGAGTTACCCAGAGGAAGGGGCCAATCTGGGTTCAGGAAGGTGGACCTGGAATCTGACAGTGCATGGTGAGCAGTGGCATTGTGCATCAATATTTCTTTTTTCCTTTCTACTACTACTACTACTACTACTATTATTTTTTTTTAAATTTATTATTATGATTGTATTTTACTATATTTTTAATTATTAAATTTTTCTTATCTCAACATTCAATTTTTACTTTGATTTTTCTCCCCATTCCACAGGAGCAGAGAGGAAGAGTTAATGAGAAGCTGTGTGGTGCTTCATCTCCAGCTGGGCTTAAAATCACAACAGAATACTTGCAAAATTATAGGTTAATACCTGAAAAATCATAAGAAAACACATTTTTACCCATAACCATCAGTTTTGCAAGCATTTTTTAATCTTAAGCTCACCCCCCTACCAAAAAAAAAAAAAAGCCTTATACTTTTTTTTTTTATATGTTGAAAGTTTTGATATGTTGAAAGGATTTGTAAAACTAAGTACCCATCAATTATATGCCCTATGTTTTTTTCTGGAGGGTGCTTAATTTTTCCACTCCATAATCTCTCCTGTGATATACACTGAAAGTGTGTCTGTGCATGCATTATGCAGTATGGGAAAATTTGTCTCAGTATTTAGAGAATTGGGACCACAGTGGTGGAATTTCTTTTAGAAATGTGTTTGGTTTAAAAGGGTATCTGGATGTAAAATTATAGAAATAGGTTTATCCGCTTTTGGCCTTGAATATGGAATAGTGCTAGCTATCAGAAATCAAATCTGATTTAGTTGTCGATAAAGTAAATTCATAATTATTGCACATATTTTTCCCTAAGTTAGGGAAGAGATACTACTGAACTTTCCAAAAAAAGAGATAATTTTTATCCCTATTTATTCAAATTTCAAACCAAGAGACACCTCTTCTGTGATTTATGATAGGAACAAGCAGTGCAACAGAAACAATACAAAGGTTCTATACTGGGAGAGAAATCATCTGTGCATGTTAATGCTAGAACCATATATCAGCTCACTCTACAGTTTTTACAGATGTATTAATTTCCCAGATGACATTGTTAGATGTTTTCTATTACTTCCTGAGAGAAGCCAGTAGCTGAAAAATTTATTTACAGAATTTGCATTGAAGAAATTTTCTTCCTGATATTGTAAAGTAATTACTTCTTGTTTAAGCACGTCTTGAGGCAAAAATCTCTAGATGTGATGCTATGTATAAAGATGTCTATTGGTTAGCATGAAATATGCATTCATTCTATTAATGCAAAGTGGTAAGTAAAAGAGAAGTCTATAATAGTAGAGGCAAGGGGAATATTATATAATGCACATGTCTGCAGAGACAAAGTAATTGTATCACATGCATTGAAAGCAAGCTTTCCCCTCCCAATTAGAGAACTCCTCCATTACAGCATTCTGCTTACAAGACTAGAAAGACATAGATTTTATTGAGTATCTAGCAATAAGATATACTTGAACTCCAAAAAATATTAGACTGACAAAAAATTTTTGGCAGGGGATTATGTGCACAGTACTGATCATCAGGGGCATCCAGGAAGAGGCTGCCAGTCCTGTTAGCAACATACCGTATTTTTTCTGCAAGTTCAATGACAGAGCAGAAGGGAAAATGGAGCATATATTAAATCAGCCAAAGACAGCTCAAAGAGTGAATGAGCTTACAGTACAGACAGGAAAGAGAGGTTAATTTATTTCCACAGTGGGGAAAGGAGGCCAATATGTTTAGATGGTCACATGAGAGGCGCAACACACATCTATGAGAAGCCAGTGGGAAGTCTCACAAATTTTCCGGCAAAAAGTGCCTGGTCCATTGGAATAGATCTGGCCATATAGGCTTGTATTCATAGAGCTTTCTTTCTACAGTGTTTTCTCACCAGGAGTTTCAGGAGTAGAGATGTGAAGGTGAGGAGGATGGAGTGAAGGAATGTGGCCATGATATTTCAAAATGACGTGACTGGTGAAGTTGCCAACCACCTTTTTGCTTTTGATATGTGTTCAAAAGACAAACAGAGTGTCTTAATGTTCCCTGAGTCCTCAATAAAATAGAAAACAATCACTTGTGTCACAGCAATATTTAGTGGCATTGTCCTACATCTATCATGATTATCCTTGCACCGTAGACCTGTGTGCAACAGTCACTTGCAATTCAGATGTCTGGTGGGGCTGATTTCCATGATCCCTGTATGAATGTTGAAATAAGATAAGGAGTTACAAGGCTTGATAATCACTACAATATTAAAAATAGCAATTTCTTTTACTTTAATTTGCAAATCAATCCATTCCTCAGTTCTAAGGAGCATGAACAAATAACATATATGAAAGAACAGTTGCAGGTGTTTATGTTGATCCGGTATTTATGTTACTTTTGAGGTGGCTATTTTGTATTTATACTGAGAGAAATCTGTTCTCTCTTTTTTTTCTTCCTAATCACCTATTTTCTTTTAATCTATTAATTTGAACTTCCAACAACCATTAGTAAGTCCATCTCATCTGCAAGCAATCATCACAATTCCTCATCTCAAGCACACACTTCTGGCTTTTACCGATTGACATATATGAAATACAAACTTACTCTCCTGAGCTTTTAGTACTGCCTAGTATTATTTTTAGGATTTGGTGGCAAAATAACACAGTATTTTATAATCAAATCATCCAAGAACAACCTGGGAGACAGGCTTGTTAACATTTGTTAATCTTCTTTGGAAAGAACTGCAATGATTCAGTGTATCCTCGGCTGTAAACCATCCCTAACTGGGTAGAGTAGAAAGGCTTGCTATGGAGAAATAGGATTTATCCTGTAGACCTAGAAGCACTAAGAAAGCAATCTTAGAGGCAGAGAAAACTGAGAGAAGATTTGAAATGTGTCGGGGGTTTGCAGATTTCTTTCCTAGTAATATCTGAGTACAAGAAGAGAATAAGACTAGCTTCTGATTACCACAGGAGCTATATTTTAAAATCATGTTAGGAAAATTATCTTGCACGACAGATATGTTATGGAATTTTTTTCTAACATATTTGTTTATCAGTGTGGAATAAAGATAGATTTGGGAAAGAGAAAAACAAGCAGAAGATTCCCTGCATTAAGATCTTCTTTTCTGTCCCTTGAATCAACACCTGCAAGTCAAACATAAGCTATTCTATCCTGTAAAAGGCTGAAGTCTAAGTCTTCTGTTCAAAAGATGGTAGTGTAGTTGCACTGCAAAGTTGGTCCAGGCTGAGTACTGTACTCCAGAGGGGTCTTGTTTGAGGTATGTTTATCAAAGATGCGCCTCCTGTTCTGTGGCTTCTATTTGCTCATTTATATAACCCATTATGGTGCTTTCTTTTTTCACATGACTGTTGACTTAGCTTGTGATCCAGTAGAAGACTGACTGTTTTCTGTAAAATTTCTTTGCAGACAACTCTTCCAGTCATGAGTCCAAATGTCAATTACTGCTGCCCACTTTTTGCAGTTGTACATGTCACTATTAAATATATTTTGCTTCTGCTCCAAAGAGAATATTTAAGAGAATATTTTTATCAAGAAACTCTAAGCTTGTTTTCTTTTTCTTTCTTTTTTCTTTTGACTGTATGGGCTAGATTAGCTCAGAAGCTTTTGTAGTGAATATAATATCTAGGTTATACTTGTTATAATCCAGACCATTAGCAAAAATTCCATATCATATGGGTTCTGGGTGAATCCTCATGGGACTAGGCAATGGAGAGAAGTTAAGTTTTTGTTCAAAATTAAAGTCCTGCACTCCTTCCCCAAGACCAAAGTAATTGTTTTTGAGAATGTGGGTCACATTTAATATGCCCTTGGAACCCCATCAAATTATTACGGTGAAGTTAATATCTTGTTCTGATACTCTAAAAAAAAGTTATTATGATCAATTTTTGTTTTTACACTACAAAAAATTCTTGTGATATCACTAACTCTCTTTCACAAATTTGGAAATTTAAACTCAGGTAGATAAAGTTTGAGTTCAATTTGAAAATCACTCACAGTCCTCTAAATATGATTCTTATCTCCTCTGTCTCTTGCTCAGATCACTGACCCTAAAAGTAAACTGTTTGTTGCCACTTAAAAAATTCTAGAAATAAATTTACTAAACCTTTGATATATACTGGTAAGTAGGAGAGTTAATTGGGATGTTACTGATTGCAGTATCTTGTCCTTAAGTGTCAAGTGGAACTTTCCTTGAAAATATTTTTTGAAAGTGGAAAAATTACTTGCATTAATCTAGTCGAATTCTGCTTTGTCTGATTCTTGATCAAAAAAGAGTACCTCTTTTCATACTTATTTTAGTCAGATTTCTGTAGGTAACAGAAAATAATTAAGCTTATTTAATCTCACTTTGAAATCTCTGTGTTTGGCATATTTGGGTAGCTATTTAGTTCTGCTCACAGTGGAAGTAAAATATTCACAGTAGTGATTGTAGAAAGATTATAGTACACACATTTTAGTGTGTGATCATGACACTCCTTTATTAATTCTGAAAGGCCTAGTTAGAGACAAGAACAAAACTCCACCAACACCAAAAGAAATATACATAAATGAAAAATATGTTTATGACCAAAGTTTAAACTAAGTTCTTTCCCTTGAAAACATTTTTTATTGTGGCAACAAGATCTTGAATCAAAATAATGTTTATTTCACTTTGTAAGAAATATACTTTCACTCTTCTATAATATGTAAATAAATAAACATACATGTTGAAATTAACAGTGCTTAATTTCATTCCCAGTGTTGAGTGGCAAGTTTTATTTTTATCATAGAATCAAAGGTGACTTGCTTCTTTTTTCCTCTTGACAGGAAAAGAGTTGTTTGTATTATGAATGTCAGTTGGGTGCTGACAAGTGAAGGAGATTGCCAACTTCCAGTAACTCACTAAAACAAAACCAGAACTGCCCTTGAAAGATGAAGATACAAAAATAGAAACTTGAATATATATTTTTACCTGACACTTAAAACTGCATTTTCTTTTTCGTGATAGACACCTGTATGAAATCTAACTAAATAAAGGCTGTAAAATTACTTAAGCATATAGACATGTCTTAGAAAAATGTTTCTGTGTGACATGAATGCTGATCTAAATCTTTTGGCTTAGAAACGTAAAAATTATCTTTTAAGGTTGGTAGAATTGAAGTCGTTCTGAGGTTGCTCAAAAAAAATTGACTCTTCCTCATTAGGCACAGTAGGTTATACAAGATTTTTTGAGTATTTGTTGTGAAAAATCATGTGGATTCCTATATGGTAGGAATTCTTAGTGGAATTTGAGAGATAAAGGATTATAAATCCAGTACTCTCAAAGAAATAGATGGAATATAATTTATCTGATCACTTATGCAGTGACATTCAAGCTGCAGAAATTATTCTGGTAAAAAGAAACTGATACATAAATGCAGTTGTAAGAGCAGAGGATTTTTTTTTTTTTTACTTCTCTAGTTCCAGACCTAGAAAAAAATTATAGTCTTTTTTGAGTTGCCCTGTGTTTCATGTAGAAGTAAGGTAAAGCATTGGTGTCACAGCTGTCAAATTTTTCAGTGGTTACCAATAGTCCTAGACTCTTCATTGTAGGCCATCTCATTGAAAGGACCAAATGAGATGATCCCAAAGCAAAATAAATATGTCACAGATAGCTGATTAAACTTTCCTGACTACAACAATGAACAACTTACAGTAGATGACCCAATAGCTAAATAAAATACTAAGGCATGGACCATTTGCCTCTATTTCTAATTGTTTCAATATGTACTTTAGGGAGAAAGCACAACATTTTGTGTACCTAGTTTCCAAGAAGATAACAAAGCTATAAATTACAGGTGTTGTCTGATTAGAATTTAGCATAATCATAAGTAGTATGTCTTATGACCCTTATCAAAATGAGGTAATGTAAATTGATTTATAGTAAATTGATATCAATTGGTTTTCATTTAAAAACTGTGGTGTTGTTTGAATATGTTCTATTTTTATTTTCCAACACTAAAATATCAATTTTTATTAATTTAAGTATTATTATTGTCAGGTTTCTAATCTGAGAAATCTTTGGATGAATCTTGCATAAGTTCCTTTACTTCAGATATTACTTCAGATATTGTGGTTTGGTAATTTAGAAGAGTTTTTTAGAGATAAAAGGTATGCTTTGAAAAACCTCAAAAGGTTTTAGCCAACTCCAAGAAGCAGCTGTCCATTAAGTTAAGACAGGCTCAACCACTTTTGTCAAAGATCGAGATTCCTGGAATATTGACAGCTTCCTGCCCTTTTCTCTTCTTTTCTGCATCTTTGTCTCCTACAACAGCTGTCTAGGCATGCTAGTTCCCAGAACCACCAACCCTCTTTCTCTCTGCCAAAGCTGTCTTGCCAAGGTAACGATGAATACAGTGGTCTTCATCTTCATTAGATGCAATTTGTCCAAAGGAATTTCCAAGGCAGTCTGGATACTGACAATGAGATTGATGTCTACAAAATAGGTCTTGATTCTTAGAGGGCTAAGACATGCTAATACTGCTTATTAATGTAAGACCAGATTTATAAAACTGGATTTTATCCTGACAGTCAAAAGCAGGAGGAGGGAGAGCCAGTTTGTCAGCAGGAATTTGTACAGAATGCAGAAGTGAAAACACCACCATTATCACTGAGCCCTATAATACCTTTCAGTCATCATGGATAGACAAAATCCACCAATACAAGGATAGCAAAGCCTCCTAAAATACATTTCTATTAAATCCTCCAAGCTAATGGGGAAACAAATTTGAAAAAAAAAATTCCATTCCTTCTTTATTTAAATTGTTGAAGGAACGTTTTGCATTTGTGTAGGCAATAAACATATTTTTTACACTTACATCTGTTCCTGGATCTCTTGGGTTAATTTAAACTCAAGGTAATATATTTTATCAAGTAATTTGGCGGACAAACAAGTTACTGTTTTAGAATATTTTCTAAATTATCATTTTACAAGCAAAATTGAATTCTTATGATTTCTAGGCCATTCTATTTACTTGGAGATGTGTGAAACAGTAACATTTAGCATATGGGAATATGCGCAGGCAGCTTACTAAAGGGAAAAGAAGGAGCAAAGGGATACAAAACAGCTATTGACCCAGTTAGCACACCAGATCAGGTCCAATGCTACTAACCACATCTCATAACAGTTTCATCTGTTCACTCTTTAATACTGCTGAGACAGAAATAAAGCAAGAGAAAGAAATTATTTTCTCCAGTATAATATTGATTTTATTGGATTTTGTGATAAGAATCAGTTCTTCAGGAAACAAAGAATCACCTCCAAATATCTATGTATTTTACATTTCTGCAACAAAAAGAAACACGTTACTTAAAACATGATATGAGAAGGAGCGGATTGCCATATTTTGCCACATAATGCAAATTATGTTCCCACAAAACTTGGAGTTACACTGAATTATTCTTGCTCTGCAAAACAGGTTTTATTTTGCTTTTCTTCATGACATTTACATACCCTGGAATGCATAGGACTAGATCTTAAGTTTACTTAAGAAATTGTACCAGCAAACATTTATGTTACCTTGTGACATTGCTTACGAATGACCTAAACGTATGGAACCATATATTTGCAAACACCAAAGTGTCTCTCCTGATTGTCCTAGGGTGACTTTATGATGCTTGTATCGCCAGCCATCTGTTCTGCTTATGCTGGATATTGAGTTTTGCACCTTTAAAACTGGTTCCAAGAGCAAAGCAGGGGAGAAGCAGCACGCAGTTTGTTTCCAGAAACTGCGTGTGCTCACCCGCATTCCTTCTCATGGACTGTGTTGTCTACAGCACGGACAGTGGGAGACAGCTTTCCTTTCCTTTAGTTTTTGTAGTTAGCTGGGACTGTGGCTTCTCTTTTTCCTGGAACTGTTCAAACCTACTCTGGACTGAAAACCCAGAAAAACAGTGGAAGCTTGCACCTGTGGCCCACTGATGCGGGATGCGGCATTAAGAGCTCAGGAGGGAGCGCTAAGAGACTGAGTGAGCTGAGCTACAGCCCACGGAAAGGACTCGCTGAATTTGCCATCTCTTCAGAACGAAAAGAGGTTTTGTTATTTAATATTATTCATTTTTTCATGTTTGTGAGTACTTTGCTTAACAGTTTTTCCACTTCTCTCAAAGGAGCTTTTCCTCATGAACTGATTGAGGGAGGGGCTGCTAAATCTGCTTTTTAGAGAAGACCACTTCAGAAGTTTCCTCCCTAAATTTGCCCTGAACTAGGACACTTATCTATAGAAATCTATCGCACAAAGAATTTTTTTTGCTACAACTCTTTTCTAGATAGCATGAAAACAAGAAATGTATGACTTGTTATTCATATTTCACGGGGTGTTCATATCCAGGTGTTAGTAGCAGGGATGTTGAAGACATCTCTAAGAGGTGGCCAGGGCTGTCCTGTGCTGGGCATAGCTGGTTCAGAAGGACTCATCACGACACAGCTGAGCCCATCAGCCAAGATGGTGGTGCTTCTGTGAAAACATTTTTAGGAAAGGTAAAAATGCTACCCAGTCAGTGAGGAATGAGGGAAAACCTGTGAGATAGGCATGTCTGTGAGCATTATGGTCAGAGAAGATGGAAGGTGAGGGGATGTTCCAGACACCGGATCAAGGATTCCCTTGCAGTTTGTGGAGGACACCACAGTGGAGCAGATCACATGGAGGACCCCATGATGAAGTAGGGGAATATGCCTTGAAGTAATTGCAACCCATGGAAGAGCCATGTTGGAGCACAGAAAAAAATGAATAAGAACAGAAAGGAACAGTTATGGACTGACAACAGTCCCCCATTTCCCATACCTTCTGTGACACTTGATGAGCGAGGTAGAAGAGTCAGGGATGAAGTACTTGGCCTGGAAGAAAGCAGGGATAGGGAGGTTTTAATTTTGTCTTTTTTAATTAGAGGTTTTAATTTTGTCTTTGTCAGTATTCAACTCTATTTTAGCTGACAATAAATTGAATAAATTTTCTCTGAATAAAATTCAGTCTGTTTCGCTCATGACAGTGAGAGGTAACCACCTCCTTGTCTTTATCTCAACCCAGGAGTTTTCAATCTCATTATTTCTCCTTACCCTATAGAAGAAGGAAAGTGAAAGAACAGCTGGATGGGTATAGTCCAGCCAGCTAAGCTCAACCCACCACACCTACAGAATATTCTACTGCACCTTATATGTCCTTGCTATCTTTAGCCTTCTAAGACTTTCATCCAAATATAGTCCTTCTAGTGGTTTCCAGTATTCTACTGCAACCTTCTGCAGATTATCAGCAGTATTCACCCCATCAACTACAAATTTGAATGATAAAACGGTCACTTATATTTCACAACACTACTTTCATCAGGCTTTTAAATTCTATTCAGGAACACATTTAAAGAATCAAGTCATAAATCAGATTATGAAAGGTGAGTGAAAAGAACACAATAAGTTTTTGAAATAAGATTCAATAAAAATATTTTATTCTGAAATATGATTTTAACATGTTGATTTTATTTTTAATAATAATAACAACTATAGCAAAAGTGTAACATTTCTTTATTTACAGTGGAGATATGATTTTCCCTAAATCAGCACTACATGACAATCCTGAATTGCTCTTGCTGACAGTGAAATTATGGTGTTTCAGTGAGTAATAGAAACAGGTTTTTTTTTTAAACTAGGCTTTGTCTTTTTGCAAGATTAGGAAAATAATATACTTACACTATATGAATTTGCAACCACATCTGCACATAATGGCAAGCACTTGAAATGGTACATGGAAGAGAAACCCAGAACTAATGCAAAAATACTGATTTCCATCTCTGATATATAAACATTAATGGTGAAGAATCAGCTTTGATTCCTTATAAAAGCATTCTTTTATATAGCTGGTCTCACATTTTTATATTTGTTAGTAAAAATATTGACAAAACAAGACCTATTCTTGATTGCAAGTGCTTGTGAAAAATGATATTGCTACAATACCTCATTCTGGAAACCCCTAATTGTCAGAGGAAATTAATTTCTGAATTGTATTGTGGGTTGCTAGAGTAGAATGAGAAAGTGTGATTTAACCCCAGCTGGCAATCAGGCCCAACACAGCCACTCACTCAATCACTCACCCACTGTTGGAAGAGGGAACACAAAAAGTAAAAGTGAGAAAACTCATGGGTTGAGATAAAGATAGTTCAGTACGTAAAACAAAAGCCATGAAGACATGCAAAGAAGAATAAGAAATTTCTACCACTTTCCATTGGCAGACAGGTGTTCAGCCATCCCCAGGAAATGAGAGCTCCATCACATAACAGTAACTTGGAAACACAAATGCCATAAGTCTGAATGCGATAAGCATGATGCCATGTGCTCTAGATTATCCCTAGAGTCAACTGGGGTCAGCTGCCCTGCTTGTGTCCCCTCCCAAATTCTTGTGCACCCCAAAGCTACTTCCTGGTTGTGTGGGGTGAGGAACAGAAAAGGCTTTTACTCTATATAAGCACTGCTACCAGTAACTAAAACATCTCTACATTACCTGCACTGCTGCCAGCTCTCAACTTACCCACAGAGGCTATGTGGATAATTGCTACTGTGAACAAAACAAACAAAAGTAACACAGGAAGCCACCTAGTAAGCAAGATGAAAATTGTTAGAGATGTGGTCTTTCCACAACTGGGGGAAAAAACCAAAACTAAATTCTTGTCTAAGAAAAAGTATTGCCTTGGGATCAAAATAAATGTGAGGGATTTTTCAGGGTTTTTCCTCTGTCTATTTTGTGCTTCTGCCTCTCATTAAACTGAAATTAGGTCACCTACTGCTCTCTTAAAATCTGGTAAAATATGAAGGAACTACAGTGATTTACATTATATGATCAGTGATTAAAAGACCTGTTAATTAACTAATACAAATTAGTTCAGAAAGATATGCAAAAACACTGGCATTGAAATAAAAGACAGATCAAAATTCATAGTTATTTATAAAGTTATTATAAATACATATTTTTTTTCTCAATTGTTTATATTCTGAGTCTTCAGAGCTCCAGCCATATTATATATAAAATGTTTGCAAACATACATAAATATAGATTGCAGATTGATCTCAGACTGTATCTTAGTGTTAAAATAGAAGTGGATTACTTTTATAAGCTTTCAGCTATGGTTAAATATTATTCTTAAACCATCTGCTCAATGTAAACGTAATATACTAATATTTAAATTACATAACATTTAATACATTGTAATGTGAAAATTCAGGATCATGGAGACACAAAATTTACTGTAGTCAGTGATGATCAAACTGTGAGCAGCTATCAAATTACTGAAAATTCAGGCAGTACAATTAACAACTTGGTAGTTATCTTTTTGGAAAGCATCCTGTGTTGTCTTACATAATCAGGTGTACATGATATTGGCACATATGAATGTACAAGGCATCTCACTGAATAAAACGAAGGCTACAGTGATCATTTTAAGTCACAAAGAGAATAATCTTACACTATAACAAATGCCTTCCCAGTAAGATAGCTGTTAGATAAAAATGAATTCTATGTGTGATTTTTTCCAAAATATTTGCTGTATATGTATGGGAATATTCAAAAGAGTAAAAGATAATATTTTATTGTGAGTACACCACTTGAATGACCATAGGCTCATTCTCTGCTCCAAATAATTGCATTGCAATTAGTATTGAAGTTTGAAAAAGTATTTATTAAAGAATTTAATCAAGTATTTGATTAAAATGATACATATGTCATTGATTAATCATAATCAGAATTAAAATAAAGTGCATGATTAATGGTGAAGCTAAGAGCTAGTTAATGAATTCTGTTCTCTGGATCATTTATATTCTTTCAAGTAGACTATTCTAAAAAGATATGAAAAGCAGTAAATAATATTCCATCACACTTGACCACTCTTAGAATTGAAACAAAAAATATGTATCTGAAATATAGGGAAGTTATTAGTAATTTGTTTTTGTTCATTTTCTCCAATTCCATGTGGGCAGATGAAAACAAATGCTGCAAGAAAACAAAATTTAAAGGCTTCAAATTATTGTATCACTAAATGAGACAAAAGAAACTTATCCAACACCAATTTGATGGGAATAAGCAGACACCTGTACCGGGCGTGCTGGGAAGATGGGCGATAGCTCCTCCAAGATATATCCCACTCAACAAATACTACTTATCCCTTTTATATACTTTTTCTGCTAAGTAATCATTACAGAAGTTCTTTTCCATACTATGTATACTATGCCCACTCTTAAATTTAACCTTTACATTTATTGGTTCTAATAGTTTATAACTTTGTCAATATTCTTAGCCTAAACCAATATTTTTTACTAAGATCTACCAATTGGAATTCTTGATATTAAAATCAAGATGGGGAGGGTGGTGGGTTTCGAAGCAGCATAACTGATGAGCAGAATGGTCTCCACAGTTTCCTGACTGAAACATAAAGGTCTAGTAACTACTTGGAGAGGTTTCTACAGCTACATAGTCCAAACACAGCACTACTAATATTTCTATACCTTATACTTCACAATTTTCTACTTATAATCATAGCTAACAATTTACATTATTTGTTTATTTAATCAAAATATTCATAAAAATTGTACCAGTGCAGGTTTTATATATTTTGCCTTGTTGATATTTAAAAAAAAATATTATCTTTATAATACAAAACACAAAGCAAAATGACAGACTAGATGCACAATGCTAGAATTTTGAGGGCTTGGCATAAATGGCTGATCAAGAAAGCTATATTTTAAAAAATGTGATTGTTGAAATTGTTAAAGAACTTTCAGGTCGATTTCCTTATTCATAAATGATTCAGTTTTATTCCTCAAACTGAGTTGGGTTTGTAGCCCAGTAACTCCACACAACATACTACCTCTCCTTAACTGAGTGACGACCACAACAGATGGAGACCAAACACCTTGACTAAATGAAATCAATGGACATTTATAGATATTTTACAGACATTTCATGGAGCTGTTCTGTAGACTAAGAAAATCATATCTATGTACAATATAAAACAATGAGAAAGAGGATGGTGGTAAAAGAGCGTGTACTGGATAGTGTATAACCCAATCATGATATAAATGGCATGGATTAAGGGGTGTGGAGCGTGCTGGTTTTGTCAGGGGTAATTAATTTTCTTTAAGATGTAATAGTTGTGGTTTAAGAATAGTATTCCCTAGTTCAGTGCTCCCACTGAGACTCTCTGAAACCAGACCCTGTTCAGTCCCTCCCCACTGTCCTCTCCCTTTCCTGCTCTGAGGAGTTGAGAATTGTGGGCACAAAAGGTGCAAATTACTGGTAGGGATAAGAACAATTAACTGGAAACAGCAAAGAGCTAAGAAAACGTAAGAGCAGCAATACTAATAAGAAAAGTGCACAAAGAGTGGGTGATTTACATGCAAAATACCCAACTAGAATTGATGCTGCACAGCTGCAGCCAGTGGCAGCAGAGTATCTCAAATGCTGCATCCACCAGGCTTTCTCCACACCTTTCTTTTCCAAACCAAGAGAGAGGTCACCTTCTCCCACCATAGCAATGACAAGATGGTATTGAATAACAATATCTTGGCCCTGCCCTCTCTTGCTGATCTGGGAGGAGCCAGAACAGGAGTATAGAGCTACATTTTGAATTTGTACTGATAGCACAGAGAAGGTTTTGATAATGTTGAGCAGTTCTTACACAGTCAAGCCCTTTTCTACTACTTATGCCGTCTTGCCAGTGAGTAGGATAAGGGTGCACAAAAAGGTTGGGAGGATCCAGAGATGGGACAGCTAACCTCATTGACCCATATAACATAACCATGACAGGCTCAGCACATAATCCAAGGGGAAAGTTGGCTGGAGGCTGGCTAGGCATTGACTGGTGGTGAGCAACAGTTCCTCATTTGTTATCACTTGTCTTTATTGGGTTTTAGTTCTCCCTTCTTTTTTTTTTTTTTTTTTTCTTTCTCCCTTTCCATTACACTATTATTGTTATGATTATTACTGTTATCTCAGTTACTAAACTCCTCTTATTGGACGACATTTGTTTTCTCCCTTTTACCCTTCCATTCCTGGATGGAGTGAGTAAGAAGTAGTTTAGTGCTTAGTTGTCAGCTGGAGATAAATCTTAATAAAACATTATGTCATATTGCTAAATACAATTAAGCAGAGACCACTGTCTGAACCTGAGACCAGCTGGCTTAGGCTCACTGAATTCACATGGTACACTGTTTGGCCCAAGGCTTCTTCAGAGCCCATATGGCATCTCTGCAGCCAAAAGAAGAAAATCTAATTCTAATTCTCTATGTGTATGTGTGTGTCTCTGTATAAAGGAGGGGCTTCATTTCAAAGTAATTCAAGAAACTGCCAAGATATATTACAGTTCATTACAAGAATGTTTTCACAGTAAAAGCTTTTGTGGCAAGCCCTGGTGAGTGGCGTGAAATCATGTAATGGGCGTTTGAAGATACAAAGCCAACTGGGCTAATGTTTGAGGACCTCATAGGGCAGAGAAAGTGCATTATTATCCATATACCTATGGTCAATGATCCCTAGCATACGTTAACACCTAAATCATGCCCAGGCAGTGTCTTGGAAAGCAAATGGGAATGGCTTAAATATTCCAGGGAGCATGCAAATGCTTAAGCAGTATGGATGATCAGCGGTCTAATGCTGACTCTGTCTCCTGCTGCTATCTTACTATACAGTACAGATGTAACTTATCTGTCTCCATTGACAGTAGAGGAAAGTTTGTGTGAATAGGTTAACTTTCCACACAGTGTCATTATTTTTGATTATACAGTTCAGTCCCTAATAAAATTGAAGATCCAGGAGCTGAGACATTAGGTAAAACAAGTCAGAAAAAATAAACTGGGTTTATTTATGGGTTGATTTCCTTGGCACTTTTTAGTCTTTTCTGGATTTTTTTTTTCTTGATATATTGAGTCATATATTGTTCATGTTATAGATGGCCTGGTAGCATAAGTAGCAAAAGGAAAAGGATGACTATTTTGATATTCAAAGAGACATTGGTGTATCCTGGAACTTTGGATTTCTAACTTTTTTTTCCTGATGTGCCTGTATGAGCTGTCTAGACCTCTTTATGATGTCAGTATATATAATTTATGATCCAAGAGCCGGTTACAGATTTCAGTGCCCAAGTTTCAGGGCTCACCTTGGCCAAAACTGGGCTGGGCTGGTTTCAGCTTCTCTCTCAGTGCCAACTGTCTGTTACCTCCCCTGTCTGAGCCTGAACTGTGCCACTACTACCATGGGATGAGTCTGACAAACCCAGGGAATTGCTGTCTGACAAACAAGAGCCTCTGATGGGGGCTGAGCCTGGGGAGGCTGCAGGGCCATACTCACACTCAGTGATCTACCAGAAGGCATAAGTCCAGGTCAAGGAAACAAAAATTACACCAAGATGAACATCATATCTCTTCTAGTCAGGGCCTTGGCATACTGAAAATTTGCCCCTTACAGAACAGTGACACTAGAGGGACACTGTGAGTGAGAATAACATCAAAGGAAGCAGCAGATACTAGTCAGATTTCTGTACAAGTTGCAGCATATTAGTGAATGTTTTCTATATAAATTTGTACTTAGATTCCTAGTCTTTCTTTAAGTGAACAAATGGTGAGTATTTGTTGTATTTTAGTTAGATTTTTTGAGATGTTAATTACACACACATATACAAAAAACCATTGTTGTGTCCACACATGTGGTGTCTTTTATCCATAGTGGAACATGGTTGGCTAGAAGTTAACTTAGACTTGAATACAGAAGAGGATTACAGCCTCACTGATGAGTACTGCTCTGGGATCCCTGACATAAATCAGACATGGACCTGTTGGAGTGAGGCCAAAGCAGAGCCAGGAACATGGTTGGAGGTATGGAGCACCTTTCCTATGAGCAAAGGGCAAGAGAGATGAGGTTGTTCCATCTGGAGAAGAGAAGATTTTGGCATCACCTAATTGCAGCCTTTCAGTGCCTAAAGATAGCCTACAACAAAGAAGGAGAGAAACTTTTTACAAAAGGATGTAGTCAGAAGACAAGAGGAAATAGTTCAAACTGAAAGAGAGTAAGTTCAGATCAGGTATTAGGAAGCAACTCCTCACTGTGAGGGTGGTGAGGCACTGGAACAGGTTTCCCAGACAGGTTGTGGATGCCTCATCCCTGGAAGAGTTCAAGGCCAGGGGCCTTTGAGTAAGATGCTGTTCCTGCCCGTGACAGGGACATTGGAACTACATAATCTTTAAGATCCCTTCCAACCCATACAATTCTATTAATCATTCTATGATAATTCATGGGTTTGGATATAAGTAATATATATATAAATAATGTAAGGATATTTTTAGAACACAGGGATGAATTTAATTAAGTTTGGAAACCATTTACCAAGCATCCCCTACACTAATAAGGTTCTTTGTTGTTTTTCAACCCCTAAAATTTTAGTTAAATGCATGTGTGTATAGGCAGGAACTCCTGATACTTTTTCTTTGTCCTCACTTAGTCTTACTGTAGATAGGACAGAATTCACAAAATACTGACATATTTCCAATTAAAATCAATTTATTCTGCCTTCCAAGAGGATTCAGCACAAAGCAGCACTCAATACTTATCTATAAAATGAGTTAGTAAACCTAGCTTTACTTTTAAGTCAACAAAGCTATCTGGAGTTAATGGTTTCAGAGCAGAGGTTAATAAACACATGATTAGTCTGTTCCTGGTATGTTTAATGCTTAACTTTGGAAAGGATGACATCTTGAGTCATTGAGTGTATTTGCTTATAAAGGCTTTTGAAGGAACAATGAGAACCCCTTAGGATTTTAGACTGTGACAAATTCCTTGATAACTATTTGCACAAAAAAAGGGTTAGGATTTGCAAGCACATAAAGTGCTCTTTGGGCTTGCTAACTCTAATCAAACAGGCTTCATTTCTAGAGGGTGCCTGATATAAAATTCTTTATAATTAAAATACATTTCATTCCAAGTGCAAACTCTGTTCTTGGCCTTCAGAAGCTAGAAGGCAGTAGGACAGTGGTAATGAAGCTAATTAGCTAAAGCATTGGTTAAGATTTAAAAGGGTATTTTCATCTAGCAATATCTGGATGTGCCATTTGGTATTGCTTTTAGGTTTGTGGTTTGGGGTTCTTTTAGTTTGTGTATGGAGTATCCTTTTACAAAATTTGCTGTCATCTTAGAAACAAAATATTTTTGATTAATAAACAGCAGGGTTTTTTTTTTCTTTCCGTTTGAAAGGAGATTACATATAAAAACAAAAAGTAAGATTCTTTTTAAAACAATCTGCCAGTATTTAAAACATTATTACAGATATCAGAATGATACTGTCATTTAATTAATTGACTCTATGAATCACTGATTTTGGCTAAAAGCAGAATTTAAACTATTGGAAAGGGAATCTCTTACTTAGAAGCTTTTACATCCTCTGGTTTTAGTTTCCTGTAGATTAAGACTTTTTGAGCTCCATACTTTCTGGATGAAGCAAGCTGTCACCAGCCTTGGACTCAGATGATTTAAATGGTCCAGGTTATAATTACGGATCCTGGAATAGTTACTGTGGTATTTTTCCTTTGACTGTTTCATAAATTAAAATGCACAATGTGAACATAAATTAAGGGTTGCTTGCAAATAACAAAATCAGAAGCCACACCTATAATAAACTTTAAATATGGAAAAAGTATCAATAATTTTATTTGTTTCTTATGTGATAACTGACACATTCATGACTGAAGAATTAAAAATAAAAAGTATGCAAACAGACCAGATAGTCTGATACTGCAGTCTCAGAGATACAGCAGGAAGAAAAAAAAAGTCAGTGTTTGCAGATGCTTATTTTTCACATAGTCTTTGAGTGAAAAAAATTCTATGTTTACCACCAGCTGGAAGTATTCTGGATTTGCTTTGCCTTTTTCATAGTTTCACTGTTTCACTTTGGAAACTTGTCAAAAGACTAAAAGCTGCTACATAAAGGAGGCTGTGTGTATATATTTAGCTGTTTCCTCATGGAGGTGAGCTTGCTGGGCGTGAGCAGTGACTGAACAGAAATTATCTAGACATACTGAGAATAGCACCATAACCCAAAAATATGTCTGTCAGCAGGCATTTCCAGTAAATACTTCCTGTGAGGAAAAAGTCTCCACACAGGTCTCCATACCAACTACTCCCCAAAGAAACCACCTTAGAGATTTAAAATTTTACTTGTTCTGTGTTTCATAGCCACTTCTTGAGAACAAAGTGCAGAAAACCTCAGTGGCAAAGAAAGTGGTTGTTGATGGTTAATCATGGAATTTCCCCCTAAGTGGAATTCAGAGCTATGCTGTTAAGATATTTACTCTCCATGCACATTTATGAAGACAGTTAATTGTCTTAAAGTTGGATAAAACCTCCCAAGGGAAGAGAATTTTCCCTTGAGTAGCCAAGATATGTTCACAATATAACTTGAAAATCCTACCCAGCTACTGTATCTGCAGGGGCAGGTGAGTGCTTCTATTCACTGATGATCTCTTCTAGACCATTTTCATCCATACATTCCTTTTAAGTACTGCAAAGGCACTATTTCCTCTTGCCCTGTCACATCTGACTTGGGAGAAGAGATTGCCTCCCCACTTGGCCACAACCTCTTTTCAGGTACTGCAGAGAGCAAGAAAATCTCCCCTGAGTCTCCTTTTCTCCAGGCTGAACAATCTGATGCTGGAGAAGGGAAAAAGGGGTCCAATTCATGAGGAAGGAGTGTCAGAGATAATGGGGTGAACCGACTGTAATCCCACTTCCCTGCCCTCTGTATTATGGAGGAAGAGGAGGTACAGATTCATGAGTAAGGTTAAGCCTGGGCAGAAGGGAGGAGTGGGGGAAGGTATTTTAAGAATTGGTTTTTACCTCACACCATCTCCCCCTGATTTGACAGGTAACAAATTCAGTTAATTTTCCCCAAGTTGAATGTATTTTTCCATGATGGAAATTGGTGAATATCTCCCTCCTCTAATCTGACCAATGAGTTTTCCACCTTATTTTCTCCCCTCTCCTGTCCAGTTAAAGAGTACAAGTGATAGAGCAGCTTTGGTGGGCACCTGGCATCCTGCACCTACCACAACCTGAAGACCCTTCAGCAGATGTAGGAATTTATCTGTTGATTCTGCAAAACTGCATTAATATTTTACACAAGTTTCAGTAAGAATATGCATATCTGTATAATTACGTATGCACAAGTATTTCAGGCTTGGAGAGATACAGGCAAGATACTAGCACTCAGGGATACATTACTGGGGAACAACTAGAAACTCCACTAGTTTTATAAATAGAAAAACAGACTCCAGAAATGAACATAACCACATAAAAATTAAGGGTATGAATGGGTATAAGGACTTGGAGGAAGATTTTAGGTGACATTGCCAAGTGATGTGAGAGTAGACTGATTTTAGCTATGTAAATCCACAAAAAAAAAAAAAAGAAGTTCTCACAAAGAAATAAGAATTTCAAAAGTTTTACTTTAATTCATTGAGGAACTAAAGACAGAACTGTTACATGGACTGAATGATGGGGGAGGATTATATGAAACGTGTCACGGAAAGAACAGATATAAATGAGGTGAGTTATGAATTGAATGCTATAAAATATAAAGAAGACTATTATTTTTTCAGATAAGTACTGATGCTTTATAGAGATAATACAGTTCAGGTTATGACTGATTTTAGGAGTAGAGACATATGTTGTAACAGAAATAATAAAAAATGATAATATAAAATGTGTATATATTAAAATTGGGAGTTTTAGAAGGGAGATGAGATGGTGAAATAATGTGTCTTCAAGATCAGAAAAAGTGACCCAAGTAGAGGTTGCCATTTTCATAGTCAATACAGTATGTAAAAGAAAAATAGTGCAAATGCTGAACTGGACTGTGGTTACTTCACTTGTGTTTCTGCAAATCTTTTTCAGTCAGGCATAAATACCAGAATGAATTTAAATTCAAGCAATAATCTGAAGGGATTATTTACAATTAAATCTAATGATATTGAGGAAGGAATCAATTAAGGAGAAATGTTTAGTGTTTTAAGAAGTTTACAGTGGATGGCTTTTTGTAATAACTTAATGTCATATAGTTTTCAAGTTAACTGAAATAAACACTCTAGGATTACTAGATAAGTCTTTCTTTAAGAGTTATCAAATGACAGAAGAAAATTGTGAATTGCAGACCTTGAGAAGAAGGCTAAAAAGACAAAAAGGATATTAAAAATGCAGAAAAAGATGAAATAGAAATCTGAGAAGAATGATGAAAACAGTAAAATAGATAAAGGGTATATTAAAAAGGAAAGAGATAATTGAAATAGATATGTGTATTAAGAGATGCTAACCACATTTCTAAAAAGATTTTGAACACTGCAAAATAAAAGATCAGTGAAGGATGAAGTTGAAAATTTCAAGATCAAATAAGATACAGAGTAAAAGAGAATAGGAAAAGAGATAAACCATTAAATTGACTTTTCTTCCATGAACTGCACAATATTTATGAGAGAATAAGAAATCATGTCATCTGTTATTAGCTGGGTGTCCAGAATCTTGAAGGCTTTCAAAAAAGGTGAAGTAATACCATATTTGGACAATTTTAAGAAATCTCGAGGGGAAAAATAAAACTTTTATCTGACATTTAAGAAAATCATACAAGACACATAAATATATATATGTATATACACACAATGTAATGTTAGCTATAAAGTAAAATTTTTAAGATGACACCTTATGAGTGAATGATATATAGATAACTGATCTTAAAATACAAGACTAAATACTTATTTTTATCTTAATTTAAATATAATAATTTTTAAAAAAAGGATTAAGTATGTAATCATTATTATGGTCCAGATCCTGAAAAATATTTATTTTTATCCTAACCTCCTCTAAAAATTCCTATTGTTATTAGGCAATTTATAGAATGCTATGGGAATTCATTCAAAGGTTCAATGTTCAATGTTATATCTTTTAAGGTCTGGACCATAAGTATCTATGGAAAAATATCAAAGATCTATGAACATCTCAGCTGCAGGACAGACTTTCTGTACAGTACACAAAGAATGTAAAAAATTTCAGAATGCATTCTCCTGTACATTTAGTAAGGATTCACCTAAAGCTGCGTGAAACAAAAAGTACCTAAAGTGGATAATGGAGGAAGAAACAAAACAATAAGTATAATTTATGACAGACGTGGCTCATAAATCCTATTTCCTTATTTTCATCACAATCCTCAACCTGAAGTCTTATGCTATAAGTTATGTGTCCATACATTTTCTTCATTCAAGAAAACTACAGTAAGTGCTTTCTTTCAGAAAATGTCTCATAAAAGTTATGCTTCAGCCCACTTCATCTTTTATGCAGTTATTAAATAGGTGATGTTAATACACATTTCCTTTTTACCTTCCAATACAATGTCTTAAAACCCAGAATATACTCTCTGAATTGGGTTATTTTTTGTTCTTTCTTCTGAAGATGCTACACTAGGGATAAAACTAAAAAAAAAAATTAACTCTTTAGCTTCGTAATCCTGTGGTATCCATCTACCCATGAAGTAGTTAAATGCATGTTCTGTTCCCACATCTTGGTGCTATATATTATATTTTTAATAACAACCCCAGCCCCTATCCAACACAACATCCTCATATCTATAGTCTTTAAAACAAGGACTAGAGATTTTTTTTGCTCAGCCAGCACACACAGTATAACCATAAATCTTAGAGCTTCATCTAGATTCTTCTTTCTGATTCACAGATTTTGAGTTTTATCTAGTTTCAACACAATGTGTTTAATGTCCCATCTCCTTTGAGACTTTAATCCATAATAGTATGCATTCTTTCTAGAAGGTTTGGAAAAGCATTTCCTCAGAGAAAGAAGTGAACACCTTTCTTGAATGCATTAATTCAGCTCTCACTATGTACTCCTGAAGCTGAGAAAAGTAGTAGAATGTATTTTGCTTGGGGTATGATCTGTAAGGCTGAAACCAAATTTAACTGCTTATCTGTTTTAATAAATCCCTATTTAACAGAATCAGATACTGCTTAAGCACAAACAACAATTTATTTCCCCAAAAGTAGTATAAACATGAAAAAAATGTTGTCATGTAACTGGAAAAATTTAGTATCAAAAATTAAAGTAGATTATTCTGGTTTCAGCTGGAATGAAGTTAATTTTTTTCTTAGTATCTGGTACAATGCTTTTGGATTTAGTGTTTTGGATTTAGTAGGAGACTAATGTTGATAACACACTGGTGTTTTGGCTGTTGCTGAGTAGTGCTGACCCTAAATCAAGGGCTTTTCAGTATCTCATGCTCTGCCAATGAGGAGCACAAGAAATTGGAAAGGAGCACAGCTGGGACAGCTGATCCAAACTGGCCAATGGGATATTGCATTACACAGAACACCATGCCCAGTGGATAAACTGGGGGGAGGGAAGCTGGCTGTGCAGATCTGATCATTACTGAAGCATGGGCTACGCATCAGTCAGTGGATGGTGAGGAACTGTATTATTTGTTGCTTGTTTCTTTTGGGTTTTATTTCTCTATGTCACTCTTTTTGTTGTCTCCTTAATAATAATAACAATACAATCCTTAAACTTTTCTCATTTCAATGCATTGGGTTCACCTATTTTGATTATCCTCCCCATCCCACTCTGGTGGGAGAAAGAGTGAGCAAACATCTGAGTGGTGTGCAGTTGTTGTCTGGGGTAAAAATGCAACAAGATACAAAACTTTACCACAGTGAGATGTCAGGAAAGAAAAGCCATCTGAGCATTAGCAGTAAAACCTAAACTTCAGCAAGTTCCTTTTCTATGAACTCAGCTTTTAGCATAAAATCATATTTGGCAACGGGATGAATCACAAAAAATGTAATAGTTGCATTATTTCACTCAGTTAGAATTTATCCTGTTTCTCCACATAATTAGGTAGTTCTCACTGGGCTTAAAAATAAGTTTTCTGTTGCCCTCCTGTCCATTTGTGCTTATATTATTTGGTTTAGATAAATTTCTAATGTCTATATCTAGAAACCTGTCTCTGCAAACACATTTATTATGTGAAGCAAAATGTGAAATATTTTAGTGCTAAATGAAATCACATGGATAAAAAACAGATTAAACGACACTGTGAAGTAAGACACAAAATGTGAAGTATCTTTATTTACTTAAATACCAGTGTTTAAATTCAATCAAATTTTTAAGAATAAATTTCCATATGATTACCCTTAGCCCAAAATTGCACATAATATACCCCTTCAATCTAATTTATAATATTAATAACAAAAACATGATACAGACTTAGAAAATGTAGATGGTTTTACACTTAAAATACTGCTTTATAAATGAAAAGGAAGCAGGCAATAATAAATACTGTATGCTCAAAAATATGTGATAATTCGTAGCATTATGGCACATCAGGCTCAGTATGATTTTTGGGTAGAAGATCAGTATATTATTTCTGTCATTTTCTACATGCTCACATTCATAGAAAAGATTTTTGGTTTCATGTATATCATGCATATCTTTTAGATCCCATTTTGAAGTGAAATTGAGAACAGAGTTTGTCTTTCACATCTTGAACCTTAGGAGCATACTGTTTGCAGAAAGCATGGGATTTAAACTGTTTCATTGTTGGTTTGTTTTTTTCTCTCATGGGTACAAGATTGCCTTAATGCCATTCCTTCTTTTCCATACTTTGATCAGTTGTAATAGCCGAGTTCTGTCAGCCGAGCAGGCAGCCATCCATCTGGAATTCGGTGTTGCAAAAGAAAATACGATTATTCAGGATTTCTTCTCCTCTCTTGCAGTAAGTATTTGTATACACAGGTAAAAGGCACACAAAAACTAGAATCAACTGCAGATCTCTGTAAACTCCCGCCTGCTTGCATCACTCTGACTTTGATTAGGCATTCTCAGCTGTATCAAAAATGCCCTCAAAGGTGGAGAGTGGGAGAAGTGGTGCAGGGAGGAAGGGAGAGAGAGATGCATGCACACATATGAATTAATTACAAATGCACACCAAAGGCAGGTTAAACATGACTATGCTTGCTACTCTCTCTAAGATGCCTGAAGAGTCCTTGCTTTTCAAAGAGCTCCTTTGAATCACGTGGGTCCATTTACAACATCAGAAGGAAAATAAAATTCATCTTTTGAGGTAGCCAGTCCTGTGTTAGAACTGGATTTATGCCATTGATGTGTGTAGCTCTTTCCCATTTTCTTTCTTTTTCAGTATATCCTTTTTAATAGATTCATTTTAAGAAAGATCTGTCTCAGTGAAATTCTTGGCAAAGTTCCCATAGGCCCCAAGGCTACTATTGAATGCCTTTCTAGGAGTAAAGTAAGGGAACCAGGACAGAGAACAGGTTCAAGGCTCTCCTTGAATATACTTTATCATATTTTCCAAATGGAAATCCTGCATCTTGAATGAATGCATCCACTCATCTGGTAAATGTGATCTACTTTTCTCAAAAAAATCTTTCTCTCTTTGTGCCAGACTTAGGCCACAATAGAATGTAAATACCTAAATATCATAGAAGCATTGCAAATAAAAGGACTCCGATCTTGAATTGGCTTTACTCTGCAAGTTCTGTGGACTCATCTGGACTCATCTTGGCTAGAAGTATAAGCTCAATTTTTCCTTGCTAATACTTAACTTGTCTGAGCTAGCAAATATTGTTTACAGGAACAGTCTGTCGAAATGAGGGGTCAAAACCCCCAAATATTGCAGCTTCTTAACTTGACCTTGAGAAAGGCTGATGGGCCATTTCCAGACTTTACCAAGGCTACAGTGATGAGAAGACAATGTCTGATAACAAAAATAAGCTACACAATATCAAGGAAGGATAAATCCCACCATGAGTAGCATTCTCTCATTTGAAGAATTCAGGATAAGTCTGATTCTTGAAAAAAATATATCACTGACACTAGGACCTAAAGTTTATGTTCAATAATTTTGTCTTACATATACGGTATGTCTGTATTATTTAGGTAATCTGGGCTACTTAAATATCATATTAGCCAACTCTTTTATTTGTAATTTGACTACTTTTTCTATTTTTTCCCAAGATTTTGAAAGCCCTGAGAGCGTTGCCATAATGTCACATTTTGTATATGTACCTAACAGAAATGTCTGACCTACTTGCCTCATAGTAAAACCTTATTTTCGTTTAAAAAAGACCTGGTGCTCCAAAATAAATCATTAATATGTTAGTAAAAATATTGGAGTTGAGAAATAGTGTCAAATGTTATTAATTATTTAGCATTGAAATAATACTTTCCCCAGCCCCTCCGTTGAGTGCTCTTGTAGCATACAAGAGATCAGCTTAAGCCTTGCCCATTAATGAGCCCCTCAGATCAAATGTCAGACATTTAAGAATGTTTGCAAAATAATCCATGTGCAGTTTAACAGTCCAAGTTTATGTACATACCAAATATACCCAACTCAAATGTAGCACACAGAATTTTGTTTCTTTGGACATTTTTCAGGGCTTTATAACAGGATCTTACACTACATTTGAGAAGAACCATGAATAGCATCATTTGTAGTGGAAGGGTACTGAAAAGCAAGGTACTCCAGTACCTAAAACATAACATTTGGGCAAAAGTTAATAATACTTGGGGCTGAAATATAGGTATTTAGGAATAGTTAAAATACTTTGCTCTTCTGTGGTTACATTGAAGATTGTCTCATAAAAAAAAAAATCATTATAATGCATTTCAGAGGGTTATAATTTTTTTTTCAAATGTTATATAAATAACTACAAATCTAATTTTCAAATTACAATTTCCAATTTGATAGAGATTAATTCTTTTATGCCAACCTACTTCTAAATTTAACACACTTTTAAAATTTTAATTTTTTAATTTTAATATCAGTTTAAGAAGTTAAATGCATTCTTGCTACAAGACAGATAAATAACCACACTAAATGATACAAAAAATTATTTTGGTGATTTATTATGCCCATAATGCAGTTCCTCTTATGTTTTAAAGTTATTTCATATTTAATATAGAAAAAAACCCTACATTAATTTTATCAATGTCTCTTTAAAATCAAATAATTTGAAGCATGATCATTCTTAATAATCAATAGCAAATATGTATTCATACTAACAGGCAAAGTTTGCTAGAAAAAAATATACCAATTTAGAAATGGTGTAAAAACACCACAGCAACTGATGAGTTAAAAAAAATACTGGATCTAAGAAGTAGTCTGACAAAGCTGGTGAAACTTACCATAACTAATACTTGCAGAAACCACTCTGCATGTAGAAGGTAGGAGATATTTTGAAGTTGACAGGATTTTTTTCGCTGAGCCATAAGAATGCTAAAAGCAGTGTAACCACCTCCCCTGACACCTGACTCCACTAGGTCCAGGCCTTCTTCTGCATTAACTACTTCTGGAGTTTTTTTGGTTTTTTTTTTTTATTAAAGCTTTGATAAGTGTTCCCATTTTACAAGGACAAGGGATTGGTTTGTAGCCTGTGAAAATCAGCAGAAGCAATTGTAATTCATACACATATGTAAATCTGTTTATATGCCTTTCCTTCTCATCAATTTTAACCCATTTTCCTTCTTCAATAAAAGTAGTTATGACAGAAAATTGGATTTCTTTGTTCATAGGTGTTTCCTTGAGTCAATATGTTCCTTATTTGATCCCAGTCTTAGTCTCCCTTGACCATCCACGGTTTCTTAACTGTGGAGGTTAAGATCCATTCATAGCCATACCACAAAGCAGAGTCAGCAAAGCAGAGTTTCAACAAACCACATCCTTATAAGTCTTAATATATAACTCTTTATTTGTATCAATCTATGGTTATGCACTCCCCTGGTATGTTTTATACCCCCTGCTCGCCTTGTCTGTTTTATTTAAGTCTGTAAGGCAGCTTGTAGGAAAGAGTCCTTGTCTGATGTAAATCCAGTTAGATTCCAAAGGACCTACCTCAAATTACATCAGCCTCCAGTGTAGCTCATTATATTCCTTTGATATCTACTTTGCCTTATTTATAGCAGGAGAATAAGCTATGATTTACATTGACTGTTAAATTTTTGACTGAAACATCTAGCTTTACGTTTTCTATTTTACCATTTGTCTTTAACTCCATTCAAAGCTGTCAAGGCTTTTATATGCCCTGGTAGCAATTCTTAGAGGAGTGTTCCAGGTATAGAAAGAGGCAGCTGAAACTGTCATACAAGTTAGAGATTTCTCACTTCCTCCAGACATCTAACAACAGCCTTAATATTAACAAACTCAATTATTTTCCATTACTATCTTATAATAGCCCTACTATACAGCCTATGTTCCTGTAGTAGGGCCTGATAGGGATCATGACAATACCTTTTTTCTTCTCTGTCGCTTTCATTATCCAGAACATGTGCTTATGTGATTTATCAGGTGCACTTATGGTATTAATAATGAAATTATGCTATTTTTTCCTGGTTTTAATAATGATATTTCGCTGCTGTGTAAACCTAATACCTTTACCAGAAGTTCATACTTATATGTCACTCCTTGTGAGTAGCTTAAAGAACATTTTACTACATGAAGATGTGTAACATAAGTATTTTAGGTGTATTTGAATTATTTCAAGTTAATAAGACCATCAATGAAATGTAAAGCATAGTAATTATTTTTACACTCTATATAGACTTTTAAGTGACAAGAAATGGTCACAGCTTTGCCTCAGTCAGTCAGAGTTTCAAAGAATCCTGATGGTAGAAAATAAATTCTGCAACAAAAAAGTTGTTCTGCAAAAGTGGAAAGCATATTTGAAATGTGTTTCATTTTCCACCACCTTATTTTCCTGCCACTGTGTAGCTCATTGGAGACATATTTATTATTGTTGTAAGTTAAACCAGTTTTTTGAATTTCATTGCTGCACTGCACCTTAATAGACTTCAGACAGTCATCTTAAGAGTATAGGAGTTACACAACCTGATTTATGATAAACACCACACATGTACCTGTAGGGACCCATTATATCTTCTAAAAGCATTAAAAGATGTGTAGGGATACTATTTGTGGAACAAGACCAATATTCCCCTTCTTAGTCATTGGTAGCAGAATAAAGATCATAAATCTTTTAAAAGGTGCTCTACCCCTGCCAGATGTGGATGACACACTTTTTTTATGCTCAAGCCTACTTCTCATCATACGGTCAGATTTTATGGTCCTAGAAGTCTTTTCCTAAGTGACTTAACCTAAGTGACTCTATGATTCTGTGATCATCACACACAGGGAAAAGACTAGTGTGTTAAGATAGAAAAGCAGAAAAAACTCAAATAAAGATGGCTAGTGAAGTATTCATTTGGATTTATTCCTTTGGTAAATCATAATCATAATCAGAATATTTTTTGAAAAGATCTGTTAAATCATAACTAAAATATTGATTTTTTTTTTATTGGTTCTAAGTAAAAATCTAATAAATACGGAGATGTTGTTAGTCACTTCTCTAAGTAGAATTTCTTAACTCTGTTCTTGAGCTGATAAAAAATGACCCTACATTTTGTGTGCCTGTTTCTTAGGAATATTTACATTTCAAAAAGGTACATAACTTTACCCAGATTGAAAACAAAGCTTCTAGTTCTATAGTAATATATTTAGACAGACTTTCACTGAAAGAAAAAAAAAACCGAAGGGGAAAAATGTTATAATGCTCTGAGTGATATTGAATGGTGGCTACTCGTATTGCTTATAGTTTTTCAGTTACTCTCTTTTATGAAAATGACCATACACTGAACTCTCTTTACCTTTGTGATTCAGAAGCAGAAACTTTCACACTCGAGCTACTTCTTCTGAAGTTTCAAGTACAGTGATTGTTTATGAAAAGTGTGCTGTGAAAATCAATTTTCCCCTCCAAATATTTCAAAGGAAGCATCTGTCCTTTGTGAACATGTTTTTTGTAAGTCTGCATTGGAAACCAGATGAAGTTCAGTCATATCACAGTTGTCATCTGCAGATACAATTATACAGCTATATTTAATGCCTCAGTGGATAACCCCACATTACAGTTTAATTTTCCACAGAAATCTAAATTTGTTCTTGGACTGTGTATTTTCTATCACATTAGATAATCAGTCGGAGGAGAAATCCAATTTTAACTCAATCAACAATACTTTGAAGAAGGTTGCATAAACTAACTTGCAAAGATTTTAGTATGCAATCCAGCATGTGACTAGTTTGTTCATTTATTCATCGCTGGAAACATTCTGGCATGAGACTGAAACTCTATGAATGATTCCTGAAGTGGTTTTTTTTACTGTTTTGGGACATATTATTCTCCTGGGGTTTTTAATTTGTTTGTTTTGTTGTTTTGTTTGTGTTTGTTTTGTTTATTTTTTCTTTTTAGTAAATAATATGGAAGATTTTTTACTGTTTAACCTGGAAATTTCTAGTTCTAACTCTGAACCTCAAGACCAAAGTGGCCCTCATATTACCATAAAATAGATATGACATTTATTTTGCTATGTTGCATAAGAAAATAATATAAATTACAGGTCAGAATTTTTTAACTGTCTGTTTTCTTCTGATGATGAAGGGTTGGTTTCTGTGTCATTGCATCGTTATTTTAGTTGGTTTTAAATTGATGGGAACCTCTGCACTTCATGAGATTTTCACATACACAGCTTGATGTATATAGTTATATCAACCCCAACCCATGGTATTCACCTTTCATTTTGTCTTAGATGTTATTCCTTATTATTAACCCCAGAGACTATGAGTGCTAAATAATATCTTTTTTTTCCTTGTTTCTGAACAGTAAAAAATAATCATAGTGCACTGACAGAAAATATTAATTTTAAAACAGATGTATTTCAGTTAGCTTCATATACTTTCTTTGATAATATTCAGTAGCAGAAACTTTAGAAGAAATTCTAATAGGTACTGTACCATGAGGCAAAGGGATTAGACTGATGGGAATCATATGTCTGAACTGGGCTAGTGTTGAGATTGAGAAGTGAGTCACTCTATTTCTCCTCAAGTTCCTGATCCAATAATTTTTATTAATATTTAATATAAATTAAATACTACCATGGATTCCAAATGGTGTAAACGTATAGCAGATATATTTTCTATTGCCTGAAAAACTGATTTAATAATAGGGTTTTTAAAGTTCCTTCTCTTCTACCCCATGACCTTTCTGTGAAAAGAACACAAGATCTCTTCTTTCCAGAGCCAGCATCCTCAGCTAGACTTTCCCTCTTAAGATAGACATAACCTCTTCAAGGTTACCTGAGACACCTTTCCTACCTGTGTTTGAGTACAGAATTATTGTGGCTGCAGATTTCAGATTTTATTTCTTTATGCTAGACTTTCATGTGATCAGCAATTTTGCTATGCTTTCCAAGAGGAAAACCACAACTTGGTAGCAATAAAAGATATATCTCTTGTCATAGAGCCTTTTTACCCTTTAGTAAGTCCCGCTCCCAAAAAAAAGTGCAAGTTCTATTATCCTTCCAAAAGAACGTGCAAGTTCTAGGTATTCTTACCTAATCCAAAAAGAAAGATGAATGCAGGCTGTAGTGTAAAGCAGAGAGATTTCATTATAGAAGAGGCTAATGAAAACATCCATGGTGATTGTTATTCTCTTCAGCAGGAGTGTGGAGTGCTACTTCCTTTGCTTTCCTATAGATAACAGGTGTGATCTACATGGTTCTCTCAATACATCATAGTATAAAAAATTGGAAGAAAGCTAAATACAGATTAATATAGTGCAAGGGAGACAGAAAAATATTTCTGTGTATGCCTTTCTGGATATATGAATATGATAATGTTGTGGCCCAACCTTGGCTAGGGACTAAGCACCGACACATTTGGTGACTAAATTTCTCCCCCCCCTGCAGAAAATAAAAGAGCAAAAGTGAAAAATTTTGAGGGTTGAGATAAGAACAGTTTAATAAGTGAAACAAAATTCTATGTGCAAGCAAAGCAAAATAAAAAAAACTTATTGACTGTTTCTCTTCCACAGGCAGATGTTTAGTCATTTCTTCTAAAGTAGATCCTCATCACAGGCAGCAGTGGCTTGTGAAGACAAACAACATAAGCACCTATGTTTCTCCCTTCCTGCTCCTTTCCTGAAGTCTTTTTTTTCCTGAGCATGATACCATATGACCTTGCTTTGATTCAGGTCAGCCGTCCCACTGCTTCTATTTTCTTGCTTACCCTTGGATCATTTTTGGGGGATGAGGACAGGGCCAGAGTGAGAAATAAGGGAAGGCCTTGATACTGTGTAAGCACTGATCAGAAGCAGACAAAATACAGGTGTGTTACCAACACTGTTAGCCACAAATGTGAGTAGAGCACCATACAGGCTGCTGTGATGAGAGTTCACTTCATCCCAGCCCGACCCAGTACGAGTAGACTTGAGTGTGTCCATTCTGGCAAAGCTGTCTCATGGAATAACTCTTGTGTGTATACATTAGGCAGTGTCTATTCTCATAAGGAAGAAGGGCTATTGGTACTCCATGTAGAGAATATTTTCCATGCATTGCCAGATGGCAAACAATGAGAGGGAATCAGCATTTTTTAATCTGAAAATGTTTTCAGTTAGAGGTACAGAGAAGTGTGGCATGTGACAGTAAGCAAAGCCAGGCTTCTGCTGTTGTCATCAAAACAGAAGTGAAAGTCTGCTTTTCTTAAAAAGGCTCAAGACAGTAAGGATTAATTATTTAAAGAAGGGAAAGAGGGAGAAGATATTAAAAAAGGAGCTGGATATCCCTACATCAACCGAATACTTCGTAAGCATTGTACTTCATGTAATTTTACTGCTATTAAGTCAAATTGAGGTTTATTTTGCTCAGACAGATTAGGGCTGCATTGAAGGCTTTCCTACAAAAATTTTGGATGGAATTCCTGTATATTTTTGCTCAGTTTTCAGTATGTGCATAATGATTCATATTATATTCTCAATTTGGCATCTACTTGATATCACAGGCATCTGTTTTAGAAAATTTAATGGAATTTGTGAAGGTCATTGAGACAGAGTTTAGAGCAGTTGCTTTTCTACATTGATAACCAAGACAGAACTATGTGAAAGATGACAGTGGGGACAATTGTCATTGCTGAGAATGCAGATTCGTGCGTTCTGGACAGAGAAGTGATTTTGCACTGAAATAAAATGTCCATTTGCATCAGGAAGAGTCAAATGTTCAGGCATGAAGAATACTATCAAGTAGATGATTCTGGTCTGTCTGAATTTTCTGACCTGATGGGTAAGGTCCTAGAATACCTTGCAATGCCAGTAACTACTGGTCTTATGACAGGGGTATGCCTGTCATTAATGATCTACTGGGATCCACTGGGGACTTACTGGTTGGGGATATATCCATTACTGATGGTCACAGGAAAGTTAGACATGCTGCTTTACCAGAATTCATTGGATACAGGTATGTCACAAGTAGTAATTTTCAATAGGTAGACAAGGTGATGGTAAATACCACCTTGCAAGGAGACAACCTTGAGGGCAGATTGACAAGTAGCAGATGATCATATGGAGTGTTTCATCAGGTAAAAGAGGAAGCCTCTTTGGACCCGAAATGGTCAAGATAGGAATGACATGCCCACAGCTAATAACTTGCTCCTTGCAGAGGTCTATGAAGGCTATTCCATAGCCAGAAATACATGATCCATGCTAGCTGATGCTAGAGTGAGAGGTGGTCCTCATAAAATTGCATATGTTTTTATTATCCTGCCTAAGGCTGGTACCTTCTCTTATTCAAATATGGTCTTGAAAAGCTTGTACAGTGCTGTGACCAGTGTAACCTAGTGATAAATTATCAGATACCTCACCTGTGCTGGAGATAACTTTCCTACTGCTTAAGAGCTCTCATGAGTTTGCAGTCTATGACAACACATTAGAGAACATTGAAGCAGAGAAATCTTTGCTGAGGAGCAAAGGAAATAAGTTATTTCAGATATTGGTGAAAGCAGATCAGAAATTCTTCATAGACTTATTGGGTTTTGATGCATTTATAGTTCCTTTGAGGTAGGTGAGACCTAGGAAGGATTTGGAAACACAGTATAGGTGTAAAGTCTTCTGGGATAGATGGTATGGATTATGTTGCATGGCTAAGAGAGAGGATTTTTGAAATACTTCAGAGGATGACAAGTGTTATGTTAAGGCTACTAGGTATGAAATGTTTAGATCATCTTTACACATCCTAATTCCTTTAATGTGACCATTAGTTTTTGTGTTTTATACATGGGCTGTATTTTTTGTGGGCTACCTCTAGAAAAAGGCAGTGGTCTGTAAAGCAGAAGAATTACCTCAGTTTAGGGTGTCTAATGATGCAGGTCCCTGCAGGAAGTCTTTTGTCACCTTATTGCATGCAAACTTATGTCTAGTTTGCTAGGACGTATCCTAATCCTTTATACTGGGACTCTGTAAGCATGTTCTGTGAATACCTTCCTCCAGCATACATTAGAGTAGAATGTTTTATGTGCTCGAGTGTTTTTTACTCTTACTTCTCTTCCTCTATTATTTCTCTATATTTCAATGTTTCTATCTAGTAATATATTAAGGTCCAAATTGCTGCTGTTCCAAAATCATGAAAAAATAATTTTAAGCAGACACAGAAGCAATAAGTATATTTTGACTGTAACTGAACTATTGTTCCCAATTCAAAATGTTGTTATCCTTTCATTTAATGCTTTACCTTGTTCTTTTGGGGGACAGAGGGAGAGCATGCAAACACGAAATGATAATTTAAGCTATGATTTTCTTACTGGAAAAATTCTGCAAATAGTCACTTTGACCAAGATTAGAGAATCTAATTTTGTGACAAAGGGTTAGGCTGAAAAAACAGGAGTTTAGGGTGAAAACAGGAAGTTGTTTTGGTATCTCTGTGTTGGGAGTTCTATAGTGACACAGCATCTCTTGCATTTGTTGCAGTCATTCACTTTGTAATCGAATCTTAAAAGCATTCAGCTCTATTCTGTGTTCACGGCAAACTGGAGCATATGCCTACTACTTTGTAAATCTTTTGACAGAATCTTAATTTCAGAGATGTCACTCATAGTATTTAATGTACCACATTTCCTTCATTGTAATTCCAAGAACATATTAGGATAAGTGCTTGAGCAATTAGTATCAATTGCTCTGTGTTTGTGCCTATGAGTAATTTGCATATTTAAATTCATATGTTGAATTAAAATACATTTATGCTGGCCACCACAGGAAATTTTTTTATACATTTTATTTCTATAATGCAATAATTTATTCTTTCATTCTCCTCCAAGAGAGGGATGTCATACAGATTTTTCAAAAATAATCCATATCACTTATTTTTATAACAAATAATTTTCTAGAGAATAATTGTAGTTACTGAATTATATCTAATACTACTATAGTTATGTGAATTATAAATTCATTAATTATAGCTGATCATTTATGAAAAGAAAAATTTGAAATGGTTGTTATGAACTCCTTCTTTACCTCTTTATGACACGTATCTTGTTATTTATAACCTTGTGCTAACGTAATACTCTGGTAATGTGAAAAGTTACCTGACATCATTTGAAGTGTAATACCATGCCATTAAAGTCTTACAGCCAGAGCCTTTTCATTTCTAATGGAAACATCTTTAGGAATCCTGGATCCCTTTCTGAGACACTCAAAAAGAAGGCCTTGGTGGCTCTAGTGTTTACTCTGCTTTTGCTGACTCTAAACCAAGAAGAGGACAAGGGCCATAAAACAATGGAAGGATTGGGTAGGTGCAGAAAGCAGTAGCTCCTGTAAGTGTGTGAAAGATCTCAGCATCTCCTGAAATGCTAGTTCAAGGCAGTGGCGACTGGTACACTGCCTGTCCTTGTCCATGCTCTCCAACACTGAAGGAGACAGATGTCTCAGCACTTGCCAGTAGAGCACTGACACCTTGGGTTAGTGATGAGCTATATCTCTTGATGCTCTTAGAGGAATAAAGGAGCTATGCCAGTAATTGTGAAAAGAATTCTCTGACATGAGGGAAGATGGAATGATGAAGAAGAAATTGAAAGAACAAAGTGGAAAAAAAATAGCTGCAACTATATAATGAGTTTTCCACTTTTTGTAGGCAAAGCTCAGGAAACTGGAGAATAAGGACCCTAGCCAGATTCTCAAGCTAGTGTAAGAATGCTCTGCACCTTACAAATAAGAAGTACACATGGACTCTGTTCTTTAAGTATTTAAGTGCCATAATCCCACAGTGCTTACAGTATGGACAGCATGGGGAAAGGAGTGGATTCTATCTGCTTATTGACCTAGCATCTCACTAGACCCAATGTTTATGTACAGCATTTCCATACTGAAATATCCAGTCGTATATAATATAGTGAGCTATCAGCAAACCAAATAATGAGTTCTAACTTTAATTATACACATATATTTGGCTCATCAAGGGGCCTTCTTGGGGCAATATAGCTATTGGGCAATATATGAGTTAGCATGGATTTTATAAAAGTAAGTGCTACTTAAGGGTTGAAAACTTTAAGGAGACCACAACAAAACAGTTGACAGGGGAGAAATGTATGTGCCTTTATGAAAAAATGCAATGTAAATTGCCTAGGAGATTTACACATCTACTTTTGCATCATTATTAAGTTGAAAGACATAATGACATGACAGGAAAGGTGAGGTGAGCTAAGAAACTAGATTTAAAAACATAAATCACATCTGAATGTCTAAATCATGGAGATTTCAGACATTTGCCTTTTCTAATAAAGGATTTAAATAAAATAAAGTGTAAGTTTTCTTCCAAAAATGACATTTTAATGGCTAATATATTTATAGAACAAAGTAAAGATGCTTGGATGAAAAGTGTTGTGAAGAGCTAGTGTGACTGGTATCATAACTATTTTCTTTAGACATTGGCATACAAACTTTTGTTTGTCTACCTGCACAGCAGATGTAGAAGTTGTTTTTTCTTTTCTGGGAGCACATCATGGGCTGATAAATGTAGAAGTCTGAGCTCAGTACACTTTTTCTGCTGTGTAAACATGCAAATCTGTGTGACCAGCTTGTGGTGGTTGTAAATTTTCATCAGGCTTCCCACAGATAATTTTAAGTGCTTTCACTCTGGTTTTGTCAGGGGAGTTCTTCTCTGTTCCTATAGCAGTTGCACAGCTGAAATAATATAACAGACCATTGCAAAAGCAAATGCTTACAATGGATTTTCTCCTACTGTTCAGAAACAAAAGTGAAGGCCAGTGTGAGCAGTAGGAGGTCAACCTATCTTTATTTGATTTAAATCTGTCTGAGTTGTATCCTGTAAAACCTAATGAAAACTCAATATTATCAGCATGGTGTGGCAAACTATTCAACAACTTGAACTTAGAAAGTTCTCAATGATTAATTCTTCTACATGCTCTGCATAAAACTGCTGGGCAAATGTATTCAAATTCATCAGAAACCAAACAGGAAAAATTCCTCCATGCAGTTTCCTACACTTTTTTCCATATAACTTTTACTCTTAGAAAAGAGAAAACGAAAGCAAATGAAATTGCAGACAGTATGAAGAATACACCTTGCAACAACTCTCAAAATTACAGCAAAATGGCTTTAATCTTCTAATATTATTTTTAAAAGATGTCCTGTCTGTTTGTTTTGCCATTTGAAAGTTGTGTCTTGAACCACCTCTTCTGTCAAGTCATAGATTGAAACTCAGACTTCAAATCATACAAGGGATTTATGCTTTACCTCTTTGATAAGGTTTCTTTCACAGTTCATGAAATGTTTTCACCTCTGGAGACTGCTTACTTAACCCAAACAAAGACAGCCACCTGCACTGAATTCTTGACTAATTGGCCATGTCCTTTCTTTATTCCTTCTTCAGTTGATAATTGCCTCTTCAGCATGCACTGATTCATTGCATTAGTCAACATATTTGTTTGCTTGAATAAGCTCACAAAATATTATTTTTCTTGTAAACAAAGAATATTGTTTAAATTTTATTTAATAGCACCAGGGTCCCATGTTTTGCTTCAACCAGTAGCATGGAATTTGCAATTATTACTTACAATTTTTATGAAAGATTATTTTTTTTCCTGTTTTTCTACACACCCAATTGGTGTGCTGGGGAAAAAAAATCCACTTCCTGCAGCTATCAGAGGGAACGGCATGCCTTTTTTTTAAATATTTTTAAAATTGTTTCAAGGTTATGTTACATTTTTTCTCACAATAGAAAACACTAGAATAAAAGTAAAACCAGGATAGATTGATCATTAAAAAAAAAAAAAAAAAAAAAGGTCAAACAAACTGACAAGGAATCTTGTGAAGGAGAAAATCAATTGACATTGTTGCTGGAAGTACTTATGGCTGTAGCAGATGGACAAAATATTCTGTTAGCTTGCATATGTCTGTTTGACAGTAAATGAAACATGGCATATAATTAAATGATGATTTCAAATTTGATTCTGAAGAATTATATTTTAGATTAGAAAACAGAACAAATGGATCTTGATAAAGGTCATACTGTTTGATATTTTCTGCCAATATAGGTCCATTGAGCTGGTAGCTGGTTGTAGGAAATACAGCCACAACACCATTTCATGCTTACTTTTATACCCTTGAGTGACCTTAGCCAGATTTTACAAAGTGACTTGAAGAAAAAAGTTTCATTTCTTATGGACATTGTAAGTTATATACTTTTTTAACTGGGCTGTCTGTCAATGATCTCGACCATCTTTTGTCAACCAACAGAGGCAGTGGACAAACTCAATAGCTGGTGAAGGAGGTCAAAACCAGATATTTTCATCCCCTGTCTTACCTGCTCTCTCAGGTATGGTTTTGACATGTCACAGAGCTTGTTTCCCCACAGCTGCTGATTCACTGCAGCAGCCATGTCAGAGGCCTCCAGCCAGTCAGACCTTTGGTTAGTAAATGTAGCTCACCAGGTCCCAGGTTAACAAGAGAGTCTGATGACTCTCTGTGAGGCTGGGACTTATAATCATGCCTTTTTCAAAAAGTGTGCAACTGTCAGTGATCAGTGTGAAGGAACTACAGGAGGAAGTGAACAGGCTGTGCAGTATTCAAGATGATGAGCAAGAAATTGGTAGGCTATTCTCAGAGATGCTACAATCTCAGGAGCCTCAAATTTCCACTGTAGTGGAGGCGAACTCAGAACCTTCTGAAGTAGTTAATCAAGGATCTCTTGAACATGAAGGTTTGAAGATTGTCAGTGCCCATACCAGAAGGAGGGATCCTCCCTTCCGGGAAACTTGACAATTAGAAGTAGGACTGGCATTTTTGCAACAGATATGAGGCTCTAAAACTAGGATAGTTTTGCTGCAGACAGTTTCACCTGAGAGGGGAACAAAGATGCTTTGGGGATAGAGGGACCACATAGGGCAACACAGTCCACCCCCTACCCTATGACCTCTGTTAAGAGGAAAAGAAGGGTAGTTATCATAGATTACTCGCTTCTCAAGGAAACAGAGTGCCCAATATTCAGACAGAAAGGTCTGCTGCCTATCAGGGGCTTGGGTAAGGGTCACTATAACTGTCCAGTCTGTTACAGCCCTCTGATTATTATCCACTATTGGTGAGAAGACAAATAAGAATCTAAGGGCAAAAGAGATTTCAAGTCCCTGAGGTGATTAGTTGAAGATACAGGAGTACAGGTAATGATTTCCTCAGTTTTTCCAGTAGCAAGGAAGAATATAGAAAGGAACAGGCGGACTTCTCAGACCAACAAAAGGCTCCAAATAGCATTGGAAAAATTGTGGGGTTTTTGGCTATGGGATGGTCTGTACTGCAGCAGGTCTACTGTTGCCTCATGGGATGCACCTTTCTCAGAGGGGAAAAAAAGGGTTTCTGGATAGGAGCTAGCAGAACTCATAGATAGGGCTTTAAAGCCTGGAAGAGGGAAAGGGATGAAAACAGACTTGACAGGGATAAGCAATGGGATGGAATGCAAAGACTTGAGGAACTGAGCACTACTGGGATCCATCAATTTGCTACACAATGTGTCAGCTAAGACGTGCACTTAAAATGTTTCTACACCAACACAAGCAGCATGAGGAACAAATAAGAGGAGCTTGAAGCTTTGTCCAAGTCCCAGAGATGACAACACTGGCATAATGTGACCTGGTGGGCTGACTCCTGTGACTGAAGTGTCATGTTGGATGGCAGGGTGGATGAGGCAGGGGTATGGTGTTGTATGTAACAGAAGGGCTGTATGGAGCTTAGTCATGGAAAAGTCATGGATGAGGGCCACTGAGTAAGGATTAAGAGGCAAATAAATAATTCCAGTTATCACTGGAGTCTAATATAGACCTTCCAGCAAGGACAAGGAATCAATTAATTATTCTTCAAGGAATTAAAGGACACTTCCAACTAAAATGCTCTTAATCTTATGGGGAATATCAAGTTGCTGGATGTTAATGCTGCACAGAGGGCACAAAGAGGTCCAGATGACAGGGACATAGGCAAGGAAGAGATGTTTAATTCTTTGTTTCTGTTTTCTATGCTTTATGGGTTAGGGGGGTTCTAGTGCTCAGTGCTTGAGTACTATGGTTGTGAGAACAATAAAGTCCCAGTTAACCCTGAAGTTGTGCCAGCTGTGGTGCTCCAGCTAGATCCCTACATGCCCATGGGGCCTGATAGGGTTCATTTGAGAACACTCAAAGAGCTGGCTAATCACAGAATCACAGAATGGGTGAGGTTGGAAGAGACCACAGTGAAGCCATCTGGTCCAACCTCCCTGCTTAAGACGATTCATCCCAGTGCACATTGCACTGAATTGTGTCCAGATGGTTCTTGAATATATCCAGTGGGAGAAACTCCACAATTTCTCTGAGCAATATGTCCCAGTGCATGGTCACCCACACAATAATAATTGTAATCAGGTGAATAATTCATAATCAGGTGAAACCTCTTGTACATCAATTTCTGATTATTGCCTCTTGTCCTATTTCTTGGCACCACTGAGAAGATTCTGGCTCCATCCTCTTGACACTCTCTCTTCAGATAGACATTGACGAGTAGACATTGATGAGTTTCCCTCTTAATCTTCCATTCTCAAGTCTGAAGTCTCTCTGAGTAGAGAGACCCAGATCACTCAGCCTATCCTTGTAAGTGGTGGTCCAGTCCCTTAACCATCTTTGTTGCCCTCAGGCACAAGGTGTCTTGGGACTGTCGTGTGCAAGGCCAGGACTTGTTTGATGCTCCTTGTGCGTCCCTTCCAATGCAGGATATTCTATGATTATCACATTTGTCAGAACCATAGAAAACATTTCCTACATGGAATTGCTGTTTGACGTAGCCTGAACTGGTGCTTTGACCTGGACATGGGGCATCCAGCTGCTGTGTACTGCAAGATGCAAATTGTTACCATTTGTTCCTGTCTGTTTTTCAGGGAGGGTACCCTGGGAAAAGCCAGGGTACAGCAGTCCTTGCAAGATTATGCTCCTACAACAGCCTGCGCACACTGGCATGAACCCTTGCACAAAGAGCATAAGCAGTGCCCTGAGGCTTCTGTTATTCTTGTCTGGAGAATTGAAACATGACTAATACGAAGTGCGATTCACATGCTCTTTACTCCCTTGTCTGAATATTGAAAATACACCACAGTTTTCCCTTTCCAGAGGCCTAGATTCAGAGAAGAAAGATAGGACCAGATCCACAAAAGCATGTAGGCAGATAACTGCCTTTGCTACTTTTTGGTAATTTCATAATATCTTCTCATGAGGAGAATTCATAAATCCAATTTGGCAATATGAGAGAGGAATTTATAGCACATAGAATAGTCCACAGGATTAGATTAAGTTAATTTATAGCAAATTATGAAGAGCTTTCTACAAGGAACACTTTTACTTCCCTAAAAGATTCTCATTAGTAAAGATTACCAACTCTTTTCTTGACTTGGGTGCTTTAGCAAATTCAGTAATTTGGCTATGTAAATTATCCAAACTCAGGCTCAATTTTTTCTTCCAAAAAGTAGGTAGAGTCTGGCAGGCACTCACTATTTATATGTAATTGATTCTGTTACTTAGTTGTTACAGTGTTTGTCAAAGAGGTGAAAAACTTCTCCACGAAGGAAGCTAACCCACATCTCTCCGTGTCCCTCAGCAGAGTGGCTGGTTGCAAGCTATAAAGGAAAAGGTGATTATCTTTCTCTTCACCATATGTACTAGTACAGCAGAAAGCAACATTCAAAGGGGATAAATTGAGTGAATAAGAAAATGGGAGTATGACTCCATGGCCCAGAAATTAGGCCACTTCCTGGCAAGGGAAATTTTGGGTCTGATATGTGATCATAATATTATTTATTCATTTTATCTAGTGCTTCCTTTAATGCAAAGTGCAGAAATAGTCTCAGACTTCTATGCTGTGATGGCTGCACCCTTGTCTGTACTGAAGATACTCTAAAGTAACTTCTATCTGTTTACATAAGTTGTGCTCATACAGATAACTGCAACATTGATTTATCTTTAAGCTGCCTGCCTCTCCTCAGGCATTTTCCAGAGAATCTGGATGCATAACAAGGCTGTGAGAATCCCCTAAACAATAATGCTTAGGTACTGTAGTGTTCAGTGATGAGATAGGCAAGTGTTTCAGCTCCAGCTCTGTATGAATAACCATAACTGATGTAAACAGATCGACAAAGTAGCTCTTAGCAAACAGCACAGTATGTCTAGCCTCTGCTGTAACAGTAGGACAAACAATCAGACACATATTTTGGAGAGCACTGGGTACCTCTCTAGAAAAAAAAAAAATTAAATCTATGAACAAGTAACAAATCATCTGTAGAAAGCTCCAAGGTATTTTAACTGGAGCTGGTGACATATTCAGCTCTTACACTGCAGCATAAACAACTTATCTGGATTTGATTTTTTTTCCTGTGCAAGGCATAAATTTTTTTTCCTGTGCAAGGCATAAAAGCTACTTCAGCATATTTTCTTATTCGCAGTTCTCAGTGTTGATATTTTGTATCTCAGTGTTGTCACTTCTGATATAATATAACCAGCCATATACACACTATTTGTTGCTGGAGGCACGGCAGACTCTTGGGAAAGAGCTAGAATCAAGAGTTTCCTCTCCCTAGGAAGATGGTAATCTATTTTAATTGAAAAAAGATAAAATAACTGGTGCATGAGCTTGCTGAATCCTAGATATTTTTCTAATGGGACTAGATTCTGGAAGTTGTTTAACAAAAATCCAGTATAAAATCAGACAGAAATCTTCACTTACTCTGAACTTTCACATATTGTGTGGATAATATCTGCACAGAAACAGAGACAGAAAACTTTAATATCAGACATGTGACCTGCATAAATTTTCACACAGATGATACTTGAAAAACATACCAACACTTCAAAATCAAATCCTTATAAGCTAGAGGAAACAAAAGTTCATCTGGGCAACTGTAAATTAATCCCATAAATTTGTGCTTTATATGCTGCCCAATATGCCTTAATTAGATGATCATACCCTTCTATTTTGAAAGAGTTCTTTCTTCACTCAATACTTGCATTTAATATCTCCAGTATTCAGAAAAGTATCTGTTTCTCAAAGTATATTTTTATCTTAGTTGTTGGTATGAAATATCCTTCCTCTATTTTTGCCTTTATATGAAGTGTTGAAATGTTTTAGTTCTAGAGGAGTACACTGTACCTGGTTCAGGTGAAAGTGAATGCAGCTTAATTCACATTACTCTGAAACCTCCTAAATTCACATGTACATGCTGATATTTTCAGAAAGTCTGATAATACGGTCAAGATGAAGAAGATTCATACTGTTATATTATATGCAAATAAACCAATGTAAGATATTATAAATTTACTTCATATTACATATCTCAGCTTGCAACACTGGTCAAATTTAAAAACTGTAACTTAATATAAACATTTAAAAAATTACATTGGGAACATTCTAAATAACAGCTGAAATACCAATTACAAATTCCATAGCATGTTTTTCTATTCATAGCTTGGTTCATATTGAAAAATAACTTTAATGGAGGTACAGTAAATTATGCTTCTTTAAGATAAATCTCAACAAAACCCTTGCATATCTCTTCTTTAATATGATTTCACAGTGCTATATACTTTCTATGACAAACTTAAGAGTTCAGTTTGCTAATTGAGCCAGAGGTCTAAATTCTAAATTTTGTGTAAATGATGTAAGTACTTCTTAGGCTATGATAGTTTCTCAGCTCGGTTTGAAAGTGACTTCCATGACTTCTCTTGGAAATCAGGTTTTTCTGTAGACACGGGTGTCTTCTGTCTTGGTAACCCACTTGTATCCTCTTGTGTTTCACAGCTTTAATCCCAGGCTAGGATGCATCCTCACTATAGCAGATCATCTCTTTCTACAAGCTGTCCTTTTGCAGACTAATGTGACAGTTAAAGGTATGTCTTGTGGGTATTTGTAACATTTAATCATCTTGCCTTTCATCCATACACCATATTTCAACTAGCCATAATAATTGCTCTGGGCCATCTTTTATCAAAATATAGAGCAGATGCCCAAAGCTGTATTAGCTGGCCTACATTCCATTATACAGTGTAGAATAGTGCTTTAAGGTCTCAGGGTCTAGGACCTGACCCTGAAAATGTATGCCCAGGAGTGTATGAAGGAAAATTCCCTTGGGATTAAATTACATGCTTAACATAGTAACAAATAGCTACGTTTTATACTGAGTTGAATCCTTGATTGGATGTTTTAATCTTCTCAAAATCTTCCTTGTTGTGTACTCTGTGTGACTTTCTCATCCATCACAGGGTCTTGAGGCAGAGGGAGCCATCGTAAAAGAGATCTACAGAGATCAGTGCTTTATTGACAACATTGATATTGGTCTTGACAAATTTTCTTTCAGATTGTGGCAAGAACAGGACTTCTTTATGTTGATATTTAAATCAAAACTTCTTTTTCTTTATGTTGATACTCAAACCAAGCTTCTTAGCAAAATAAGGAAAATAATAATATTTTTTGTATTTTTAAATTTGTTTTTGCAATGAGTACATTGATTGTTGGAAAGTGGCTGCTGGAAACGACAGGTCACTTGTAATTTCAAGCATCATACATGACTTTTATTTGGTTATGAGTAAGATCTCTGAAAATTGAGAGTTTTCTCATTTGAGGACTCCTGTTTTTAAGTGCAGAAAGCAGTGTTTTTCTCAGCATATGGCATTTATAAACTAGTACCAGTCAAGCATTTTTATTCACACCATAATAAAGTACTATCACTCTTCAAAATTCTAGTCCTCAGTAACTGTTAATTATCATTATTCCCCAATGTGATTATTATTTTATTTCCTGCAACTGAGTTGTTAAAGAGAAACAGTGAATGACCTAATCAATATAGATAATAACTGATCATACTGGTTATGAAAAATATGAAAGGAATATTAACACCTTAGCCCAGTATTTCTTGTATTTCACATCCAACTTGCATTTAAATATGTCATCTATAGAAAAAGTAATCCCAGATTTTTAATGCTTAGCTTCTGACCTGCCTATTCAGTGGGAAATGCAGATTTTTTTTTTCCAAGTTAAATTTCATAAGCTAAGTAGATTTCTCTGTGTAAACTTAAGTAGATTTTGTAGTGATCAAACTCATAGTACAGGAGTAAAATGCACCTTTCAAGTTTTATGTCAGTATTACAAAGTAGTTCCACAACCCAATAGACAATTCGGTTCGATCTAGGGAAATCTGTATTACCATGTGTTCATGAAGGTGTGTATAGGCATGTTTCTAAACATCTAGTTAATACAGTGAGTGGAGCATATCAAATGACTGAGCTGCCACAAAAGTTGATTTGCGGAAGAGCATTCGAAACAGTCACCTAATACACTCACACTATCAGAACACAACTTTCTTGGCTGCCCAGTGTCACTCAAGACATACTCAAGAGTGTCTCTGCCTTTTGACGCATAGAATACCTATCACATAGATATCTCAGGTGTTCTTGGGCCTTTCAAGCAGCACTAGTTGTAATCAACTCACAGATATTTTCAGACTTCTATCATTAGCTTGAGTCTATTAACTAGCTCTTGTACAGAAATCTACAAGTAGTCACTGAAGTTTAGATGTCTTAACCTCAAGCTGAATGCATCTTTGGAGTCCAGCTTGAGACCAGAGGGAAGCTTGAGCCTTTATGCAGTGTCGGCTGAGGACAACATGGAAAACACACTGATATGCACCACCAACACCCCCAAATCCCATCTCAGATTATCCTCCATTTAGACTTTCAAATGCCTTAAAAATCCTATAATTTTCCAACATTAATTCCTTCATTTGTTTCAAGAGGAGTTTCATAACTGAGTGACAGTGGGAGAGCACACGGATTTGCCTAGACTCTTCATGTTCTCCTAACCAATGGCAGATGAAAGTTAGGTAATCTATAATTTACACTTTAGAATAGGCAAAGGAAAGTAAAGCAGAAAAAATTAAAGGTGTGTTCCTGTATCTATTCAAAGTAAACTGAAACCTGTGCCCATATTTCACAGAATGCATAACTCACATATAATTATGACTGTGTAGGTATATTTGCTGGTTTTAGGTGAAAGAAGTTGGACTCCAGCTATAAGCACACTAAAGATTCATTTTCCAGTGACAGTGTTAATAGGATACCACTCCCAGACACTTGCTGTAAAAAGGATAAGGACACAAAGAATGAATGCCCTTTGGATGGAGGGGGGAAAAACAATCTAATTATGCTGCTCAAGGTCTGCTGAGAAAATGGAATAGACATATCAGCATAATTTAAACTACCTTCTATTTATCAGCACTTCCAGCCTTCATTTTGCTGGCCTTGCCCCATTAATACAGATAACATTTTTATGTAGTTCAAAGTTCTTCTCTTGTTGACTCATGCTTTTCCTTTGGAGCAAAAATGAAATTAAGGGTTTATCAATATGGAATGTGATTCTATTTCTAGTACCTTGTGCTTTTTGAGAAATTTCAAGTTTTCTACAGGGAGATCTGAGGAGGTAGAGTGCTTAATATTCCCAGCTGTACTTTCAACTCTACCCCTAGTACTACAGTTTTAGTGCTATACTCCCCTAGTACTTTATTGCTGCTTCATCAGCATCCTCAAACTTTTCAAAATGACAAAAATATTTTATGAGCTTTTGGACTAATCAAAACACCATAGCTGCCTCCTCAGCAGGAAAGTAAATAAATCACCTCATTTCTTGTCTAGTTGTGTATCCTTAGAATTCTCTCTCTTTGTTGTACGTTTCACATACATTTTCCATACTTTTCCAGGTCTGCTTAAATTCAGGTCCAGATACATTTCTTAAATATCAGGAATGTATCTGGACCTGCAGTGCAGAGATGGGGGAATGAAGGGAAAATATTTAAATATATATATTGACATTGTCTGTTTGCAGTAGAGCTAGGAAAAATCATCTACTGGGAAGTGTAACCTAACTAATATTTGTAACAAAAAAAGATAAGACAAGGGAGACATGTAGCTTTCACCCATTTGTAATACATAGTTGGCATCATTGAGAGTAGGAAATTTAGTCATTTGCCTCCGCTTAAGTATCTATAATTTATAGAGCCCAAGTTTCTGATATCTAAATATTTTTTTTAAAGCTACTATCTCTTTTTAATGCCAATGTCTTTCTTCTGTCTTTTTGGGTTATTTTTCATATTTGATGAATTATTCTATAAATTATAATTATCTGGAAGGCTTTTTCCCAACCTAAATGAGTCTTTGCTGAGATGAATAATTCTATTATTTTATTTCATTTGTTTTGTTACTTGCTCCTGTTCATTATGTAGGAAGAGATTCTATGACCTTCAACATCTCTTACTCAAATTTTGATTAGTCTCTAATTGGAATAATATGTGATTTAGTGAAAGGTATATGCATCCAGATTCTTAAAGAAGCAAACAAAACAAAACAAAACAAACAAACAAAAAAAAAAAAACCACCCCAAAAAAAACCCCCAAAACCTAAAAAAAACCCCCAAAACCCAAAAAATAAACCAAAACCAAACAATCAAAAAAAAACCCCTTGCCTGAAAGCAACACAGCTCTGAAATCACATGCTTCCTTGATAAAAGGTCCTGCTTAGATGTGCATGCTCTGGGAATTGCAAAATATCTGCTGACTTTTTTTGTGAACTGAAATATTTCAGTTAGTCTAATCACAGAATCACAGAATCACAGAATAATGAGGTTGGAAGAGACCTCTAAGATCATCAAGTCCAACCTATGCCCTAACACCTTAACACCTCAACTAGAGTATAGCACCAAATGCCATGTCCAGTCTTTTTTTAAACACATCCAGAGATGGTGATTCTACCACCTCTCTGGGAAGACAATTCCAATACTTTATTATTCTTTTGGTGAAATTCTTTTTCCTAATATCCAACCTGTACCTTCCCTGACATAGCTTGAGACTGTCCTCTTGTTCTGTCAGTTGCTGCCTGATGGAAGAGACTGACCCCCACCTGTCTACAGCCTCCCTTCAGGAAGTTGTAGAGAGCAATAAGGTCGCCTCTAAGCCTTCTCTTCTCCAGGCTAAGCAACCCCATCTCCCTCAAATGTTCCTCATAGGGCTTGTGTTCCAAGCCCCTCACCAGCCTTGTTGCCCTCCTCTGGATGAGCCTAAAGCATCTCAACATCCTTCCCAAACTGAGGGGCCAGAACTGGACACAGCAGTCAAGATGCGGTCTCACCAGCTCCGAGTACAGGGGAAGAATGACCTCCCTGCTCCTGCTGCCACACAATTCCTAATGCAGGACAGGATGCCATTTGTCTTCTTGGCCACCGAGGCACACTGCTGGCTCATGTTCAGCTGGCTGTCAGCCAGCACCCCCAGGTCCCTTTCTGCCTGAACACTGTCCAGCCACACTGTCCCCAGCTTGTAACATTGTAGGGGATTTTTGTGGCCAAAATGTAGAACTCAGCACTTAGACTTATTAAACTTCATGCTGTTTGACTCTGCCCATCCATCCAACCCTTCTAAGTCTCTCTGCAGAGCCCTCCTTCTTTCCAATAGATCAACACAAGCTCCCAGCACAGTGTTGTCTGCAAATTAACTAATGAAGGACTTGATGCCCTCATCCATGTCGTCTGTAAAAATATTAAATAGAACTGGTCCTAGCACAGACCCCTGAGGGACACCACTGGTGGCTGGCCCCAGCTGGATGCAGCACTGCTCACCACCACTCTCTGGACCCGACCATCCAGCCAGTTCCTAACCCAGCAAAGAGTGCTCCTGTCCGAGCCGTGGGCTGCCAGCTTCTCCAGGAGTGTTCTGTGGGAGACAGTGTCAAAGGCCTTGCTGAAGTCTATATAGACAACACCCACAGCCTTTCCTGCATCCACCAGACCAGTCACCTTGTCATAGAAGGAGACCAGGTTGGTCAGACATGACCTACCCTTCCTAAACCCATGGTGGCTGGGTCTGATACCCTGGCCATCCTGTGAGTGCTGTGTGATAGCATCCAGTATGAACTGTTCCATTATCTTACCTGGTACTGAGGTCAGGCTAACTGGCCTGTAATTACCAGAATCCTCCTTCCTACCTTGTTTATAAACGGGTGTCACATTGGTCAGTTTCCAGTCATCTGGAACTTCACCAGTGAGCCAGGACTCTTGATAAATGGTGGAGAGTGGCTTCACAAGTTCATCTGCCAGCTCCCTCATTACCCTACGGTGGATCCCACCTGGTCTAACTGATTTATAAATATCCAAGTGTCCCAGCAGTTCTCTGCCTCTTCTTGGATAACAAGAAGACCATTCTGCTCCCTGGCACCACCTACCAACCCCTGAAGACAGTTGTCTTGAGGACAAGCTGTCTTACTACTAAAGACTGAGGCAAAGAAGGCATTAAACATTTTTGCCTTTTCCTCATTTTTAGGTACTAGGTTGCCTGCCTCATCCAATAATTAGCAGAGGTCGGTTATACCCTTCCTTTTATTATTAATATATTTGTAAAAACTTTTTTTATTATTTTTAACAGAAGTTGCCAGGTTAAGTTCAAACTGAACTTTGGCCCTAAATTTTTTTCTCCATGCCCTAGAAGCTCCCTTAAATACTTCCTGAGAAATCAGTTCCTCTATCTACTGACTTTAGTAGGGTAAGAATTGGTAATCTGATAATCTGATAATTTTACCAGAAAGAGGAAAAGAAAATTTAATCACAAATGAGAAGGTATTCTTGCAGTAATTCAATATGAACTTTCTGTTTCACTAGATTTCACTTTATCTCAGAGAAGAAACTTTTCTTCTGTTTTTTTCATAATTCAGGGAGTTATTAAAAAAAACAAAAAACCTCCAAGCAACACAAACCCCATCTCTCTGAAATGAACTCCTGAGAAGTTATTACAACACAGTTACAGAGATACTATTAGATCTTCTGCTGTCATATACAATTATTACATATAGGCACCAAATTAGTCCTTCTTGCACATTATTTTAGTGGTTTACTGCAATTCTTGCACTACAGGAACAATGGCATCCAATCCATTGTCCTTTAACACAAGGTATTACACACCACAGTCTTGAAATACTGAGAATACAAAATCCTTAACAAAGACAAGTAAATCTGTCTTGTATTTTGCTGAAGCAGCAGAATGAATCCATTCAATTTCTGATCCTCTGTTTCTGGGCTAGTCAACTTATTCTTCTCTGTAGTCAACAGAAAGAAATAAGCACTTCTTATGATGTATTTCAGCTGCCTACCTTATACCTAAATGTGCTATGCCCTGCAATTACCTATTACTTTCTGATGAACTAGAATGGTTTAGATTATAAATAAATGGATGTATACATAAAATATATATTTTATGTATAAATATATATAAAATATAGACATTCCTGGAAGCTGAAGATTGAATGTAATCAAAAAGTGAGGTTGTTTGCTTTAGATGAAACGGGACTAGATATACTAGGAAAAAAACCCCAAAATACTGAAAGCTACAAGGAAAGGGATTTGCATTGTCTTTTAAGTCCAACACTACAGAACTCTGAGATATTAGTTGAAATTAAAAGCAATATATTTGGAAAGGTTCTCCCTCAGGAGACACTGAGGAGTATTCAACATGGCTTCAGAGAAATATTTAAAGATTATCTATTATACATTAATATATTGGAGCTACAGAATGAAAGAAAACTATTAATAGATTGGATAATGAAGGCTATGGAGGAAGTATCCTCAAATGAGTGGTGGAATAAACAGGAAGTGATTTAAGCCAAAAGTGGTAGGAGCATCTCTTCTCTTATGCCATTGACTTTCTGCATCCATTATGTTCTATGATATGTAAAGTGGCTTAGGCTAGAATCACAGTAATATAGAACAACTCAGGTTGGAAAGGACCTCAGAAGATCATTTGGTGCAATCTTTTGTAAGAAAGGGAGCCTAGATGAGATAAACTAGCACCCTGCCCAATCACATCTTATAAATGTGCAATGTGCAATGTTGGTCCTCCCAGCTCCCAGGATGCTGCTGACTCCTAATCAACTTTCCACTGGCCAGCAGCCCCAGGTCCCATTCCATGGTGCTGCTTTCCAATATCTCACTGCCCAGTCCATATATCCAGGGTTGACCCACCCCAGGTGCAGAATCCATCCCTTTTCCTTTGTTGAATTTTGGTTGGTGATTGCACAGTCCTCTCATTTGTTGAGTCTTTCTGCAGGGTCTCCCTGCTTTCAAAGGAGTCGACAGCTCTCCCAATTTTGTATTGTCTGCAAACTTGCTTAGTATCCCTTCCAGTCCTGGGTTCGTTTATGTCATTTATGAAGATGTTGAAGAGAACAGGAACAAGGATGAAGTCCTGCAGAACCCCACTAATGACAAGTCACTGTCTAATGTCACCCTCTTCACTCTAATCCTTTGTGCCCTGCCCATGAGCCAGTTGCTCATCCATCCCATGATGTGTTTATCCAGCTGTGGCTGGACAATTTGTCCAGAAGGATCCCGTGAGAGACCGTATTGAAAGCCTTATTGAAATCCAAAAAGGATTACATCCACTGTGCCCCCCTCTTCCCCCCTTCATCAACTAGATGGGTTACCTTATCATGTCAGGTTTTTTAAGACTCTTCTGGCCTGGGTTGTACCAGCTGCGTGATGCTTCCAAGATAATTTCTGGCAAATTGAAGTCGCTCATAAGAACAAGAGCAATTGACTTGGAAGCATCTCTTAGTTCCTCAAAGGATAATTTATCAGCATCATTGTCCTGGCTGGGAAGTCTATAGTAGACTCCCATGATGACATTTGTTTGCCACTTGATTCTTATCCAGAGGATCTCAACTTTGCTGTTGCCAGCTGTGAGCTCCATACATTCTAACCCTTCCATAACATACAGTGCCAATCCCTGCTTCTCCTGCCCTGCCTGTCCCTCCTGAAGACCCTGCAACCATCCAACTGGGCACTCCAGTCATAGGACTCATCCCACCAGTTTCACTTATGCCAGTGATGTCAAATCTCTGGAACTGGGCCAAAGCTTGAGCTCTCTTGTTTGCTCCTCCTGCTGGGTGCATTAGTGAAGAAATATTTCAGTTGTGGTATATTGTAGCCAAGACATTTTAAAGCAGATTGATGAATCCCATTAGTGCTCCTTTCCTCAAGCCTTGGGACACCACCACATTGCTCACTGGTTACTCTGGATTTCCCCCTTTTTCCCTTTTCAAACTAGTTTAGAGCTCTGACAAGGAGCCCCACTAACTCCTGTGCTAGAACTCTTTAACCCCTCTGAGACAAGTACATCCCATCAGGTGCCAGTAGACCCGTTAAGCAGTTGGTTGAATCTATGTCAGGATCCTGTGATGTGGGGTCCATCTGCAGCTGGCTAAAAGCTGGATGTTCTATAACTGCACATTCTCAGGGAGGACCTGAGGTCAGGATTTCACATATGATTTTAACATGGCATTAGAAAGAAAAACCGGTTATAAGATTTAAACCTGATATAATTTCCTTGTGTATTTTAAACCTTTTCTGTGTGATTTTTTATGCAGACCCCTTCTGTATGAAATTTTCACTGAGAGAAAAAGTTTCCAGTTGCATCCACAAAAAAGACAACATCTTTAATTCCCTATTTGAACTCAATATTTTAATGGTCACATATAGAGCCTTTTGTATGAAAGAGATCCACAACAGATCAAATAGATTATAAATGAGAAGCTGCATTTTACTGTGATCATACTTTTTCAATAACAAAAGACAAAGCCACTAGGCAGTTGCTGGATTTAGCTTTATTTTATCCATATTTATGACCAAAAATGTTTGTTTCTTGCAAAGCTATATGTCTTAGATCATCACTACTTCTTTTCCTATTTTTTAGATAACTGCTAAATTCCCATCTTCTAAGATGGAATGTTGTGGCTGTCGTTCAGTGCGCCAAGATTAGCAGAGATTCTCTGTCACACACTTTGTCTTTTGACAGCTCAGTGGTATAATTACTTAAAATGTCATTGCTGTTGCTGCAGCTGTAATCAGCTTCTACTCACTTCTCTCTTATTCTGCCATCTTTCAATGCTATCAAGAACTATGCATCAGCCTTGCTATCTTGGACCTCCTTAACAAAATAAACTTTCCTTTGAACATATTGGAGGCCCTACAAAAACACTATCTAAAGGAAAGACCTTCAAAAATTGTCATCCATGTCACCATGAACAGGACTAACACTGTCACAGTATAATGATAATTGCTCCAATAAAATCCAATGACTTTATCACACCATCCTTTTTTTTTCCATCTCTGGTGTCAATCAAAGACAGATTGCACCCAGAGACAAACAATTGCTAAAAGAAGAGCATGCCTAAATGTTTTTTTATCACTTCAGGAAAGCAAATATGCAGCAATTGATTAATGTTTGATCTTCTTCAAAGGTTACCTTGGATTACTAAACTATATACAACTAAAACACATTTACATTTCTTTTTCTTTTGATGGCAAACTGAGCTTACAATGTAGGAAATATTTTGTATTTGACCTCTGAGGTGACTGAAGATTTAAATTTTCTACATCTATATCAGGGTAGGAAGTCATGTAAACAATCTGAAGGGGAAAAAGAAAAGAAAAAATAGCTAAAAATTTTCAGAAAAAAATCCCAAACGTAATTGCAAACTTTTGCCTCTATACAGGAATGCTAGCTAGTTGAATTTGGGTAAGAAAATAACCTAGATTTAATTAATAACTTGGTCCTTGTGGCTGATTCTTGGGAGTCTTTATTAAAAGGTAGGTCATTACTCTTGTTAAAAGACAGCAGTGATCTTGACTCTGATTCTAGGAACAAAAAATTGCAAACTGGGATGATTCATATACAGTCATCCTGATAAAAGCATTTAAACATATAAATAAATATATTATTTTAAAATATAATTTAAAAAAGGAAAAAAATCCCGTTGCTTTTCCATTTTAAAGAAACCTGTATGTTACCATTTTTGCACCTACATATGTTGAATTTGCACCAGCCACTGTCAGATTTTATCTGGTGATAATATTAGTTATGTTGTCTAATCAAGACGTGAATCAAAACAAAGTGGTGGAGTTGCTCTTTGTGTAAGCAAGTAACTGGAATGCATCAAGATCTGCCAAGGTGTGAAGAACATGGATGACACAGTTGTGTGTGGATACTATGGGCCACCTGAGCATGAAGACGAAGTCAATGATACCTACTGTAGATAGCTGAAAGAAGCCTCAGAATCACAGGCCTGGTTCTCATCTGCTGGAAAGACAACACAGCTAGGCACACACAGTCCAGGAACATCCTGAGAGCACTGATGATAGTGTTTTGATACAGATGATGAAGAAGCCAACAAAGAGAATTGTATTGCTGGGCCTATATTAACAAAGGATTTGTTGGGGACATCCTTGGCTTGAAGTGACCAAGAGATTGTGTAGTTCAGGATCTCATGTGGAGGAAGCATGACAAAAAGTAGGATTATGACCCTGGACTTCAGGACAGCCAACTTTGGGCTCTTCCTCCTTGGAGAATCTGATGGGTCAGAGATCTGAAAGTTATGAGGGAGTCTAAAAGAGTTGGTTAATATCTAAGAATCACTTCCAAGCTCAAGAGAGATGCACCCTCTGAGTAACAAATCACACAGAAGGAGCAGGAGACCTGCATGATGAGTGAAGGGCTTCTGGCAAAATTCAGATGGAAGAAGGTTTATGGAAAAAGGAACAGGGCACATATATAAGAATACTGTCACAGTAAGCAGGGATGCAACAGGGAAGACTAAGGTCCAGTTGGAATTAAATCTGGCAAAGGATGTCAAGAATAACAAGAAAGGCTTTTTCAAGTACATCAGCATTAAGAAAAGGTTAGGGAGAATGTGAGTCCACAGCTGAATAAGGCAAATGCACTGGTGACAGAGGACACAAAGAGGAGTTACTGAATGCCTTCTTTGATTCAGTTTTTACTGCTAAGGCAAATCCTCACTGGAGAAAGCCTTTCCCTTGTTGGAGGAGAATTGGGTTAAAGACCATTCAGACCAACACGATATGCACAAATCCATCATCTTTGAAACTTCATGGAATATAAGAGATGTGCTTTAGGACTGGAGGATAGCCAGTGTCACTCCCATCTTCCTGGGGGATGCAGGAAGCTACAGGCTGTTATCTCTTATATGAGGAAATAACTTTCCTTGGAGGACGACAGAATACAGGAACAGGTTTCCCAGAGGGGTTGTGGAATCTTCTCTGGAGATCCACCTGAATGCAATCTTGTACAACCTGCTCCAGGTGAATCTGTTTTAGCAGGGGTGTTGGTATAGGTCATCTCCAGTGGTCCCTTCCAGCCTTTATCATTCTGTGATTCTGTGACCTTCCTTTTGACTGCTAAACATCTAAACACTTGAGAAACAAAGAGGTTTTAAGTACTTTAAGGGACTGTAACTTGGCCCTGGTAACTTTTGTAAGTTAGTCACATTTCAATCTCTTTGAATAAATACTGTTGCTCTCTCCTCTGTTGTTAACAGGAAGACCTGCATGCATCAGAGAAAAAAAAAAAGAGATGAAACTAGAACTTGTGAGCTCTGCACCTGGCAAAATGTGGGTGGAAATGTGTTCCATTGTACAAAATATCAGGGCAGAACAAAAGCAGATAGCAAAGAAGTAGATTTTTCAGTTTTATAATAGTAGATTAAGTACAATTGTTTAAGAAACGTGGAATACTGGTACTTATCTAAGTGACCTTTACTTAGCCTAAATATTTAAATTTGGCCTTTTCTTCCACCTTTTTTTTTCTCTTTCAGAGATTTCTTTCTTCTTATACTTCTTCCCAGCCTGCTTCTACCCACATATCCTATGTTCCTTTCCTTTGTATTTTTCAAATAGAACAAAAAAAAAAAAAAAAAAAAAAAAAAAAAGTAAAAAGGGAAACAAAGAGAAGTACAATGCACAAGATTAACACTGGCAGAAGAATAGATATGCATGACTGGATGTTGGCAGTGTCTCTGATATAAAGCCCACATTTCTTCAGTGTACTTATTTTAGTATGATAAATTGCATTTCCTTTTCCTTTATGATGCTTTTTTCTTTCAAATGTGTTAACATGTAAGTATTCAAAAAAATTTAATTACATTTTGGCAGCTCATCGAACATAAACACTACATTCTCGATGGGCTTTTGGACTTTGCCCATATGACAAGACTGCAGCCTAAAAAAGATTGTCAGTCCCCTGATGTTTACAGGATTTAATAGTTGTATTTTGGAAATCCATTCTCGCAGGTCATTCCCATAGCCTACAATAAAATATGGAGATATTTAGCTTGTCTCTTAGCATTTTTAAAGCCAGTTATATGACTGAGGATGTGACTTGAAGAGAAAATTCCCCAAAAACCTTCCAGTTATTTTTCTAGTGTGGAGTTACGTTTTATATGTTTTATTACATTATATTCTGTCTTGGTTTGTTCCAGTGTACCCCCGTATTGTATTGGTTTCTCCCTGAGTTTTCCCACCTTCCCTCATGTGTCAGTCTCCCCAGAAAATGCCAAGTCATTCCCCTGTCCCCTCCCAGGTGCCTTGTCCGTCACTCGGTGTCCCTTCCCCTACCTCTAGAAACTTCCATCCAGGGCACTGAGTGATTGGATGAGGGCCTGGCCCCCCTCCCCCAACAAGTGCCTCTCCTTGTAAAGACGTCGGAGGGCTCCAGGATGGTTTGGGTGGATACAGACAAGAGATCTCTGTTGGTTGCTCTTGGAAGATAGGGTTTATTCAGGATGGTGAGAGGTCCTGCCTCGAGCTGCTAGACATGATGGGCGAGGGGAGAGACAAAGGGAAGAGCAGGGACTCCAAGAGGGGCGATCCAGGAGGAGGGAGGAAGTTCCAAGAGGGGAGGGGAAGTTCCAAGAGGGCGTCTGGCCTCTCGGACACCTCTTATCGGGGGGCTTCAAGGTGGGCTGGAACAAGACTTGGGCCAATGGGGTTACAGACACTTGGTGTTTCAGGGGAGGGTTACAGGTGTGGGGTGAACCATATATTCTGGAGGGTGAGATGGAACAGTCCATTTGACTTTTGGACCCCTCTGTAGGTAAGGTTATTGTCCAGCAAGTAGGGGGCATGATATTCATCCTGGCTGTACTATTGTGGTTCTTCTGCTAGACAATCATATTTATCTATCCTTCCCAGCATCTCCTCAATTCATCGCCGTTGGAATCAGCAGTGACCTCGGGACCCACAAAGCACTCTCCAAAGCCCAGCTGGGTACAGCGGAGCGTGCTTCCACTTGCCCTACTCGCCCCGCAGGAGAGCTAGCCAGGGCTGAGGACAGTGGTCTGGGGCAGAGACGCGGCATGCTAGTATACATTTTTATTAAAAATTTTGGGGTGGGAAAATCTTATCAGTAAAATCTATATTTCTGCCTTATAGGAAGCTAGAATTTTATTTAGATTTTTCTACCGCATCCTGAAAATTGAAGTGCCCTGAATGAAGAATTGTTTGGATTAATTTCTCTAAAGGAATGACACCTGGCTTCAAATTGAAATGAAATTAAATATCAGAATTCATATCAGTTCATATGAACTTTTGTCTCCAAATGGGAGGAAACCTGTGAGTTCACAAACTGTATATCTAACTCAAAAAATGGATACTGTAAATTTTCATCTACAAATATCAGAATAATTTCAGAAATTTGGATTCAAACTCTCATTTGTAGTAGGTAGCGAACCAAGATCAAGCTTTACTTAAAGAAAAAGATTTTTTTTCCTATCAATTCTTGAAAATCAATACTTTAATGTTAGTTTCAGACCGTACAAGAATAAAAGATTTATTCCAGTAGACATTAGTAAATATTTAATTGATCTATCTGAGGCAATTGTTCGATCTTTATTGTTGTTTTGGAAGCTGTGTGAAGATATAAACCAAGAAATAGATTAATTTGAGATATAAGCAGAGATGTGATCACTTAGAAGTTGTAGTTTCCCTTTTCTATTCCTAACTTTTTGCAGTTAAATATTCTTCCTGCATATATCATAGCTCAGGGTGAGCATGCTTGATCAATGCTGCTTCTGTCTAAAAATGCAATTTTAGATTTCTAGAAAAGGTTTTGTTTGGAGCAGCAAAATTCCCCAATGTCAGTCTGTAGTTCTCCGATCATTTTTCTAACTATTATTTTTTTCTTGAATACACATAGGGCAATTATCTAATCTCTGACTTGCTACTTCCTATAATTCTGTTAAAGGCAAAGCAAGAGATACCAATATAAGGAAAAAGGTCTGTCTCAAAACCTTGTGAGGGAGGTAAACTTTAATACAGCCTAGGAAACATAGGCAAGAAGTCTATTTATGAAAGTTCCTAAATAGTAGCCTGTAGGCAGAAGTGCTTTGAAATCAGGACAGCTAAATTAATCACACATATTAATGCACAGGCTGTTCTCAGGTACTGCATTAGAGGATGTACCACTTGAAAAAAAACTGAATGTGGATTTTTTTCTTATTTTCCCCCTATGCTTCAATGAAAAGTTAAAACAGCTGTTGCATCCTATCTCACAGGAGTGAGAGCCTTTCTAACCCAGACCAGGCAGCGAGGTTCCTGTCACTGTATTTTTCTGGGATTCCTTAAGAGTAAAAAGCCTCAAAGCACTCAATGCCAATTACAGTGCTTATTAACCAATGGTTGTCTTTCACAATAGATGTTTGTGCTAGCAGGAAAAACCTCAAATTAATATACACAAGTAGATTTTCTGAAATATATATTTTACTGGATGATACTTTTAATGAAACTCAAAACACCAGGGCTAGTTTTGGGAGGACATTTTTCATGTGCTTCGTGCTGTAGAGCTGACTGCTAAAGCTATAATTTTCTCTTGCTCTTAAGCCTGCTGTGACACTGACAAGTGAATGACTCAAGCAACAATACCAAGAAGAAAAACAATGTTCAAGACCCACGTTTGACAAATGTCCTCACTTTTTCTCCCAAGAGCCTTTCATAACAGTGGAAAATGAACCTGAGTGCCTCTTGCCCACTACAGATGAAAGCAATCAGGGATCAATTAATAAATGGTACTATTTTCCACAGCTGTGAGACTGTGATTACAAAAGGGATCGAAACATAGATCCACTTGGGAAAGACCACCTTACTAGCTTGACAGGGTCACAAAACCACCAAGGAAGTAATTTATTATTGCTATTCATTAAAGAAAGGTTATGGTCATCTTTCTAATTACTTTTCTTACTTAGGACTGCTAACTTTTTCACAGATTGCTTGTCCTTTGTACTGACCTCTGCATAAAATCGATTCATATTTGCATTTTTTTTGTGCTCATTATGGTGAAATATAACACAGACTGAAAATAAAACATATCTTTCTCTCTAAGAGCAAGCAAGCACTGAAAACACTGATGACAAAGGTTAGGTTTTTCTCTTTTTTGTTTCATTGATTCTTTTACATATTCTTGCAAAATTCATATATTATTTCTACCATGCTACCATGAATTTGCTATTGGAAGCTTCATAAAAAATGAAGCTAATATAACATGCAAATCATTCCAAGAACTAAGATATTATGAGTATTGGGTTTTTTTCTACAATTTTTTAATTACTAAGGATTACCAAAAACTATTTAAAGGCAAGCATCTTTATCTCTTTTTCTTGGTGTTGAACTATCCAATTTTCCAAAGCTTTTTATCTAAATGAAAGAAAAATGGACCAACAATGAAATTTGGAGTTAAATCTGATTATATGTTTTTATGAAAGACTACTGTTTGCAGAGTAATTTTTTCTACAGAATTAAGATTAGAGTGCTTTTTGTTATTTGAATACTAACTTTTGACCAAACCCAATATCTTCTCATAAGGCACAAAGTCATGCATTTAGCTCTGCTTTTATCTCTAGTATCTTCAAATTCTCAAAGAGAGCTGTCAGCTTTTTCAGGAGCTGAGACACTTAGGGATCATATTCTAAAAAAACAGTACTGGCTGTAGTACACTTTAATAATATCAGAAACATTTAATGTTTCTGGTAAAACATTATTCTGAATAGTTATCCATATACACCAAGGAGAAAAACTGTTAAATTCTAAATTGTTCAAGGTTATTATTGTCTGTTTTTCAAGGGATTATATTTAACCAATGATTTGAAAATACTGTTGGAGAAAATCTCCTCATCGCATCTTTGCTCTCCATGTCTGTTTAAAATACATATTTATAGTGATTATTTGAAATAGGTCAACTAAACAAATCACATAATTAAGAAAATGGAAGAGAAAATTCACAGTAGTTTGGACAGAGAATAGGCAGTATCTTTATTTTGAGACCAAGAATGAGAAATAAAACCAGATGTACTTTTACATTGTGTTTCTGCATGACTGTAAGGATTTGAAAACAGTAACCACTGGACATGTATTTACATACATTGTAAAGAGGTACTTGATTTAGCAGTAAAGAATATGAAATACATCCTGGGCTGTATTATCAGAGGCACAGCTGATAAACTGAGGAACCTAGTTATCTCCATTCATTCAGCATTTATTTGTTCCATACATCTAGAGTACTGCATCTGGTTTTAATCTTCCAGTACATGAAAGGCATGACAATACTGGACCAAGAGCAATGTAAGCCCACTACAGTGGGAGCTTCGTGTAGTTTCCCTATAAGAAGATCATGAGAGAGCTGATCTTGCTCATTCTGGAGCAAGGACAGCTTTAGGTACAGCAAACTCCCTGCATGGGTAGGCACCAGAGAGGATGGAGCCAGGCCCTACACAGTGGCACAAGATGGGACAACAGAAACAAAGGAAATTAATTGAACCAAGGGAAGTTCTCACTGCCTGTAAGGATAAACCTTCTCCCCACAAGGACTGTCAGTCCATGATACAGGCTGCCCAGAGTTATTGTGCATTCTCTTTCTGTGCTTGGGAGTAAATAAGTCCCTGATCAACCACGTCTGACTACATATCTTGTGGTGATCTTGCTTTCAGTAGGAGTTTGAACTGGGGATCTAATAGGGTCCCTTCCAACCTGAATTATTCTTTTAACCTCTGAAATAACAGCAGACACTTAAAGTCATCCTAAGAATGTTATTGTATTTTATTTGTTGTTTCATGTGCCATTTTATTCTCTTACTAAGTTTATAATTTTGACGAATCAGTGCATTCACCTATTCCAGAGAGAACTGGTTCTTCTCTCAGCTATACTGGTGATGAATATGCAGCAACTTGGCTGAATGCAACACTTAAGATACATTATTTGAGAGTCTGGAAGCTTAACAGACTTTAGGTAGTGACTGAGGTAAGAGCTGACTGTAATCTTCAGACTGTAACACTGACTATGACTAAAGGGATTCATGCTATGTAAAGAGATAGTCAGGAAAACTTTGTCTTTTCATTCATTTTAAATCACTGTTAAAAGCTTATGAGTGAAGTGTGGACCTTTCTCTTAGTACTTTTTTTCTTTTTCCATGAGGAGAACAGCAAACACAGCTGATAAAATGTTTTTGGCAGTATGTTAAAATTGCCACAGCTCTAATGATTTGTATTCATAGTATAGTCTTAAACTACCAGTAGCTATAATTCATCATATTTCTAATTTTACAGAGGCACAGATGGCTGTCCACTCTAGTGGTCCCAACATTACTGAGTTAAACATGGAATAGCATGATTGATTAAAAGTTGTAATCAGACATTACTCCTTGTAATTGTGATTAATATGACTTTACTATTTCTGACAATAATTACTTTTATTCTTTCTTTTTAACAGAGAGAATAGAAAGTAAGTAGATTACAGGCTTAAAAAATCAAGAGTTTAGGGCCAAATGAACAATTAGTTTTAATTGCAAAAAGAGAAAACTGCAGTTCAGACTTTACTTTTTGGATGGTTTAGGGATTCCTGTTATCCTTTTGATACCAGGTGAATATTTTTTCAAGATAAGTCATTGTTCACTGTGGGGAAAGGATAGCTAATAATTTACTTGTATAGTTTTTCTATATAATTTTTAGGGTTTTTTGCATGCTTACTCTTTCAGTGGTGCCTAGTAACATGATTTTTTTTTTTTTTTAAGGAATGTTGGGCAATTCTTTGAAAGAAAAAAAAATATTACCTCAGACAGTGAAAAATTAATGGACATTTCTATTAATGTATTTTGTATTCATCAGAAACACAGTTAATGGGTTAATTTGGCTTGAGGGTAGGCCATTGATTCCTTCACACAGGATTATCATAGTCAAATCAGGCCTGTATTGTGATAAAATCCTTGAGTTGCATATAGCTTTCTTTTCTTTGGAAGTGCTTGTGAAATTTACACTTAAATTGATACTATGTCTCTATAACTTAATTTGTTTAAGGACTGGGTTTCCACAGCAAGATTCTGATAGCAGGTGAACTGCAGGAGTGGCTTCTGTAAGAAGACACCACAAGATGCCCCCATGTCAGACACAATGTCATGCAGCTCCAAATCCAGTGACAGTGGTGGTGTGTCTGTGTAAACATATTTAACAAAAAGTAAGAGCACTGTAGAACAGCTGTGAGTAAAAGGAATGAAAAAAGAAGTAGGCAGACAGGCCAGTGAAGAGTACCAGAGCAGATTCCCCTTCAGCCCATGGAGATCTATTGTGTAGCAGAGGTCCACGTGCAGCCTGTGAAGGATATCCCTGAAGCAAAAGGCTATGCCCTGAGGGAAGCTGTAAACCATGGAAATCCCTTGCAAGAGCAGACTCCAGGCAGAAACTGTAGCCCATGGAGAGGAACCCATGCATGAACAAATTCTTTGGCAGGAAATATGAGGGACCCACTCTGGAGCAGTTTGCAGCCTGAAGGAATGTATCCTCCAGAAAGAACTCAAGTTGAAACTATGGGAGGCACCCCATTCTGCCACAGGGTAAAAACATGAGAAGGAATGGTACAGTAGAATACAATTTGTTCATTTTTATGTCCTCAGTGAAACATCTTCATTCCCCATCTTTCCTTCTGAAAAAAGACCTAGTCTTTCAACAAGCTGAGAGTGCAGGCAGTAAAAACAAAAGAAGGAAGCTAAACATAACTTTTGGGCAAAGAGATCAGAGAGAAGTGCTGCTTTTTCTCAGCACCACTTTTACTGCCTTTGGCAGACAGATCTTATGAAGCCCAAGGCAGAACTTGGAGCTACTTTTCTCGAAAGGAATGATTACAGCAGGCCTCTTTGGTCTTGTTACCACTGTTTCTCCAAAGGTGAAGTAGGCCAGTATGGTTCTTTCCCTGCCTGCCAGTTAAATTTTCCTCTTATTTTATTCATAGTAATAAATCCTTCCTATTTTACTCTCCCCACATGTCCATCTTATTTCAATCTTCATGTCTCTAAGGTTTTTGGTTTTTTTTTTTATTTTATCTACTGTACTTTATCCACAGTTTTTATCCACTGTATTGCTGCCCATATGATGCTTTTGTTTTCTTGATGTGGATGCCTTTGATTAAGCAACCAATTACATAACAAAAATTACAAATATTTCTAATGAAAAACTTGTAGAATTTATATTTATAGAACTTAGCAGAAATTTTCTTTCCAGTTTGTTATAAAAAAAATCCCAAACACTCTTCTTCCTTATTTTCTGTTTAACAACATACACTGCATATTATCTTAAGTTCTAATTTCAAATGGATGATGCTTTCTAAGACCGATGAGTCTACAAAATTCATTGCAGCAGAAAGATGGATGGCAAGATGTCACGTGCAGAGGAAGGTTGGGTGTTAAGACTTCAGTGGCTGAGTGCAACTTTTCCCAAAAGATGATCAGTTCTGTACAATACAGCTGGTATGTGTTGTATCACATGGTGTTGAAACCTGCTATCATGAGAGATGGCTAATTGGCTATTTGATTAATAGCTCTCCACCAGACTCCATCTGTAGTGAGATTTAGCCTACTGTTCTCAAAGCTGGTTGAGGCATACTTCACTACAACCTAGCTGAACAGCTACATGGAGCAAAATTATTACACAGTGAAAAAACAGTTATGACTGAGCAAAAGGTGTCAAGTATATGCAGACTCTGAGGGTCATAGTTCTTTGCCACTGACTTCTAAGTCTTTTCACAATGGTGCAGTGACTAGTTTCTTCTTAAAAGAAAGCATTTTCTTTTTCTTGCATTGTAAAGAGAAAATCAAGAAAATATCCATAACAAGCAAAAATCCTCTCCAAAACTACTGTACCAGAAAAGTTTATAATAGGAACGAAAATGTACCTCTAGATTAGCCAAAATGAATGTGAGAAGGACAGTAATATGGAGCCAGCTGCAACCCCAGAAGCAATGCAATAATAAAGTTGCCTGTGGCCCTAACCTCTTTTTTACATACCCAGAGACAAGTATAGTTGAGCAGGCAGTTGTCTATGCATTGCAGTATCCAGGCTTTGATAAGTGTTTTATCAAGCTGGCGTAGGATGCTAGTTAATACTAAACCCAGGACCTAACAGTCTTTTATTACAGCCACTAAACAAATAGGAGGGAATTCAGTGAACTAGATCTACAAGTACTACATTCTACATACATGCCTTTTGTCCTGATGATTTTGGTTTTTTTCTGTTTGCAATACATATGTTAACTTGGGAAAAATTACAATGAAGTAAAAAGAAATAGCCTATAAAACACTGTTGTCAGAAAAGAAAGCTTCAAAGAATAAAGCACAGAGAAACGATAAAGATTGTGGATTATTTTAGGGTTTTTTTTTGTTTTGTTTTTTTGGGGTTTTTTGGGGGGTTTTTGTTTGTTTGTTTCTGGTGTGTTTTTTTTTTTTTTGTATGAGACCAGTGTCTAACAGGTTGGTGAATGGGAGTCAATATAAAAATGGTATTTGTATTAACTTTTTTAGAAAGCAAAACGAAGTGTATTAAAAACTTGTCAGTTGCTTCCCAAGGAAGCATAACCAGTCCCCAGAAAAGTGCACCCACAAAGCAAGCTTTAAATGACTGAATCCTAACACCTAATTCTATATATTTATCAGCTATCCTTTTGAATTCTATAGCCCTCTAGCACTACAACAAAAAAATCCAAACTGGATTTCATACAGTTTCTTTGCAATTGACTAAACTGCTGAAGACTTTCAGAGAGACATGAATACTGAGAAAATATTTAGAGAGACACAGTTCAGTGGTCTTACAGAACAAGTACTTCTGAATAGACAGTCTAAAGAGAGGCAGTAGTAAAGCTGGTCCAGGTTTATTCAGCTTTAAAGTTCAGTCTTTAGGATCTACCCCACCCATTCAAGTCACAGCAATACTGCTTTTTCTCACCTGATAGAAACAGCTCCCGGTACAATGTCATATACTTTAAATACAAGTAGGGAATATATCCCTTCTTGACTATATAAGCTGCTTAGCCAAACAAGTTCCAGCAGCAGTAACATGGGAAAAAAGGCAGAACATCCAGCTGGACTGGCAATAATTCTCCATCTGACACCAAATAACTCCATGAATCAGGCTCCAGATAAAATTTTGTATATTTTAGACCTTTAAGAATAATTAAAGTGAAAGTTTTATTTTTCTCAAGAATCACATTCTTATCTATTACCTGCTTCTCCCAGTGGTACTTTGTGAGTTTAACAAGGTTTTGCAACTATAAAAAATAGCTCATCTCTAATTCCTTAATCCAAATTTTCCACTAGAAGAAATTTTAGTTTACTAGTTTAAATTTATAGTTTAACATAAACTGTAATTTAATCTCTTTTTTTTCAATAGTATTCTCTCTGTATATATACAGAGATATATACATGAATCTATATGCAACTTTACTAACCAAAGCAAACTAACAGGAAGTATTCCATGTGTGCATGACTTACAGTACTTGTGATCTATATTATCTTAAAAATACTGCTGCATTCCCCTTCTCTTATCAATAGTACAGCCTAATGTACTGTGAGCACACCTATTTTCAGCTTATTGTATATGGACAATGGAAGGATGTATATGGAAAAGGAGATACCACAGTTGTTTAATCTTTTTTCAATTAAGTACCCTAATGTTTCAGTACTTTCATTCTGTTTTCTGTGAAAAGTTAGGTGCTTTTTCCATATATATGAAAAAACAGCTTGCAAAACTCAAACTCAGTAAAAAGAAATAATGTTCTTGTATTCTTCATGCTTTTGAGGCCATATATTAAGTTTAAAAACTTATTGAAAGAACTCCCAGCAAACCAGATAGAATTATTTGCTTCTAGTACACATTTTGAATTCAGTTAAAAATCGATCATTTTTTGCCTCATGTATTTTTATACTGAGACCAAAAGTAAATGATTTACTGTCAAATGAAGTTTCATTCTGTAAACCTTTCTAATTTTCAAAGAATAATTAGATTTACATTAGAAAAATAAGGTGTGGACTACTTAATTTTAGAAGAAATTATGTTGGTTTTTTTTTTGGAATTTGTTAGGATGATACGATCTTTCGTAAGATCTCTTAAATAACATATACATAAAAAATAACTTTATTTTTTGAACTACATATAAGAACAGAAGATGTGACTTAGAGACATTGGAATGAAAACCAGGCCTAAGCAGGATTTACCATGCATATTTTCACTAGTCTAAATTAATATCGTAGCCATCACAAGCATCAGGGATTTTACAATAATGCCTGTGCTAGCCAGTTGAATTTGCCAAGGACACTGAAAAGTATTTCAATATTAAGAGAACACATTTGATAAAGATCCTAATCTTCAGCATAGAGCATTGAAATGTTGGAAAATATAAAGGACCACTGACCTACAAAAGAAAATAAGGACAGAATTACAACATGAGTAAAAACATAGCAAGATACCCTATCACTTCTTTGGTTAAAAAGGTGTTAACAGATTTGTCAATTTGTTATTATGATTAATTTAATATAGCCTTGTATCCACTGCAATCTTGTGTTTGCTAGCGTTGTATACACAGAGTAGGGGCATGCAAATCACAAATGCATGCAAGCCACTGGAAAATAACCACAATATTACAGATGAAATTAAAGGGTGTCCTTTAGGCCTTGCAGACTCGTGCCTCCAAAGAAATCAAATTTGTTAAGGGTTTTCTCATACAACTCTGGTGGTAGTCATGCTGTTTATAATCTTTCTTCCCAAAAACCCCTGCAGTATCATTCAGATGAACTCCAATGCCTAAGAACTTCTCAGTAACTAAGAGTACACATATCATTATATCCAGACTTTTTTGACTTATTTATCAATGGCTTGGACAAAAGAGTAGATGCCTCACAGCATATTTGCTGAGGATACAAACCTGGGAGTGCTGTGCAGCCCTTTGGAAGGGTCTTGGCAGTTTAGAGAGATGGACAGAGAAGAACTTTCTGAAATTCAAGAAAGGCAAGTGCAGGCTCCTGCACCTGGAGAAGAATAACCCCATATCCCTACTACAGGCTGGGGGCTGGCCTGCTGGAAGGCCAGCAGTGAAGGATCTGGTGGTCCTGGTGGATACAAACTATCCAGGAGCCAGAAGTGTGTTCTTGTGGCCAAGAGAGCCCTGGGGTATATTAGGAAGAGCATTGCCAGTAAGCTGAGGGATTTGGTCCTAATCCTCTATTCAGCCCTGACGAGGCTGCACCTGGAGTGTCGTGTCCAGTTCAAGAGACATATGGAGCTCCAGTGGAAGGCTACAAAGATGATTAGGGGGTGGGAGCATCTCTTGTTTGAGTATAGGCTGAAGGAACTGGGCCTGTTCAAATCTGAGGAGATGACTGAGATGAGATCTTATCAATGCTCACATATATCTGAAGGGAGCCTGTCAAGAGGATGGACCAGGCTCTTCTCAATGCCAAGCAACAGGAGAAGAGGCAACAGGCAGAAACTGATGCACTTGAACATGAGGAAGAACTTCTTTATTGTGTAAGTGACTATGCACTGGAACAGGCTGCCCAGAGAGGTTGTGGAGCCTCCCTCACTTGAGACATTCAAGAACCATCTGGACACAATCCAGTGCAATGTATTGTGGGATGACCCTGCTTGATCAGGAAGGTTGGACCTGATGACCCATGGTGGTCTCTTCCAGTCCTACCCATTCTGTGATTAACATGCCAACCTACCAAAATTCTCAAATCATAGTGATTTACAGTGATTTTTAACTTTATTTATCTTCTTGCTTTATATAGGTTTGTCATTTTACTGTTAAAACACAGGAGAAATAGGACAAAAAAAAAGGTGAAATGAGAATCAGTAACAACAAAACACTTCAAGTAAAAGCCTGAAGGGTTGACAAACTATACAATGGTGACAACAATGTCATCACTTTTCAATAAATAGGTCTGTCCACTGGTAATCTTAAATGGCCTCAAATTCCTGGAGATCTTGAACAATGTGAGAAATACCCACACACATAACAAAATTTTAGTCTTTAAAAAAAATACATATTTAATGTCAATTCTGAGTGGTAGGCATGACATAGTATAACCCTGAGACCAGAAAAGACCTAACCTTTAAGCTTGTGGTTTTTTAGAAACAAAAGCCAGAGAAATAAAACTTACAGCTTTGTAAGCTTAATGATTTAAACTGAGCTGAATTCAAATGCTTCCTCTTACTAGTGTTTTGCAGATCAGAAAGTTAATATGAATTTAAAGATGTGTGTTAAGAGTAATGAGAATTTATGACATGTGTAGACTAATATTAGAGATTTGTAATTTGAGAAATGGATATGTTTATTTATCTATTGGCAAATTAACTCACTTGGTGACCTTTTTCCACTTAAAACTCAATATTCTCCACTTGCAACTCAATCTACATTTAAGCCACAATTATATACAATTTTATGTCTAATAATCTTACCTGATATCACTAAAGTTACCCAAAAAGACCTAAGTTGACCTCCACTACATGATTTACATCAGTCATAATAATGATCATTATGATCACAATACACTCCCTAAAATCTGTGCTGTCCTTCTGACAAAGCAGCTTTCTGTACGCATTGATTCTGATGAACTCCTATTTGATTATCCAGTTCTTGAAAATATCTTAAAACTTCACCTCTGATTTTCTATTTTAAAAAGATTTTCTATTTTAACATTATGTTTTTATTCTTCAAAAGGTGAGACACTGATGCATTTTGTTGAAAAAACTGTTGTTGAGAATGCATAAAAGCTATGATACTAAAAACATCTTTCAAGTTAGGCTATTTTCAGGTTTCTGACCCCTTAGAATAATTGGTTATTGTAATGTTTTCATGTCAATTAGAGCATGAACTCTTTCTTGTATTTAACTCCTGGCAAGCATTTTTCATGAGTTTCTCAAGGACAACCTAGCACTGAAGCATGAGATCCAAAAATTTTATTTCTTTTAGCTGGACCTAGATATCAGTTTCCTGATAGTAATTAAAGAAAAAATGGTTGCAGATAATACATATTTTTAGTGCTGAGAACTCTGCCAAGCTATTAAAATTACGTTGATTCTCCAACTACTTTGTTTTCATACACTCAAATAAAACAACATTTCATATGATTCATTATTTTTTTCCCTTCCCGAATTCCTTCTTAACTCTTCTAAATTCAAAGTGAACTTTTGTTTGAAAGACTGGGGACTATTTGTTTTATTATGTTACATTTGTCCTAAGTTCACTAACAGATCCTCGCGAAGTAAAATCTTCCTAAGAAATCAAATAATGTAGAAAAAGAAGCAGATGAAAATGAATATATTCAAATAGCTCTACAGAACTCTAACACCTTGTGAAAATGCAGTGTAACAAGAAATACATATTTTTTCCGTCTTTTCTTCTGCTCAACTGCCAATCACAATTACAGCCCAGTTAAAGTGATTTCCACCATTACAAGTTGTACTGTGTCTGCATGGAAAGCTGCTAGCTTTCTTCATAGCAGCCCATCTGGTGCTGTATTTTGGATTTATAGCTAAACCAGTGTTGATAATATAACTGTGTTTCAGTTGTTACTGAACAGTGCTTGCACAGCATCAAGGAATTTTTTCCCTCACTGTGGCCTCCCAGAATTAGGCTGCAGGTGGGCCAGAAATTGAGGGGCACTGCAAAGATAGATGACTAAAATCAGCTAAATGGATATCCCATATCATGTGACATGATCAGCATCAAAACCTTAGTTATAGGATGAAGTGGGGCAACTTTTGTTTTCCAACATGATTACTGCTTAGTCACCATCTCAGCTGGCAAAGGCTGTGATTGCCTTTGCATCCCCAACCTTTCACCTACTTCACTGTCTTTATCTCAGACCACAAGTACTTGGGGGTATCAATTGTTTATGGGTTGGCTGCCTCTTTTTGGGTTTTTTTTTTGCTAATGAGGCTATTCCTGATTAAGACTATTATGATGAAAATATTAATGGGAATATCAAATTAACTTCACATATGTAATGCGATATCCTTTTGGTCATAAAAAGAACTAGTACCACTGCTACCATTATTCCATGAAATTCAGATCCAGGAATGCTAACAGAAACCTATTTCTGCTTCAAGCATAGCAAAACTGGATGTAAGTGATAACATTCCTGCAATGAAAATGTTTCAAAGTAGGAATTTCTAGGAATCAAATCATCATACTGCTGTCAACAGACATTTTTCAGGCTGCTATTTGCAACTGATATTTTGCCTCATATCTTATATGTTAAATTAAACCCATAATTTTAGACTTCATTTTTCTGATAGTAGGACAGAAAATGTATTTCCAGGTAATGTTGTATTGGTAGGTACTTAAGAAAAAAACTCCTGATGAGACAAAAAAGTACCTATCTTAAGTAAAAGGTTTATAAATTCCCGCAAAAGGACATTAAAATTAAACAGCAGTCTGATGTTTAGCAATGCAAGTCTCCTTTTAGATGTTCTTAGCCACCCACTGAGCAGTCACTCACTGAAAACCATTGAAATTTAAGTGTATATCTAAGTGGATAACTGAAGTACTCATGATCTACATTCCTGATTTAATATTTCAAAAATTACATCACTATATATTACTGTATCTTGCAATAAACCAAGACATTGGAACAATAGTTATGATAGATATCCATTATAGAGGGACTATTATGTCAATTATAGATGACATTACATTATTATATTCTAAATTAAAGGCTGTGTCTTATGCAATCATAGAAATGCCTGTCAAGACTACAGCTACGATTCAACACTGGCTCATGGGACAAGGAGAACTGGGAACATGAAATGTTTAGGAAAAACATCCTGGCCTCTAAATTTGTTTATTCCTCCCTGGGAATAAATAGGGAGGGTTAAGGGTTTTCTCATACAACTCTGTGGTGGTAGTCATGCTTTTTATAATCTTTCTTCCCAAAAACCCCTGCCATATCATTCAGATGGAGTCCAATGCCTAAGAACTTCTCAGTAACTAAGAAGAACTAGAGGAGATGTGGCTTGCATCCCTTCAGTCAAGGGTCTGGCAGTATTTACTGGAAATACAGCACCCTGGCTTTCCAGGCTTATAACAGAACTTCAGAGATACATATTGTGTTAGACGCTTTGTGAGCTCTTTCTGTAGGGGCAAAAATGATATGCAGATGCCACCAGCACATGAAAAAAAAAAAATTAACAAAATCTCCAAAGCTGAATCCAATGCAGTAAACCCAGTAAATCTTATAGCATGTCAGTATCAGAGATGGGAGCTAAATTGGTTTACCTAAGATGCTCCATGTACAGCAGCCATCTACAGTCCAACTCAGTAACATAATGGGTGAACTGACTAATTAGTAAAACTGACACAGCAAGAAGAGTAAACAGACTGCACCATTACCTGGTAATTTCTGCAGGTCAAAGACATGATTCACACTGCTTCCTGTAAAAGCTCCAAAATATTGCAATTATCAAGATGTGCTATATAACTATTTCTGTTCAATAAATTAATTCATCTGACTCTGAAAGTTAGTAATCTAACATTTCATCACCCTCAGAGAGGCCACTATTATTTTGGAGAGTACACTTATCAGTAAGTCATGGAAATTAAAATAGTAGTCTCCTTATTTTTAATTACTCTGATTTAATGAAATATGGTTTTGCTTGTGAACCTTAAATTCAAGATAAAAATTGGTAGTCTTCACACAAGAAACTATTAATGGAATGACTAGCAAAATATCAGGAACTCTTCTCTGACTCTGCTGCTTCTTTTACAGCAAAGCTTAAAAAGTTAATATATGCAAATATCAGTAGTTTTAAAACTTATAGACTTATATTATAGATACTTCAAAACTCTAAGTATAAATATTTAGCAAAACTCTGATAAAACTTTTAAAGTTTCTCTACAGTCTGCCCTTCCAAAGGCAGTTTAATCCCTCCATTTTCACACTGTAAAATTGTAGAACCCTTTTATACAGCTGAGAATACACAACTTCTATATTTTCTATTGATTATTTTTAAATTAAAATCCATATTTTTAAAGAACAGAACCCATAGCACCATAAAAATTACTCATGACAATTTTTTCAGCCCTTAGATTTCTGAAATCACTATCCAGGCCGCTATGGCAATGGGCTACATCTTAGATAACCTAAATGAAACAGAAAAACATGGAAAATATTTTCAGTTCTGGGGTTTTTTTTCAGCTTTCATTGGAGTTGTTTAGTTTCTCAGTCACTTCAGAACCCCAAACCCATCTTTTTTTTCTTTACTGTTCTCCTTGGTTCAGACAGCCAGGAGGCAAAGGATCCTATGCAAAGCACGAAAAGATGTAACAAGAGAATAAGTTCCCAACTCTTTTACATCTTTTGGACTCTTCTAAGTTAGTTCTTAGGAAATGTTATTAAAGGGTAAATTCCTACACTCACTTGAAGTTAGACATCAACTTCAAGAAAAGTTTCTCTTATAAAAATGAGCAAAGAACTAAGGTAGAAAGAAGCAAAAGGGATTTCTTCAAAGTCATGCATTAGAGAGCACACCTAAATGTAGCTGCAAAACTGAAATCCAGTTCTTTGAGGTAGAGCAGACAGTGTGGGGTTCCTACTCTCTTCCATACCAAATTGCATATGGGAACCCAGTGGTATCAGTCTATTCTACAGTGTTATTACTCTAAGATATCAAAAAAAAAAAAACAAAACCAAAAAAAACCAAATCCCAAAAAACAATAAAAAAATTCCCCAAGTTCCCTCGTCCCCCCCCCCAAAAAAAACCAACTAAACAAAAACCTCAGCAAAACTACCACAATCAAAACTCTAAGCTATTAAAACCCTTTAAACCCTCTGATAATCACCAAGGTTTTCTTGTGCTATAAGACTCAAATCAGGAATTCAAATGTCTTCTAGGTTTTCTAGTATATACAGGAGTGTAAGAGGCCATCTGAAGACCCTCACTCATTTGCCTGCCGATTGCCACGAGAAGGAACTCCCTTCCCCCACTGCAGTTCCAGCTTGGAGAAGGCAACAGTGCAGGTGCAGCTGCTGTACCGTTACGTTCTGTTCCCAACGAGGCCCGGCAAGAACTTGGCGAGGACTTGGCGAAGACCCAGCACAGAGCGACCTACTGCAATTCCTGCTTCACTCTCCACCTTTAAGCCAAATGAACTGTTGGGGTGACTCTGGTGGTCTCTCACTGCAGACCCCTCATCTGCCTCATTACCACCATGACAGATGGAGATCAAGAACCCTCTCCCCAAGGACTGAGACCCCTACCACAGAGAATGGGGGGGGGGGGGGGGGGAAATGACATGACTTGTTTTTCTCCAGTAACTTCAATTGACTTATTTGTCATCGTGTTTGTTCTGCCTGGATGAGCAATTTCAATAGGCATGTTCCCCCCCTTTTTCCCTCTGTGGACTATAACTGGACCCCTGGGTTGGGCAGGACTTTGGAGACTCTCCCCAACACAACAAGACTGATCCCCATCGTCCAGACCAATGAAGACCTCGTCTGTGTTGGTAGCTATTCCCATCCCCCCTCCTCTCTCTCCTTTTTATTTCTTTTCTGACCCCATTATCGCATTTATTGTTATTATTTTGGCCCTTAATAAAGGTGCATCTGTTGTGATTAAACTGATAGTCCCCTGCTGTTTGTCTTTTGCACTTTGGGATTGGCTAACGAACCATCACGACACCCTACTAGAAGCGGATCGTGACAAGGAGTAATCCATGGAGCTTCTCCCAAGCAAATAACTATTTTTCCTGCTTCACAATACCTAGAGACATTTTTAGTACATTCTTTTGGCATCACTCATATGACTCATATAGATTTAGGCATTTTAGCTTTCATTTTACTTTCAAGAATGTCTGTTGACAAATAACTAAGAAGCAGTTCAAACTCTGCATGCTTTTTGCTTCATCATCTCAACTTGGCTGAAGTAAAGAGTACGTTTTAAATACTTATATTACATACCAGAAATGCTTCCTGCAGGGAAACAGCAGAAGACTGGGCTCAGTCCTGGTATGGTTCTATAGCACTTTACAAACATAACTTTCACTCATACTACAACAGACCTAAATCTCAGGCGCTCAGCCTTCTATTTTGCTAAACACACCTCTTATTTACTTAACTTACATAAGTTAATTATGGTATAAAACCAAAAAAGTCACTATAAGAAATAAAGTAAAACAAAGTCTGTGAGAGACCATTGAGTACTTGGACATTTAGCCTCCCAGGGAACAGCAAAGACCAGCTTCTCCCTGAGGGCTGCAAAGCCAAGGGGGATAGCATAGCCAGGAGGGACAGAAGCCAGAGCCTTATCTCACAATACCCAGCCAGGATGGTGACTCAACCCAAAGCTCAGGTCACAGGACAGTGGCACACCAATGAGACAAGACCGAGGTCAGTCCGTAGGTCACAGTCAGGACCATGAGCATTGGACCTACCAGGCAGAACCAAGGTCAAGCCAGCCACAGGTCAAACACCAGTCCCAAGGTTCCTGTAGCCAGGCACACCTAAGCAAGACAGAGCACCAGAGCTTAAGGAGAGAGGAAGTGGCCAGGGCAGAGCTTAAATACAGCTCCTGGCCCATGGCTGTGGGTGGAGGCCTCAGGTGAGGCTGGTTGGGATTATTAAGGCTGACTAATGCACTCACCACCCTGACAGATTGACTGTCTGTCCTTCTAAAAGATTTCCAATATGAACTCCTGTAGCATCATACTACTTCAAAGGCACATTATTAGAGCTTTTAGACAAGATTTCAGACCACTTTTTTTTTTTTTTTTTTTTTTTTTCATGGTATAGAATATGCATTCTGGATTTTTTATACATTTTTAATTTCTGATTGGCCTAACCTACTCCTGCTTGGTTTTTAAAATTTTGTTTTATTTAAATTGTGAGTTTGTTTTGGTTGTTGTTTAGAATACATAGAATTCACTTGATAACCCACTCTTTTTTTTCCCACTTCTTTTCACTGTAAATTGAAAAACCCTGGTTCAGTCAAGCCTGATACACCAGGCTGGTTCTATGACACTGCTAAAAGGCTTCAGGGATTAACATCAGTTTTGGAAACATACTTAGAGGCTATGCAATGGCCACAACAGCCCCAGGAAAAAAGGTCCTTTCTGTGAATCTATGAATGTAGTAAAACCAAAGAACAGAAAGACTAAAGGGAATATTATTTTCCTGAGCAGTCAAACCCCCAAGGATACACAGAATCAGAGAGAAAACTGACAGTAACTTTTAGATTTCTGGCAACTGCTGTGAGGCAAACAGCTGCTGCTGACAAACCAGGGAATGCAGTATCTCCTTTCTACCCTAGTATCCCATATCTCAGCTGTAAGGTACAGCTGCACAGTTACTTCCAGGTGGAAATGAGTGTGCTCTGGATGTATTCTAAGCCTGAAGGATGGGATAACTTCCAAACCAGAAGACATGTTGCCAACTTAGCATGATCTGGAGCTATTAAACCTTGCTGACAAGATGTACATAAACCACATGTAGATGCCCCAAGGGTGAGGTTTGAATTTCTCCTGCCTCCCTGCAGAGTATTGCAGGGATTTATGTCTCATTCCCAGTTCTTCATATCTACCTTGCCTGCATCTGTGTGTTGATAGGACAGCTGTTTTCAGTGTTTTAAGGATGTTCAGACATTCCTCAAGTGAATTAATGCCCAGTGTCACATACAGAGACTCCTGATTCATAATATATATATATATATATATATACGTATGTATATATATATATAAAAGGTAAAATATCTTGGTCCATTACTTGCTTCCAGAATGTATTTGTATATTCATCTTCAAAAAGGGATTAAAAATTCCCACATGCATAGGTATTTTCTGTTTTTTCCTACCATTAAGCTGTTGGATACCAGAAGCTATTCAAGTTTTTAAGAGGAAAGAGAAAAAAAAGAAATGTTTAAAACAAGCCCAAAATGACTCTCAGATAATAGTAAAGAAACATGAGAGTCATTCTGAAGGATAAAATTGCTGTGAAGCACTTGAATCAATAAAGTGAGTGTTTATAAAATGTTTAACTGCTTTTAAATTTAAGGTACATTATTTACTTCTATAAAATGAATTTTATGAGCAGGAAATTCATTATGCAAGAACAGTGCTGCTTATGCTGATAAATTTATTGTTATAATATTTGGTTGTTTTCATAAAGCTGTGGGTTTCAACATGATTACATTTCAAGATACTCTCAGTTTTTAATTTCAAAATAAAAAAATATTTTTATTAGTATTGAGTTTTAGAGAAAATAATGTTTATATGCTACATATTCAAAACCCAGAACACAAATACTAAATATGTAATAAATAGAATTTAAGAATTAATAAATTCACAGGTATTTTAATCCAGTCAACACTTTAAAAAAAAAAAATCTTGTTTCAATTTCTGAGCAGCTGAGATTATCACTTATACACAGTTTCATAACTTCTGTTTTGCCATAAGGTATTTGTAACATACAGAGCTATCTGATACAAAAGCTTCATGTAATAATGTCATCTTCGGGCTAATTTTTATGGTGTATCATTAGAGGTTTTTCACTCATGTTTCAAAATGTGTTTGCAAGAAAGCATCACTGCAGTCAGAACCATGTCAGGAGTGCAAACTTTAATAAGAAAACTTCTGGAAAAGTGCTTTTTATCAGGAAAATCATGCCCCCTTGATTCAATTCAGCAAACCTACAGGTCTACATCATGTCTTGTTTCTGTCTTCTAAATGAAAATGTCTTCTAAGTTACTTAATTTTTGCAAACATAGAGAGAAAAAACAATGTCACAACATTTTAAATGCTTTCCTAATGACCATAATGTTAAATACTTTAGCAGAGATTAAACAGTTAAAAGGAACTGAAGACAAGAATAGGCACAGAAATCTAACGCTGTAAGACTCCACTTCTTTGGTGATATCATGAACATTTCAGAGACATCTAAAATTACACACTGTGAAAAAAAAGGACACTAACTCTATAGGAGTATACTGGTTTTGATCTGTTTCTCAAATGTTGTCTAAGCCCTGAGAGGAACCTAAGCTATACTCTCATTGAACTCTCAGAGGGACAGTGCTGTGTCAGGAAAGTTGAGATGTCCTCTCCTTCAGGCTTGGAAGATTTGAGCTGATAGCTCTCTCCTCTTAGACCTGGCCTTGACTTTCATTCTCCCTTTGGAAGAAAGTATAATGAGTAATGCAGGGAACATAAATGAGACATTACTCTAGTTCCCATTCCTAAGAATGTTCCCATTTTTAATCAAATGTCCACTGAATTAACTCATCTCCTTGTCAGGCGCAGAAGGACAAGCCCTCATACTTGCTTCTCAGACTGTAAAAATCAGAAAGCCAGAGAGTTTTAAAATCCTAATGTTCCTGGTAGGTTTTAAGGCAATTTATAATTTTGGACTGTGCAAAAGTATAGGCTCTGAGATTCCTGTTTATGCTAAAAAGATTTACTTAGTACATATTAGTATCCTAGAAAGCATATTTTTTTAGGGAAACCTTTGAAAAGTTTTCTGAGATTCTAGTTCATAAGCTTGAAAAGTTTGAAAATACTGAATGTCAGCTTCTGAAAATCAATAATTTCCTTCAGGTTCCTAAGTCTAGTCCCTTTTCTTTTTCTTTCCCCAAAACATCTTGGAGAACTTGGGACTGAATGATGAGAGGCAAGAAGACTTAGTCGCCCAATGTACACCAATGCCTTGAGGACACACATCTATACATTCCTGTGTCTGAAAAGTTTTAGAAAATCTAGCATTTTGATTCATGTATGCAGAAGCAAACATCGGAGGTTGTTTTAGAAGAATTAACTCTGAACTGAGGAAGTAAACAGATCACTGTGGAGTGTTGTGATCTTCAGATGCTTGAGAAATTTTGCCAGTTTTCATCTACCAGCCTGGCAGCTCCTAAATCACAGAGATATTTTTGAAAATGTTACCTACACTCTGTTCTGACTAATGGTAGCTGAGACTCTAGAGAGCAATTTGGAGGTCATTCTCTGCCTGCTGCCTCTATTTCATCAGTCCTCTCATGGGGCAAGCTACATTCTTTGGGAAATAGTGAGGAAATTGTTGCGTTTGTAGTGCTTTGAAGATGAAAACCACTGTAGATTAACAAGCTTTAGGTTTCAATTACTCTGATTATACTTCACAAAATGTTATTTATTTATTTATTTATTTATTTATTTATTTATTTCAGAAGTACCATAAATCTTGCTGATATTCTGATTTTGACCCTGCTGAAAAAAGGAAGGATAAACATTTCTAGTTCTTTCCCATTTAGTCATTACTCCTTTCCCTCTGTCTTATATGTGGGTTGTAAAAAAAGAAAGGTAAGATATATTACTCTCTTCAATATAAAATATGTATGCTTCTACGTAAACATTTAATATATAAATTGAAAACTTAAGTATATGTTATAATAAGTCAATTACATCAGTATAGATGACTTTCAACTGCAAATCATGTGAAAACCAGTCACAAATAGTGATCCATATCCCATTTAAATGTCTTCTGCTTCAATCTTCAGCTAATAACATGAGTGACATCATCTACTCAGAAGTACCAGTGAAACAACTCTATATGCTTTTTGAACAAACTTACCATACAGAAAAATATAATTTATCTTATTCTAATACTCAGTAATTATACAGACAGTAAACAGTTAGACAACTAATAAGATCAAGTAATGCAATGACCTGTGGTTTAAGATTAAAATCAGGAATAACAACCAACTCTTTTTCAGGATATATATGCTTAATCTCCATTTTCTCTATCTAGGACAGTACTGATTAGAGTCAGGTTCCTGTCACACTCCATGTTCTGTACTGAATAGCAGAAAATACCTACCAAAATACAGCTGGCAAGTAAAAGAATTGCACTGTCTTTGTAAAGCAAGAGATGAGCAATTTTGCATACATATAGATAGATAGAACCTGGATATCACAGTCCATTTATGTTAGGTACACTGAGAGGCAGGATCTAGTCTTATCCTTCTTAGAATCATTCTTTGACTGAACACCACCATGTCAACTAAACCAAGCACAAGGTGCCATGTCTGGCTGTTTCTCAAATACTGACAGTCATGGTGACTCTACCACCTCCCTAGGCAGTCTGTATTGATGCTTGACAGCTCTTCCAGTGAAGAAATTCTTTCTGTGTCTAATCTGAACCTCCCCTGGCATGCTGGAGGCCAGTTTCTCTTGTCCTGTCACTGGTTGCCTGGGAGAAGAAGCCAACTCCCCCTGGCTACAGCCTCTTTTCAGGGAGTTGTAGAGAGCAATAAGGTCTCCTTTTCTCCAGTCTAAACACCCTCAGCTCCCTCAGCTGCCCCTCACAGGACTTACTCCTTCAGCTGTGGAAGGGGCTAACAGCGGGCCTGTTAGCTAAAGGAGCGAGAAGAAGCTGAGAAGCAAGGAGAAGCTGATAAGGAGCTCTCTCCAAGGCTCTTACCAAGGAGACCAAGACAAGAGAGGAATCGAAGAAAGATGAGAGAACTTCACAGGTGGATAAAGTATTTTTAGACAGTTAGCTGAAGTCACTGTTACTTTTCATCAATGGTGCTATGTTGATTTATTGTGGCCAATAGTTGGGGTAGAAGTATTAACAATTAGAAAGTGTATAAAAGGTCAGCCATTTTCGATAATAAAGAGCTGCCATCTGAGACTGGTTGTGGTCTCTGCTTTGTGTCACGACCGCCTCAACAGCAACATTCAACAATTTACCAACCTCATTGTCCTTCTCTGGATACAGTCCAGCACATCAATCTCTTTCTTGAAGTGAGGGGCCCAGAATTGAACACAGGACTTGAGATATGGCTTCAACAAGACTGATTGTAGAGGTATAATCATTTCCCTAGGTGATTGAACAAAGATATTAACTTTTTTGTGATCTGCTCCAACTGAATTGTTGTTCCCACTACCTGCTGATCAAATGCAGCTACAGAATACTTACAGTGCTGGAAGCACATAAAAAGGTCCTTCTGATGGATTTAAAACATATATTTTTTTTATTTCTTGGTACAGTGTTAAGAGTATGGTTTGTAGAACAAGAGCTGTGACATGAGTCCACTTAATAGTGAAAAGCAAAAACATTTTTGGGGATCTGAACCAGGAGGAAGGAGAAAAAATTAGTGCTGTCCTGTCCTTCTTTCCTATTGCTGAGGAATGAAGCAAGGAGAAATCAAAATGAAACCTTATTTCCATAGTCCCTCTCGGTTTTCATAGTTTCACAAATGTGTATTTTAAGGTATTTGATGCCAGTCTGTGTATATTTCAAATCTTTACTCTTTATTTTTGGCTTTCTCTTGTAATGATTATGATCTTTCAGGATAAGAAAATGCTAATCCATTAACATTTAACATTTTGCTTTGTATGCATTCTCTATCCATGCAGTAAATCAGCAGGTGTTCTTTGAATTGCTGGAAGACATGTAACCTTGTAACTTTGTAGAAAGTCCGTAGAGAAGAATTTTCAAATTTTTCCTTCCAGGTTACCAATCTTTTTCAAAGTTTTATTCAAGCATGCAACCACTTTCTTGTCTTGAAGGCAGAATGTTCTTCACTGCCTGTATATAAAACCTCTCCTTCTGAAAATATAAGGTTTTGACAATCTTTTGAAAAAAATGAGACCATGTTTTTCATGTTGAAAATATAATTCTAACAGTCTATGTGACTCAAATTGAGTTTATAAATTTCAGATAATCTACCAATGCAGTGAGCTAGCAGATACGTCATTTGTGACCTTAAGTTCCAACAAAAAAAAAATCATGTCTACAATTGAGAAAGAGTTGGTAATTACAGTATATAAATTCATGCATTTTTTGCATAAGACTGATTTCAAACTTAGACAGCTTTATCTTCAACATGTAACTCTGGCCACTGGCAAAGTTTCGTAGTTACAGTTTTGTCCCAGTAGTTGTCGATGCTTTCCATGAAACAATTGTTTCCATTGAAAAATAAACAGTGACCAAGCCTTTCATGAATATTTTGTAAGAAGAGTTCATTTTATAGAATAAAATAGAATAGAATAAAAAAAAATGAATATATACATTCTATTCTAGAATAGAATAAATGAAAATATTTGAGATTGTTGGGCCACTTTGCTATCAGGAAAACACATAATTTCCAGATGAAAGAGATGTTAAATTGTAGTTCTAAACTGCTATCCTGCACTGTGCAAGTAACTGTGCAAGTACCCTGTATCGTCATTTATCTGGGCATCTGGTAGAGATAACAGCAGATGAGATAAGCAGCTAGCCGTCACAATTTCAGTTTCTTTTCTATACTCTATGTCACTCATTAATGGAAGCATTTCTTACAGATCATCAGGCAATTTTCATTCCTGTTTATCTGAATCCTTTTATTGCTAAGTGTCATCAAGGAGCTTTGATCTGATTGTTCTGATAGTTAGAATCTATATACCCAAAGATAGTTTCTTTGTTTCCCAAAGCCCTTAAGAAATACATTGATTCTTTTTCACAAGTAAGATGCAATTTGTTGTCTGCTTCCCTTTAAGTGTTCTTAACATAAATGTTCTTTGTTTCTCTTCATGAGTTTGAGTAGGTGTGAAGCAAACTCTGCTTTCTTGTCAACCATCTTCATGATGGCAGGTAGCATGGAATCAAAATGTGATACTTGTCTGTTCACAGTGAAGTCTTTAATCAAGCTGGACCTTGTTTGTCTCTTATCTACCCAAAGGGATGTCAGTGTTTTCCTGGAAAAATTATCTCAACAGCTTAACATATTAAAATGTAGGTGGGAAATAAGTCCACTAGAATCTAAAAGTGTAAGAGAATGTAATGTTTCTTACCTGTGGTGGGATGTGGCCCTGGTAACAATTTAAGTTTTTTCTAACAAGTAATGGTCCTAAGAAACTCAACCGCCTGCCTGAAACAAAATTTGGCAAAGTTTGATTTCAGTCTTTCAATGTTGTGGCACTGCAGAATGAGTTAAGTATCAGAAATCTTTTGAAGTGCAGTAACATCCAGATGAAACTGAACTTGGTCATGGCTATTGAGAATTACAGATGTCATTTGTCCAAAAAGGACTTGATGCTGAAGCAATTTTATATAATACACTCTTAAAATAGGAAAATCCATCATATGTAACAAATACTGGGATATTTCTGCTGCCTTATGCAGATTAATTCATTGGTTCAAGTCTTGAAAACTAAAACTACTAAATGCCTTGACATTGTTGACTTCTACAACTTCTTCAATGTATGAAGTTCAATCATCACTGCAGTTAATCTGGTTCACATAAAATAATTGAAGTGTGTCAGATTTCAGTGTGACTGCCTCTTTTTCTTTCTTTCTTTCTTTCTTTCTTTCTTTCTTTCTTTCTTTCTTTCTTTCTTTCTTTCTTTCTTTCTTCTTTCTTTCTCTTTCTTTCTCTTTCTTTCTTTCTCTTTCTGTCTTTTTATTTTGTGCATGAAAATTGAAAAAAATTAATGGTATAGGAACAGATTTAGTAATGTTTAAACAATCCATTAGTTCAAACAATCAATTTTGCATTTTTTCAGAAGGAAGAGATAAACCAGTTAAAGTCAAAATCATGATCATATTCATGACATTTTGAATGGGAAATATCTGGTTTCACTTTGATGTATATAAAACTGAATGCAAGCTCCACAATGGGAGATGGTATTACTCTTAATAAAAGGTGGATTTTAGTTACTTTATATTAATGTTTAAATAATATGTTAAATTGCCAATTTTGTAAATTATGCTTTCTGATGCTTAAAGTTTAGTATTAAACAGGAAAAAAAATTCACTTCTGCAACTCCTCTTCATCAATCAAACATACCTGAAAAAAACTCCTAAACTGAAACTCTGCAAATAGCATGTATCAGATTATGTTTTCAGTAAAAGTATAACAGTAATTATAAACTCATACACAATTATACCTGTAAATCATTTGATGCTTTTCATTTATCTAATACATTTACACGTAACCATTAATTTTGTGTCAAATATCCAATACTGGGACCAAAATCTATAGATGGAAGTTAAAAGTGTTTCTCCGAGTAATCCTTTTTCTCCAATTCTCAATGTATGTTTCAAATTTTCTGTCTATAAAATAATCTGTCTTTTCATGGCTAATAAACAATTACTGAGTCTAAAGATACTCTGGACTGTCTCGCAGATGTGGGTATTTTATTTTTCTTAAATTTAAATAAATGTTGTTGTGTCAACAGAATTATTACTGCTGGATTAGTTTTTCTCCCATATAAATGACTGAATTTTAACTGCAGGTCTGTAATATGTTACTGTTGTACAGTGAATTGATTTTTATAGAATAGTTTAATTTAGACTTAAAAATTGTCTACTCTTTTAATGAATGTGAATTACAGTACATTTAGATTCAATTTTAAAATAATCTATTTTAACTGTGCAGCATTAGTGTGTCACTACTCATTACAGAACATCTTAAGAAGCAATTTTAATTGTTTGGAAAAATATTACATCCTAGTGACCATATCTGGAAATTAAAAGTAATATCTATATTTAAAGAATGTTTTTATTACAATACATATAATTCAATTTTACTAAAGTAAGATACTTCTTTGGCTCTTGAAGTCCTCAAATAGTTCTAGAGTTGAAGGGTGTTGTTATTGCTCCACTAAATTTATTTTATGTATTTTTGTGATATAAATATTGCTTGCATGAAATTTTCAACCCTCTTTAATGCAGCTTCCTATTTCCAACTTATGGATTTGCCCCTGTTAGAAGTGAGATAGCGGGTTAGCATTGCGACTATATATCAAAAGATATGGGGTCAAAATATACTCCTGTTCACCCTATGGTTTCTAGCACAGCTTAATATTTTTCACACAATAATTACATGGAATTGGAATCAGGATATTTTTATCTAGTTGTGGGGAGATGATTATTTAGCTTGCATCCAAAAAATTGAAAACTGTCTTTTCCTAGAGTTTCTTAATTCTTAACCACACTTCTGCATCTGGAGCAAAGTGGCAAGTACTGAGCAAGCTGTAGCAGAGTCTAGGGACTCGATGGTTTCCTTTTGCAACAAAGGAGACATGTGAAATAAAGTTCAGGGCAGTTCTGATGACTGAATGACTGGGGATAGGTAACTCCACCTCCATGGTCATGGAAAAGAGTAGGATTTAAGCATTTTCCTCTACAAAGATGGGATTATCTTCTGTTATTCAGTGTATAAGACATATAAGGAAATTTGAATTCTATCAGTTTAGACTCTGTTTTCTACTGAACTGAAAATGAGAAATTTTCTTCAATCAGATAAGCTCTGTGTAGTTTTACTAGTCAATTTTACCACTGGGATATTAGTTTTATCATTTTATCTTCTTTGATGGAACAAAGGATTTCTGATCACATTTTGAAAGCTGAAAGCTATAGCATAGATAAACAATAGACATCTTTAATCAGATAACTATAAAAATATGTGGTATAGTGTAGAAAATTTTACAATTACAAGATAGATCCCAATACACACATTGAAAGAAGAACAGTGCTCAAAAAAGTTTTTACCCAGCCTTTGAGGTGCGTTTTCATGCAATGTCTTTAGCAGTTCTTTGTGAATTGTCTTCTCAATATTTGATACAGTTTTTGTCACCCCAGTGGAAATCTAGATTGGTCCTCATATATCCTTCTCCATTATTAAGGAACTCTATAACTATTTTTAAATGGTTTAACTGTTCTGGGGTGTTTTGGGTTTTTTCCGCTTTTGTTGTTTTTAGGCTTCTTCTAGTTTTGTTTTGTTTTGTTTTCTTGACTCGACACAGCAAAGAAGTATGGAGCTGTCTATAACTAAAAACACATAGAAAAAAGATTTCATTAAAAATAGATTTAATAAATAGGAAATGGTGTTTCCAGTACGACATTCAAAGGCTTGAAAGAAAAAATATCCACTTATAATTGTGAAGTCTAGAGTTATCCTTCAGTGTAAAGTCTGAGATAGGTTAAAACACATGCAAATTTAAAGATTCTATTTGCAATGTGAGAAAAAAAACTCACACCACAATGGTATCAATAATAACAAATTTTGTTTATCCTTTCCCCAGAAAACTTTAACTCTTTCTAGATTATTCCTAGGGTTGAAGAAGGGCCACTTTCAACAGAACCAGAATAAGTGCTACTCTATTGCTTTCTTTATCTTACAGTGGAATATTTCCCCACAATTATAATACGAATGTTACCCACAATGCATATCAAAAAATATTTATATCAGAAGTGTAATTGATATGACCACCTGAAAGATTAAAGAACACATTCACTTCTTTTATCTGTTACTTAATTTTAAGTAATTTTAATTTTACTTCATTCTACATATTTCTCAGTGCTAATTTATCAACAACAGTATGATGTTCTTGTCACAAAGTAAAGTATCAGAATCAGACAAATATAGTGCCCCATATTCAACAACCTTTAAAAAACAAGTGCATGGCTTTTATGAATGTATGAAGTTTTGAAAAGGAGGAAGAAGTTATATGTTGCAAAAATCTGTCCACTTTCAGTTTCATTTAGCAAAAAAAAAAATTAACCCACTGGTATTTAATATCTTGGCATGGCAGAAAATCAAATCCCCCTGGTAGCCTTAACTTTATTTATCTTTCATTAAGATTTTAATTAGGAAGTGTGAATACGAATGTTTGATATTACCTGTGAAGGGCTTTTCTAGATTAATCAAATATATTGCACTAATAGATTGTTAAAATGTATTTGGACTAGGAGCAAATCCTAATTTTCTTATATATGAGGCCTTCCCTTTGCTCAGAAAAATATCTTTTGTTAAACACTCCATAAATCTTATTTGTAAGACTTAATAATTACAAAAGAACTTGTAGTTTTCCCTAAAGTGTAGCAGGTAGTTTATTTATGTGTCCCTTACCTCTACAATATCAGCTCTTATGAATAGTAATGCCTTCAGCAAGTGTTACATTGCATTTTATAATGTGCATTATAGTATACTGCTAAATATTCTAACAAGGAAGCTGCAATGGTTTCAAGAGAAGTAGTCAAAGCCTTTTCAGCTGATTGCTCTACACCTACCCATTAAAACATTTGTGTTTCTTGGAAAGTGGCAGCCAAGTGCTTGTGAAACTTTGGTATGTTCCTTCAAAGTCTCTTCTTGTATGTATACACTGTCCCTTCACTTGTGTGATGCCTTTGAAACTGCTAATCTCTCTCAGTGGTGACCTCACTGCCCTGCAAGTCTGATTTTGGCTACTGCTCCCTCCAAGAGTTACCTACAGGAGCCACAGCTCTTTTCCCCTTCATCCCTTGCTCCCGGACAGGGCAGTGGTTTGGTGCTGCTGGCCTCTGCTGGTGACAGATTGGTGTAGTCTGCACATCAGCTCCTCTTTTGGGCCCTGCTCGCAGTCCACATGTTCTAGGATGCAGTTCTAAAAATATTGTCCTTGTGAGGATCTTGGATTTTTTGAGTAATAATGCTAGAAGGAAATTTTCCCTCCACCCTGTGATTCAGTGCACTGCATACAGGGCACAGTTGAGTTAGGTCTGAGTCTATGGTGTCTATACTTTCTGAAAGCACATCTCCAGCAATCAGAAGTACAATAATTTCATCCTTTGCAAGTAAGAAATTTACCCCTCAGGAAAGTTGTATTTGTGCACACATGAGGAATTAGCTGTACGGCTCACTTCCAGCTTTGCTTTCCACGATGTGCCTCCCATAGACAAGCAGTGCAGTACAACTGAACCCTCAGGCTGCACATGAGAGTGTATGCGAACTCCTGATATGCAGATCCATTTCTTAAAAGAAATCAGTGGGTAAATCCTCTAAATATTTGTGGATAAATAGCCCTGTTTTAATTTGGTGGTGACAATCTCACCTCAGCAGAAGTGATATGGCAACAGGATAACATACCCTAGACCGTCTCTGGCATTTGCTACACTGTCTTGGTTTTGATTCAAGCTTAGGAGGAAACTTCTTGTTTTGCTGTAGATGAAGTTTCATTCTTTGTTTAAAAAGGTATTTGAATTAAGAATGAAATAAAAAGACTTGTCTGTTTGCATATTTTTTAATACATGAATTGAGAAAATATTGCTATAATTATCATATTTCTCTATGATTCATCTCAGTGCTGAACAAGTAACTCAGTGCACAAGATGTTTATATGATGTATGTCACGTACTGTTAAAGCTAATGAAAGCTAGTAAGAATAAGCATCTTCTTAATGAAGTTCATTGCAGTTTTATGTGTGATTTTGTAACTAGTGCACTGAGGTAAATGTTATAATTTAAAATTTAGCTTAAATTCCCGGAAAAACAACTTTGTAGCTAAAATATGCTGAACAGTTATTCAATGAGAGCTTATGTTTAGCTAAAAGGTGGCAGTTGTTTTTAAAGGAAAATAGGTTTTTAGCATATTTCATAATACATGTCATCATCTCATTCTTTAATAAAAATACAGATTTAGTTCTATAACAGAGGCAACAGAAATGTCAGTGTTAGTTTTTAATGAAGCCATGAGATGTATGATTTTCAGTTTAACAAATTTTGTCAGAAAAAGCATTAATTAGACATCAAGTATTTTTTAATCTTCCATTAGAGGTATGATGGAAATTATTTGATAAACCTGAATAAGAGACTTAAAGTTTTGTTAATTTGTGGACTTACTTTTAACGCTAAAAAACCCACAACCCACAAAACCTCAAAGCATTGAACAATATTTATATATTTTCAAAGACTTTCCAACAACATATTTTGCTATTTTTAATTCTTTATAATGAAAATACTGTCTCTACTATTATTATCTGATAATGAAAGTTTTATATACGGGCTTAATTTCTAAGATTGGCCTGCCCTCGGATGCCTCCATTTACTTACTAAAACAAGAAACACAGCAAGGGTGGAAATTGTCTTGGCTGATGTTGGTGTATACAGTCTGGACATCTATACTGAGCTACACTCTCGTATGTTCCATTTTTCAGTGAATGGAAGTGTACTCATAGGATATGATTTCTCTGGCATTTCTTTCTGTCTACCCTAAGATGAACTGAATGATACCTGTGTATGTCCGTTTGTCTCCAATGTATGTAAAAAAGACTTCTGTCAAACTTCTGTTGAATTCCTGTCAAACTCCTGTGACATAACTGTTTACTCTCTGGATGTCCATAAGCCCACAGAGGAAACCAAGGGACTATGTTAGCTATCCTTATAAAAATATATATATATTGTGGTTTTAACACTATTGCTACATTGTGAAAAGTGCATAGTCACAGTATGGTACTGACATGGATTTTCAAAGTCTAGTTATGGCCCCTACTGAGAGCATGGGAGAATACAAAATGTTTTGAAAAGTATTTACAGCAGACAGTGAAATGATAAAAAGCTAGATAGCTCCTGCAAGAAAGCAAAATTATTAGATGCTTCCCAAAAATGATGACAATTTGGAATGGCTAAATATAATTCCTTGCATTACCTCATAATTAAACTCTGAAATGTAGGGGTTTACCAAAAGTAATTCAGATCAAAAGAAGGGTCATTAGTAATAGAGACGAAAAATTTTAATCTAAGTGAGAATAATCTGTATGTGTACTGTTAATGCTATATCTTTTCTGCTTTGCACTGCTACTTTTATCAGAATTGCTCCTTCTGTGCAGCTTAACCAGAAGAAGGGAACTAAGATATCCTTTTTTTACTGGAGTGTATAAGAACAAGTGTGAGTGTGAATGGGGGATTGATCAACGCAGAAAAAAGAAGCAAGTCAAAATAAATCAAACAAAGAAACAAACAAACAAAAGAAACCCTATAACAAAGACAAAAAAGAACACTGTTTTGGATACTTTCAAATCTATTAAAATTTTCTTCTTATTACCACCTGTTTGGAAATGTTCTCTGTTAATTTCTATCCGTTTGTAAATGTATTTCCTAGTCCTTTCTGGTTTTTCCATTGAAAATACTCCTTTTTATATTAGAACTTTTGCAGTGCTAACTTCCATCTCAAAAATATTACCATGTTCTATCGCTCAGACTGTTGAAAAATGGCTGAACTTCTAAACTTGTCATGTACAGTAAATAGTGCTTGTTAAAGAGCAAGTCTACAGCTAAATTTGTACAACAGTCTTAGAAGTTACTATTAAATGAAGTATACATTACTGGATATGGTCAAAATATATAAACCACTAAACCACCCTGTCTAGGGTTGAGCTTAGCAATTTTCCTCTCTTGAAAATATGACATGTAGTGCCTCATGACATTTTGCTGCTTCATGTCTAAAAATCATGTTTCTAAGATATGGTTTCAAGGTGCAAAAATCTGAGAGTGTATAATGCAAAACTTGAATTGATACAATTCAGAGCAAATATAAACCCTGCCATATCACCTGGCCTGGTTTTAGCACTTTTTGCTTGAAGAGCTGAATGCATACTGTGGCATATTAAGAATGGAAAATGTTCACGTCTGTAAAAATATAGGATTTAACTTAAGCAGTTGAAGCATGATCCTTTTCTTGGAGCTTCCTATTTTCTGAATTAGTAAATGCTTAAAAACTGATGTAGGTAGGGAGATAATGGGCAGTAAATGGCTTTGTTTTATCAGAGCATTTTGTGATGTTACCAGCTATTATTTTTGATGAGCTATAAAATTTCTTGAAAGAATCAGAAAAGACAGTCCTAATAAAACAAAGTTTAGAGGAAATGTTCTTGTTACATTAATTTATTCACTGTGGAGAGAGGAGAAAAAATAAACAGTTCTGAAATAGTCCGATTAAGGCATTTTTCCAAATGCAAAGGTCAGTTTGCACGCAAACTTTTTGTGTTTAGAACTTTGAGTTGAAAATATATACCTATATAAATCAAAACGTCATAAGTATCAGAAATGTGAGGTACTGGGCATTTTTGATCGTCTGTTATCATCATGCATTATTTTTAAAATTTTGACTCTCTGCCCAAATTTGGCACAAAGTAAATAAAAAAAAGATATTTGTCATTTTACCTATTACTTTTTACTTATCATTAGAGTAATATGCTCCAGTTATTCCAGAAGATCTCTAGTGTGTAATAAATTTAACAGGTATTCTGCATGACCCACAGGATTCTTAAAGATCAAAGGCCTTGTGTTCCTCCCTATGATACAACTTCGCCATCTTATTTTAGTTTCTAACACTTTCCTTTCTGGACAGTTACTTTAATTTTTATTTTTTTTATTTATTTTCAATTATTTCATCTAGTATGCCATCTCTTGAAATTACAAGCATTTGGGAATAGTATTTCAGACTATTTGGCATTCATTCACAATAAGGGTGCTGAGGTTAAAACAGTATGTTCTAGGTCAATGCATTTTACCTGTGTGACTGGAAAATAGCAGCAGATGTGAATGATGATAAAACAAGATGGTCTGGCACTTCATGCGATCAGTGATTATGCAGAATTAAAAGCCTGACATATTTGATCAAAGAGAAAACACAAATTTATCAGAACAGGAATGGCCAGTAATTGCTGCCACCACCAGATTCAGCTTCAGAGGGTGAAGCTACAGCTGCTGGCAACAGAATTAACCTTCACTCTGGAGGCTCTCATGATGATTTAGATTCTGTAAGAATAGCATAAATAATTCTGTTTAAAATAAAGCCCATGGAAATCACACTGTGGCAATGCAGTTTTGCCAAGACTGAAGTCTACAATGATAGAGACACAATGGCTTTTCAGAGAGGAAACAGCAGGACAGCTCATATGTGAGTGGTTGCACTGAGGCTGCCAAAAGAGATCTAATTCTATCTTTTTTCATTCAGCAAAATTATGTAGCACAAGAGGTTTTCTAAACTGCAAAAGCATTAATTCAGATGGCTTCCTACATACTGCAGAGGAGAATGTAGCTGTGTACTGGGAAAGGCTAGAAAAAATTGATATGTAAGCTAAACTCACTGATAATAACTTCAGCATAATAGGGTTTTTTAAGCACCTGATGTTTAACAGAAAGCAGGATTTTTACAGTGAAACACAAGTACATATTGAACTCCTTAGTGATTAGTCACTGCAGTTTTTTGTCACTGTCTATATTCCAAAACTCAACACTGGGCTAGACAACAGCCCACTCTTTCTAAATGAGGAAATTTTGGTCTATAGAAAAGCTCCTCCCCATAATCAGTTTACAATAGTAATTAAAATTTTAAAAAGACCAAAATCTCTCTGCTTCTTCTTGCTAGCATACCAATTAATAGATTATAATTTTAATACAAAATGCAAAAGTAAAAGGAGAAAAAATACAAGGTCATTTAAATATGAAATATGTTCCTAAGAAAGTGCTGAAAAATGAATCAGGATGGTTTGTCTAAAATTTCAAGGGGCAAAAAGGGAGGATTGAAAACCTGAGGATCTTTTTATGCATGATCATGAATACTGATTTTTCTGACTCATCTGCATCCCTATAGAGAGAGAAGAAATAAGCATGTTTTCTCTTGGGATCTGAGCTTAAAATTCATCCATGTGGGATTTAAGTCCAAACAGTGGACTGGAACATGAAAAACAAATAACATTTTTCACCTCAAGACCGAAATGTCTCTCCATTTTTTCTGATATTCTAATGTAACATAAAGGTCATTGGATTTTTCATAGCAATGCAAATAACAAGAAAGCAAAGCAATTAAAGTCTATACTGAACAAAAACAGGCATTGACATCTATTTTTCATTTACCAGAAAAAAAATATAGTGACATTCTTAACATTGTTAGTAAAGAGATAATTATTTGCAACATTTTCAAGTACATTATATTTTTTTAAAGTTTAGGTTTGTTTTTTTTTTACTATTCTTAAATTTGCTAAACAAATGGAAATTATCCCCAGCTGATATTAACCATTTATATGGGTTGGCATTTGTAATTTCATAACCTGTGACAATTTTGTTAAAAATTAGAATCCCACTCTCACAAGTAATATGGAGGTGACATTATGTGGCAATTTGTGTCTTTATAATATACCTAAATCTATTAACAGTACCTCAAATGAAGATTTTGACTTCCTATTGTCAGAATGTTTCTCAAATGAGACACATATTCTTCCTTCAGATTTATTTGTGAAGTGTCTCTTGAGCCAGAGATATAAAAATGTACATGATACAAATTGACATGCAGGGATCAGCATGACCTCTACAGAAGACAGAATACTTTTTTATAAATTAAATTTTAGGATAAAAGTCCCCACACTGTAGGTACCTGAGCACTTGATATTGCAAACTTCATAACTTCAAATTCTTAAAACTCATGTCATCAATCATGTCCAGTTCTGAAACAGACACCTTGTTCTGTGAAGAGTGAGGGCAGATGCTTTAATTTCTCTCACAGAATCTCAAAAAGTCAACAGTGTTCTATAAACAGTTCACATTTCCATATTGGGAGCTACACAAATGTGAAAGGAAACTAGACTCGATCTTGAGTCTTAGGAGCTTTACCCAAAAACTTGACATAATTTCCTGACTAATGAGAAATCCTGTATCCAAGACAAACTAGATCATGAGCCTTTTCCCCAGAGATTATCATATCATTTTGGCAAAAGAAATGTATTTCTGTTTCATAAAACTAATTATTATTGTCCAAGTTTGTTTAATGCCAGAATTCATTTATTATTTTAATGGGCTGACCAGTATTCTCTAAAGTCTAATTAAATTTTTAATAGCCATAATATAAGTGCATTGAAGAGTAATGAAGATTATTTTACTGCCAATGTATCGTGTCCTGGGAATTCCCTATATCAGGAACTGACACAGTACGGGAGTATTGCAAAGGATTATAAAATTCTGCACAGCTCCTTTGTCCTGGTCAGCAGGAAGTGAAGGCTCCCACTGACTGCTGTTCTAGCAGTCTACCTGAATGAAGATGCCACAATCACTCTAGAGCCAGTTTACAGAATTCCCGGAGCCAAGTTTTCCAAACCTGGGGCTTATGTTTTAGCCTTTGCAATCAATGACATCTCCTCGTATCCTGCAGTGTGAGAACACAAAAATGGAATGTGAAAGGAAAAACTGCACCAAGACTGTAAAAGTATATCGAGAACCTCAATTCTAATTTTGTAGAAAACCAAACCCAGGCTAGAATAAGGAAACACACTATGCAAAATGCAGACTTTGAACAATGGTTTCTGGGCTAGTGCCAATAAAACTGTAAAAATAGCTGTAAAAGCAAAACATAGGTAAGCAAAGAATAAAAAAGAAAAATCAAAAACAAAATAAAAAACTCCAAAAGCAACAGCACGAAGACAAAGCCAAACAAACAAAATACCCAGAACATAACCACACCAAAGTAAATGAACTAAAGTCACAAACACCTAATCTGTCCTCTCATGAGGACTTTAGAATAGAAAACATATCCTATTTCTCTCTCTAGAGAGAAAGTTCAATTGACAGTCTAGTTATGATAAACACCTTGTGTTTAACTGTGGCTATTTAGGAATTAAAATTAACATACATTTTAGAGATTAAATATTGTTTGGCAGTTGTTTTCATTGTCATTGGGGTGGTTTTTTTTGTTTTTTCTTTTTTGTTATGTTTTGTTTTTTTCTCTAGTGAAAATTCTAGTGAAAAATTCACTTTGACATCCTTGTAAATAGAATTATAGAATTAAATGGACCAGAAAAAAATTCTTCATTCAATTTATGATGATGTTTAAATTAGTTACCTCTCATTTATGAGTATTCTAAATTATATCTTTCATTTTAATAGATGCACAAATATTCTTTGTTTCCTGTGCATCCTGTGCAATTTATTACTTCCACTGGAAGGAGAGAAAAAACCCATAGGATGTAAAGAAAAAATGCTTTTCTTCAAAAACCTATTTTAACCTTAAGGGAAAACAAGCAAAGTAAATCCAGTTTAGGCATCCCTTCCAATTCTTTACTTCTGGTGTTGAGTTTCTAATTGAAAAGATTTCCCCAAAGCACATGATGTTAGAGCAATGATATGGGTTAATTGCAAAATTTATTGGGTGGTGATATGGAAAAATTAACACGCATAACTGTGTAATTCAAATAATTTTATATAGCAATACGATGAAATAACCTCAATTTTAATGTGGAATAATGTAAGCTTTTTTCAATATCAATTAGGAATGACATTTCATAAGCCCTGCTGGGAGTTGCATACCCTGATTCCACATACTGAAACTCAGTATGAGTTGGCTTGCAGTCTTCCTACAGCCCAAGAAAAACACTGAATTCAGTGTTTTGGAGTACAATCTCAAAAAAAAAGGACAAGAAAACAGAACCTTAGTTCAATCAGTTGTTAAGTTCTAAAGTAGTCACTGTCCTGGCTTTGACATAAACAAGCACCATAGGTGCAGAGGTTTGAAATATGATTCAGCATTACCATAATTCATCTCTTGGCTTTTCTTCAAGTTTAGACGATTTGGAAGACAGGGAGGGTGAGTATCTTTTTGCATAAGTATCTGGGAAAACCCTGCAGTATGCCAAATTTTTACTTTTTTTATGTTTTCAGTGACACTGTTATAGGATGTAATAAATGTGTTCCATCCACCCTTTAGTCTTCTCAACTTGAATATTAAGAGCAAAATAAAATGTTAATATTTAAACTTTCCTTTCTTAAAAACTCTGAAGAGCATTTTGAAAAAACAAATAGGGTATAACTGAGATATCTCAATTCTGTTTTCTTGTCAAACAGAAGAAGAAAATGATAAACTGATATACATATTAGATACATAATTACTTCGTTCTATTCAGTAGCCCTTTCTCCTTTAAGAATGTTTTTCCTACACCTCTAGCTCCCTACGTTGGTTTTAAACATCTTCTAATATTAAGGTTATTGCTAATTACACTGTACTAAATTTTGTGATCATAGGCCTCTGGCTGAAATTATTTGCTGAAGTTCTATTGGGAGCAGGGATACTTTCTTTTGATTTTCAGTTGATACCTTTTTAGATTTAATATTTCATAAAAGTCTTGATATAATCCGGGGATTAGTTATGTGCATAAATGACAACAGCTAGTATGAGAATCAAATGCAGTGATTCATTACAAATTTTATAGCTGACACCAATTTATACTTTATCCACCACACTTTTCTCTCTGTCTTGTCATTTCCCTTTCTATCTTGGTCATTAAAATTACATAGTAAAAGAATACACACAGTTTGAAAGTTGACTTTTGGCTTTGCTTGTTTTCTTTTTCATCAGAGAGTGCAAGAAAGTTTGTTAGATGAAACTGCCCTAGGATTTTACCCTCATGTCATATTTGACATATGATACAAAAGAAGTGGCAGATGTGAAAGCTGATAAAAAAATAAAGGTCTGAAATGGAGACAATTCCCACTCCTAGTAGTTAGACAGTACACTCCATGAGCAAGAAACACACTGAGATTATGAGTTTGACTTGTTTGGTCAAGGTGAAAACATTTGCAAATGTTTTCCAGGAAGACCAGGAGGTACTGCCATAAATTTGCACCCAGGAGGGTTTCATTGCAATTGCTAGCAGCAATATCACCAATCTATCTCAGAGCCCTTGCACTTATTTAGCATGAACAGCAGGAGAAAAAGTGAGCTTGCAGATGACCTAGTACTGACAAGAGCTGTTGCATTTGTGTATAGCAAGAGGGGACACTTGTTTTCCCTTTATGTTAAATGCTGTCATTCAGGAAAAAAAAAAAAACTTGAAAGAAAAAGTAATAGTACCAGGGTCAGACATATGTTCTTTCTAATGAAAGGACCTAGCCAACATGATACACCACAGAATTTGTTCCAGCATGAGGACAGTAAACCTAAAAATTGCCACTATTCCCTGTTAAATTTTTATTTTGAAGATCTATACAGAAGATGGACATTTCAGCACAGTGTGAGTGCTAGATTAATCATACTTCTCTATACAGCCTTTAGATATACTGTAAAGACTTAATTAAGATAGATCAACTCAGAACAATTAAATGAGTAAATTCAGATGACAAATTTGTTACAGCATACACAAATTTAACATGTACATGTAGGGTATTGGTTGTTTGAATGTACTTGTAGTACCAAATTTCTTCTGCTGTTTCCTCAAATCTGTATATTGGGTAATTTATATTTATGTGTATAATATAAAGCAGAGAATAGCAGAATCAGAATAGTTTGAGTTGGAAGGCTCCCCAAACAGGTGCAGTACCTTGCACTTGGTTAGGTTGAATCCTATGAGATTCTCATGGATCCATTTCTCAGTCTTGTCCAGATCCCTCTGGATGGCATCCCCTCCTTCAGGTGTGTCAATTGCACAAGTTAGCTTGGTGCCATATTTAAACTTGCAGAGAATTCACTCAGTTCTTTCATCTATGCCATTCATAACAGTCTTAAACAGTACTGGTCCCAATACAAAATAATCCTGTCCTGAGTAGCATCCCTCATAACTGATCTCCATTTGGTTATTAAGCCACTGATCCCTACACTCTTGAAGTGATCATTCATGCAATTCTTCATCCACTGAACAATCTCCAATCTAGAGAGAATGATGTTAGATGGGACCAGGTCAAAGGCCTTACAGAATTCCAAATAAATTTAATCTGAAGCCATTCCCTTGCCCACTGATGCAGTCGTTCCACCAGAGATAATATTTCATTTTAATTTTTCTTCATCCATTTCTGTCTTTAGAGAACGGCAACAAAACTGGTGAAGGGTCTGTAACAGAAGTCTTCTAGAAGTGGCTGAGGGAGCTGGGATTTAGCCTGGAGAAGAAGAAATTGAGAGTAGACCCTATAGCTCTCTATGGATTCCAGAAAGCCAGTGATAGAGAGGTAGAGTTCAGTCAATTCTCCCAGAAAACCAGTGACAGACAAGAGTACACAGTCCTAAACTGTCCCAGGGGACATTTAAGTTGGACATTAAGAAGAATTTCTTCACAGACGGGCTGATGGGACTGCCCAGTGAGGTAGTAAAGTCACCATCCCTGGAGGTGTTTAAAGAAGGACTGGATGTGTCACTGAGTGCCACGGCCTGTTTGACAAGGTGGTGTTCAGTTATCAGCTGGACTTGATGATCTCAGAGGTCATTTCCAACCTGATTGATGCTGTGATTCTGCAATTTCTTCAATTTTTCCTCTTAATTCCTTGAACTTCCCGATCTTCTCTAGGTTGTTTCAACTTTCAATTCTTTGTCTCTCCTGGGCCTGAGTTTATCCGCCTGCTTGTCTGTCTATTCATATTCGTAATTATATCCTGAATATGCATACTCTAATTTTATTAATATACCAGTAGATAAGATCACTATCTTATTATATCACTATCTATTTAGGCATTCAGTTAGGAGAAAAAGCAATAAACAATTTCACTAAAGGTAGGAATGCAACTTCTCTGTTATCAGGTACACAAAAGAGATTTTAACTGGAGTCCAGTGGCAGTCAGTCCTTCAAAAATTCCTTTTGGAGCCTTGAAGAGGGTTGTAGAGATCAGTCCCTCCAGGAATATTATAACTTGCTGCCTATTTCATGGCTGGCTTGCCCTGACACACAGTGCCAGGATAGAAAAAGGGATTCAGTGAGGTTGTCTTTGATCATTGTGTGTATGAAACAGTAAAGTAGTCTGTGCTGCAAAGTTCAGGAAACAGAAACTTGATTAATTTATAAAATATTTTCATCTTTTTTTGATCTTTTTTTTTTTTTTTTCAGACTGACTGAAGAAATAGGGGAAGCTCCCTGTCTTACCTCTCTTTGCAGCTTCTACATAGTATGCAGTCCACAGTAACCAGTTTGAGATGGTTATGGAGATACATTTGATGTTTTATTTCTCCATTTACCAGAAACTCCACACTGGGCCAAGGCAAGATAGGGTATCTTAGTTATGTTTTACAAGATGCTTGCAAAGATGGATTTCTGAACAGACGAGAAATACCTTATAGAAAATGGGAAAAAATGTAAGAAGACTGTCCAAATTGCTATTTTAGAGATATCATCAATCAGAAAATACCCTACTCTGGTAAAGTCTCTGGTTGCCTCAAAGGAAGTGCTTAAATAAACTAAACCATTTCCTTCTTTCTTTCTTTGTTTCTTTCTTTGTTTCTTTCTTACTTTTCTTTCTTTCTTTCTTTCTTTCTTTCTTTCTTTCTTTCTTTCTTTCTTTCTTTCTTTCTTTCTTTCTTTCTTTCTTTCTTTCTTTCTTTCTTTCTTTCTGTCCTTCTTCCTCTTTCTTTTTCTTTCTCTGCCTACTTTTCCTCTTTTCCTTTTACTCCCTTTGGGTTATTTTAAATTTTTTTTTATTTTTAATTTTTTTTTTTTTTTTTTTTTTTTTAGTCTGAGTATTTATCTCCCAGAGAAAAAACTATTAGTGCACTGAAATTCACTCAGGAAGGTTTTTGGAATATATCCTAAAACACTTAATTTTTATGCTCATGTTATGTCAACAAAAATTCCTATGCAAAAAGTACAAATCCTTGTATTTCATAGTAATTTTTACAGTCAAACAGAATGCAGAATGCTGATCATCTATTTGCCTTATTTCTTTCTTCCCTTCCCTTCTTTGAGAATTGCACCAAAACTTATACATAAAGTTCATGAGGATATGTAATAATATAAAAATTAATCCCATAATTATGTGTTATAAAAGGATCAACTGTTAGATAAAACATGTAATCAATCAATATGTGAAGAAGTTCAAAGCATAACTCTTCAAATTCTGCTTTTCTTTTATTCTAGATTAACTATATAGGTCAGAACCAATGGACTATTCTCGGGTGGCATAATCTATGCATTACAAGAAAATTTTATGACTCTGCATTTATTTGTAGTTCATAGTATGGAAGCTACACGTAGCACAAATTGGAAATTGGAGTCTCTGCTCAGAGATGCTGAAGTTAAAAAGAGCCATAAAACAGACTAAGTAAGGTTTGCCTTGGAATAATCTGAACCTCAAATTTGTGATCATCTTCCCTCTGAACAGGAAATTGAATTTTGACACATAGATAGTGGTCACATAAATAAAAATCCAATTACAAAGTTGGCTATTTGAGATGGAAATATCTAACCTTCTTTATCAGAAATTCCATTTTAGAAATATTTTTGAGAAGACAAAATTATTCCTTTATTCTTAACATAATCATATTTTAATATTTTAAGGGCAAGACATGCCATTGTGTTGAAAAATTCTGTCTGTTTATTCTTATGTCCAGAAATGTAATGTAATAGTACTTATGATGAGAGTCTCTAATAGTAAAAATATTGTTTCTCTTGGGTGTTTCAGTAATAAGACATTATTATTTTTCCTGAATATTACAAATGAGTAGTTCTTAGTACAATATCTTGAGTTGGATTATTCAACTGTAATTATGTAGAAAAAGAAAACTCTTCTAGCATAAGGCATATGCTAGAAACATGTAGAAATGTAATTTAATACAATTTTAATCCAGAAGATAAATTGAATGTGTCTGACTTACACATAATCTTGTTCTTGTCCCATGTCTCTTTTACACTCACCAGTATGAGAGCCTTAGTAGATAAGTTTTTGTTTGATGTACTCTAGATTTAGCTAGACATCAAAGGAGTTCAGAAATAGCTTTGAAATAAATACAAGTAATCCCACAAGTAATTCAGGAGCATCTAGCTGAGCTGTTCTTTTAATGAGAAAACAAAATAAATATATCATTTATATCAGCACAGGTTTTTAAATTAGAATTCTAAAATTCCATCAGATATTTAGACTGCTTTAGTAGACTTCAGGTCTGTAGGTTATATAGGTCTCCTCCATATATATTAAAAAGATATAAAATCCCAAGAGAGAAGGGGAGCCCTAACCATTCTTTAATCAGATATGCACTACTGTTCATTTTGCTTACTGATGAAATGCATTGGGGTTCATATGCAGGGAACATTTAAGTTAGCAAATATTGAAATATGCTTTCTACTTTTTCCTATTTAAAGAGTTCAAATAGGTTTGCTGAACTTGGAGAAAGGCATTTGTTCTGCTCTACTAATGAGTGTAGTTCTTGCTGTAGAAAGGCTCAAAAATGCCCTCTTTAATCAAACCAACAAAATTTCTGGTTTGATTCCTGATAGTTGCTACTGTATAACATTCCTGATATTTGCTACTGCATAACAAGGGCAAGATTTTTTCATGAAGCTTGAGGAAAATTAATGCAGCTCTCTCTAAAAAAACCCTTGCTTTTTGAGAGCAAAATATGTGCAAATAATTTTTGACTGTTTCTTTAGATGGATGTCTAATAAATATTTAAATTTATCAATTCATATATTCAAAATAATTTTTTTATTTTATGTTCTGACAAGCCTCATATTTCCTCATATTAGGTTATGACATATATGGGTCTGAATAGATAGATGTTTTCAACTTTTGAATTCACTGAAATGACAATGAAATGAAAACAGAAATCAAAATTATTCCAGTAAGAAATCAAAGACTAAAACATCTAAAAATTTTGTCTCGTACAACCTGAGTAGGAAAAAGAAAGAAAGGAAAATTTAGTCAATAAGCTGGCTATACTATAATAAATGATTACAATATATAAGGCCTTCAAATTTTTTACGCATGCCAGTAGATTAAATATGTATGGGAAAATTTCTAACTACTGAGGCCAACTGATACAGAGGGGCATGTGTTGATACTAATAAAGTCTCTTAATCTCCAGAACAAGGACACTACATGCAAAATGCTTGCTAAGGATAGTTCCTGGGATGTACTGGACCCTAAATCCTGGCCAGATATTTTTTCGAAAAATGCTAGCTGTAGAAATAAGTAACATTTCATGTTGGTGACTGGGGTCCAATACCAAGGATCAGTCACTGGCCTCATTCATTTCCTAGTATTGCAACACTGGACTACTGTTAAGTATTGAAAGATAAGAGCAAGAACCCAAGTGTGCCATCAGGCTTAACATTTTCTGATCCATGATCTTCATCTAGTTAGGAAATAGTTTTGGATGCATAAACTGAAGAGGTTTGAAAATGATAAGGATGGATCATGTTCTCCTTGAACATGCAGGGAGAGGGCAAAATTGCATCTCAGGCAGTGGTGAAAGGAGCATGCTTTGGGCGACACACCCGTGAGCTGTTCTCAGTTTGTTTATAACTTGCTCATTGGCTGAAAATGTTGATTATTTTGGTAGACATGTATGTTCCACTAAGCAAGTCGAAGTCTTTAATTTGTGACTTGAGTTTAAATTGACTTAGTAGTTAAGTATTTTTATAACTGACGGAAGCACAATGATTTCCAGAGATAGGTGGTTACAGGGACTATCTATATAGTGTGGCATATTTTAAAATACAAGAATAGTCAAAATTCTTAGAATACTCTGGGATCCAGCTACACAGGTAGCTGCGCCCTTTGGATGACAGCCTGAGCTGCTGAAATAATCAATGATTTTGTTATCTCTGTGTGAAAGAGTGATTTATATTCCCTTTGAAATAAAAGCTGAGAACAGGACAAGAAAAGCTGTCACTTTGCACTCTTTATTGCCCTTTTTGCCCTATCTCACACATCAAAGAAGGTATTTCACCACAAGATCATATGCTTGTCATAGGTGAGACTGGTAAAAAGTCATAAGGGCCATGTAAGCAAGCTAGAATTATTTTAATGCCTACAGAGAGAAAAGAAAGTAGGAAAGTGAAAGACAGACACCAGTGTGGGACTGCAGCACAGGCACACACTCACTATTAGGTCTAATGGGAAGTAGATTGCTCCCACCAAAGAGCTCTGGAAACAACTTGAAAATTCTCTAGGTATATTCCATTTTAGCAAAATGAGTCTGGAATAATAGGATGCAGGGTTTTAAATGTACTTGCTAAGATTTTTTTAAAGCAGAGAAGAAGATTTAAGCAGATTTAATTGTTATTTAATTAAATTCCTAGAGCTGATAGGAATGATACAGCAACATCCTCAACTCTACTTCAAGATATCCCAGTACTCATTTGCATTTCTCAGTATTCTAAATATGTGAGCTGTGGATTGTTTGTGGGTGCCAACCACTGGCAAACAGAGATTGTTACAAGGGAAACCTGATTTAGGTTGGTTTCTAACAAGTGGTATTCACGTTCTCTCTGTGCTGGAGCCTAGAGTTCTCTAGCTTCATTAGAGTTTTGAGGTAAATATTCCTTCATCTTCACTTTACATTAAGCTTTTTAAGAATAGAAAGGGGGTTTCATTCTCTAAATATATATTTCATCATCATTAAAACAAAAAAAAAGAATAAAGACAACTCAGTTCTGCTGGGTAAAATCAATGGACAGGAAGTTAGAAAGCAAAATCCTGGCCCCTGTGTTACCATTAATTCCCACAGTTTTTATACTCAGATAAGCAATTTTCAGTATTCTTCTGCGATGCAGCAATCCAGACCTTCGTGTGCTTTAGTGTTTGGCTGATGTGAAATGATTTCTGGGATGTCTGGCAAACTGCAGCTACTTAATTCCCAAGCAAGCAGCAATGTTTAAAAAGTAGTTGTGGTCTGCAGTGCTTGAGATTGCAAAACACATGCCTCATGTTCCACACAGTCCCACGTAGATCCCTAATAAAAGGTTTTGGTTGTTTTGTGTTTTTTTTCTTTTACATTACATAGCAGACCTGACTTGTCCATTTCCTATTCTCAGAAGACTCTTAAATAAAGTTTGTGTTTCAGCCTTTGATGCCCTTTGTGTCTGGTTCAATCTCCCTGTCCCAAACCATTCTCCAGAAGATTGTCTCCCTCCTTTACTTGCCTTTTTTTCTGGCTTTCTTAGTCACTTCCAATTGAAGAGCAACCTGCCTCTGCCTTCAGAGGCTCTCTGTCAGGACAAAGCAAGCAAGCAGTCTGTATTTTCCTGCTGGGCAGCTGCATAAAGGAACCTTACACACCGTGCATGGTGGACAAACAAAACAGATACTTATCTTAAGGATAATTCACCAAAAAGATTGGGTACTATTCTCAACTTAGCTCAGTTAGTGTTCTCTGTTGTGTTTCTATAGCTGCTTAATTACGTAAGGATCATCATCAGTCCTGACATCATGGACTCATTTAGTCAAACTTTGGAAAGTGCTTCTCAAGCTCCCTACTCCTCATTAAAGTGAGAGACTTGTGGGAACATTCTGTGAAACTCAGAAAAGTAACTGAATAAGTTTCCTTTTGCTTTTTCTTTCCAGGAATATCATTGAATCAGGTACAAAAGGCAGTACATTTCAGTATAATAATGGAAAAATATGCGGAAATAGAACACATAAGTTTAGTGTGAAACATTTTTTAAAATTTTCAGTGTCTTTTTAGACCTTTATTTTTAGTTATACTAATGTAAATACTGAAGAAAATAATTTTTTAAACTTATTGAATATAAGTTTTAAAACTCATTGATCAATATAATGTATTTCAGTTAAATGCATTGAAAAAGCAGTACCTACACAAGACTAATGTGCAGGAAAACAGTGTGTAATAGACACATTTTATTATGAATATAATTTATTTGTGAATATGTACCATCATGGCATAGTCTCTGAATCTGCACTCAAAATGGTTATGAATGAAAGAAAGTAAAAATCCAGACACAAAAGTATTATCTTCATACCATTTGTAATGTTACTGCCAATCTGTACAACATTGTCAGAACATAAAGACTCCATTATGTCAGGCAGTGTAAAAGAACCAAACAAGAATGTTGTTTCTTAGGCAAATAACTTACAATCAAGGCAAAAGGTGAATCCAGGAGAAGTGTTCTTCAAGGAATCTGTATATCCCTGAAAGAATTATGACATTAAAATGATCAGCAGTTGTATCCATAAACAATAGCAGGAGCAGATTGACAGACAACCTATTGTCAAATTTTTAATGGGAATTATAGAATATCACAAAGCTGAAACTGAAGAAGATATAAATGAAGTATTTTTGGAAAAAAAATATTTTCAAGGAAGGGTAAATCCAAATAAATATCTGCCATGTAGAATAGAAAAGAAAATATCCATTATGATTAGCCCATTTCATGACACTTAGTAATTAAAAATGTGTTAAGGTCTGTCAATAATTTCTCAGGGCAAAACATTTGCTTCAGAGTTTTTTTCATACTGACCTTAATTTTGAAATCTTCCTACTTTTGAGGAAAGAATGTTATTGAAATAAATGATACTATTTCATTAATAGCTCTCATATATTTTCTTAAAAAAATAAAAAAGAAACCAAACAAAACCAAATAAAAAAAAATTAATAGAATGAATATGATTTCCACCTGGAAAAAATCAATTATAGAAAAGATGAATTCGAATATTTTTAAACCTCTACCACTTTATATATCACTAATTCAGAAAGATATGTTTTTAATAGACCACTCTATAATTACTGCACGTTATGTAAAACAAACCCATTTACATAAGGTAATGACAGTGTGATAGGATTCTCTGGTGCTGAAATAATGGAAGTCAATTGTTATAATATATATTTTAATTAAATTGAACTTAAATGCTTAAGAGGTGCCTTTGAATAACTGACAGCATTAGAGACTTAAGAGGCTGAAACAACCTTCTTACCTATACTGAGAAATTTCCATTATCATTTAGTCTGACTTGAAAAGATCAAAGACCTCTCTTTCTTCTATTTTCCATGCTATGTATTTATCTCATTAAATGGAATTAGACTAATCAACAGCTTTTTAAGAGTACCAGTTCTTGTGTTCAGCAAAAACTAAAAGAGATAATGACACAGAAAAAAGCAAATGAGTATTTTCAAAGAGCAGTCAGTCATCTCTGCTTTTAAAATAGGAACAAATTTAACAATGATAAGCTATTCCCAGCACAATATCATAATTGAAGATAGCTCCTAGATTAAAAAGAAAAGAAATCTAAAAAAAGTGCTAGAATTTCTCATTTCTGCTCCATTTTTTTTGTAGTAGACTGCTGTCAATAGGAACTGCTGACAAGGCTGGCAGCCTGAGCTATGGAGATGAAATTTTTCTTGCTCCAAATCTTCCATTACACCAAAGGAAAGAGATTTTGAGTGTTTTTGTGAAAATTAATTTTCAGGAGAAAAAAAAAGTTCAAATAATAGTAAAAAGAAGTTTTCTGATCTACATTTATATTAAAAACTAATTATCAGGTTAAGGTGGCTGAACTTAATGGCAAATATTATCTTTCCTTCAAATTAATTGACACATTCCCCTCATACAAACAGAAAAACTTCTGTTCATTCATTCTGAAAAATAAGTCTCTAATAAAAGTTGTCATATCTTACAAGAATATTGATTCACATGCATTGTGGAGGATGTTTTACTTCCCCTGAAAGAGCTTTTGTTTTTGTGGGAAAGAGACATGCAGGAGAGTCGGGGGTAATGTGCCAAAATTTGAACGTCTTTTCTACTGCCGCTGTACAGAGCAAGGCAGTGTGCTGGCAATGCAATATTCAAGCACCTTCAAGCCAGTCATCTAGAACTGCAGTTCTCATTTACTGTCATCTGTTTTTTCATGTTAAAAGGCACCTCTGTCCTCTGGGAGATTTATTTGAATTATATTTCCATGTATAATTCTGATGAGATTTAGGATGCCATCCTGCTTTTCTCTAGAGTTTCCTGAAGTTAGATTTTCAGTGGAGAAACAGTATGATACTCTGAACTCTATTCAGGATAACTAACTTAAGCAGTCAGCCTGTTTTAGAAAAACAGAAAATCCACTTAAGTCTCTTCCATTTTCACAGGAATTTGATAGAGTAGAAGTGTGGTGTTATTTAAAAATTCTATCTGTAGTACAACCTAATACATATGAATTTATCCTAGTGTTTGTGTCCTTGTTGAATTCTTGTAATATTTATTTTTTATTATTTAATATGACCCATATTTGTAACAGAAGAAATAAAAAAGTATTCAGCTTTTGTGAAAGGCCACTTAATGTACATCAATCTAGATAAAGCAAATGAAAATCAGTTCTGTGGAGATGTTATGACAAGCTACAAATGTATTTCAAAGTGTCCTGGAGAAATTAATGGCCTGCATGTAATCCAAACCACAATTATAAACTCACTGAATTGAAACATTCTCATTCTTCAGAATATGCTCAATCAGGAAATGTTTCTAGATACTAAGAACTTCTGAATTTTTCCTCTGTTTTTGATTAAAATATATATAAATCGCTTTTTGCGATTGTGATATTTAACCAAATAAAACCTACTCCATTCCTATCTTGTAGAAGTGATAGAGAAAATCAATATTTTATAATCTTATGAATTTTATAAGACTGAAAGCCAAAAGAATCACTTTTCCCCCTCTCCATTTTTACTTATTTTGTTTCAGTAGATGCATAAACTAGAATGGTAAGAACATCCATAGACTGCAGTTTTATGCATATTCCCTTATTCCTTCTATGTGTTAGTCACAATCTAGGCATTAATCAAAATGATAGAAAACAGTGCAAATAGGATGGCATAATAATATAGGCTCAAATTAACACATTCACTTTAATATTCAATCACACAGAAAACCTTTCTAACTGTCAGATGATCCATTAGGTTGTTTAATGAGTTAGAGGGTACTTCTAAGCTTACACATATATTACTAGGCTATAGTACCATAAGCATATTAAGACAATATAGTTGCTGATTCAGATCTCTGCTTCCTTGGCAAATACAGCTGGCCAGCTGATCTCCGAGGTGACCACATTTTCATTTGGAACCCTGGGTAACTCTCATGTTAATTCCTACACCATGACACAGGGCTGGTAGGGCAAATCATTGACAGCTTTGGTGGCTTCCAGGGGGACAGTTAGCAATTCCCTTGTGAGCAAACAAATATTCTCTTTACTCACTTCACAGCAAAACACTAATGAACATAGTGTATGCCCACAAAAGTGGAAAGTGTCTCTGTGAAAGACAAGGCAAGAATTCAAGGATCTAGAAAGCAGATGAAAAAGACATAAATGCCAAATTGGATAGGAGAGAGGAAAATCTTGGAGTGCACAATCAGTAAAGTCTGGCCAGCTTCCTCTCCAACAGGGTGACTCAGTCAGGAATCTCAACTGTTTGGAGGAGATAGTATAGCTTCCAGGCTCTTGGGACTGTGATACTGATTTACAGGCTGAAGGATTAGGAATATTGGATTGTTTGAAAAGCCTAAATCAATACCCTGATTTTTTTTTTTTTTTGACTCAAGGACTATGACTTTTGATCTTCTATCCCCAAATTAGGGGAATTTGTATATCTTTACTGTAATTTTTTCTTAAAATATCTAGGAATCTGAATTTTTTAAAGTGTAAAATTTGAATAGGCTTCCTTTTGCATCAGGGATGGATGCTACTTTAGGCTACAATCCTTATACGAAAACCTGTTGAAAATTGGCTTGTTTTGAAGGGCAGAGATTGTGTTGCCTTTAATTTTTTGATTTAAGTGTAAAATACACAACCTTTGAAATAGGGCACTTATGAAACCACAATGCAATACAGGGAATGTTAAAACATTAAAATTAAGAAGTATATATGCACAAAACAAAATGAGTTATAAAGTGAAGTTTATCTTGCACCAAGAAAGCACGAACCTATTACCCAAGGCAATAGAAAGCTGATTGATGATATCATGATGACAAATGAATTCTCATTTTGAATTCTGCCTGCTAAGTAATTAGTAATGTCATCAATATCATTACTAGCTCCTCATTCAACTTCATCAGCAAGCTGTTCCCATTGCTCATTTTTCAGCTTTTCCTTTCTGTGCTTCAGTCACAGGATGAATCCACATTGAAGACTGTTTCTAGCAACTACCCAAGGGAGCAACAAAAAAAATGAGTTGTCAGGCACAAACAGTCTATCGAAACCCTGAACTACATTTTAATAGCAACTGCATGATGTTATTTTGAAGTGGTCACTAACTTGAGAATTAGTGTAAATAGTGTCAAGGGCATCTTTGTTTTTTTCCCTGAAATATATTTAGAAACTCACATAATATGAAATGAAAATACAAATAATGAAAATACTTAGTGTTTATAACTGAGCAAGTGACTGCAGGACAAAAGTTTATTAAAAATGTCTTCTCATGTCATTTTCTCATGCTACTGAGATGGAAAAAGCATTGCCAAGGAAATTGAACAATAGGTTGCCAATGCATTTTTCCCCCAAGTATCCAATGTTATTTTTGCATTTAAAAACCTATAGAACTTATCTTAAAAAAAAAGTAAGAACAAACCCTAATGAATGCTGAATTAAATATTTGAAACACCCACAATTACACCTTTGAAGCCCAGCTATACTTTGAGCATAGGTATACTATACTAGAAAAAGCCATTGGATTGCCAGTATTTGCCCTTTCTCATTTTCTCTGCAACCAGGTATGTATTTTAACAGAATATGACTAAGTTATAGACATTGTTAAGTTTGTTGTTTTATCTTTTTGGGAGGAGGGGAATTAAATAATTTATACATTGCATATTTTCATGGCATTAGAACTTTTCAGAATTTATTTTAGAAAAGTAGACTTGTCTACCTTTATATTAATTTTCTACTGTATTTTTGGAGTTCTGAAACAAAACTTGCAAAACATGTTTAGTTTTTAAAACTGCATTTCAGTACATGAATCAGTTTTTGCTCAACTGGATTTAAGTATTTTAGTTTATATAAGAATATTTCTTTATAGATTGGTTACAGACTGCTATTCAGAAAGAATTGTATCAAATGGTTAACAAGGATAAGTGAGGAGGAAATATGTTTCTTCTTAATGCTGGTGTCTATTTTAATAAAAAGTTAGATTACTTTAAACAAATGTAATTTTATTCCAAAACAGTCTAAATAGATAATTTGCTTCAGTCAGGTAGTTTTCGACATTAGAATTCTTTCTGTGGTGTTTTCATTGTACTCCAGCTTTTGATCCCATTTTTCATTGCTGAACAGAAAATAATTAAGAAGAGGTATTTGATTTTGTCCGAAGATGGTCAATAACTAATACCCTGTGTCCAAGTTACTTTATTGTAGACTGTCTAGTTCATCTGACCTTTCAGCTGAATAGAAAAAATATTACAGTTTTGATGTTATATCATTGATATACTTGCGTCAAAAGCAAGATTCCCTAAAATTATCTTCTCAAAAAATCTCAGAGTAAACCAATTAAAAAATAAAACTGGGGCTCATGACAGATGATCAGTAAACCATAACTCCGCCTGAAGTTCTGTGGCAAAGCTTGTCACAGTAACTTTATCACCAGAGAGGAACAGGAATATGGTGACATTGTCAGTTGCCTAGACAGAAACTTCTGTGCCTCATCCCTGCCGGTCTGTCCTGGTCTCCAGCTGCCTCTGTGGAAAGGCTGGGTCCCCACACAATTCTGATTCCCACCTCTCAGACCCCTGTGACTGACCCAAGAACCCCCAAGTACCAGATGCAGATGTTTAGACAACTGAATTGAGCCCTCAGCATTTGTCTGCATTATCAACTGTTGAGATTTTAAAAAAAATTATCTCCATGGCAATGTGTTTATCTGCTCTAACTGGCTTAACATCCCTTTCAATGTCCTTTTAATCCATCAGCACCTTGAACTTTTTATAGACTTGTAACATTAGATGTAATGGCATAGGAAAAAAAAGAAAGCTCTTTTTTTCTTTCTGTATCCAGGGGTATATGAGATGACTGAAAATACACAGCATTTTCTTTAAAAAGTTTAACATTCTTTTTTTTTTTTTTTTCTAAATGGTCTTAATGGCTACCTTCAAGTTTTTTTATTTCTGCAAAATATTCTTGGGATTGAAATACTTTATTGTAATTTACTATTTGGTCTCACTTTATTCCTTGCCTGTTGGTAAGAATACAAGATATTCTGATGGGTTTTTATGTTTTTAATAGGATCAATTTTCCCATTTTTTGGACACCTTAATTTGCTATGAAGTTTGAAAGACAAAAAAATCAACAGTCTTAATTTAAATTCCAGTGGGAGGAAAGTGAAGTGAGATGACTATGCTCATAGTTAATATACTGATTTTGGTTAATTATAATAAACAAAAAAATGGTTTATTTCCAGACAACTGGATATGATTTTGTGTTTGGTTTTTCATAAATATTTTTTTCTACCAATTTACAAGTTCAGTAATCTGAGAAATGAGCTAAGTAGCGGTAAGTTTTAATGCAGTTATGGAAATATGCCACAAAATAGCATTTTTTTTAAAGTCTCATGTACCCTACAACTCACCAGCTTGTTAAATAACTGGTATCTACACAAAACATTAATGAACCCTGAATTCAAATTAAATTTCAGTCTGTTTTACTGCAGTTAATGAATAATATGAGAAACTGACCTAAACTAACATTTCAGGACTCATTAAAAATAATTTTCAGTAGCAGCATTAGCCTGTTGCTTGTAAAAGATTTTATGTAGCACACTGAAATCTGGGAGTCATGGTAGAATCTTCTTGCAAAATGATAGTGATTTTTATGGATTTGTTCAGATCATTCTATTCTTATCAAGTTTCTTTTCCTTGCTCCAAGATTTCTCCTTTCAGTGATTCATATTTGGAGCTCTGTGTTTTCCCTTGTTTTTGGGCAATTTTTATGACCCTTTCAGCAGTCTTAAATTGCATAATTTTCAAGGAATAAACGTTTTTCCTAAGCTTTTTTGAATATTAGGAATGCACCTTACAGAGGGTGATTGACTCAGCTTTTACTGACTGTCAGTTCTTCATTGACTTATTTCCTGAGGGAGCACCGTGCTCTGCTTCTTCAATCTATGCATATGTTGATTGGTAACAGAAGTTATTATCCTTTTGTGTTTTAATATAGAAAGTCTTCAGAAACCCACAATATTTTACCTCTGACTTTTTTTTTCTATTATTCAGTCCATTCTTCAAAGTGCTATCAAGTTTTAGATATGTATAAGAGTACTGGGAAAAGATTTTACAGATTTTTTTTTTTTTTAATATGAGTTTTTAGCCTATGAGTTTTGGTTTGAGCTCATTTTTCACTGCATAAGTCCATACCTTATCAGGTTTCTCGTGTCAATTGCTTTATGGTAACTTTCCATATCCAGGGAATTGATATGACCAGACTGGAGAACAAAGGGTAATACTGTGTTCAGCAAAAGTAGGGGGAAAAAAAATCTTTTTCTTTTCTTATATGTAGAGCATGAAAGTATAAAAAATATTTGAACATTATTTCTTCTTTTAGATTGTTTTCTTCACACATTGAATTTTTTTTTACATTTAAAATATTATTTTATTATTCTGTTTATGTAGCTGATTTCATAATCACACAATTATGACATCAGTTATTATATCTTTGTAATACTACTCATTATTTACGGTGGAATCTAGAGATGGAACAAGTTAGGAAGCTACCTGGTCCTGGCTTTTAATAGCATATGATAGATCTTTAATTCCTACTATACCACTCATTTTCTGTCTTTTTTCCTTCCTGTGCCATGTAGTATCTTATCTGTTTAGTAGGCAATTTTGTAAAATTACATGTTTTCTGTGTGCTTTACTGTATATAAACTGTGATTGTCACTAGCAAGGTAAAGCGATGGTAAATATACAGATCCTGTTCTAAAAAAAGAAAGGTGTATATCTGAAGTTACACCTGCATTTGCAAAAATTGTTTTGCTGTTTCAGGTGAATAATCAAATACATCATCTCTGTTACCAGTGGTAAATCTCACAAGGAGGAAAGGACTTCTGAATATGAGATCTAGAAAAACATACTCCAAGCCACCTGTACGTGATAAAATAAAGAAGTTACTATTTTTAAACATGTTATAAATGGAAAAAAAATCTGTACTAATTTTCAAACATTAAATTCTTCCTTTCTAGAAATTAATAAAAATTTTAGACAAGCCATTCGCTGTCATGAAAGCAGCAGCTCCCAGGGCTGCTGCTATGCGAACTTCCATACCAGGAATTAACTGAACCTTTCTTTACTGGTAGCTTCCAAAAGGTGTAAGAAGATAGAAACAGTCATATCAGAAAGAAAATTCTCCGTGTATGTGTGAAAGCTAATAGCTAAAACTAAGACATGTTCAACAATTTTCAAACATTCCTTTTATACATTTAAGAGATTGACAGTAAAGGCCCCATGGTAGTTTCCAGTCCCAGTGTAAGTAAGTAGCTGACAAACTCAGTGGTTTGGAACCTGGGAAATAGAGGCACTCTGATAGAGACCCAGCTTGTTCACACAGCTTTGTTTAGCTGCATTGACAAGCAACAAAGCAAACTTTATGGCAAATAAGCTTAAGTCAAATACAATCTCCTGTTTTACAGAACAATCGGTATCCCCTAATTCCAGTCTTGCTTAAAGCATCTGCTTAAATTGAAGTTAACTATTATTTTAAAGCTCAAAAGATAAAGCTTTATAGTGCTTCTTCTCTTGTCAGGAGTACTAATTCTAGCTTAATTTAAATCCAATGCCATAGTCTGAAAGGGATTAATTTTAAATACATCTGGAGGGAAATAATCTATTTTTGGAAATTTCCAGTCTGGAAATGGCCTCAAATAACTGAAATTTTTGCTACAGTCTTAAGTCACAAAGTTCTTATAAAACATAAGGAGATTTACACAAAGACAAGTTGCAAAAAAAAAATTCATTTTCAAAAATGCCTTGATTTGCAAACTCCCTAATTTATAACAATATTTAAAAGAGACCTAAAAATCAATTAATCAATTATTGTTATTAAGAACATTTGCATTATTAAAATATCATCCTAGAATATTAAACAGGTAACATTTTTTAAACTGTAAATTTTCTCCTTGATTCACTTTAATTGTCTCATGTAAGACAACAATCTTAAGATATAATAAGGTAAGTAAATTTTTTTCTGCCTAAGAATCTTTCTAATTTTTCTGGAGTACAGTAAAAACCAGTCTGGGGGTTACTTTAACTCGATCTAATTATTTTTGAAACTAATTATAGTAAAACACCAGATATCTTTGTAGAGAAACTGTTAAGAAGTTTCTCAGTAAAGTCTCCATCATTTTGTCTGCATGAATGAAGTTTCTCAAAGAATGCCTCAGGGAGGAAGTCTATTCTCTAGCATTTAGAGATGTATTTCTAACATAATTCCTATGATGTTGTGTTTTTTTATTACACCATGAACATATTGTCTTTGCAGGTGGAAGCAAACTAATGCAAAACAGTACTTTCACCTGCCTAGGATGACTGACAGCAGTAAGCTGCCAACATACATGATTACACTATGTTTCTTGCCTGAATAGAACTTAGCATGTAGTAACAACAAAAATGAAGTCAAATCATGCAAAGAACTAGAGTCTGGGAAAGTGAGGAGAAAAAACTAAAGTGCTAAAGATGTTAGGCTGGAATGTGAGCAAGAGAAGCAGTGAAGCATGGTGATAGTGTCAAAAAATATTGAGAAAAAAGATGATGTGAGATGAGGGATGGGGGTGTGGCTCTGCAATTCTGAAGATAAATAATGGCAGATATGAAATCAGCTGGGAAAAAGAAGGTAATGAAAACTCAGGGAATGTATAAGTTAGGACTATATGTGACAAGTAAGAAAATATAGGCAAAGCTGAAATAAGACTTGAGAATGAAAAGGAAATATATTAAGAAAAATAGGTCAGGCTATTGCATGTTTGTTAATGAAAGACATGGTTGTTTGTATGCATGGATTTAGTGTATGTAGAGTTGAATTTGAGGTGGGAATTGAATACATATTAAAGACTTTGAATAGCTAACAGCTGGCAACAGTTCAAAGTAGATGAACAGCTATTTTCTTCAAGTTCTCTGGAAATATTTATTTTTTCATTTTGAAAAAATTCAGTTATTGACATATATATCAATTATATAAATTTTAATGGTATAAGCATAAGTAGTGGAAATTAATTAGAAATTTTACATTTTTTCTTGATTTTCTAGGCACCTCAGTTGTTTTGAAAGATGACATCAACTAGGTATTTCTTACCCTGCCTTAGAAGGCTCCCTAAATTGTTATATCAAGGTTTGACTGTGGGTCTCTCAGATCCTTGAATCTAATCTTTGGTCAAGCATCAGTACTTAAAAAAACCCAATGACAACAATTTAGGGTTTAATTGTTTGCACCTAGTCAAATTAATCACTTGATATCCTAAAATCAAAGGGCAAGTTAGGTTAGAAGAAACAAAGCAGTCACAACCTTAATTGTGACCTATCTCATACTTGTCTCCTAAATGGCTAATACATCACAATCTGAATGCATGCAGGTGTATCAATCTCAAATTTTGTTGATGCCACTGAAGTTATAATTACCTTTCATTGATGCAGTAAGGATTTATTTATACTGTGTGTTTCCATATCTGAAGGAGACAGAGAAAAGGTCTTTGTGAAGGAGTCTGTCACTTGAGATACCTGGATATTATATTGTAGTTAATTTTTGTAAGACAATTTCCTATGTCTTTACTTCACAGAACCACAGAGTGACTGAATATATTGAGTTAGAAGGAACTCACAAGAATTATGGCGTTCAACTCTTGGCTCTGCACAGCACCATCCCCAGGAGTGACTGAGAGTATTGTCCAAATGCTTCTTGAACTCTTTCAGGCTTGGTGCATGCTATCAGTTTGATTTCTCTTTGGAGGAAATATTAATTAATTGAATTGCTATTAATATATTACACAGATTACAGTAATAATATTGGATCATGCTGACAGGCACTGTACAAACACATAGTAAGTGGCAATCTAGAATTTATAAAGTAACCAGGTGTTTATTTACAGGATTATTGTGATGGCTGTAGTTCAGAAAATATGAATACCTAAGGGATAGGTCAATAATTACAATGTATGAAGGAAGATTTTCCAAAGGTGTTACCAGCAGGACTCAGAAGAGCACTGAAGATTTATTTTTATTTGTGCAGACTAGAAAATGACAGAAGTTGCATATCTTAGGCATTCTGGTGACTTTAAATTTTTAACTGTCCTTCATTCAGGACAGGATCATTCAGGATCAGTTATATTTGATAACAGTAGAGACACTGGGTCTGTCTAGATCTGTAAAGCTGTTTTGCATTCCACTTCTTTAAAATGTCTATCTGTGTTCTAGACATTTACTGGGAAATATCATAACATCTATACATTTTTTTGACTAAATTGTTTGGATTATTTGTAGCATCAATAGTACATTTTTTTTAATCATCTAAGTTCTTCCAAAGAAAGTGTTGCAGAGCTACCAAACTCAGCAGTTTAAATACTCATGTTAAAAGCATTTTGAATTATTTAGAATTCACCCAACACTTTGAATGGTCAGGAACATGGAAATACTCATTCAGCAAAGAATTTGTGACTCACTATACTGCCCTATATTGAGGCATATATGGCAGCAGTTTGCCATTCACTGGGAAATGAGTTCCAGATGTCCTTTAGAGACATGGACTTTTTAAAGCTATGTCTGAATTGTCCTTTTTTGTTTGTTTCTTTGTTTGAATATTTTTTGTTTGTTTGAGGTTTGGAGGTTTTTTGTTGTTGCTTTGGGGATTTTTGGAGGAAATTTTTTTCATTTTAATTTTTTTCTATATATGTATACTTTAAGGAACAGAACAATAAAAGTGAATCCACTAATACTTTAATGTAATTACCAAGTGGTTTCAGACTATTTCAGACATTTCAAAGGACAACTTTGGAGCCAAGGAAATAACATTTGTCATAAAGGAAAAGGTGTTATACAATCGGAGGGAAAAGGTAATGGTAGGACATGCCAACTGATGAAGAAAAGAACTAAGAATATAATCAGACATCTCAGGATTATGTATATTGCTTCTTTGGGTGGGTAGAAAGAAATTTCCTGTTTATCTGCTTCTCTGTGAATTCTGTCTGCCATGTTTAACAGAAATATTTGATTGCCATAGTCCAAGGAATGTGAACAATGGATGTGTAGCTATGCTAGCAATCATGTACTAATCTGCACAGCAAACTGTACTTTCAATATTCTGTGGAAAGCTAAATTCCTTGTTTGTATTTAAGCTTCAGCCAAAGGATCCATAGATGGAAGTTTCTGTGGTGTTCCAACAATGAAAATTTGAACTCCGTTCAAAGCCCTGTAGTGCATCTGCACAAGCATTTTTCTTTATGGGATTGCACAGAAATAAAATATGTTTCAGAGGCCACTGAAATATTTCTTCAAGACATTCAAGTGGTGACAGAGTGTAATAGCACTCACTTGGAGATGGGTAATGTTACCCTGTGGTGGAGCTCCTTTGAGATGTTGCACTAACCTCTTTCCTTTTTCCCTCTGGCTGAGTCCTAGTAGCAAAGTATTCCTCCTTCTTCTGACCCCTGTGTGACAGGCATAATGGTTTGACAGATCACAGCTAAGGCATGCAGTTGTGATTGTCATGTGGGATCACAAAGTATGACAAATGATCTGGTTTTGTGCTGTAAAAACATATGGTACAGAAGTGCTACTGTGAGAAGGTGAAAACTAAATGCCACTTGTCTAAGTCTCATGCCCATGTTGTGAGACGTGATGGCTCTGTTCATAACACACCAGAAGGTTTTCTAATATCCTGGGTTCTCTTCAGCAATACAGCAGTCAAATGCAAGACTATTGGAAAAGAAAATGGAATTCAAACGAGACCATATTGTCAAGCATCATATACTATGTACATACATGTACACATGTACACATATAAATCATAACTGTGAGGACAATTTGACTTTAAAGCACAATAAGCACAGTCTAAAGCTAACATACAATAACTATAATACTAAGTGATGCTATAGGGATAGAAAAAAATTATACTGGAGTTCCAAACATAAACGCCAAAACTTATCAAGAAAACCTGAATTTAAAGATGTGATATAACTCTTACAGTTACTTTTTATACTATCATTTATCTAAATTCTTGAAATGATTCCAGCTTGTAATGCCACCTTTCATTCAATCATATAATATTATCAAAATGCCACAAATTAACAATTAGCAATATATATGAGATAAAATTATTTATAGACTGAAATTTCATATTTCATGTGCCAAGTTTTAGTCTTTACTTAGTTTTTAACATGGAATAAAACCTCTAAAAATAAGGAAATGTGAATATATAATAAAATGCTGACCTTTTGATTTTTTTCTCTGATATTTCACTTTTTACTTGATTTATGTTCTTTGATTTCCTTTCTTCTTAGTATATAAATACTATAAGTTGACTCTGAGACAATTGTGCTTGTGTTAAAAATATTTTTATAGGGATTTAAAAAGAGTATAATTTGCAATGCTTTCTTTTAAAAACAAGTGTGGTGAGAAGGGCTATTCATATAGCATGTGTTTTAGTCCGATGAGAATAGCAGAGAAAAGAATAAATAAATTAAGTGTGCTGAAATCCCTTATGATCATCAAGGAAGAACTTTTAAATTAATTCCAACATGACTAATGATGCATTGAAATAATTATTTGGGTAGACAGAGGCAAGTCTGTGACCAAATTAAAAAAAAAAAAAAAAAATAGGACATTATGTCCTTCTTTATGTTCCTATGAAATCATGGTTATGGAAAGACAGATAAACAAATGAAAACAGTGATGCCATAATCACTGGTGAACTTAATTGGCTCAATCTGATGGTAGATTAGAGCTCGAAGAAATTCTGATCATCAATTTCAAATTGTGCAAACTATAATTTAGAATCTGCTCGTCTCACTTATCCTGAATTATTCACAGTATCTGAGTCAATACAAGCATAATTTCCATAAGGAAAATCTTCTGTTAAATGTGGATCAATTAAGCACCAAGTACTACAAAAAGTTACAGCTTTAGTTTAAAATAAAGGACAGAGCCGAATATCTGCTTTTTCAGCAATTAGTCTTTAGTCTTTGCTGAGAAAAACCCCATGAGCGACATTGATGGAACAAAGGACAGGGCAGTGGATTAGGGGGCAAAAGTGTTATTAAACACACTATGTTCCCCCCTATTATGAGATTTCTCTTCCTATCTACAGAGTCATGGCCAGCAATAACAAGGGAGCTCCTGCCTTGTAGAAAGTAGCTAAAGCAACCTCAATATAGGAAGAAACTCAGAACCTTCACTAACCCTGCACATCACAAATATGTTCCATAGTAATTTCCAGAGGATGTGGTAAAACAAAACATGTCATGGAGGCATACATTTATGCTTGAGAGAGAGTAAAACGTGTTTCTGCATGAGCTATCATCTAGCATTTGTGCTCCTCTCACATATGGATAAGTAAGATAGGAATATTTAGAGAATGCCATGCCTAGATTTGTTTCCCTGGTGACTGAAATATTGTTTAAGGGTCCTTGTAGCTTCATGTCATGGGTTGACTTAGGTCGGATGTCAGGCACCCACCAAAGTCACCCACTGACTCCACTCCGCAGCTGGACAGAGCAGAAAAAAAATTTAATTAAGGGTTCATGGGTTGAGGTAAGAACTGGGAGAGTTTGCACATCAAATACCATCAAGAGCAAAACAGGCTCAACATAGAGATTTTAAATGGATTTATTACTAACAAAATCAGAGCAGGATGATGAGAAGTAACGTAAACCCTTAAAAACACCTTCTCCCCATCCCTCCCTTCTTCCCTTCCCAGCTCTACTGCCTACCTCAACAGCACAAACGATGTTCAGAGCACCATCCATCCATGGCTTCTGCTGCTCAGGGAGAGAAGTTGATCCTCTGCTGCAGCATTGGGTCCCTACCCCGGAAAGACAGTTCTCCACAAACTTCTCCAACATGAGAAAAACAATTTCCTGTGAACTGCCACAATGTGAGTCCTTCCTATGGGCAACAGTCTCCCAAAACTGCTGCACTGTGAGTCACTCTTCCATGGGGTGCAGTCCTCCAAGGACAGGCTAGCCCAGTTTGGGCCAGCAGGATGTCCATCTTCAGTGCCATCAGGGATTGGCTCTGCCCAACATGGTGGAATGTTCCAGCTGCTTCTCATAGAAGCCACCTCTGTTGACGTCCTGCTAATTAAAAACAGACAGTACAAATCCAATACACTACAAGACAAGAGGTTGTGCTTGTCCAGGCACAGTGTAGTCTAAAGAAATATCTCAATTTTTGGACTAAATATAATTTAGAAGTTGAAATGAATGGAACTTGAAAGACACCCTTGAGGTGCCCAAGAATGGATTTCAAAACCTAGAGGTAGGCTTCTATTTTAGAAACGTTATAAATTATTTTGTTCAAAAAACAGACTGAAGCCAGATTTTGCTAGTTATTTGTAAGAAAAGCTGTTACAGTGGGCTATTCATTATTTAGGAACACCTACAGATAACGGCCTGCATTATCAGTATGCAATCTATATTACACGAACTGCAGGGGCAGTAGAGAAAAAGCACACACCTGAAAATCATGAACAAAAGAGCTGCAGAAGACATTATCCTTTTTCAAGGCCTGCCAGGATTATCTTTAATTGCTTTATACTGCTAAGGGCTAGTCTAAGCTAGAGGGGGATTGCTAACACATCTAGCTCAGCAAAAGCTCTAAAAGGAGATGCAGCTTTTACTGATAAAAATATATTTCTTTGGATGTAGCAGAAACCACGTTCCCACAGAAAATAAGGTATGTGAGAAAGAGAGACTTTGTTCAGAATTGCTGTGTCTACTTTAGGCCCTTGAATGGTCTAAACAGTATCATAAAAAAATTCTAAATGTCTATAACTGACAATGTTGTGTCAGGCAAAATTTCTGGGGTAGACCTAAGACATAGGGTCAAAGGAATTCGGAGTTATTTTGGTTATCATAAGGTATCATATAATATAATTTGGTTATCGTCTCAGCCTCATGTTCTGTTTGAGTGGTCTACCACAGTTTAGAAACTTAAAGAAGGCAAAGGCATTTCCTAAAATGTCACAGAGCACAACAGCATTTTTGTCAGTTTCACAGAGTAAAAAAAGACTGCCATGTGAAAAAAAAATGTAGGGATCGCTGTTTTCCAGGACAGTTTTGATGAATGGAGACGAGAGATCTCTGAAGGTTGCTCTTAGAATATAGGGTTTATTAGGGATGGTGAAAGGTCTTGGTTGGAGCTGCCAGACACAGCACTTGGCAAGGTCTGAGGTGATGGGGGAGGGGAGAGACAAGGGGTTCTAGGAGAGGGTGGAAGATCTAAGAGGGGGGAGTTTCAAGAGAGGGGAGGATCCAGGAGAGCGTCTGGCTCCTCGGAGACCCCTTATCAGGGGGCTTCAAGGTGGGCTGGAGCAAGACTTGGGCCAATGGTGTCACAGACACTTGATGTTTCAGGGGAGGGTTACAGGTGTGAGATGAACCATACATTTTGGGGGTTGAGATAGAACAGTCCATTTGACTTTTGGACCTATCTGTAGGTAAGGGCATTGTCCAGCCAGTAGGGGGCATGATATTCACCCTGGCTGTACTATTGAAAATCTTTTGCCAGGCAATTATATTTATCCATCCTTCCCAACAAATAAATGTCTGGAGTGTCCTAAATATTTTTGTTGTTCAAGAGGACCAGTGAAAAACAGTATTATCTTTAAATTACACATATATATGTATTGAAGTGAAATCAGTATAAATACTTTATGTAAACCAAATTGAAGTCATGCATGCAGATTTTTCTGTAAATAAATAAACACTGTGATAATGTAAGTGAAACTTGATTGCCCTGTACACTCCCAAGTGCAGTCAATTTTATTTATCGATAAAGATTTTATTTGTAATGAAAAATATTCAGAAGTATCATATACATATGGTATAGAATTGTGGAAACTCTCCTAATTTCTCCTGATAAATTCTCTTGCAGCTGGGACAAATCCTAGATTCATAATATCATCCTGTGATATATCCAAGATTCATAATATTTTCCTGATTAACTTCATCTAAAGAATAAAAATATTTTCATCAGTGCCCCAGGACATGCACACATGTTCCTCTGTGTTTGTATACGTTTTTAAACTGCAAATACATTCTTTCCAGTGTTTAGTAGTTTTCTATAGAGCTGTACTAAGTAATTATCCCACACTCTTTACTACCTCACGTGAAGGAAGAATTACCCAAATGATTAATAGAGTTACCTAAAGAAAATACTTTATCATTTACTAAGTAAAAATGAATTTGCGTAAAAACTGAAGGAACTGACAAGGTAGTACAGAAAAAAATCTAATATGCAATGACACAGATGGACACATGTTTTATTAAATAAGAATGACACCATCTCAAAACACTGTCAGATTATTCTACATAATTTCATAAATGACAAAGCAGTGTTATAATCAACAGTGTCAAAGATAACATTCAGATCAAGCAAAATAAAATGCTTGAGCAACCCAAACCAGACTGTATTAAAAAATTATCATAAACTGTAACATGATTGTGAAGTAGATTGTTATTTCTCAAAGAGCTTGTTTTCCACTAAATGGTGATATAATTTAGAAACACTGACCTGCTTTATGTTCTTGTCCAAAACTAAGAAATCTTAAACACGTCAGTAAATTCAATTCCCATTTCAAATCAAGACTGCTTCTTTAGTGTATTCAATTTTTAAATACAATGGAGCCTTTCTACAATTTAACAGTGTTGAGAGTTTGAATAAAATAAAATGTGGGCTATATGGATATAATTGCATATAGATGAGGCAATCTGTTATGACTGCAATGTAAACAGTTGAAATAAAAATTCAGTTGAAAAATAGACCAGTGTAATCCAAAGATTAAGTAGAAAACCTTGTAGGGCTTAAGAATTTCATAGCTGCTCATAAGCCCCATCAGAAAAACCTATGGAACCTTCTTGTTCACTCCATCCGGAAGCAATATTTTTTTTATTTTCACATAAAGCATGTACCTTCTCCTAGCTATAGTTGCAACATTTCAGAATTCTGTATCATATTACAGTAAGGTTGAAGTATGGACAGAAGGAAAATAAAGACTTCCTTGATCTTCTTTAGAGAAGGACACTAGAACTGCTAAGTAACGAATCAATAAACACAGTATAAAGAAATATTGATTTTAAGATGCAAGGAACATTTTTATAATTCATAACAGATAAATTAGCACATGTCCAATGCAGAAGTATAATATCCAGAGAATGAGTAAAATATGCAGATTTAGAAGACATTTAAGAGAAAAATGCCATGAAAACAAAAAAAAATATATATTCTGCTAAATTCACGAATATATAGTGGAACAAAGAAGTCAAATCTACTGAAAGAATTTAATATGCTTTCAATTATGCATTTAATATGCATTTAATAGCTCGTGAATCAAATCTAACATCTTTGAAACTTAAGATCATGAAATGAAGGAATCTCAGTGAATATTTAAAAACACATTTTAAAAACACTAACCATTTAAATTCCAATTTATGATATATAAGAACTCAGCATAATTAAATTGTCTTAATGAAATGTCTTACAAAATCTGCAATTTAAATTGTAGTTCATAATTTTCCATCCTAAAACTGAAAAGAAGAGCATAACTCTTTATTTACTACCAGTATGTTTACTATACCTTTTCATTTTACTCGTCTAGTTTATACACTTGACAGCAGCAGAATTAAAAGAAATGTTTCTGACATTGGTATGGGAAACTGTTTTCAAGGTCATGGAAGGTGTAAATAAAATCCACTCTCCATGTGATTATGCCAGAAAGACAATATCCAGTTCTTCACACTGGCGATTGCGAGGCTTCTCAAGCATGAACTATCATATTATTATCAATTCAAGTCCATTTGATAAACATTCATTTTTCTAAAGTAAATAATAGAGTAAGAGACTCTTGACTTACTTCAGTGACTGTTTCTTAACTGTTGAAAAATCTGGAAAAATAGCTAGAAAAGGTCATAGGCCATTTACAATCTATTAACATTTTGCTCTTTATTGGTTTTTTATGCATGGTTTAAAACTGAATTACCACTGCTGAAATGAATTTTTTGCCTTTCAGGAAATTTTTTACATAAAATTAAATTACATTATGAAATGCACAGACAGTTGTACTAATGCTAAAAAAAGAAAACTTGACTGTGAGATCTGATTGTATGTGTATATGCTTTCCAATTACCCAGTTTTGCAATAGTAATTTTTATTCATGGAATGGCTACTGTAACTGCAATAATATTGTAGCTTTGTTTGTTTGTTTTGTCCTTTATTGAGATTTTGGGGGACTTTTCAGCACCTGACCTGGTTACTTGGCAATTGTTAAGGTTAAAGTACAAAATTATTCAGGTTACAGAAATTTTATAGTTAGCTGCATTTTTCTCTGAGAAAATACAAGGTAGGAGCATAATAGATCGATTTCTTTATAACTTTCTTGAATTTGGAAAAAAATTTACCACAGAAATGAACAACATTAAACTCAAGAAATGAACAAAATTATTTTAACTCATCTACTACCAAGTCTGTAGAAAGTCATAGCTTCTACTTGGATGACATATACATAATTAATTTCATGGTTTAATGGTTGTGAACTCTCTGAATGTTGCAAAACACTACATCTCTTACAGAGCCAAGTTCAGACCCTGTAAGATGTTACAAATTAGCTTGTAGTTTATTCCAGGCGTAAAGATCATCTAATTCCAACCCACTGCCATGAGCAGGGACAGCTTTCACTAGACAGGTTGCTCAGGGCTCCATCCAACCTGGCCTTGAACTCATCCAGGAATGGGGCATCCACAGCTTCTCTGGCCAACCTGTACCAGTGTCTCGCCATCGTCACAGTAGAGAATTCCCTCCTATTATCTCCCCTCTTTTAGATTAGAGCTACTCCCTCTTGTCTACATACACTCATAAAAAGTCCTCCAGCTCTCTTGTAGTCCTGTTTAGGTATGGAAAGCCACAATGAGCTCACCCCAGAGCCTTCTCTAATCCAGGCTGAATGGCCTCAACTCTCTCAGCCTGTCTTCACAGGAGAGATGTTCCAGCCCTCAGATCTTTTCATGGTCTTCTCTGGACTAATTTCAGCAGGGCTATGTCCTTCTTATGTTCCAGGCACCAGAACTAAGATAGGGGACCCAAATAATGGCTACTTTTTCAATGGACTGAACTTTGAAAATATTCAGCAAATCAACAAAAGATTGTACTCTGAGTTTTAAATTTATTTCAAAAAAAAAAAAATCAAAGCTATTTTTTATATTGTTTTTCTCTTAAATCATTGAAACTGTCTTCTGATTTTATACCTCTAAACCACTGGTTTTTAAACAAATCAAATGTACCTTATAAACTTTTGAAGAGAGCATAGTTTTCTCACTTAAATATGTTGCCATTGGTGAATATTAGGACGTATTGTCTGACCTAAATATCTTATTTTATGATGACAAAGAGGTTAAATTGAACTCTGTTTTCTCTTTCATTGCTTTTCACATCTCTGCTCTTCCATTTTGCTCAGACTATTTTATTTTTGATGCTTCATTCCTTGTAGAAGAAAGTTCTAATAACAAATACCACCCTATTCACTGTCTGCAAGGCAATAAACAATTTGACCATGTCAACCCATGTTGGTTCAGTAATCTATGATCTAGGGACTATCAGACATCAAACTGAGAAGTTTATTCTTGTAACAGCATTCAAGTACAATTCCTGTTAACCACATTTCCCATTTTTAAAAAAAAAAAAATTTTTTAAATTTTCCATTAAATTTTTCCATTAAATCCATAACTGCTAAATCCCTTAGTTCATTAATTACTTCTGACCTAGAAACATTTTCCAGAAGAAGAAGAGTGGAGAAAGAATAAAGAACAAATGAAACATATACTATATAATGAAAAATACCTTAGTATGTATAAACAGTTTATAAGGAAATGATTAACAGACGATGTTCATGGCTTTATAGGCTTTATAGCATTGATAATATTTTAATGTCCTCCTTTTCTTTATGTCATGTCTAGGAAGAAACACAGAGTGGATGCGAATACAACAACTTTGAAAACATGACACTACAGTTTAGCCTACATGAAAATTTTAGATGGACCAGCCAGTAAAATACCCCATATCAAGCCTTCTGCAGCATCTGGCACCTTTAAGGAGGGGATAATATTTAAAATATACTCTGTCTTCCCACCCCCTCAATCCTCAACCTCACAATTTAGTATCTTATGTTTATTCAAAGTATGACATTATTCATTGGGTTGGAAGTGATTTGTGTAAATACAAGTCCTGCAGTGCCCTCCAAAGAGTTATGATTCCAAGTCTTTCTGTAGCATCATCTCATTCCAGACTGTACTGTCTTTGGGAACTAGACTAAGACTCCTGAATAAACAAGAAAATCAGAAAAAAGGAAGACGATTTTTTTTTTAGACTGTTTTCTTCTAGATCTCATTGTCAAGATGAATTGATCCATAGTATATATTTGGACATTCCAATTGTCTTTTGCATAATCTACATGAGAAAGCATTTTAATAATTAAATTAAGGGTGAAAAAAATATCTACCAGAGAGGACATATATTGATGAAAAAATGTTGTATGTTTATTTGTCATGGTCCAGTGATGAACTCAATAACCTCTAAATCTCTATTACTTTTATAATGAGGAGATATACTGAATTAAAGCCATTCAAGTTTCTGAAAAAAATTTCCTCTCCCTGATGTTGTTGCCAATATCTTGTTTAAGGAGCCCTCCACTGCCTGGTGGAGGTCTCATGTCAGTCCAGTAAATGGGATGATTTACTTGTGGAAGAATTCTTTAAAAAAGAGACATCTCAATGTCTTGTAGGACACTGAAAATTAGAACTCTTATGGAAAGGGTATAAGTGACTGCCTGACAGTAAGAGGGACAGCCAAGTCCAGCCTTACATTATCTTGCACACAGGTAATTGAGAAATTGTGACAACAGCTTCTGACACATTCAGCCATATCAGCAGAGATAACTGTCCTTTATTATTCAGGGCATCACTACAGGAGTTATTTTTTGCAGCCTGCTTAGGTTGCAATCTACATAGGCTTTCACATTTATTTGAAACAAGTCTAGGCAGCACAAATCATTTTGTATTAAATTGGTTTGACAATGTAAAATGTCTTCTCCTAGTAGATAATCCATAAGTTAAAAGAAAAGCAAAAAATATCTGTAATGTTTTAGTATTGAAACATCATGTTTTGTCACTCTAGCAAAAAGATTTCATTCTTTTCTCCTAAATCCTTCTAAATGATTTTGGAAAGGGAATTTATATCTATATTTTGACAAAATACTTTTAAAAGTTTTAAATGTTTTCATTCTATGACAACAAAACTATTTAAGTGATTTATTTTTCAGAGGAAATTAAAAGAAATGTTATCGAGACAGGAAAAAAAAAGACAATGCAATGAAATGTAAGGAAAACTCAGATTATTGTGGTACTTGCATTTGTTAAACCTGAAAACTTTCTTTCAGTGCTTAATGAATTGAAGAGTCAAAAAAGAAAATGCTGATACTTGCTGGCATTTATTTTGGTATACTTATATAGCTAGGAGATGAGGAACAAATTTCTACTTCATCTATTTAACAGTAGAGATAAGTTACTCTGTAGGGTGATTCAGAGGAATTTTCAAGGCATCAACAGCACTATTCCGTTCATGGAATTTAATGTCAATGATAAAAATGTAGAAGTTTTTTTGTGAGCATGACATATATGAGGGAAAAAAGTAATATATAATCAATTAAATTTGGCATATCTTCAATCTATAAAAAGAACAAAATGACGGACTGACATTTAAATGATTTTCAAATGTCTGCTACAGGATTTAAAAAATGTTTCTTTTTTTATTTATTTTATAAATGAGTAAAAAGTCAGTAAGACAGAGAAGGACCGAAAACATTTTTTTTAAGATTTCATGCTTTCAGAATATCCATGATATCTATTTTCCTGACTGCAAACACTTACTATGAATGTGCATAGGCTTTGTGAATGCTATTCTGAAAACAAAACTGCCAGAAACTAAGAAAATTTGTAATGAGTTGACTAGGGACTGGTGGCAGACACGACTGCCTCGCTAAACAAGGGTTAGACGGTGGTACTTTCATTGAATGTCAATATCAATGTAAGAAGTGTAACTGAAATACCTTCAGAGACACAGCCTGACTGCCCTGTAATTGAACATGATGTGATAGCTAATTTTGGAAAAATTTCACTGAATTTCCCTTTCTTACATAGCATCCGTATTTTGGCTGTTTTTCAGTCTTAATCTGTCATTCTTCATGCACAGATGCAAACCCTTCCCTTACAAATAAGAGGATAATTAAAATAAATGTGTCATTTATACAAGCCTTGGAAAGAGTCTAGGGTTCCATCATTATTGCTTATTGTTTTGGGGATTGTTTCTTTGTTCTGAAAATTCATTGAGGGGATTTGTTGGACTCTGAGGTAGATATTATCTAGGGTGATAATGTCCCCAAAGGTTTTCTATGATAAACTGGATGTGCTGAGAACAAGGGATATCAAAGCAAGAGTGGAGTGGCATGTGAAATGCCATAGAACATATTGTGTGGCATTTTCCTGCTGCTTCAGAAGGGTTGAGGCTTCCTGTCTGTTATCCATCTTACCTGCCAGTCCTGTGTGGATATCTGGGAAATCCAATGGAAAACTGTGTGATGCTATATACCTGCTTTTACACAACTGAGTCCTACCCTCAACTTCTACTGACTGTAGCAGGAGGATAAACATCAACCAAAGACTTGCTGATAGATACTTAAAATGAGAGTCTTTAATCAGTGAACTGAATCTCATTCTTATATTCATACCCTCTCTTTTTTGCCACTTCTGATTCTTATGGGAGTGTAATAACACAGTCTTTATAGAAAAAGGCTTTTAAGGAGATGTAAAGGAGGAAGTAATAGGCTTCAAGAGCAGGACAAAGTTTCTGAAATAAAAGGTTTTAATAGTGAAAACCTGATGATATTAATTTATTAAATATAAGTACATACCCACTTGTATTCCATATTTGGTGAGACCAGATGTGTGATATTATTTAAATGTCATCCAAGCCTGGACCAGTGGTCCATGAACATGAAATTGAGATTAGGTTAGTATATTGGGGATTTCCAAACTTGAATAGAGAAAAAAATAAAGAAAGACCTGGTCATTAGAATGGGGTAGTTTGAAGAAAAGAAAATAGAATGAGTAGGGAGTGGGGTGTAACAGAAGCTTACTGAGAGACAACACAGAAACCAACTATAATAATTAGATAGATAATTAAATTAAATCCTCCCTAGAAGTGATTCAAACTACAATGACTATTCTGTCCATACAATAAAGGTTTAGGTGAATCTCCATATATAACTGCTGCAGCACATTTGGATTGTTTGCTCTGAACTTTCCTTTAATTTAAGGGAATCTGAACAGGAAGTCAGTTCATACAAGTATTATCATGCAAGATTCAGCCTCTAAAAGCTTTGTTTTTTCTAATTAAATGCTGTACAATGTTGCTAGTCTACTTTGAGCAGTAACACACAAAACAGTCTTGTCACTGATTAAGAGCCTTTCAATATCTTCTATAAATATATGAAAAATGCTTTCTAATATATAATGGATTAGGTCTAAATTCATAGATCAATTGTAAATAGGATATCCATCACCTAACACATTATAGCAGACCTCTGCCTGACTTTTTTGAGAGGTTTATGATTTTAAAATTACTATGTTGCATTTACTGTTGCATTCAGAATAGATTAAATTAGGCCACAAGCCAGTAACATAAGAAACAGACAAACAGTATGACTTATTCCCATCCGTTTAGGAATTATCTGGTGACAGATTGTTTTCCTTTGTTTAAAGTATCTGCTAGTAAAACATATCTTCTCATAAAAGGAAGATGATTAGTTTGATGACAATTTGCGTGTTCTTATAAGGATATGTGGAATATATGTTACGATTAAATAAAATTGTTTTAAAGCTAAGGACAACAGTCTCATTAGGATCTATATATTAAGTTTAAAAGGAAGCAAGACTAATGTTTAAGTTTCAAACATTGTCCACACTCCTTACAAAGACTTCAGCCTTTATTTCCCTATTTAAGATGTGAAGTTGTTTACATAAAATGTACTGAGCAACGTTAATTTTCAGTTACATCAGAAGACCGAAATTCCATGCAAATCAACAGGGATTTTGTGTGCCACACTAATAGAAACCACTCAGCTGGAGTGATATAATTTTAAAGATATTGCTTTAGTTTCTTGGGCTGGTTTCTCTTTGTTTTTTTAGTCTGGGTTCCCAAGGGGAAAGGAAAATCAGGCTCGTGCCTAAAAGCTCTCTTGTCTAGGAACAGATCATCAATAAATTCCAGCAAAACCTTGGGATGTCTAAATGCAGTAAATGACCAATCTCAGTGCTAAAGAAGAGCCAAATTGAATATAAGCTGTGCCACAAGACTTCACAGTTTGGAGACAAAGTGAGGTTTTGCCACCACTTTACCGTAGGAATGGTGAGACAGCTTTTCAGGCAGATCTGATAAACACAGTAAGTGTGTCTATACTGTTTATTATCTTGATGTTCTTAATTTCTACATAGCATCCCACAGTAAAGATTTCAAAAAAAATGAGATGCTAGGTATAAACAGCTTATTCTCTGTCTTGCTAGCAGAGAAATTACTAACAAGACCTTGAATTTTTTATCTGCACACTATGCCATTAGTTCTCAGAAAAGTTTTCTTCGCACAAAGAACCAGGATTTCGCAAATAAAAGTAACATAACAAAAATTGATTATAAAACTATACCACAATTTTACCTATTTGTTGGAAGGGATTTTTAAAAATAATAATTAAAAATGGTAACATTGACCTGAATTACATTTGCCTCAAAACACTTAATTAAAACTTATCAGCACATTATCAACAAATACGCAATTTAATATCTGTTCAACTATCTGAAATATATTCTTTGAAATGAAATACTATTAATCTAATTCTGCAGGAAGTTCTGCACAAGTGCACAAGGAATATATACAGAATACTCCCTTCCCATTAACCACCAAAACATTTTAATTTGTAAAATTAGCTGAAAGAACTGAATGGATTTAATTTGGATTTATGAGTTGGTATTCTGTCAGGATCATTTAATTAAAAAAAAAAAAAAAGAAAGAAAAAACAACAAAACCCGCATAGTTTCCTTCTTTCCCTCTTTTTAAAGTTTTAGTATGAAAGTTAAAAATAGAATTTACACAAAGATTTGCAATATATTGTTTGAGCATTCTTTACCATATAAATATCTATATAAATATCTGATAGGATTATGTAAAGAGTGTCTTCCCAGTGGTATCCAGTGAGAGGACAAAATGCAACAAGCACAAATAGAAATGCAGCAAAATCAGTCTAATCATAAGAAAAAAAATGTTTCTAATGTGAAGTTCATCACACATGGGAATGGGTTGTTGAGAGACGGGAAATCTCTATCTGAAGAGATATTCAAGACCCAGATGGACACAGCTCTGGACAACCTTCTCTGACTGAATTTGTTTTGAGCAGATAAATTGGATTAGGCAATGCCCAGAAGTCCCTGTCAACCACACGTATCTTTTGATTCTATGATGCTTTAGGGATGGAAAAAAACGAATAGCTGAAAAACTAAAATATAGGTTCGTCAAAGTTCAAGCAGATATAATAAAATCTATGATGAAAATGACTAAAACTTGTGGGGAAAAAAATTAGGGTGCAGAAATAATATAGCTCCTTTTGCATAACTTATGCTTGAAAAATGCAATGCAAGTGCACATATACAGAAGTACATGTTTATTTTATTAGATAACCCAAAATACTTGGTTTTTCATATTTTCATTTGTGAGGCTTTCTAAGTCCGGAAGGACATTGTACATCTTCTGATGCAAAATCCTGTCATCTGATAAGGCTCAATAAAGTGCCTCACTTGTGTCATGAATTCACTGTGTCTGGAGATTGTTTTTAACTCTCCAAATCCCACTTGGATTGTGTTCAGTGTTGTCCTTATAGCAGATATTGAGATAGTTTAAATCCCCTACAGGTATGAGGTATTTTTTCTACTTGTCTGAAGAAGACTTTGGTACCCATGATTTCCCCTTTCTCATCATAGGCAGATATGCACAAACATAGTCACACTCATGCAAAATTTCTAGCTATGTATCAATCCTTAGATTTATTTAATTAAAAATAATGACCACACATAATTTAGCTCTTTTTTAGAAAAGCATTTCCTTATTCATCTTAATCCAAAATTCTTTAACTTTTTGTTCTTTAGAAAAATTACTCTTAAGATAAGGAATCATTAAACTTGGCATTTGCGTTGTTAAATTACATGAGACAAATTCTTGATGACTTGCAGCTAAATCCTCCAAAACAATACAAAACTGAAGAAGAAAAAAAAACCAAATTAAGTGATTATAAAAATTCAGTATGATTTCCAGGTTGCTGGATTGTGGTGCCTGTCCTGTTGGTTGTTTTAACTTGACATAAATACAGGCTGTAGATCTTTTTTTAACAGGGCATTTTGTGGGCAAGCACTCCATATTGCTAATTAGGCATTTGTGGCCAAATTCACCCTCTGCAGAAAAACCACTATTTTTAAAGCAATTACAGCAATGTGAATCCAAAAAACTTAGTGCTGAGAAATGACAGAAGGGGAGAAAAAAAGAAAACAATAAAAATCAAACCTACCTAACTTATATATTGGGCTGCAAAAGTGAGGCTAGATAAAGAAGCCCTTAGCAACAGAGTTATTTTAGTATTTTGGATGTTGCAAAGAAATTTAATCGTATTTTCCTGTCCTTTCCACTACTCCTTTACTAGGTGGAACAAAATCAGTAATATGAGCTGAGTGCTTTTAAGAGGAAATCTTAATTGAGAATTGGAGAACATGAATAAAGATAATTGTGGAGATGTTGCACAAAATACCACATAAGATATCTGGAAATAGGAAACACTCAGACTTTCCATGTGATGTAGAGTAAAAGTAATTAAAATTATCTCTGTCCTATAGTTAAATTATTTATCACGGTTATAATTATCCCTAGAGATTATTCCACTACTTCATAAATCTGGTAACAACAACAAGAAACCTGCCAATAATATTAACCAAAGACTAGAATGAAACTAAATTAATCACCTGCAGCTGTGAGGAACTGTACTTTGCAGTATGCCCAACTTTAAATTATATCAAATCAATATTATAACAGCTTCTGCTAATACAGTACATGGTTCAAAGGAAGAATCAGTATCAGAGGGTTAGAGGAAAGAAAGCTCATGCTGAGATACTGAAATAACTTATTAAAATTAGGAAGGAATCAACTCTGCAAGTTGCTGAAGAAGTAGTGAGTGCTGTTGAGTGTCTTAAAGTATCCAAGAAGCTGCTAAGATTTCATATAAACAAAGAGATTTAATCAGAAATGTTATTGTATGAGTGAATAAATAAAGGGCAATAACTCCTCTGTTCTCAGAGAGTAATATACTCTGAGATAGGTAGGTAGGTAGGTAGGTAGGTAGGTAGGTAGATAGATAGATAGATAGATAGATAGATAGATAGATAGATAGATAGATAGATAGATAGATAGATAGATAGGGTTTGTTCTATCTATCTATCTCAAGAAACGGAGAGATCTGGAAAGTTCAAATGAAAGCTATTACAAAATATGTACAAGCTTTGGGACTAACTTAGTTCAGGCTTCCAGGGACTGACTGAAAAAATAAAAATAGGGAACACCAACATCTGGATATGTCTCATTTTGTTCTAACTCATTATTTCTTGAAGGATTGTGTACCTCTTCTATGGCATTCATACCACTCAAATAGACAACACAAGTTACCACAGAAACAGCTACTGATTTATTACCACAGGTAGACATGTCATCTATGGCTGATAGTGTCAAACCTGGAAAAGAGTTATTCATGCAACAGATCTTTGTATTCCTTCTCAGACTTTGTCTGCTAATGGTTAAGGTGGCATTCCTAAAAAAAACTTTTTTCTTCCTTTTTATCTTTTTCTCCATAATTGTATTCTTCTAACAATACCCACTCATAAACATTAGCAAAAACAATTTAGATTATATTCTGTCTTATTACACATATTTTAAAACTATAATCAAAACAACTATAAGTGACATTTTGTTTCATTTTATGCTGCTGTAAATATTAATAATAATGTCATTTATAGTAATAATTTAAATGTCCAATAATTAAATTTTTATATAAATCAATATGAAATGTTTTTTGTGAAGGAGGCTACTGTAGGCATACTCATGATATAAAAATTATGAAAAAAAAATTGCGTATGTTGTTCCTATGCCTTAAATATTTATATGAGTCTTAAATATTTACACTATAACAGTTAGTGTCAATGGTATGTATATATCATAGACTCCTGGAATAAATGGATTTTGAAATTATTCTAGATTATATATCCCATTATAAATTAATAATTCCAGCCTCTTCTAGGAATCCCAAAATATCCAGTTAGCCATGTTTATGTAAGTAGCATTTTTACTTCATTGCTTCTGGTTATTTCTAAAACTTGTCTGTATCTTTCATTTCTGATTGCTGTATGTTGATTTTAAAACTAAAATGTACTGCCAAAAGTTCTTTCATTTTGCAACAGCTGCTTCTAACAGCTGTGTTTTTATCACCTGTTTGAAACACTGACCTCTTGGGCTTTCCTTATGCAGATGAAGTTCAGCTTTCTCCCAGAAAAGTGACCAGGGGCTTATACCTTTTCTCGAATTATTCTGTCCCTCTTGATGAGCAGTTTGCATTGTGATGATTAACCAGAGGGATAAATTAGAGTATTAGTTTCTGGAACTCAATAAAAGCTGTTTGATATAGGGCTTGGTATTACAACTCATTTCCTCCCAATCCTCCTGCTCTGCTCAGGGGAGAAGTAGAGAAGTTAGGAATGAAGTTGAACTTGGTGAAGAAGAGAGGAACAGGGAGAAGATGTTTTAGATTTCTCCTTATTTCTTATTATGTTATTCTTTTTAATTGGAAATAAATGCTACTAATTTTACCAATTTGATTCCTTTTTGCCCAAGATTGTAATAGCTGAGTGATCTTCCTGTTATCTTGGTATATGAGTTTTTTGTCACATTTTCTCCCTGTTTTTTTTGGGGAGGGGTAGTAATAGACAGGCTGGGCACCTGGAGAGTAGTCAAGGTCAATCAACCCCGGAATAGTATATAGTTTAATTTTTCCACTTGCAGTTGATTGATTGATTGATTGATTTTTGAAGATTCTTGAATGCCAGAATACAGAGGAATGAGAATCATTCCTTAGAGCAATAAGAATCATTCCTTAGAGAAATAAGAAACAGCTTTATGATTTATGGAGAGTTTTAAGAAAAGTCACAAGATAAATCAGTCAGTCCATGAAAATCACTGTGATTTTGGAGGTTCCAGACTGGAGAAATACATGTGGAAACAGAGCTACCAAGTAGCATCACCACATACCACAGCTTGTTTACAAAGTACAAATTCCCAGCACAATATTATTGTATTTGTTCTTGACTCCTGGCCAAGGTCTTGAGACAACCTGAAAACATCAGATGCCTCCTCATCTGTATATAGGTCCAATTCTCTGAATAGCAGGGATCTAACAAAACGAGGTGAATCTTTTAATGAGAGGAGAAATGGAAAAGTCTTTTAAAGATTATGCTACATTTTTAAGGATAAGGAGACTTAAAATTTGAACAATATAAATGCTTGAACAATATTAAAGCCAAATATTAAACAATTTTTAGTAAAATAAGCACCAATTAATAAATCAGACTGGTTAATAAAAATGTGAAGTGTAAATGTTAAATGCCTGAGAAAATAAAATAATACAAAGAAAAGCAAAACAGTGGGCATTTTTATATGAGTTTGACTAAAAATTAGGACCTTATTACCAATGGGATAACACATGATGTATAATAGAACACATATAGCACACAAAAACATAGCATTTTTTATCTTCTTGTTCACATAAGAGTAATTTTGTAAGGACATGGAAAGAAGGATTTTTTTAACGTAACATGTTATCCTAACTGCTTGTCTCTGATTTTGGACAGACAAAGCTATTATTTAGATGGATCTAGATTTACCTGAGTGAAAGACTCTACTGAAATTTTCTGTTTGAACTCAAGCTCTCTTACTGGATTTTTTTTTCCTATGGCTTGAATGGAACAAATTATATTCTCAGCTCCTGATTTTAATTTTATGTATAATTTTCAGATGAGTAAGAGGGTAATGATAGAGTTCAGAAGGGTAATACTCATATCACAGTTAAGCCAGGAAATTACAAACTACTACTCTATGGGTGTTAATTCTTTACTTATTAGAAAACACTCTGGATAAAAAAGGTCAGTAGTGGCAGCCACTCATAAATAGACTCTGACATGTTCCTACTACCATATCGAAAATATTGAAAGGAAGACAGCGACAACATGTACTCCTGCTATCTGCTGGTCCCACAAAGAAGTGCTTGGCAGGAGATGTGAGAGGCATTTAACTAAAAGCAGCTTTAAACTGATATTTTCTCCTTTGGATTTTGTAACCACACTATGTTTATCAGGCATTAAAGAGGTTGTTTTAAGAGACTTTTAAAAGAGGTCAATGCAACTGCTGAGAACTATCAAGATGGTGAAACAGTTTTTGGTTTTCCTAATTACATGTATTGTCTGCATCAGAGGAGACTTAGTCCAAAGCTTTGAGATGGTGGAAGAGAGTTCTTTTTTGAGAAAAATCTTTGAGAGGATGAAGAGGCTTTTAAGACACAGTTTGTGTCCCCAGAACATACTCTGATCCATAGGGCTCAGGTGGGTGTGACCCTGAGCAAATCAGTCATAGTGACAGAAACAAAAATGCCCAGACTGTTCGGAGATGAACTTTGTGGTTCAGTGAAGAAGTACTTTTGTTAGCATTCTCTTTGTGACTTGGCTTATGGAGATAGGATGGTGTGGAACTGTGTGATAAGTCAGTGCACAGGCTCAGTTATATGACTAACATTTAGCTGTTATTTCTGATGGCATGAGATAAAAAACACCTAAGGAAAAGGAACATGTACAAGTCTGATGAGTGTTTAAGTGTATTCACAGAAACAAAAAAACCCTATTTGTTCATAAGGACAAATTTTCTGCTTCTTCCATAACACTTTTCTTAAATTTTCTATTTGCTTTTTTTGCAGATTCAATCTGATGCTTTACTGTTATACTACAGCTGTTACTTAGCTCCAGGTAGACTGGCTGATATTGATAACTATTCATTGTTCACTATGCCTAAAGGGCCAAATGAAAGCAAACAGGCATGTGGCTTTTCACAGTAACTTTTCCTTCAGCACTTGACCTGTGACCTGTTAATATGTAGAGTCAGAAGAGAATGGACACCTTTTAGTAAGTAAATAGGAACTTAACAAATGTGAGACTTGTCATCACACCTGATAGCTTGATGTTAAGCTGTCATTAAAACAAGGTTCCAAAATGGATCTGTAGTGAACAATTAAAGAAATTTGAATTGTATAAGTAGCCCATGACTTGCAAAATCATTTTCATTCTAAGTGCATTAACTATTAGCCATCTCAGCAAGAACAAGATGAAAAAAGGGTTACTTGAGCCATCAGAAAATGACAGACTGGGAAATAGAAAGGAAAATAATTATTCAATTTTTTACCAGAATCTCATAATTTTAGGGTTAAGAGGATTTCTAATGCTGTTTCCAGTTCATAGCTTTTCATCAATGAAGAATGCTGATTAAAAAAATGAAAATACATTTTTTAAAATTATATTAATCATATGGAAAAATCACTTGCATATGCTTTTACATATATATATACATTTAAGTGTGAATCCACAAAACCACTGGCTCCCTCAAAAGAATTTGAGCATACTTTAGTTTTAGGCTATGGGTAAATATTTCTGAGCTGCACATTTAGGATTTTTAGATACTAACTGTGGAAAAGAATTTGAATCAGGAAACTTATGAGATTAGTTTGGATTTTTAAAATGAGACAAAGTGAAAAAATAATGTGATTCTGTGAATTGCCTACTTTGGGTACCGTTTTCAAAAGCAAGTGATTTCAGGGACTGCTCTTACAGTGGCTTTTTTTCCCCTGGGGCTTTCAGTGAAGCTGAGGGCAATGATCTTCTAAAGCTGCAGTACACAAAGCAGAGCTTCAAGAAAGGAAATGTACAGCTATGCTACTTGAAACCATTTTGAGACAATTTGAGTGTAATAATTCTGTGGGGCACTCTTGAAGATATTTTCCAATTGCTCAAGCTAAAGGAAGAGACAGGATCTTCTAGAGTCCTTTCATAAGCCACTATAGGTTCCTTTATGTACCATTACAAGGCCAGAGTAGCCTTTCCAACAGTCAAACTAGTCAGGGAACTGGAAGATGTTCTTAATTTTAATGTTTGTTTCAAAATTTATCTGATAGTAAACTAAGAAATCAATCTTAACGCATGTAATTCCTTTTAAAAATTACCATATATAGTTCTGATATTATCTGTCATAATTGCTACAGTTGCTGCATCAATTGTCACAATTACTACACCCAAAAAAAGGTAGGAAAAAACCTCTCTCTGAATATAGAAAGAGAAAAAGGAGTCTCAATTATTTTTCTTTTGTATATCTGGTTTCAGTTTATGCTTTAAATCTCTCAATAGGAAGATAACATTAAATATGTAGACTAAGTTTTTAAAAACACTAAAAACTAGCATACTTTTAAAATATAATTACAAGTCTGAATAATGATAGACAGTAAAACAGCCTCCATTACCTAGGAAAAGGTGTTGATGTAGAACACTGGGGAAACATAACAGACAGTAGGAATGTATTTTATTGCCCTTAGCACTGGGTCAAAAGTCCTGGGAACAGACGCTAAAGACTGAAAGAAAGATTAAAGCTCAGCCTCATGCCAATATATGGCCATCCTCTAATAACAGCTACTCTATTTGTGCTTCAGTTAAACCTCATGGTAATAGGAGGTTATTCACTTTGTAACCCTGCCTTCCTCTTTGCCTCTAGAAAGAAATGAAGTTCTAGAAAGTGTCATACAGGACATACCTTACTCTTGTTAAAATCAGAAAAGGAGCCTGAAAAATTGCTGATTAAAACTAAGCCTGTGGCTATCCATTTGAATATACTTTTTACTCTTCATATTATGGTAAAAAATAAATTAATGGTAAATTATTTCTACATATAACAAAAAAAAAAATTCTCCTTCTCCTTTCTCTTTTCTCCTCTCATGAGAGCTGTTTTTTGAATGAGGAAATTTGGAAGGTGAAGAAGGAGGCTAAGGGAGAGAGTGTGGGACTGAGATATTTTGTGTCATTTGTCCCTAAGGAAGACAAGCAGAAAATGGAGGCAGGAACTAAGACTTCTGGGAGAAGTAAAGTGGAAAGGTGGCAGAGAGAAGCTAGTGTGCTTGCATGGAAAGCAAAGGGAAACTTGCAGGAAATTATTTGTGAGTAAAGGCAAGAAGACAGGAAGAGAGATGTGAAAGAAAGGAACAGAAATTGTGATAGTCTGAAATTGATAGGAAAGTGACAGAAAATAGGAAAGAGACACAAAAAGACTATGGAGCACACCTGGTCAGAGAACAGCAGAATCCAAATCTGAAATGCTGACACAGCCTCCCCATAAAGCCGTAACTTTCACAGGTAAGCAAGACAAAGATCAAACACTGAGTCTCTCACATATCCTCCTGATCATTGCTTTGTCAGTGATTTTGGAAATAAATCTGACTCTTGCTCTCTGGGCTTGACAAGTCTTGAAGATGCTCACTCTGATTGTACAGGTATCTTTCTTCACTCTCCCAGAGGGCTTTCCAAACCAAACCACATAGGCTCAGTGAGATAACAGGCACTAATAAAGACTTACACAGGAGTGAAAAATATTTTTAAAAGTATCATTCCAGATGTTTTTTAAAAAGTATTTTTCAGAAGGTAAGCAATGTCCTGGAATGAAAATTTTGTAATCAGATAGTTCAATGCAGCCCTCTAGAACTTGTTTTTTTGCCTTTTTGTTATTGTTTTGTTTTGTTATAATTTCCCATCCTTTCATCTTCTTACTCTCAGATATAGACTCTCACCACTTCAGTCTGTTTTCATCTAGTGAGCAAGTGTTTTTCTCTTCTGCTCTGTGTATTTTTTCCCTTTTAACTTTAATTCCTTTACTTCTAATTACACTCTCTTGTATCAGGCTAAATTATTCCTCTCCTTCCTTTGTGTTTACTGCCTTCAGATTGTAGTTTATTATGCCCTCCTTTCTTCCCTAACCTAATTACTTCACTAAACTATTTGTATTTATGCTTTTAATCTTTTTTAATAAGTAACTCTATTCATCCCTTTAATCATTTCCACTACTTTTCTTTCAAAAGCTTTTCTTAGAGCTTTTCATGACTTACAAAATGCTTTATTTATATTTCTTGTTAAACATTGATTAAAAATTTATATTTGACATCTTAACCATGTAAGTAATTGGTTTTTAAAAATATTTTTTTATTTATTTTAATAATTAATATTATCACTTTATCTCAAAAAAATTTTCTCCTTATGCTGCCATGCCACTCAGAAGCCCCCGGCTTCCCCTGCCCGGCAGAGGCACGTTCAGCTGCGGGGTCACTCCCCTGGATCTCGAGCAGACTTGGGGAGCGGCTCAGGCAGAGCGCTAACACTGTCTGCCTTGTGTGGGGGAGCAGCGGCGTCTGAGGAGGTGATAAAGGAGCCGACTCAAGGCTGGGGAAACAGTTCAAGGTTTAATCCAGGCTCCAAGGAGCTCTGAACTCCAGACTACCCAACAGCCGAAACCACCCTCAGGACTTTCGCAACATCTTAAATACCGGGGCGGTAACCAGGGGAAGGGAATGCCCATTGACCAATGGGGGGATTTGGGGGAGTGGAAGGTGGAAGGACAGACAGACACAAAAACCAATAGGGGAAACTTAAGGGAGGGACCCCAGGTCCTCATCCAATCCCTCAATGCCCAGGGTAGACAATTCTGGAAGAATGGGATGGGGAGCCGCGTGATGGACTGCGGCTTTCGGGGGTCACTTGCGGCTGTCCTCCGTCCCTCCCCGGCCCCCCGGGACCCCTCCGGCTGGCTGTCCCCTCAGGGGACCGGGGTTTGCCGCGGTCCCGCTGCACTGGGCTTACCAGGCAGCGGCTGGGTTAGCACGGTCCGAGCGGCGGTGCGCCTCGGTCGCCGCAAGGAGTCGAGATAAAGAGACGAAGAGAGGTCAGTTGTATGCAGTCCAGAAAGATTGTATTGCCTGAACAGTTGCAGGGACAAAAGACCCTGGGCTACTGCCCAGATACAGTTTTATACAGCAAAATTAAGAGATAAGGTCTAAACAATAGAGACAGTGTTCAGCATGGGCCCATCAGAACCACCCCAGGGGTCAGGTCCAATGGGAACTGCTCAGGGGTGGGGAGAAGGGGGTTTACATAAAGATGCCGAAGCGAAACTTTCCCGAAACAATGGGGCATACATAAATGTATCTTTTCCTCATACCTAAATGTATCTTTTCCTCAGCTTCCAATTCCCAAGGCCTTTCTAAATCCCTTCCTCCACACTACCACGCCAGCGTGATAGCAACAATGGACAAAGTACCAGGGAGGGAAGAAGGGAGTGACTGAGCATTGTCAGGGAGATTGGCACTGAGGGAACGGCGGGAAAACTTGGGGTGGAACCATTGGGAGAAAATGGGGAGTGGAGGGAAAAACCATTATAGAATTGTTACAGAAATATAAAAACACAATACAACATCCTTAATTTCATGTCTCTTTTTACATTTTTATCTTTGTGGCTTAAACATGGATACTTACCTTTTCCTTCAATTTTATTTTACATTTTCGTACCATGTAGGCATTGGCAGGTTATAGGCAGCAAGACAGAAACCCAGATACCCAATCCAACTGTAAGTCATTTAGGATTCAGTGACAGAAATAATTTCTAGCATGTTCATGCTCTGTAGGCACCTATTTATTGTGAGTTCTGTGGTCTCTCCCACTCACATCACCCTCTTTTGTCTGGTACTGGCTTCGGTACTGACAAGATTGTGCAGTCCTGCTTTGAGCATATACATACTTTATCTCCCATATGGCACAGAGTGCATTTCCTTTTTTGCATTTCAACAGTGTTTCAACTGGTTTTACAGCATCTGCTGGATGATGATATTCCAGAGTGGAACAGTTTGGACAAAATTAAGGTTGAGTTACAGAGATATTTTTGCAAAAGTCTTACCACATTTGCTGAAATGTAAATGAACTTGTACTCTAATTTCACTGATTGACAAAGCTATAACTAGTTGGTAAGAGAAGGTATTGTAAAATTTAAAAAAGCCTTTTGACAATTATAAAACTCTGACTGAATCCCATTGTCATTAAATAGCAATTAAAAATACATCTGCCAGAGTGTCAAGAGAGATGAGCAGGAATTTAGGGAGCAGAATAGTTCAGCTAACTGTTGTTGCTAAACAGACTTCTATTTCTGCCTGCTTCTAAGTGAGTGCAGTTGAAAAAACCTGTCTGGAATACAAAGACCTGACAACATTACATTATACAGAAATTAAGGCAGTAGGAGACATGGCTTTGAGCTCACGAATACATGTCAGTGCAAAGAGGAAGCTTCTGTCTCCACCAAAATGGGAATTGTGCTGTTTACTTCAATCAGAAAACAGCTCTTTCCTTTGAGGCTGCTTTGACATAGGTGCCTTCACCAAACATTGCTAGTTTTTGACTAACACCATTGTGTGTCATTCTCCAGCAGTTTCTTTGCAGTTCTCTTTCCCTCCCTATTTCCTGCATGCTTTTTAATGTGGGGAGGGATGTAAATTTACAAATTTACTGAAGATGATAGGTAAAGTTTCCACGTTATTGTCACAAAATATATAGACTTAATCAAAATCAAAACATTTCATAGACTAACTGTATATTTTGTAATTAACAATTAGCAATATGTATAACATATTAAAAAAAAAACTGATTTAAATTAAAAGAGTTCTATAATTTTTTAAAATAAAATGTTTTGAAGAGCTTAAAATACATTTTAAATCCATTGATCTGTTATTCAAGTACGAAAAAATCTCAATCCAAATTGCCTATTGTCAACAAAAAGAGCTAACAAGTTACTTTAATAACTTCTCTGCTTTCTTCTTTTTTATACGCCTGACTTACAAAACACATGACATAGACTAAAGGCTTGCCCAAATATTCTTCATTTAATACTGATTTTATTTCTAGAAGAGTTCATGCTGATTCTAATAACCTTTTCATGCGGTCTTTATTACATGTTTTTCTTACTAGTAATGAGAAATAACACTATATTTCCTCCTTCCTTCCTTCCTTGTTCCTCCCCTCCCCTCCCTCCCTCTCTCTCATATTCTTCTTCTTCTTTCTCTTGACATGCATGTCTTTTTTTTTTTTTTTTTTTTTTTTTTTTTTTTTTTTTTGTACTTATGCCAAGTTGGTTTACTGTTCTTATGGCATTTATGTAGACTCAGGGAAAATGGCTCTTTCCACAGCTGGCAAATGTTCCCTCTATTGGAAGTGAAAACAGAATTTCAATCTCCGCATTCCAAAATGAAATACTATCTTGGTTTGAAAAGAAAGGTGTCTGCTTCTCCCCTGAAATGGAAAAAAATGTAGACCCCCTCTCTCCGAATTGTTATAAATTTGAAACTAAGAGGGGCTCTCAGGGAGCAGGAATAGCAGTTCTTTATTAAGGAAGAAAATAAAAAGATAAAATAAACAATGCAGTGAACCAAAACAACACTGAGAGTCAGAACACAACATGACACCCTGTTAGTCAGGGTGTTGGCAGCTGTCCAATTGGGAATTATGGCTGCAGTCCTATTGGAGCGGGGCAGGTGTGGTGCTGTTGGAGCAGTGATCCTGTAGAAAAGGGTGTAGTCTTCCTGAAGTGGAAGAGGCAGCTGTTCATCTGGGAAAACCAGTGCAGGAAAAGCTGTGCTGGCATTCCAGCACAAGAAACTCAAGATTATAACCAGGTAGGAATTATTGGCTCCTCCCTCTGGGCAGAGCACTTCACAATGGGATGTTATAGTTCTTATCAGTCATGCTGGGACATTCAATAGCCCATTATGAGCAGATGTCTCCCCTAAGAGAGGATCGGTTGTGGAAGAGATAAGGAAAACTGCCCACTTAACAGAAGACAACTGCCATACAGATGGCAAATGGAATACATCTTGCCTTTCAATCCGGGACAAATACTTAATGCAGTTAAAGACAGAACTGAAATGAAATATTTCTTTATCAACATGCAGCATAACATGGAGTCTTAAAACTATATATATTCAGGTACAGGATGAAACATTGATGTCTGGCCAAATATGTCTTCACACAATGAAGTCTAAGATGTATTTTTAGTAAAACTGACATCTCATAATACTTCTAGCCAGCTGACAAGTACCATTCTAGTGTTAACTTCCCTTTCCTATATCTACCTAATTGTCCTAAAGTTGCCTAAGCACAAGTTTGTACAAATATGTCTCAAGTGTACTTAAACCTAACAAAAGATTAGAAAAGAAATTGAATGTGGGCTGGTTTTGAAGATAATAGTTTCAATTTATGTACAATTATTATAACTGCAAGCATTTTTATTCATTGCAGATATGGGTCTTAATATGAGGATTGGGAAGGGCAGCCTTTAGGGTATTTGAGCAACTGTCAAACAGTGTCTATTTTTCAGAATTAGTTTTATGCAAATAAAACATAATTGGAAAAATATATTCTCAAGACTAGCTATATTTTATGCTTTGATACTAGATGGATTACAAGCATTCTGTTCTGAGCTGATAGAAATACTAGATAAAAGTTGAGGAATTAGAAATCTCTGGAGAAACAGAGATCAAATATTGAACAAATATTCTATAAAAACTGTGGATTTTAAAAATTTAGCATATACCACTTTTTAGATTTCATGGTCACATCAATTTTGCAGATTCTGAATGGTTTCTATTTGCTTTATTTTTGCTTTAGTCCATAGAGAATCACATGCAAGTAATTAATTTTAGCATTTATTGGTGCATTGACCAAGGTTTATAATTGCTCACAGAATATACCGAAATGCTTTTAGCATTGCTGAGCTATACATGGCAGGAACCATGAAAGAAATAGTCACTTAGAATGGTGCTGTGAATACTCAAGGCTTCTCTAACATATTTCACAATTCAAATTTTAGTTTTATTTAAGTGTAATTGGGTTTTAGTCATATATGTTTCTGCATACCTCTTTTATCAAACTGTTTCTTCAAAAGAATGGAGAGTCTGAAATATCATCTTTGACATTGAAAAAAACACAAATCTGTTACTTGAAGAAAAAAACTGATAAAAAGGAATCTGAAATACTAAAATAGGTTGTAAACACACCACATGTTTGGTATTTCTAACACATAAAACCAATATTCGTGGTTGTGTGAATAAAAAAAGATCTATTTGGTTCCCTGTTTCAAATGCGTGTACAATCCATCAGGCATAAGTCTAGAAAAATCAGTCAAAATCTTTTAGTTAAAAGGTAATGATATAGTGAATTTCTGAAGTCTCTTACCAATTCCTTCTACTTTTTAAACAGGCTATTTTAAAAAAAAAAATGTTAGATAAGGAAAACAGTTCTAATATGACTGTTGGAAATATACCAAATCAACAAAGAGCTACAAAGTTGTAAAGTTTTCCATTCTAGCAATGGAAAGTTCTTCTACCAGATAAACATGGTGTTTAAAGACGCTATTTTGTATAGGCTACAGTAGCTATATTTAAATGAATTATATATTGAGAAGATATGTAGGAGAGGAGCAAAGCCATCAGTTTGCAGAGCATGCCTGTAACTATCTTTTTTTACTTCTCTAATGATAGAACCCAGTCTCTGCTTTATGTTCTGTGAGCACACATGCTGTATTTGCTCAAGGACACACCGTTACTACACTCATTTTACGTAGTATGAATTGCTCAGAGGAGCTTGTTTCTTCTTGATGAAGAAAGAATTGAGATCATGATTTGTCCCTCTCTTATGCTATTTAATTCATAGCAGCCAGAGAAAATCAGGCTGTCCCACATACATGTGATTGCTCAGTTAGCATAATGAATTCCATTCACTTGAGCTTTAACACAATGAATTCTGTTGCACAAACCAAAATTGCAATTTCTGTTTACAAGAATGGCAATCATCTGCTGAAGTTTCAGAATAAACAGGTGATATTATTGAGCTTCATCCAATGCAGAAGGTAATGTGTGAACTTGTCACAGCTGCTGAACGAGAACAAAATTTTCACAGAAGCACAGCTGGATATGTATTGGGTTTTTGTGGCAAGGTTTTGGTAGTGGGGGTGATATATAGGAGGCTTCTGTGAGAGACACCAGGCTGCCCCCCTGTCAGACAGAGACAGGTCCAGCCAGCTCCAAAATAGACCCATCAGTACACAGCTGAGCCCATCAGTGATGCTGGTAGCATCTCTGTGATACCATATTTAAGAAAGGGTTAAGAACACTGCAGTGGTACTGTGAAGGAGTAGAGTGAAGAAAATATGAAACAGCTGAGATGAGTGAAAGAGTAGGAGGTGCTCGAGGTATGAGAGTAGCCTATGGGAGAAGACCGTAGTGATACAGCTGTCTGCCTGCATCCCATGGAGGTCCACCAACAGTGAAAGCAGAGGACAGACCAAGAGATAATAATTTTTTTGAGAACTACAGTTATAGGAGATGTTAAATAAATACATATAGGTTTTTGCAGGACAACATGAAGTCAATTTACTTTCAGTTAAAACATAAGCAAGATCTCTAGATACTCTTTGAACTTCTGGTACATCTGTGCCACAAAAATCAATGATAACTCCTCTCTGCTTCTTTAAAAATACAGATCAATGGCAATGGACTTTCTGGCAGAAAGTGCATTTCAAAAATGTGATCAAGTGACTGACATCCAATTCTATTCGTCTGCTATGACAAACACACATTGTTGATTATCATTTGGGTTTTTCCAGTCTATGGCATTGGAATAAATCTCTGCTAGATATAACCAGATGGGAATGAAGAGCTTATCATTTATGATTCAAGAACTTTGACATCAACTGAACAAAGCTATGCACAAGACAAGCATTTGCTGTTGAAATTCTTAGTGATGTTGATAGTTTTAAGGTGGAGATTCACATGAATTGCAAGTGTATTCTAGAGAAAGAGGAGCAGATATTGCTGACTACATCTTGATTACTGCAGAGATGATCCCTTGGATTACACAGCTGTTTGCAAGCCAGAAAAACTGGCTTGATGAGCTAGCTCTCTGCTGAGGTAAATGTTGAAGTATTTGCACTTCCCTCTGAAAAGCTCATAGTGGAATACTTGCCTGACTGGTTTCTTCAGGTCAGAAATTATTGTCAGTAATCGAATAGAGGCACAGTTCAGGCTGAAGAGATGGCCAAAAGACAGAATGTTAGCCAGACTAATTTCTTTTCATTCTTCAGTATGAGCAGAGTGTGACAAAAGATTCTTCTTGTTAGGAAGTAATATTATTCTTCCTGACTGAGTAGTCTAGAACCACTAGCAATCTTTTTGAAGCATGTAAGATCTTTGTTTCCATGAAAGCACTTCCACATGCAGTGCTGTAGTGCAGGGAATATGATTTTTTGCCATTCCTAGTAAAAGACCACAAGTTCTACTCTGAGAGTTCCAGTCTCAGGGCTGTCCTGGTTTCACTTTCTGCTTTGGGGGCAAGTGCCTGTTTCCTTTCCTGTCTGAACCTGAGCTTTTCCAATGCTTGTGTGGGAAGAGTCTGGCAAACCCAGGAGTTCATTGCCCTGGGGGAAAATTTGAGGCTGGGGAGGCTGTGAAATGGGCCATGCAGACAGAAGGCGGGAACTTAGAGCAAGAGAGATATATAAAAAATTCAAACTTTTTGAGGAGAAAGGAGCTCAGTCACTGTGTTATACCCTTTCCAACAATGGCTTTGGGACTCCAGTGGCCACCACTTGTCACTGCTGGCTGAGGATGACTGGCACAGTTGACCACAGATCCAACAGGGTATTAGAAGGGAGAGTACAATGCTACTAATACTGCAAGCAAAATTAGTACAGAAGGAAACCAGCTACTTGAAGACACAAATTAAGGAGAAAGAACTGTGCTGAATGTCAGTATGCCTGCTTAGTGCAAGGACCAGGAACTGATTTCTGACTGCAAACCACAAGGCCTAAAACAGTCTTGCAAAAAATTCCAGAGAATAAAACAATCTTTAAGAACTTAATATTATCCTATTATTTATTCAAATTAAGGTATATTCTTTTTGAAAGTCTAGTGATAAATACCCCAAATATTCCACATCTTACAGAATTATTCAGGCTTTGGTCTTTAATCTTTAGTAAGAACTGAAGAAAAATACTAAGATTAAATAAAATAAATTTTCATTTAAGACTCAAGTATCAGTTTACAGAATTTTCCTACTTTATATTATGGCTGTCTGAGATTTTCTTTGATGCTAATAATTTATTGACTTCATGAAAGATTTAGAGATGTCACTAAGACACGTGAAATGCAATTAAACTTTGACACTAATCGCTTTGATCAAGTAAGGTCAGAGACAATACTTGCACCTATTAATATTTTATGAAGTGAACTTTTTGCCTTGATTTCTGAATAAGAGGGGAAAACTCAAAGGATGTGATATGTCAAAAGTGTCAGACAGAATTTTTAAAAGTAATACACAAGTGAATCATTTGATGACACGAGTCATGCAGAAGCCATTCAGGTTCAAGTTATTGTGACAACTGTGCTAGCAACAGTTTTTTTCTCTAGATACAGCCAGTGTTTTATCTAAAAACTGATATGAATTACACTTTTGTTTTTCAGTCTCTCTGCTTTAGTGTTGTACTGAAATTGATTTACTTTTGCAACAATAAAATAATTATATTTAAGAAAATATATAGAATATAATTTAATAACACAAACCCACTTATATATAACTATAAATTAAATCAGTTAAAGTAGTATTCTAAAACATTCTATTGAAGAATTGAATAGATATGGAAGAATTCATGTCTCTCTATTAATGATGTAGGATTCCTCTGAAAGTAAGTTAAAAACTAAATAACAAGTAATACACTAGCAATCAGGAGTAGCCCAAATATAGTAAAATAAAAATCATAGAATTAATAGCGTAATTTTTTATTTTCTATACTTCCAACAGTCTCTTTTCTTCAACTGAATCAAGAAATACATTTAAAAAATTGAAGTCACACCAATCAGTGTTATCCAGCCCCAGAGAATTCACTCCCAAACTGCGGTCTCCATTGTTTGATGCTTAGCAGAAAGTAGACTGGACAGAGGGATCATGAGTGTGTGGGTGCTCCTTTATTTTTTGTGTTGTTTTCTTGTCACAAAAGAAAACATTTTTCACAGTATTCCATACTGAATACCATTTAACCTCTGTGAGAATATTGCAACACTAGTGAGGCTCCTCTCAGTGTACAGTAAATCACAATCCATCATAGTAACCTCGAGCCTCTACAGCAGAAAATCTCTTGAGGATATATCTCATGAAGACAGCACTGTTTGGGTTATTAAAGCAAAACCAAAACATAGCCTGAGCAAAATGCTTGGTACAGCTTTCCCCAAATACAGTGGAACATAAAAGAAGCTTGCTTCCAATTATGATGAAATTCTCTAACACTTGTTGAGAAAATTCTATTTGATATGTTTTTCAGTATATATATTTTTCAGCTTTTCATAATACCTCTGTATTTCCATCATCCTTTCATGCAGCATAGTTTTCATTATTTGTTTATTTATTTATTTTCTCACAAAAATCCTAAGTAATCCCTCATCTCTCTTATATTGTCTCTCTGTTTTTAAGTATTGATATGCCCTATTCTGGAGAGTTTTGAAAAGAAAATCCAAATAGGAATTCACTGTAATTCAAAACACTAATTTTATTCCTTCTAAGGCAGCTGTTTTCTGCACAGCTAGCTGTTTACCAGCTTTTCAAATAGTAATAATGCAGTATTTAAAGCCATGTGGGTCATGTCTACAACTTTGTGTGGAAAACATTTTAGTGAATCATTAGTAAATATGTATAAAATCAGACAACACAGTAAGAGGATATGGAATAGATACTGACATTGGGTAGTGCCACGATATAAATTTTCTGTGACACTTATTCTTATTTGGTCCCACATATGAAGATGAGAGATATGAAAACAAACAAACAAATAAAACTATAAATAAATCTGTGAAATCAACTATCCTATTTGTGATAGTTTGTCAAGGCAAATTTTGAGAGATATTTTTTGACTTACAAATTCAAATTGGTTAATTAACTTATGGCAAGCAAACAAACAAGTATACATTAAAAACACTGATTAAATATCATACTCTACCATTGTACCTGTCCAATCTTTAATTATCTTTTACCATACTTGCCATAAAGAGGCATATGCAGAGCCCGAAGACACCAAGTCCAATAGCCTAAGCAGCAATTTGCTTTCTTTCCTAACTGCAAAGTTACCAACATGTTGCAGTCTCTCAACACCCAGCATAAATCTTAGTGCCTGCACATTAAACACTCCAGTGTGTAAAGGAAACTGTTCCTGTTCATTGTAAGGCACAGTGCACATTTTCTACATGAGGAATCATGTGCAATCTCTTTCAAGGACATCAAAGGAGCTAGGCGAAGCATAATAGGGTTTGTTTGGGTTTTGTTTTGTTTTGTTTTGTTTTGTTGTTTTTTTAATAGTATGTATCAAAGCCTTGCTAATGCCAATCACAGAAGTATTTCTAAGGAGGACTTTCTTTGATACTGTTATCCAAGGAAGGATGCAGTATGTTGCTTTTCTTAGTAGAAGCAGTTTAAAGCATGAAGTTCAAATTTCTGATCTTCTCCTATAGAAAAAGAACTTAATTCTGATCAGAGAATGGTGAGCATACCTGCATTTTAGATTCAAGGTAGCACTGCCAAATTAAATGTATTTTTGAGATAGTTTCAAACATAAAGTGCACCGAAAATCATTATTAACAAATGTCCCAACTTCAGCATAGTCTCATTATGGACATCCTTATCTCTTAATAGAATGTTAATAGAATGTGGTTGACAGTTTTTGTAATCCCATTAAGTCCTTTTAAAGTGAATGGTTATGGAAGTGCAAAGAGCTAAACCCACAATGGGATTTCAATGCTACAGCAGACTTCCATCTCTCCTAAAGAACACAAAACATCCAGTAAATGAAGTGTTGATTATTGGTGCTACAAAACTGTAAACTTTATCAAAGAGCATTTACTGCACAGGTTATTCAAGATTGCCCATAGGGAAGGCCAAGTTTTTGACTCTATTACAGAAACAGCTGGATACCTATTTTTTCTCAAAAATCTTAGAGAACATTTTGTGAACACTTGTCCTGAACTTCCATGCTCATGTCAGGCTCCTCTTTCTTGTGATGAAGAAATGAGAGATTGTTGTAGCTAGATGATTAAGCATATATCTGTTGTAGTCAAACAATAAACTAGGTGCTCTATCAGTGTTGACATTGTAAAAAGAAATGTTAAATTCACTGCTGGCAATATCCCAGTATTAATGCATCTCCTTAGAAGAGAAGAAGATCCTTTCTTTTTCAAGACTTAGGAATTTTTATACAGACAGCAGAAATTTTGTGTTTAGACTAGGCAATTCCAAAAATGGTGCAAAAAAGGTGCAAATGGCCAGGACAGGACACTCAGACCAGTTCTCTTTCTGCTTCCCTGTGCATTTTTCCCAGAGTGGCTGACTAAGAAGAGGGAAGAAATGAGTTCTACTGTCAGTCTTGGAGGCAGTTGTGTGTTGGAGAAAACGTGACTGTTGGAAGCACATTTTCTCACTTTAACTGGGCTGGTTTTAAAGTTCTACTTAGGCTTGGGTAAGAGTTGACCTACCTGCCAGTCCAGCTGTAAGATAAATAGGGAAACACATTTTGGAGCCTATGAAACTTCTGAAATTACTGAAAGCTCAGTAAACATTCAGGGACATAGCTCTAAATTCCAGACGTGCATAACAGGGATAAAGTAGACATATATGAAATGACAGGGGTCTATCTCAGTCCTGTGGTTTATTTGTAAAACACGTGACATTTTTAAACTAAGCACTTCTGCAGGACTTATCTTCAAAGTGCCTTTCAGACTTTGAATCTGATGATAGTCTTTATTTTATGGACTTTGATGATGCAACCATACAACAGATAATCATTACTATCTATTAGGTTCCTCAATTAACATTTTGAAGGAAGAATGAAGGTTCCTCAATTAACATTTTGAGGAAAGAATGAAGGATAGCTACAGAAATATCTGCATAAAACCTCTCTGAAAAGGAAAGAATGGAAGAGCTTCATTTATTGCCCAGCTTGGTGATCAGCTATCCTGAGGATGGAGGTTTTCCACACTGTTTTTCAAGTGAAAAGAGATCATCATATCTGGAAATCAAATTCACCTGGCATGTAGGAAGATGCCAATTTTGCACTTGGAGACAGTAAAGATAGCAATGAACTAAGCAAAACTACATCAAACTTTTATGTTGAGGACCAAACTGAAATACAAGACTACCTGTACTTTATTGTGTTTTAATATATAAGAAATGGCACCCTCCTGCTTATTTTTGAAGGATACTCCTCTAATGCTCAAGAATCACAATAGAAAGTCTATTAAATACTTTTGGCAAATACATACCAAATATATACTCATTTAACATATTTAACACATATAAAATCAATAATATAGATATTTTAGGAGTAAAATTTTTGAAAAAAAGGTTTGTATTCAAAATAATGATACATTTTTATAAATATAAAAACCTAATAATTATTTCAAATATTTAATTTATATTCAATTTTATTAACAATTAATTACTGATCACTAACAAATCCAAAACAAATCCAAATCAAATCCAAAACCAAATCCAAACAAGCCTTAAAACATGATCATACTCTGAATGGGGATATTTTTCCCTCGTACTGTTACTATGCCATAGTTTGCCTAACTCAAATTACCACTTTATCAAAATACCAATTATTATCTAAATTCCTCACTTACCTGCTGACATGGACTACAGTGAGGTGTCCCTATACTCCAAACCACCATTTCAGCACACACATAATTTTTAAGATCCAACACTTTGTAAGATGATCAAGAGACATGATTTGTTGTACTCCAAAAACAATACTTTATTTCTTTTTGAACTTGTCTTTCTATTTTTCACTTCATGGTTGTTTAGGGTTATTTTCATTTTTCATTTTAGCAAAATTTTAATAAAAACAAGCTGAAGAGATAAACTAAATGTAAACTGCACAGTAAAGTAGGAGGAAAAAACACTCAACCAAAGAACACCCAAAAAAACAACCCAAAACCAAACCCTTTTGCAAACATTAGTAAATTTGGCTCAAATAGTTTTGCTCCTCTGGGAAAGAGAAAAATAGATTTAATTCAGAACTCATTGCAATAAATATTCATTATGCTTCCTCTCCTATCTAGAAATGCATCAATTAATTAATTAACTATTCATAGAAGCGCTTCTTCTTCCCCTCACTTTCCACTCAAATTCTTTCTGTATTTGAATTCTTCCTCACGCTACATTTAGTATGCTTTTTGCCTCTGCATTACATGGGAATATGCACCTACATGAATAAAGAAATTATTAGTAAACAAATATAATCTTGGTTATGGTTTGTGTAAGAAGGAAAAAGAAGGGGAGGAGAAAGAGAACTACGGATTAAAATTATATTGCCATGACTAAAATATGGTTAACTGTCCTATCTGAATGGTATGTGGGCTTACAAGAGTTATGAAAATACTTTGCATTCTAGCAGAATTTTCAATAGATGGTTAGGTAGATAGAGTTTCTACACTGAAGAAGAAAGACTATAATGTACTTATCAATAATATACTTCTGTGTATAGCTTCATCTGTAAGTGATCAATTAGAGGTGTTAAAATTTTGGGTCATTACAAGATTCAGAGGTTTGCCTGCAGAGTCTGTCAAAAAACCCTGAATTTCATGCAAGTTTTTTCCTGTGATTCTAGCAAAAAATGAAGTTCTAGTTGATATGAAAAAGCAAACAAGACTTGTTTCTTTGATGTTTTACACCCTTTTTATCAGTGTAAAGGAAGCAGGCGGAAGAGGTTGCAAAATCTTTAGGCTATTATTTCCTATATTTATAAGACAGAATAAATTTAAAATTATAGTGAGGGACTGGGCTTCCAAAGAGATCCAAGTGGAAGTATTTCCAGATGTAGAAGTTGCAATCCTTGTTATATCTTTTAATCACATGATTTTCTTAATAACTAAATTTTAGTATGCCAACTCTTACAATACTCAGAAAATAACAAAACCAAACAAACAAAAAGAACACATCTTTGGGTTTAGTTCCTGCAGATCAAAATATGCAATACATAAAATATGAAATATTCACATCTGAGGATAGGAGGAACAAAAGGAGTGCTTTACTTTTAGCAAAAATCATCTGACAATTTTGCTGAAGTGATTACAATAGAAAAAAATCAGCATTTCTGTTGTTTCTATTTCACTAAGCTTGCCTTAAGGGATGAGGCTTGTCTTTGAGCATGGGAAAACATTTGGTGATAGTCTTTTTGCTCTGGCATTATTTGATATTTAAAGAGAGTGAAGAAAAGGACAGGATTTGAGCACTATAATTTAAGGCCATATAAAAGCCTATTAATCAATCAAGACAATTGATTAAGAACTCTGGGGATAAAAGGTCACAAGGATTAATTTAGTTCAAATGTTTTGGTTTTTTTTTAATTTTAAATGAAGTGTCAAACATTCATGTGGGACAAAAAGGAATTTCAGTATTAATTCACCGGTATGTATAGGTAACTGATTTTCCATTCAATGAAGAAAGGTGTCTTTGGTTTTTTGATGGAATTTTTTTTTTTATTCTATTGAATCCATAACAACACATTACTCAGGATTTTCTATTAACGTTTTCCATTTTCTTTTCATGCATATGAAGAAAGAATCCATGTTGGTCTAGGTGTTTAATGGAAACAGATTAACTCAACAGAACTCTTAATTAGCATCTTTATCTAACCTAAAAGTTCGTGTTCTTAATTATATAGAGTTGAACTGGATATTCAGTATACATATAAAAATATGAACTAAAAATCTCTTAAGCTGATTTTATTAATTATCTCCCCTTCTTGTTAATACATAAATTGATGTTGGGGGAGGGGAGCAGAGAAGACTAATTCAAATTTATTCTGTCTTAGCCTTCGTGATGAGTGCCACTGGTATGAATACACACTAACTTGTGGAGCTCATGCTGATGAACATTTGAAGAAGTAAGTGTCTTTATTAAGTGTAGCCTACAGCATGGTTCGTAAAATTTGCACAATCATTTGGTTGAGTTCTGCAATGCTGAAAGTTTGGGTTTTTATATTTAACTCATTGATTTAAAAACTGCTAGAGAATTAGCATTTCTCATTGTCCTCTATTTTCTCTTTTAATTGTACCTTCCCATGGAAATCAATGATTCTATTTAATGAAATGAAGAACTCCTAGCTGGATATTTTCTGGGCATTTGCAGATTACATGTTTCTCAGTGCATTTCAGTGGGAGATTTATGAGGCATAAAGTCCTCTCTTGTTTTCCCCATGATTCCGCATCACATCTCAGTAGATAGCACTGTGTGCACAATAGGCAAAATGTTAAGTCTCAAAGTATGTGGTTTATTTCTAATTGGTGACAAAGTAAATTATTTGTTTTTCTACAGTAATGTTTATTTACATTTGCCTTGGCTTTGTGGTCTATTTCTTTTTCCTTTTTCCTTTGGTCTCTTACTCCCTCACTGCTCAATTTTTCCAACTATTTTATGCAGTTTGGGTTTTTCAATTACCTCCGTACTACCTATTTGGGGAGCATTGTTTTAAATGTGTATTTTAACACCACAATTTGGTTTGACAGAATGATTTGTAGTTCTGCAGCAAGCCATTCACCAGAGATCTGAAATCTTGTGCACAAACTCCCTAATCTAGCAAGCTTTAATTCATAAGCTTACCGCTGTTCCTCTATTAAGGTAGTGATGAAATGCAAATCAGAAATTGTTCTGCAGAGCTTCTAAGCTGCTAAAAAATGCAGAAATGCTGAAATTCTACAGGACTGTGACATTTAAAACATCATTGTATCAGAGTAATTTGATTTTAATTAGGAACAGGTAGAGGAGAGTAAGGGGAGTATTTACGTGCATGTTATGTTGATGGAAAAAGAATGAGGAAGTGTCCTCAGCATCCTCTGCTTGATTACTAAATCTTTTTTTCATTCCCTGCTTTTCCAGGTCTTGTATTCATTTCACAATGACATATTTGCAGTGAGAGGCAGTGAAAAAAAAGGTCATCCCATCCTCACCAAGGGTTTGTTGGTAAAAACACACTACAAGAATTCAGTGTTCTGGGCTGGACACGTTGCTCTGGTTGCCAACATTTGCAATCCAGCTCTGTCAGTGCCTTCATCCCCAAACAATTGTACCTAAGAGATTATGATCCTCTTTTTTTCTGTTACTAGGCAGAGCTTAAAGTGTCACCTTTACTTCAGGGTGAGAATCAGGCTTATGGCACTTTGTTACAGGGGAGGGTCCAAAAAATGGCAACAAAGTTAGCATTTTTCATATTGATCACGACTAACAAATTACTAAATGCTGTGTTTCTCATTCTAAAATTAAATTGCCAGTACAAGAAGAAATAATGTTTTGTGTAGACAAGCAAAAATAGTAAAAATATAAATTCCTTTGGGACATATAAATATAAAGCCTTATACTTCAGTCTGAGGTCAGAATTTTATCTGAGGTTCTGCAGATGTGGATCCTACTCTTGATATGTATTGTATATGGCAATGAATCCACTATATTACATTGTACTGCTAATACAGAATTAAATAAATTATTATTTTGTATGTCAGTAAAAATTTTTTAATTAAAATAATTACACTGCCTTCCCAAAATAAGCCAAACGGATGCTTAAAACGTATTCCATGTGGCAGATTCATAATTCCCTGAGTGGAGAGGTTAAACATAGGAAAACATAGCATGAGGTACACTGGTGTTTTTCAGGTTTCCCCTTCTGCAGACATACTTACTCTCTTCTCTTTGGTCCCATTTTGGCTCCTTGAAACAACTTTCCATGGCTCCAAGTAAATCACATTTTTTTTTCCTTGACATCAGAAATATGTCATGGACACATTCAGATTCTCTGTTCATTCTTCTCCTTTTTCATAAAAAAATAATATTTTTACTTGCCTGACAAAAAGAGTTTGTTCCTTTAAACTTTTGAAGAAGCCTAGCCTTTCATTGAGATGTAGCAAATGTAAATACCGGTCTTTTATTAATTTTAGTAAAATGCTTAGTGCACCAATATACTAGACTTCTTTGATAGTTTAATCAGTTTTAAGATACTAAACCACCTTTCATAGTAATTCATTTAAATTAAAAAATATTTTAATTAATTGATTTGGCAAATAACTTCTTAATAACCAATTAATTAAAGGGAATTTCTAATACAATGGTATGAAAAAGAATCAGTACCATTTGTGATATCTAAATTTAAACACTTCCAGACAATTTCCTTATTTTAACAGGATTTCTTGAATTTATTTGGAAAAACAATTTTATTGAAATAAAAAGTTTACAACTCTTATCAAGTGCAAAAATGTAGCTCCAAACTTTTACTTTACTTGTATAAATGTCTTCTATTCTTTATAGAAATAAAGCAGAAGAAATGTAAACATTACATTAATCAGGTTTTCTTTTTTTTGCATAGCCATGCACAAATGCAGGTTTGTAGAAGGAAAACACCATTTGCAGTTCTGTAAAACAAATGTATCTGCCAATAAATAAATCAATAAACACAGGACTTAAAAGATGATATTACTTAAAACAATTTTAAGAAGAAAAAATATTTTTAATGACTAACTAGCAAGTCTAGAACGAGTAGACAATTCTTTTGATTAAAAATTTAAAACATTTCTCAGTTAGCTTTGCTCAGAAGAGACAGTTAAATGAGGAACACATACATCTTGTAAATTTCTTTGCTAATTCTCTAGTAAGAAATTATAACTGCAGTGACTGGAATTGCTTGTTCACCAGTTTTAAAGATTCTGAATTCTATTTTATAAATCAAGCTTAGTATAAAATAACTGCATCCCATGTCAAACCCATAATTCAGTGATTACCTATTTTATTTGAGGTTTCAATGTTTGAAAATAGTAATTTTATTGGCTCCATCTTTACTGTGACCTCAGTTAAAACTGTTCTGTCTACAATTAGTTTAATTAATTGTACTAATATGCTTGCTTAGGTGAATATTTACTTGGTTAACCACTTTAATCGAAGTAATAAAAAACACAGAAATATTTTATTGAGTCAAGTTGCAAGCTGGGTCATGAAATCTGAGAGTTTTGCTAACTACATTATATAATTTTTTAAGAATTTGAAATTTTTCCAGAATAAAATCATGGCATAGACTTAATCCCCTTACCACTTTCCCACTCTTCCTATGCATATAGATCCTGATAGTGAGATAGAATATAGTATTTTATTTCAAAACTTGTGATCTTGAAAACTCAAAGATCCATCTAAGGCTAGTAACATCACATATTCTTACCTATTTTTATGTATTTTTTTACTTTAATTTTAAGCACTTGAGTACCTGGAAGTTTTTGTCCTGAGTATGGCCACAGGTCTCTCAAACTTGAGATTGCTGAGATATGTGTCATCATATGAGAGTCTCTGCCTGACTGCAACTCAGAAACCAGCATGCTTGTGTGCGAGCCCCCTCAGTGGCTTGACCTCATGGTGTTGTTCAGAGAATCCCTAACACATAACAGCAAGATTGGGAACTTCACACAATGCTCTGGTAGCTGCTGCTTGCTTTTTGAATGCTGCTACTACCACCAGTTTATTTTCATAATGATGGTTAGTGCACTTTTCCAGGAGGTGGAAGACTTGATTTTATTCTCACTTCAGTTTGCCAGGATGTGAACCCACGCTTACTTGTGTGTAACACAGGGTGCTGTAACCATCAAGCTGAAGAAAAGGATGGAGATGAGAAAAACAGGATTAAAATACCCCCTTTCTTAAAATGCTGTGCTCCTGAAAACAAGCAAGTTCCTTGAACCAAGACACAGAAAAATTATGAGAATCAGAATATTTTTTTATGTCTCATAGGGAGTAAATTTTCACAGGAGGTAAGTTCCATTAAGGTATAAAACTGAGAACTCAGTCCCTATTTATGTAGGTTTCCTCAGATAGATGTTGCTTAAAACCCAGAAGCAGCACTAAAGGAAATGCCATACAGAATATTTCAATTAGGGGTTGCAGTTTTAATTTCTCTAAAGACCCCCATCAGTGTAGAAAAAAACATATTTCACTGATATTTCTGTACAGTGGACTTTTGTAGTATACAAACACTACAGACACTGTAGTATATTGTATGTACTATAATTGAGTAATCATTCCATTTTTTCCTGTTTGTTTCCATTAAAAAAAAAATTACAAAATATTTTTCAGATTTTGGTAAATTAGATCATAGTTTCCTATAGATATTTCAAGAATATCTCCAGATCATTAAGCAGTGTCATCCACATATTCAAACTAAAATATGAGGTTTACATTGCAGTCTCACTAGACTGCTTTGTTGATTTAGAAGTCTTATATAATATTGCTCCCCACATTTACACCACAATTACACTGACAATCAAAAAATATGACAAGGATTTTCCATACATTCTGCTGTTTTATAAATTGCCAGTAAGTGATTTGAAATTTCTCAGAAATATCCATTCCCAACTCAAGGTTCCTTAATTAATCTCCTTTCCTTATTCCTTCATAGTATTTGTTTCTTTATTAACAAATCAGAGTGAAACTTGAATCTTTATACAGTTTTTGGTTAATATTAGTCACATAAACAATGCTAGCATTTTGTGTGTTTCAGAGCAAAATTCATAATTCAACAGTACATTGACTGCAGTTAGCTGGAGGCATTTTCATCATTTCACAGATGATATGGAGATAGGACTTTCAGGTGGTAGAATACAATGAAATTGATTATTATTAGATGGAACACTGAAGCTGCTTGAAAATATTGATTCTGTGTACTAAAATGACTATCAGTTCATGATACTTTATTTTTCCTGTGAAATGATTGAGCTATTTAGAAGGAAATAATATTATTTTACAGTCACAGCATATATCAAAAGTTTCAAAATAAATACTTTCAGGAAAAACAAATGAAAGCATGTCTTAATTTTTTTTTTCATGCAATTTAATAGTTTGGATTTTTTGTTTACTAATTGTTTTAATCAGGTCTCTGGCATAATATAATATAATAGAAACATTTTCTTTTAAGAGAAATAGAAATTTTTCTCTTAAGTTACTTCTCACAGTGATATAATGAATCATAGAATGTTTTAGGTTGGAAAATAATCTCTAAAGTCATGAAGTCAAACCAACAAGCCAGCACTGACACCTCCACCACTAAACCATGTCATTAAGTGCCACACCTACATGTGCTTTAAATTCCTTTGGAGACAATGACTCAATCACTTCCCTGGTCAGACTGATTCAACACTTGAAAATGCTTTCAGTGAAGACTTTTTTTGCTAATATCCCATCTAAACCTCACCTGGTGCAATTTATGGCCATTCCCTCTTTTCCTGTCTCTTAGTACTTGGAAGAGCTGACCAACCCCTGCCTGGCTACAGTCTCCTTTCAGGAAGTTGTACAGAGTTATAAGGTACTACCCAAGCCTCCTTTTCTCCAGGCTGATCAATCCCAGCTTCCTTAAGAAGACTTGTGTTTAACCACTTCACCAGCTCCATTGCCCTTCCCTGGATGTGCTCCCGCACCTCAACGTCTTTCTTGTCATGTGGAGCCCAAAACTGGACACGGGAGTTGAGGTGTGGCCACACCAGTGCCAAATACAGATCACTGCCCTGCTTCTGCTGGCCATGCTATTGCTGATCCAAGCCAGGGTGCCATTGTCCTTCTTGGCCACCTGGGCACACTCTGGCTTATGTTCAACTGGCTGTCAAACACCATTCTCAGGTCCTTTATCCCCAGGCAAATTTCCAGCTAATTTACCTCACACCCCAATTTCATGGGGTTGTTGTGACCCAAGTGCAGCCCCTGGCAACTGGCCTTTTTAAACCTCATATAATTGTTGTTGGCTCATGAATCCAACCTGTCCAGATCCCCCTGCAGAGCTTTGCTACCCTCCAGCAGATCAACACTCCTGCCAGGCTTGGTGAAGTCTGCATAATGACTGAGGCCAAGGAGGGGGAACTCTTTCCTGCTGGACGTGTATCAGTGGGGTCATTGCCACCTGGATACCTGGAAGTGGTTAAATGTGACATCATGTTTTAGGCAAAATAGTATGCAACAGCAATTGAAAACACAGGCTCTGCCCTGTGTCTAGTATTTAAGATTAATTCAGTATATTAAAGTATGTTGAAAGGACTTTGAAATAGATATTTCCTGAGTGCTTAGGTTATAATTAATGTACTTGTTCCAGATCTTCAAGTAAGACAACAATATTGCAAAGTTATCATATTGCAGAGCAGGAAAATGTTATGAAAACTTCTCAACAACTGTAAAAGAAGTAGGTAAAAAAAATCCTAGCATTATTTACAGATCATTTCTGTAAATATATAATAGCAGATAGATTAAAGTGTAAGTAGTGTTCCTAGAATGAATCCTGTGCTCCAAAATCTTATATATAAAAGCCTGTGATGAACAAAGTAAAATAAATTAATCTTTATTGATTACCATAAGATAAACAATTTATACACATTGTTATGCTGTTTTTTGAACATATGGAATAATAATTGAATCCTTCAGAAATTAACCTTCAGGATGTGTATACCTTTATAGGAAACAGTTGCAAAATAACTCCCCAGAAGACCAACCCTTGAATCAGTTGCTGTTGGATATCTAAATTTCTTTTTTATTTTTATTCCAAATATTATGTAAAATTATATGACTGTCTTACAGTTTTTTTTTAAATCTTCTCCTTTTGCACAAGAAAGGTTATTCGAGGAGACCTAATGTATCTTTTCTATCAGGCTGAATGAAGCCAGTTGTATTGGAGGCCTCTAATGCTTCTAACACGGACATGATTCATGTACTTCATGTCAACATTCATAGTGACATGTTGTTAGTGTATTTAGTACCTTTAGCATGGTAAACTAAAGGAGTAACAGAGTCAAATTAAAATTTTATTCATAAAAAGTCTCAATAGACTATATTTCCAAATTCTGTTTTCCTACTTGATTAAATATGTGAAGTATGAATGCTTATGAGAGCAGAAGGCAGGCTGAAATACAGGGTATGACATTTTTTCAAAGAAAGAGTCCATGGTGAGAAATAATACATCAGTACCAGGTGTCTATAGTATCATAATGCAATAGGATTATTCTAACAGCATAACATCTTGTCTGATATCTGGTCATAACCATCACATAATACACAATTCTTGCCACACTATTATAATATGTTAAAATTGTTCTATCTATTACTAGAAATAACTATCTTGGGTCCCTGTTTGAGACTTAATAAGAAAAAAAATCAATGCAATAAAAAATACTTGATATTTTTTCAGTTTGAAAAGAATACATAGCAGGTAAAACACCATAAAAACTTAAAGGCTGTCTTTAAATCAATGCATAGACCTCTGCAAAGAACTTTCCTTTGATTTTTTTATACTTTAAAGAAGAAGTTGTGTTCTAAAGGTAGTGTTATTTCAGCTGAACCTTAATTTGTGCATGGCTTTGATTGATATACTACATTGCTAGAACACATTGACTGCATGAATTCTTTTAAAATAAAGTCTTAATGTCATTACTGTCTGTCAATAAAGATCTTCTCTGCAAACAATGAATCTCTGCTAATGCTAACCATTGCAAGGTAAAGAGTAAAGTACTCCCAGAGTCTCTGAGTAACATCACTATATAAATCAGATCTAAGATACTGGAGACCACAAGTGGAGCACCTCACTTGTCCAGCTGTATTTGCCATGAATGGATGATGATGAACAATGAATACCTGGTTTCATATGAGAGACAGGTGTGTGAAAAATAACCTTATGACATTACAATTACACTTTCATTTTGAATTCCTTTCAGGAACTTCACTAAGGCCCAGAGTGTTGGAGAAACAAAGGTGGGTCTTCTCCATGAGGAAAGAGAAACCAGAAGCCAAGTCATCACAGCACAGGCAGGAATCTGGAAACTTCTTTCCCTATGAAATCAATGAGGCTTACATTTCTAACTGTTCATAAGGAGTTTACTTAGGAAGTTAAAATGAAGCATATCAGGAAAATAAATATTTAAATCCCTCAAACTAATGCATTTCAGTACCCAAGGTTAAAATCCTGAAACCCTGCTTACCTGCCTGCTCACCTCTAGTTGCCTCTTTGGACAATCAGAAGACAAAACCTGTGTTCTGTGTTTTTATTCTGTTCTGTCTTGTTTATTTTTCTCTCCTTTATCATCCTCAGAACTCCATAATGACAGTTACAACTTCCTTGTAGTGTTTTTTTATGTCAGTAGATTTCCTTTACATTCATGGTTTTCTGGCTGACATAGGACTTACTTTAATGCTGGATGGAATCCACGTTCTTTTTTTCGGTTGTCAGTATCAGTGAGGATTGACCAGAAGCTGTTACTGCACTGGAAAAAACTAGCAAATATGTCTGGGCTTCAGTCACAGTCTGTGTATTTTATATGAAAATGATAATTCACTAAACTACATAGACAGGCCTTGAACTGGGGATTGGCACCTACAAACTTCCATTAATTAAGTACCCAACCATGTAGACCAGAGAATTATTTCATTTTCACTGCCCACTGGAAGAGTTTCAAATGGTGATATCTTCTTCTTCCTCCCTAGCTCCCTACACAAAAACTATTCAAATCTTCTTGCCTAAGGCATTTTCCCCATGATGTGGATCTTAATTCCTGGCAGGTGGATGAGGAAGTTGAACACTCATCTCAGAAATCACTATTGGAACACTTCAAACACTCACTGCTCGCAGTACACAGGGAAAACTGTCCCCTCCCTGTGTGTTCTTTTAGTTTGGTTTCTGGTTTTGGGAACGTGTAGGTTGCTTTGTTTGTTTGTGGGTGTTTTTCTTTTCCAGATAACAATTTCCAGTTATTTAAATAAATCTGAGTTGGGAAGGATTTCTAGAAGGCACCATATGAACTGCAGAATTTTTCCTGCCACACTGATGATACACTTCTCGCAAGAGACATTTCATAAAGAGCAGTGGGAAACCAAACAATCAAGCAGGTAAAACTACCTTCAGCATCTCTTGCTAGCCTTGCTCATTCAAACAAACAAAAAAATCCTTTATAGTTTTCCTATAATACTAATGCTGATACTGCTACTACTACTACTAATAAATATCACTTTCATACCAAGTGTAGATATATTCAGTACACACAACTGAAGCCTGGCAATATGATATACAACCAAAAAAATAGATTTAAAGAAACACTGAATAGTTACAATATCAGAGCACCAGAAACTGTCTCTATAATTCCACACCCAAATTATTTTCATAAGTATAATTGTAAGCTATATGTTAATAAACTATTTCAGTAATGTCACAGTAATGAACAGTCAGAAATCCTCAGGACTTTCATTACCTCCTACAGCGAATTACTTTCTGTTCTCCTGAGTTCCTTCACAAAGACCTATTCCCCATGCAGCATAGGTAACACACGATTCTGAAATGTCTTTAAAGAGCCATAGTTTCAGTAACTGTGGGATATGGAGTGGGGCATGGGGGTGAAACTTTTGGAATATTCATTCAGCCAGCATACATTAGTGAGTTGCTCATCCTCACAATCCAATCACTGGTTTATTTTTGTACTAAAACCAATGTGTGGTCCCCTTACACAAAGCTTGTTGCAAACCCGTAAATGAGTTCTGGGACAGAAATGCTTCAGGGAAGTTACACATCCTCATTTCTGGAGTGTCCACTTAGTTTCTCTACCTGAGATTGTAATTTTCCAAAACACATAATCTGTATTAACTTTCAAAGGCATTTGTTTGTCCAAAACCAGTTTCATTAGGAAACATGGAAAATCACTAGCAACCAGAGAATTCAGGAGAAGAACAACAGTAGCATAGTTTTGCAACATATATTGTTTTCATGCACTGCTTGACAAATCCTTTTCAGATCACTACTGGTCCTGATTCTTAGTATTGTTAGGAATTACATTGTCTGTATTTTAGACAGCGCTTTCACGTCTGTATACATAATTCGTTTTAAGATCCTAAGGTTGGAATACAGCTGCACCACTGCTCTCAGGGGACATTCCCAGCTTGTTTGATATTCAACACAATCTTAAAAGCCTGCATTCTTTGCTTGAGCACAGAGAGTGGGAAAAAAACCCCACTCTATACTAGCTTTCTAACAGAATCTAGAGTAAGGCAGTTTGATAAAGTATCTGCAGGGATATTACTAGCTGAAACCTCTACAGTTTTGTCAATGTTTAGAGTGCTACAAGAATGGGGGAAAAAATCCTTCTGTTATGATTACATTGGATCAGTGACATTCTTTCAGAAGTAGGTAAGATAGCATGTTTTTCTTCTTCTAAAATCAGGGATAAATATGCTACTGAGAATAATGAGAGATAATTAAGCCATGTAGCCATTAATTCATGTAAAGAATTTCTCTGTTCAGTTGAAAGCATAAAATGTAGCCTATAGGCATGAGTCACACTGGGTTTTTTATTAAAATCTTTTTGACCTTTTTCCATCACCTGAAAACATATATGACCATGAAGACTCATCACTACTCTGTGCTTCTGACTTCCTCCCCAAAATCCTCATGGTAGCCAAAGGTATATTTCAGCCTTGAGATATTTTTGTTCTGTTACTATTGACATCTATGCTTTTAGGCTTGCTATTCTTTACACAGTTTTCCAATTTACTCCTCTTTTGTGAAATTTCCCATTTATAAAACTCTGCTTAAGAGCTGTATCCTGCCATGAAATGAACTTTAATGATGTGCCAGACTTTGGTTGGCCCTATTTGAAAGGGATTCCAGCATCCTTTATTTGCTTGTTTATTGTGCAGAATTATTTGCTTTACTTTTTCACATTTAGTAACACTGTGAGATTCTTAATTTAAACACTACTAAAGATGACTGATTGTCAACACAATTGACAATTAATTTTGCAACAGAAAAATTATTTTAAATAAGAAGTAGGAAAGAAGCAGACTGAAGATTTATCATTCAGCTCTGTGATATCGCATGGCCTTCATCCTAATGAGTTATCAGAGTTGCTAAAATATCAATTTGGCACATGGTTTCACATGATCGCTTGCATTCCTACTTAGGGCCTATCACTTAATTCTTCTGTCATTTGGAAATTAAATCAATGATTCTGGCCAGAACTGGAGATAGACAGATATTTATATTTAAATTGACTATTAATTGTTGCATCAGAGAGGTAATCTGAATTGGATAATGAAAAATGTGATCATATTCATGCACATAAGCGGAAGAGGGGAGCAAAAAATAAAAATTTATCAGTGAGAAGCTTTTCATCATGCGACACTATTGATTTTCCTAAGACAAAATGAAGAAAATAGAACAAACCAAACAAAAAACTTCTGCATGGTTAATTAACTGTAAATAAAAACCCATAGATTTTTTTTCTCATTCCTGTCCTTGCTTGCAAAATCTCTGTTTGGAAAATAATATCTGATCTCTAAAGTGTTAAAGAGCTATTCAACTGTATTTCTCTCAGCGGGAGTACAAGTATGAAAGTGCATTTGTTTGGTCATGTAACTCTCTGCTCCAGATAGGCAATTAGCCAGAATACAAAAAAAACAGATTTCAAAACATTTTCAAATAAAATAAGCAAAGAAACTGTTAAAAGTCATATCTGGTTATGCTCTGAGAAAGAAGAAGAAGGAGAAACTAGAAATCTAAAAAAATGCTCCAAGATGGCAGTGTCTTAATCCTAAAGAATTTGTTCATACTTTTTGGCTGTTTGAGAGAGAGAAGAATATAAAAATTTTGGGAAACATTGTCCCTCAAATGAATTCTCTTACTACTGGGAATGGAGGCGGGAGAACCCTTAGTAGAAAAACAGGCAAAAAAGATTACAAAAGTCATACAAAGAACACTTTTAGTAGATCAAAGATGAAACTCATCTTACAGAGTCACAGAATATTCTGAGTTGGGAGGAACCCACAAGGATCATCTAATCTAGCTCTTAAGTGAACAGCTCATACAGAGATCAAACCTACAATCTGGGTGCTATTAGCACCAATTTTTAACCAACTGAGCTAACACCAGACTTCTGCAACTTTATACTGTATGTTGGTCTACTCTGTCTTTTTTCTACAAATGAAATTATCTCCATCACTACAGAGCATGACAAGATTTCTGTTTGTTCTATTGTACCCAAACACAATAAATTTAGAGATTCTGCTTCAAAAGCGTGAGATACCTCATTCTTAATCATCACTCATCACTCCTTGAACTGTGCAGATGGCCATTTGTGCAGGATTTCCAGATTTTTGTAGCCCAATAAGAGCTAACAAAATCCCAGACAAAAGAGAAGATTCCTATTGTTTCTAGAGATGTGTAGATCTATGGATGGAGAATTCTTGTGAAAGAAAAGATGGAGCAATGTAGCTTTATGAAGCTTCCCTTTACTTTAAGGATCTTTGTCTAAAGAGTTTCTGAGTATGTACAGACTCCACTGCTAGGTATCATTTAAAGAAAATAGTGGCAGCATAAAGCAGGGACACTGTTTGCTAGTAAGATACTCTAATTAAAACCTTATAGATTTATCTGCAAAACTACCTCTTTAAGGAAAAATATAAAAGGATTATATTATACTTCCATCTGAAGGCAGGGCACTTTCCTTAAATAGAGAACACATAGATTCTCTATCAAATAATATGTCACAAAATAATTTAGAGGAGTATGAATACCTCCAGTCTCCTCTGTATTCCCAAGTATTCACATAACATCAGTAACCTGGAAGTCAGGGCAAATTCATCAGTCATGTGGCCCATTAGCAACGTGGGTGTGAGCAAGTTTGTGGGCTAAGTGGGGATGAAATTCTGTTTTCCATGTTCTATTTCAAGGCCACATTTTTGTAGCTGTCTTACAAAGGAGACCTACTACAGTGAAACGTCTCTGTAGTTTCAAGCCAATTTTTGTCAGAAAAAATCTGGATTTATACTACTTCTCATTTGTTTCTGTATTTTAAGTGTTTATTTCATTAATTTTGCAAGAATTACAGATATATCTGTTAGAAAGAAGATATAATTTGTCCTCTGTACTAACCAATAGACCGAGTGATTAGCATGTGTGCTAATGGACATGGAGTTGTTTCATGTATCACATTGGCTGAATATTTTACCATGAAAACCTTGACCCCATTCATACAGTTTTGTTTGCCTGTTTTTAAAAATATGGTGTAATATGAAAATCATTGTATTAGTATTCATTTAGATTTATCTTCTTTAGTGATAAAACACAGAGAAATCTCTTATTTAGGAATATCATATAAGTATGGTCTTCGACAATAAGAGAAAAATTTCCTCAGAAACAAACTTACAGAATTACTTCCACTGGTAAGGAGAAGAAGGTGACAGTCACTGTAAGATGTGAGGTAGTCATTAAAATGGTCTTTCATCTTGAATTTTTAAACCTTAGACTTTCGCTTAGTTGTAATTTTTTTTTTTTTTCAAATAGTACTGTGATTTTAAGATTCTATTGATTATACCAATGGCAGTGAGTAGGTTTACAGTCAAATAAAAATCCATAGTGGGAAATTTTCCAGTGCCTGACATACAGCTGAAATGGGTAGAACTCAGATTTGGAAGATGGGATTATTTAAATTTTTTTCCCCAACTAGCATTGAAGAATGTTTTTAAGCAAAGGAAAATATTTGAGCATGGTCTCATCTGGAAACTATTTTGGAACTAAGAGCACAATTTTGTGAATTACACTAGAAAAAATACAGAAAAATTCTATCTGCTAGACTTATTTTAATCAGAAGCTACTTGTGTGATTTCTACAGCAAGGCAAATTGGGAGACCATAAAATAGTGTTTAAAAAAATTTACCAAGCTCTTTCTTCTGTGTTAGCATTTTGTCCTTAGTTTTAAGCTAGTGTCACTAAAACAAGATGAAAAAGTCATCATGTGTTACTTGTGATAAGCTTTCATTTCTGTTTTTGATTTAATTTTCTCTACTGTCATTGTTTATAAAATTTCATGAAGTAAATTACACTGGATAAAAGTGAAAGTCTTGGAGCACTGTATACTGACTTTGTGCAATTGCCATGGTATTCATGGATTATTTATAATAGCATTAGGAATGTGATTCATAACTTACATGCACAGATCTCATTAGTTATCATTTAAATTATTCCATCTTTCCACAGATCTTTCAATTCTGCCCAAACAACTTTCATTCCCCACCAGGCAAACACATCAGCTTTTAGATATAATATTAGAGGTGTCACTCTACTCTAGTAATTCAAACATCATCTGTCTTATCATATTTTCAGTTTCACAGCTCCCAAAGACATCTGGCTATCTTGAAGTCAATGGGAGTTAGATACATAATCTGCTTAGATGCTTTTGAAAATCTCTTACATGCCTAATGACATATTTAGGGCTCTTCTGTAAAATAAACTCCTGATTATTCTGTATAATATTACACTGTCTTATACTGTAACACTTTGATGTGCAGACTTTTCTTGGTTAAAATCGTGTTAAGTACTGAACACTAGGAGATGACTATTCTTTTCTGCACTATTGACTATCATTAGAAGAGAAAAAACACAGTGGGAGAAACAGAGGCTTAGACAAGATGTGGGACTACATGCTTGCAAAATTTTATGTATTTAAGGAACATTTGTTTAAAAAGCTCAATTAAAGCACCTTAAGCATATCATTGAGTAACAGCACTACTCTGTTATATCACTGTACAAAGAATGAGAGTGGTGAGAGATATCAGAGGTACTTATCTAGTATCAAACCATTAAAACTATAATGAAAAAAATTACTCATATTTCCTTATTGAATTAGAGGATAAAGATTTGACTTTAACTTCATCCCAGAGAGAGCATTTAATTGAAGTGCTTTCAAATAGTTGATAAGTAGTTGTGTGCATCTCTTAATCCATAAATTTGTGGTAGTCCAATTGCAATGAATTTGATCACATTTGAGTGAGTCTTTGCCAAAATTTGAGGGGATTTTTTTTAACATGCATGTTGAGGGAATAGGCAAAAAATTATAAATCTGTTTAAATAAATAGTAATCCTTTCAATCTGCGGAAACTGTGCAAATTCTGACTTCTTTATGATTTTAAGGTAGACAAATATGGCAATAGTTTTTAGTGCTTTGAAGAAGCAAAGAATACTGCTCTCAGTCAAGAGCAGAACAGGAAAGTGCCACTGAAGATCTTCAGAAACCATCACATTGACCAGGTAAGAAAGTGTTTAATTTTTCCTATTTTGGAACAGGAGAATTTACCAGAATGTTAATTTTCTGATTAATTCTACTACAGAATAATACAAAAGATGTGAGGTATTTGATCTAACCCCCCTACAATCATGACAGTTAGTTGCTGCAATGAATTGTGAAGGGTTTGAGTTATGTCTGATCAACACATATTTCAAAGTCTGAAAGTTGTTAATGAATTACTTGATGTTCTTCTGCAATAAAAATGTGAATTAAAAATATTGATCTCAGCTTTAAAATATGCTTCTGAATGACATTTTTGATTTTTTGACTTAATATTCCTAAGAAGACAGGCACACCTTTCACATAAAAAATCTTGTTACAGCACACTCTGTATAAGAGCTAGGAGTTTATTCTTGGGCTGATTAAAATTTTATCAGTGGATCAAAATAAAACAATTATTGCCCTAAGTCTAATTTACAGCACCATTATTACTGACTCCAAAATCCTTGCTCTCTTAAGAGAATGAAAATTACATAGACTTTCATTCTATAACTCAAGAAGGAATTAAATGTTTTTTAAATGTAACAAAATATCAAATATTATGAGATTAAATCAACATATTTTACTGATTCAAGTCATATGGCTAAATATCTTTCTGTTTGATGATAAACCTATCAACTAGAAAGATACTGGGGCTTACTGAATAATTAGTTAAAAGATAATATTGAATGAAGAAAAAAAATTAGTCTGGTTTTCTGGGCATAATGAATTTTTGACATATGTCTAAGAATGAAGACTTAGAGAAAATCTGGGAGAATTTAAGTAATATATTTACCTTCAAAAAAGAACAAAAAGGATCAGAGGTACACAATGGCTTTATTACACAATCTCTGCAAATAATGGCTAACAAAATTTAAAAAAAAAACCCCACACTGTACAGTAGTTACAAGTAACTTTATGCCATCATTGTAACAAATTAGCCCAGGATATCCTCCTCTCAATCCTCTATTGCACCAAAACCTTAATATTGTCTGAGTTTTTGATTGTGACAAAAAAGGAAACCAAGAAAAGTATATTCAAAGAACCTTTATGAAAACTGGGAAATAAAGCTTGTCTCCAGATTTAAAATTATGACTGTACATATCCAACCATACACATACATTTGCATATATATGCACACATACATAGATGTATTTTGAGTTTCTCAGACAAGAGTCAGAAGAACTATATTATATATCTATATATATTCAAACATGAGATAGAAAAGCAGTTCTTTTACAATTAAATACTGCCCCGTAATTTTTTTTTTGGTTCTGAAGACTATAATTCAGTTTTCTCAGATACCATATTGCCGATTTTACAATTCAGAGATCTTGTCTGCATGCTTTCAACTCAGCAGTATTTGAAAACCAAAATACAACACTCTATCCTGGTATGAAATAATGGAATAGTGCCCCTTCCCCTCATTAAAAAAAAAGAAAAAAAAAACAGTAAAAAAAAAGTAAAAAAAAATAGAGACAGAACTTTGATTCTAATATGATTGCTTACATGAATTTAAGGAAGCAAGAATTTGGTCATCAATTATGTGATTCAGATATCTGTACAAGACCCACATTGCTGTTAAACACTTCTTTTTTATAAAGTATCAATACATTTTAATTAGTCTATTAGATGTTTGGAAAATAACTGTAGCACTTTTTTTTTATTTTTGTCTCAGTGAAAAAGAAAAGTACAACAATACTTATTTTTTCTACCAGGGGATTCATGCAAAACGAAATCTATCAAAGACAATTTTTCATCATCTGACTCACTGTAACATCTAACATTTTTGTTGCTCAGTCTAAATCAAAATCTCAAAAAGAAGCTTGCTATTCTTTAAAAGTGTTTTTTCCTCTGAAACCTTCAACAAAAATGCCAAGTAGGACAGTGTCCTTGATGTTTGCTTTCTCATCAGATGGAAAACAGATCACCTGTTATAAAATAACTCTGACAAGTCTATTGCAATGTCAGCTTTTCCTTCTGCAGCTTTATTGTGAGAAAGATAGTTTCCCCTGTAGTTTTAAAGGGCTCTCATTTCGAGTATGTTAAGAAGCTCTCAGCTAGAGCTGTAGGCTCTGAAAAATTCTGAGGTGCATTTGCATATACTAGTTTATGGGCATGAATTACAACTTGCTTGCTCCTGCTTCTGCAAGACATCTTTGATTTTTGCTTAAAAAAAAGAAAATTAAATTTGAAGATTTAAGTAGAAAAAATAAAGAACCACCACATGTAATGTTTGCTTCATAATTTCTTGATGTTATCAGAAAAATGAATTATAATTTTTCCACCAATTTTAACAATAATGTGTAATATAATACAAATTATACAGTGCATATGACATATTTGCATGCCTACATACATTTAAAGTGAAAAATTAAGTCTAATGACAAAAAATAGTTTCCTGAAATACAATGAAAATATATTTTAATGATAACCAATAAAATAGCAATAATAATATATGCAAAGCCATTAAAGGAGAGAATTTCGCTTAAAGCCATATTCACAAAAAATGTTACTAAACTTCCTACATATATTTTATGAAATCAAATTTTATATATTTCAAAAAGCAAATAAAATTATTATGGTTTTTAACCACCTATATATATGCCTTTAGTGATATGTTTATAACATATCAAATTATTTTAGCACATTTCAAAAACTTGCAAATAATTTATGACAGGCATCTGAATATTAACTGTGTCCCTCAAAATCATGATAAATTGAACACAGAATATTGACACTGCATTTGTGTGATTCAAGCCTTGGTGGAGCATAGAGTTTGTATGGTAGCGTGTTCACAATGATTTTTGTAAGTTATTATTAAAATATCATATTTTATAAAGAAATCTTCAGAAAGACACATTATAGAATAACATTGAATGAGCAGTGTGACAGCTAAAAGATTAGTCCAGTTTTAAAAATGCATTATTATTTTATAAGGCAGTCCCACTCTGTCGAAGTACTAAGTAGAACAGATGCGGCAGAAGAAGAAGTAAGACAGTTTGACACATTTCTGTCCCCTTCTCATGTATTTCCTGAAATGAAGCTGTAATTATTATGCATGTTGCAGGTTATGCTGATGAGCTGATAGAAGAGGTTGTCAAGTTATGCAGCACACAATCACTCAATGACACAGCAGAAAAAAGAGTGGAGCAGGGTTTGCAATTCTGTCTACAACACATAAGTTTCCAGGCAAAATGAGCATTCTGGAAAACCATATGTCACACTTAGGTAAATGAGACATGCATATGTTGTGGACACGAAAACACCCATTAAAAATAAGGAGGTGAATTGTTTGTAAGTTATTAGATGGGATTCAGATCAATCACTATGTACAAATGAGAGAAAGCTTAGAGACACATTCTTATTTCCAAATGGACACCACCAGTTCTACTCAAGAGGTTAACAATTTCTACTCTCTTCTCAGTGAAAAGAGAAAGCTATATAATATAAAAAGACCATTATTAAATCCAAAGTAGACAGCACCTTAATAACAAACACTAGCTGGCAAAAGTAAAGTATAAATACGAAAGTGGATTTTAATAATTTAAAAAATATTTCTTTCAGAAGAGTCACAAACCCACTTCATAGTTAAAAGTAAAGCTCACAAAATCTTTTGTTAAATTATTGTTGCTGGCAAATCAGTCATGTTAACTAACAACCAAGAAATAACTAACTAAATCTTTATTTCACCTTTAGACTTATTTTAGTAGACTACAAAAATCAATGTGTTAAACAGAGCCTTTGGGTGGCAGTGTAGTCTGTCGTTTTTCAGTGATTCTTAACAAATGTTCTGCTTGTTTTAGGGTGTTTTCAAACTTCGTAGTGTTGAAATGTTCTTCTCCCCAAATTACATAATTTATAATAGAGACTTTTGAATAAGCTTAAAAATATATTTTACTGAATTTTTCAGAGAAGACACAAAAAAAAAAAGAAGTGAGGAAAGAAAAGAAGAAAAGGAAGGTGACTGTCTCTTATTTGGTGCCATTTATTTTGGTTTTTACAAAATTCAAGATAAAAAATCATCTACATATATCTAATAACAGATCCTCATAAAATTTTATACTTTATAGTGAGCAATAAAACTCATAAATCTTTTCCATTAGCTTTTTTTCCTCCATATAACTACCTCTTATTATTTGATAGCTCAGAAGATATATCTGCATGTGGCCAGGGTGCTCATCTTGATGGGGAAGGGGGACAGAAAAAAAGAGGAGCATTACTTCCCTAATTTTATTGTGGTGATCATAATCATCAACATATATTTTTCTTCTTGTCTTTATTTTCTCTCAAAGTAATTTTAATTTGATTTGAAAAACATTTGAGAAATGTCATCAACAACAGATGATAGAATTTGTCCCACTGTCCCTAATTGTTACTAGCAGACCATGTAAGTAGATAACAAAAAAACATAAAATTTCAAATTTAGCCAATATGTTAAGGTCAATGTTTTTGCTGCGTACACTTGCTGATCTTTTTCCAATCATGTCTTGATTTTCTGTTGATTTTGACAGGCTATGAAATTCTTGTCTTCCAGTATTGAAACTTTCATTAGAGGACACTATGGATGGTACAGAGTAAATACAGAACTCCTAGTAAGACCAGCAGTACTTGGATTTCCATCTCTAGTACTGGTCATGTTTTGCTTAGATAAGGAGTTGGTGTGAAACATTAAATAAGATAGGAAAGCAGGCTACAAATAGCTTTGTACCCCCCATCTTAAACAATTACATACACCTTGAATATGAGCACTGTTTAAGATGATGTCATAGAAATATGTTATTAATAACAATTCCTAGAAGATGAAGTTTAACCCAAATATCAGATAGAAAATGCAGTTAGTACCAGAGTTAACTGAAAAGCTGTAGCATTGTCATTGTCATTGTCAATAGAGTATCACTGTTCAGATCCTATTACAAAAGTGTTGTACTTCTCTACTCTGAAGATTAAAAAAATTTAGCTGTAATCCAGGTCTTTTTTGACATGACATTTTGTAAGGAAAAGCTCAGTAACTTTTGTATTTAGCAGTAATAGGATAACATGCTACAGTTGTTGTAACAATTTTTCAATACCACTATTTCTTAGCTCCTTTTTCTTTTTTTTTTTTTTTTTCCTCATTTTATTCTCTATTCCCTCCTTCCATTTCCCACACGGAACCAGCTTGCAAAACATCACATATTTCAGGGAAAATAAAAAACTCACACAACCTCATAAACAAAATAAAAGATGAGAGAAACCCCAGCCTTCTCAGACATCTTTGTGAGGGATAGAAATCACAGAGATTTTGTATGAGTGACCACACATTTCTTTGAATACAACAAAAACCTATCTATTACTGAATAAAAGATACAATAAAAATATTATGTCTGGAATGACATAAAAATTCTTACATATGGTAAAATTATCTGTAATTTTCATATGTGTGGTCATGGTCATTCTCAAAATAATTAGTTCAGCACATGTATTTGCTATAAATGAAAGTTTATTCAGCCAAATTAAAAAAAACAAAACAGTTTTATTTGCGGTCAAATTCTATCTAGCCAACCACAGGAAAAAAAAAGGAAAAGAGAAGAAAAAAAAACAGTGCCGAGCCCGGGGTCAGCCCTGGGTGTGCGACAAGAAGTCAGCCTCAGGAGAGGTTTTCCTCTATGCCCACACACCCTTCCATCCTGGCACAAGCAAGTTTTATAGGGATAATTCCGCCTGAGGCCAAGATTTTCGTAATCAGTCCTTTCTTCTATTCAGAGTCTATATGTTAATAATTCAGTGTCTGGAGTTTGTTGAATCCACATGGATCTGTCTGGGGATTCCAGAGATATCCATCTCGGGTCGTTCACGCGATGATCAGCGCCATGGCCCATCGTCTGGCTAGCTGTATCTTCTCACTTGTAAATTATCTTCTTAACATACACCTGGCCTCGGAGGGGAGGAGAAAGGTGGGGGGGGGGTGGGGGGGAGGCTAGTACAAACGAGGTAAATCTAACAAGTATTTAACATTATATATTCCATATAAGGAAAGGCGCAAATTATGTCTATTACCCATAACATATTGAAACCTTTAAAAACCTATAAAAATTATCTTCCCCACTCCCAATATTCCTGTTGTCATTTTAGTGGACCAAGTTTTGATACATTACTAGTTTTTCTTTAGGCTTACAAGGAATGCTAAAGGAAGCTCAGGTAAGGATTTGGAATAAATCACTAACTGGAGTTCTACATTTAATTTTGCTAAAGCAAACGAAGGGACATTGTCCAGTCTGAACCATATCAAGTGCGCATGGCTTCTTAGTGTAAGAGATATGTGGCTAACAGAGCAAAAATTGAAATGCTACCCAAGGCAGAAAGACACATTGATTTTGATGCAGGACTTAATAAAATAAAATAAACATGGATACATATAAAAAATCTCAGTAAATATTATGCTCCATGTTTAGGAGGAAAAAAAGAATGACGGAAGAAAGAAGAAAGGGGGAAAAAAAAACCCAAGCTTTATAGTGAACTCAAGAACATCAAGAGAGATCGAACTGCTCCACTGCTCTGAGTTCAGGGATGAAAGGAATGCCACAGGTTAAGTGGAATTTTTCATAAAAATAATATGTGATATATGATAGAAGATGAATGAACTAGTCACATGGAAAAAAAAAGGAGCATCTTAATTGGACACGTGTTTGTAGATCTGACTTGAGCAACTCAAGAAATGGTAGCACAGGAAGAGGAGATAGATAACAGTGAGAAACTGAATGAGACTTCAGGCTATGATAAGAATCAAAAATTTAAAAAAAATGGGTAAATTAAAAAAAAATGAACATATGAGAAGATCAGGATAAAATAATCTGTTCAGTTAGAAAGAGTTTGTTGAATTTATGGTCTCAGAAATAAATTGTATCTTTGAATTTTCAATTAAAAAATACCTTTTTCCTCAAATGGAATTAAAGCAAGCCTTTGAAAAGAACAAAGTTGAAAACCTCAAGTGTTCCACAATTTGCTAAGCTATCTCTTTTGCCTCCAAGTTGAACCTAATTTACAAGATAAAAAGAAGTGCTTACCCTTACTTGTTGCTATAGTTTGGAAAGACAAAAACTAGTGGAGCTTTGTTTGTTTAATCACTTTATTTGGTTGTTTTGGTTGGGTGGGTTGGCAGGCTTTTTTGATGCACTTCTCCACCAGCAGCGCCTGAACCATTGTCCTGAACAACACTGTTTTTCACATCTCATCTCTCTGGTGGAAAATGCAACAATTACAGACTTTGCTAAAGTCTACACAATTCTGGTTTGTACAAAAAAGAGGTTGTGACACATTTTGTAGAGAAGAGATGTCCTCTGTGATGTGATGAAATTGTGTGGTCTGTACATATCTGTATCAAAAATAAGTTAATGCGTGTCCAAGTAAGTAAATTAAAAGTGATGGGATACATGAAGCAGCATCCATAATTTGAATCTTTTTATACACTCTGAACCCCCTGTAATCTCCATATCCAAACTCTCCATACTCTTTACTCCATAAAGAATGTAATAGGGATGGAGCCCTAGATTTCAAGGGGTTTTTTTCATTGTCTAGTCACACATGATTTTTTTTTCTCCAAAGGCATTTTTATAAATAATCAAAACCAATATTCAGCACTTTACATTTGGCATTCAATACTCTCAAATTTATAGAATTACCAGCATAATTCCTGAGTCCACCTTTGTGTCTATGTAACTGAGCCTTTGCACTAATTGCTCCAGGTCCATTAATAGAAAGACATTTTTAAAAAATTAAATAGTGTTAGTCAAATATTTTTTCGGCACCTTTGCAGCTCGGAATTTTAAGAGTGAGAACTTATAGCTACCATATAATGGCCTGGGTTGAAAGGGATCTTAATGATCTAGTTCCAACACCCCCGCAGTGGACAGGGACACCTTTCTCTAGACCAAGTTGCTCACAGCCCCCTCCAACCCGGCTTTAAAAACTTCCAGAGATGGAGCACCAACATCAACATGCCATCAAGTTACAGCTTTGCAAACATCTGCCAACAATCATGATCATAAAAACTGAGGGAAGATTTGGAAAATATTATGCCATTGCTCTCAAAACCAAAAATTCTATCTGTCAATATAATCTTATCTTACAGCAGTTATTTTCATAGTCATTACTCACCTATTCCTTCTTTCTTACTTTCTCCTTTTCAAGTAGTATAACAAACTTCACCTAGACTGTTCAGTTCAATAAAATCTTCAATTTAATTGTTGTATCTTGTAAATAATCATTCATCTGCAAATAGCTCTATCTTCAATTTATTGTGCATGTAAATAATATCAAAAGGTAAAAAGCCTGACACTGGTCATTTTGAAGTGGGCTTTCTTTCCAAATTTCAGAATTGCTTAGGCTGAGTGATATGATTTTCAGGCATAATAAGATTTTCGGACACATTCATTACAAAGAGCAAAGATGTGTTTACAAAACCAAAGGCCACTTGTCAATTCAGAAAAAAGCCTGTCTCTATTTCCTTTCGTGTCAGGAATCCAATACAGTTATTTATTGCATTCTGCCTGATTTACTTTATATATCTCTGTAAAACATTGGTGAGTTGACGTCCTTTTAATGTATGAGTTTCTAGAGTAATTTAAGCTATTCCAGGTATTCGAGTAAACCCTTTAACTATTTCTATTAAAGAAAGGCATAGGCATTTCCTTTAATCACATCAAATAATCTAAGTGATATTTATATTCTCATTTAGAGGTTTGATTGTGTTTCTGTTTCCTTTTTTGTAGAAGAAAACCATCCGACTCTTCCACCTTACTTCTAACCTGATCCTTGGCAGCAGCTATCAGGGGTATCTCCAAAGGAAATGGCATCACTCAGGGCTGCTTTCTCCTCCAAACATCAGGATTTAGTTAACTTGCATCAGGGCTGCTGCCTGTACTGCTGATGTTTTTGGCATTAATAAAGCTGCCATGTCACTGAAGGCTTTCTGAAATTCAGCTCTCACTGCTTCATGCTCCAGCTCAGCACAGGTCTTGCTAAGATTTAAGTGTTAGCATTGCTGTTTTAGAGGAATTGCAAAACACCAACACATTCAGACTTTTCTGTCTCATTTGTACAATTCCATAACAGGTTGTAAGTCTGATAGCAAACTTTTATTTCTCTCTCTCGCTTTTTTCTCTTTTTTTTTTTTTTTTTTTTTTTAATTTTGTGTGAATTAAGATCTGAACAAGATAGGAGAAATAATTACATGAGTGGATCAACAGCCTTCCAGTTGGTGCATGTGATACTTTTTCTTCCTAAGTTTAAAGCATTTTTAGTCTGGGTTCATACAGAAATCTTTGGACGAACCTCTGGGTTCACAGTTCTTACTAAGACTGCAAGTAGTCCAGCTGAAAAAGAGCTTTAGTAATACTACTGTTGTGGCAGTTCTGCTAGAAAAGAACAATGAATTTTGCAGTGATAAGACTAATAATCATAAAGACAGTTTACATACTTATACCTGCTACAAGCCAAAGCTCCAGAGATCTACAGGACTTAAAAAACTAAATCATAATTTGGTGCATAATTAGTCAAGGATGTATTACATTTTAGTCTAAAAAAAATTTTATATCACAATAATCATTATCTAGAAAGAGGGAAAGAGAGAGCAAAACTCATGAGAAAAATATTACTAATGAAACTTTATGCACCACTGAAAGCTTCTCATTATTACAGTTATGAAGGTGATATAAAAATAGAAATAGAATGGAATAGATTTTATCTCTGCTGATGGATAAGTCACTAAATTAATAATAGTGCTAAAACTAGAAATAACGTTTTTTGAAAAAATTTGCTATATAGCTAAGCATATGTGTAAAATCAGTAACAATTTCATTAATAGCTATTTAACCCAAATACTTAGATATTATGATTACTTCATCAACTAATGCTTCATAAATATAGTAAACAATCAGTTTTTCTACAAAAGTAGAAAAGTACTTAAGTACAAAGTATTCTGCTGTAGCAGTAAAATGAGTTTACTGTCTAAATGCTTTTCTACATTTTTAAATATGAGATGTGTTTGTTAAATCTCTTGCTTGATTTTAAGAAATCACTTTTAATATGGCATTAGAAAGAGAAACAATTTATCTATTAATTAGTGAAACTCCAGTATTTTCCATTAAAAATTTTGAGCTCTCTTACTAAATTAATAGATGAGATTAATAAAAGCTACTGAAATAATGCCATTTCTACCTGATTTGAAAAAGCAAAATTAAGAATAAAACAGCTTAAAGGCTAATTTCAATATTTTCTCAGCACTTCTATTTTTCATTTTGAACTATTGCTTCATTTAGAAATTCTGTGGGAATTATAAGCAAGAAAGGAAAACATTACAAAAAAAAATCTTGTACTGAGAAAAAAAGATTTAATTATATACAAACCAAACTATTTTCAGGTTTTAACTTCATTTGGAAAATTAAAACATTTTTCTTTTTTGCCTGAAAATGTTTGAACTTCAAGACCTTCAGCAAATCAGATGGAAATAAATTAAGCTATACCTCCACTGATATGCTACCTTTTTCTTACATAGCTTTCTTTTAAGGTAAAATGTTGAATCATGACTTTAGCTGAGATTCTTTTCACTGTAAAATGGGGTGTACTAAAGTTACTCAACTGTCCCTCTACAGCCACATATTTAGTAGAAGGAGGAGTTATTGAAAGAGGAAATTTAGGAGAGGAAGACTGACAAAAAAAAGTTTATTTTCCTCAGTCATGATGTGAAGTTCTTACGGTAGTTTCTTGGACGGTGTGAGGAAGAACTGAGCTTAGAAACCTCTCATCCTAGGTATCTTCAAGATGAAAAGCAAGGATGATCAAACCTCAGTTTCATATGTATTTTTGTAACTCACCTACATTTAAAAACTAGAAAACTATTGCTTTTTTACATGGGTTGGATAGTTTTAGAAATGAGCCAGAAGATTATTACAAACTGTATTGTCAAATTGCATAATATAATACAAATTATCTTTGCACTTACATTGATTAAAGAGAGTACATCTATCACATTCTTCTTTTCAAATACATTGTTAAACATTTGTAAAAATTTTAGAATTCCCATTCATAGTCAAATCTATGAAATCTACCGAACATTTATTTTTCAGCTGTTATGAAAAGAAACATATTACATTTTCTGAGGTAGCCCACTGGAGCCCAGACTAGCTCTGAATACTCTGGCGGCATGGCAAGAGTGGAGGACAGCTGGGGACTGGGGTTTGCCCACAGCTAATGCTGAAGAGCTGCTGTTAAAACCATGCTAGGGACCAGGCAAAGGAAGAGGCTCTTTGTCCTGAGGTTCCACAGGAAAGGATTACTCCAAGCGATGAGAAAAAGATGAAAGAGCCCCGAGCGCCTCTGTGCACACAGTTTTATACACTAGCAATTCAGGGGGCGGATACCAGCAAACAACCAATAAGGGAGACCCAGGGGAGGAGTGAGCGGATTGCATCAGTAACACAGGACCAATCAGGGCAGGGGGAGGAGAAGGAAAGGTCACGTGGGCCAATGGGATGTCACAGATTAGGGGATTTCCAAATGGGTGTTGTAATCAGGTATTGGCCCAGGGGATGAGTGGCAAGGAACATTCAGGAAAAAGGGCTAGGGTTGCCTTGACATGCAGGGAAAGGACTAGAACAAAGGAAGGGGAATAGCTTGAGGGACAGCTTTAAGGGAGGGTACAACTCAGGGGTAAACCAACTTATGGGGAACCTTGTAGGGGGGAACAATGGAACAAATCATTTAACTACATCTTAACAAAATAAACATGAACCACAACAGTTTTCTACTTGACTTACTCATTTGAGCTTTAATTTGACAGTAACATTTAAAAAAAAACAATAGCTGCATTTCATTTTCCAAAATGATTTTTCCTAATGAAGACATCAACATATTTTATATTTTTTAATGACGGAAGTCATTGATGGAATATCCTTAAGACTGCACAGCTGAGTAATTACCTGTGGTATAAATGTTCTGAAATTCAATTCAACCACATTTTATTCATCCACAGGGAAAAAAAAAAAAGACAACAAAACAAAACACAAGGAACTGGATGAAAACAGGTGCTGTTCATATTCCACTGGTAAAGCAGAGTGTTTTAACATTGAAAAGTTTTGTAGGTCTACTCCTTAAATTAATGAAGTCTACAATTTGAAGCAATGATTGTCATTGCAATGCCTATGAAATATCAGAGTCAAATTAAGGGGAAAGTGCTCTCAAGAGCACAGCTCAAAGAGTGCATAGGAAGAGCTATTCCATCCCCTTCCTCTTAATCTGGGACATTCATATGCTAGTGACAGGTAGATTCTTCAATAAATGTGTTGATCTCCCTATTGTTTTAAACAGCAGAGAAACACAAAGCATTTTTCTCACCTTTTACCCCTGAGGATAATTTTTTACATCCAGGTTTCTTATGTAGATCTTATCTTTCCTTGTTAAATAGTTTACAGTATCATAATACTGTAACAGTGAGACTATTTGCCTGAGGATCTTCTACAGCTTGAAAGATTTTAAAGGAATTTTTCCAGAATTATTACCATCATCTTCTCTTCAAAGTCCTAGCTCTTTACAAAGAAAATAGTTATCATCCCAAGGTACATGCACTGGAATGATTTAAGGAACTATATTATAAAAACATAAACTACAAAACATTGCTTCATACACTGTGAATATTCCATCTGACTCAGGCATCTAGATGAAAATCTTTAAATGAATTAACTTAGTCTTAGAATCTAAAATACCCAGTGGTGCCAATGGCAAATTCATTCACAAATACCTTTTAACCACTGTTTTTCTCTCTGCTCTTTACCCTTTAATAATAACAGCAGTAATCATATACATGCAAAGGTATCAACTGATTATTATTTCAGATAATATAAATAATGCAAGAACTTGAATATCAAGCTGTCCCTTTTAGGAGAAAAAGCAAAAACAGTTAAGTGACAGTGTCTGAAAGCTGATAATTCCAATTTGCTTTGGACTTGGGGGGTAGAGCAATGTGTTTTTTTCAACCATACTGTTCATTATACTCAGAGGAAGATATAGGTATCTGGGATTTTTTACCTGTCTATAATTAGAATTTGCTGCACAACAACAGACAATTTCTTTAAAAATCCTGAATTGTTGCAGTCTTGCAATAGGGGAATTTTTTATACAAGTAATTGAATACTGTGAACTAAATTCTCAGTCACTGTCTAGATGGTGAAAGTTTCTTTTGCAAGGGTTCTTACAGTGGTGTGCTCAGCTGGATTGGGTGAGATTGCTCATTCTGCTGTTCTGCTCAGTTCTCAAATTCTCCTAATTTCAAGTTCTCCTAACCAGCTGGTTTGTACTCCTACATGAGCACTCTAGCTCAGACGCAATCTGTCCCATTACTGTTGACTTAAACCACATACAAAGAAGCTAACTATGCTAATTATATGCAAAAGCTTGTCTTGACCACTTTTTATTTGTAAAGGTCTTATCTATGTAGGATTTGGTCAGTCCTGCAGCAATAAACTTTCTAGGAGTCCTCATAAAGTCCAGTTTTTTCCACAGAACTTAACACATTGAAATATATAATTCAATGTAAACAATGCAGGTCCTGCCTGAGGAAATCGTCAAGTCAGTCCAGAATTCCTACCTGGAGAACTCTTGCACCAGCTAATGCAATGCTTTGTTGCAAGGCAGCCAGCATTTCTGCCTCCTCATGGGGCAGTCCATCACTCATCATCCCTATCTTGTCTGTGCAGATGAGTGACTAATGAATTTGTGGATCACCTGTGGAATGAATGGCCTGAGTGCAGCAGATGTGTGCACATAGCCCCAGCCCTGATAACCAGCCACGCCACTTTAACAACATGACCAACTGAAATTTAACTTTCATGTCTCCCAAACTCCGTGGTTCTTAGCACAAATGCTATTAGAATTTCAAGTTACACTGTGAAAATAAAAAACTTTACTTATTTTTCCTTACAATAATGAAACCAATTTTCATAAACACCTTTTAAAAATTCAAAGAGGACCTCCAAAATAAACTGCTTAAAAATTACGTTTGTATTTCCAAATTCCTGTTTAGGAAACAAAATTTCCTATTCCAAATTTCCTGTTTAGGAAAATTCTAACTTATTTCTAGTTCATGAGTATCTGAGTGCATTTGATGCCCACAGTATTAGGGTTTCAACCCATTAACTATCTTTAATTTCAAAACCACTTTGGTTGATTAATTTTCTCCTTCAGGCTACCTCAGATATCTTGCTCAGTTTCAGCCTTTTCTGGTTGCATCACTGTAGACATCTAGAATATAGGCACCTCAAAGTACATTTCTTTTAACTTCCTTTTTTTCCTGAGCAGTGCTAATCTGCACAGTCTAGTGCATGGTCCTCCATTTACTCCACGGGTCACACATCCCCATTATCTCAATCCCTTCTCTACTTTTAACATGGTAATTTGCATTTATTCCTTTGACAAACCCTTCCCATGTGCTGCTTACCTTCACTGGCAATTGTCTAAGCCACCTTTCTCTCTCTAGTTCTGGGAATCTTTAATTGTCTTTATTCTAACCTTTATATTGCAAAAATGTATAATTCTTTTTTTTTGCCCGTATAGCACTTCTTTTTGTAAAAGTTGACTTTGGTTCAGGTTTAACCTGATATTTCTTTCCCACTCCCAGATCTATAATGTGTTTCTTTAGTCCATAAATTATTTATTAAAGATTTTTATCAAAGTGTTTATTTATACTAACTTGTGTTAAATTATTGTGTACATGAACTCAATGTTTTGAATGGCTAAAAGATCATTCAGATAATGAAAGTATTCCTGATAAAAATCAGATGGATTGTTTTGGGGACTACTTGGCATTTGTTTGGGTAAGAGAAGGTTATTTAAGTTTTGTTCATCTGAAATCAGAAAAAAAGGAAAGCGAGGCGAGGCGAGGCGAGGCGAGGCGAGGCGAGGCGAGGCGAGGCGAGGGGAGGGGAGGGGAGGGGAGGGGAGGGGAGGGGAGGGGAGGGAAGGGAAGGGAAGGGAAGGGAAGGGAAGGGAAGGGAAGGGAAGGGAAGGGAAGGGAAGGGAAGGGAAGGGAAGGGAAGGGAAGGGAAGGGAAGGGAAGGGAAGGGAAGGGAAGGGAAGGGAAGGGAAGGGAAGGGAAGGGAAGGGAAGGGAAGGGAAGGGAAGGGAAGGGAAGGGAAGGGAAGGGAAGGGAAGGGAAGGGAAGGGAAGGGCATATTTATCTTTTTAGATCCCTGACATTGATACTGTTTTAATCTTAGCGTTAAATGTAGAATGGAGGAATGTAATGTTATTTGTACATAGAGGTTAATTTTTAAACAATTTATCATTTTCATGAAAATATTCTGCAACAGTCTATACTGTAAGCTGTACAGAAAATTAATAAAGATCCTTAGTGCCTGTGATATAATGTGAAAAAATATATAATCGAATAAATATGTTTACCTTGACATTTAATTAAATTTTGTGTAACGTCTTGCATCACATTTTATTTTTTGGCATTTTTGTTAATCCCAACTGGCTTCTTAACAGATTGAAACTTTTCATTATACAGAAATCCATTAAGTTAGTATTACACAATTTTGACAATTATAGCTATTTTCGCCATGACATGTGCCTCTCACTCCTATTAATATGTACTTAAGCAAGTACTAAGTATACTTTTGTATGAAGTATACAAACACTTAGAATCATTTGTGAATGTTGTCTTTGGAGGATGATATCTTATTTTCTCTTTTAAATTTCATTTAAATTATAAGTGGCTTAATGGTCTATTCTCATTCTGTCTGTAAAGCAAATAGAGCCTTACAAAGAGTTCTTTTTTCAATTCTTGGGGATTTCCATCAGTCTTCTGAAAAATCATATCAAAAAACTGAACGTTATTCAGCCAAAATTCCCCTTTAAATGGTCATTGATGTTAATTAGTTTCAGTTTTGCCTTGAGTATTCATTCAGGCTTTAACAGATGGGTTTTTCTGAAGATTTGGTAAAAGGTGGAACGTTATCCTTGATCATATTTTTCCATGACTTCAGATTACAGAGGATTTAGGTCTTCTAGTTTGATGTATTACAAAGACATGAAATCTTTGACGGCGGTGTATGGTAGGAAGGACAGCAAATTCTGATTGAAAAGAAGCAAATGTACCCATGTTTCCAAAAAAAACCCAAGTGCCATCTATTTTGTGCCTGTTAGTTTGTTGGGACTTTTTAAAATTTGCTATAGGAAAATTTTGCTGCTGTTTCCATATTTAACTTATGTATGTCTGGTTTGTTTAGACAAGATGTTCCTAGAAGAAATTGTATTTTATTGCCTCCAGTACAGCTCAGTGTCTAGTATAATGAATGCATCTTTCACTTCACCTGGGTTTGCCCTTTGCTGCAACAGCAAACCTCTTACTCTGTGAATCCCACTGTAGTAACACTGTTTTGTTACAGGTCATGGATCTTCAACCACGCTTTTAAAGGCTGGGTAAGAGCAAGCTGCATTGTGATGATAAACTACACCTGAGAGGAGTACTTCTTGAGATTCTACCTTAAACCTCCCCTTTCTTCTGCCTAGAGATATCCTGCTGACAATTTTTTTCTCTGAAAACAACATAGAATAGAAATGGTTCTTGATGTAGTGAGGAAAAGCAGAGCTGGTTATGTGTCTGTATTCGTTGTGATGTGACATCCTGGGATTTCTGCTCCACAGGAGAGGTATGCTATGCTGCCTCTGGACCATGTGCAGATCTAGGATCACCCATACCTCTAACATATGACTGCCATGACCCTCCCAACACATCTGACAGCAACGGGAACAGAAACCAAAAAGGTCCCTTCTTCCTGATTTTTTAATTAAGTACCAGAATTAGGACATGCTGATAATAAATGATAATACCTACTTGAATATTGATGGGAAAATGTCACCAGTCCAATAAATGTATGCAGTGCCTTTGTGATGAGCTTTTTGATACAGAAAATGAAGAATGCAAAAGTAGATGATTCTTGTAGATAGGAGAAAAAAATGATGGTGGAGAACTCTATCATGAAATGCATTTTTGGTTCTTAGAAAGGAAAAGACAGATGATAATGGCAAGAATGGAATAACAATTTTTTTATTATTATTATTTCAGATGAGAGAATAAATGTGGTTATTTTATAAGTGCAACATATAGATAATATAATATTATTAGTAATAACATTAATAATAAATAGTATTATTAAATAATAATATTACTGATAATATTAACAATAGTATTTCAGTAAATTTTACTATTATCTTGTGAGACTTCAGTTACTTTGTGAATCACTTGGCTCAAGAGTCTTAACTTTCTGCAAGTAGTTTAATTTTCTAAATTGGCGTTATAACTAGTGATGAATAACTGATACCTTTGTTGAGAGACTGTACAGAAGCTTATCTAATATTCCACATACTCTTTTCAAGCAAAATGTTTTGAATTTTCCATTGAGGCCAAGGAGGAAGCTGCTCTTCCTGATAAGTGTAGCAACACATATTTATCCTTTTTTTAACATTATATTGAAAAGTTACATACCTTCCCACCAACTGTGACATGAAAGAAGATCTACAATAGCTGATTCCCAGCTGTTTCAGTCATTTTTATTTTTTTTTTTTGTTTCAGGCAGTGTATGACCTGTTCTTTGCCTCACAATATGCAGTTTCATAACAATTTCAATAAGATATTTTTAAACAAAGTTTTTATTTTCTGATTATTTAGCCAACCAGATTTTTAGATTCAAGTCATATTTATTTCTGTGTTCACCCTTATTACAGTATCATATCTTAATGAAAAAGTTATAATGCTTGATTAAAAATAATTAAGTAATGAGGCAGCACAAATTTCTCTTTTTTTTAATGTTCATAAATAATACTTAATTGTTAGAAAAGATACTTAGCTTCTATGAGTTTTAACTGATTTCTCTTTGATGTTTTTGGAGAATCAAGCAGCTTCTTCACAAATGTGAGAGTAAATTAGCTGTGAGGTAGGAATAGGAAACTCCATCTTTCATTCCAGAATTGGTGGAGTGTGCAGCTGAGAGTGCCAGACTTGCCAAATGCAAGTGTCAGCCTCGTAGTCTTTAATATGGAAAAGGGTGATATAGGAAGAAGAAGGGAGGATTTGTTTCCAGCTCTTCTCTATGCATGATAATCCTAAACAGTTTCATATAAGATGAATAAACCATTTTTATAGTCTGACTAGAATGAGTAACATATCCAAAAGGTACATTAAGTGTCCTTGATTCATGTAAGCTTGATGAAAGTGATTTAGTACTGAAGTGCTCAGTTGTAAAATCTGTTTTTCCTGAGCCAATGATTAAAGTAAAGAATTTAGTGTCTAAAGCATTTACTATGTACAAATTATATATATAACAGTATTGCAAATGCTGCAGGGAAACCTTTATTATTAATGCAAGAAGACCTTATGGATCTTATTTTGTTGTACTCATTGAATCATTGAAAAAAAATTACCTCTTTCCTTAAAAATACATTATTATTTATGGGATTGTCTTACACAGCTATCTTATAAATCCTCCCTTTACACTCTTCACTTTTTTCTAACAAATATGTCTGCTTTTCTGTTTATATTTTATTTAATCTTCTTTTTTTTTTTGTATTTTTGTATAATATTTTCATGCTACTGGCACTGTTCTTTTACTACAGTCTTTTTCTTATTTAAGCACTAGAGAAGACAGGGATTATGCCTAAGAGCTGTTTCAGTTTTTGCTTGCCTATTCAGATAAGGATTCACTCCTTTCACTGAAGTGAGTTGGCATATAAATACAGTATCCCCACCACACTCTTGACTCTAGTATGAGACAGCATTGAAAAAGAGAAACAAATAAGAGGCAGTAAAACAGCCTATCATTCCCAGTACTCCTGAGAATGCCATTTCAAAGCTAGATCAGTACAGCTGCTCTTTGGAATCCACCAGTGAGTGCATGGATTTCTATACGTCCAAATCAGCTCCTGATTAAGAGAGAAAAAAATTATTTATCAGGCACTCTTTCAGTTACATAGCAAAAACATCTGCTTAGTGTCATGAGTAAGAAATTACTGAGGGTGTCAGTAAACGATCAAATCTACTCTGAATTATTTTTTACCTCTACTGTCAGAGAGAATCACTTATTACAGTGATTTTCAATGGACGAAAGGATAATTTGGCTGGTGAGTTTGTAACTAAATAAGTCCATAATTGAAAAAACTGTAAGCCACTTTAATAAGCAAAACTCTGACTTGTATTGTAAGAATATCTAGAAAATGGATACAACTTTTCTCATGAATGACATTGTTCACACAATAAAAATATTTCTTGAAAAATTTCAGTTTATAAATGAGATAAACTTTGGGAGATCTCTAAATAATATACTATATTTAAGGTAAATTCATGAGGAGATTTTTTATACACCCATTTAAAATATAAAAATGTGAATTTTTGTTAAAATAACAAAATTCACAGGAATTTATTTTTATGGATGCCTTTTTCTCTCTCACAAGTTAGCAACAAAACCTTTGGGTTTTTTGCAGTGACTTTTTAACTACCAGTCAGTGGCTTGTTCCCTGGAAAACCTCAGGCATGTCTGATTTGAGAAGAACAGTTTACTTTAATCTGATGAGTAGCATTGGCTGTGCTCCATGGAAAAGTCCCTAGATATGTGTTTAACTTCAAGTTTCAGAAATACTTTATGCAGTCTGAAAGCACAAAGTTTAAAGCATTGTGACTTCAGAAAAAAATTATAACAAAATTTAATAATATAAAGTATCCATTATCTATTACATAAAACAATGTATAATATATTAATCAGTCATTAAGTAATTATTATTAATCATGGTATCATAGAATGATCTGGGTTGAAAGTGAGCTTAAAATTATCTAGTTCCAAAGCCCCTGCCATGGGTGGGAATTCTAGTAATCTACTGATGTATTAAATGTATTTTAATACATTTTATTAATTAATTAAATATATTCTTAATTTATATTTATGCTATGTTAATATAAGATAATTATATAATTTGATAAAACAATTTGCTGTATAATGTATATTATTTTCCTAATATAGAATATAATTCCATTTTTATATAGATAAGTATATATATATTATATATATTATACCAGATTCTTCTATATGAAATATTATGAATTAACGCAGACGAGGAACTAGAAGCTTTGATCCACTTTCAGAGCTATGACACCATTGACATAAGCAAAGCAAGATGGGATGAATTCTGCAACTGCTGTGCTGTGATGGACAGTCACAGGCTCCTTAGGAGGGACAGGCAAGGCAGGGGTGGTGCAGAATTCAAGTGAGGGATTTGATTGTGTGGGGCTCGCAACTGGTGATGACAGCTGAGAGACTTTGTGTAAAGATAAAGGGAAAAGAATAAAGTGTACCTGGTCCTTGCCTGTATGTGTGACTTTTATGTCCCAGATATCAACTGGGAATATCATACATTCATAACAAACAGGTCCAGGAAATCCCTGAAATATGTTGAAAATAACTTTTTAGTGAAGTTGCTAAGAGAACCAGCTGGAAAGGATTTGTCCTAGATTTTTTGTTTGCAAACAGAGAGGGACTTGTGGGTTAAGATGGGTGAGCACCTGGATCACAATGATCATGAAGTAGTTGAGCTTGAAATCATGGGTTAGAGGAAAAGCTGTTGGCAAAACCTTTGCCCTAGGTGTGGGCAGAGAAGACTTTGTGCTGGTAAAGGAACTAGTTAGTAAGGTCCCTGGTGATCTGCCTTTGAAGTTATTGATGTCTATAAATGCTGGTTACTTTTTAAGGGACATCTGTTAGGAGTTTGGGAGAAGACAATCCCAAAGTGTCAGAGATCAATGAAAAGGGGCAGAAGCCCAGCTTGGCTGAGCAAGGGTCTTCTTCTTGAACTTAGGTGGAAAAAGAAACTGTATGGACATTGGAAGTAAGGACAGGCAGGGCAGAAGGACTGCAGTGATATTGTTCACCACTATAGGGAGACAATTTGTATGGCTACTGCTTGGATAGAATTCTCTTGTCCTGTGAAGGGCAGAAAGGGTTGTTAAAAATATGTTAACAGCAAAAGTTACAAAGTAAAACGATATGTAAAGAAAAACTAACAAAATAACTAAAGATTTTAGCATAACCTAATTAAACCTGCCCCGGTTCCTATAAGAGGTATTTGCTTAATTTTTTCAACTGTGTGGCCTGATATACAAATTGTCCCAGCAGAAAACATGTTGGACAGCAGCTGGATCTCTGTAATTTACAGGGGGAGATGAGTGGACTGTGTCCAAAACGCTATTATGCAGCTGCAACAAAGTGGGGTTGGCTATTTAATAGCATGACATGTGAGTGCTCATTTTCATATTTTCCTTTTGGTATGCTATTCTTCCCATGAGATAACTGTCTTCACTCTCCAACAATTCCCAATACTCAAGTAACTATGCCATTTCACTATCTGGTGTAAATGACAACTGATAGTAGTTATAATCAGATAATCAATGAAAATGAAAATATGAGATAAATACACTGTACTGAAATATTTATCATGCAACTTTAATTTAAAATATGATTTGTTATAGGAGACAATATTTTATTTTAAATTTTATTTTCTACAATTTTGATCTGATTGTTTTATTGATTTCAGGTTATGATTTTAGCATTAAACATTCATTCTGGACAGTGTCAATCAGCATTGTGGTCACTTAAACATTATAAAAATAATCATGTGCTAGTAGGTAAAGGAAGTTCAACTTTTTATTACTTTTCTGATACAATTGGCACTTATAACCAAATGGAATTATATGCTATAGAGCATTATATTCTTAAAGTGCAATTTTCTCAGCTTCTGTGTTGTAATTTTTGATTTAAAATAAAATGTTCTCTCTAAATATGTACAATATTTATATAGTGAAAACTCCTCAAATGTCAATATCTCAGATGTTATTCTGTATTTAAAGCTGTATCAACAGGTAGAATTACTTTTTACTTAATCCTTAATGTCACCTACCATAATTATCTAATGTAAATCTCAATAGTGGATCACTGTACTATTCTGTGTCACATCAAAATCTGAGTATGTGATACATAAAACATATGAGTTTGATCCATATACTAATTTCTCAGCCTGTCAACTTTTGACTTTGTGTTGTAAGCTGCCCATGAAACTCAAACTTTCATCTGAAGTCCATCATCAGCAATTCTAAAATCTCATTTCCTGCTTTCTAGACCTTCTTTATCTTCTTTTTATTTCTATAGCTCCCAAATTGAGAGAATCAGTTGTGTAACCTGTTTCATGTCAGAATTCCTTAAGGAAATTCAGAATGCTGTAAATAACATCTATATTATTAGTAATAAAATTAATATTATTAAATATATAAACATTAATAATAAACTCATAAACTTCATAAACTAGGCAAATTATTAAAAGATATGAGTCTGAAATATTTTGAAAGGATGATTTTATGTAAATGTTTATATTGTCAGCAACCCACTCATTACAACGTTGTTGAGGGTTTTAATATGATTCTTCCAAGCTGGCTGTTAAATTACTTGATTACTTTTTCTAAATCATCAAACACGTCTTTAGAGAAAATTCCACTGTATCAAGACAAGAGATATTACTAATCTGAGATATGATACATACCTGGAACCCATGAGATTAATACTTAATACTATATAATCAGGTAAAGCTGAGTCATCCATACCCAAGGTGAGAGCCCTAGTGCAGAATAATTCTGGGCTTCATTAGGTGATAATGGAAAATAAAAAAGTGCCTTGAAAATCTAGTACACACAGAACACTACTCAGAGAAAGTTCTAGAGAATTAAGAATATAAAACAGGAAAAAAAAGAAAAACAGGGAAGGTTTAAGAGCCCTTCTAACCAACTTAGAAATTAAATTACCTTGTGCAAAAATATTCAGAAATTTAAACATGCTTGTCAGGAGGCTTAAGAACCAAAGATCTGACAAAGCTGAAATAAAGTAAAAGAAGGGATGAGTAACCTAAAGATAAATGAGGAATGAAACCTCAGAAAATTTAAAATGGGAGGAGATTCATATTAAACATGTAAGTTAAAGAATCACAGAGAAGGTCAAGTAAAAATATTAAAGGATAATCAGCAGAAGTGGCTTCTTTGAGTAGCTTAGTTTTCCTCTTGTAAGTCACTGCTTACAAGAGCAAATGAACTTGCTTGTGAAAAGCAGTAAATTGCATCCTAAGTGAGTATATTACGATGTAGTTTATTAACTCTTGACTGGGCTCTATGGGCTTCAGATCCACAGTTTTCCGTTCTTCAGAATAAAATTATAAAGTCTTTCAAATTTAACAGATATAAAATGCAGAAGACAGTGAAATACACAATTACACTTCTGAATTTGTGTAGTGGTTTAGCCCCAGGCATAACTAAATACCATGCAGAGGCTTGTTCACTGGCCCCCTGGTGGGATGAGTTGAGGTAAGAAGAGTTTAATAACTGAAATAAAGATGATAAAAATAAATATAATAATAAAAACATTATTATTATTGGTAGTGGTAGTAGTAATAGTAGTAGTAATTAAAACAAAGAGCAGAGAAAAAGAGTAAAACCCCAAGGAAAAACTAGTGATGTACAGTGCATTGGCTCCCCATCTGCTGAAACCAATGCCCATCCTGTCCCCAAGCAATGATTTGCCCCTTCTAATAAACTTCCTCTGAGTTTATATACTGAGCATTCATGGCACAGAATATCCATTTGGCCAGTTCAGGCCACCTGTCCTGGTAATGCTCTCTCACAGCTTGTGCACCTGCCCACCAGCAGAGCATGGAAAACTCAAAAGCCCTTAAGCCGTTGAGCACTTCTCAGGAGCAAACACGTCAGTGTGTTATTATTCTCATACCAAATCCAAAACACAGCACTGTAGCAGCTACTAAGTAAAAAATTAACTCTATCCCAGCTGAAACTCTCCAAGGAGAGTTGCTAAATCTTTAATTATTTAGACTGTTGGAGAGATAAAGCCTAAAGCTACAGTTGTGGTTAATTGAAACTCTGTGTTCCATACAAAAAATGAAATGTTGTGAGTGGAAAAAAAATTGAGCTAAGAAAAGCAGAATTCATCTTACACATCTGAACCTGGAAATCTAAGCAATTATTGAGGATTTAGTATAAATCAGTACTGTCTTTTTACCATACACACTAGTGGACCTCAGGTGCTTTTGTGATCAGTAGGGAATCTTTAGACTAGCAGATTCTTAAAACTCAATGATTTACTGCTGCTTACAGTGGAGCATTCTGTCCTGAAGAAATGTAACTTTGAGAACAGTGAAGTAGGGATTGATTTACATTGCTGTGTCAAAGGCCAAAGAGATTTTCTGAATAACTGTTATGAAACCATCAGCGATAATCAGAATCAATAATTGTATTGATATGTCTAACACTAAAGGATGGTGCATGGTTCATCAAGGTTTAAACACACATAAGTTCATCAAGTCTTTCAGAACTCTCTTTGAACCTACTCTAAGGATGGAACATGACACAGTTGAGCAGCCAATATTTGCTCATATAATTATTTTATGTACTTCTATTTTTAAAAAAGAGGCAATAGATAATGGACAACAACAATTACCTTCCAAATCTCATAATTAGTTAACACACATTAATGAAGGCTTTCTGAATAATTGCGCTAGTATGAAGGGAAAATGCTAATATATACACTTGTCTATATCTCATGCTAAAATATTGCTCTAAGTATTATCAAAATTGCCAATGTATTTAAAATACAATACACATGACAGAACAAACTGCTTTTTCTCAGAATATCTCCCAGTTGTAATGTCTAAATAGAAAAAAAAAAAAGAACATAATCTAATGAATATTGATCTAAAGATGGAATGAGACTTCTCAGAAAAAAGATATTCGTTATGTTTCTAGAAGGATTCTGTAAAACTGTATGTGATGATCAAAAGTAGCTGCTAAATTAAAAAAAGAAACTTGAAATATTTTATTGATAAGAACAATTCCTGTCATTAAAAGAAAGACAGGCTACAAAATTACTTTAGAGTTAGGGTTCGAATAATTCAATAGACATTGCTTTTTAAAACTGTATTTGCAATTGCCAAATAATTGCATCCTATTGTAGGCAATGAGGTGAAAATTAACATTACTATGCATTGAAATGTGATAGATTCTGAACTCATAGCATTTATCAGGATTGAGAGAAGACTAATTTTGTTAATTATAAATGAGGCAAAATTTTCTCTTACAAGAGAGATGGACATGAAACAATTCCTATATCAGTCTAGATAACTGAAATTTAAAATTAATGGAAGTTTTTTGTTTATTTGTTTTCCTTTTTTGTATTGATTGCTATGAATTAATGAGCACATGAGAAAGTCAACATCCAAAGGATCAAATAAATGTATTTCCCCACAGAATACATCTTTCAAAAGACAATATAGCCCTCCCCCTCTTAATTATCCTTCCTGGGCACCTTCACTTCATTCAGAGATTCCACAAAGTTTCTTTAAACACAAGTTGGAAATACAAGGTAGATATCAAAGATAGCACACATGATAGATGCTTAGAACAAAGGAGTTACTCAGCTAACCAACAATGTGTCCACCACCTCCATTCAATAAAGCAGCTGGAGGGTCTTTGCAGACATCTCAGCTGTCAGGGCGGTCAGACAGGGCAGCCTCCATTGCACCTTGGAATGGACTGATATGCTGCTGTTTTCTGACTCATTGCTTGGAGGTTTCTTCCTTAGGATTTAATATATTTTCCTATCAGTGTTTTTCCTCTCCTACCCTTGAACTATCCCTGTATCAGCAATCTTATCTCTCTCATCTTACAGATCTCTATGGTATGTACTTTTTCACAGTCCTTATTCACAACTTGGCAATTTTCATGTTTGAGTCAAGGTCATGGACTTGGACCATATCAAAATTATCAAAATAACAAAAGCCTCAATTCCCATACAGTTTTATCCCTAGGTCCTATACGTTCCCATAGGTTTGGTAAGTATTTTTGACCTTGCCATCCAATAATGTATTCAATTTCTCTTTGAATTTATGTATTATTTTCAGACATTTAAGGCATCCTATGGTAAGGAGTTTTGCAGTTTGACTGCATTTTAAGTAAATAAAAGTAATTCCATTAAATTTTGTCACCTTTTCTCTGAATCTTTTTGATTCTACAATATAATTTTTGAGATTAAGCAATTTGAATGATAATTTGTTCTGAAATTATGATGCTCTGTATTGTGTGAGAGATGATGATACAACAGATTTACTCATGTAAGAGTAGGTAAATGCTGCCACCTGAGATGCCTTTTCAAGACTTTGACTCTTGGCCTGGAAGAAGGAGCATTGAAATCAATAATAGCTAAGCCTATGTAGAAAAGAATAATCATCATGAAACCTACCAGATAATCATGACTGACCCTGATCATCCAAAGCTAATTCATAATGGCTTAAGATAATCCTTACCTACATTTTATCTTGAACTCACAGAAAAGTGCTGATCTCTGTTATCCAGTACAAGGAATGAGACATGCCTGTCTCAGACAAGAAAGATATTCCTTTAGAGCTGTTCTATTTGCTATTATTAATACCATCCTTAATCATAAGACAGAACCCAAATCTTGTTCAGCTCAAACTGCAGATCAAATTATAATCTTCCTTTAGAAGTTTAAGTCAGAATTTAAAGGGCTCTCTTTCAAAACAGCAAGACTATATGTTGTATAAAACAACAAAATTTGCCTAGATATCTCTTTTCTATTCTAATGTCTGCCTTACTGTTTTCATGCTCCCAGGCTTGTGGATTATAACCAATTAGAAATACGAAAAAAATAATTTGAACTTAAAAATTAATTTAGTCACATTCTTGTAAGAAGAAGATATGTGTTAATAAAATAAATTTTAATGAAAGCAAATCCTCTACAGGAATTGAACCCACACTCTTTCATAACACTGTTAGTTACCCTGTTCACAAGGCAATAGTAAGTGAGAAGCACAACAGAATCAGGTGTTGTATTAGCCAACAGAGGATGCTCTTTGATCCTTATGAAAGTAATAAAAATATATTGAGAGGAGCAAAGTAATTAAAATTTTCCATGACTATAGAATGTAGATGAAGTGTATTCCCTTGGTCATTCCAAGGACTATCTGTCTGTAATTTAATGACATTCAGAGGAAATACAGCATACATCTGCTCCTCAGTGGCAAAAGACACCTGAAAAGAAAGAAAACTTCTTTTTTTTCCAGCTTCAGTTCTGTAAATTCTGTCTAGGATAGTGATAAGTATATGATTAGCAGAGGCAATCTTCCCAAAATACCAATAACATTCAAATGTTTCATTCCTGCAATGTCTGCATAAGATATTTAAAACTACACACAATTCAAACCACTGGGAACAATATTTAACTGAGAAAAGTGTATCACAATGACATAACAAGTCTCTTCCATTACTAAAGCCCTAAAGCATTTTTTTTTTTTTTGGCATATCTTACAGGGTTTATTCTCAAAGTCAGAGCTTGTCGCTATTGAGTAAGAAATGACACAGACTCATCAGAAGGCTGATTGGCATAATAATAACCCTTATATTTGGTATTGTTCCTTTTTATAAGCTGTTCTGACCCAGGTACATTTGATTGGTCATTTATTTAATACATTTCACCTGATTGGCTAATTAACAAGACACCCTTCTTATAAACAATCTTTGAGATAAACAAGAAAACCTAGAGTAGGAAAAACCAACCTGCAGGTTGTTTATTATAATAAACTATCATTGTTTATCTTCAACTCCCTAGTCTCTCAGGCCGATTCTGGGAAAACTTTCCTAGTTTTCTCACTCTCTGACCAGGCTGTCACATCCACAAGAGATCTTTTTACATTGTCAAAAAATTGCCTCATTGCTTAACCCACATTATTTTGAGTGAATGGCTTCTCTAATGAATAGCCTTTATTTCAGAGCTTGAACTACAATGTTAACACATATAGAAAATAAAGCGACAGGTCCAGAGATGAGCATCTGTTCTTATAAACATCCAATAAGCATCCAGGTGGAAGATTGAGTGACAGCCTCAAAGGGTTCCCTCAGCCAATAATTTTTATTATGTGAAAAAAAATATATAATTTAAATTTAAGCATCTAAGGTGCTTACAATGCGACACTTTTCATTTTGAACTTTCTGAATAATCTTTGAAGAAAAACATTGTTCCTAAGGCTGGTGCAGAGGCTGTACTACTCTTAACACTCTAGAGACTCTGTAGAATGATTAGCCTTATGCCCAAATTTAATTGAGATTAATTACTTTGTCCACACCACCCCATTCCTGAGTGTGTAAATAAAATTTTTAGAATACATTTTGTAGTTTTTAATGAGATCTAACTTATTTATCCATAAATCCAGAGTGAATCAATACATAAATCTAGAGTCAATAGAGTCATCAGTCAAATATTTACTCCAGCCAAATATTTAACTGTTAAAATCAGGGTAACTGTTCTTCAGCTTTGACTAAGAAACCATCCATTGAATGAAGAATTCATTTTACAAAATTAGAAAAATAAGTCTTGAGTTTAGGTTATCACAGTCACATTTGTGTTGAGACTTTTACTTAGAAACTGCTACTAAGAGAAAAACTTTTGTTAGTGCATCACCCATATACCAGAATTAAAATAAAAGTCTTCTCATGCTTCACTTTTTTCCGTTGAAAATGAACAGAAAACCTGCAATATTATGGGTATATGTAGGTTTTTTTATATATATTGATTAGCTAATCTTTGAAAATAACATTTTTCAAAGAGGTCTACTCTCATCAGCTAAAGGTTTTGAGGGATTATCTCAGTTTGACAAAAGATAAAGATACCATCTCCTTGCAAAACATCTTGGAAACATAATAGATTTTGCTAGAATCACTCATAAATTATTTTTTTCTGTTGCTTTCTGTTCTGGGCTTTTTGCTATATTGATAAATATTGTTCACTACAGTTATCTTGGGTCAGTGCTTTAAAAGGCATCCTATAGCTGTTCAGAAACCCATTTACTAAATTTACATGTTTCAAGCATATCAGTCATGAAGTCTGTAAAGGCAGGTAAGGACATCACTCCCTACATACTCATGATGAAAAATATAGATGTGTGTTTGATTAACATTTCTTCTGCAGCTAGATTATAAATTATTGTTAGAGTGAAACCAACAAGAGTGAGGACAGGACGAGTAGATAATTTCTGTCTTGAATATTGTTGAAAGTATTTTTTTTCAAAAACATGACATTTGTATTCTCTTTTTATTTTTTTTTTTAAGTAAACCTCTTGGAATAAGTAATGAGCTTTTTTGTTCTATGGGAATGTATTGTTGGAATTGTATTTCTGAGTTGATACCAGTGTGACTAATCACTAAGGTGTTGACTGTAGAGAAGGAGTAAAATCTTTGTATCAGTATTGCTTTCTTCTCTCAGGGTGATAGCCTGTTTCCAAGGGCAGCAGCAGGCAATGCTAACAGATAATGATGCCATTTTTATCCTTTCTTGTCCTAAAACCCACTTTGTAGCAGCAGTCCAGAAGCCCAGTTGTCAGTTAATAGCATAGAAGGAAAGGAGTTTAAAGGTCACGCTTTTCTGTGTAGCATGTACAATAAAATCATAACTCAACATGCAGTGTCCAACACAGGTCAGTGACTCAGAAACACTATCATAAGTAAGAGTTTACACTATTCAAAACACTTCAAATCTCCACGTTAAGGCTGATTTTGTTTTTCCTAGCAAGTATTTGTAAATAGTTTGAGTTTGGCCTTTTTTTCTTTTCATAAAGAGCATAATCTTGGGGAAATCAGATGAAGGACTAGAAAGTGGTAGCACTCAGAAAAGAATGATGTTGCAGGTATAATAGCAGGCAGACTCAGGGCCTAGACAACAGGAGGAAAAGCAAACTCTTGGGACACATAACCCCTCAAATCCTGGAATCGAGAATAAAGACAAAGACAACTGAGAAAACTTCTGATTTTTATAACATTATTTTTTAAAAGTTGGTCATAAATTTAAAGTGACAAAGAAAGCCTACCCTCTAAACATAATGGAATAAAGTGATCTGGCTGGTGTTTTTCAAATTATTCAATATCTCTTTGGGAGTGTGTATGTAATTTATTCCTAGGCACACCTGCAGCTAGGCTTGCTTCATTGTGCTTTAATTATCAATATTTAGAAGAAAATCATGATATGAACCAAGAGAATTAACTTCACATGAATGTCTTTATTCCTCTATGGTTAGATAATATCTTTTAGATAAATAAGGAAGATGAAATAAGCTAAACATAGAAAGCATTACAGGTAGAAATTAAATTTATCTGACTATAGCTATTGTTATACCTTTTTGCAGTTTGGAAAGTGTTGTACTCATATTTTTAAATTTCCTCTGTGATATGATTGTGTTCACCAATGACTTGACACAATTTTTATATATTTTTAAACATCAATGATTTTAACTCAACAAATAGCTAGAAGTTTTAGCACCAGACAAATGAAAGAACAAGTGAGAGTATTTTATAAGTCACATATTACTCTGGGCTGTGAGATCTGTCATCTGCCATATGAGAACAAAGCACACATTCCCTGTTTCTCTTCTAGCTCCTTTCCTACTGGTTCTGTTTAGGTTTCCTACTTTTGGGGAATCAAATGTCCAATTGCCGTTTTATCTTGTCAATATTCCACAACATCATAGTTTCTGTCCCAGTTAAACTGAACAGCTCAGACTTCAGGGCATTCATCTTTCTGCTCAGTGTGTAAAGATATTATCTCTCATTGACACAGCATGGGCCTCTTGCACACCATAGCTACCATATAAATGTAAAATGTACACCTTAGATCTTGTCATTTTTTGTGTGTCTGATTTATAGAAAAAAAATAACTGCAATGGTAAATCTATCTATTGCAAAAAACATGTTTGAAAACACAATATGTGGTTTGTAATAGAATAAACTTTACAAAAAAGCTTTCTAAATGTCAGTATTTGTTGAAATACAGTGGAAAAACCCCTTGGGAACCATAAATTGGGTTGTATTTTAAAAAAAATGCATGCATTTGCTTATAAATACTTTTAAAATTATGATGATTGTCAAACTGAAAGCATGCTTGCAGCTCCATTGAAAATTGTGTTTTGGGCAGTTGGTGCTCTGTACCTATCAGATATTTAGTAGAAACATCTCTCTGTATGGAATATTCATTGTTACTTCCAGGTTTTGTTTTGCTTGATTGTTTTGTGGTGGTAGGGTGTTATTTTCAGTTTCAAGAACATTTTAAAGATATATTATTTTTAGGATTAAGAAAAATATTTGATTCAGATAAAACTCACTAATCAACTTTCACAGAGAGTTTTTAGTCTCCTGTCACTAGAGTTTCATTAGAGACTGTCTGCTTTTCATCCTATACCATCAGAAGGGATCCAGAAGCCTGTTGCCCTTATCAGGTTCAGAGTGTGCATTGAAGCACAGTGAGCTCTCAATTCCTGCAGCCCATAGCCCCTAGACACACACCAGCACTCACTTCTGAATCTGTTTATGACCCTGGGACCTTTTCAGCTTAGGGAATTCCTCCTTTCAGCCTCTCAGAAGCTGGGCTGATATAATGTGCACACAGGTATATGATTGCCCTGTTTTCATCTGGGATAGAGTTAATTTTCTTTTTAGTAGCTGGTATAGTGCTGTGTTTTGAATGGTGCATCAGAATGATCATACCACACTTGAGTTTTGCTTGTTGCTGAGTAGTGCTTACCCTAAGTCAAGGATTTTTCACATCATCTGTGAGTGAGCAAGTGAAAAAGAAGCCAAGAGAGAGCACTGCTAAAAAAGGTGACCAAAAAGGTACCTGGCCAAAGGGATACTGCATACATTAGCATGTCATGCCCAGTATATAGACTGAGTTGGTCAGGAAATGCTGCTGGTCACAGTTCAGGGATGGCCTAGCATAGGTCAGTGGAGGTGAGAAATTTTATTATAGATCTCTTAATTTTTTGGGGATTTATTCCTCTCTCTCTAGTCTTTTAATTATTATTAAATAATATTATTATTTTGTTTTCTTTTTTTTTCAATTATTAAACTGTTCTTATCTCAAACCAAGAAATTGGGGTTTTTTTCTGATTCCCCTCCCTACCGATCAGGGAGTGAATAAGTGAGCAGCTGTGCAGTACTTAGTTGCTTGCTGGAGTAGAAACACAGCAATGGTGTACACAAAGAAACTAAATGCAAGATTAAGTAGACCTTCTGTAATGTCAACCCACCCAGCCTCAAGGATTGTTGTGTTGTAGGGAGCAATTAATCAAGAAACTGATCTCAGTTAGGAGCATTATCCAATAGGAGTCATTTGGAATAGCTCATTAGCCTTATAACATGGGAGTCCCCAACATTTTTGACTTTGTTTAATCACTTTCTGTTTATGTTTAAGCTTTAAATATTTTTCCCATTAACTCTTAGTTCAGAATGTTTTGTACATGCACCTTTATTAATCCATATAATTACCTTTTATATCTATATATAAGTATTTACAAATGCAAAAGTAGATATAAATGTATCTAAAATTTATCAATGTGTAAGTATTAAATTTTATAAATATTTGTGTACTTACCTATATGGGTGTATGGAATATTCTTTATATTTTTAGACATGGCCCTTCCTGATCTGAAGGCAAAAATGTGAACCATCAGGGAGCAAATTGACATGATAGTTTCAACAAACGGAAACTTGCCAACTACAAAGTCATATGAAAACGTATGGAGTATGATACTGACAAAAGTGACAGCTGCTGTTTATGTGTTCCTTTTCTGTCATTCTTGATAAAGTGGAAATTGTGGCTGGTCACAGTCACACTGTGCAAGCACAGGCTTGTATGAAAATATTTGGGGTTGTGACTTTGTCAAAAATCAAAACTCCCTGTCAAATACTAAGCAACACTGAAAAAAACCCAAAGCTGGACAGGCGTAAGCTGTGGGACCCAATGTGATACAAGCGTCCCTGCTGAGGGACCTGGCACTGAAAAGCCACTCTCAGTTGTTAAAGGTCATGGCAAGTGGAGGAGGCTCTTGAGGCTTGGAGGAAAGTAATGAGCATTGTCATCTTCAAGAAGGGTATGAAGGAGGATCTGGGGATCCTCTACTGAACTAAAGAGTCTCACATCATTCCCCAGGAAGGTGGTGAAGCAAATAATCCTTGAAACCTTTACTAAAATGCGAATTAGATAGTGGCTCTTGGGTGTTGTCAGTGTGGATTTATGAAGGGGAGAGCATGCCTAATCAACCTGATAATCACCTTCTATGATGAAATGGCTGGCAAGGTGGATGAGGGCAGAGTGGTAGACACTGTATAACCTGATTGCAACAAGGTTTTCCACAATGTCATAATATTTCATTGACAAACTGTTGAATTCCACACTCGTTAAAGAGACAGTGAAATTATTTGTAAGCTGCCTGAATTGCCCAGCTCAAAAGTGGATCCATTAGTGGAGCAAAGTTCAGCTGGAGGGCAGTCACTAATGTTGTGCCCTAGGGGTCAAGGCTGGACCAGTACTTTTTCACTTAATTAATTATGTGAATAATGGGATATACTGTACCCAAAATGAATTTTCAGAAGATACAAAAGTGGGAATGTTGGTTAGATCAGATTATTTTGCTGGCATTCAAAGGGATCTCAACAGGCAGAGAAGAATCTCACAATCTTCAACAAAAGGAAATGTCAAGTATATCTCAAGGTGGCAGTTTGGTGAGGGCTTTGCAGAAAAAGACCTAGTGATCCTGATGGGCACCATATTGAATTTCTGACCTTTTGGCCAACAGCCTCCTGGGCTGCATAAGGAAAAGTGTTTCTTACAGGCTGAGGAAGGTGACCCTTCCCCTCTGTTCAGGACTTGTGAAACACTTTTGAAGTACAATTCTTAGTCCTTGTTTTGCCAGTTGAAGACATGGATGGAGACAGTCCAATGAAGGACCACAAAGATAGTAATCTTTGCTGATCACTATCAAGAGACTGGATCACCTGTAATATGAGGAGAGGCTGAAAAAACTGGATCTGTTAAACCTGGAGACAAAAAGGCTCAACAGGTATCTTACTCATGTATAAATACCTACTGGGGGAATTGACAGCTTTGACATGTGAGGAAAATCATTGCATGGCTATGAACACAGAGACAAAAAAAAAACAAAAAACCAAAGTTAATTAATATAAAATTACCTTGGGGTTGGGAGGTATGTGTTACAAAAGAGAACAGCACTCTTAGACAGGCTAACTTGTAACAACATGAAGAGATGCAGAAAAACAAGCAGGGCAAGTTAATTTAATTTCTTCTTATTGCTTTTTTGCTTTCTCTGCTCTGTTTCTTCAAGCTACCTCTGCCAACAGAAGGGAAGGTCTCCTGCTCTGGAGGTGGGATCAACTTTGTGTATTATGCACTTCTTCTTACCAATGGTTGCAATTGGTTTTCTTGCAAAACTTAAATGACACATTTTATTTTACATCGTTACCTCCATCATTATTTATTGCGAACATACTCTTTTTTCCTCCTCACATTCATAGCTTTTCCTCTGTTCCACTACTCTTGTTTTTTTAAATATTATTATTCCTCCATGAAAGATAAAAATCCATCTAAATAAAAAGCTATCCAAAGCACCATTAAAACTGAGGATTTCATAACTGATGTCCTTCCTTCTCTCCCCTTATTCCCTCCTAATTATTTCTTTTTTTTTTTTTTTTACCTTCTCTCATATGATTGCATTTATGTGCAATGAAACTCTCCAGGGGCAAGGATTATAGCTAATTTATCTGCTTGTATAATATCCCAGAGTATGGACAGATTAAACAACAGTACCCTAGGGTAGACAAGGCCGTTTAAGATAGGAAAACAAATTTTGCAAAAAATAATGCTGTTTTTATAAAGTGGTCAGAAAGAGAGTTGCTGTTCTGTCACTGCAATGTAATGACAGATCTCCTACTATGTTTAGTATTTGAATGTCACAGAGTAGAATTTATTTTAAAGTTCTTAAGATATGTTACTCCTGAATTCTTTCTATAAATATCCACTTTTCCATATTGAAGACCTGCAATAGATTTTAATTTTAACCATGTAAGAAGTATGTTTTTGCAATGATTTCAAAGAAAGGAGACTTTTTAAAGCCTTGATATAATAACCTGAACTTCACTCTGTGACCTAAGCTTTGTTCTTCATGTGTGAAAAAATACCAGGTAAAATATTACTTGTTTATAATAGTCCCATGGAATGATAGTTTATGTCTTCCAGTAATTGCTATGAACTCAGACAAAAAAATTTGGGAAGGATAATTTTCTTACGTCCCCCAAATCAAATTGACTGCAATGACATGAACAGCATTATGAAAAATTTTGATATTTTAGCATACTTAAAATATTTTAGCAGCTAGGATGGAATAAATCAGTACTAAATTCACAAATCCATCCTAAAGATAAATTTGTTTTTAATAGTATTTAAGTCAAAAGTCAAACTGATAAAGAAAATGTATTATTTAGAAATAAAATAATAATATACATTTATATTTTCTCACCATCATAAATTATGAACCAGAATTTATCAATAAAATCATATGGAATGTCATAGAAAGCATATGGAAATTCAATTTATTTCTATATAGGTCATAAAAACGACAGAAGGATGTCTTTGCTTAAGATGGAAGCTATTCTGTTTTCTACCATCCTCATATGCTGTATTCATTGACCACACTCAATCTAACAATTACGTTAAACATTAAAGAAGAGATAAATCTGAAAAACTGTACTTAATTTATCATCTAGGGAGTGCTCTTTGTTTGCAGCTTCCATGGTTAGAGGTGAAGATTCTTAGTGAGTCTTTAAAGTAAGAGATTAAAATAACCCACAACAATCCACAGAAACAAAAGCAGAAAAAATAGACTGTGTTAAGATGAAAAACTGTGGGCCTGGAGTATCTTTAAATAGTAAGATGTGTCAGGGAGGACTTTGCTTTAAATATCTTTGATGAAAGGAAAAAAGAACAAAAACACAAAAGGGAAATTTCATCAAAAAATGACAATACAGAAGCTATTATTATTTTGTACGTAAGTGAAGTAAACCAAGTCAGATTGCATAGCACTACTTCACAACTGGCTTCCTTTTAGGCAGGATTTTTTATGAACTATTAAAAAAAGGTAATACAAAAGGAGTTTCTTTAAACATTTTAGATGTGCAGAAATGCTTTTCAACCATTACATTGGGAATTAGCACTCATTTTGCCATTTGCAGTGCTTCTAGCCTAGGAACGAATATTCATATGCTCATGTAACTGGTCACAAGCATATTTTCAGAATCAGGTCCTTTTTTTTTTCTTTAATTTATTTGAGATTGTAAGAACAAAGGGAAGCTTTGCTGTCAAATTAAATGCTATTATTTCAACCCCATTTTTACCTGTTACTCTAATTAATCTACAGTAATATTTTCTGATTTAAGCCCACTTTGTCTTACTTTCCTCCTCTGTTCCTGTACCCTTACTGGGGCCTCCTCATTGCCTGCTTTGGCAGCAGTAGGCATCATCGATTGCCCTGGGCATAATTCTCAGGCTGTGCTAAGGCTTATTCACCAGGGCTGTCCTCTTTGTCACATGCCTCCTGCCATGCTTGAACAGCTCACTGCTGGCACACGCTGCTGGAAACCTGGGACACGGGGTCTAGACATGTGTGCACTTCTGGTTCCAGGGACACAGGAGCTTGCTCTGCCTGCTTTGAGCTTCTCTGACACAAATCAGCTCTCGCCTGAAATTTATGCCTGCTTCCTGCAGGGTCTTTTAACTTTGCCACTTTGACTTAAGGTGGCACTTAGTCCTCAAGGCTAGGTTTTAACTGACTGGTTCATAGTTAGGACAGATGGGATTTCTCGATGCACTTATCTCTTCTAGGCAGTATCCATATTTTAATTTTCTAACTGAGCCGTTTACAGCATCCTTAAATGACTGATACTAATTATTTTTATGTACTTTAGATAAGTTCCTGGAAGACTTTTACTTTAACCTCACAATCACACATAGAAGATGTGCACAGATGTATGACTCCTGTTTGTTTTTTTCTCTATATGATACAATGTCCAAAGTATCCTATACCTTTTTTTTCTTTATTTAGTTATACAAAACTTTAATTAAATATAAAAATAAATCCTAGTAGAGACAGCTTCTACAATAGAGACAGGAAAATGGAATAGTGTTCTATAAAAAGAATAGTTAGGTACACACACACGCTCATAGATACACAGATAAACACACATAAATGTATAAATTGATAAAAACACAGAGCATACTCACTAGTTTTTCCTGAGATTATTTATCCCCTCCAAAAATCCATGCACAGAATAAATGCAGGGAAGAATAGTTTTTTAAAAAACAAACAAAGAAACAAAAATATATATAAAACACTTATTATTTTGTTTCTCATTTTTTCTTTCTTTGCTCCTCTCTAGTTTCAATTTTTATGTTCTACCAAACATTTCACTTTTTTTTTTTTGAGTCTGTCTTCTACTTTTTTTATCCTATGTAGTTTTTCTTCTTGTTACTGATTCTTAACTTCTACGATTCCACATCCCCATGAAACTGACTGTCCTGTGCCAGAATTTGATTGAAGGCTCGAGACAGTCATACATGTATCAGCTTCTAAGCAAAATATCAAGAGTTTTGTGCTTTAGAATGTTAGAAGACATTGTCGAAAAGTACCATGAAACTGTGCTAGCCCGAATTTAAAATTATTTCAAGGTTTACAGTGCAGTCTTTATTTTAAGTAATCTAGAAAAAAAAGTCTTGGCTCAGTTAACTGCAGTGTTTCATAAAGCCTGGACTTGTAATGTACACATCTTTGAAACTGGTGTTTTCAAACATAAAGCAAGCCTTAGGAACGTATTTGAGTGATGTATGATGGATATTCAGAATTCTACGTATATTATAATGTAAAGATATCAGAAAATAATATGCAATGTCTAAAAGGCTGCAGAGTAATGGGAAAGATTATTTCATTTTATCACAAAAAATCCCCGTACTATGTCTCTGCTATAGGATAACTGTAATTACTTACCTGTACATTTTTGAAATGTACTTACAAAAGTCAAAGATTCATCTAAGATACTTAAATCAATGTCTTGCTGTCACAATTTGTGTAATACTTCAAATTATATTAAAAAAGCAAAAGCAAAGTTTCAAATGCTATAAAAATGACTAGTGCATGGTAATCTAGATAAAATGGAAGATTTACAATATTATCACCATTTTTTCCTTGCATGTTTCATAATAAATTTCTGATTATTCTTTGTCTTTTGAATTAATCTCCGGAAACTGAATTAATTTTACTTGCAGTCTTTGATTTTTCTTTATGTCTTCCTCATATATCCTCCTTATACTGGTATGTTCTCACAATATTTTCTTTTCTGATGCTATTGCATTTTGTTTACCTACATTTTAGAGGCTATTTCTTATTTTGTACTCGAGCATTTACCATTGTTTTAATACCATTATTGTCACTTGAACAATGGAGTTGTTCAATGGAGTTCACTCCTTGAACTTCGAGGAGTTGGATGAAGCAAGTATGTTCTTAATACTCATGTTAGTCTGATGATATCCTCTGAAAGTGAATGGTGAAGTGCCATTGGTTCTAGTGACAGTAAAATTAGAATATTTGCTTTCAGAAATAACTGAAACTCTTCATAGTAAGCTAATTCTATTATTACAAAAATAAGCATACTTGATCTTTCACCTGTGAAATATACTAATGTTATGCAAGTCCCTTATCAGTCAGTGTCAAATTACAGACTCATACGCAAAATGAGTAAGATGTTGAAACAATTATCTGTTATTCAACAAATAAATTCTGTTCAATATATCATTAATTTTTTCTGTTGTTCTACCATGCCCTGTAAGTTCTTTTTTATTTCCTCATGCAATCTTTAATTTTGTACAATCCTTACTAAAACCACTGTTATTGTGCTCCAGGCATTTTAATAAAACATTCTTTAAATGTTTCCTAAAGACTCTATGTTTTAATTTGAATTAACAACTTTTTTCAGCTATGAACTTTCATGATTATTCCAGGATTTTGTTTGCCTGAATTTGATCAAACAGTGGCATCCAGTGGAAAAAGGGGAAGAATATTAATAACCTATAAGAAATCAAAAATATTTTTTTAATTTATAAGTAAGAGTATGGCAGGCTTATTAAGTTGATTCAATCTTTGCTGCAGTAAGAAATGACTTTAGCCACTGCTTGATTCCCCTAGTTTTTGCTGGATTCTTTTAATTTTATGAAAGCACAATTTGAATCATTATCAGTTTCTGACAATTGCTTCTTCTACTGCTATCTTCCCTGAACAAAAGGTACAGTATTGAGTACAACCTACTAATGTCTTGATGAGAAATATGGATAATTAATGTCCTCAAAATCTATTTTTTTCTGGATTTAATGTACATGAATACATCATGCCTCACTCAAGCTATATTTATGTTAGCTGTCTAGAAATTATTGAGTTAACACTTCAATCTAAAATAAAAATAAAATCTTCAGAAATTCTAAGACAGAAGCAAGATAATGAAAGAATGAAATGTCTGGGAAAGATTAATGTCTCCAAGTTCTTCAAATTCACTTTATAGATGTAGACTTCCCACACACTGCCCTTCACCTTTGTCCCATGTTTCTACTTGTTGGAAGCTCTCTGCTAGTTAACATTGATCCAATCAGCCTATGGAACTTTACATATACTAGGCAAGAAAAAAATATAAAAGAAAAAAAGAGAAAAATATTATTTAAAAGAAATTATGCAAATTATTTTCATTGTTAGATACATAGAGTTTTTCCAGTTTCCATTTGAATCTGGTCAGTACCAGTGTCCTGCACAAATTTCATACGGTAAAATAGTGATTGCATTCACATAAACTGAGTTTATAAGCTTTGGATTAAATTGTAAGTAGCCAATGTCTGCTTGACATTAAGTTGGTAAATGCTTGTTCAGTATAGTTATCACTGTTATTTCATTTGTCTAGATGAAGGTTTGGTGACAGCAAAATAGGAGAAATCGTTGCCACCATAATTGGTGATGGATGGTGACAGGATTTTTAACCAGAGAGCCCAATTTACTGCCAGGAGGAGACAGACAGTAATGACAGATTTGGATAGGGAGGCATATATTTGTGCATAATTGCAGTCTTTATCAATTGGTGCAGATGTCAGTGGTAATTCTTATTACCCAGGAGAGTTCCACTTGGAAGACAGGAACTCGAGAAGTAGAAGATTATAGATGCTGGGATGCCCAATGCAGGAAGAATGATATCTGTACTCAAATTATTTTAGAAGGCTAATTAATTTCTTTATTATACTATAACTTTACTACACTATATTACACTAACAAGAACTATCACACACTAACTATATCACTAATAAGAAAAACCTGTGACTCTCTGCCCAGAGTCCTGACACAGCTGTAGATCCAATTGGTCAATGAATCCGAACACCATCACCAGAATCCAATCAAGCAATCACCTTGGGTAAACAATCTCCAGAACACATTCCACATGGGCACAAACAGGGAGCAGCGAATGAGAGAAGAATTGTTTTGATTCTCTTTTCTCTGCTTCTCTCACAGTTTCTCTCAGGAGAAATCCTGAGAAAGCTCAGTCTCTCTGTTCAGAGGGCACGTGAATACCTCAGAAGATTCTACCACAGAGTTCACGCAGACACACAGAAGTTACTGACAGAAAATCATATGAGGATTTAATTTTAAATGGAGGATTTTAAGATTCTGATTTCTAGATCATATTTGTGTTTAGTTAGTCAGGTAAGTCATGTTAAAACTACAAGCAAGAAATACAGACACTATAAAAGGAAGAGACCTGCCCAGGGTTAGAAATTAAAATATGAGAAACAAATGAGGAAAAAAGCTGACTCATCCTACCCTATATGGTCTTTTAATTATTATTTGGTTAAAAAGTCAAAGATTATCTAGAGATTATTTACTCTTTCAGATGTAAATGTTTAGGTAGGTTTTTGTGTGGTTTTTTTATTAATCTTTTTTCAAAAAGGTCCTTCAATCACAGGAAAAAAATATTTAAAAGCCAGAGTCCCAAAACAACAAAAAAAACCAAACCCAAAACACAGAAATTGAACAAACCTGAAAGCATCTCGCAATCAGTCAGTCTTGCCACTGCCAGCAAAATTCCTAAAATTTTGCAACAATTTTGCAAAACCACGGTACTGCAGTTTGTCAAACTTCTTTTGCCTAGATCAGTTATGACTGGGTTTGGTTTTTAAATCTATTTTTAAGAATTCAATTATTTGTAGCTTCAATGTTTTCTAAAGACAAGGTTTCTGCATCTACTTTGTTTTACATATATTTATCTTTGTATGATGCAATAATAGATTTTTTTCTCTACTGTAGCAGGAATTTATTTGTGTTTTTAAGTGTTAGGTGGATGATAGCTAAAAGGAATTTAAAAATTAAAAATACAAACAGACAAAATATAATAAAATTTTCAGCTAAAAACATCTTAATATGCCTAGTATCAGATAAAATTATTCTTTTGAAGAGGAAATATTAAGAACCCAAGCTTTTTAAAGAACTTATAAGTTACTAAAATGCTCTCTGAGCAATCAAAGCCAGACATAAAGTAAACATAACGTAATATGAAAATGACTGATAAAATAGTTCTTCCAAATGAGAAATTACATTAAGATTCTTTATTAACAAGCCATCACAATTAAGGTTTGCTGACATAACCCATACAAGATTTTGAAGGAGTTAAAATTAAAAGCACTATGAGATAATCTTGAGAAGGAATGGGACATTTGAAATTTAATGTCCCTGTTGTAACGCTTCTTTCTTGGCAGTCAGAATGATGGTTCCCCTATATTTTATGATACTCCTAATATTTTATGATACTGTACATTTTATTTCTCTGAATGACATGAAATTTAAAAGGAAGTGGGCTTTCATAGTAGAAAATCATCAGTTGTTTACACCAGCTTTGGCCCACTTTGATTCTAATACTGAAAATACAAAATTACAGACAGTTTTATTTTCACCTAACAATCTTTGTTGTTTTTAGGAGGATGAGAAGTCACAATTCTGTTTAGTCTTACAAAACTAAAAATCAAAAAACAACAAGAAAAATTAGTCTGTAGATTTGACCAGTAGAATCCACTTTAACTATTCAAGGTATTTCTGGGAGAAAGAGAGATTTCACAGAGAAAGAGAAAGAGCTGTCTGGTGCTTTAGGGGAATGCTGAAATTCTCATGTCCTACTCATAATGCTTTTTCAAAAGCCACAAGAGCAACATTTTGTGCTCCTAGGTACTACCTTGTAATGCCTTGGCCCTTTGGGCCAATACAGACTTCCTATCACATTTTCACTATTCTGTTTCTCTTTGTCTCTCCAGCTGTAGAGGCCTTGATATTCCTGTACTCCTGCTCTTATGTAAGTACTTCTCTCTAGCTCTGTTCTGAGTGGTCATGATAGCTATTCTGTAACAAAATTCAAATTAAGATGGGGATGGAGGGAGGGTAAGAGAGGAGAGGATGGGGCAGACAGGAAGAAAAGGTGAATTAAAGAAATTATGAATTTTCACTAGATATTTGTGCCTTTTTGTTCTGTCTCTTCATTTTAATTTTGCAGTGAAAACACTGCAATCTGGATTTCCTCTTTGAAAGTTTACAGCAATTCTGTACTTTGGGGGGAGGTTTCTTCTAATTAATTGTCTACAGTTTCTGCATGATTTATTTCTCGTATTCATCATAACCTAATTGCTTCCCACCAAGAGCTAGTTGACAGAACTGTCAATTTCTTTATGTCCTTCTGTTAGCCTGACTCACTGATTCATCATCTGCTTTCTTCAGATCCACTCAGCACCATTTTTGATAGGCTGGCAAGAAGGAAGATTTGTCATATTGCCAGCATATATTTCATTCTTCAGATCTACCCTTTCCAGCTCTGTGACTGAAGAGGGTTTATAGATGTTTAGCTGACTGTCCATGATCAGCAAAAACAGCTGATAGAGATAAGACATTAATTTAAAATGTGTTCTGCCTCAGCATACTCAGCATTTTCTATTAGAAACATCAACCAGTGGAAAACAATTTCCCTTCCCTTCCCTTCCCTTCCCTTCCCTTCCCTTCCCTTCCCTTCCCTTCCCTTCCCTTCCCTTCCCTTCCCTTCCCTTCCCTTCCCTTCCCTTCCCTTCCCTTCCCTTCCCTTCCCTTCCCTTCCCTTCCCTTCCCTTCCCTTCCCTTCCCTTCCCTTCCCTTCCCTTCCCTTCCCTTCCCTTCCCTTCCCTTCCCTTCCCTTCCCTTCCCTTCCCTTCCCTTCCCTTCCCTTCCCTTCCCTTCCCTTCCCTTCCCTTCCCTTCCCTTCCCTTCCCTTCCCCTCCCCATCCCCTCCCCATCCCATCCCTTCCTATGTATGACAAGCAGTAGACATGGAGCTGGGTTTCGACTATGTTTAAGCAACATTTTAAATGACTGCACTGTGTAAGTTTTTGGAGAGGGCTCACAAATGCAAAACAGCAAGCTTCCAAACCCTGAACACATTTGTGAACTGAGCCAGCAAACAAGTTTTGAAACAATGCAATTATACATACCTGATGGAGAAGAGTAACCCACATAGATTTATTCTGTGCTTCCTCACAAGCATGTTTGATTAATTTTTCTTTACTTCTATTCCCCTTAGTTGTGTGTTCCCATAAACTTGAGCTCTCGATCATTTTTACATCTTGTGCTTGTACTGCTGCTTGCTTTGTAAGGCAGTCTTGTGTTGTTTATTATTCAGATGTAACAGAGATCTGAAAAAAAATCATTTTTATGTACTATGCAATATATCTCCTTAGACTTCAGAGCAATAATATAAAATATGCAAATAGAAGAAAGTTAAAATCAAAAATATGCAAAGGTTGTTTATTTCTTTCTTGAAGCAGATCTAGGGAGAAATAAAGAAAAAATGACACTGCTGTTAATAATATTTACTACAAAAAAAAATTTAGCAGATATCATCTCATGAGATTTTTTTTCCCTGTAATTATTTGAAAATCTAAGTACACTTATCTTGCCTTACTGCATTATAGATACTGCAGCAAAGCATCCTGTAGTCATTCAGCCACTCAAAGCTTCAGATGTGCCGTTCCCACAAGTTACTTATGTTAAACAGGCCAATGAGTAGCACCCAGGAAAAAGAGCTTTTTCTCAAATTGTCTCCTGTATCTAAGTACTAAATTCACAACTCCAACTGGGTAGTTTAGAGAACCTAATGTCTAAAAACTCCTCTGGGAGCTATACAGTTCCATCTTAAAATAAAAGATTATTTTTATGGATGCACTTGTCAGATATTTCTTCTCTAAAGACCCTTATATTCAGCCTTTTTCAGCTAATAACAATGGTGAGTGAGAAGTGTTTTTCAGATAGCTTAGCCATGTATTCTCACAGTTAATATACCTTAGGAGTTCAAAACAGGATTTTGGTATTTTCATAAATATAATTGGGTAAGAAAAATGTCCCTTCAAATATTAAATTGGAAATACAAATGCACAGCAGATGTTACTGACATTTCTGTAGAAGTTATTAGCTTTGTTCATGAAACATCACAGTTTATTTGATTGATGGCCCTTGATATAATTGTGTTCCAAATTTTCATATGATTTTTTTTCTCAGTGAGAAAGAAGTTTCAGTAAAAAAGAAATAGAAATAGAAGGAGAGGTAAGACTGCAATTATTCACCAACTGGATGATCAATTTTACAGGTTTCAGGAATGCAAATTTCAAGGATTTTCCAAAATTTTCAGATTTCTCTTCTAAGCATATTTAGAAGATCTCAGTTTATATTTGGAATTAGGGTTCATTTCTGTTTATTATTTCAAGGCAAAAAAAATCAAAAGAAAATGGAAATCAATCATGTATTTACCACTGTCTGTGGACAGGTCAGGATTCAACAGTTTATTTAAATCATGATAAATAACAGAGATAAGACTGAAACACAGAGTCTTTCTAGAAAGAAGGCTCCAGTTAGCCACTGTTCATTTAGAGAAATATTCAGGTACCCAGTATATGAAAATATTAATAAATTATTGAGACTGAAATTGTGGAAACAACATAAGTCACACAAAAAAATGTTAAAGCAATTAACCTCCCCTTACTTCAGAGTTTTTCATATTTATTATTATATTTTTTTTTTGTGAGTTATTTCTGACCATATGTTTGTGAATGAAATTAAATGATGATATTTAGAAGACCCTAATTATTAAAATGTGTATTTGCAATTATCTTTTGTTATTGATTTCTTTTTAAATTATGGTCCTATACTATAAAATAAAGCAAAATTAATAATCTAAATAGCATAATATGTCTTTCTTAGCTTCACTATCTGATTGTCATTTATGCAAATGATAATGAGCTTTTACATTTTTTAAATTATTTGTTAATTTCAATAAAACCTGAGACCAAAACCTATGGTTACTTGTAAATTTTATGCAAATGAAAAAAATATTCTTGAACTTTATACACACAAAATGTAAAAATTAAGATAATAAATTCTTTATTTTATTTTATTTTTTAATTTAATTTTATTTTATTTTATGATGGTAGAAATATGTGTGTTATTCTAAGCATATATTACATTGTAATAAACCTCTCTAAATATTGACAGAACCTGTCAGTTCTAGACCACTTAAACTGAAGGTTTTCAAGTAAGATCCAATTACTCTTTCTTCCATCTCTGTTGCTTTGACGGACTTGCTTGATTAGCAAAAAGTGTGTGCCTCATTGCAAAAAAATCTCCATACTAATATGCATTTTACTACTCCTGAATAACTGGGGAATAGAAAAATTAGATGGTATGTTGTTAGCAACAGTAAAATGCATATCTCTTGAGTATTGCTTTAAATTGATTTATTTTTAGTATACAGGGCCCTTGTCCTGAAAATAATTTGCTTTTTCCATCTATTTATCTGTAACTCCTATATTATGATGGAAACTCTCTGGGTATAATATGACTTGTGAGTTCCAATGACTTGTGGTTCTAGTGAAAATTAGAAAAAATCGTGACTAACCATTTTTGATTATTTTATATTAGTTTTCTTTGTTCTGAGTACTTTTGCTTAAATTCAATTCTCTTCAAGGGAATTAGCTATGTATATATGGGATTGAAAACCAAGATCTGAGTTAAGTTGCAGTGTAGCAACGATAAGTGCTCGAATATACCGAGTTTGTGTGGCCACGTTTTGGCAGCTGGAGTATTATGGGATGGCTTCTCTGAGAAGCTGCACGAGTGTTTCTCCGTGTTCTGCAGAGCCGGTGCCACCTCTGGCTGGGGCCATACCAATCAGGAATCACAGTGATGGCTCTGGGATGGACTCGTGCGTGAGATGCTTGTGAGCACTGTCTCCTGTGGTAGGCACCCTGTGCTGAAGCAGGGGAAGATCCCCTCTCTCCGAGCAGCAGCAGGAATAACATGGGATGAAATGACCATAAGCATCCAGGTCCCCATTCCCTGTCTCCCTGTACTGCTGGAGGGGAGAGTTAAAGCCCGGGAAAGAGGGAGGAGTGGGGAAAAGGTGTTGTTTTAAGGATGTTTTATACTTCTCATTATTCTGCTCTTTGTTAATAATAAGTTCATTACTATCCCCAGGTTCAGTCTGTTTTGTCTGTGATGATTTTTGATGAGTGATCTCTCTCTGGCTTTATATAACTCACAAACCTTTCACTATGATGAGTGATCTCTCTCTGGCTTTATATAACTCACAAACCTTTCACTATATTTTCTCTGCCCAGTCCACTTGCAGAGGAAAGTGAGCACCTCTTGTGGGTACCTGGTTTCCATCCAGAGTCAATGCACCCTCGTAACTCCCTACACACTCTTGTAACCTTCAAACACCTCTGACTATATAAAGTTTTGGAATTTATTGGTTAATAGAGGAAAACTCAACAATTTTTTTTTCTTTTGGGTTCAATTAACAAAAATATATTACAATGTTTTCAATGTATTTTTTTTCAATGTTTTCAATGTAATTTTTCACTGTAATTTTTTTTTTCCACTACTCTTGCTGCTTTTCACTACACCTTAGGATTCACAAAACCCTAAGAAGATTTCTAAAGCTTTCTCACTATCTGTGAATCCCTATCCCAGAATTTCTTTATTTGTACCTGACAAATGAGCTCTCTGGAGATCCAAATCTCATAATGGTTTTTCTGCTAATAATCCTTGTTTGAGCATCAACGCTACCTGAGGTCAATAGGCCTGGGAGTCAGATTTCCTCCAATTCACATCTAGTTGGCCTGTATTCAGGCATCTGTGTATGTGGATAAGATGCCTGAGCACAAGATGTCTTCATTCTTGGCATGGAGATGTTCAAAAAGGGCATCACTACAGTCAGTGAATCTCAGAGAAAGAGCCATTGGATTACCTTAGACAGCAAAATAGACTTTTATTTACCTTAGCACAGGGGTAGTGCCATTTTACAAATCTTTTTGCCCAACAAAGCAGAAGTAAATCTCCAAAGGTTTCTTTGCTGCAAATTCATTATTGCCAGTTTCCTATCAATTCTTAGTGGGTTTTTGACTCATACTAAATGCCTCTGTGTGAGTAGCCGCATCGTGTTTTGACATTATTTTAGGTGCTTCCTTCTAGGTCGAAGTGCATTTCTTCTTTCAGAACTGCATTGTCATTTGTGGAACTACAAAAAATATGGCCTCAATGGGTAATAGCTAAAGAAAGATTAAGCTGTGAGATATATTACATGCAATATAAAGTCAAAAACAGCCTTTTAGTAGCTCTGCATTATTCCTCATAGTCCCAGCATATATGCATTTATCTGTGTCTTAAGTGTTTAAATATAGTTACACTATGTTGACAAAAGAGAGGAGGGGCTTAGGTTATGAATTATAACCTGGACATCTTTCTACTCTTACTTAGGTATGTTAAGAAATAATTTATGGTGAGGTGAAAATATCCTAACAAATCTTTACTTAAAAAATTTCTCTAGTGTTTGACTAAAATGAGACAAGAACCTAAGAGTAGATATATTAAAAAACAATTTTTGATGCCCTTGGGCACTGCATAGAAGTAGACATGATTTATTTCACTCTCTTATTTAACCACTTTGTATTTTGAACTACAGAGCAAAACACGATTTTTTAATGGTTTTTTTTCCAGTAAATTTTTCTGGAGCAAGTGTGACTAATTCACATCACACATAATAAAACAGATGACCCATTTAAATAAAAAGAAAAGAAAAGGTACGTGGAATCTAGAGACAAATCCACATGTCTTACTTTTAAAACAATTCAATAAATTAAAGTATCTTTATATCAGTGTAAAAAGGCAATAAATCAAATATTTAATCATATTTGTAGTTGCTTTGTTTATTATGTTAGGTCATATGTCACTGAACCTCCAATGACAAAACACTGAATACGGAAATTTAAAGTAGTAAATATCTGTAAAAAACACCCATTATGCATTTATTTGCAGCTAGAAGGAAAACAATCAATTCAAAAAATGGTATTCACAGCTGAAATTAAATGGTGAACTGGCAAGGTGCTATTGGGTAAGTGTCACTGTTATTCATGATCTTGCAATTGGGTGAGAGTGTGTCTGCATTTTAATTAGTAGACACTGCTAACTTCTAACTTACAAAATATGGAACAGTTCTGCCCATATGTCATTATGCTTTTATAAATATAACAAGTGGGCATTCTTATTTCTCAATTTCTAACAGACAGTCTGAGTATTTATTTTCTTTCCAGACAAAAGTTTTCAATTACAGTATTGCTGGGGATCACTTTCAGTATCACACTCAATGGGTGGAACTCACTGAGTTCAAACTTTGCAGTTTTGAATAAACTTGCTAATATAATTAAAATACTTACCAAAAAGATGTTAAGAAAACTTCCCCATCAGACTGTTCAGGAGTCTCTCTGGCAGTCAGAAGGAGGTGAATGCCTGACCCAGTATGTTATGAATATGCAGAAGAGGTTTGAAGGATGGAGAAAGTATTTACCACAGTACCAGCCAAGCTTGCCTGAAATACAAGTGTATGACTCACAACCTGGGGTGAAGTGTTAGTCAAGAGACGCAGTTCGAGAAGCAGATTGTGCTCATTTTAACCAGTCATGTTGCATTCCATAAACATTAAAAAAAAGTAATAATATTTTCTCATTAGTAATTCTTGTGAGATCATAGCCAACAATAATTTTTAATTTTATTTTTAAACTGATTTTTAATTCTGATGGTTTGGGTTTTATTTCCGTAAGTTCCTTAAATAAGATATGTTTCTTTAAATATTTACCAAAATCCTAATTTTAAAAATTGTATTTCTTTCCATTTTGCAGATTCTGGATAATTCATAATGTAAGATTTTTCATATATGCTAAATTTCAGTAATAATTATTAATAGTTGGTCATTGCTTTTATATGAGTCAATCCTTCTTTCATTGTGCATAAGGAGACTCAAAAAATGCACCTCTTTTTCTAGTTTTCTTCTAGAAATCAAGATGAGTTTCATTTGATTTAGTCTGTCTCATGTCTGGAGTTTTTTATTATCTATGAAGAAAATCTAAGGTAATGTTTGTTTAGCCTGACAAAGGGAAGGCTCAGGGAAGCCCACATTCTAGCATAAGTGTTAGGGGCTTTAAGAAAAGTGAAGAAAGATGTTTTACCTGGGATGATAGAGACAGGACAAAGGACAACAGTTTTAAAGTGAAAAATTTAGGTTTAGAGTTCCTTCAGATAAGGAATTAATTCTTGACCAAGAGGGTGATGAGGCACTGGAACAGGTTGCCCTGGGAGGTTGTAGATGCACCATCATCAGAAGTGTTCAAGGTCAGGTAAAGTGGGGCTTTGAGAACACATATTTAACAAAAGTCCATGGCTGGGTTATCTCTTTCAGCCTTTGGGGGTGTTGAAGAAGGGCGTGGTGGTGGTGTAGGTGTGGTAAGTGGGTGAAATTGATGATCTTTAAAGATAGCTTCCAACCCAAGCTCTTACATGATCCTGTGGTTTTGTCTGATAAGAATTCTGGCTGATAAGAACTCTGTTTGATAAGACAGTTCATATAGGGCAATCTCTGAATAGTTCAGTTTTTCTGCAGGAAATATAATGGGATTTAAATGTGATTACTATAGATTTACATGTCAAACTTTGTCTCTGAAAGAGCAGATGCTTAGATCCTACCCTAATTCACCAAAAAAAAAAAAACAAAAACCAAAAAAAAAAAAAAAACCCCAAAAAACACAAGACCATGATTCTTTCATCTACAAAAAATATTGCATTCACTATCTACAGTTATAAGTTCACAATGAGGTTATAACCTCATCTGTACATTAGTCTTCTAAGTTTGAGAGGTTTTAATATGAATAATGTTGTTAGTAAATCTACTTTAGTTATAGATTCTGATAATACTTTTAAAAATCTAAATAAATTAAAACTGTATTGAAGCATTTTCCTAACTCTTTTTTTTTTTTTTACAATTTTAACCTATAATATAAAAGTTGCTCAATGCCTTTTATTAAGGAATTTTACCTCATCAAAATGTACTTTAATATTTTCATGATTTGGAACCTACTCTGTAGTCTAGATGCAAATATGATGAAAGGAGCTTTTTCTTTCCCAAACTGACCTACTATTACAGCATATTTTATCATGATGTTTGCCTAAAAGAGTTTAAATATGTGTTCATCTGGTATTGGGAATATATTATATTATAGCAATTTTTGTCTTTCCAGGTAAAAATAATTATTTTTCTACATAATTTATTTATTTATAACTGGAAGTAATTTCGCCAAAATAATGTTAAATAAAAGGGAAAAAAAATGGTTTATATCTGGTGTGTTTAATTTTTCTTTTTTAATGAGAAAGTGACCCCTTGCACTCTCCTTCACTGTGGGATAATTACTATCTGCTGTTACTAACACTTCCAGAAATAAATGATCTAGTCAGGATTAGAATTAACAAGCATGGCTGATCAAGCCACTATGAGGATGGCTTCCTTAGAGTCAGTTTCAGCTGATGTTGTTCTCAGTCTCAATTAGGCACTACTTTAGAACATTTACTTACTGAATATTTAATTGCTGCTCAGTAATTGCTAGAGCAGTTTGAAGAGCTGTAGCAAAAACTCTCAACTAGAATAGGGAAATGTACCTGTCACATTCAGTAGAGACCTTGGTGATGTATATAATGGTAACTTAATAAATTGATGACACTCTACTGAACTGGAATAACGCAATTTAACAATTTTTTCAAAGGAAAAGTAACATGACTTGTTACCATCATATTTTGATTTTAAAATGTAACAAACTAAAAATAAAGGCAAATCATTGTTTCTATTCTATTCAATGACATTTACTGTAACTATAATCTAGGAGCTTAATATCTCAATTTCATAAATCCCCTTTAAAAATTCTTCTTCCATATGGTACATTAGTTTCGGATTGATAATTAACGAATATTTACTCTTTTGATGAGAGTGACAGCATAATACATTATCAAAAACATGTATGGGGAAAAAAGAAGAAAGAAATGTTTGTTTCTGACTTCAAATTTTGTATCTTTATACCATGATTTTAATTTATTCATCATAGTACTGAAAAACAAGCAGCACATTAGGGTTGAGGACCAGAGCAACACAAACACAGAATCGTGCCAAAGAGGCTGACAAAGCTGCCTTGGTGATTTTGAAATCACTACACACTATTCACATATAATCTAGTAACAAAAATAGAGTGTTACAACTTTAAAGGGTACATGTGAAAGTCGATCTGAAATAGAAACTGTCTGATTTTACAAACACAGCACACTTTGGTCTGATGTTATGATTTTATGAGGCTTAAACTACTATTAGTAGTTGCTATTATATTACAAGTCTAAATCTATTTCTTTCAGTGACTGAGAGACAATTTTTCCAACAAGGAATAGGGCTAGAAAACTTCAGATCATTCAGATATAATTAAATTTATCAAATGTTATGCTCTTTTATCAAAATAAAACAATATAATACCTGTCTCAAAAAGAAGAAAAAACACAAGAATAAATGTTCTATAAAAATTTCAGAGTTCCCAGAAAAATATTAAAGAAAAGGAAAAATAGACTATTTGGTGTTATAGATAGGTTTCAAATTCTTTAGTCTGAAAAAGAGAAGAAATAATGTAGAAGACATGACAGATAGCTTTTATGATATATCTAGAGATAGTAAATATGGACCACTTTCTTCCTGCTTCTGCCGATGGGAGAATTATGGGAAGGACTATCAGAGGAAAATAACAGGTAACACAAAAGTTAGACCATATCTTGAACTTATCCCTGCCCTGAGCAGATGGTTGAATTAAACTTTCAATTTTTCTAAGATTTGATAAGATACTCAAAAATCTAAGCTATGGAAGACCTTGTCTCTGAATGCTGGGAAAATTGAAAGCATATTTGAGTTTAAGGAAAGGTGGGACAATTCTAGTAAATAAAGCTGTTGAAGTTTCCTAAATTGTTGGAAAACACTTTGATTAAGGAAGTTGCAATTTACTAGATAGTACTCAGAAAAAAAAACACACCAAAAAAACCCCTACCCTGTTTTGGATGATGTTTTATAGCCTAGGCATTGCTTATGTATACTGTTGGGGAAAAATGTTCAGATCATACAAACCTTTGATTTTAACCACTGATATAGCTATAATGTGTTTATTCATGTGTTATTACATGTTACCTTTTTTAGGACCACTATTAGGAGTATTACTGCTATTAAAGGTCCTAAGTTTGTAAGAATGTCTACATGGTTACTATTAAAAAGTCTCATTTCTCACAACTTTTTAATCTTTTACTTTCCCTTCCTATTTCTTTTAATTTTTTTTTTTTTTTTTAATGTCAGGAGGTATTATTGTGAGGTATAATCACAACAAGCTCTGTACACTCTTTTCTTCTCTTTTCTCATTAGCATGAAGTACATTTCTTCAGCATTCATTAAGATTCCTTTCACTGAAGTTGCCTAAAATGCAAGGCATCCTATCTAAATTAGTTCCATAGCTTTTCTCCACAGACAATAGAGAGAGACAGCTTCTCTGTATCAGGTGAAGGAATTTTTTTTTTTTTCTGCGCAGAGCTTTCTGGTACTTTCTTTCTGTCGACTGTTTGGTTAACCTGGGACAAAACTGATGCAGATTTCCTCCTCAGTTTCTATTATTACAATCCTTTTATCCAGATGGCAGCTAACTGCATTGATGATTAAACATATTTCTTCCTTGAATCTTGTTACTACCTTCAGTTGCCTGCTATGTAAGGTATAACAATCTGTTTTCCAAGGGGGTTGTATATTTCAGAACACTCCCTGGAAATTAGACTATGAACAGAGATGTTGCTATGCTGCTGTGGCTGCTGTGCTGCTTTTTACCCAAGAGGAGACTTTCCACTCACTGTGGTTATTGCACATCAGCCACGTGCTCCTGGTTGCCACCTGTGCTGTTTGTGCTGCTGCATGGTGGTGGTGGTGGCCCCCTGCTGCAGTAGAAACTTCCCCCTTGCACTGCAACAGCTGAGGAAACAGCTGAGAAAGTTGGCAAAGACGTGGCTTTTAGTAAAGCTCTAAAAGGGCAGGAGGTCATAGCTCCCCATGTACTAGAACCTTAGTTAAATGTCGGAATCTGTGGTATTGAGATGATTCCGAGATTGTAAAAAGTCTCTGTCAGCCCCGCTGCCAAAGAAGCCATAATTTGTCTGTGCTGTTTTCAAGGTTGTTTATTCTTGCTTATCTCTGACATGTTCTGCTGCCCTGCCGCAGGTCTGTCCTGCAGGGCAGTGTGCGGGGCTCTGCCCCTCAGTGGGATGGTACAAACATTATATACCAGAAACTACCTGTGCTATATTTACAATAATGTGCCAATATCTATCACCTATGTTGAACAGTGTCCCCAGCCTAAACCAATAGAAAAATGCCAACACCACAGTGAAACATGGAGGGCATGAAGAAGGAGAAAAAGGACAAGACACACCCAATTTCCTCCATCTTGTCCCCTTTGGACCCCTTATCTAGAACGCTCAAATTTTACTTTTGCACCCATGCCACACTTAATTATTACTTGTATCTGACACTCAGAACTTGTAATTCATCCTATAAGACTGAAAACTCTTTTCCATGGACAGAGATCACAGACAGTGTCTCTCGGGGCTCTGTACAGGGGGGTTCCTGACCCCCCTGCCAGGGTCCCAGGCCTTCCAGGGCAACCAGAGGGATGCCCTGGACTCCCACAGTTAAAGACTTAGCCTGTACTCAAGTAGCCCCTGGAATCATCAGGCCAGTGCATTAAAAACCATTTGAAAAGTTAACAAGCTCTTAGGTATGCATAAGACTTTTCATTTATTATGGGAAAGAACTCTGAAAATGAGACATAAAATTATTTGAAACTGACAGGTAATGAAGTGGATTGAATACATTTTTATCAGTATATCTTATGGCAAATTAATTAAGTAATAATGTAGCAATAGAGAACTGTCTGTTACATATTAAAAGTTGGCTTAAAATAATTAGCACATTATAGAAACTACTTATATTCCCACTAATGGTTATGACAAAAGTGCCATTAACTTACCAAGAACAAAAAAATTGTCCAGTAGCAGTAAAAGTAGCAGAACAATATTTTTAAAGTTAAAATGAAATAACTTAGAGATTAATATGCAGGTAGGAATAAACAACAGAACTAGGAAACTCCTGCATAGTTATGAATGTTCCATTTCAAGCTAAATTGAAGGCTAAGGTGATGATAATAAATCTTTCACATCTGCTTCACTAATTGGAACATGACAAGCAGCCAGACTCCACACTAGGTTGCAGAACAGTCACATTGGCTTCAAGAGGGAATTGAAAGGCATCTGAAATCTCAACTTTGCCATGGTTTTTAGAATCACCCATTGCCAGCCTGAGAAAGGAAGAAAAATAAATAGGACGAATGTGACCAAGATGGCACTGACATAGCATATTTTTCAGGCAATCATCCTTACTGAAGTGCCTTCTTTTGGCAGATTAGCCAGATGGAACAATGATATTCTGCCTGAGTGTCTTGAAAGGTGAAGAGGACTGCCCCTAAAGTGTATAATTTTGAATGCTGATGTTTGCACCTTGCAGTATATTTCTGGGTAGCAGTTGTCAAGATGTGTCAAATTAATTTTTGTTTCTTTAGAAGCTTTCTGTTGTTTTTTTTTTAATTGCTATTTTTATCCTGTATGTAACTATGCAAACTGGATGATAGTTGCAGACATATTCAAATACACATAAATGACACCAGTTTTAAAATAAATTTTCTTTTGCTTGTATTCAACAGTACTTCTCTATATATTAAAATTATGCTGTCTTTAAGAAATTCTTTTTGTGTAATTTGTGGAATTGTTTCCTCACAGTTTTCTGTGTATCTCACTATGTTCTGTAAAGGATTGCTCTGGGACCAGGGTGGTGTCCCAAAAAGAGGGAGGTTGTGTGCACTGGGTGCGGTTTTATGAAATGGGGTTGGTAGGAGGGGACTCAATAGAGTCACAATGTTTGCAGCAGGGTCTAAGACTGGAAAGCTTCTAAAAACAACAGGTTTGCTTGCTGAAGAGCCAAAATCTAGCCTTTGAACCAATGAATAAGAATATTTTATCTTGGGTCTTGAAGAATCTTTTATCTTAGGTCTTGTGGCCTAAGAACCAATTTAAATTGCCAGATTGGAAAGGAACACTGGGCAAAAAGGTAAAGTAGGCAAAGGGAAAAGTAATTTCCAAGCTTTCTAATGAATGAATTTCACTCCATACCTCTGAGTGAAAATAATATTGAATTTCATGAAGAACATGATTTCAATTCTGATGCAGATGAAAGTTTAGAGATTAAGATGTTATATCCTCTGATATTGTATAAAAACAATGTATTATGTTTGAGATGCCACTTCATAAATACGTTTAAAATATAGCCTGTATGGGCCTATTTAAAATATAGCAGTTTTTTCTCCTCTTTTTCTACAGAAGAACCTAAAATATCTCTCATGTTTTAGTCTGAGACTAGTACCTAAGTTTTCAAATTTTACTTCCTCATCATTTCATGGTGTGTAAGACAACATGGAAATTAATCATTTTACTTACTTGACCCGTATTACCACCATATATTTTGAATAAGGAACAATAAGGACAATTTATAAGAGCAATTTAAAAAGCCTTTATCATTTTACAGGTATCTTTAATTTTTTTTTAATTTGTTTTTTCCTAGGAGAGTGCAACCTTAAAGGATTTTTAAATTTTTTACTTAGAAACCAGAAACTGACCACTATACATGTAATGTAATATTTAGATTATTTTTAAAGATTTGGTTTTATCTGGTTGTTTTTCCTAGATATGTGAGAGAGAGTTTTAATATTAATAAAAATATTATGATTTCATAATGAAAGCAAATACATTAATTATTATATGTACATTACATGTTCATTAGTGAAATGTACATTGATGGAGATTGAGTTTAAGCAGAGTCTAACAAACAAGTTAAACTTCCTGATTTTCAGGCAATAGAAATACATTAAATAATTTTGAACTTACATAATTCATAATGTCCCTTAAATTCAAGTATCATTTCTATCAAGTATTATTTCAACTTAGTAACAAGTTTGGCTTATATTAGAAGTCTTAATCTCTTTCTTTCAGTGACTCAGAGACAATTTTTCTAACAAGGAATAGGGCTAGAAACTTGAGATCATTCAGATATAATTAAATTTATCAAATGTTATGTACTTTTATCAAAATAAAACAGTATAATACCAGTCTCAAAAAGAGATAAGAAAAAAATATTTAGGAGAATACTTATGAGAATAAATGTTTTATAAAAATTTCAGAGTAAATTTCAATAGCAAATTCTGGAGAAAATGTAATGTATGTGATTTATTAAAATTCAGATCTCCTAAGAGTAGGCATTAAAAGTGACTGTGCCTAAAGCATGCACTATAAGTCAAATTATTATCATATTTAAAATGCAGGGTTTTTTAATTTTTAGTCTCAGTTTCTCCCTTTGCTTATTTTTTTTACCAGTGACATGTTTAAAATCTGATGTAGACATTCAGAAAATATTTTTATAAGTGAATCTTTAAACACTGCATTTGTTTCAATGAATGTAATTGCAAACAAAAAAAAAATTTACAATCATTATTTCCTTAAACTTTACATATTGATATAAAAATCTTGAGTGATAGTGTAAATATTACAGAAGAGTTAATTTTCTTCTTTTCTTCAATCTCAGTTAAAAATTCTAAGAATTTCTACTGTACATTCTTTGGGTATTTTTCAGATTTATTTTTATGTCTATGTTATCATTTTTATTACCCTGAAGGTTACCTTAATATATTAACTAAATATTTTAGATTAAAATTATCCTGCTGGTATTACCAGACAAAAATCAACCTTACAACATTCTAAGCTTGTGCATTTTCATATTGATTAAAGTCTATATGCTTTACCTTGCTAATAAGGGTGCTATATTTCTGCTACAACAGAAAATGTTAGCAAGAGAATTATGATGGCTTAAAAATCTACAATAGACATCTCGTAATGCAAAAAGAAAAATTCATTCCTAACACTGAAAAAATACAGGAAGTACTCCAGAGAATAGGAAGATAGAAATATGAACATCATCTTGATTGTTACGCTAAATCAGAACTATTGACTTTCAAGAAAATGCTTTTTTTATCAGCTTTACCAGGCACTGCATATATAAATCTAATTATTTCTTGTATTGAACTTTAATGCAAAAGCACATGCAAAAAATAACACCACAAGGGTACTAAGAACTTTGCTGAAATTATTGAAGAGAGAAAATTTAATGCTTAGACTGAAACTTAAATTATATTTGAAGCAGGAGAAGTTCAGGTTGGACATTAGGAGTAATTTCTTCTTAAAATATGATTAGGTATGGTCTGACTAGGGAGGTTGAGGAGTCATTATCCCTGGAGATGTTTAAGGGAAAACTGTACATGGCACTCAGTGCCATGGTCTAGTTGACAAGATGGTATTCAGTCATAGGTTGGATTTGATAATCTCAGATCTCTTTTCTAACCTACTTGATTCTATGGTCCTGTGATTCTATCCTTCCCTCATCCTATTATCATAACTTTTTGATTAGCGAAATCTGCTTATTGCTTTGGGACATTAACTTTTGCTCTATCCAGGATTATTAAAATGATGTGTGCTGCATAGAACAAGGATGACTTTGGCATTAACAGAGATTTGAACTATAATCAGTGACCCAGGTTGCCCTTAAAGCAAATAGGACACCATGAAGGTGGATAATCTCTTATGTAAATTTTATTAACTTAAATAGATGCTAGTAGTTAATCTGAAATATCTATTATTCTATATATCTTCAAGGCCTCCTTTTTTAACGTTTGAATGCTTTCTGCAACTCACTGCCTCAAAAGTGTTTATCAGAGACACAATGCATAAGAACAGTAAAAGATGAATCTTTATGGTCTGATAGACTTGCAGCTGAGATCAGAAACCTAAAAAAAATCCCTACGCGTGTATTAGATAGTATTCTATGTTTAAGCACTACTCTTTTGCTCTGAATGCTACTTTTTAAAACTAATGTTGAGCAGCTTAATTCTTCTTCAGAAAGGACACAGTCAGTTGAACAAAATGAATATAACTACCCAGTTCTTGTTATCTCACAGCAAAATCCTTAAGGACTCACTGAATACTTGAAAACTTCCTATTGCTCTGCTCTATTCCTATGATTGTATCAGGGAATCCATGATGCTACAAACTTCTAACATATTAAATGAACTTCTAACATGTTAAATAAACTTTGCAGAATTGTAGAAGAGTAAAGAGGTGCGTTGTGCTTTTAAAAGGATCCCTTTATTTAAGATTATCTAAAATGCAATGTATGTATATTACTACGCAGTGAAATCATATACATGGGAAAATTTACACATGGATTGCTAAAACAAATCGCTGTACTAAAATAAAATACCTGTCTTCCCCCCACTCCCCCCCTCCTTCTGCCCCTCCTTCCCCAGGACAGAATATTACATTTTTATTGTTGCAGGATTCTACTTGCTTTTAAAATTGTTCATATATTTGTTGGATTATTTGTCTCTTTGTTTACATTATGCTTATAGGCAGCAGAATATAAACATATGTTAAGGTGCAAATAGCTTTCTGTTTAAGACTTATTATTTAATTTATATAATTTAAAGTCCTAGCCAGGCTTTAACCTCCCTACAGTCACTGTTTCTTTAACTACTGATTAAAAGCTATTACCATAAGCTGTGTATTTGATGACTGCTATAAAATAGCCTTACAAGACACTAAATATCAACTGCATTTGAAGTAATGAGCAGAATGTATGTAAAGATTGTGCCATGTGCCATTGCATTAAGCTTTTCACTTTGAGGACCTAAGTTTGGTATTGTACAGTGAAAAAGCCTTCAGTTTTTTGATGCATCTTGTGACACGCACCAGTAATTTTATTTTCCAGTAATAGTCATTCTTCACCAGCAATTCATTTATTTTATGTATTTTAAAATCCTGAAAGGCTCTTTGATCCCAACTCCCTGTTTGAGGCATATTTTAAGAATGGCTGATAATTTAATGTGTAGCTTTCTAACAACCCTGGGAACATATATTTTGAATGTGCAGTAAATGTTGGTATGCTTTTAAGGAGTCAGTCAGTCAATTTGTATCTAAATTGGGTGTCACAATGGGAGAATTATAACTGTATATTGTATTATTAATATAATGGAAATATCTAGAACTGTATGGTAGGAGGAGGTCAAAATAGATGAGCCTGAAGTTAATAGTACAATAATGATTAAGCTCTCTAGATAGTCCAAGAAACAGAGAAATAACTTTTACTCTGTCTATATAAACTATGAAAATAACCCAAGTGTAAATATTCATGGTAATGTTTACGTAGACTTACAATTCATAAAGATGGCTAAAGAAGCTGGTTTATTTTTAAATTTTTTTTTTAAGGCTATGTATTATTGCAGAGACAATATTAGGGCATCTTAGGAGGCTGAATATCTTATGTTTGCACATGTCTCAGGCAATAATTTTTTATGTCAAAACAAAGGAAGAGTTTGTGTCTGCTCTGGGATACTGAAAGTATAATCACCTGAGCTTTAGTTCAGACTACTAAACCGGATATGTTTTTGTGAAAGCTAATTTTGACTTCCTTCAGAACCATTGCCCATTGATCTCTCCCAGTAACAAATGTTCATTTACTTACCAGGTATACTTTAATTAGTTCTGCACCTTCCATCTCATTTTGAAAGGAAATGTGATCTTCTGCTCTGAATTTTGTAGGACAAGTTTTGTTTCTTCGTGAACATGTGGGCAACATCTGTCTCACATCTGAGTAGACTAGGTTATGTTTGGTTCCACTGGTAGAGAAACACTGAAGTTCATACAGCTCTATTTAACCCCTTTGAAAGACTGATCTCGTATTTCTGACAAAGCACTATCTAAAATAAACATATTTCATTGTGTTGAAGAATAAATTTCTTCAATAATAAAAAAGTTGTTTAAGTATTCTTTCATGAGTAACTTCTTCCAGTTATTGCTTAAATTTTGAAAATGTAAATGATAAAGCTATCTGGAACTTTGGGCAGGACTGACTCTCACTGGCTTAGTGTGTATTCAGTTATTCTAGATAAATTTAATTGAATTTACAAAAGCAGCAGACATTCTCAATTTCATTGGATCATCCTTTATTTATTAGCATTATGAATATGGCAAGAAGCATGCATTGCTGAACAAAGATAACTGCAGAGTGTTTACTTAACTGCAGACAATTATGTGTGTCTCAGCAAAGTTGCAGCACAACAAAAATCTGTGACATGCCTCAAACTGAGCTGTGCATGCACATTGTGAATCACTGGGATGATGCCTGCTGATGTACTGTGTTCCGTCATGCTGCAGCAAATTATTGTCTCTCTGCTGCATCACAGAAGGCACTAAATTGCTGCTGGACTTAAATACATGCCTGCATGAAAAAATACTAGGCTACAAGCTGACCGCCTTCTCCAAAATGTTACAGTACAAACCAGGAAAAACACACTGTCATATCAGTGAAAGGGAGTGTCCTTGGATGAGGATTTGGGGTTTCCTTTCATACTCAATCACTGTGGCTTTGCTTTTTATGAAAAAATATGAGGCAGCTGAGAAAAGTGGAACAGTATTAGCTGTATGAATGTCACAAATTTCATTACAAAAAGCTCCATATCTACCAGATTACTAATCCCTTATAAAAAGATTATCACAATAACTTTCAAGCAATTATTTATTTTTTATGATAATGGAGGAAGAAGTGTTTTGAGTTCACTTTTTGTTTGATATGTTGAGAGAAACATTTTATTTGTATCTTAGCATTACAGACCATGCTTATAAGCTGCAATGTAATGAAAAATATCAGTCTAAAAATAACATCTATAAGAAAATATTTTATTTGCAGTTTTCATAGTCTGATTTACCCAGATACATTCTTTGTTCTTTTGAATGATAACAGTGATTTAAAAGTATAACATGTGAAAAACGTGTGATTCAATAAATTTAATATTCTCTGGTCAGAATTTTATTGTATTTGTTATTTTACTTAAATAAATAAAAATATTTGCATATGATGTTTAGCCTAAAAGAGCACAGATTAATAGAGAGCTTAATTTTTGGGCAAATTTCTAGTTTTTTGGTTTGTTTTTTTTTTTGCCTCAAAGCATCACCTCCATGTTTTACAATGTCATCCTGATGTAGTTAATTAAATTTATATTAAATTTAATTCTCTTTACTGTTTCTATGGTAAATACATGCAAGGAGTTTTTGCAATATTCATAGACTTAAAACATTGGCATTCCTATGAATGCCATAGCATATTATTTCAGAGATGTTCTTTTTTGCTTCATTGTATTAAATTTCATGCATTGACAGTGTAGAGAGGAAAAAAGTCAAAAGAAATGTTTCCATTCAAGCAACTGAGAGCTGTATATCTATAATATAATTGTAACTGTAAAATCTATCAGCCATGAATAGTTTAAGGAAACAAATACTTCTTCCATAAATAAACAGAATGAGAAAAATAATATAAGTGTGTGAAGGAACAGCTCTCTGAACCATGTTCAGATATTTCTAGGCTCTCATTAAAATTATCCCCTACAAAAATGTTCCTCAAATCCTTTACAAATTCAGAAGTTTACAGTTTTGAAGTATTAATTATTTTAAGGACTTATGACGAATTTCCTATTTCTACAGCTAAGAACTGATATTATAACTCATTGATGTAAAAAGACCCACAGATTATTAGCTTGATTATGGTATAGTTAATCCAAATTTGTATCTGATAGACTAGAAATTTCCTTTCAAGAATTTGATTGCAGTGCAACACATATCTGAAAGCATATAGAGTGCATCATCTCAGCGTTCATCTTCCAGATAAAGAATAAAAGAATATTGAAAATGCATGTATGTAAATGAGTAGGAAAGCACTATGACTACATGCAAGGCTGAGACTTTGGAAGCAGATACAGAATATGGAATTGAAGCATGCATTTGAACTTGAAGATACACTAAATGCATTTTTTTTCTTTTAATTACTATAAATTTAGTAGAGAGGGTGAATCAGACAAAAAAAGATATATTAAAAATATTATTTTTTGGTCTCTGTATAAATTTCAGGGTTAAACTTTTTCTGTTCTTTTAGTTTAAGTGCCAGAAGGAGCGAGCACTGTGCAAAAGTGTAAAAATTTCAAAAGTGATGAAAACTATCAGCTTCAGATTGTCTTTTAGCTTTAAGCCAGAGGATGTTTCTGTGAGGTGCAAATTCATACTTTGTATTTTTGTGGATTTGCTAGGTTTGAGAGTCCAAGAAATTAGGAATTTATCAGATGCATGCAGTTGTATAAGGAAGAGTTCTCTCAGACGTGACTGAATCTGAATACATCAATGAAACTGTGAAATCTTCTTTAGTTACAGTAAATGCTCATTTAGTCACAGTGGTAAATCTTGGAGTCAATATGGTAAACACTGTAAAAGTAATATGGTAAATCAAAGCATAATAAATACAGTGATAAACTACTTACATTAAAAAAGATGACAGAGTTGTTTTGTCTGTAAAACTATTGCCCATTTGAAGTTAGCAAATACCTTAGCCAATGCTAGAACAAATTTATATTTAGCCCATGCAAAATGCAGTTAAAGTATAGAAAGCTTATTAAGGAAATGTGATGCTCACACTGAAAAACAAGAAAAAAATCCTCCTATCAGAGAAAAATCCTCATTGGGACATCAATAGCATATTTCCCTGTACTTTTGAAAGATGTGACATGTCCCTAAACGCTCATCATAAGTGAGGGGGGGTGGGGGGGGAAATTTGTGACAGGAACTGCTGTTTTCTTCAATGAAGTCTTTTCTTTAACTGTTCACAGTAGAAAAAAGGAAAAGAGCTCTTCAGAAATGCAGTAAAAATTTCATCTCATAAGCTGAAAAAACAACCTGGCAGGGAAAAACACCTTCAGCAATGGTTATAGTAAGAAGGACTTCGAAAGAGACATTAGTTTGGGCTGACACAATGAAAAGATGTCAATAATAAAGGTTGTGTTATCTGTAATTTCTTAAGTTACTTACTGTTTCTTACCTTATGTGAATCCTTGAAGTCTGTTTATTTTATTTTTTTCCTGTGCTAGCACTTTGGAGTACTTTATCAAATACTGACATCTATCAGACATACTGAAACAAGTGGAACTCCTATTATTCTCTTTTTAAGTGAGAGAAATATTTTTATAGTAAAAAAATGTATTTGTTTTTGAGGGCTGTTCAAAGCACTGGGGATTTGAGTGAGAGGTGAAACTGGTGCTAAGCCATCAGATCTCTGCATTTTGGAAAGTGCTAATTTCCACAACTATTTGAGTGAAGGAAAGAAGGCAAAGCTTCCAGAGGATCTCACAATAGCCTTGGGGAGTAAAGACAGTTGTTTTGGGAACAGGCTATGGCTTGTAATGTTTCTTTTATTGGCCTGCAGTGAACTGTTTTTAGGAGAAAACCAGTACACAAAAATTACACTTATGTGTAGAATTAGATTGCCCCAGTTCCAGGAGCTACTTTCTAAATGACAGGTATTTGCAACAGATCAAGATGCTTTGGAAGTGGGACAAATAGAGAGAGGAAAGTGAAATGACTGACTGGGGAGCAGATACCCAAAAAAGAACCTGGGGATCTTGCTAGACAGAAAATTGCATGTAAGTCTGTAGAATGCCCTTGCAGTGATGAAAGCTGCCTGAATAAAAACAACAGTGGGTCCAGAGAAGTTCTTACTCTCCTCAGCTTAGCCACCCCTTTAGTATGTTGTCCTATTTCATCTCTACCAGCAAAAGAGAGAGAATGAGAACTGGGGAGAAACCAGTGAAGGACCAACAAGATGGTTAGGGAGACAGAGCACATCACATTAAAGAAGAAAGGAACTGGGTGTGTTTACACTGGAAAGTCAATAAATTTCTGCTGTCTAAAAGGGAATTAAGGTGAAGGTTAAGCCAGCCCGTACAGAAAAGAAAACTACAACTAAGTGATAGGGAAGGTTGCTTCGCTAGAAGATGTGTTAAGTAAGCATCATAGGAGATTGCCTAGAGAATGGAGAATCACTGTCTGCAGGGGTTTTCAGAGCTTGGCTGGGGAGGGCCCTCAGAAGCTTAGTCTAGTCTTGAAAATATCCCAGATTTCTGAGCAGGACAAAGGTCCAGTTCTAACACAGGTCTTTCTATGACCCTGTGATAACACTTGGTGCACACTGATTTAAAGATAAGGAAATACAGAGAGATGAAAGATACAGAAAAACACCTTGACAGAAAATGTAGTTCAGAGGGAGTACCTTTATTATAAATAATATTGAAAAATTGCACATCTCTACTCAATTATTGATAAAAGTTGCTTTCTCTTTGATTTGTGCTTTGTTCAGAGTAGCAGGACTTAGTACATAACTGTTAAATAAATATTATTTCAACAAGGAGAGGAGAGGAGAGGAGAGGAGAGGAGAGGAGAGGAGAGGAGAGGAGAGGAGAGGAGAGGAGAGGAGAGGAGAGGAGAGGAGAGGAGAGGAGAGGAGAGGAGAGGAGAGGAGAGGAGAGGAGAGGAGAGGAGAGGAGAGGAGAGGAGAGGAGAGGAGAGGAGAGGAGAGGAGAGGAGAGGAGAGGAGAGGAGAGGAGAGGAGAGGAGAGGAGAGGAGAGGAGAGGAGAGGAGAGGAGAGGAGAGGAGAGGAGAGGAGAGGAGAGGAGAGGAGAGGAGAGGAGCAGTGGGCTTAGCACCATTTTCTCCCATAACTGAATTCAATTCATACAGCTTGACTTTTAACCAACTTCTTGTTACCAAAAGAAATAACAATATTCTTTCTGTGATGTTGCAAGGCTGGAAAACATAAAGCAGTAACAAAGCCATAATGGTATAAACTGAACACGTAGTGCTGTTATTCTGGAACACTAAAAATGTATAAATCCATTGTGTTTGCTTGAGATTGTCAAGTCATGAAATTGGATCTCAACAATAAATCTGTTGCCAGAAGCAGAAAGTGACCAGGTGCTAAAGCATAATGAAAATGTCTGAAAGATCATGTGGTCATCAGATGGAAATATTCACCTGAGCTCAGAAGAAGCAGTGCTAACCACCAGTAAAAAAAGCAAACCTCTGATGTATTCTGTGGACATACAGAATAGTCTGCTTAGCTTCATGGTGGTCCAGATACAACTGTAATTCTTTGAAAGTGCTCTGGAGTTGGAGTATATGAACATCTGAAGCAGAATTATTGCGAGTTCTGAAAATATCTACTCATTCAGAAAAGGATATATGACTATATCCATGTCAAAGAGTGTAATGAGAAAAGAAAATAGTACAAAATTAATTCATCTTGTGACAAAGATTGTAATGGAAGTGGAGATTAGCTCTGTGGAATAAAATAGTCTGGTATTTAATTCTGTACTTACATGTCTTAAAATAGACATTTACAATCCAGAACACCAGTTTTAATGTTTATATTTCTACTTCCTCAAATTTTTATGTGATTCTCCCTTCAGGAAAAATATTAAGTCAAGAAAAGGGATACTATAAAAACTCTCCTTCAAGCTATATAATTTCATAAATATTGTTAACCAAATTTTCTTAAAAATATGTTTAAACTATTATTGCCTTTTCATGCTATGGCCATTTTTAGTTCACTAGTGCAATTTCAAAGCAAGAACAAGCGTCAAACCAACATTTGCACCACAAGTAAAAAAAAAAAAAAAGGTGCTTGTGATTTTCTTAATTTATCTACTAAAATCTGCCTATCTTACATTATTTAAAAATACTGATCATAATGCTAAAGTGACCCAAGCAAGATTTATGTATTAATTAAATATGCTTTTCATGGAAGAACTATATAACCTTGTATATTAAAAGGTTTTTCTATATTATAAGTCATAAATTATTGTTAGCCATTTTTCATAACTTAGCTGAAATACAAATTAAAGGTGTTTTTAATATTTTAAACATATTTCTGTAGGGTCCAGCAAAATTTGAAATGGTGAAACCTAAAGTTCACAGACAGGGAGAAAGAAATGAAACCAACAGAACCCTCTAAGAGATATTTTTAACACCTTCTATCTTCACAGTAGATATCTCAAAAGATATGCTTACAGACAGCAAAAGTAGACAAGAAAATAGTAAAAAAACTAATAATAGCATTTGTATTTAAATATGCAATTTTACTCCCAAATATCTGTTTCATATTGCTTGCAAGACTCCAGTGTCTGTGACCCTTGGGGTTTAATGAACTGGGCCTAGTCAGCTCAGTGTATGTTATATTTTGTGACATGCTTGCTTTTCATGCAAACACCCTGCAAGTTGTGCCAATTACCATCCAACAACTGCCGTAGTAGCAATCTAGTAAATCACCAAAAGGAGCATCTGTCTCCAGAGAATGTCTTCCAGCTGTTCATGTAAAACATTTTTGGGTTTAGACTTGACAGAAAATCTGAGCTTGAGGAAACACTATGGCTCTGTTAAAAATGGTAATGGTGTAAATACAGGACTGATTTTATAATGATTAGATATTTCAGCTTTTAAATAAATGTTTTTAGTATCACAGAAAAAAAATTAAAAGAAAAAAAATCTTAATTTTTAAAGAAAAACCATGGCCAAATAGCTCAATATTAGTAATTTATAAAAAAATTGTGGTTTTCCTAATCTCTGAAAGACAGATCTTTATGATTGTGGTATCCTGGTGTGTATTACTTCTTATGAGGCAGATGTTCTGAACCACATGGAAGTATGGGAAATGTTAAAAGAAGAAAAATAGTAAGTCTGACCTTGTCCTTTGGTCCAAAGAAGTTCTGTAAATTAACTAAATGAAAAAGTAAAAAAAAGTGTGATGCTTGCCCTGTACTAAATATGCTTGATATACAATAAGAAACATAATTTATTAATGTGCAATATAATGAAGATATAGAACAGATGAACCTTAGAGACCATAGGCTCTACTTTTCAACCTAGGAAATTACCTTTAATCACAAAAATTCAGGTTTTAATGAAACCAATTATGTATGTCTAATTCCTTGTTGTGACTGTATTAACTACAAGTTACTACTGTTAACTGCTGTATTAAGTACAAGTTTCTGGAAACCAAGTTCTTCCATTACATTGTGCCAACTCTTGCAGTTACCAGCTTATTTCTTAGTATTTTGTATATTATTATTGCAAAATTTTACCAGGATTTTAAAGTTCTTCCTGAAACAAACAAAAGAAGATGGAGAAAGGAAGGCAAATGTAATACATCTTAGATAGCAACAGAGTTTTATTTATATTTCCTGAAAAATATGTATGCCACCATATATTTATTTACTGCAATTATAAGGACTGCCTGAATATTTTTGACTTCTCTGTGTCATGCCAGTGACTGCATGATTTTATATTAGTATTCTGCTCTAGAAAAGTCAAAAAGGTTCAGTACAAACCTTGAAAGCCTATTGACACTGTGTGCTAGTGGATAGGACCATGGATAGATCCGTGGATAGGCCACGGATCTCGGGGAGTTACAAAGAAAAGCTGCTACTGTAAGCAGGAAAAGATCATCCATCTCGTAGGACATCTCATTTCCACAGCCTCATTTTAAGAAAAGTTATCAGGAAGGGACTGACTGTAGCAACCATATGAAAAGCAATAGGCTTCACTTTCCTAAGCCACAGTTAGCATCAAAAATAATATTTCAAATATCCATTTTGCAGATCTCACTGGGTGGGAGTTTGTAAAAGCCAGAAGATAAGATGATAGCTGATATTTAATCCACAGAAAAAATTATTCCTTCATTCTAAAAGCTGGCCCCTTTGTTTGTGTGTATTGTGCTTGTTTTAAGGGCAACTGCAAGTAAGATTTTAGCCCATCCCATCTATCTGGGCTGGTCATAATTTGGCCATCAAAACTGAGGAAAAAACTAATTTTTGCTGAGGAATGCAGACAATATTGATAACTTCAGATAATACACTTCCTACTAAATGTATACACATGTATAAATCCTTCTCTTAGGCTTAACAACTAAAGTGTCTTTTATTTGTTTTCTAATGTGTGAAATGCCAAGCAAGCACCTTGCTTTACCTTGGAAAGTATATGCACTTCCAGGAGCACACTTTGCAGTCCTGCCAAATGGTGCATGCAGTAATGTACTCGAGCATGATTTTATTCAGACAGACATTTTGAGAAACTCAAGTGTTTGCTCAGCTAAAGGAAACAGAGAGAACTTTAGGCAGCTCTTTGTGTCCTGTACTTGCAGTGAAGAAATCCTTTTCTGCTTAGCATAGCACCCTTTTTTTCTTGAGGGGACGCTGTACTGGGAACAAGGATGCAAAGAACCTGCTACAAGGATATTAGAGAAACAGCAAAGGGTGTATTCAGAACAAAAAAAAGAATAAGAAAAGAAAGAAGAATATCCTGCACTTTAGAAAGTGCATGTAAAAATACTTTAAAAAATACTAAATTCCATGGCGTAAGAAGGAAACACAAATGCTGCCAGCTACAGTCTATAAAGTCGAAAGCAGAAATGCTGCTATAAAGCAAAAAGAGCAGAGCCTCAGGCACTTTGCTCACTTTGTGGAGACAGTACCCCCAGGCTCAAGAAGGCAAGTTTTGTGTATACCAGATATCTTGAGAGGCAGAGGATAGTTCTTCCACCTAGAGATCATTTTATCAGGTAGAAGAAAGGAAGTTAGATATAAAAACAAAGCTAGTGCTTAACCATTTTAAGAGCAGAAAAAGTCACTGGAGAGAAGTCAGGAAGCCTTATATTGCTCTGACGAGCAGGGCAAGATGAAGGAGACCATTTGGATCTAATGCTCCCTTCTCTGTAGCAGAGGCTTCCTGAGAGCCTTGTGCTCAAGGTTTTAAAGCCACAGTCTAAAACATCAAGCATACAAAATAATGACTGCAAAGGAGGGCAAGAAAAGGACCTGTACTCTTTTTGCTGTACTCTTTTCATCATAAAGTGTAAATATCTTCTAGTCTATGATTTTGCTCATTAAAAACCTCACAGACCTGAAATTTCATCTCACCTTTTTGTGACAGTGTTGGATCCCTTGGAGGTGGATGCTCATTTTTTGGAAGAAAGTCAGTCAGGTGGAACATTCTAGGCAGAAATTTTTCTTTGAGAGTGAGAGAGTTGCTTTAAGGACAAGACAGTTTCTTTATTCTAATATATTCCTTTTTCTGGTGCCAGTGACTCTTTTGATTCTTTATCAAAGTCACAGACAGAACATTCTTATAACTGACTGTTATTTAATCCTCTAAAGGAGATGCCTTTAATATTTAAATCATATTAATGTACCACATTATATTTTTTTACCATCTGCATTAGCCAATAGCTATTCTCAATTAAAACTGGAGATTATGAGGGGTTGTTTTTATTATAAGGGCACCCTAATTTAATATTCTATTTTTAACTGCTCAGAAGAAAAACTCTTCACACTGAAGCAATTTCTATTCATAAGTAGCTCTATGAATCTAAAGAGAGATCTTCCAATGATGTTCCTTCCGCAGTGTGTTTTGTTCTATTTAACATTCCATTATATATTTAAAATATATATATAATGGAAGGCATATGTCATCATCTGAGTGTCATTGCCAAACATCTACTGGGCAAATGTTAAAGACAGCTTGCCAGGTTATCTGAAAAAGCTTTTGGGGCTTATAATGCTATTTGATACTGAATGTGTATTTGTAACACATTTGCTAACATATGGTGTGCTAGAAAAACCATTTGGGAATCCCTGGGTACAGCAAGAAATGCATATTTTTACTAAGAAATTCTAGGATATGGATATTGAGGTTGTCAGTTTTCTGCATGTTGCTATTTCAAATGGGAAGGCCAAAATGCAGCCTGGGACAGCTATTGCTGTTTTCACGTGTGCCTGTCTTTGTGCTCACGTGACCCAAATACAACTCCTTTTCCAATGTAAAGCTCTTCATGGTTATTTCCTAAAATTTTTTCCTAAGTTACTGTTATGTCCAATAAAATATCATAAAACATTTTGATTCTTAAATTTATTAGTGGGAGGAAAAAAAAGTCTTATAAATACCTGAATTGTATACTGGAATAAAAGCCCCTCACATTGTGGGCTGTAGCTGCATGTGATTACAATTATAATGATCAGAGAGATAACCCAAAGTAACTGGAGCCTCTTTAGCACTATCCCTTGGGAATACTATATGTAATTATATTATTTTTAATGGGGTTCTATAATTACCCAGAAGGACTCTATATATGCCCTGCTATAAACTGTTCTTTGACCAATCAAATTACTTTCATTGGCTGTAACTTTATCTGTTGTGTTAGGAATGTCTATTTTCTGCAATATGAGTGTGAATTCTGCATTTACCTCCTTCTTAAAGTCTTCTGATTTTAGTTTTACCTGTGGCTGTATATTAGATGTTTTCTCTTCATGCGTTAAGTCCCTAAATCTTTATTTTTTGAATTGTCTGTCCTAAGAATCATCGCTTTCAGTATTCTTGTCCTCTAAACTAACCTCCAATTTACATTTCCCATCCATGTTCTTCAATACAGGCCAGTTTTCTCCTTGATTGTACTTGGACATCTATTGACTTGTATCTCTATTGACCAGACCCTTTCTTAGGGTTCAAATTCTTCTTATTTCTTCTGTCTTCCTTAGATTGAAACTGACCACCAACAGCTTCCTCTGCTATTCCCTGATCTGTACTTTGCTCCTTAATAAGCACTTAGTCATGAACTATTTGAGTATTTTTTTCTCAGCGTCAGCTCTGAATCCATCTGTAACTCCAGTGACACTTCCTTGTCAGCAATATCAATTACAGAAGCATCTTTAATTTGCTCTTCTTTATCTGTCCCAAAGTTGCAAGACTCAGCCAATTCTGACAATGGCTTAACAAATGTTTGGTATTATAAATTGAAGTGAATAAAAACACTAACTACATCTAAAGATTCCCTGGCAGAGAATCTTCCAGCAACAGTTCTCAAATAGGAAATGCTCTAAAGAACTCCTTCACTGGGATGATTTATATGATTATTTTTATTTGCAGAATAGTGAATTAATTTGACAAAGAAAGTCAGAATGGTACACATATGCACAAAATTTCCATCTTGCAATGCAGGCAGAGTAATAGTGAATTTGTTTATATATGCTCTGGTTAAGATGTTTCTGCCTCAGAGCCGCCTAATGCAAGTCACAGCAGATCCACAAAACCTTTATTTTCAGAGTGGAAACTAATTCAAGGAGGACTTGAAATAACAAGATTTTTTTAAAATTTTCAGTTATATTATGATCTTATAGTTATCTTAGTTTTAATGTAGATATATATTATATAACCTGTTTGTATTATTTTTTTCATTTTCTTGTATAGCATTGATGGAATTAATACCTAGGCAGGAAGTAATCACCATTGCTTCTTTTATGTTGTCAATATGATTACTGATATGATTATATCCCTTGATTTGCAATAATTTAGGCTTAATTATAAGTTTCTGAATAATTTACTTTCTCCATAAGCCACATAGCATGCAATGTCAGAATAAATAGGAGGTAATATCTACATTGTTGTTCCACGCCAGTCTCTACAATGAGGCATTATTACATAAAAACTATTAATAAAAGTATTATATATCTAATTTATTCATCAATAAATTCTTCACAAGTCAAGAAAATCCATAAAAAAGGGGGACATTATTATTATGTGAGACCACCACCTTTTAAAATCCATCTTAAAAGCATTCAGGTTTTGAATGTGTTTACTTTCTCCTATATACCTTTGTATTGCAGAATTACAGACCAGTTATATCCCTTGTGTAGGTGTGGAAGAATCAGAAATTATAATTTAATATTTACAGAAAAAAAAAGTGAAGAGAAAGAACAGCCAAAATTAGTCCAAACCCAAAAGCCCCAATTTCAATGTCAATATAAGTCATAAACAAGCAGTTTCATTATTAAATGACAGATTACACATCAATTACAATATTTTGCCATCTTATATTGGAAAGAACTAGGAATTGACAGCTAATAAAATTTTTCCATAATGTGGGCACTGATAATGGTTCTAAAAGAACCACAGGACTATGCAAAAAATGACTGTTCCTCTGCCATCTGTCATATAGATTAAAAAAACCACATTTTTCTAAAGCTAGTTTTTTTGCTTCTCAAAAAGGATTTCACCTAAAATAATTTTAAATGTTAGGATGAATCAACATTTAAAAGATATAACATATGATCTAAAAACTGGACATGTATTTCAATGAGTGAAAAAGGAATTGGGTCTCTTGCTTTATTAGTATCACATTTTAGGGTTAGTAGACAATGATGACCCTCACAGCTATAGGTAAGATTCTCAGAAGAGCAGTAGATGGGGAAGAAAGTAGCCAGGGTAAGTCTATCTATCTATCTATCTATCTATCTATCTATCTATCTATCTATCTATCTAATCTATCTATCATCTATTTATCTATCTCTCTATTGATCTATCTATCACACATAAACATATGTGTAAGTATTTACATATCAATATGTAATAAAATATGACTAAAAAAAAAGGTGTAATGCAATAGTGCACTGTTAATTTAGGTTTTACAAACCAGTGTTTTTTACAAACCATATTTTCTTAACAATTAAACTGATGCAGCTGTAGTACATCAGTTCTGCATACAGTACAGCAGCAAATATCTCTGTAAAGACCCATCCATGTACTCCAGTTAAAAGCATCAGAAAAATGTACTTGCAAAGCCAGAGTCAAATTCTGTAGTGAGTACCTGGATCTCAGATGCTGTCTACTGTTCTAGACTCTGACAAACATTTCTGTGTCTTTGACTGGAAAATATGTCAGGTGAAACTGATGAAGTGTATCTTAGAAATATTGACATATGAACCTCAGAACTTCCTTTTTTTTTACTCTTTTTTTTTTTTTTTTTTTTTTTTTTTTTATGGTCACAAATTATAGAAAACCAGAAGTACTTCTGTCAAAAGTCTTGGGGGTTTTTTGGGTCTGAATATTTCCATGTCCACATATCTCCCTCTGTTTACCTTCAGTGAAGACAAACAGCTGTACCAGAAAACTCACTAAAGGTTATCAGATTCTTCATCATTAAATCAGTTATATGGAGAAGAGTGTTTGCAATAATTTTATGGCTGATAGTTCATATCACACATGAGGTGAATTAATAATATGGATATGAAGAAAAACAATTTATTAATGTTAATAACTCTTCCAATAAAATTTCCAGGAGGACCTATAGTGATAAATTGAATAATTATGAGTATAATTATGACTAACTAGAACCATAATTTCATGCTAATGCAATAATAATGACACAAAAGTGTAGGTCATGAATTTTAACTGCTCAGTTATTCTGGATTTCCACAAAGCGAGAAAAAAAAAAACCAAAAAAAACCAAAAAAAACCTTTTCAGCCTTACACTCTGATCAAGTTATGCTTTGCTGCCAGAAAAAAAAAAAAATTCCTTTCTTAAATAGATATCAGTTTGATTATTTTTAGTGGACTGCAGGAAAAAGTAATCTCACTTAATTAGAAATCTAGTAGTATCTTGAAAGCAGGAAATGGATAGTCTGCAGTACACTATGAATCACCTATTAATCCTCTGGTGGTCTCTGAGGAGGAAAAAAAAGCACGCATACACAGAAGAAGAAGAATTATATTTAAATTTCATTACTAACAGAATTGTCATACTAGTATTTATAACTGGGGAAGGATATATGGAGGATAACCACCCCAGAAAAAGGTGTGAAAGTGTTCAGTAATCATATTAAGTATAAGCTGTACCTCACAAGGTGAAGGTGAGATTAATTTTTTGCCAAATCATTTTGGGATGGAGGATAATGAGATAAGCAGAAAAAAAGAGGAGTTGGTGAAAGATTTCTCTAAAACTAACCAGCTTCATTTCTTATAATTTATTACAAAAGCCAATTAATCTCTCTGGCTTCAGGATGATTCAGAACAATGTAATGCAGAGTCCAAGACAATTGCTGTAGTTTTGTTTTAATGTGTCTCACTGATGGTGTAAACTGTTGCTTGTTCACTAAAACTTCTGGGAATTATTAGTGGAGTTAAACTAATACGTGTCTATAGTTCTCCATTCCATTTGGTACAAGAAAATAATTTTTTATGCTTTTTCTTTACAATATGGAGAAAAACCTTGAATTAAAACATGGTATGAAAATACATATTTGCATATTGCAGGCAGTGACTGTAGTGACTTATTTACTCTGTCTAGGCACTCCAGCAAATGAGGACAGGTAAGTACAGCTATGGTTCAATTGTGTTTATCTGATGACTAGCTGATTAACCCCAAGGGCCCAAAGACTCATTTTTTTCTTCTAACCAGTAATCCTTGAGAACTACTGGAAAAAGCAGTTTCTGAGGGCCAAGTTTAAGACAGGGAACATGCTGACACTCTACCTACAAGGATTTTCCTTATCACTGTTTAAGCCCATCTCCTGGTCCTGCTTGGTTAGAATAGATATATGTGCCCTCTCCTCTCCTCTCCTCTCCTCTCCTCTCCTCTCCTCTCCTCTCCTCTCCTCTCCTCTCCTCTCTCTCCTCTCCTCTCCTCTCCTCTCCTCTCCTCTCCTCTCCTCTCCTCTCCTCTCCTCTCCTCTCCTCTCCTCTCCTCTCCTCTCCTCTCCTCTCCTCTCCTCTCCTCTCCTCTCCTCTCCTCTCCTCTCCTCTCCTCTCCTCTCCTCTCCTCTCCTCTCCTCTCCTCTCCTCTCCTCTCCTCTCCTCTCCTCTCCTCTCCTCTCCTCTCCTCTCCTCTCCTCTCCTCTCCTCTCCTCTCCTCTCCTCTCCTCTCCTCTCCTCTCCTCTCCTCTCCTCTCCTCTCCTCTCCTCTCCTCTCCTCTCCTCTCCTCTCCTCTCCTCTCCTCTCCTCTCCTCTCCTCTCCTCTCCTCTCCTCTCCTCTCCTCTCCTCTCCTCTCCTCTCCTCTCCTCTCCTCTCCTCTCCTCTCCTCTCCTCTCCTCTCCTCTCCTCTCCTCTCCTCTCCTCTCCTCTCCTCTCCTCTCCTCTCCTCTCCCTTGCCACTTTGCATTGAAGGCCATATCAAGACAGGATTTGTAGTTTATTTGTTTTCAGATAACTCAGGGCAAGCCATTCTCCTTATAGATTTTATTCCCACTATAACGCAAATCTGTCATGTTTTGAAGATAAATTCAAGGAGTACTTATAGTGCATTTGTGTTTGGAAAGAAACAGAATTGTAAGGGAAAGGAAGATAATATTTTTTACTGGAAGGTACATTAAAAAAAGTACAGTTATAAACTACTTATGTCAATAATATTCCAAATACATTATTTTAATCCTGTGGGGAGATAAAGCAGTAAGTTGGGTTCTTTGGGGTTTTTTTTTGTCTTTCCTCCATACATACATTTTTGGGCTATCAATGGTCCTTCAACAAGGATGTGATAACAGCAGGATTTTTTGAAGAATCACAGGAGGAATGTTTAGAAAAATATAAAGAGAAATGGGAATAGATAGTTACATAAAAGTAATGAATTGCACAGTGCTTCAAGAAAGACTTTCTAAATAACAGTGTAGGAAGTATCAAAGAAATGAAGTGGCATAGAAAGCAAGCCACACAAGGATAAATGAAGAGGATAGAAATGAGCCTGAGGCATGAACAAGAGGTTACTCCAAATTCTGGCAGGGATTTAACTCTCATCTGAACAGCCTAATGTAATCTCAAAGCTAGAAGAGGGTATAGCTGCATTCAGTTCCCTGGTTCCCTTGAAATTAGGAACACTTTAAAGCATTGATCCCACATTTTCCTCATCAGTTTTCAGCAGCCAACAATATTAAGCTTTAATTTGTAACACAAAATGTCAGTATGGTTTTAGCTACAGTGGAACCAGATAACATTTCCTCTTAAACAGACAGATAAAATATATGAATATGAACTTGATTAAAGGTTAATAATTAATATAATTCCCAAGAATACTTTTTTAAAATTGAGAACATACTACTTAAATCAAAATCATAAATTTCTATTTAAAAGGATTTTGTGCTAAGATTAATAACTCTAGTGGATTGAAATGGAAACAAAGAAGATAGAAATTTTTCTTCTGCATTTTTTTTTGTTTCTTGCTTTTTAACCTTACTTTTGGGAGTCAGAGAAGTGAATTAAATCTTTACAATAAAACCATTGATATTTGGCTTATCTTGATTTTATTTTCAGAAGGGAGAAAAGCTATAAAAGTCATCTCATGTGGTACTTGATGCATTAGTATGGAAGTTTTTATGTTTCAGGGACTGATATGTTTTAACTAAAAATTTTAATAATATTGTCGCTATTCCAGATTTTATAGTTTCAAACATTATTTGATTTTTCAAGTTCATATTTCTCAGTTAAATCTGTGAAGCTGTCTTTCCACTTGAAAACAGAATCTTTACTCTTGCTTTGAGAGTTTCCTAACTTTCTTCAAATTTTAATATTACTTATGTTCTTAATGAACATATGAAGACAGAAATTAGTTTGCTTTAACTGAGGGTTTTTTAATTTGCTCTTAAATAGTTATGAGCAGTACTGAACATATCCAAATTTTTACACTCTTATATAGAAGCCCATCTACAGTTTTGAGTAATTAGCCACTTCAACCACTGCAAATCCTGCATCAGGAAGTGCAATAGCAAGAAAACTTCTGGGATTATATAGTTTAAAACGTTAAAAAAAAAGGAAAGAGAGAGGAGAAAACTAACTGAAACCCCCACAAAAGCATAAATGATGCAAAGGCAGTCATTCACTGCATGCTACAAATAGGTAAATTCCCAGAGTGTTTGTGAGCAGTGAACACCTACCCAAACCCCACCTGCTCTCCTTTCTCACCCCTGTGCATGATGACACATACCATGACAATCTCTTTGGTCACTTGGGGTAAACTTTCATGGCTGTCTCTCCTCCCAGCTTTTGGTGCATCCCCAGCCTACTTACTAATGGAGGTAGAGTAAGAAACAGGGAAACACTGATCCACCAATACCTAAAGCACTGGTGTGTTATCAACACTGCTTTGGTCACAAATCTAAATTAAAACATAGCATCATATGGCTTGCTATGAAAAAAAGTTGGCTCCATTCCACTCAGATTCAGTACACCCCCTCAGAACATCAGAAAAATACAACAGTGTTTACAAAAAACCCTAAACAAACAAACAACCCCCCCAAAAAAATCCCAAAACAAAACAAAAAAAAACCAAAACAAACCAAAAACCACACCCAAGCAAAAGCACCAAACAAAACAATATCCATATTTAAATATATTTATAATATTTTTTATGCTTCCATTATCAAACCTGCACTGTTTAATACCATTATTCTAAATTCTTTTTGCATGAAAATTTTTAATAAATGAATATACAGTAAGCTCTGTCAAGTCACAACCCTGCTGAGGATGTTTCTTCAGGCACACTAGTACTTCCCCAAACTGCACCATGTACAAATTTCCCTTCTGCTGTTATGTTAGATGTATTTGAAGAGAAAAACTACTACAGATGATCACATTTCCATATATGTGAAGGGAGCTACAATGATCAGCTAGTCCAATTTCCTGGGCAATTCAGGGATGACAAAAAGTTAAAAGCTGTTACTAAAGGCATTGTCTTTCGATTTGTAGCAAATACCCCTTGTCCTGTCAGTACATGCCCTTGTTAAATGTCCCTCTCCATTTCTCTTGTAGGCTCCCTTCAGCTACTGGAAGGTGCTCTAAATGCTCCTTGGAGCCTTCTCTTCTCCAGGCAGAGCAATGCAAACTCAAACCTGCCTTCAAAGGAGAGGTGCTCCAGCCCTCTGATCATATTTGTGACCTTCCTCTGGACTCACTCCAACAATAATAGGTCTAATGTTGCCTAAGTTGGGCCCTCAATGGGTCTATTAGGTATAATGTCATCAGACAACACATATAATAGTCTGAGTTGCAAAATAAGGTATTTAATAAATTCAGGGCACATCTTTGGAGAACAGAGTAAAAAAATCTTATATACTTTTATACTATCAAAAAAAGTGAATCACCCCTTTTCTGTTGTGATACATTACAATGATTGATATTTCTCTGGCACAATCAGTGACAAGCATAATAGAAATTAACTGTATGTGGCATTAATCAAATATAATTTAATCAATCATCATATAGTTAGAAAACTTAAAAATAATATTTGCACTCTGTTGAGAAAAGTAAGATAATAGAAAGTTAGCCCTAATGAAAAGCACAGAATTTAAATAAGAAAGGAATATTACTGAATTCTCTGTTCTGTTCATCATTTAACTATGCATGTTCAAAATAAATCTGTGAAATGCTCCATGAGAAACTGAACCCACTGCCTATTAAAACCAGGAATAAAATTTTCCATGGTTCACTGGATTGCTCTGAGCATGCCTCTTCCTGAATTGATTCTAACAGCTGCCATTTAAACAAAAGGTAGTCAGCATTTTGCATATTTAACTGGGGACTAAAATGCAGAGTTTGGAAGCTTTAGAGTTTCACTATTTTAAACATGGCTGGTAGGTTTCTTTTTCTCAGTTATGTATGGTCACAAATGAATTCATCTGTAAAGTGAATTCTAGAGTTAGAGCCAAAGAGTAGTTCTAATGCATGCAAAAGGTAGAATTGAGATTCAGACCTCTGAATCTTGGCAAACTGCTATAATTTAAACCTCTTTTTCAAGACATAATTATAACTTCATTTGTATAAAAGAAAACAGTGTAAAATCTTCACTTCCAGAAAACAGAAATTATTCATGTTCTTCATTCTCTTAAAATAAATTGCTTACAAAAATTTAAGTATAAATGAACATCAAAGTGTAATCAAGGAGCTGAAATTTATTTTCATTTTAATTTATTCTCTTCCATTCTCAAATTGTCAAATAAGTAAAGGCCATTTGCACAATGGGATAATTTATATAATTGCGATGAATCTGTTTTCTTCAGATTTTTGCAGTATCTGTTAGGTTATTCCCCTGATAACATAATGTAAATAAAATTAATAAATTTGATTCCTTCATTGTTTTTGAGCAATTTGTATTAAGTTTTGATACAGTGTCATTCACCTAATTGAAGCAGCCAGGTAAAAGCAAAATTGTCTCAAATAATCAGTTGTCTAAATACTAGTGTTATATTATTCAAGGGACAGTCACTTTATTTAATGAATTGCTTTAATGCTATTGAGAACTAATTTCATCTTTTTCGAGTACCATTTAAGAGAATTAATTGTAATATTTGAGACTGAGTAGAAACAACAGATGTGAATTGTTTAACAAAACAAATACTTGTATGGTTTGATTTCTCACTGAAAGGATATGCGTCATATATGTATTTTGCAGTCATAGCTGCTAATTTCTTAGGGAAAAAATAGTCTACATTATCTTTCAAGACCTGATAGGAATCTGAGAAGTAAGTTAAATTCTAGTGAGGCTTGACCTTTATCAACAGAACCACTAAATAAGTTTTAATTTCAACAAAAAATTATAGCCTCATTCTTCACTTTAACATTAGACATAAATAGATATAAATTAACTCTTGAATTCCAGGATGATTTTGTAAGGCTGGAAGAATTTTCTTTCAAGTGAAACTGAGCAAATATTGCCTTACTAGCATCAAGGATAATATAAACAAGGTATCAACATAGTATAATTTTCAGAGAAACAGATTTTAAAATGGAAATATACCATAATCATTGTAGTAACTTGTATTTTATATGCAGAAAATCTTTGAGATTAGCAAGACTAATAATAAAGGTCCTTTCCTGAGGCACAAATATGGTGCTCATGGTGGGGATCACCAGCTCCTCTTTACAGGGATCTGCTTGGTTCAATTTGCATGTGTTACCTCCCCACAGGCTGGCTCCTCCTGACTGCTGCAAGCTGAGTGTGATGTGGCCCTGCAGCTTCCCCACTTTCAGCTCCCAAGGGTTTTATTTTGTTGGGCAGTGATCCCCTCTGTCTGCCAGAACCTTCCCACAGCTTTTTACTGTGAATGGCAAAAATGACACTTTGTAGACTATAAATTTTATTCTTATTTACATGTGAAATGTATAACCACCAAAACCATGAATTTTTATAAATTCAATATATTAAAAAGCTTTTTCTTTTTATTCTTTTTGTTTCTTCTACATTGCATAATAAAATATTTTTGGGAAAAAATTCACATCCATGGTTACTAAGAATTCTTTTTAGAAGAAATAATCATTAATCAGAAATAATTCTAAGACATTTATAAACCTTTATTTTTTTAATGGAATGTCAATTAATCATAAAAATTTTGTTCAAATACCAAACACTTTTTTTTAAGTATTTTAAAATTTTTAGAGTACTGACACAAATTTATACAGTTTTTGGCTCTGTATCAATCACTTTGGCACAACATTAAAGTTCAATATAAGAATAAGTTATTACATATTTATTTTAAGTTCACACCCCATGGCAGAAAAAGAAAGCTTGATCATAGAGGTCCATTAAATTCCATTTAAAATGAACAGCTGCAGAACTTTGTAGTGATTAAATTTTAATTCCCCAGTCATGGTGGCTTAACATACAATTGTTGATGTAAAAATGACTTTTGATAACAAAAGTAACTGAAATTATAAAGAGAAGGCAGTAAATTTTCTGAGACTTTATTTATTTCTTTATATTGAGGTGATCCATGTGACTTTTAAAGCTGGACTATCAAAGCATGTAAACACATATTTAAGAAGGAATAAAATGTTTCAGTGATTATAACTGTAATCCTGTTGGGACTAAAGGACAAATCTAGGGGAGGAAAGAACTAATTTTAAAGTGTATTAAAGGTGCTGTATTATCTTGCTTCTGAAAATCTTTATATAACTAGCTGTCATATAGAGCTAAGGTCTTAACTTTCTTTAGTCATATAAAAACAAATAATAATGGACTGAAGTAAAGGAAGCTATTTCACTTTTTAATGTCATACAGATTATCAGTATGCAAATGGATTTTAAGAAGAGATGATTAAGAAGAGTCCCTTTGCCAAAAAACCATAAATAGTTGTATTGTCTTTTGTGATTCACAATAGTTCACTTGCAATGGCTATTAAAAAGCAGCTTTTCTACTGATCTCCGCAGGTGACAAAAAGTCTACAGGGTGATATAGAAAAAGAAAAATCCCTTACATAGGAAATATCATATGAACAAAACCTTATTTTTTGTACCAAGTGTTCTTGTGACAATGAGTATGAGTCAAACAACAAAAAAGAAGTAGGAAGAGGTGTGTGAGAACAGCAAAAAATTCCTACCTGTCAACGGACGTCTTATGGTATACACCTGTTAGTGTATCCTTCCTACTCATGACTGCAAAGAAACCCACACTTCTCTCATCACTTTAGTTGTTAAATGGGAAAAACTTGGTCTAAAAATTAGCTAAGGCAATTTAAAAAACTGTGAAAAAAAACTCCTTTTAGCATCTATAGTGGCCATTTCTTCTCAGGTTATATGTCTTTTGCAGATTGCAATGGAGTTTACAAATGTTGAACAAGATTTTTATGTTCCAATTTGACTACTAGAAGCATGTTAACCATTGCAGCATTGACTGGTTGGCTGGGTAAATCAAGCCACAAAGAGCACTTTGTCTATGTGGTTAGACTGACTAGAATGTTTTCTGTACATGAACTTGCCTCAGATGTTTGGGCAACACACTGATATCTGCAGCATAGACACTCTCCTTAGTGCAATCTTTCCTTAATCAAAACCATACTGCAATGTGGGCAGATGTTTAGTTAATTTTAACTCCTGTAATTAGCATGATGGCATCTCAGTTTTGTTTTTCATCTGTACAAATGAAAAATAGTTATATAAGCTTAAAAAGATTTCCTGCTTTATTTCAAAAATAGAATTACTTAGAAACATCATCCAGGTATGTGTTCAGCATTGTTATTTTCTGGAGTCATCAGCAATCCTCATAAAATTCCTTTAAACTGTGTGGAAAGTCTCTCTTATTTGCAAAGTTATACCCCTGAAAGTTAAGTGGGCTTTTTTTTGAGTTGGACATAACATTGCCATTGTGAGAAGATCTTGGAAGTGGAGCTTTTATGCCAAAAATGTTTTTTTTTTCTGCAGATTATCCAACTCAACAGATGGCCTCTTTGGGTGTCACACATTTACTCTTGGTAGTAATAATGAGCACTGCTCCACAGAGTTTTCTGAAGACAAGAAAGTGTATATTATACACCAAAGTCCCTAGGTTGTCTTAAATTATTAGTATATATCTTTCTGCTTACATTTATGGGCATCACAAGTTCTTCAGATTCATTTTCTTAAAGTGTCTTTCAGAGTCACTATTACTTCATTGTGATGGAGTAATATGAATTACTTCATACCTCAAGTGCTGCTTACAACACTATGAATATTTAGAGCACCTTCTGTGGTAGCTCTCTTAATGCACAGCATGGTGGGAGCTGCCTGCTGTTGTCAGGACACTTTTATGACTGCAGAGTGAAAGAACTGCAGGGGCTATGCTTGGAAGTCAGTTCCTCACACCACCATTAGCTGAAAACCATCTGGAGCATCTACAGATGCTTGGATCTGACTTACCCTGTTGTTGCCAAAGTATTGTAACCCTATCTAAAGGAATGTCAAAAGGTGGTGACTTCCTATCAGAAAGATTTATTATCAAGATGTCTACTGATACGCTACCTCAGTTCTGAAAATAAATAAATTTTAAAAAGAAACAAAACACTTCAGTTTTTGCTCATATCAACAGAAATATGTGCTACTGTTATGTATTCAATGCATATTGTATTGTCCATCCTAGACTTTGGTTTTGTCTAATTTTTTATAGTCTATTAAAGTTCTTCTGTTTCTACTTTACTGTTCTTTGTGGGAGGATGGATTGTGAGAGAAGAGAGATAGTGCTGAAGGCAATCTCTCCCCTGAGGACTTGCAGCTGTAATAATTACCAAAGAGTAGGAACAGCCCTGCCCTTAATAAGTTACAGCTGTGTCCAATAAGGATGGGTGTTTAAAAAGAGTGGGTTAGGTGGTCGAGGAGAGAGTTCTGCTGTGAGGAGTAAGTGTTAGGTGGTCGTGCTGGGGACAGTAAGGCTTAGTATGGCTACTAAGGACAGTAAAGGGTTAGGTGTTTGTGATAGGGGCAGGAAGAAGTCAGCCAGCTCAGCTGTGCAGAAGGAAAAGAGAACTCTCAGTAGGAACTCACAGAGAGAAGGTATGAAAGTTTTACAGCAATTTAACAAACTGGTGGTGACAGTCAGTTTCCATCCACTGTTGATTGCTGCTGGGTACTGATGCCAGCAATTGGTGGCCTGTATGGGGATGGATCCTGACAGTTTTTGACATGTGTTCTGCTTTCAAATTCAGAAATTGCTAGTCTGATCTATGATTTTTTGAAAATTTTTAAACTAATTTTTCTTTAGAGATTTTTTTTGAATTCCAAAACAATTTCTAGTAAATGTATGACTATAAAGAAAAGTCTAATGCTAAAGTGTTAAAGACAATGCCTATTTCTTGTCATTAGTTTGCTTGGCTTTTAATTAGGAAGATTTTGAAGATTAATGAGTCCTAAAGTCTATTTTTTTTAATGTAGGTGGTCCTTTCTGTCTAGCAATGTTAATTCATATTAGACCAATAGTTATGTGATTTTAATATTTTGGTTCTTTTTAGCTGTTCAGAGATCTTCCAAAATAAATTACATGAGGTTCCATTTTCAATGATTGGAGAACGGAGACTATCAAAGTAGTAACCTGCCCAGGCACTCAGGGGTTCAGTCCAGGTGGTTTTGACTACTTATGGACCATGTCTGTGATGTCATTTTTGCATGTCCCAGGGACGGAGTTCAGTTTTCTCTATCACAGATGAGGGATGACTTATAAATTTTTTGTGTTGACATATCTCACTTGTGCACATCAACACATAATTAAATAAAAAATGAGTTTTAAATTCTTTTACATTTAGCATGTCTAGCTTACACCATGCTTATGTCTTGTACAACTTAATGACAGAACATAAATTCCACCTAGGGAATTCCTCCCTTATTTTTCAGTTAGTAGTCACTGTTTAGCACCTATTAATGCAGAAGTGTTGAATTTGGAGACCATCCAAAATAACCATCACTCTCTGGTGAGTCATTCTTGATCCCCTACAACAAAGAGGTGACTCATATGAGGCTGTACTTAAGAATGGTACTGGAACCACAAGTGACTTTGGAACTTTTAGCAATGAAGAAAGAGCAATGAAGCAGATTGTCCTAAAAAATATTCACAACTAACTTAAAACCAGATTCAAATATGAATAGGAAGAAATACTCCACTATGAACATACTAATCTTCCTAGAGGAAGAAGTCAGGATAATTTGTCATAACTCACCTACACCCTTTGTGAAATCTTTTTGAGGAAGACCAGCTAGCACCATTAAACCTAAGACTAGAAAAACATTGTTAGAGTGAGAACAATATACAGGAAATAGTAGGAAAGACCTAAATATTATTGGAAAAGAACAATTTTAAATGCATTATCATGGATAATTCCCTGTACTGGTTACATAATTTTGACTATCAGTGTTATAATTAATTTAACTGGACTAACAAGAACTGCTTGCTGTGTTTTATTTACACTGTTAAAACACTAACTGCATTACCAATAAATTCTTGGCTCTGCACACAGTCTGTGTTCCCCTGTGCTCATAACAAGAATTTGAGAGTGACGGTAACCATCTGCAAAGTGTTGACCATATGGCAGATATGGCAAGCGACCTCCTTGTAATACTGTTGGGAATCCTCCTGACAGCAAGATTTGAAACAATGCAAGGTCCCTGTAGGCAGCTGATTTCTACTAGCTTTTGTGTGCTGATACCTAGGACAAAAAAAATGACTAATAAGAACTTCTGCAACTTTCCACATTGTTTTCTTACACTGTGCAGAAACTCTATTGTCAGAAGTAGCATGGAAGTATGCAACATGCTGTTGTGAAGGATGGCACTGAGTGGAGAAAAGTAGCTTTGTATTGGAAGACTCTTTCAAACTGGAGAAACAAAATTACGTATATTGTCTGTTGGATAGCTATGGGTGTGTACAGCTGATCAGCTTCCCTGTCAAAAAAATGTAAGCTTCTTCCTGGAGAGAGCTTGGGAATACGCATCCCTGCAGGTATGATAAGGAGACTAGAGCACTGGAATAAAGCAGTGAAATAACTTCATAATACAGATGCAGACTGTGATTCATAAAATGCTGACAGTTAGTCAAACATAAGTTAATACTATACCAAAATTTGTAGCAAGATAAGCTTTTAAAATTTTCTGAAATTCTGAATTACTAATTTTCTCAATAAAAATGAATTTTTCTAAAAAAAATCACTATGACAAGTTTTTGATTAGGATGGAATATCTGTGAGATTAAAAAATAATAAACAAACCAAAACAGCGAAACACCACCTTTCCTGATCAACTAAGCTCCATGCTTCTTTTGCTATTAATGAATAAGTGGACTTGAAACACTGAAATGTGACTTTGCTATCCTGCTAGAAAAATGTCAGGAAAATTATCAATGGATTTCACTTAGCTCTTCTTCTGCCCTCTGTAGATTCATTTAAGAAGCACCTATATTTCACCTCTCAATAGCACATCGTCTGCAGGGCCTGACAACTAATAACTTGCAGGATGCTTCAACATCTGTGAGTCCTTGCCTCACAGATGTTCTTTTAGCTACATGAAAGAAATCCCTTGTCACCTCTCTCTATGCAATTCCAATTCTCAACTAATTATGAGTTTGTGTATAGTGATGATCACTCCCATGTGTCACTGAAGGAATTATGAATAAAAATTTTATGCAAATAAAACTCTGCTTGTGTCTCTCCACCAAGAGGTGGAAGCAGAGAGTATTTTTTTCCATTTGGATGCATGTACTTTGTGGGTTCTCAATGAACCTTTTCTGTAGAAGTGTGCACGTATGACTGTTCTTTGTGTTCATTTAAGATTTGCAATAAAGACCTCCTTAATCTAGAATGCTAACTTTAAAAATAGCTATTTTTTCAACTAATGCAGTGTTATAGCGGAAGAAGGGAATCATACCTGTGAGTTTAAACATTGTGACAAGAGGTTACTTTTTTTTCTGTTATTTTCTCAAATTCCCAGGAGCATAAAGTCTTAATATTTCAGACTACATTTATTTTTATTTTGTTGAAAAAAGAAAGGTACTGGACTAATACTTTTATTACCTGAAGAATTTCTGAATTGCAAAAAGATAAGACCCTTTTTCCCATGCCTACTTCTCTGTGAGTTGTTAACCCTTATTAAATACTTAACTGAGAATATTTCAGTTAAATCATTTTGTTTTAACATGAGAAAATAATGAGTAAAATTCACCCAGAAAGATTAATCAAACAATAAGGGAGAAATGCTGGAATTTTGTTTTCTTCATCACCACTTCCTGAAAACACAAAGTATCACTCTAAGACATTTTAATAAAAATATATGACTCCTTTATTCATGAAACTCCTGTCTCAATTTCTTAAGGTCTGAATTTTTCCTCTTGGGAATCTAGTACCACATCCTCTTGAGATCTTAATAGAAAAAATACAGAGCCAGGGAAATAAAGCAAAAAGCTCATGCTCAAATATAGTATATAGCTGCCAGTAACAACAACTTGGATATTCAATCTGAATATCATAGACAAAGTCAAACCTGACCAGATAATATTAAACATTGCCAGAAACACAAGCTGGTAAAAGTAGATGGAATACAGAAATGTTTATTTCTGTAGTATTATCTGATTAAGGACATCGTCAAATGGAATACTAAGGCAAAGAAGAAAGCCATAGACAAAATATACAGAGATAAAAACTAACTGGCAGTATGGAGACACAGACAAGAAAGTGACCTGGTCAGTAGTAGCATTAATGAATGGACCATTACCAAGAAGCAGGCAAAGGAGGAATTTGCAAACCTGAGGGATTCCTGAGGGTTGTGCGATAAAAGAAGCAAATCAGAGAGCTGAGGGGGAAACATGGAAAAGGCTACAAGAGGCCTGTCATGTGTAAAATGGAATTGGTCAATACAATTATCTGACTGAGTCCTATGTCTGATCCACAGTCTATCCTACCTACTTGTAGCTTCTTCTTAAACCTCTGCATAACATCATTCTCTATCCTGTGTGAGTGTGCGCTGCCAGGACAAAGTGCCAGCTCCTTTAAGGACTCTGTGTGTGAGCAAAAGTTGGTGCCAGGGGCTGGAGTCAGATGAAGGCTGAGAGAGTGTGAAGTCTTGAAGCTAGCTACTAGAGGAAGCAGAGGTTGTTAATCTCCAGCAATGGGGTAGGGATGGTACATATCCCAGAAAACAGGTAATGGGGTCACTGGTATGATAGAGGATCTCAGTGCTGGCTGCTGTAGCAGACCCATGTGCTGGGTGTTTATCTTACTTGGAGTGCTTGAGCTGTCCATAGGCATTTGCTAGAAAACCTCCAGCTGAACCAGCAAGCAAGCAGGAGAGCCTCAGGCTGGGCCACAGGTGCTAGGTGGGCAGAGGATTCAGACAAGCCACGATTGTGGGGTGCCTGTGGGATGATTGTGCAAGTGCTGTGTTTGTGCAGCCAGCAGCAAGGTGGATTAGTAGGTGAGGAGAACCATAAGTAAGGGGGCTGGGATGAAGGCAGGGGTGCCAGACAGAGCAGCTGTGTAAATACTCAGGGGAGGCACAAATATGCCTGTGCATCCAGGGAGTTTTATGTGTATGCCTGCATCAGTGAAATCCAGCCTCTGCCAGGGCTGGATTTGGCTGTCTCTGTTTTTATTTTTGTGAGTCCTGTATGCAGGCACTGTTGAAGGCATTGCCTTGTCTGTGACAGCCTGTGTGGCTGGCTGTGCCACTGTCCTGCACGTGTGTGACTGTGTGTGTCTCTGGGATAGGTACTGAACTTCACTTCGGGTTCTGCCTGCAAACAGGAAAGTGGCAGCTGTGCTCCTCAGCCTGGGCAAGACCCTGGGTCACTGAGGAAATGGGCTCCAGTGGCTGTCAGAAGAGAGTCCTGAAATGGTCTGTTGGAGCCAGCCTTGTGCCTAACATCCTTTAACAAAAAGTATTAGAGCAACTATAGATTGATGTTATGTTATAGATTGATGTTGTACTCTTCTCTGTTTATATGAACACATTTATCTGAATGAGAAAAACTGAGACATGTTAGCAAAGTCTTCCATCTCATCTCTTGTTGTTTCTAGAGGAATTTAAGTCACCATAATGCTTTGATACTCTTTATGAGACCTGAGTATATCATTAAACTTCAGCAATTTATTTGCATGGATTTTTCAATGACCATAAACTTCAAAAGACATTTAGGAAAAGATAAAATGGTCTCAGTTCTACTAGCCATTCTTAAAGTGGCACCGTGAATCATGATAAACTGGAGAACTGTTCTCAGGAACGCTCTTATGTATATACAATTTCTTCAGAAGAGAAGGGAAAATTATTTTAGATATAATAATTTATTTAATAAATATGTATCTTTGTAATTTTATATAAGAAAAAAAATGTGAAACAGATAACCACTTTAAATATTACTCACAAAAACTAATTTTGAAGTATGTCTGCTAATTTGTGACATCTTTATTTATAATTTACTGCTGCTTCTGTCCAAGTTGTTACTAACATCATCTGTTATGAGTTTAGTTTTCTTAAAATCTGCAAATATTCTGTTCATAAGACATTCACGAATATCTTATTGTATCATCATATTGGGCAAAAGAAAAAAATTACTTGTGAGAAACTAAATAATCACCTTTTTCAAGTCATACATGAAAATAACTCTACTGTAAAATTGCTTTCAAATACTTGCATTGATACTCAATAAAGTTAATTTTCCAGAATCTTTCAAAAAAATTACAACCAGAGCATGGAAATATTTTGCAATAAAGAAACTAGAAGTATTCTGAATCCTCACAGTACAAAGTGATCTGCTTCCTGCCATTTCCTAGAAAAGCAGGCAGAATTTTTACTGTGACAACTTCCCAATGAGTCATACAGCATTTGGATAGCTGATACAGTCACATAAATTTCACTCATTCATTTAAAAACTGTTTGTTATACCCAGCAGAGAAAAGCTGGTTTCATATGGACTTGTCTTGCATAATGATTTTAAGATTTACTGTCACATTTTTCACCCATGCTTTGTTACATTATCATCACAATGGATAACCACAGATTCAAGGTTTTTTTAGAAAGAAGTTTATAGCAGATGTTATTTGAATACAAAAATTGAAATTAATACAAACTACATATGGGCAATTATCTACACATTTTTAAAAGGCACATTTCATTAATTTCTGAAGTTTTGCCAGTTCTTAGAGGATTGAATATTACTCCTCCTATTTATCAGCTAGAGAGACACATAATTCTTCAATACTGTCATTTTTAGGTTTTGCTATCATTCCACTGTGAGAGTAAATGCAGGATGGTCCCTACAATATTGATTTTCCAGTGGAAGATCAGTACCAAACAACAAAGGGTGAAATGGAGCAGTGCTGATGGTCACAAAAATGTTCCATTAAATTGTGAGGAGAGTGAAGGTAAAAGTACCTCTAACAACCTTTCTAAAACAGCAAATCTAATCCTAGGTGGTAGCTGGATCAAAGTGACTTTTACACTCTGTGCTCTGATTCTTCCTTGCAAACACCTTTTCCTGATGGTATGGAAGTGAAGCTATAACAAAGAACAGGAGAGAGGAGGCTTAAGAAAAATCTTTGGCAATAGGAAACTGTAGAAATGTAATCTCCTTGATATTTTAAGAGGGTCTTCACTCAATAACTGTGAACAAGAATAAGAAAAGACTTTAATTTATAGCTCAACATAGTCACTGCTGTCAATATTGCTTTTGGTCAATACCATATACTGTCCTATCATATCATGATAGTAAGCCTTTCCTCTACGACCATTGATAAATTGGGTGCTATTGCAGAGTTTTAATTAGTATTTTTTTTTCTTAGTAGGTGCTCAGTTCAAACCATGATAAACACAAAAAAAGAGGATTATTATTATGCTAGTACATTGCTTAGTATTGGAACTTTTTCTTCCCAATGATAAAATGAGTACATGTCTATTTTCTGACCATAAAATCATTGTTTATACGTCAAATACAAATTGAAAATTACTTTTTTGATTACCTACCTATCTACTTAAGTGGTTTTTTTTTATCCTAGCTGTTTTCCTGAATTATTTCTTTGACTGATTTAGGAACTGCTCAAATTACACCTACAATGTTTCCTAGACATTTTGAAATTTAGTTGAACTTTTTTTTTTTTTCTTGTAAAGTCAGTGTAGAAAATAACATTTTTTACATTAGTCAAATTTAATGTAATTTACATTTAATTTTCTCTAATTTGTTGAGATCCATTGAATCTGAAAGATAGTATTCTAATTCCAGAAGTGTCACTTTTTGTCATTCTTCTAGCACAGTAGAATTTATATCTGATAGATAATTGCAACTTTTATTCTTGTTTTCTAAAGTATAAACAATCAAGGAAAAGACAAGTACAGTAGAGAAACTGTATCTCTAGGATTTACTCTTCCAGAGATTCATTTTACTCCAAAATTGGTGGCTTTGTGAACAGTTCTGGTAAAGCAGGAGTATTTGGAAATGGAGGATCCTGGAAGGAAAAGGAAAAAACACTGTTCTCCGATAATTGTACATATTCTGTTTAGTGAGCAAGGTATTGCCTTCCACTGTACCCCTTCGTGAGCTCAGGAGTGATGTAGCACTCCCTTTCTGTGAAAGGGATAATAATTTCACCTCTTACAGCAGATCTATTCTACCCTTATGCAATTTAAAGTGTTAGTACTTTGACTGATTTTTATAATGTAGCAAGTAGATTGTTTTCTCTTTAGGTGAAGTTTCCCTATGGTAATTATTCACACATTGATTCTAGTACTCATAGTTAAAGAGTTCTTTACCATTGGTGATGAATTTCATAAAAAACCCATTAAAATATAAATATTACCATTTTGTACTTTTAGTCTGAAAATATATTTTTTTCTAGTGAGTATGAACCTGGGGTTAGACTGATGTCTTAGAAGTCTTATACTTCAACAAAGTCCATCGCATTTTGACTATGTTTTCTTCATCCCAGCTCGAAAAGCTGTTTTACCATCTTTTTTTCTTTACTGTCCTCCTAGCATAAGATTAATCATAAAGTGAGAACTTTCCTTTATTTTAAAAATAGCTGTAATTTTACTTTACTGATTTGACAGGAAACATAATGTCTGTATTTTCTGATAAAACCTTTGCATATTTTGGATTTCCTTGTAGGTCTAGTGTTTCCACTGTTTTTATAGATAATGCTTGCAGTGGCTGGAAGTTCAAAAATGTGCTCTTCATTTGTAAATACAGTCATGAATTTTAATGAGCTGTTAGCCTAACTAGGTAAAGTAATGCATGAGATACAGTGTTGATACTTGTTCTGTGTAAATCCCAGACACAATATATTCATTCATTAGTGCATGAGTTTATGCCAAAAAATTATAAACGTTTTGATTATCTCATACTTGTTTGCTCAGCTGTAAGACTTTTTAAGGTCTTACTTTAAGAAGGCCTTTTTTTCCCTCTAATATAGAATTAATTTTTTTTAATAGCTCTAACTCAAGTTGTTCTTGCAACTGTAGCAATAACAATAATGAGAACTAATAAAAGTCCCAATCAAAATTTCTCTATAAATCACAGCCTACCTTGATCATTTTTGGAAGATAGAATTTCTTACTAGGTCTAACTGGGATAGAGTCAAATTACTTCATAGCTGCCCATAGCAGTCTGTGCTATAAATTCCTGTCTAAAACACTGTAGATAACACGCCAGTGATTTTTGACTATTACTAAACAGTACCGGGACAGTGTCAAGTTTTTCTCCCTCCTTTCCTTCATCTTTGTTTTGTCTGCCCAGTGCCCCAGTGTGTAGGCTGAGGATTGGCAGGAGGCTGGGAGCATTAAAGCCAGGGCAGCAGTTCCAAATTGACCGATGGGCTATTCCATACCATATGATGCTATGCTTAGGAATAAATGCTCAGGAAACGAGAGAGGAAAGGGGCATGTTACTGCCTGTGGCATTTGTCTTCCCAAGCAACTGTAATATATGGCCCTGCTTTCCAGGATGCAGATGGACATCTGCCTACTAATGAGATGTAGTGAATGAATTCCTTTTTTAAAGTAATTTCTTTTCTTTTCCCTTTAGCTTTCATGCACAGCCTTTGTTTTTTCTATTAAACTGTCATTTTGTCTATCCATTAGTCTTCTCCTCTTTCTATTTTCTCTTTGTTCTGTGGAGAAGAGACTAAGAAAAAGGCTGAATGGGTGTTGCCTGAGGTCATCACACTACAAATTTGAAAAATAATATTTCCTACTCTACAGCTTTTTAAGAAGTTTTATTCTCTGTCACACTGCAGTGTTATGCTGTTAAAGTTATTGCATTTCATCTGTGAACTGAGAGATTTCCATATAGACAACTTAATCTTTCCTTTGCTTCCCATCAGATTTAAAGTGCATGTCACTTGATCCAGGACTGAGAAAAATATGAACAGTTGTGAACTAGTGTGTTTGAAATTTGACTCTGTGTTTTGCAATGCAGTTAATAGAATGTATTGATACTGTTCCTCTAAATAAAAAAAAATAAACTAAAAACAAACAAAAAAACCACGAACAAAACCCAAAAACATACAAAAGAGGCTTTTTTTCTTTTTTCTTTTTTTTTCTTTGTATATTTAAGCACAGGTGTTCTCTAGCCAATACAGAGTTTTAGATAAAATGAACAAGAAAGAGATGTGCTTCTAGGGAGAATTTACCTGCAGCAGGAAAGTCTGTTCATCTCTTGCAGTATCAACCTAATGTGAGTGAAGTATTTCTGGAATGAATGACTTCTGTAATGGGAATTTTCTAACAACTTTATAAGCTTAATTCTTCATTCACAGTGCACAACCTAGATTCTGACATCACAACATAGTAATATAACTAGTGATATATCACAGGTTTTTTTCAGAACTCTGGTTGGTTATAAAGACTCAGGTTCTGTCCCATTCAGCTAAAGTAGATTCCAGGTTGGTCAGAAATGTGAAGAGCACTGCTTTTTGGTCTGCAATCCCAAATATCATGGCTGTGGTAAGAAAGAAAACCCACGTGCTGTAAGTATTCTAGGCTGACAGCATATATGATCTAATCCATCAGGACTGGAAAATAAAGTTGAAGCGTAGCTCTGACTAAATAGCTAAAAGAATGTCTTGTGACTTTTGTTTTTGCATTGACTGTTAAGCATGACTACCATAAGACTGAACTGATGATTTTCTTTAAATAGCATCTTGTTCCAATATCTATATCCAGAACATAGCTTCTGCCTACTGAATATCCCTGAAAAAGATATACCATTCAAGAAGGTTTATCTAATGGTCATAAAGAAGCTTATTTGGAACAGAGGACTACATTCAAAATATTAAGGAATTAATATTCAACTCCCTAATAATTTTTAATCACTGAAATAAGATTTTTTGGAGTATGAGTTTTTGTGTACTGCAACTGTGGCAAAAGATATTTCTAAAAAGAAATAGATATATGCATTAGATGAAAAGTTGTGAGAACTTTCAATAATGAATCAGAAAGAACAGTTATGAAGATGCATTACTTTTGCCAACAAAATACATGCTGCCAATAGATTAGAACTTCCTCCTTCTCTGTCCCTGCAGCTGCTAGATTCTTGCCCGCAGCTACAGCTTATTAAATTTTTAGGGTCCCTAGACTACTGAGTGTTGTAACTTGTCTATATTTAATGCTTTCAGCATGTCATAACTGCATAATGTGATATACCCATAGCAACATTTTTCTGTCTTCTAACAATTTACAAATTTCACCAAATCAATGTTAATTTTAGAAAATAATGAAAAATAAGCAGTTTTATTAAATGGCTGAACAAATCACATTTTGGAGGTATCAGGACTCATGAATTACAGTGAAAGGTGATAAAATAGTGTCCCATATGTAAATTCTCCCTGTTATCCATGGTGACTTTAGTGGCCAAGAAAGTATTTTAACTCTGGTATTGGTACATAAAGATTATATTATACTACAAAGTTGCTGATAAAAAAGTTCACCAGCCACAACTTTATGTTTTTGTAGTTATCAAAACTACTCTGCCTATCTGACCTATCTAGCCTTCAGTTATCTCTAACATGATGATAAAGAAAAAATCTCTAGAAGTAAAGCAGTAGTAAATTCTAAATTCTATAATTCTGAATCCTATATTCTCTGACCATTTTTCTGTTTCGAACAAGTGCACATGCTGCTTTGACATATCATATTTTATAGACATTGAACTATTCAAACATATTCACATGCAGAGAAATAATTAATGAACATAGGTTCCAAAAGGTTGTAAAGTTTATTTTTTTTTCCTTGAAATTGTGGCCCAACAGGGTTTAGTCTATGAGATTATCAGGTGTTTTTACCTAATACAGATAACCTGCTGAAAAATATTAGTTGCTTTACAAATTTCATTTTTGTAATATATTGTTTAAACCATATGCTCTATCCTTTCTAGCTTTTTCTGTAGTTACACCAGACAATATTTTTTATTGTTTAGCTTTCTCTTCTTCAAATACAGGGCATCATGAAAATATTACCCTAAAAAATTTAAATATTTGCAGGTGGACTACTAAAATGACCAGATCAAATAAAACTGATTTCCTTGTTCTTTTTCTACCTAATTCATTATTAGACATTATTTCTTAGAGCAGTGAAAATTGTATAAAATTGCTATTGTCTGTCTGCAGGAACTACTGTTAGTAAAAAGGCCTAAAATATCTTTACTGCAGTGAAGTATGATTGTTAAGGAAGATTTAACCAGTTTCCCACGTTTTACCTTTGGCAATAAATGCAGCATTGTATTTTACAGATCTGTGACTTCTCCTCAGCTTTCTACCCAAAAGGTTTGAAGCTATTGTAATGCATTCAGGAGAAATACTACTTCAATTATGTTAGTTTTCCTGTGTGGAAAAAGATTAATTATACTTACATCAGAAAAAAATAAAACCTGTTAATTTCTTTAAAACCTGCTTTGCAAGGGAAAGTGAAATTGTTAAATGTGTTTAACTAGGACAAAGTGATTTACTCAAACATTATTTATTTTAATTTGTCCTTCAATCTCATTTAGTACATGTATTGCCTATGGCTGCAATCAGAGCTGCTTAGCATCCCTTGAACCAGATTAAAGATCAAAATCCTTCTTAGTGCTGGCTTATTGCGTAGCAAATACAAACTCAATGCAATCAGCAAGCTTAAAACAAGACTCAGATGTTAGCAAAGCCAGTGGAGATCAAGAAAGAAATGCACAAAACAAGGTGACCCAGAACAGAATATCAAAGACTCCTTTTTTTTTTTTTTTTTTTTTTTTTTTTTCCCTTCAGTTCTGGCGAAAGCCATGAAGTCATTCTTGTGAACACAGAATATCCCGAAAAGAGGTCCTTGCTGGGTAGTTTAAACCTAGTTCTAGTTTACAATTTTCAACCACTGGCTCTTGTTTTACCACTGTTTATGCATTACTTCTTCTCTATGCTTTGCATACATATATCAAAGCACCCTCTATCTAACTTATCCCGAGAAGAAATTGTTCATTTCTTCTTTGTGTTTTTATAATTAATAGAAGTTCAAAACAAACAGGAATGGCTCAGAGTAATGGCAGATTTGGCAGCCTGTAATGAACTATTCAGCCCTGTGCTACTACTGGTAATGTCATATTATTTTGTTAGGATTTTATAAGATTAGTTAAAATTTTTTTGTTCTAGATGACTTTGGGGTTTTCTTGCACAGCTTGTATTGCAGTGTGTTATTTACTTACTTATTTATTATGCACAATATAAAAAGAGCTTATCTATTGGATGATGTGAATTGAGACAATTTGTGTCATCCATCAAACAAAGGGATGTGTGCCTATCAAATGAAAAGGAATGTGTTTGACCAGGTGATTAATGCACATCCAGTCATGCAGTTGTACAAACAGCTTTGGAAGCATGCCTGAAGAGTGCCAACACCTGAAGAGAGATGGTGTATTTTTAAACAGCTCATAGGACCTCTGAAAACAAAAGGAGTTATTTGACTTACCTAAAAAAATATATGCATGTATCCTTGTTCATTTAGGTTTTTTGAAATAAAATGGAAAAAAAAAATACATATGAGCCAGTTCAAGGACAAAATTCAAAACTATTTTTGCAAATTAACCCCTTCCCAAAAATTATATGAATAAATGATTTTGTAGCATAGAATTAATATATTTGAAACCAAAAGGACATTAATATTTAGTAATCACTGAAAAGCAGTGGTAACTTGACCTTTTGTGAACTTCAGCTTAATGATATTATGCCTTTGTCTGGATCCAGGTACTGATGTTCAGATATTCCGACATAAAAAAAGAGTTCTTTAGCAACAGCATAGCAACAAATGAAATCTCTGTAATATATTTTGATTTCTAAACTAATTTTCTTTTAATAGTCTTGTAGACCATTTGAGTTGTCTTAGATTGCAGATACTTTATTTGATTTGTGCCTCATTAAATAAAGACAAAATTTTAATTTTTTCCATGTTCATTTTACTGATTTTTTCCTCAAAATCTTTAGGAAATGCACCTCAATATTTTATTAATATTCCACTATATATCAGTGCCTCTTTAACAACAGAATAATGTGACTTTCAAGAGGCATAATCTTTAGGCTATAGTAGAATGCAAACTAAGAGCATAAAGAAAATATACTCTGGATTTTTGAGTAAATCTTTTTTTTTTTAAATTTTAGATTATATATGAAGCTTCAACAAAAGTACAGTAACTATATATAACATATATATTTACAATAAACAATAACAAAATCAAAGCCAAACCCACCATCGTTCTTCAAAAAAACAAACCACCCAAATACCTGAAGCTCACCAATAGAGAGGTTTCACTGTATATCTATTCTGGGAGCTAACTCTTATCTCCTATCCATATCTCTGTTGGGCGCATTGATGAAATCTCCTCACATGATCAAGATCTAACTGTACACGGAACCCAAATATCACAATGTTGTGCTGCCAAAAGTTTTGGCTCAGGGAGGATTCCCAGTCCCACTGAGTAAGTTGCAGTGAAGAGTGAGATCTAGGTTTCTAACACTGACATTCACAGCAGTTGACACCCAAAATGTTTGTAACAGTATATACACTAAAATGAATTTTGGAACTTACACAAGAATGAAGTAAAACATCTCTGGGAAATAAGATCCAAAGGCTGTTGAAATTTTCTTCATGTAGAGACTTAAGTCACACATTTGGCTCCATCTTGTTAGATCCCAGGTTTTCTTCTTCTGCAGCCACACAAGGAGGACATGCTAGTGTCAAAGCTTTTCATTAGAGGTTAAAAACTGGCATGGGCTATCCAAGTGCACTCTCCAGCTTGGTCTACTTGATCAGAATCCATATCTTCCTAAAGACTGTTGGCTTTAGACTTTTCCATTTTCTCTACAGTATTGAAGAAATTGCTGCTTTTCCATAAACCAGAAAATACGCTATAATAAAAATATTAAAATACACGTTTTCTAAAATAATAAAAACACTGCTAGAAACATCAATGTGAAAAAACACAGGAATGAAATCTTTGCCACTTAAATATCATCAGAGTGTCTGGTACTTAGGTCTGAGACAGAAATCCTCTTTGAGTGCTTATAGGTTTTCTGGACTGTTGGATAAGATGGTTAAGTCTAAAATATTCATGGATGACTGATTTTATGCTCATTCAGAATTGCCTTTCCTGAGTGGATCTCTGTCTCTGAGAGCTGTATTCTGAACCCTGTTTAGATAGCCAGCCCATCTTCTTTCCTCAAATATTTTAAGAGTTAATGGGAGCAACACAAGAGATAAATTATTCTAAAAGTAATGTTATCATGATCATAAGAGTTTGATATCTGGGAAAAGAGGAGCCTGCACATAGCAATTTTATGATAGCCTTGCACTGTTGTCAGTCAAACAATCTGAAATATTTTAAAAATATATTTTTACTCAGTAGTAATCCTGAAAAAGTTAGTTCTGAGGTATTTTCCAGGGCCGTGTGTTTAGCTACCCAGAGGAAAGCAGGATGCCATCTCGCTTGATGGTGACTTGGAAAGGCAAACACCAACAATACAAATGTCCCCCCTTTTTTTCTTCTTCACCCAGCTTAATATACAAAGCATGATGTCACATGGTATGGAATACCTCTTGGGTTACCTGTCCTGGCTGTGTCTTCCCCCAACCTCCCACACAGCCCCAGCATCCTTGTCAGCAGGGCAATATGAAAAGCAATTAATGGCTTGGTGCTGTGCAAGCCCTGCTCAGCAATACTAAAAACATCTCTGTAGCATCAACTCTGTGTTCAGCACAAACCCAAAACACAGCCCCATACCAGCCATTGTGAAGAAAATTAACTCTATCTCAGCCAAGACCAGCATACTAATAAAAATGGGACTTTTAATTTGCGTCCCTTAAGTAGTAACTATAGTACTGTGGATGCTTTTTACAAAATATTTTGTTTCCATAGACCCCTTGAACTACTTCTGTAACTAGGTAACAACAATTCAGATAAGTTGGTGGACCAGTCCATGCAAAGTAGGAAATAAGTCCCTCATTCATTTAAAGTTTAGGATAAATCACAGATTCATTCCTTTTATAGTCCCTTAAGAGTTATTGGAGATATAGGCTCAGTTCTTGCTGTGTAAAATACTATGTTTCTCTAGTGGGCCTTAGCTGTGTCAAAAGGAAATTTGACAGCTACAGAAATGAATTTATAAACTGTTAAGTTATGCATTTTTATATACTTTAATATGTAAGATAATTTTTTTCTTTCATGAAGGTATTATTTTAGGTTACTGAGCTTCCTTTAGGCTTTTCTCTGCTGCTTAGCATCTTACAGAAAATTTATAACAACTTACAGAAGCAAGTATTGCACTAGGAAATGGAATACAATGCCTTTAAATTTGGAAAAGACAAAAGCTCTTCAACCTAAAAGGGAAATTAAAGGAATGGGACTGTTTCGTTATTCTACTAGGGTTCATTTATGCAGTGTTTGTAGGAAGTGATTTTTTTAGTAAAGAAATTTTTAGTTTAGAAATGTTCTGCATTCCTATAATTACATGATTCAATGTGTAAAATTTAAAGAACATACATATACAATATATGGGCTTTTTTTCTTTCTACAGGAACACAGAATATTTTTAAACTGTCTTTTAAACTTTTTCATGCTCTAGAAGTTATATTCACAGTGCTTCTCTATATTTTATGAAATATTGTTTTTCAATATGAAATCATTAACATTTCTAAAAGGGTCAATGTGATATGTTTTTTTTTGCCTAGAGCATAGCAGAAAAGACAAGTGGACAGTGCATTTTAGTGTTTTAGAGAGGAACCTACTCTCAGACACACACAGATTACTTCAGAAAGATTCGGATGTCTCAACAGTGTCAGTGCAGTTGCTTGCTTAGAAAGGCTGTTTAACTTTTACATCAAATGCAGATTGCACATCACTTTATTCTTTCAAAATGTGGTGAATTTACCATTATAATTTCTCCAAGCTAGAAGATTTTGTAATCAGTGTGAAGGTCTTTACCTAAGAATGCATAAGTCGCTTATTGAGTAAAAGCTAATTTAAAGACTTTGTAAGTGTCGAATGAATACAAAGTTTCAAAGCAAAAGAAAGACAAAGTTAGTTGGATAAGAACAGTGGGATTTTGCATCCCACTGACCTATTTCTGCTTTGAAGTCATTTAAATAAGTTCATAAATCTAGTCCTATTTTTTTGCCACCATTGTGAAAGAATTTTGATTAAAGAGCTTTACTAAGAATGGTTTTGGATTAAAGTATGATTGCACTTATTAAGATTCTTTTTAATACTTGATTTTCACAAGTGATGTGGAGAAAATTTTAATTTAATGCCATTACTGAGAAAGGATTTTCAGAAAGGAGGAATAAGGTATTATAACAGAAGCTTACTAGTCCCACAGGGTAGTGTAAAAATGTAGAGTTAGGACCTTCTTGGAACAAGTCATTAATTAGTAGGAAAGGGTATTAAAACCTGACTTAAGAACGAGACCTGTTGTGATCACACAAGGTAAAAAGGAGATGATAGACTAGCCTGTGGCAGAAGGTCCTTTGTTCTTTGAAACTCTCTTAAAACAGAGCCCATTACTTCAATGAATTGAACAAATCTTGTCGGAGGATTTGAGCTGTCTTTAGAAATACCTTCACTGAGCTGGGCTTCCCTGTAAACACTACTGTCATCTACTGCTTATCAGAGTTAAGGTGGCAGTGGCTGGATATGCAGCTAAGGTTCAGTTTAAGTTAAATAGAACTACTGATTTCAAGTTCTACTGAAGAGAGAGAGGTGTGGTTTTAAAAGAAATGTCATGAAGCATTTCTGGGTTTTTTTTTTCATAATTCAAAACCGGTGAATTGAATCATAATTGAAATGGTGTCCTTTATATGACCAAAATTTCTATTGACCTCAAGATCTTGGTTTACACTTAGATTATGTATCTGGAAAGAGGTAGATAGTAGAATCTCTTGAACTACAGATATAACTTTTCTAATGCTGATTTTGCTGCTACTTCACCTGTTACCTTGTAGCCATCACAGAGATTTTAAGGTTAAAAATCCTGAGATGTAGACATGTAGACATAATAAAATTTTGCATTTAAATTAAAATATATGTTCTCAACTGGTATTCAGTCTCTATAAGATGTCAAACAGTTAAGAATCCTCACCTTCCTTGTGTATATTATTCCAATGGTTAATCACCTTTGCAGCAAGGAAAGGCCATACCTAAAATCCTGTTCCTAGATTTGGGCTCCTTGCTTTAAAAAAGACACTGAGGTGCTGGAGTGCATCCAGACAAGGGCAACAGAGCTGATGAAGAATCTGGAGGACAAGTTTGATGAGGAGCAGCTGAAGGAGCTGGGAGTGTTCAGCCTGGAGAAAAGGAGGTTCAGGGGTGACATTACTGGTTCTGCAACTGCCTGGAAGGAGGCTGTACCAAGGTGGGGGTCAGTTTCTTCTACCAGGTGACAAGGAACAGGACAAAAGGAAATGGTGAGAAGAAGTGCTATGGGAGGCTCAAGTTGGATACCGAGAATGCACTGGATAACAGGGAGTTCAGGGAGGTGGCAGCAGTCCTTTGCAACCAGAACGTTTCTATGACTCTGCTCTGTTATTTATAGACAACATATTTTCTCTACTTTGAGTTTTATGGTCTTTAAAAACATCTTAAAAAATAAATAATGTATTATATAGATATGAAAAACCTCCAGCAAAAGAAAATGCAATAATCAAGAAAACAGGTTAAGAAGATTATCACTGTCCTGTTTCTCATTTGAATATATAGATATTTTGAAGTCCTTACCCAAGCAAAAATTCCAATGCACATTTTATCTGATAAAATCTCAAGTAGAAGGAGAAGCATTAATATTGTGGAAACAAGCATGCCAATGAAAAATTTCAAAAAAGTTCAATATAGTCTGTATCACCTTGGTTGTGGATAACAGGAAAAAGCTCATTACAGAGCAGATTTTTTTATATAATGATGAGAAAGAAAACTGCTTACTTAGCAGATGCATCGAAAAGAAAAGGCTGTTAAACCCTATACTGCAGAAACAGTAAAAGATGGTTTTGCAGTCTTTCTCACTCTAGAGTTTACTATAAACTATGCTGAGGAAAGAAAAACTGAATTTGTTTTGGTGTTGTGTGCTACAACTGAAATTTAGAAATTACCAGTAGAATGGATACTTAAGTATTTCAATATCCAAGCCTTAATATGGTTAGAAAATTTGCCACTCAGCCGGTACACTATAATTTCAGAATAATTTCCTTATAATAAAATGAATAATCAAGGGTGGAATAAAGACATTCAGTATTATTAATTTTAGAATTATTGTCTTCTCCTAGAAAGAAAAGTAGAATTCTCACAATTATTCCTCAATATAAAGGAAATCTCATCATGTTTAGGTGCAAGAAAACTATGACATGTATTTTTCTGGAATAATTTTTTCCTAGAATACATTTAATTTTCTAGAAGTACTTCTACTTATGTTACTACATTAAAAATCTCATAATTAATTAAATCTCATTTCAATTACTCCAACATTTTTAAGCACCAGCTTTTAAAGTAAAGATGCATTTAGACACTTAAATTTAAATGTAATATTTTTAATCTAAGCAAAAGTTAAGACCTTACATAGTCTTTATTCCCCTGTATTAGAAAAATCCTAAACATTACCTGAAAATGGCTTCAAACTGAAATGCTAAAACTGTGCAACACCAAGAGGTTAAGTAGTTTTGTTGTCCACTTAATAATTCCTTTTTGAGTTATGAAGAAGGTCTCATAACTATGCTTGGTGAATTTAGTGTAAAGCTTAATTTCATAACCCTATAGACAAAGATGCTTAGCTTCCTTGCAAAATTAAGAGATTTTAAAATAAATTAATGTGCTATACATATGTGTATTTTATGCAAGGTTATATACATATGCATGTTGGCATAGGCAGAAGTGATATACCTAGACACAGAATGACTTCCTATCCTACTGAAGATTTGTAGTTCTCAGTTTTGAAACAAATTGAAACTAGAAGACCAGGCTACTGTTCTCTTCTTTTTCCTTTAAAGGTGACCTTGTGACCTTTTTTTCCCGTTAAACACAGTTTCCTTGATCTTTGCCATGGCTGTTGCATTAGTCACCTGTGATTGGCACAGCGGCAAGGTATTTTTGTAGCATGGTCTTCACCTCCATGTTGTGTTATTTACTGCGGCAGTAAGGGATGCTTTTGTTCCCCTGAATGAGGAATCAGAAGTGATCTTCACCTTTGTTCTATGATACAAGTCACAGCTGGAGTAGTGAGTAAAATAAAATTTATGAAAATTAATAATACAAACAGTATCACTAGTTGTAACTTTGGTAATACCGGTCTTTTCATTACTTAAAAGGAAAGGTGTTGAAAGAATTCAGAACTATAAATAGAAAGATGACAATTGATTTATTATGCCTTATGTGCTCATTACATTTGTCATGAGGTAAGAAGACTATTTAGTGAAGTTTTATTTGAATCCCTAGTTCTCATTACTTAAGCTAGCATCTAGAATGAAAAAAAAGCCAAATCTTAATGATCCAACAGTGCTCTCTGGTGGCGTAAAAACAAAGGCATTGTATCCTCTGTTAAAAAATTATGTAAGTCCAGTACATGAGTCCTTGAGGACAGATAAGTGACAGGAAGTCTCAACATGTTCCCCTGTGATAAGAAAAATAGAGCAATAAACAACTTTAAAACCACCTAGGCATGAAATGTGAAACCTGGCTTAGTAAAATAATGTAAATAAAAATATTTTAAATAATAGTTTTTGTCCAGCAGATGTTTTCGACTCTTAATGTTCACAAGGAACATGTTCCTTCTGCATGTAATGCAAATCAAAGAGTGAGTAGTATATTTTATCATTAAATAATTTTGAATGTTAAGAAACACTTTTTGGTTTAAATTTTATTCTCCTTAATTGGGGCAGGGAAAAAAAGATAAAAAAAAATAAAGAAGAAAAAACCACCCACATAGCTAAAAGAAATAAAGTGGAGAGGTGAAAGAACAATTATAAACCAGAGTAATTAAGTTGCCAAGTTCAAACCAGTTTCTTTTTCTGTTTTCACACAAAGATTCTCTCTTGCATTTTCATTTTATTTTTACAATCATAGGTAGATTTTCTTCATACCAACTAAAAATTTTTATATTATCTTCTATTGTACTCCTTCAATTTTCTCTTGCTGATTTGTTTGAGATTTTTTTTCCATTAGAAGTTTTTTTCCTTTTTTTAATCTTTGAAAACTGGGAGACTTAACATATTATGTACCAATACAGTAATAAGTAAAGGAAGAGTTAGAAATGGCAGTTCTATGGAATGTAGCCAAAACCCCCAATCACAAACACATTTACAATATAGCAAAACCTCTGATAAGTAGTTTTGCAGAGGTTAAAGCAAAAAAAAATCACCCAGTGCCTTCTGATATCAGAGTCATTCTGAAATTATTCCATAAGGCTTGAAACAAACATGCTGAGCCCCAGTACTGATACTCCAGAAACATTAATATTGATGCTATTGAAATGTTAAAAGATGTGGAGAAACTATCAGCTAAAGAGGAAATACCTAAAATGTTAATTGGAACATCCCAGAAAAGGAGAACAGAATTGTTTATGCTGTTTATCAGAATAATGCCTTCTACATATAACAGATAGAGCTTAAAAGTCTAAAGCTACAGGAGAAAGAAAGGTGCACACAGAAAACTTTCACTGCAAGGAACAAAGAAGAGTGAATCCATATTGGACTAAATGTCTCAAGTAAAACACCAGTATAGACACAGGGGAAAAAAATAAACAATGTGATTCTGATTTTGGAATACAGGAAAAAATTGTACTTCTAAAAGCAAGCATAAATAGAACATTTTTCCTTGAGTGAACTAAAGATTGTGCTATAGAACCCAAAAAAATAGAACCTTTTGAAAAATTCTGGGAAATGGATAAGAATTATACAAATTAAGTTTCCTTGAAATATGTATTTGAACTGTTAAGTCATACTCTAGTAATGTCTCTTCATACCAAAATTTTTAATTTATTTCAGTCTATTAACTTTTGAGGTAGGTGGGAAGTAAATGAACGAAATCCTGGAGAAGAGTAAAATTACACTTTATATAGTCTTTCTTGAGCTGGCCTTACAAAAAAAGAAAAAGGAAAATAAACATCTTCTAATTGTTTTTAATTTTTACTTTTACTTAGTCTTGAGAATTATTCTGACTACATGCATAGTTCTTCAATCTTTTTTTTTTTTTTTCGCTGTGAAAATATTAGTTTCCCATAAGAGGCATACGATCAATTCTACATTTCTCTTTCTATTTCAGTGAGTGGTGACAAGGTGAGGACTGATTTGACTAAACAGTTTTCTGCTGCTATATGGGCTTGTCCAAAGACAGCCTATCTGTTTTGTACTTTCCTGCAATCCAGAAAAGTGCAAACCCCATTTTTGTCAGCTCTGATCAGATGCTTTTGGGTATCCTGAGGCACATCAGTTTCTCTAATGCTTGTGTTTAGCCAACTAACTCAAGTCTTGCTATTACACAGAGAGTTACTTTAAGAAGTTACTGTAGGATGTAGGAAAAAGAAATCCTAGCAAAGTTTTGGGTTTTTTGGAAGTTTTCTTCATCTTACTTTTTGTGGCTCAATATAATGTACTGCATCCCTGAAGACAGAGGGAGGAAGACCTTTCCAAAATGTTTTGTAATGATGACGAAATAGTATTGTTGAGTTTACTTAAATGGAATATTACACGATTGGATTAAAATAAAGCTGAATGACTAAATGTTTCCAGTAAAAAACATGCGAGTACCTTTTTGTCAGAACTAGCTATATATCTGCAGAAAGGCATTCATCAGTCATTAGTGTGAAGGTTGAATGGGTACGGTGATAGTGACAGTCAAGGACTACAGTCTGTGAAAAGCAAAGGATTTATTAAAAGAAACTTTGAATACTCAGGATTGTCTTACTCATGTTTGCCTCTTTTGATTAGAGTCATGTTTTCAGTGTTCTAAGATTACATCTTTCCTAAAACTGTTTTATCATGAGGAAATACTGTGAAGTGGGGAAATTCTGCTTCATAAAAACATCAGGTAGTATTCAATTTTGATGAACTTTTTTGTTTGTTTCACTGTGATAATATTTATTTTTGGAGGGAGGTGGTGGTATAACTTGTGGTGTGCAGAAAAATAACCAAAAAAGGAGCAGAAATAGAAGTGACAGCTTAGGAAAGAGTGTTCTGAAATTGGTATTTTTTGAAACTAGCATATTAATAATAGAGAGGATAAAGTGCCACTGGAAAAATAAAGGTGCTATGGAGACTGAATTGCACAAGATTTATAGAAAGTAAATATTTATTATATACAATATATTAAATATTGTACGAGTCTTGAAAATAGTGTATCATTCCTCCCTCATTCCCTTATGAAATAGAATTCTTAATTTACAATGAATCAGCCTAAGGCCAAGTACTGAATGCTTCATTTACATTAAAAGGGTTTAAGAAAACGATCAACACAAGAGATAAGGAAAATACAGGAGAGGGGAGGTGAAAACAACAAAGTCAATCATTATTTGTGATAAGATACATATGTCACTGAAACTCAATTCCTGCAGAAAAAAACCCTGGGAAATAAGAATGTAAGTAAATTAAAACAGGAGAGTGTCAATGTTGAAAAAAGAGTGTGAATTTAAAAGCTTGGTTCCAAGATAACTTCCCAAACATGAGGAAATTACTAGATAAATTGTCAATATCATGATTTTTTATAATTTTACACTTTTCCCAGTTTGTTTTCTGTTTTATAATAAGTAACTCAGTTTCGGATATTAAAAAAAAAATATTTTCAGCTGTAGGTCACACTAAAATTTAAAACAAGTTAAACTGACAGTTTTTGGGCCATCACAATTTCCTTAAGTGATAGAGCTAAACTAGTTCATGCAAGTTACCTTTTCAGGAAACCTGTGTCTTATGACAAATTTATGTGACTCAGTTTCTTATCTGTGAGCTGATATAACAATGTGGATCCACAGATGGACTTTTATCATCTGCGAGACCATGGCACAACAGAGGATGTAGGTGTTATTGCTTTCTAATGTAACAGCAGGTTGCAAAATATTTGATTTATTTATGAAGGTTATTCATAAATTGAGCTTTTTTTCCTCTTGAAAACCAATGTTTATTGTTAACACATAAAAAAAAAAAGGTTTCCTAATGTTTTGCTTTACAATTGAATAGCATGGTAGTAAAGAACACCATAGCCTACAAATTACTATACAGGTATTGTTAATTTGCCAGTGCTAAGGACCAAAATAATTTGTGTTAACTTCTAGATTAGTGTGGCCATATAGATCAGAGAAATAATAATCATATTACCTCATCATATGTCAGGTATTTATTGGTTTGGGTGCATTTTAAGCTAAGATAAATCTCTTTAATATGTCTATAAACATTCTGCAACAGATTTGACAAAGCATCTATGCTTGTGTAAGAGAAGAATAAAATGAATAAGTACCAGCAACACCTGAAAACAGATGTTTTTGGATAAAATTAAATGTAGAATCAGAGAACTATAAAAATTTCTAGTCTAGAATATATTTCCAGGGCACATTTGATCCAGAATTCTGTTGAAAGCAGGGCTTTAAGTTAGTTTTTCCAGGGCCCTATTCCAACACCTTGTCAAACTGAATCTTGAGCACTTCTGGAGAGGTTAGGTTCCATCATTTCTTCAAGCAACATATGACAATGATTATTGGCTGTCACAATGATTTATTATCTTCGCACAGAATTTCCCTTTATGCACTAGTGCCCATGGATTTTTGTCCTGTCACTGCAAACCCTTGTGAAGATATTCATCCATCTTCTTAGCAATTAACTTTAATTTAATGAGTGTGGTTGGAATATGGTTCTCCTCCAGCTACACCAGACCAGACTTCTGTTCTCAAGGTGGAACAGACTCAAGATCTGTTCCAAGATATCTCATCGTCTCGGCAGTCATGTATGGATATATCAATGCCTCTCTTAAATTTAAATTCCATATGTGGCACACCACAAGTTGAGTAGTGTGGAATAATCACTTCCCAGAGTTCTCTGGTACATTTTTCAGATTGACACCTGGAAGCTATTGCCCTTCCTTGCTGCCAAGACATACTTCTGAGTCATATTGAACCCTGGAAATCCCAGAACCTTTAAATCAGATTTGCTCCTTAGCTATCAGACCTTAGTCTTTAGATACAGAGATTATAATTTTTCTGTCCCAAGGACAGAATTTCACTTCTTTGGGTTTTTTGTTTGTTTGTTTGGTTGGTTGGTTGGGGTTTTTTTCTTAATTTTTATGGAGTTCTTGCTGGTCTGTTTTCCAGCCTGCAATTATGTAGAGATCAAAAAATATATTTATTTTAATCAGGTATTATTATCATGAATTTTAATCATTCAATGATGATCTGAATTATCACACTTAATTACCTGATTATGCTATGTTTAAGTATTTCTATGACCTTTTCCTATCCAATTTTCATATCTAAAATTAATTAAATATGTCTATCATAAGGTAACCTTTTACAATGTGAGATCACTCAATACAATTTGTCTAGTTAATTTAAAAATGAGATTTTAAGTTTAGTTCACAGAATACTTGTCAATAGAGCTTTTTTTATTTTTTTTTTGACTTAACACATCCTAAATGTTGAATATGAAGTTAAAATCTATTATTTATTAAAAATCATGGACCTTTTTATGACAGATATACTTGTTCTGGTGTTTCTGTTTTTAAAGGCTTAAATATGTACTTAAAATATTTTGTCTAAATGATAAATTTTTCAAAACTTGCATATATGTGCACTTCCTCTGAGCTAGGCTTGCATATTTAGTTTTATTAATTGAGATTAATTTGCAGCTACCTATCATTTTCACTCCAATATTTTCCTTTTGATTCTATTGAATATTGTCTTGTGGAAAGATCTTGTTTTAGTTACAGTGAAAATAGTGAAATAACTTTTAGTGAAAACACAGCTTATACTGAAATGACAGTGAAAATGATAGAGTTAGGAATAACATCATCTAAATAGCATCATTAAAATTCCTCAGGGCTCCTCTTTTAGTCTTTAAGCTAGCATGTTAGTTAAGCATGTGTTTAACTTCTACTCAATGTTTAAGTAAAAATGCACAAAATGTTAGAGATCAAGTATCTTTTTTCTTTCAAAATCCTGTTCCAAATATGTAGTAATTTTGTAATGATTGGTAAAAGTCTAAGTGTGTGGAAGTGTATGTTTGTCAGAGGCATGTATTTACCTTTCCAGATGAGCAGGGTTAAGGAAATTGTCACAAAAATTTTTCTCACTAATCATCTCTTCAGAAAGGTATATTAAGAAGTGTGTTAGGTGCATCACAATGCTTTACACTGCTTGATCTCAACTGAATATGATCTAGAAATTTGTAATTTGTACAATTTCTAAAGAAAATAAATGTTAAACTGCAATTTAAATACTTACTACAGCATAATTTGCCTAAGACATCTCTAGAATCTGAATCCTGTAGGGTTAGGACTTTTAGGTCTATGCAGTAAACACAATGTTTTACTGAAGTCTATGGAAAATAATAGTTTCTTCTATGTTGAATTCTGAAAGCAAATTTATTATCTTGATTAATATGATGAAACTGGGATGTTTTAGTCTGAATTATTAAAGAATTATTTATCAAATTGTTTTGTAATATGAAGATTAAAAAAAAAGGGGAATGTGCTGTTTCGTTTTTTTGTGCCATATTGCTTCTGATAATCCCCAAATAGTTAAATAAAGGCTGGCAAGCTGACCCAGTCATTTTGTAATTTTTTTATCTCTTAAGATGACAAGCACAGACCTATGGAGTACTGTGTTCAGTGTACAGAAACCTCAGAAAGTGAAGAGTTCAGGAACAAGATCTTATATTGTTCCTTTTAGACACAAAATGTCTGTTTTATGTGAACAATTGTAATTTTTATGTATCATCTGTATTTCCTCTTTCTTCCATGGAGAAATTCAAATTCCTTGCTTTTAAACCTATTATTTATGTATTTGAAGACAACTGTATCAGTCATCTTTAAATTCAAGAAACCCAGATCTTCCAGTGACTCCTGATCAGTATTTTCTAGGCTCACCCTTAGTCGTTTTTATTGCTTGTCTTTTGATATTCTCCAGCAAAATTCTTTCCCAAAGTGCTATGCTCAAACCAGGCAAAGTGTTTCAGTCAAGGGAGTATTGTTATCAGTAGATTAATAACTACTCCATGTGTCTTGGTTTACACATCTCTATTTTTTCAATTGCAAAGAAAAACTGCTTTAATCCTGATTAAGTTCTCTTTCAATTAGTATGCACCATAATCTGAAGCTTCGCAAACCTTTTATTTATTCAGTCATCTCATTTCTTCAAGGAATTCTGCTTATGTGTGTGAGAGACCTCATCCTTATAGAATCACTTCATTTTTTTTTTAGAACCCTTTTAAAATATTAAATTTAGTTTGAAATGTTAACTTTATGTTATGATGTGCTTTTAGTCCTATTCTGCTTAAGATAAGCTTGAAATTTAAAGTCAAAATGTATGTCATTAATTAGAAAGTAAACTAGTACTGATTTTAAATCAGCTTTTTGTTGAATTGAAATGATAATATGGTATCTAAAAGAAAAGATCTAACATATTATCTCTTATCTGTCAGTGGACAGCAAGAATCATCAAACAATAAAAAGCAGGGAAAATATATGATGATGTTTTTTGAAAAGCATTCTTCTAACATTCATTCAGTTGTGGCTTAGAGTTTTCCTCTTACATTCTTCTGGTCTAACATAGTTTGTCTAATGAAAATAAAGATATTCTTATACATTACATTGTAAATATTTTAAGAATTCTTTCATTTTCTCTTTTGAGATCCACACAATTTAAAAAAATGCAATGTTTCTCAAGCACTCCACAAATTTCTGAGGGCTGCTTGCCATCATTTATTCTTAGAAATAGTTTAAATGGATACTGGATTTCTCATTTTCTTAAAGAATATTACAGACTCTGTGTGAACATCAAAGACATCTGTGAAAAACTGATAATAAATACGCATCTTTTATGTAGTGTAATTACTGAAAAGTATAATTAAATTTTCAGGCTGTCTTCTGATGACAATGATATAATTTTGCTTTTCTCTTCTGAGACTTGAATTGAAAAAATCACCCTGTAAATAATTGAAATAAATCATTATTTTAAGGTGACTTAAATTCTCTCATTAGCTTATACATATTGGTGATAGTTCATATCACACTGGCTTTGAGGATATTTGCCATTTCACTATGATGCCTTTTAGAGCAGTGTAATGCAGCATTTACCATCAGGTAATTATTCAAAGTTAGAATTTAAACTGATTGCTAGTGGCAAGACTCTGCTGGCCATTCTGGAAGAATTGTTGCCTTTGCTGAAATATTACCTGAAATGAAGTGCAATCTCTGACCACCTGGGAAAAGGACATATCATACCTTAATGACAAGGGCAGAATGAAGGTTGCACTATCACCACTTTCTTTCCTGAGTAACAGATAAATGTAAGAACAAAACCCTTTAAATGAAGTACTTGATTCAGTACAAGAAAGGGTACATAAATCACTGCATGCTACTTTTTTTATTCCTTTTTTCCTTTTTCTTTCCCCTTCCCTTCCCTTCCCTTCCCTTCCCTTCCCTTCCCTTCCCTTCCCTTCCCTTCCCTTCCCTTCCCTTCCCTTCCCTTCCCTTCCCTTCCCTTCCCTTCCCTTCCCTTCCCTTCCCTTCCCTTCCCTTCCCTTCCCTTCCCTTCCCTTCCCTTCCCTTCCCTTCCCTTCCCTTCCCTTCCCTTCCCTTCCCTTCCCTTCCCTTCCCTTCCCTTCCCTTCCCTTCCCTTCCCTTCCCTTCCCTTCCCTTCCCTTCCCTTCCCTTCCCTTCCCTTCCCTTCCCTTCCCTTCCCTTCCCTTCCCTTCCCTTCCCTTCCCTTCCCTTCCCTTCCCTTCCCTTCCCTTCCCTTCCCTTCCCTTCCCTTCCCTTCCCTTCCCTTCCCTTCCCTTCCCTTCCCTTCCCTTCCCTTCCCTTCCCTCCCCTCCCCTCCCCTCCCCTCCCCTCCCCTCCCCTCCCCTCCCCTCCCCTCCCCTCTCCTCCCCTCCCCCCCCTCCCCTCCCCTCCCCTTCCCTCTTCCTTCTTCCTTTTTTCTTTTATTCTCTTCATTGATATGAAGAGCCATAAAGAAGTTATGGTTCTGGTTATAAGGGGAAAATACTGATATAAATACATTTTCTGAAATACTGAAAGTGAAAATGCCTGAGAGACTGGAACTGTTAGACTGGAAACTAGGCCTAGGAATCCAAAGCATCCTTTATGAGCACAGCTGGTACCTTTCAAGTACAGTCGGGTATGTAGAAACATTATAGGTACATCCTGAGGTACCAGAAATAAACCAAACCCTAGAGAACTCTAACAGAAGCTTATAGTCTGAAAAGGTGAAAAATAGTTAGTGAAAAGAGGAAAACATCGTGAGAAAGTAAGAATCAGTAACTGCAATTGGCTATTCTAACAGCAAGAATAGGAAAACAGTCTGGAAAAATAAAAATTTTATCCCATAGAACAGAAGATACCATCATCCATTGGGTTCCAATTGAAAAAATATAAATTGCCATCGTCTATTTGCTGCTTGGAGTGATAGTGTCCTATGATCTCTTATGCCTCTACAATAAAATTATGATTTATTTTTAATCAAAAGTGGATCTTCTCTTTCTGAGAACTCCCTGAGCTGCATATACATTTCCTTTTCTTCAAAAGCCTGTGTGAAATTTTTACAAAATCTGGAGCCCTCAATGGGGACACCCAGATGCCTCCAAACTCATGTGGATTGCTTCCCCTCTGGGACTTCCCCTGGGCTTGGTTCAGTTAGTTCTCCCACTTCTGGGACAGCTGAGTCCCCTCTGGGTTTGGTCCCCTTCTGAAATCTGTTTAATGCCCTTTGCTATTGCATATATTCATATAATTAAATTATTGTATTTGCTCTTACATTATTGATAAGTCACTTTACTACTGATAAGTTTTTAGTAACCTGTAATTTTCTGAATTTGTTGTTGCTGCAGTTATCTGTTCCTGATATTATTGCTGCAATACTGCTGATTAATGCTATTATTGATTACTGCCACACTATTTATTGCTGCTAATAAAATAGCTGATTATTTTCTTTATTAATAGTATATACATACTTGCCAGTGGTGATTTTTATTATGCTTCTGATAATGTCTAATCAAGTAGGTTGTGGATATTCTCAGTTCAGTCAGAGAGAAAAAGAGAAAGACTTCTGCCAGGTTAATCCTGGGAAAAAGTCTGAGAGGAATGTAAACAATATATTATCTTGCTTTCTGTTCATATTTTTTATAGATATGTTCTACCACACTGACCAAAGTCCATTGTACCAATCAGGTGAAATGTTTTTACTTTAAGACCAATGGAATTAATGTTCACAATATTCTCCATAAAAGAAAGAGGTGCTTTTGATTAAACATTCATTTGCCTTCTGAAATCGTATGAGTCATTTTGCCTGTCCCTGGCTCAACAGTGTCAGTAGGGAAATTCAGACAATAAAATTTCTGTATGCTTGTGTTTCCTGGATTCCCATGAACCTACAACTGTGATCATTATCACTAGCAAGTTGGGTAACCCTTTAGGTTGTGAGACCTATAAACAAACTTTATTTCTGAATCTAGAGAAATAGAAGAACAAGAAACAGAGATTATTATTGATTTTTGCCAGGCTTGAATTCTTTAAAGAACAAGAAATAAAGCTTTAAAAAGACATAAGTGGATTCTCATGGACAGGTTTTTGAGTAGAGATTTAATTTTCTCCTATGATTTGTTTACACCTTGTGCTGGGTTTGGTTGAGGTAGAGTTAATTTTCTCACAGTGGCTGGTACGGGGTTGTGCTTTGGTTTTGTGGTGAACACAGGATTGTTAATATAGTGATGTTTTTCTTGTTGTCAAGCAGGGTTTATACAGAGCAAAGGCCTTCTCTGCTTTTCACACTGCCACACCCATGTAGTGGAGTGGAATGATGGATTTTGTCTTCCCAATCATCAGTACCATGATGGGGCCCTGCTCTCCTGGAGATGGCTGAACACCTGCATTCCCATGGGAAATAGTGAACTAAATCTTTTCTTTTGCTTTGTTTGTGTGCAAAACACACAAGCTCTTGCTTTCCCTATGAAACTATCTTCATCTAGATCTATGAATTTTCCATATTTTATGTTTCTGTTTCTCTCTCTGATGCCACTGGTGGGAGAGTGAGTGTGTGGCTGTGTTGGCTTGGTTGCTGGCTGGGGTTAAACCATGGCAGTCCTTTCTGGCACCCAGTTTGTGGCTTGAGACACAAACAGATCTGACTGGGATGTACCCGATTGAATTTGGATGTAGTAGACCTGAATATCTGTTAGTGCTGCTTAGCTAGTAATCAGCAGGTTTCTTTGCTTGCCATGGGGCTCACTTTCCTGGGTCTGTATTGGAGTCACTCGTTAGTGGCTGCTTTTTGCTTTCCCTGCTTGCTGTCGTGCTGTACTGTTTATCACCTTACCGATTTGTGCCTGAGAACATTTTGATAACAGCTATTGGCGATGTGCCTGGGCTGGCGGGTGGCCAGCTGCTGTTTCTGTGCCACTGTACTGGACAAGCTGGAATTTCAGAACTCTCACAGAGGACCCACACTGGAGAGGCTTAAATTCATTAAAGAAGAGAACAATATCTGAGTATTATATTAAAGAGGAAGAGAGGTGGTGAATAGTGATGTGCTGAATGCTGTGGGACCTGAGAATGATGCATATGGAATGGAATAAGGGGTGGAATGTGCTGGTTTTGGCTGGAGTAGAGTTAATTTTCTTCCCAGTGATTAATATGGAGACAAGGTATGGATTCATGCTGAACACAGAGTTGATAAGATAGAGATGTTTTTGCTATTGCTGAGCAGGGCTTACACAGAACCTTGGCTCTGCTTGTTTTTGGCCTTTTCTGCTTGTTGTACAGCCACACTGGCAAGGGAGTTGGGGGTGGATGGGAGGATGGGAGTAGACACAACCAGGACAGGTTACCCAAATAACCAGAAGGATATTCCAGACCATGTGACATCATGCTTAGTATATAAAATAGGGGGAAGAACCTCACCAAACAAAAGTGTATGATTATGCATGGCATTGAAAGCATGAGAGCAGTACAGATGTCCTAGTGAATTCAACTAACAATATAAATAATCATAACATAAACTAAATGATAGTAGAGATTACTACTGGCAAGGACTCACTAAACTAAAAAGAACAAAAATTTATGTAATAGCCTTAGAACATAGCAGTGAACTGAATTAATATCTAAAGCTGAAGCAAGCAGGAGGTGTAGTATTTACACCTGTAGATGTTTGACAGACAAGATTGGGAATGATCTTGGTGCAAAACCTGTGGTTATAGCAGAAAAACTGCTCAATAAAATCAGGAACCAAATAAGATTCCTGTCCCCATATTGCCACATTCTTTAGAGGTTGTGTGCATGAATTGTAGTGAGAAGAGCACAGAAACTCTGGGAACACATTTGTGCTGAGAGGGATGCTGTCAGTCAAGTGTATGCCACGGATAATGAAAAAGAGAAATTACTGTTTGGGAATGATTTGTTATTGAAGTTCTGTCCACTTCTCAGCTTAATCCATAAAACCATTTGACTCTAGTGAAGGAACAATATCCCATGTAGTAGGCTGATAAGAGAGAAAGTAGAAAATACTGTTATTTGCTGTCATGGGAAGATCAGCAGCCCCTGCTCTCTCTTTTTGGCACTGTAACTGCTAAGAGTAGCTCTATCTCTGCCTATCATGACTACCTTTTACCACGGAACTATCATTTCCCAATTAACCACTTATATCCTGTATCCCTGCTTATGAGCTCAGTTCTCTGGAGCAAAGAAATTCATTAACAATGTGTTTTGGGTTTGTGTGGCAAAGGTTTTGTAGTGAGGAGTGTGTGTGCATGTGTGTGGGGAATGTGCAGAGGTGGCTACTATAAGAAAACACCAGAAGCTGTCCCCATTTCAGACACAGCCAGTTCCTGTCAGCCCCAAGATGGATCTGCCTCTTGCAAAAGCTGAGCCCATTAGTGATGCTGATAGTGCCTCTGTGATAATTTATTTACGAAAAGGAAAAAACCACTGTGAGAGTGGAGTGGTAAGATGGGAGAAACAGCCTTGCAGACACCAAGGTCAGTGGAGAAGGAGAGAAAAGAGGCAATCCAGTTGTTGGAGCAGAGATTCCCCTGGAGTCTATAGGGAATACCATGTTGACACGGGTTGACCTCTGCAGCCCATGGAAGACCTCACTGGAGCAGATATTCACCTCCTCACACTAAAAATTCAGGAGAAAATATGTTCTTATCAAAAAATGTTTATATACAGCAATTAAATAATCAACAGGACTAAAAAGTTCACAAGAATGTGCTATTGATTTCAACACATTACAGACACTACCAGTAATTCTAACAGGTTGAATGGTTACTTTTCTTTTGTGGCAGGTCTATGAAATTTCAGGATGAGTAGCCACTGTGCATGCTTTAAATAAAATAACTGTACATATATATGCTAATCTCACTACATATGACCAGTGTAAAGCTGCTATGGACATTTCAGGAGTATAGGATAGAGTCTATTTATATAGATTCATTTGATTCCATAGAGGCACTAGGACCAAACTATAATTATTTTCCTTTTAAATATCATCTCTACCTGTGCAGTATGTCTGCAGCTGTTGGTACCAACAGCTCCACCAGCCTTTTTGTATTATAAAACAAATTAGTTCAATATAAAAAGTATGGAAGATAAGCACACAAATCCTCCTGATGATGTCTAACAGGATTTGTATTATTTCCTCCTAATACCCACCTTAAAATTTTACTTCCAAGATTCTTTCTTCCTATCTGTGGTTACACTGATTGACATTAATACTTAAAATGTCTTAAATATTATTTTTATGCAGACAACATGCAGATTTAATGCTACTTTAAGCTGATAATTCCTTGACAATCTTGTTTCTGCACTTTGAGAGTGTTTGATGGTGATTCAGCAGTGGATATATTGCAGCAAGCTGTCTCTTTACATCCTGTAGACTAAGTTATAATATTTCCATCTGCTTCTAAAGACTGTATGGTGACTTCTGTCTTTGCCTAAAATTTAAATAATTAGCATACAACATCAATTCTAGAAAGAATTATAGTTTAACACCAGAATCTAGAGTATCAGCTACTTTGATAGAAGTAGAACTATTCTAGTTAGTTCTACTAGAAATAACTGCACCAAGAAGGTCACATGCTTCAAGAACTAAGGTGTTAAAACAACCAGTGTTATTGACATATTTTATCTCTTTTACAAAGAGTCAATATAGTGAATATAAGTAGCAAAGACAACCATTCTATTCTTAGAGATCATCTGTTTCAAAATGGTTAATGCTCTTATTCTGTGGGATTAAATATAGCCTCGTATTTGTATTTCATCTTCTCTATTCTCTCCCTCAAATATTTTGCTGTTATTATGGACTTAACTTAATGACAACTGATAATTTTTTTCCTTAATATTTTTATGACAAGCTAAATAGAATGAGAAATATACATTAAATTGTTGAAGACAAGCATACAAAATTCTTAGAGTAGCAACAATTTGTTGTTATAAGTATCTCTTGTTTTATGAGAGTCATTAAATTGATATTTGAAGGAAATTCATAAACTGAATATTTTAATAGAAACTTGCATTCTTAGGTTTACAGAGTTGCTACATCTTAGATAATAAGGACAAATATGAAATCTGCACCATACGTTTTTTTGATAATGTAGGTTATAAGACTTAAAAATGTTACAGAAAATCTACTACCATTGAGGCATAACCTCCAGTGTGCTGAGACTGAGAGAGATATACTGTCTGAAGAGTAACACAGTTATTAATGATCTCAGAAAAACGCAGCTTTACTAATGTACATAGTTCAAAATATGATTTGATTAATGATTAAAATTTTCTGCCTTTTAGCTGAAAATACTCTGTGCCTTTAAAATTATCATGTTTATATTTCCACAAACTAGTATTTACCAGAAGTTTTCTAGTGAATTCTGTGCAACTGCTTCAAAATAAGCTTAATTATGATTAGGTGTTGATCAGCATGGCTAATGCTTACCCAAAAAAGTAAGGTGCAAAAAACTGAAATTGTAGGTATTTAGGTTCTGAAGGACACAGAAAATCATCAGAAAATCACAGTGAAATAATCAGAAAAAAATACCCACAAAACTTCTCTTTAAAGGAGGCAACACTATCGTTTCAGTTTTTTAAACTTTGATACAACACTGTCTTCTATTTGCTGTTTTTTTTTCAAAGCCATGTCATCAGCTTTCTTAATTTTTCTTCATCTTTTTTTGTTTAAACATTAATACAGTAAAACATATTTCAAACTTCTATAGGTCCCTGTATATACATGTATTACTTTAAACTTTGAAGAAATATATTTTATAAGCCAGAAAGAACACTCATTACAAAAAAAAAAATGGCATTCCCAAGACTGCACCTAATAACTTTGCAAATCTTCCTGTCAACCATTCAGCATGCCTAAAATACTCTGTATGCAAATGATACTTTAAACCCCTGTATATCTACCACTGATGAAATCTGTTCTGAGCACTCTCTAAAGGAGCAGCAAAACTCATTGCTTACTGTAACACCAGAGTGGATGTCGGAAATAGAGCTACAAACAGCTTGAGGACAATTGAGTCCCTTTAAGAGTAGCTCTTACTTGATGGACACATCTTTGACACTGATTGGTCTCTCAAGCCTCAGTTATACTGGGAGAGATATTTTTCACTGATGTCTTTACATATAGTACAACTCAAATTTGTACTGAAATCTCTAAAAACTATGCCATTGAAGCCTATGCACTATGCCAAGAAAGTCAACCAGCCTCCATTTATACATCATGCTTCTTAAAAGATCAGCACTTATAAAATTCAAGCACTTAAAAATATATATATTAGTGTATTCTCTACCCAGCTCAATGAAGTTCCTTCTCACATTTCTTAAAATCTTTGTAAAATAACCAACCTATTGGAGATAAAACTATTGACCCTTAGCATTAATATTTCAAAGCTGTTATTATTTCAGATCTTTGCATTTGTACTGCTTTCTCAGGATTTGTAGTTGCTGAACTATGAAGCTTCATATGATACCAGTCACTAGACTTGGGATGAAAACATCCACTAGTAACTGTTCTTCATTTCTGAAAGATATTAAATTTTAATACAGTCTCAGTATGAAGTTTGCTTAATCAAATGTCAGGAACATCTTAAATCTATCAATAAAAGCCTTAATTCAACCAGGGAGTAAAGTCAACAAGGAAGGTGAAAATTCCAAACAAGAAAAGACCCTTTAAGAATTGTATTTGTAGTGCCATCTGCTTGAGCTAATTGTTCTCAACAGGCTACTCAGTTGCCATTTAGTTTCTGTATTACTTATTAAAGAAGCAATGGATACATAGAAATGTGTCATTAACATTCTCAAAGTCCTGATCTAGTGATAGCATAGCCTGATTAATAGACCTATTTGATTTTAACTTTCTTTTCTTCTTTATGGGTGGAATAGCAATTACAGATACTAATTAGCAAACCTGATGTTTGTGCAATCTTGATAGGCAGACATATATAAAAAAACATTGCAACACTTTTGGTGACTCCCAAGTGATGTGAGCTGGTCTCTAAAACAGCTTCTCTCCAGAGATTGAAGGACTGCTCAAAATTTTCTGTGACATAGAACTATACACTCTAGGAAAGGGACACTTTAAATATTGGGAAATAACAGTTGGAACTTGTATCTAACAGTTTGATCTGCAGTGAAATGAGTGGAATGGGAATACTAGCATTCGTATCAGCAGGATATTGCGAATGTCTGTCCTCAGAACTGCAGTTTGAGTGCAGCAATCACTGTAATGGAGATAATGGAGGGCAGTGGAGGGAGGGATCAGAGAAAGCTGAACTGAAAAGAAGGGAGTTTTGGACTTTTCACCTCTATCTCTTTATAGGTGTTTGTCCTTTAGAAAGACTTCATTGGTGTGATCTTAAGAAACAAAGATGGCATGGAAATTTTTCTATTTATTAATAAGTTTTTTTAAAAAATTAGTGTCAAAATAATTAACCCCCCCAACCAAGAAAATAAAATTCACTGAAAACCCACAGCTGGCTGTGAATCAGAAAAAAATCAGAATTCACTTCAAAATTCAATTCAGAATTCAAATTCAAAAATCAGAATCTGCTAATAGACAAATTTTTGCATTACTTATTTTATCTTGAAATGGTTTCCAAACATAGCCTTGCTTAATAAAGTTCTGAGCTCTGATCTTTATATAGTGTCACATCTATTTGTGCAACACTCTTCGTTTGTTTCTATTTAGTGTTACAGTCAGTAATAAGTTTTTAAACCTTCAGCCAAATAGGATTTTTAGAGAGGAAAAAACTCTGGTGTTTTCAGCAATGAAGCCAAGCATATTTAGCCAAGTTTAAATAAAAAGTAAAGAGTAAATACAGTAAGAAAACAATTTCACTCAAAAGGGCAACAAAAATGAGATTATTAATTACTCATTTGATGCCTACATTATGAGGAAATGGACATGGAACCTCAGATAGAACATTGATTCTATTGTTCTCAGTGGGATTCTTCATCTTTTTAAAGTTATCCATACTTTAGTTTTTAATTATTTAGTTTTTAATTTATGCAATAAACACCCAATAAGAACACTATAGATAGTGTCTGTTGAGAGTTTGCATTCATCCCTCCATCCATCTACCTACCTCAAGACATACCATAGCTTCCACTGAAACTGTCTATATGCATTTTTTCTAAATGCATGAACAGATATTAACAGATCATAATTATCTGTTTCTACCACTGTGCTACAGTGTGAGTGTGTGTATGTGTAAAGGATGTATGTAGTCACTCAAGTAATAACTGAACCATAGCTGTGGTCCCCATACTTTCTATTTATTTATGCACACAAACTCTTATGCTTATACATGAGTTTCAGTACAAATCTGCTTGAAGACAGAAAACTAGTCTCTTTTTATTCTTTGCAGGAATCAAACTAATCAGTTTTAATCGTAGTTGCCAACTTCTAGGTCGTCCTTCACATTTCACTGGTCAGCTAACCATAATCAGCACGCATTACTTACATACGGCTCAATCCTAATTACTCTTCTCAGCCTACAATACAAACAATCAGAGATGCATGGTCTGAATGCTGACTCACTTTTTAAGCTTTAGAAGTTTTCTCAGCTGCTCTACAGACTGATCTCCAAATATATTAAATCAACCAGAGTGGATACACCAGACTGACTATAATGCAAATATATGAGGATCCAGGGCCTTTATTTTGTGTACAGAACATACTTGTTCCAAAATTATATACTAATTATAAATTGAAATATGGCATCCATTGCCTTGCATAGATCTAGAAGGACTCAACAGTGAACTAGAAGGTTGTCAAAGTCATTGCTTTATCTTTGAAAATGTGAAAAGTGTATGTGCACTTCATCCAGAATCCACTTATAAGAGACTAGAACAAGAACTCTGTTAAAGAAATATTTTTTCATATTTTTCTACAGTTGAACTTGTCATATCTCTCTCTCACTTTGGCTACTGAAATATATTCTGTGGGTCTCACAATTTCAGTTCTGGATGATAATTTATCAAAGTGCTAATTTTTTCACTGTGTATTAATTGAATTGATAACTTCATAAACCTTGATAATATTGGGAAAATTTGTAGTGTACCTATAAAGAGACACAGAAGAATGACTGCAATGCTTGATTATCTGAAACAGAAGAAATTTCTTCTTGGATATTCTGAGCTGATTGTACACTATATAACTGAGAAAGAGCATTAATCCTGGCTCTGACCAATATGTAATAGGAAGAAATCTCAAGTCATGCAAAAATAAGCATTTCTCAATTTATTATAGATAAGAATATTTGGACTGAAGAAGGTATTAATCTCCAGGAAACAGAAAGCAAGGGATACAGGGGAGGAATGAACTGACATAATTTGTTCTTTGGAGAAAATGACAAAACCATGTAAAGCACGATGTGTCTCCTTGAGTTGAGATGCTATTAGAATGATACTGGAGTTCTGTATCTTTCATTAAAGACAAAATAAATGCTGACATAAAACTGAAGTATTCAGCAGGCATGGGTCTAATCTTAAAAGTAAACAGAAATTTCTATGAAAGTTGGAGTTTACGGAGTGACACAGTTAAGCAGTTAAGCATTTCATTATTTTTTTGATGTTACATTCAAAAGAAAAATGCCTGCCATTTTTTTTAATAAAAAGATTAAAGAGAGCACACTATGCTTATAATAAATAATTTCTCCTCTTCATGGAATTAGCTTTAGAAACCAAAACAGTACCAGAAACTCTTACTGACCTCAATAGGAAAATTTTCAACATAGATGGAAGCAAAAATTTTGAAAATAGGCTGCTATTTACTTGAGCATCTCTCAAAAATATTTTCCTTGAATTTTCCTCTTAGCTTGTCAGAGAACTTGATTCTGCCTTACAGGTGTGACATGTGAAAGGAAGATAAGTTTTTCAATGCTCTCGCTCTGTTTGTGTAAATATAGAACTACAAGCTCTTGAATGACTCATAGAACATGATGTTCTTGAAAGAAATATCACAAATTAAGTTTGGCTGAGAAGTTAAGAACACTCCAGGACAAAGCTGCAAACACATTGTCTTCTAGAGAGAAAATATTGTATGACAATGCAGAACTGGAAGCAAAGGCTCGAGGAGATCTTCCAGTAAATATGTGAAAGCAGTGATCATTCAAAATTTAATATAGCCATTCAGATTCTTTAATCATGTTAGCTGACAAACCCATAATCATAATCATTATTATTCCATAAGAGAAATTGTTTTCTAGGGAAACATTTTTTTGTTTGTTTGTTTGTTTTCATTATAATTTTTAAATAACATTTTCAAACTGAGTTTTTAGGAACCTAGAAAATAAAGAAGGAAAACTTGTTCCTTGTAAATGGTAGCTAGCAAAGTACTAAAAATGTATTTGACAAAATTAGTCAGCTTTTCTCAATGTATAATTTTTTTTGTTTGTTTAAATTTTATAGGACCAGAATTATGAAGGACCAGAAAGTCCTGAATTCTGAAGCACTGAATGCCTTCTATGCCTCAGTCTTTACTAGCAAGATTAGTTTTCAATAATCCCAGGTCCCAGAGACCAGAAAAAAAGGATTGAGCAAGGAAGATGTATCCTTGACACAAGGCAATCAGGTCAGGGAACATTTCAGAAAATTTGACATACATAAACCTATGAGACCAGATGGAATTCATCCACAAGTGCTGAAGAAGTTAGTAGATGTCATTCTAAGGCCACTTTCAATAATCCTTGGTAAATCATGATGGCTGAGAGAAATAGCTGAAGACTGGAGGAAAGCAAACGCCACTCTTCAGAAAGAGAAAGAAAGAAGACACGGGCAACTATGGTGTCAACCAGCCTCACCTTAATTACTGGGAAAGTGATGTAGAAGCTACTTCTGGAATATTTTTCCAAGTGTTAAAGAAACTTTACTGGGCTGCTGCATCATCATCTGCTGCTGTGTCTCTGAGTGCCCAGCCAGCGTTTCCTGCCATCCAGAGCTCAGCCTGCAGCTCACGCTGCAGCTTGCATGCCAAGCTACCTGTATTAAATATATCCCTCAAGAAAGGCACATGAAAAACAAGAAAATCATCAGGAGCAGTCAGCATGAGTTCCCAAAGGAGGAAATCATGCTTGAACAATTTGATAATTTTTTTCACTAACTGACTGGCTTGGTAGACAAAAGGAAATCTACAAATATTGGCTACCTGTACTTTGGTAAGGTTTCAGTACTGATGTCTATGAGACCCTCACGAAGAAGCTGTTGATGTTTGGGCTGGATGAGCAGATAGAGAGGTGGATTGAAAACTGGCTGCCTAATCAGCCCCCAAGGGTGCTGATCAGGGGCACAAAGTCTAGTTGGAGCCAGTGTCTAGCAGTATGCTCCAAAAATGAGTCTAGTCCTGGTTGACATTTTCATCTTTTCATTCATATTATATGAATCACAGGACAGAACATAGCATAAGCAAGTTTGCTAATGACACAAAACTGGGAGAAGTAGTTAATATGCCAGAAAGTCGTGCTGCCACCCAAAGAGACCTCAAAAGCCTTGAAAAAGGTCTGAAAGGAACTTCATGAAGTTCAACAAAGTCCTGAACCTGGAGAGAAAAAACACTTTGTACCAGTACATGCTGGTGGCAACCCAGATAGAAGTAACTTGGCAGAGAAGAGCCTGGGGATCCTGGTGGTCCCCAAGTAAAACATAAGCTAGTGAAATACCCTGTGAGAGAGGAAATCCTGGGCTGCATTAGGCAAATTGCTGCCAGTGGGTTGAGGGAGGTAAACCCTGCCAACTACTTAGCTGTGGAAAGCCCATTTCTGAAGTGTTTTCCCAGCTCCATGCTCCCTAGTGGTAAGAAAGACATGAATATATTGGGGGGAGTACAGTGGAGAGCCACAAAGGTAATGAAGGGACTGCAGCACCTCTCCTATTGGAGAGACTGACAGAGGTGAGACAGTTTTACCAGAAGGCTCAGGAGGAATATTATCAGTGTGTATAAATACTTGAAAGAAGATGGAACTTGACTCTTCTCAGTCGTGCCCAGTGGCAGGACAAGAAGGAGAGAATACATTGAAACACAGAAGGGTCTACCTGAAAATTGGAAAAAAATATTTTACTCTGAGGGTGACTGAGCACTGGCACAGATTTCCTAAGGAGATTGTGACGTCTCCACCCTTGGCTGTAGCAGAGGCTTGGACCAGATAACCTCCAGAAGTCCCTTCCAACCTGAACCATTCTGTGGTTCTGTGATGGCTTATGAATAGAAGCAGGGATCGATTTTTTTAAGAGAGTCAGATTTTACTTTAAAAGAGATGAGCTGTAAGGCGTCCTAAGCATCTTTAAATGGTATGGTAAGCTAGATAAATAATTAGATGATAAGACTTTTTTCCTTTGAGAAGCCCGAATTGCAGCTTCACTGTTTATGTACCAGATTAATATTAAAGTAATCTCTGACAGTGGTACCAGCAATTCCCAAGTGTAAGTTTAGGGAACTAGTACAGAACTGTATGTCCATGAGATTTGCTTTAACACATGATCATTTGAAAAAGTCATGATATGCCTTTAATTGAACTGGGTCTTATTTTAGTGTCAGAAACTCATTTTCAAGATTGTATAAATGGCTTAGAAATATGGTGTGAACATTTGCCCTGCTGATATCTAATCTTCTGGAAGAAATTCATGAATCTGGCTACTAATGATTTGAGGACAGCTCTCCTTTCTTGTACTTGTCAACATGCTTGGGACAATTTCCATTTGTTTCTAAAACCTGTCAAATGTATAATTAGATTTGAATCCCACTGCCTTAGGTGATATTTTGGCAAGCTGTTTGAAGCTATTAAGGATTGTCCTCCCTTTTTATCTTGAAAGAATGTGTACAATGTCCAAAAATTTTTATAGGCTACAGGTAATATATTTTGACTGTGATAACAGTATTGTAGAAAGTGGCTGGAGATGCTTAATTATAACCTGAAGAAGATTATGCACATAGAGATGTGTCTGTCAGCTCTATTACTGATTAAACACATAGATTACACAATTTGTCCTTCCAGTAATATAGGGTAGTAGTGGCTCAGTATTTCAAAAAAGTCTGACTGCTCCCATTAGTACCTGACAGGGAAACTTACAAACCTACACAGTATATGCAATTACACATGACCTTTCTGGTGGATTTGGCATGACTTTGAAAACCAATGACTTCTTCTAAATGGCAAATCCTTACTGCTACAGTGTATTAGAAATGTATTTCTGTGATCTGGGAATAAAGTCTGAACAGGTGTTGTATGATCAATCTGAAAACTGAGACCCCAGGATATACTCAAGATCAGCAATCCAATGAAAAAATTCATAGCAAAAGCCATGATGATTCCACTTCCTTATATTGCTTTCTACCTCCAGGATATACGGGCTGACTCAGCTAGGGAGGAGTTATGTGCAGAGCAATTTGATTGCTTTCTAACAGCTGTAAAATACATGGATTTTGTGACATAGTCCAATTTCTCTCTGTTTGTGGCTTCCATTCTCCATTTACCGTTACGCTGGAGGAGGATCTAATTTAAGATATTTTGTTCCCCATCCCTTGCAAGATTTTATGACACCCTCAGGTGTGCTGATTCAGCTGTGTGGTCTTGCTCTAAACCAGACAGATGTGACAAGCCATTTTAAGAGTAAAACACACTGTATCTTTTTTATTTATTTCAGTGGATCATTTCAGGAAATGCAGGTTATAGTAAGGTGACATAGTAAAGGAATTGAAAAGGGATTGTAATCTTTCCTGGGGAGCAAGCAACTGTGGAAACCAAAAAGGCAGTACCTGGAAAATTTGCAACTGCTGCTGATGTGTTACTAATATATAAATGACTATTTAATCCAGAGGAGAGGCTTTTTCATATAAAATTAATTCTTAACACTTATTATGCTGTTTACACAAAAGAATATACTTTTATAGTGTTCTGCATTAGGAGAGGTTGGGTTTTTGTTTGTTTCAAAGAACCAAGAGGAGATATAAGATTGGTTCTTTCAAGTCTGAATATTCTTCTTGTCTGACTGGCAATAAGTAACAATCCACCTCTTCCTCTAATTAAAAAGAAAATATATCACTCATGTAGAAATTTCTTTCTGGATTGCTTTGTCAGAATTAATAAATACTGGCCCATCAAAGTCATTAATACCATGTTAGCTCATATTAGCTGAAAATGCAATGCACTTTTATAGTGAACTCTTTCCTCCTTATGCTATTCAGGTCTGTGTTTGCTGAGCTGTTTTCTTCCTTTCTGTTGCACAGTTTTGCTGAAGACTTATATCTCCAGAAAAAAATCTAGTGTTGAGAGTCTGTACTTCATTCTGAGCCCTTTAGAAATTCTTTTCTGTTAATTTTTTACATATTCTTATGATACAGAAGTATTTCCTTCTGACCCCATGCCCCTCTCTTCCCTTTAAGTAATTGAAGACTGCAATGAGGTCTCCCCTCAGAAAAGAGCTTTCTTTTCTCCAGACTGAAACAACCCCACCTCTCTCAGCCTGTCTTCAGAGGAGAGCAGCTTTATCCTTCTGATCATCTTTGTGGTTTCTTCTGGACCCACTCCAATATGTCCATGTCTTTTTTGTGCTGAGGACGTCACAGCCAAATAAGTGGGATCTCATGAGAGTAGAGTAGAGGAACAGAATCATGTCATGATAAAAATTTGCCTTGTAAGTTATTGTTTGAAAAGCCTCTCAGCTCCCAGGAACTATCTTACTTAAACAACAGAAAATTTTATGAGAATATCATTAAGCAATAACTGGCAAAATTATGCTAGAAGATTAGACAAGAAAATCTGTATTGCACAGGCCGTAAAGCATTTCCTGGAGAAAACACACTACACACTTATCATTTATGTTTCATACTACTTGAGAATTGCTGAATGATTAAGGAACGTGAATCTTGTCATAAAGGCAGAACAATATATATTGCCATAAAAGTAATTCTGAATATTTATATTTAATGAGAGCTGAACTGAGGGAAGACATCTCAAGTAATTTTCTCTATGGTGCCAGGTTTTGGGGTTTGCAGTGTATAATCTCATTTTAAAATGTAAATTTCAAAATGTGCTAAAAGATGACCATTCCGAAGCATGAACCTAGTGAAACCAAGCATTACAGAAAACCAGTATATTATAAAATAAATAGTTTAGGACAAAATCAATCCAAATTTATATCTCAAATTACTATTTTTTTTTTATTTTAATACAGGCTTTAAGATCTCTGATTTGACCTCATATTAGTACCCTGTAGAATCCTGCTTCTTCATAATGGATAAAAAAACTTGAAAAAACTGTGAGACAATACCTCAGTAGATTAACAAACACCCTGGTGTCATGTTGGTGCAAATTCAAGATCTCATGACATTTTAAACTATTGACTTATTCACAATGTACTCTAGGAAGAGCCTTTATTATTTCTTATTTATGCTTTAAAATTCTGTAGGTAAAATTAGATTGTGTATCCAGTTTTATTAAAGATCATTCAGTGTAAATAGCAGTGCAAAGGATTAAAAAAATATATCATGTAGGACAACAGCATGGACAATAAATTATATAGTTTTATGGTAAAAGAGATCTAGTTTCTCTTCTAGGTCACCTGTGTGCCTTATTTCACACAACAAGACTTCTAATTCAGAATAAATGCGTGGTAGGATAGTGAAATGCTGATATTTTCAAAAGTGAGTTGCATCTTTCTGCCAGGAGCCAGCATACAATGCAGTTCCTTATGCTATGAACTACCACTCAGGGGTTTCCAAACCTTTGAAAACAAGGTTGATGCTTTTTGCTATGGATGGTGAAAATTGGTGTTTATAAATAGGTACTGGAGGATCAATTAATATGTACTCAGGAAACAAGAAATAGAGGTTTATAACACAAGGTCAATGTCTCTTGTTCCCTATCGATTTTTCTTTCTCTTGATTCATACCATTGATAGTGCTTTTCTTGTAACCTGTTCTCAAGGTAGCCCACCGTGTCAAGATGAAAGTGCTTTTCTCTGTCCTTTTAAAAACATGCTAGATACATGGTCACACCTTCACAAGAACTGTGTTTCCACAGCAAGTCTGCACCATGTGTGATTGCTTTCAGGGGTGTAAAGACTTGATAAAAAACTGGTGATGATCAAAAACATCATTAACATTGCTTTAACAATATTCTACATTTTGCAAACTAGCACAGTGACCTTTTAATTTTTTAAGAATCTCCTCCTCAACTTGCTCTTAACTCTGAATCTGCCTTTTATGTGCATTTGAAAAAGATAATGGAGATTTGGTTGACCAAAAAAGGGTGCAATTTTATGAGATTTTATGAGATTTTTCTAACTATTTTCATAATTTTTTCAAACAATTATCTGCACTGTAAAGCTGAATAAAACTCTGTGCACAGAATCAGAGAATGGGTTTGGTTGAAGGGACCTGAATGACCATGTAATTCCTGCCATGAGCAGGGACACTTTCCACTAGAATAGGTTGCTTAAAGATCCAACCAGCCTGCTTTGAACATTTCCAGGGGTGGGGCAACCACAACTTCTCTGGGCATCCTTTTCTAATGACTCACCACCCTCACAGCACAGAATTTCTTTCTGATATGTAAACCAAGCCTACCCTGTTTCGATTAGAATCCATTCCCCTTTGTCCTGTCACTACTGCTCTGTGTGGAAGCATTCAAGGTCTGGTAAGTGAAATATCTTGTTTTCTCATAGTCATCTAGTATAAGTTTTAGGAAGTCCATATCAGACTAAAACATGAGAGTGTAAGACCTGGGCAGTAAGTTTTACAGCCATGGGAAGTAGCATGTACACAGCATAAGGAGGAGCACGAGGTTTTTAAATATAACAATGCCAAATCATTAAAAAGAAAAAAAAAAAAAAAAAAAAAAAGGGGTGAAATGCAGCCCAATGACCTTCATATCTGGGAAACATAAACATTTCATATTGCAAAAGTATAAAGCTCTGTGAGAGATTTCTGATGTCTTTGATTTATCATTTTGCCATGACACACAGATATGACAGTTGTTGGAGGCAGGTAAATAACCCTCATCTTTTGAGGTGTCAGTAAAACTGACAGTATTTATAAGAAGTTGCATCCTTTTCTTGCACTCCAACTTTGATTAAAAATATTTTCAAAGCTTCTAAACAAATCTCAGAGGAAAAAGTTTACAAAAGATCTCTATTTTAATTATTAATTTTTCATCACTTTCTCTTTTCAGTAAACTCACTAAGTCTGAAGTCATCTGACATAATTTTAACCATCTAAAAGTTAGGTTTCAAATTAACTATATTTTCCCTCATGCTGGCCATCACCAAGACAAGAAATGCACCCCAACTAAAATAAGTAACTAAAATATACTGTAGATAACTATTCCATTTGTTGATAACACTTTCCATTTGTTATCTTATGTGTCTATTTTACATTCAATATTACTGAATTTCAGGTTGATTTTTTTCCCCCTGCATCTTCTGGAGAGGTTCCTGAAATCTGTGGCTTTAAACTAGTAGTATTCATGGTGTGTCAATCCATTTCCATCAAATAATCTTGAAAAACATGTGTAGCCTTCACATTTTTGCTTTCTTTACTCTTGTTTTTGATACATTTGTGCTTTGCAACATGACAGTTTAAATCATGAGTTAGGAGACTGAACTCTGACACCACGGGGTGCCATAGTGAAGCTGCCCTGGAGCACAGCAGATGCCCTCTGGCAAAGCAATACCAAAACTCCACATATAGGTATCAGAGATGGTACAACCATCAGTGTCCAACATACACACACAGGCACGCACAAAGTTCTCACTTTAATGGGAAGCTCCTACATAAAGAGTAATATATTTGAGCAAACCTAGTTAGTTATTACAGAAGTGTAAGGGTTTTTTTGAAGGCTAATTTAGGGCATTGATCATGACAAATAAGCACGCCTTCTTGACAGCTGTGGAGCACTTTCAAGAGCTCTTGTTCTGCACTGTTAGTAGGTCTAGAAGTCCTTGAGTTTAAAGGCCATGCTTACCTCCATCAAACTTAGAATTCATTTACACTTTTTTTTTTTAAAAATGTCTTTACAAGTTCTTACTGTTGCATGTTCATTTCTTTAATGTTAAAAATATCAGGTCCAAAAGTAATTATTGTTCTAAACAGGCAAAGTGTAAATGTTAAACATTGCTTGCATCAATAGTTGCAAAACAATACAAATATTCTCTTTTCTGTTTATCCAACACCTCATTCTTTGAAGAATTTTCATCTTGGTCTGATTTGTATTTTCCAGTTGGATGAAGAGAACTGCAGGTAAGAGTCTTTCATTAGAAGCATGTCTGATTTAATTAATCTTTAATTATTGTGCAAAACAAATGGAAGGATAGCTTCGATCAGCAAATTCATTTGCCACATTTATCAACTAGCTGATCTTTATCACCCACCCAGATGACAGTAAATCAAATGCACACCCCTTTTCAATTCATGAAGCAAATGATTAAAGTGCCTGTAAGAGTCCCTATCCTAACTAAATCTAATTGTGTGTGAATAATCAGTTAAGTTGTGTGATGAATGTGCCATCATAGAATCTAGTCCATAACTAAATCATATTTTGAATCATACTTGCTTTAAAAAGAATTCTCTTGTGACACTCATGTCTTCAGGTGTTTCTTTTTCTTCCTCCTTTACTGATAGCTAAATACATGTCATATTAATTATATCATTTTGCCTTGCTTCCTCCTTCTCCTTTTATATCAGCTTTAGGGCTTACTTTCACTTGAGCTTTATAATTGAAGCTCATTCCAAACACATTTATATATCTTATTAAAAATCATTTAAACACAAGTATTACAAACTCTTTATTAGTCCAAACTGAATTTAAATATTTTTTCCATTGCACATCTTTGACTCTTAAGATCATCTTTACTTGACTAAATATCTCCTCAACTCAAAATGAAGAAAATTAAATAATAACTGTATTTGTTTTTTTTCAGAATATAAATGGTACATGTTCTCCTTCAGAACACATTTTTTGTCCCCTACTATTCTTAAATATTTATCAACCCATTCTTTTTTGCCTGGACTTCTACGATACCATATTTAAGGTTTCATGAGACTTATTTGTGGATAAAATTTTATTTAGTGGACTTAAATAAAGACTTCAAACCTTTAAGGATTTTTTCATCAGCATGTAATTAAATAATGAGAAACTAACATGATAAATAAGCATTTAATCTTAACTGATATCAGAGTGTATTTAACCTTTTTTGAGTGTGCATATATAAAAGTGAGATTTTCTTCCCTGCTTTTCATCTCAAAAATAGAGATTTCTGTTGATCTAATAGATTAAAGAGAAAATAAAAATTTTGAAATTAGTTGCATTTAGTTGGTTATCTGAAACCAAAGAACTAACTTCAAGGTCCTTGAAATCACTGAAAAGTGAAAAATTTGAAGGGGACAAATTATTTTGTAGGTTGGTTCTTTCTATGTACAGAGGAGGAAGAGAGAAAATAAGAGTCACATACATACTTTATGCCAGAGCTCATCCTAGGTCGAGGGTGGCTCTGTGTGGCGAAAAAAGTCTCTCCTCCAGCCCGTGCTTCCAAAGGAAGGCTCAGGAGTGTCTGTTGTTCGGTCTCAAGGCAGTTTATTGCAAGTTATCTAAAAGATTTTCTTCTTGATCTGCTGTGGTTTGCTCAGCAGCTCAGGCAGAGGCACACACACCCCTGACATCCTCTCTGACTCCTGACTTCTTCTCTCCCCCCACCCCTGGCTGCTGCTATCTTTTATATGGCATATTACGTGATAAATGTTTACAGTTTTCCCCCAATACCTACTACCTATATTAAATGGTGCTTTTCTACTCTAAACCAATCTGTGAGTGCCAACATCACCAAAAACATGGGGGTAAGGAAGAAGAAAGAGGAAGGACAGGACAGGCCCAAATCCCTCCATCTTAAAACCTCTGACCCCCATGTACAAAACTAAACCCCCTCCCACCCCCCGCCCTGTACAGGACTTAAACCCCCCTGTACAGCACTAAAAAATTCCTCCCTCTACTTTGTGACTATTTCTACTATAATATCTAAACTTTTGTGACTTCTTATTCTTCCTGCAAGGCTGGTAAATCATTCCATGGTTCAAATCCAAAATCACAGCTGTTTCCAGCTGCATGCCAGGGTCTCAAATGCTTCTGACCTGGACCCAGAACCTCCAAAAATGTCTGAGGGACATTTTGAGTTCTGACAACTTTAAAAATGTAAAAACCCAATGCATAATAGAGTCCTGGATTTGTTTCTGTTTGTGTGGTTGTTATTACTGTTATTATTTCTAATCATCATCATCATCATCATTATCATCATCATTCAATAGGGGTCATCTATTTGGAAAATGCCCTTGGTGACAATGCAGTTTTACTAACTATCACTTTCAACCACGGTAATGATATGTTTAGGTGAAATGTGTACTTATCTGAAACAGATTCTGTAGCTATCAATGAAAATCCACCCATCAGATAACACAATGTTAATCCTTCAAGAGCTTCAAGACCTTCAAGAGCTGGTTTAAATCTTCTCCATACCTGGATTTCAGACATATTTCAGATGACTGGATGCCATCCACAGCCACCCTGCTGGGTCACCGCTGATAGGTCTCATGTACATATGCACAAAAGTAGACAAAGAAATAATGAAAATGTTTTACTGTGTCCCTAGGGCAAATATACTAACAAATTAAAATTTAAATATATATTCAACTGAATTAGAAAGATGCTTCATTAACTCAAATTAAGGAATTGTTTATTCCCAGCAATCTGGAATCATTGTAATACAATTTGATTTGTGTGTGTGGCTGAATGTAAACACTTATTTCAAATGAAAGACATTCAGATTTTCATTACTGAAGTATTTAATGGGACAGTTTGCCAGGCTTTTTTTTTAACAGCTATGAAGTGATCTCATTAAATTATTAAGCAAGTGGTTTAATTATGCCAACTTTCACATCTAACTGAAAAGCAGATGTTTTATTGGAAAGCATATTTCTTCATGAGAGCAATATCTAGCCATATAGTCACAGACTGAGACCTAATGACAGTTTAAAGGCTAAAGACATTTGGATACCAAAACATTTTAGTCACAGATGTGTGCAGTTTTGCAAATTATAGGGTTCCCTGATTTGTGGAAGAGAAGTAGGAGGAATCACTGTGATGTATGTAGTCCTGGAGAAGTCATGGGTTCTCCTGATCTCTCTTCTGCTCCCTGGGTTCTATAGAGGTAGCAGAGAAGATCTTGGCTCCCAGATGCCTGACCCCAGAGTCTGTCTGGTACTCTGAATACCCCTGATGCTCTGAATTTTCATTAATTATAACATTAGATAGGAAAAACCTTGTAAGTGAGTAGATAATTAAAATTATACTTTCTTTTTTCTTACTTGCTGTTGTCATTTTTTGACACTCAAAATCTGTTCCAAACACATCTGGTCACATTTGCACTTGTTAATGATCAAAATGTTGTTTGCATAGTTTCATTAATTATTTTATTGAACACAGCAAAACTATTCTTTTGCTTGAGGCATCTGGCTGATCATGCTTATCTACTGCTATGAAAGCAAAACTTTTACAACCTGTACTAGCAATGCCTGACCTGCTAATTGCTAAAAGCATTGGTGTGCCTTCCTTATGCAGAAAGGTAGCAGATAAACAGGTAATATACTTCTAACTGTCAAGACCCTGTTCAAAAGATACAAATGGATAAGTCACTTTTGTTTTCAAGCTTAATGAAACCGATATATATATGTCTGTTCTCAACACAGGGTGAAAATTGAATTTATTGTTGGCTTCTCAAAAATAAAATGAGACATTCACAGAAGATGGATGGATTTCATATGAACAGACAGGGAAAACCAAATAATTCTTATAAGGATCCCTTACAAGTATTTTGAGAGAAACATCTTTGAAGTGGTACGCAAATTAACAACTGCTTTGTGATACCGTGAACATCATCTGCACATAGCAGAGATTTTCAACAACCTGCAAAAAAAACTCCCATATTTCAATCATCATCTTTCCCTTAAATCAGAGTATTTGGGGGAAGAGATATGTATGGGGTATCAGTTATTTTCAATATAATTTGGGTCATTGAGATCAAAATCTTTCTTTCTCTGAAGAGGAATATTGTGTTTGCCTTCCCCACAACAGATAAATGTTCAAACTTTCCTAACAGAAAAAGAACTTAATCAACAAAGAGTTAGGTGCTTGGGTAAGCTGCCATAAGATTTATAGTGAGTCCCCTACAGAAAACCAGGAAATGGATCTCCCCTATGGCCCCTTTCCTGAGTGTTGTGTCCAGGGAAAGGAGACCACTCACTTGCTCTTTAACCCTTGTCTGAATAAAAGAGAGGACCAGAGCTCAGCTGTTGAAGTATTTCGTTCAGATGCAGTCCTGACCTCTACTGTTTCAATTACAAAACTTAATGTAGGGCTCTGCTGAACTGTAGCCCTTGTGGAAGTTCTTTTCTCCCTTTTCTTGTTTTTTATTGGTCACAGGAAAAGGTAGTGCACACTTTAAAGCATGTGTATGAGGACTGAATTCTAGAAATATGGGAGAAATTATGAATTCCATAACAAAATAAAAATGAAAAAATTATGGATTTTGCTGGAAGCAAAATTTTATCTCTGTCTCTTGGTATATAAACCAGATAAAATTACAAGCTTACAGTAGGCACTCAAAGATTATGATCTACCCTGACATATCCATACAGGCACTTTGCAAATGCTGACACTAGAGTTTCTGATTAGCAATCAGACATAAGTCTCTGCCAGAAGATCGCTGCCCTACTGGTTTACTTTCATTTAATAAAAGGGAGCTGAAACAGCCATTCTGAGCCAAACTCAGGCAGCTGTATCTGAGTTTTCACTCATCCTGTTGCATTATTTCACAGAGCAGGGAGTAGAAGGGCTGGATGAGTTAAATGCCCTGATACTGCAATTTAGTCAGTCTTCCATTTTGGAGATGGCTCTTCACTAACTCAACTGGAGCATGAGCAGAGGGCAGCCTCTAATCTACACCAGGAAGAGTAAGCCAATATGTATAAGTTTATGTGAACATATTCAAATATCAAAGTGTCTAAAATGTTTTACACAGAAAAAATATTAGTTTCAAATAATTATGCACATAACTTATATAACTGAAGTAAAAAAATTATGAGAATTGTAACCAGAGGAGTACCTGATTTCTTTTAGTGGAGAAATATGTTCAAATACTATTAAAGAATATGCCTGATACCTTTGCACCCACAGCTTCTGAACAAAAATACGTGGTTTTCATAGATGACTGTCCTTAAGTGCAAAGTAGGCTATTATGTTGATGAAAACCACTTAAAAAATAAGCAAGTTTTTCAAAGCAATTGGTGAGCTATAGATATTGTAAATTATTGTGTGAAACTTTATATAGGGACATTTCTTTATTTGCAAATTACTGTGTTGGTACAATTAAAAAAATATATAAACAGTAAATAACTGATGGTTCTATATCATCCCTCTTTATTAGTTTTGTACAATTGTTGCAATTACACAAGGAGAGGCACAGAAAAAATATGCTTAGTGTATGCAAAACTGCCAGAGACTGTGTTATTTTGAGAGATCTTTCAGACTGACAATCTTAGCATGCCTGCTCCCTCACTTTCACCCTCATCTTCATCAGGACTGGGGAAGAAAATAGCAAGAGTGATAGCAAGAGCGCTCATGACTGAAGATAGGAAAGATTCAATAAAAGAAGGATTGAGTGGAGAAAAAGCCAAATAAACACACTGCAATTACTGACCACCTCTGATGGCAGATCAGTGCCCAGCCAAACTGAGCAACTGTCCTGGAAGATGGTTCTGATGATTGTGCAGGACATCATACAGCATGGAACCTGCCTTTGGTCAGTTCAGGTTAGTTGTCTCAACTCCTTCCCCTCCCTTAATCTTCCCCACACTTAGCCTACTTGCTGAAGGAGCAGGGTGAGTAGAGAGAGGAAAAGACTTGTCACTGAGTGCTGTTCAGCCATAGCCAAAACACTGATGTGTTATCAGCACTGATTTACTCGCAAATCCAACGTTATGAAGAAAGTTAACTACATTCCACCCAGAATCACTACAGACACAGTATGTTGAAAAACCTCTTGTAAAAATCAGCTTTTACATATCACCATCAACAATCAAACCAGTGAAAAGTTGTGGAGGCCGGGGAGGGGTGGGGGGGGGGAGGGGGGCATGAGGTTGGGGTTTTTTTTTAGTTTTGTTCTATGAAAGACAAACAAGTGGTACATTTTACTAGCCAATATTAAGGATCATTCTATTCAAATTTCCAGGCTTGTTGATTCATCACAATAGTTCTGTCAGATTATATCAACCAAAATTGCTCTTGAAGACAGGTACAGTAACTAGGTGATGCTGATGAATAAATTATCTACTCTAGAAATAAATAATCAAATATGAAAAGCTTCTTGGCATGCTCTTTGACAGTAAAGAAAATATTATGTGATGATTACACTCCAATTCAATGGAAGCAGAAAACTGATCTATAAAATATTTAACAAACCAATCTGAGTGAAACATGCCCAGTCTCACTGGTCTATGTGAAAAACTGAATTACTGCCTCTTCAAATTAATCAGAAATATTTTGGTATGCTCTTTCAATCGGAAGGTCACTTTAAAGATGATAGGCAAGAGTTCTTTCTATTTGGGCAAATATTTGAACTTACTACCTTGTTGTGTTTGTATAAAACTGTGCGCATTGTCCTTGTGTAAGTACTTTTCTCTGTGACCTTTTCAAGCATATAGCAAATAAATCTTTCCTTAGCTTTAAAGTGGCTGTCATAACAACACCACAGGGCTCTAGGCATGCTGACTAACAATTTCAAAACAGTCTAATCAATTTCAAAACATTTTTCTTTGAAATTAATAGGTGTTGGAATGAAATGACTAATCTGCTTGAATAGTTGCAGTTTGGGTGTTTTACTGTCTTTCCCAGTTACATTTCATTATAGTTTTATAAATAAGAAAGTTGTATCAATTTTTATTATGATGGGATTGAAGTGATCAGTTGCAATAAGGGACTGACTCATGCTGATATTGTAACATTTTCTGCAAGATTTGTTTTGTTGTTTTGGTTTTTTTCTCTTAAACTGATTAGGAATTATCTCATTGCAGCAAATTAAAGCAGACTTCCCATCAGAGGAGTGTCTAGGTAAGAATGCAATCTCAGTTTGAGAATCATTATCTTTAAAGGAAAGGTTCATATGATTTTTACTCCAGCCAGGATTTCCAACTCAACCTGGAATCTCAAATTCAGGCTGCATCCTTTCTTTGTTCTGGCCCGAGTGAGGTTTATGCTCAGGAAAAGCATCTTGCATTCCCAGGAACTCAGAACATGAGAAATTCACAAATTTACTATCAGAAATGCTTACATAGTCTTTAAGTTTCTAGATATATCACTCAACATAAAACTAAACATAAGTCTATCTTAAAATTCAAGAGAGTTATTCTAAATTGAGTATATTAATGGGAGGGATTTAATTTAGCAGGCAGACATTCAGCTGGAATAAGCAAATTACTATGACTACTTCTGATGATGTCCTAAATAGTCAGCAACCTACCAAATAATGAAAATTAATTCTATACGTAAAAGGTTTTATGACAAATTCTGTGCTTTAGGTTCTTTTAAATGAAGGAAAATGTCCCTAGCAGTTTGTAAACCAATTATTCCTTCTTTGATGGAATTCTGTGATGCTGAATATTAACTGGAAATCCCTTCTGTGGACAATAGAGTTGATTCTCTAGCACATTGCTCCTTCTGCAGCTAGCACATTTGCATTTAATTTGTAAAAGCAAAACATTCCTAATGTTCTTTTATAGATGTGATTACAGGAGTAGAATATCAGAGATGGTTTTTTTGTCTTTTCTTCATGAATAGAACAGTATGATTCTGAATTTATTCTCCGTAAATGTAATATGAACCTCATTTTCTATAAAACAGTTTTCATACCTCTGAAATGGAGCTAATCCTGGAAAAAAAAGTGGAACAAATGTAGCTCTCCAAACCACCTGATTTATATTTTGACCTATATTTACTGTATTGGTGTTTTCTAATATGGAGTAAAACGTATTTCTTTTCATTATTTTGATTAGTGTTGATTTAAATATGCTGAGTTAAATGGCTTTATTCCTTATGCTGTTAAGAATCACAAGTAAAAATGAGGCTGTTAGGAATAGATTTCCAGCAGGCTGGATATTATTTAGCAATAAATGGTTCAAAGCTAGTAACTCATCTTTCTGTAATTTGTAGCACCTGGTAGTGATCTGACTTTAGACTTCATCACATACTTTTTCCATATCATTAACCACAACCAGAAGTCACAGTTTCACAGCAATTGAACCAATGCTAAGAAACAGTGGGACAGACATTAGTTTTAAAAAATGTATTACTTTGAAATACTTTGGCTATATTTAGTGCCTTCTGTTTTTAAAAGGATTCAATAAACCTCTCTGCAGATTACTGTGGAGGGGCAGAAACACTAGAGTATCACTTTGCGTCTGAAGAGATCAAATCCATTTGGCAAATGAACTTAGCAATAGGAAGATTTGAAATGTATGATGGTAGAGTTCAATCTCAATAACATTAGGATGGAAAGCTGTGTGGTATGATCCATAGATTTTACAGTCCAGATGACATAGAAGAATTCTGTACTGTGATAAGGAGGGGAAGAAAAAAAACTTCCTAGGGTACAAATCAGCCTAACATAAAGAAAAAACTCTCTGAGACAAAAAGGAGTCTCACATCTTGGGTTAGTCATACTCTACATGAACTAGTAGGTTTTTGAGGAAATATTTCTCTCTGTGGTGTAGAAATTTGTTGTCCACTTTTCAGCTCCCAATGATTAAAAATCATTCCTTCCTAAACTTCAGCTTAAGGAAGATCCTTAGTTAAAATGGTAAAGGGATATGGAAATAATTAGATTTACGATACCACACTTTAACATCTTCCCATCTGTAACATAAAATATTTTTCAATGTAAAATTAAGTGAAGAATTTGTATTATAATCACAATTTGGTAGAACAGTTAAACAAGAAGCCATAATCAAAATTCATTGAAACAGTTTCAATGAACTAAAGTACCCTGAAAATCTTAATGAGAAAGATAGAAGAATGCCTTCTTCTGGCTAAAAGATGAAAAATCAGATAACTGGGACTCCTACATATACTTCTATTTCTCAACTCTTCATATCTGCAATGCAAGTTAAAGTGGAATCCTTCAAAACTACAAAACCCCCACCTATTCTGACTTTTTTTTTTTTTATCTTGTGCATAATGCTATTTGTTATTTTAATAATTTTTTATACCCTCCAATCTCAGTACCTGCCAAAACCAGAAAAAGTTGTACACTATTAACCTGGCCCAAATTCAGGAAAATCTTTAGGCAATATTCTGTAAAATTTTCTGTCCTCTCCAGAGGCCAAGGATTTAAACTCTCACAGTGTTTAAACTGGTGTTCACTGGAAAAAAAAAAATTGGCTGTTGCAGGTACCAGGATATTGAAGGAGGTAACAGGCTCTGCAACCTCGTCTCCTAACCCCTAGCAGTTTTTCTGTGTTCAAAGTCAACTCTGATCTTTCTCACCTGTAAAACATGGGATCAAATTGCTGTGAAAATAATAAGCTATGAGAATCTGAAGAGGGAACCTTGCCTATGGTCTCTTTCCTCTTTTCCTGAAAGCTGTATTAAACTCAGGCCTGACCTATGTCCATGAGAGTTTTGTGGCAGTTCTGCCTATACCTGGAATTGCACCCCACTGTCCCTGACCTGGCCTCACTGACTTGGCTTGCTGGCCGTGTATCAGACCTGAATTGTCTCTAAGGATGTGGTTGGCAATCACAGGTCTGTTGGCTGACCCTGGTCCCTGCCACCAATCATTTTTTCTCACATGTGTGCTCTGCAATGGTGTCACTGTGCTAGAGCTGCTGCCCTGCTGCCTGCTGCAAATCCAGGGCCTGGCTCCCTTCTCCATGCATGTCAGTATTGGCTTGCTGTTACCCGACAGTGAAAAGCTCATCTGATGGATTCATGGTTTTGTAGAACACTGAATTTATTTTAAAATTGGGAATGAAATTATATTTTCCTTTTCTTTTTGATCTTGGGACTGACACAAAGATGACCAGTACTGCACACTGAAAGTTCCTGTATGTCAGAATAGCTGTCAGATTTTCCCAGATTCTCTTACGATCCTGTGACTTCTTTGTTACATTATGTCTCAGTATATTCCTCCTTTTCTATTCTGTTCATTTGGAGGTAAAATAAATAGTGCTTCCTATATACATACCATGCTTGCCTAGCTTTTGGGAATACATATTTGATCTTGCTTGAGACACCTAATATAGGGGGGGCCTTGGGAGCCAGGGTTACATTTAAATAAGTATTTTAATTCTATAGCATGTGTTTATTCTTATTCCTATTTACAGGTCCCTGTAAATTGCTAAATTTGCAATTGCTAAAACCCCAAATTTTTCTCCATCAGAACAGAAAAATTAAATCCCCTAGAAAATCTCTTAGTATAGACTGGATTTTTTCAACAAATATATTATTTGAGACATAAAAAAATTTCCAGTTAAAATTGAAGAGCATAAGAAAAGAACTACACAGGACAGTCTTGGCTGCAAACCCATCTGATGACCCCAGTATGCTTCCCTCACACGTTCTCTTTTATAGGTAAGCTTTATGCCTAAATCATCAGTAATCTCTTTTTTCAGTATTTCATCTTGCTGGCAATTTATGTGTATATAAAACCAGATATGTATTTGGCCACTATAAGAGTGAATTCAGAATTAAATAAATTTCTCTCATGTAGGGTATTAAAAACTTGGCTAATCCAGTTTGTATTTCTTTATTCACATAAAGAAGCACACCTCTAAAGAAGAGACTAAGTGAGACTGTTATATTTGCCAGTCTGTTATCTACCATTCTGAGGAAGTGAAAGTTTGTCTTTCTTCACATGAAATTACCCAAAATCTCATAGCCTACTTCTAATGCCTTCTTTTGCATTGTGTCTTACATTTTTTTAAGGTTTTAATTTTATATGGAGAGAGGGGAAGGAGAAGTTTTTTGGTTTTGGTTTAGGGTTTTTTTTCAATGGAAGAATGCGATGACTTAAAATGTGTGTGTCAGGTTAAGTGTTTAGAATAAAACAACCAATGCCATAATTGAGAGTAGTAAGCAAATTAGCTGAAAAAATTTAGTTATATATAACTTCAGCATGGATTTTACTGACCTAAATGCTGATCCAAAAGTTAAATCATTAGTTAATCTTGGTTTTGACTTCAGAATTGCTACAGAAATGTAGGCTGATAATGGAGCAAATCTAACTTTTTGCAGAGATCAGAAAGATGAAGCAAATCTAGCCTTTAGTGTTGAACCTAAAAAGCAGGAATATTCATCTGGACCTGCCTGATGGGAGTCCTCTTTTGTTGAACTTGATGTAGTTCTGTGGAATTCAGATCACACACAAACCTCCCAGTGTCTTGGCCTTTAGAGGCATCACATTTCCACCAGTGTATTAAGCCAGGGAGTAATATTAGCAGCTATGGTTTGTTTTCCTGGGGTTTTGTTGCTTCTTTCATCTATACTTCCTCTGATTTCTGTCACTTCCAAGCTGTTATTTTCATTCTTTCATAGTATTATTTGGACAAAGTTTCCAAGAGAAATATCCTGAGAATATATGCCGTGAACAGATTTCATAATGTTATGCAAGAAATGGCCAGAGTTTTGTACCATTTGAATGGTAAATTTATTAAAGTTGGAAATAAAATTGACCAAAATAAATGTGCAAGTTTTCATATATACTGAATTTGATTCCTCTCGTAGTGAGACAGGAAAGTCTTTGTTTCATGAAAAAAAAACATTTTGTAAAGCACATGTTCATTTGTCTCTCCATTTGTTGCCAGTGCAGAAGATTTGACACCTCTTAATTAGAATTGTGTTCTCCTGGATATAATTAATATTAATTTACCATCAAAATATGAATGTATTATTTTCCTTAAAAACACACACTTACCATAATGATAAGAATATAGTGGTGACCAAGTACCTTCCATGACTGTACATATCAGTGCTACACATGCATGAGCTCTGTAATCTAAATCCGTGCATGCAATATATTTTGTGTGTTAGTTTGTTAGTTAAACATTAGTACAAAGGTTTAGTTAATTAATTTAATCATTTTAGTTTTAAATTTTCTGATTTTTCAGTGTTAACACTCCCCTCAAATGTGTCAACATATGTAAATCTCATGTATTGATGTATGCTCATATACAAATACATACACATTTATGTATATGTGTGTAGATATTCATATATAGATATTTCACATTTGTAACAGACCTCTTTCCCAAGTCACTAATAGTCTTATGACTATTTTCAAGCTGTGATCCATGTTCAGTCCTCTTATGAACAAAAGAATACTCATGTATTTTTTACTGTACTGTATCTTTTAGCTCTTGAAGCTTATTATCTTTCCTCAAAACTCATCTACATGCCTCAAAATTTCTTTGAAGACAGAAGCACAGAGCAAGTATCTAGAATGTTTAATTTATTTTCAGCTTCAGAATGACCATATAAAGAGATTTCTAATGATATTAATTTGAAACCTCTCTCTATATAGGAAGAAATAGATGAACCTGTCCTTCATCTCTTAGTTTGCTTTTATATGTAATTTATTGATTTTTGAAAACACATTCTGAAAAGAGCTTTAGTTCAGTTAAAATATTGATGAGAGATGAAGACCAGTTCATTGGTCAGTTACTTTTAAAAAAAAATGTTTATAATAAGTTGTAAGCAATGATTAAATAAAATAATTTTCACCCTTATGTGTTTTAGGTTTGGGTTTTTTTCTTTGTTTCTGTTTTACAGAGTGCTATTAAAAAAAACTCTAAAATTTCTAAATGGTGAAGGGTGTTAATGCCTTGTTATCCTGCCCACAGCAGTGCTTTTAACTTAGTTTGAGCTCTGTTCATTTGCAATGAGTTGTTTGGTATTGTAAGATATGTACTGTAATACTATTTAATAAATAATGACATTTATATTTAACTTTTAGAATAGTATTTCACTGATGGTGACTGTTGTCAAAATATGCATGACCATTCTTAGAAAAAAAAAACAAAAAAACAACCAAATGACGGTTGCATTTTAGAGCTTTTTGTTTTGCTTTGTTTGTGTTTTTTCCTTGTTTATGGTTTTTAATGAGATTTACATGGCCCTTGACAGAATATAGGCAAGGATATCCTGTGCTAAAATAGTTAAATTTATGGTTACTAGGCAATATAGTTTAATTTACATTATATATAGAAAATATTATTGAATGAACTAGAAATTATCCCACATTTTTTTAGAAAAAATAGAAAGATATTTTCTAAGGTCCCGTGCAGATATTGTCTATGCTCCTTATGGCATTCTTTAGGTGAGTGTGCTGTGCTTAGTAAGTAATTTTAAATATTTTTGGTATTTTTAAATGATGATATGAATATTGTTGCTACAAAATTGCAGAGAACCTAGCAATTTTGAAGGATTTTAATATTTTCATGAAAAAAAATACATTTATCTTTTTATTAATTTTCTCATTTACTTCTTTAGAAGACCTAAATACACCAGACTTATACTTAGAGATTATTTAGGAAGTGTCTGCTCCATATAAATAATACACAGTTTATTTAGCAAGCTCTACCGGAGTCATCTTAAATTGCTTACCTGTAAGGACGTAATTTATTAAAATATTATTGTTTTCTATTCAGTTTCTATTCTGTTTTCCATGGGGAAAACTTAACATGTTGTAAGTGAGGGAGGTTTTTTTTGTTTTTAATTCATCAGTTATCATCTTGGCTGTTATGCTGGAAGTTTGAGTTGTGTAACAATTTAGACATGAATGGAATATTTATAATTAAACAAACACATTAAAAATAATAAATAATTAAATACTCTAAACTTGACAATAGAGAAAGATATATTCTAAAATTCAAAGTTAAATCACCTTTACTGATTAAAATTTTAGATATTTTTATCAACACATTCATTTACTGAAGAAAATATTTGATTAATGATTTTTTTACTGAAATCTAAAGTAGGAAATTTTTTATATCTTTGAATAACTTCATATTCCTCTCTTTTTTCTTTTATTTTTACTTGTACTAAATGCATGAATATGGATTGACTGCAAATTAAATTATTTTACCAGGTCAAGTTAACACATTCTTGTTAGGTAAAACAGAACATTAGATTTATTGCATCAGTAAATATAATAAGTAAAAGGCACTCTTGAAAAAATTTTAAAAGAAATGCTTTATTTTTCCCTCTTATTTAAGTCATTATTATTTTTTATTATTAATTTTAAGTATCTGATGCTTCTAAATTAATTTTTAAATGAAAGTGAATGCTGAAAAATAGGACTCATAACTCATTTTGTCAAGCTGATAAAAAATATACTTATAAATGAAAAGAAACAGCAATAAATTATTACTTTTTTGATTGATGGATTACATTATGCTGTTCAGATACAGTAGGGTATAAAATAAATCTTACTTTAATAACTGGTCTGTTGGATATTAGTATAAATTTTCTAATTACATATATATACATGGCTTTTACTACTAGAAGTGTGGTTAACTCATAACATGCCAAGAAAATATGTTATCTATGTATACTTTGAGATCTCTTGAAATGAAAAATGTGATTAACTAAACATTTTGACAAATTAAAATACTTATTTATACTGTAATTTTTACAGCAATCAAGATGAGGTGTTTAAATGCAACCACCTGCTATTTTGCATATAGTTATCTTCAAAATGACAAGGTTAAAATCCAGTTAAAATCTTCATTTAAATGTTCTTTTATATATTGCTCCTCACTGGCTCAGTAAGAGGTTGCATTCAATTTTTTTTAAATTGTTCCTAAGTTTAAAATTCATCAGAGAAACAAAAAAAAATGACTTGACTTCATCACCCTTATTTGATTTAGCAAGTTCACAAAATGTATTGATGCTGCAAAATTTTGGTGCAAAGATGAAGATCTATTGAGTTTTACACCTGGATGTGACGTGATAGCTCTGACTGTGTACCAGCAAGTTGGCTGGGAGTCTTTTGCATAAAACCTAAGACAAGCGTTCTTGTCTTCTAGATTCTATCCCCAGCATTATTTGACATAGAACACAGACAACTATGCACTTTAGTGTCACTCCTAACTCAGATCACTCATTTCACATTAAGTTAGGCTGAATTTAAAATCAGAGCTGGGAACTTTTTTTTTGCCATTTTAAGATATGTATTTTTTCTTAAATATACTTACTAAAAGCCTTGTTATAATAATGGTTAATGTTAATCAAATTTCTCTGATAAATATAATTAGTACCTTACTATATTTATTATTATTTTAAAGTAAAGCTCAGAAAACAATTTTTATGATTAGAATTTTTTTTTCTTCCTTACAAAACTACTTTGTCCATCTCTTTGCTCCTGGTTGCTTACATTAATGATTGTAAAAATTTTGCAATTGTCCAGAAAAATTAGTTTGTTTGAGTTTTGTTATGTAACATAAACATGTTATGATTTCTGTGCCTCAGAAAGATGACTGATCTGAGACATTTGGAAAACAGATAGAACTAAAATATTTTAGAAAGCAGGAAAAAGAGTGGGATTTCTTGCAAACATAGTCCCAAAAAGAAATATTTAAAAGAATATTTTATACTTTCCTATTTTTTCTTCCAATGGTCTCTATTTTTTTAGAAAATATTAATTATCTTAAGATTCTACCTTGTGGCACAGTGGTAAAATAGAGTCGCCTCAGTATGTTATGTTTCTCTACTTGTGCATGACCTTTAATACTAATACTGAGTTTTACACAGTTTATGGAGTCTTATAGATAGATATATCTGAGACTTAAGCTCCTTCTCTGCCCAAACATAAAAGAACATACATTGTAATTCTGAAAATCCTTCTGATATATTTGAAAATTTTGGCATTTCTTGGCCTTGAGAGAACTTTACAAAATATGATGTCACTACAGTGAAGAGATCTCAGATTAATGCCCTGTCTACCAAAGACACCAGGGTTTTAGGTTAAACACAGGTGAGAGTGGTAAAGGGCACATGCCCTTTTCTGCATGCATTTCTGATTGACAAGTGAAAAACAACCTGTACAACGCTGATATAAACAGAAGTATATAGTTTGAAGGCAAAAGGTGTTACGACAATTTTACTGTCAACGGTTTTTATAATACTTTCTCTTTAATTATTTAATGAAGTTTATATTGATAAATAGAGTTTATTAGCTCCCATAAAGAAGTTAAATATTTGAAAAAGCAGACTGTAGAGCTAAAATGAGATCAAGACAGGCAGCAGAAGTGACAGAGGAGAATGATGGGAAAGAGGAATATTTGATAGAAGGTGTTGATAAAGTGTGAAACAGGAAAAGGCTGCAAAGAGGTGTGCAGAAAAGGCAATAAGAAAAGAAGGCAATGGATGAGAGAAAAGAAATTTGGGTGAAGATAGCTTGGTTAAAGACAAAATAAAAGACAATCTGCATTTCTGTCACAACAACCCCATGCAGCACTGCAGGGTTGGGGAAGAGTGGCTGGAAAGCAGCCCAGCAGAAAAGCCCATGGAGGTGCTGGTCAACAGCAGCAGAGCACAAGTCGGTGTGTGGCCAGGTGGCCAAGAAGGCCAGCGCCTCCTGCACTGTATCAGCAGCAATAGTGCGGCCAGCAGGACCAAGGAAGTCATTGTCCCCCTGCTCTTGGCATTGATCCGGCCACACCTCAAATCCTATGTTCAGTTTTGGACTTCTCACTATAAAAAAGATATTAAGGTGCTGGAGCATGTCCAGAAGCTGGTGAAGGGTCTGGAACACAAATCTGATGAGGAGCAGCTGAGGGAACTGGAGGTGTTCAGGAAAAAGGAGGCTCAGGAGAGACCTTAGCATCCTCTGCAGTTCCCTGAGAGGAGGTTGTAGCCAGGTGGGGGTTGGTTTCTTCTTCCAGGCAACTGTCAGCAGGACAAGAGGACTTAGCCTCAAACTGTGCCAGGTGAGGTTTTTTTGGGCATCAGGAAGAATTTTTTTCACTGCAAGTATGGTTGAGTATTGGAACAGACTGCCCAAGGAGGTGGTGGTGTCACCATCCCTGGAGGTGTTCAAGAAAAGACTCGGCATGGCACTTAGTGCCATGTTCAAGCTGACAAGGTGGTAGTCAGTCCAAGGTTGGACTTGATAATCTTGGAGGTCTTTTCCAGCCTTAATGATTCTGGGACTCTGAGATTTTCTGTTATTCTTTCTTTAGTCACTAATCTCTTGCCATTTCCTATTAAAGGTTCTGTTTTTCCTTCTAAAATTTGTCACTTCATTAATATAGCAGGAAGCTAAGGAAGGATTACAGAGCATGTGTTAGTTCTTTTTAAATGCAACAAGAAATAAATTTAATAGAATTGCTAACAGCATTTTTATAGCTTGCTTTCTCTCCTTCACTCCTCCATCTACCCCCCCCCACCTTTTTTTTTCCTCTTTTTTTTTTTTTTTTTGGTTACAGTAATTGGCTGTCTGAGCCTCAAAGGCTAAAAATCGTTTTTCATCTCATGCATGAAGAATTTTAGTCTGATTGATGACAGCTATGGAACCTTTCCTTAGTCACTAAGCTGCACTAATTTGCAAGCTAAAACAATATTAGCAAATTGTTAATGATCCATGAAACTGCAGCAGCAGCCTTAAATGTTATGCTCAGAACTTTCTTACAACTAAAGCATCTTACCTAAATTCCCACAATGGACACAAAATGAGATGACATTTACAAAACAACAACAGTAGCAACCAAAATAATAATTGTGAAAGTGACAGGCTTGGCTATTGTAGTACATTAGTGTGAATAATTTGTATTGAGGGCATGTGAACAATTAACATTAAAACCCAGACCTATTTTGTAGCAGTTTGGATTTAATTTTCACATTGAGCTAAAGCTGGTGCACACATTTCCTGGCTGCATTTAATGGCTGCAATTTCCCTCAATTTCTATCACTGTGTGGCTGGCTTTTAAAATGAGCTCTAAATCTTAGAAAAGTAAACAGAGTTAATTTTGAAAATAAACTGTGAGTATCACTTTGCATATTGAAAAAAGAGGATTTTTTTCCCTAAATTGAGCCCAAAATGCTTTTTGATGATTTATTTTTGAAATGTTTTGAGAAATTCTGTTGAATGTGCAGTTTTGAAGCTATTTCATGTTATTAGAGCAGTAGGCTTGTTCCCAGTCAACATGTCAGTGTACAAGAAAACATACTTTATTTTCAACTGTGTAATTGCAACCAACAAAAGGAGACTAATAAAGCAATATGGCCTTGTTTAGAACCTGTGTGACACACAACAGCTAGCAGGAAGAGTTTAAACAAAAGCATTGCTCTTTCCCAGGTCACATGAAGTTTGTGTGTGCATGTGTATGTGTGTAAAGTGATTTATAAAGCATATTATTAGTGTGTCTTATATGTAAAAATTTAAGCATTATCTCAAAAAATCAATATGGTGCAACATCAAACCATTCTGAAATACAGGAAAATAAATTTATCTAATAAAAAAAAGAAAATAAGCTATTGCAGAGAAAGAAAAACATGTCTATTACTGGATATCTTCAAATACTAAGAATTAAAGTTCAGCAGGGAGACTTTCATACTTGTAACTGCATCATCTGTTAATCAGAGCCAATTTATGTCATTTAGTCTTATCCTTTCTAAAACAGTGGAATAAAGAATTCGCAATACTTTTCAAATACCATGCATTATTTTGTGTCAATTGTGTTGTATTTTATTGTAGGTAGTAACAGCGTTCCTATTAATTATTCTCTCTCAGGAAATTAAAAAGTGCCCCCTAAACTGCTGTCTGCTGAACAAATATATACAAAGATTGTACCATTCCAGAAGGCATAGAAACCCAAACAGAAACAGGATAAAGCTGAGTGGAAAAGGACAATAAAGGCTGAATAAATGCTACATGCTCATCTAGATCATCCTTTGTACTGCAACTGTTTTTAGCTGGTGGAACAAATACTTCCAGGTGAAATCATAAATAGCTAAACCTTTTTTGTTCCTCTTCAGTTTCAGTGTTTCAAGGTCATAGTGAACACTGGTTTTAGACTTCTGAACACAGAATATGACATTTATTATTGTGTGATTGTAAGGTTCTGTAGCAAAATATTTTTATGTGGTACCACAATCAAAAGGTATATTAAAAGGATGTATGAATTCTCTTGTTTTAGTTTTTGTCTAATTCCTCAATTTATAATACATCAGTACAGGTTGAAGCAATGATCTCATTTAATTTCATGGAAGACAAGTGTGTATTTTATTGCATTTTTTTCCTTTGTGATCATCTTCTACAGCAATTTCTTTTCACCTGAAGTAAAGCTTCACCAATATCTTTGGTTTGCTGAAGAGCTCAGTTTACACATCATAAACTTAACTTCCTATGACTGCATTTGTTATTTTCCAATAGAGCAGGAGAAATAACTGCACTTATCTGTTTAACTTGATAATTAGACAGCAAAAGAAGGAAATTCCGAATGCCAAGATTTTTTAGAATACAATTTTAAAAGGTCAAAATACGGAGAAAATATTATTAGGCCACCTTGTCTTTCACTGGGGTAAATAAAAGTACTCTAAATTGTTATATATTTATGATTAATCAGTTCCTAATCCATCCAAATCTCAGTATCTGTCAATGGACTATTTTATTACAAAATATACTGGAACATTTTGGAGATATAAACAAAAAGATTCCAGAAATAATGTTCAACTTTTCTTTAGGAAGATAAGAAAACTGTCAGTCTATGTTTCTCAAAATGTTTCTGAGAAAGCCAGTTGTAAGAGACATTTTACTACACTGAAGGCAATGACATTTCAGGTATTAGTATTCATACCTTTGCTGTAAAATTGAGACATGCTAGTAGAAAAAGCAGAGAAGTGATAAAGCAATATTTTAGAAAGGAGATGTACAAAGGGATACCTTTAGAAGACATGATGCTGAATCAACAGGGCAGTCAGTGAGGCCTTTCTGTTTTGTTCAGGAAAAGGTGAACTGAAACTTTTTCAGGATGGAAGAATTTACTGTTTTAATGGGAAAAATAAAAAAAAAAAGAAAGTTTAGAGGTTAGTGATTTTGAAACATTTCTTTCAGTATCTCATTTGAGGCCATGTGAAGTCTTTGGGTTTTTCTCTCAAGGATTACCTGTCACAGGCTATGACATGGACCTTGAAAAGTAGTTGTGAATAAGAACTGAGACTGCTACACAAAAACCATTAAATTATGAAACATCTTATGATCATGGACAGTTGTCATAAGGAAACATAGCAGCAGATTTTTTTGGTTTTGAATGTTGGGTTTGTTTTTTTTAATATATTATGATTGATTTAATATTGTACTATCACCACCAAATTCTGATTTGCAAGTTACAAGATGTCTTGTGGCCCCAGTGACTCATCACAAAGTGTGTTCTCATATATTCTTCCCTAGATTAAAATGCCATTATGTTAACATAAAAGCAAAACAAAATTGTAACAGTAAAATTATTAAAAAATTGCAAGGATGATATAACTGTGAGAAACTTAAAAAAAATTATCCAATAAGTTTTTATTTTCTATTTTTTCTTTAATTGAAAAGGGGGAAGAAATAAAAAAAATTAAGTTTTAAATTAACATTCTCTTTCCCAAATACTTTGAGAAGATAAGAACATAATAAGCTAGTTTTACCTAAATAATTATATGAATTTTTCAGCACACACTGTGACCTCTATATGTCATTTACTCAGGCAATGCTTTCCCTAAGTAAACCAAAGATTTTATTCTCAAAGTTTACAACATACAAACATACACTAAAACCAGAAATGGAGTTCTGCTCATAAATATCCTTCAGTAAGTTTAATAGTGCATTTGTCAGCAAATAACATTTGGAACCTAATCTCAAAGTCCTTTTTAAATGTCTGTTTCATTATAACTGAATAAATGCTTCTTTCAGCATTTGTAGACAGTGTTAACAGAAGCTCCTCCAAAAGACAACATTCCACTAAAAATCTTGAACTTGCTATTACATTAGGTAATAGCTTGATTCCTCTCTTTTTCCGGATGAATATTTTTCTAAACAGAGTATAATAAAACCTGTATATGTATCTTTAAAACCCTACAGTAGTTGTAATATTTGATGGAGCCTGGTACCTTTTATGAAAATTTGAGAAAATATTATTTTTATTTGCAAGGTCATAGGGTTTCATCAAATGTCTTTCCTGGTTCATAGACTGGTTTGAATTTTTGAACAAAGTCCAGGAGAACATTTATGGAGACTCATCCATCAGTTGTTCAAAAACTTGAAAGTTAAAAGAAACTAGGTAAAAGAAAGGAAAAAAAAAATGGAGAAAGTTTTGGGGTTTTGTTTTGGTTTGGTTTGGTTTGGGTTTTTTTTAATATATATATCAGGTATGTATGAAAGTTTCTGCACAGCTCCACCGGGGCTGTAATTCCCTGATTTAGCAATGTACTACCTGTGATAGTGATCTTTCATTGTGACTAATATGCTGCTTACCAAAGTGCTGCAATGCTATCAGTCACTTTGTAGTTTCCAAAGATGAAGCAAATTAGAAAACTTTCTTTAAAGCATAACTCTGTGGAAGTATGAACTTGGTGAGTTTGCTTTATAAACACTTCCGAAAGTATTTTTTAATTGTTACTCTATACCACTGGGGATGGAAAGTCCCTGAGTTTTCTTTTTTGTTGTATATTTAGGGAGAAAAAGTAAGTCAAGTCAGAGTTAAATTAAAAATTTGATATTTTTGGAAGAGCATGAAAAAATTAGAATGAGTTCCCTAATCAAGTTTAGCCAAAACCTAATCACCTCAAGATTACTTTTGAGTGGGCTGTTCAGACTATCTGTGGAGCTATCAGTTTCATGAGGATCAAACACTCCTGAGATTCACTTAGAAACAAGATGATATCATCTGATCCATTGAGTTAAACTTCTCTGGTTAAATTATTCCTCTATGTTTAAATTGGCTCTGAGACAAATTTTAGAAATTTCATTGCTATTCATCCAGGAATGGTGTCAATTTCTCTATATACATGTCCAGGTGCATTTGATTTACTTGGCAAAGTTTTGGTAACACAGGCGCTGCAGAGGTGGCCTCTGTGATAGGAGATCATGGCCTGCCCTGTGCTGGACACAGATGGTTCCAGGTGGTCCAAAGGGACCCACTGCAGGACACAGCTGAGCCCGCCAGCCAGGCTGGTGCAGCATCTGTGAAAACATATTTAAGAAAGTGTAAAAAATGCTATGCAGCAGCTGTGATCAGTGAGGAAGGAGGGAGGGAGGTGCTCCATGTGCTGGATCTGAGGTTCATCTTCAGCCGGTGAACCTCAGATCCAGCACATTCTTCATCTGATGAGGAATGGTGATGTTGCTCTCCTGCAGTTCATGGAAGAATACAGTAGAGACATCCATGCTGCTGTCAAGGGCCTTCTTGAAGGAAGCTGCAACCCACAGAGTGTCCATGCTGGAGCAGGCTCCTGGAAGAAATTGTGGCCTGTGGGGGATCCATGATGGACCAGCCCCTTCTTGAAGGACTGTACCACATAGATAGGACACATTCTGGAGCAGTTCTTCAAGAACTGCAGCCCATGGGAAGGCCAGATGGTGGAAATGTTTGTAGAGGGCTGTATCTCATGTGAGGAAACCTATGCCAGAGCATGTGAAAACTGTGATGAGGAATGAATGACAGAGGTGAAGTGTTACAAACTGACTGCAACCGTCATTCCTCATCCCCCTGTGCTACTTGGAGTGGGAAGAAGAAAAAAGCCATGAAAAAAGTTAAATCTAGAAAAAAGTGGAAGGGGGAGGAGAGGTACTTTTAGGTTTTTGTTTCTTTCTCATCATCCCATTCTACTTTTAATTGACAAAAAGTAAAATTACTCTTCCCAAGTTGAGCCTGTTTTGCCTCCTGCAGTAAGTGGTAAGCAATTACCCAGGTCTTAAGGCTTTAAGAGGTGATTCCACCTTTCTACTCTGCTCTGGTAAGACTCCACCTTGAGTACTGCATTCAATTCTTGGATCTCCAGCACAGGAAAAACATTGACTTTTTGGAGTGAGTCCAGAAGAGGGTCAGCAAGATGATTAAAAGGATGGAAAACCTCTCCTATGAGGAAAGGCTAGGAGAATTGGGATTGTTCAGCCTGGAAAAAAGGCAGCTTCAGGGTGACCTATTTGAGGCTTCCCAGTACTAGAAGGGAGCCTACAAGAAAGAGAGACTTTTTTAAAAGTCCTGTGGTGATAGGAAGAGGGGGAATAGTTTCAAACTGAAAGCGGGTAGGTTTAGATTATATGTTAGGGGAAAATTCTTTACTAGGAGGATGGTATGGCACTGGAACAGGTTGCCCAGGATTTGTCCCTGAAGGTGTTCAAGGCCAGGATGGATTGGGGCTCTGAGCATCCTGGTCACATGGAAAGTCTCCTTGCCCATAGCAAGGGAGTTGGCACTAAATGACCTTTAAGGTCCCTTCCAACATAAACCATTCTATGATTCTATGAATGTTGAAATGCTACTCACAAGCCTGCAAACACTATCTTTTATTGTATTCCAGGAGAGAAAAACAAAGGATCCTAATCTTTGCCTGAAGTGTTTTCAAAACTTGTTCTATAAATAAAATTTGTCACACCCTATTTTTAGTAAATTTTTATAAATACAATGGAAGGAAATTTATTAGAAATTGATTAAAAATAATGAGAATTCAAAAAAAAATATTATTTTAAAAAACATGAGCAAGTCATTAAAACATTCCTCACAAAAGCTAGCTAAATGAAATCAGAACTTTTTCTGGGAACAGTTTATGTTAAGATCTGAATACTCAAAGTTAAAATCCATTTTCAGTTGGTTTAGAGCTCTATGCTACCAACAAGAATTTTGTGTTAAAATATGGAAGAACAACACTTTAAAAGTTACAGGGAAAGCAGCATACTGCATTTAGACTGACAATCTTAAAATGGGACAAAAAAATCAAAGTAATTTCACCATCCAAATAGGAAAGTAATACCTAGGATTTAAAACTGATCTCAAACAGTGACTTATATTTTAAAGTGTTAACATGACACATTTCTCCATGTGCTATTACAGTTGATTCTCTTTCCTTTTTTAAGACTTGGAAAGAGATATTTTGAGAGAAAGTGTAATGGCAAAAAATGTGATCTATTGAAAAAATATAGCTTTTACACTATATAAAGGATAATGATTTCAATGCTAGCATATTATTCCATCACTCTTCTCTCAAAAGATAAATCCACTTGTGACCCTTTGATCCACTTATAGGTGACAATAAATCTATCACTCTGCTGTAATCTCACTGATTTGATTTGAATAGCAAGATAATTGTTGGGAACTGTGCCTTATAAATTCACCCTTGATAGATGTCTTTTACAATATTTTGCAACTGTTAGTGTCATATTCACAGTTACTATATTCCTGAAATAAGACTATTTGAAATCAGCCATATCTGGCCATACACAGTATATTTGGCTTTCTCTAAAGTTTTAACAAACTTTATACGACTAAAAACAGTTTAAGTCACTTTTTATGCAAAGCAAATTGATTATATTCCACAGTTAAAATTAGATTAAACAATGCTAATAGTGGCATCAGGAAAATATTGCAAGAAGTTCTGTCACTTTGTAGGATAGCATCTTTTAACAAACTGTATGAATATCCATGGAGAATAACATAGCTGAGACATGTCTGGCTTTAAATTGCTAGAAGAGACTAAAGAAAGCAAATCACTTCTAGAATCTCACTGCTCTTTATAAAATCTGAACTAAAACTGACACTATTCTTCCTCAATATATACAATAAAATTTAAATCCTCAGCCTGTAAAATTTATAAGTATAAAGAATTTGGAAAATAGGAGGTTTTATTAACATCTTTTCAGGATGTTGTATTTATGATTGAGATTTAAATCTTCCACATACACTCCTCTACAATGAAAAAATAACATTTTATTTTAAAAAAATCATTAAAACACGTTAAAATCATGTAAACTGAAAATTAAAAAATTTTGAAAGCAACCTATTAATTAGGTATTTGATTAGAAGGGTCACTTATCTATTTTTCCTCTCTTTTTAACTTCAGATATCCTCTTTTTTTTTCCATTTCTCCCCTCTCTACAGGAAATTAAGAATAGCTTCTTGGAAAAATACATGCAGCCTCACCCCAGTAAAAGAAAAAAATTGACCCTACTTATTCTTATATAATTTTAAAATATATACAATTATTCACCACTTAATAATTTAGTGGACTTTTTGTATACAAAAGTGTTAAAAAATTGCAGAAACTTTATTTTATTCAAACATCCTTTGAGTTTATCATGGAGTTGTGTTTTGAGACAACCACATTTTGCATAAGTAAGGATCACATTTGGACAGTGTCCACTCTGGACTCAATATGGTGATCTTTTATGTCATATTCTCTTCCCTGAACTCTTTATTTTGTTGGTGACAGAACTGCAGAATTTTCCCTCTTTGCAAATAGTCTCTTTTATTCATGCTACTTCATAAGTATATGACACTGTAAATTCTGCAAACTGCAGAAAAGATAATTGACCAAATCACTGTAAAATCACCTTTCCCAATGGCATTACCAAGAGGCAAATCCAAACGACATAACTGTTCCACGATTGTATTCCCACTGTTAAGTCAGTCACCTTAACCTGCACCCACTTATCAGGAAAACAGTAAATAATTTTTACATGCAAGTCCTTTTTTACAATACCATGGTCAAGCAAGATGACAATTTCATTTATAGAGTCTTCATTTCTCCCAGTTTTTTGTTCCCTTTCTGTTAACAAAGTGGGAGTAAACCTCTAATTTCATACAAGCTTAGCATTTATTGAGAAATCTTGTATCAATTGCAAATATCCTTTTATCACAGAAAATATTCATGATTAGTGGTATTTCTTTTTCATGAGAGTTACTATTTATTGAATTTTGGTATTGGTTTTGATTTATATCTATAAGAGCATAACAAAGCATTTGAAGTGACAGAGTTGTTGGGATTTTCCCTCTGCATTTATTTGACCAAGATTACAATGGGTTACATGAGTTAAACAAATACATAGACATATCATACAAAAGAAGCTCTGGTGAGACCCCTCTTGGAGTGCTGCATTCAGCTCTGGGGTCCCCAGCACAAGAAAGACATAGACTTCTTGGACCAGGTTCACAGGATGGTCAACAAGATGATTAGAATGATGGAGAACATCTCCTCCGAGGAAAGCCTAAAAAAATTAGGATTGTTCAGCTTGGACAAAAGGTAGCTTCAGGGTCACCCAATTGTGGCCTTGCAGTACCAGAAGGGGAACTACAAAGAAGATGGAGTAGAACTTTGTGAAAGAGCATGTAGTGACAGGATGAGGGAGAATGGCTTCAAACTGAAAGAAGGCAGATTTAGATTAGATACCAGGAAGAAATTCTTTAATGCAAGGGGATGAGGCACTGGAACAGATTGCCCAGAGAAGCTGTGGATGCCTCATCCCTGCTGAAGGAAGTGTTCAAGGCCAGGCTGGATGGAGCTCTGAGCAACCTGGTCTAGTGTAAGATGCACTGCCCATGGCAAGGGATTGAAATTAGATGATATTTAAGATCCCTTTCAACCTGAGCCATTCTCTGATTCCTTGATAAGAAGATGCCAAAGATGATTAAATAATATTAAGTATCTCATGCAAATTAACATGAGTCGTACATAAATAAATATTTTGATGAATTAAATACATAATTTTGTGACTATATAAAAAGTTAACTGCATAAAGCAGCTGGTGAACTAAACCAGCAACAGTGAAGCTGATACACCCTCCAAACTGAGTGTGCATTAATTTGTCATTTTAATGGAGATACTGTTCAGACTGAATCAGACAGAAAGTAAAAAATATTTCTGTTCTGTGAGCAGACTTCCTGGTTTATACATTTGGATGACAGGAGACAACTTGTGAGGTGGATATAAGTAAATTGAGAAATTGATTTTTTTCTGACTCTAAATAACTGCTGGAGTCAGACTGGGACACAATAAATGAAAAAACTAAGACAGCAAGGTACAGAGAGGCAAAGATATCAAGCAGGAGACTGCATAAAAAATTTAAGATATTGTAATTACAAAAAGAAAACATGCAGTTAGTGTAAATAATTCTTTAAGATGATGTGATAAGGTATTTTATTCTTGCATCCTTCAATATCTAAAGCTTTCCATTATAAAGCCTATTTTGCAGTATTGTCCATTGCCATCAGCAAAGTCAGTCATAATTCTTCAAAGTGATCCAAGCCAGGGTGCATACTTAACAACTCTTTTACTTTCTAAATGTTATATCCCAATTAGTTCAACATGTAAGCTTACTCTGAAGCAATTCAAATTAATAAACAAGAATAGATACCTCGAAAAGAACCACTCGCTCTATGAAAGCTGTCTAAAGGTATTCTGATGAATCAAACACTGGAGATATTGCCTTTGTTGCTGGATTAATCTAGGCATCTCAGTTTTAGGTGGTGAATATATATCAAACAGAAAAAAACCCCTAAATGTCTGATTTACATCATAGAACCCTTAAAACTTGCAGAATCAATTGAATATTTTCATTTGTTTCAATTAATTTATATTCACTCTCTACACAAGAAAACTGATGTATAACTATGCAGTGTGAATAAGATTCCATCATTATTCATGAATAAAAATTAGAGATCATAGCATCCCAACACAGCCTGGGTAGGAAGGGAAATCAAAAGATCATCTGCTTCAAAATTTCACAGTAGAGGAAACCCAGATGAGATTATCTAGCACCACGTCCCATTGCATTTTTAAAGCCTCCAGTGATGGGGATTCCGCCACATCTCTGGGAGGTTGTTTTAGTAAATGATTGATCTGATTGCATAAAATTTCTTTCTTATAGCAAGACAAAACATCTCCTGCTGCAACTTGTATGCATTGACTGACCTTTCTCCATGTTCTCCTTGTGAAGAGAAAAGTTCTATTTGTAGTCACCCTTTAAGTATTTGCATACTGTGAGGAGGTCCATCAACGTCTTCTCTTCTCTGGGAGAAAAAAAGAACTCCTTCAAGTCATTCCTCATACAGCAGGTTATTCAGCCCTTTGATCATAATTATGGCCCTAACCTGCACCTGCTCCAGCAGGTCTACATCTTTTTGGAATTGTGGGGACCAGAGCTGGACAAATATTTGGGGTTAGACCTGACAAGCACTGAAAAGTGGGATAATCATGGTTCTACTTCTGTTAGTAATGCCCCTGAACATGCAGCTGAGGATGTGACTTGCATTTATTACTGCAGTGACATCCTACTGACTTTTGTTTTTGTTGTTGTTGCCATGAACCCCACATTCCTTTCAGCAAGGCTGTTTCCATCCATAACTGATCCCAGCCTGTTCTGGATTTTTGATTGTTCAGTCCCTGGTGCAGCACTCTTATCGTTGTCTTTATTGAATGTCATAGTGTTCACATTAGTGCACTCTTTCAGCCTGTTCCGGTCTCTTTATAAGATGGCTCAAAACATGTGACATTTTGAACCCTTCGCTCAGCTTGGTGTCATCAACAAATGAGGCAGTGGTGTTTTCAGTCACATCATTCAGATCAATTGTGAAGATGTTGAACAGTGTGGGGCCCTATGTTAATCATTAATTATTGGGAAACATCATTACAACAGTCGGTCAGGTTGAGATAAAACCAGTGGTCACCACATTCTGACTGCAAGATGTCAGCTAATTTCCAACCCACCTCATTGTCTATTTATCCAATACATGTCTTGACACTCTTAGTCTTGGCAAACTTAAGAAATACCGAATCACAGAATTTTTGAGGTTGGAAAGGATCTCATCCAATTCCCCAAGCAGAGCCACCTAGAGCCACTTGCCCAGAACCATGTCCAGATGATATGTGAATAACTCCAGGGATGGAGACTCTTCAACCTTCCAAGGAAACCTATTCCAGTGTTCGTTCATCCTTACAGTGAAAAAGGGGTTCCTGGTGTCAAAGTGGACCATCCTGTGTTTTCAGGTGTACTAATAGTCTCTGGACACCACTGGAAAGAGTCTAGTTCCATCTTTACAAGCATCCATCAGGCATATGTATATACCGACAATATGGTTATATATTTTAGGACATTCCAGAAATTTTCTGCATTACTAATTTTCACATATAAGCTAATAAATAATCTTTAGTTCTGATATTATACAGTAATATTCTGAAGAACTATTATTCTCTATTATTCTGAAGAACTACCAAATGCAGATTCAGATTCTTTAGAAATGTCAAAATATCTACTTACATAAAGATAAAATATGTGTTTTTTAAACTTTCAATTTTAAAGAATTTCAAAAAACATCTATTTTAATGAACCTGTTTATATCTGATTTTATTCTAATTGAATATTTCTCAGTAAATGAAACTCCCATGCTATCTTTTTTTCAATATTAAATTGAATTGTCAGTCATTAAGTAAGATAAAGTATACTCAGGGAAAGTGTATTATTTTCTATCAACTACAGAGAGTTCCCTGATGATTCATATATGAGAAGTGGCAATATTTGTTAGTTTAAAGTGGATTATAGAAATGCTTCCAAAAACTTCAAAAGTACACTTGCAAACATGCTTGACAATTTCTACTACTCACTGCCATACCAGGTCTTTAGCCAGTAGCATCACTGTGGTGGATTACGGATCTGTCTACAGAATAGAATAGAATAGAATAGAATAGAATAGAATAGAATAGAATAGAATAGAATAGAATAATTCCATTAGAAAGGACCTGCATTAATCAGCTAGTCCAATTGCCAACCACCCTCAGGACTGAACAAAAGTTAAAATATGTCCTTAATAACTCTTAAACACTGACAGTCTTGAGGCGTCAAATACCTCTCTAGGAAGTCTGTTCTAGTGTAAAGAAATGTTCAATCCCTCTCAGTAAAGAAATGCTTTCTAATATCCAGTCTAAACCTATCCTGAATCAGTTTTGAATGTTCCCAGCTGTCCTATCACTGGATTCCAAGAGGAAGAAGATCAGAAGCTGCTTCTCCATTCCCCTTCTCAGAAAATTGCAGAGAGCAGCAAGTTCACCCCTCATCCTCCTTCCAAAGTCCTTTGTGCTCCTTTTAGGAGACCAAGCTCTTTCCCGCCTTTCACCAACCTTTTCACCAGCTTTTTTGCCATTTTCTGGACTCAATCAAACACCTTCAAACCCTTTCTAAATTGTGGGGTTCAGAAACACATTCATAATTCAAGGTGAGCCCAAAGCAGTGCTAAATATAGCAGGATAAACAGCTCTTTTTAGTGGCTGGTTATGACTCTTTGTGGTTATGTGTAATTATGACTCCAGAATGGGAGTGACGGGGCACACTGTTGATTTATATTCAACCGCTGCCAGCCATCACCCCCAGATGTCTTTCTGCAGGGCTACTCTCCATCCACTCCTCTCACAGTTTATAATTTGGCCAATATTACTCTTCCCCAGGTGAAGAATCCAGCATTTTGACTTGCTAAATTTTAGCATAACCCAATGTTCCAATCTAGCTAGAGCCCTCCTCAAGGCCTTCTGTCCTTTAAGACAATCAGCCGCACCTCCCATTTCAGTATCAGCAAAATTGATAATGATTAATTCGACTCTTGCATCCAATATATCAATAAATACATTGAAAAAAACTGGCCCTAGAATTAAATCCTGAAGAGCACCTTTAGTGATCATTCATGAGCCAGATGTAGTCCCATTCACTACAGCACTTTGATCCCAGTGTTCTAGCCAATTCTCCATGCAGAGCAACAGGAAACCACTCATCCCAAAGTTTGCACTGTTCCAGAAGAATGCTGTGAGCTTCTGTATCAAAAGAATTATTAGAATCCAGAAAAAAACTACATCCACTCCCTTTCCTTCATTTACTATAACAAACTAAAAATAGCTCTTTAAGTCCCTAACTGCATCACTTTTCATGTTCATCTATTAAATTTCATAGCTTTTCTATTATTTTTTCCCTGAGTATCATCCAGTTATCCCTTTATGATATTCAAACTTTTCTCTGTACAATGTTTTATATGTATGGTTATCTGAAAATATCGCTATATCTTTTCTATATTTTCTTTCAAAACTGTTAATGAAAATATTAAATAAAACTGGTCCCAAGAACACACATCAGAGAACTCCCTTAAGAAACAGTTGCTGGTGTTTGTTTAGCTATTTCTTTAACTTTTTTTAGATGTTCTGTTAGCCTTTTTAATAAACTTCATTGCAAATTGAATGAACCATATCAGCCTCTTCACTGAATCCTTGAAGTGGATCTACTGCATTTCTTTTGTCTAGAGAGTCAGTTATTTTATCAGAGTAATATCATAGCTTTCCTATTGATCTGGAGGAAAGAATAAGCACTAAATTTATAAAAACAATAGTTAAAGTATAAAATTAATCATGTGAGTGGAATAAGGTAAAACTGTAAACATCTGGAAAAGAGATTTGTAAATTCTATGTTTAGAAGATGAGGGAAACAAGGGAGGTAGCAGTGCTGAGTCAATCCTGAGATTAGGGTGATGGAAAATTAAAGACAATATTCCAATGGGGCTTGAAGGTAAGACATGGCAATGTATTGTAATGAATGAGTTGTTAATTCTGAATTTTCTGTAAACAGACATATCTAAACTTCTGGAAAGATATGGACAGATTGAAGACAGTTTCCATTGGAGAATAAATATGAAGGAACTAGAAGAATGGGCTGAGAAATAAAAGAAATTAAGATAATTAAAATAATGAAATGTTAATAACTATAAGGTACTCACACCAAATAATCAGGAGAATTACATATAAAAAGAGTAGAATGATGGAAGCAAGCCAAATAAATATTTTTGATATCACAGAAAACTTTAAAAGAATGGAGTCTTTCTGACATAAATTTTCTTACAGGAGGTGATTTGTATCTGACTTCTGTGAGATTCTAGAACACTGAAGAAATTATAATCAGCTGTTGATTAATGGTGAAAAAGAAAATCTGATATTGCAAAGTAATTCTGACTCTTTTCCCTTGTCGTGACAGCTTATTAAGTAGCACACCAAGAGGTAAGTAACACAATTTTTATTGTATGCACTTGCGGTGCGAGGAACGCCCTAAATTTGTTCCTCTATCATTCAAGGGAATTTTGGAATTCAGTGAAAAAATTTCCCTCTGCCTAAGGCTCCAAGTTCTTGTCATATTCTGATCAAACCTGGTTTGCTTTAGATTGCAGAGTATAAAGTCACCTATATTCCATATAATTGTGTATCTGCTGCATGCAATATTTCTTCAAGAGCCAGGAGCTTCAGTTTTTAATCCTCTTCTACTTAAACATGTTTTGAAATCAACACCTGTATGCTGCAAAGTTTCCCTGGAAACCTGATTAAGAATGATCTGGGAAAGACATCTGTCAACCAGTTTTTGCTAACCCAGATCCCAAATTGACTTGATGTAAGTTCAGATTAATTACCACACTCTCCATAACTACACGTCTCCTTTTTATCAAGATTACTGGGCTCATGCAAGAGGAAGAGTTTAAGATAAATTCCTTTACAGGAATTTTATTTCCTGGCTCAAAAATTTAGTCAGATAATTATTAACACTGATAGGACTCTACCTATTAACTTACACTCTGTCTATGTGTGCAGAATTAATTGCTTCATTTTATTTTTTTTTAACATTGCACTAACTACACCTTAGTGTTTCTAGTAAATGTCTGTGCTCTTGCACATTGAATATAATAGAAAATAGTAATAATTTTTTAAAAGTGTCTATGTGATTCACATTTATTGTGATTGTCTATTTGGCTGTTTTTAATTTTTTTTTTTTAAATTAAAAGTTAAAGCATAAAGAACTAGTACAATGAGCTATCATTGAGTGGCTCCCAGATGACAGCCAGAGACTCTCTCAACAGCAAAAAGTGGAGAAAATAAGATTCAAAAGCTTTTAGATTTAGATAAAGACAAGGAGGTTTTTCACCAATTACGATCACAGCCAAAACAGGCTGACTTGGGGAAATTAATTTACTGTATTTCTCACTAAAAATAGAGTAAGATGGTGAAAAAGAAAGAGAGAACTAAAAACACCTACTCTCCAACCCTCTCTCATTCTTTGGCTCAGCCTGAAATCCTCCACAGGCTGCAGAGGATATCTTCTCCACCTTTACCCTCCATGGGGCGGGGCTGGCAGGCTTCTCAGCAGTGTCTGCTCCATTGGCTGTAGGGAAATCTCTCCAGCACCTGGGCCACCTCCCTGCCCTCCTTCACTGACCTTGCTGTCTGCAGGGCTGTTTCTCTTATCTTTTTCTCAGCCCTTTTTTTTGTGTCTGTGTTTGGATTGTGCTCTGTGTTTTACCCTTTCTTGATTATCTTTTCACAGAGGCACCACCAGCTTGGCTGATGGGCTCAGATTTGTGCAGCAGCAGGTCCATTTTAGAACTGTCATGGAGGTAGCTCCTGACATCTTCTCACAGAGGTCACAACTGCAGCCCACCCCAAAAAGCTTTAGACATGAAAACCCAATACAACTTTACATAGTATAAGTTATTTTTAAATTATAAAAGTATCTATAATTCCATTGCAGTAGCAACTTTTTTATTTTTTTTTTCCTGACCATGGTAATCTGATTTTTTTTCAAAAATCTGATAAATCAGTCAAATTGAGAGATTTCACCTCAAGGCTAATTACTAGGTTCTTCTGCCAGTGATTGGTAATCAAAGTACAAGGGCTATTATAGCAAGGTTAAAGAGCATTGGCATTTATTATGACATTTAAAGAGCATTGATGAATAATTAAACTAATATGGCATTGAAATTTCATATTAAATAAAAATATGGACATTTTTTATCAAAGGAATTTTATGTATTTCAGTGTGGGAATGTGGCTGTAATGAAATAGATATACTTATTCAATGGACACATGGCAAATAAAAAATCTTCATTGAGTAGACAAACTAAAATAAATACTATTATAATACATATCCAGAGCTTTGACATGTCTATATTATGTAAAGGATTTAAATATGATGATGTAAAAATGCTTTCTGTAGCTGTATCTTTGGGTACTCAGAGGAATTTGTAAAACAAAATATTTTCTGGCCACAAATTTTCAATTTTAGTCTTCATATCTTCATAGATAAATAATAATACCTTATTTGACTGTCAAATTTAAGATTATACATGCAGAAAGATACAAATAACAAATTTAATAAATAAACAAGCCTACTTATTTTTGCAATTCATTAAAAACTTCATTTTTTGTGCAGTATATTAACAAGTTTACAGCGTGCAATCTGCCATAGCCTCAATAACAATTTTTTTTCACTCTTTAACGCTCACTGAGCCCCATGCTGAGTGCACTTAACCCAGAGTGAAGTTCTTGGGGAGCTTTAAGTACTTAACCCTTCACTAAGTACTTAATCAGTGCAGAACCACTGCAGCGCCAAGCTGTCGCTGCTTTTTCCTTCTTCTTCCTTCAAAATCAAATGCTGGTCTGTCAGCACTTTCAGTGGACTTCTAATCTATATGCATTAATTATATGTCTGCTCAGTCTTTTCAGCATTGTTCTTGAAGTCTTTTCTCTTTCCTCACATGATGTGGTATGATGGGACTTTAGTTTGTCTAGGACCATACCTCTTTGCCTGTATTTTAAAAAACAATAAATCAATATACTCCAAATGCTTCAGTCTCTTCACCTATGCAGTATTGTCCCTTCTTGCTGCTCCTCTTACTGGCTGCTTCTGAACTTTCCCAGAGCTAACCACTCACATTGCTTTTCTGGGAAAGAAGTGACCTCCCACTCACATCAGAGTGGAGAAGTTCCATAAAGCAAACTGTCTACAAACAAATTATACAATTCTACCGTCTATAACAAATGGCTGACTCCTGGATTTCATTCTTCTGTATCCTTGGTTCTTTGTCCCACTCTCTTACTTCAGAATTCACCCACATGATAACCCATTTGTCTCTACCCATCAAAAATACATACTAGAATGTGCATGATACACTTTGTTTCCTCCACTGAATTCCTGTCATTTTAACCTTAGCTTTTATTTCAGTACTTTCTTTCCTTCAAGTCATCCTTGTTCCCCTTCAGAATCCAGTATCCTTCCCCTGCTATGCAAGAACTAGCTAGTGTCCTCTGAGAAAAAAAAAACAAACAACAGAGTAATATTATGTGACCTCACCTTTACTTTCCTCCTTCACTTGGCTTTTCACTTTCTTTCTTTTCCTGTCACTTAAGCAGTGTCTCTACTTTGCTTTCTCTCTGACACACACAAGGGTTCTACAGGGACTGTTTTCTGACATCAAGAAGTGAAATAAATTTGTTAGGTCACAGCACTTGAGGATTTTAACCCCATTATGTACGTATGAATTCTTTCCACAGTTGATTCGACTTTGTGGTTAGTGTCTCAATAATCTTTGCTGAATACTGAATCATTTTTCATTTTTTGAGAGTAAGTGGGAAAGCAGATTGTTTGAAGATGCTGCATCATCAGGTTCTGCATCATAACAAAAGCAAGAATATAAAAAGTTACTCCACGTCATGGTTTTGCTATTTCATGCTTATATTTGTGATTTCAGCAGTGCTCAACAAAATGATTGATTAATAACAAAATACTCATGCTCTGTAAACCATAAAAAAAAAAAAAAAAAAAAAAAAAAAAGCCTGATTTTTGCAATTGTTTTGTCCACTCAGTTTTGTACACAAACCAGACAGGAGGCAGTTGACTTGTCTGTACATAAATGTGCCATTTCAAAATGGTCTAAGCTATCATGTGATGTCTGCTGGCAGATGCAAAATTGTCTTCATGGGAGACCTGTGCCATCTGAAGCTGCAGCTGCGACACTGGGAAATTATTCAACAGAACCTAAGAGAGCACTAGACGTCTATGTTTAGACAGCTGAAAGTTTCTTAGTCTTATTTCAAGTAATTTCTTCAGTTAAAGTCTTTGATGTATTACAGCAATACATGTATGCTAAGAATAGAAGAAGAAAGTCACATCAAATTGGAATTAACTGCAAGAAATCTGTGCTTACACTGAAGATTTCTTATCTAAGTCAGAAGAAGCTGAGTGAATTTCTTGAAGTTACAGCACAGAAAGGAGAAAAAAATATGATCCTGATTAAATGTCAGTTCAAGGTGCTCTATGTTCTTCATCAACATTGCTCTTTATCTGACAGAATCGCCCTTTGCCTCAATCTCTTTCCCAAAAGTGATTTCCTTCTGGCTTGCTGGAATCCAATTCTCATCTAGCCTGTGATTCTTCTAGGTTTCTGATGGCAGTTTTTGTTATCATAATGGGCATTCATTTTGGGATTATGCTGGATATCTGCATTTGCCCACAAAACACATACTGAAGTATTCTTCTATTGACATATATTTCACTGTAATTGTTCTAATTCTCTTTCCAGTTTTATTCTGCCAATTTAACTTTTTTATGACATTCAGTTTGATCATAGATAATAATACTGTATTTATCACTTAATCTGTGCTGAAATTAGGATTTTCTTTCCATGATTTATTGCCTAGGGAAGTTTCCTGGCCAATCATCTTGAGAATTGTTACTAAGGATCCCAAAAATTTTGTTTCAAATATTATAGAAGGAAATAATTTTCTTTTCTCTCTGTGTCTCTTTCCCTTTTCATATTCCATTGCTCTAATTTCCTATCATAAAGACCTGAGGACACTCTTTATACCCATTATATATCCAAACCATTCTGTGAATCCTGATAAATTCTTGGTTACATGAACTACTTGGTTTTAATTAGCTTAATCATATTTTGAGTGAGAACTAATGTTTGTTGATACATACATTTTACTCCTTTGAAGTACATCTATGATCTTCTGAATGCCAATGAAATGAAAAGGTATGAAATGCAATGCTATTTACATAATGATTTTATATTTGAAATAAAAATTCAGAAAACAATATTTATTCAGAGTGCTTCACAGAGCTCTTGCCTACTTGTTTTGTGTGTCCACACTCTAGCAGTACATCCTCACGTCATACATCATTTGTTTTTGTCTATTCTTTTTTTTAATGCAATATAAAATCCCTTTGTCCATGACTTAAACACTTGTATTTTTACATGATTGAGTAAACTGGTGTATTTTTTCATGGGATCTGGATTTTTATGCTTCCCTTTTTGGTGAGTTGCAGTGTGTCTGCAGGCCAGTTAAGAGTTACTACTCTATTTATTGTTTCCATCAAACAGGAGCTCATCCAACTATCTTCATCATAGATGACAAATAAAAAAAACAAACCAAAAACAAACAAACCAAAACAAACCACTTAAGTTTTTTTATTCAGCTCTCCAAAATCATTGTTCTCTCTATAGAGGTCTAAAGTTTATCTTTAATTTCCTACTGCTTGTTTTCATCTATGAGGACTTAATTATTCTGTACCATGAGGTCCTGGTTCATTGTGATTCCTGTAAGAAAGGCACTTGTGCTCCATAAATTATGGTTTATAATGCCATTTCTTAACTTTTTTAACATTATAATTAACAGTTATTATATATTATAGCCACATATATTATATGTCATATATTATAGTCATCAGCTATAAAGAAAGAGAGGAGATACAGTATTATGTATGCTCTTCAGATGCTGGAAAGCCTCAGTTTGGGGACGATGAATGGGCCTTTAATCAAAGTGTTGAGAACTATGCAGATCTCATCCATGGAAAACTTACCCCATCTTGGTCTTTTGAACTCTTACAAGATTTTCTTATAAGAAAATGTAGTTTCTACTGTGAAACTGAAAAGATGGTCGTGTGACAGTTTGTGGGAACACTTTTACATAAAGGGAAGGTCATGCAGTTAGCGTAGTTGGCCATGTTGAGTGGGAGCTGCCTACAGGCTCCTGTGTTACCTTGGGTGGGCTACAGTTCTCCTGCAGCCAGGAGATACACACGGCACAGCACAGCACAGCTCAGCTCAGCTCAGCATAGCACAGCACAGCTCAGCACACCAGTGATTGCACAGTGACAGACCTGTAGCATAATGCAGCAGAGGCACCACCCGCTCAGCTTAATGGTTCACTGTATCATAAACTCCTCAGTGTGCGGTGATCAGTTTCATTAAAGGCATCATGCATGTATTTTGATCAATTCTTTACTTCATTCATTTAGTTCATATAGTTCAATATCAGTCATTATCAGTAACATATGTATCTTTTGATGCCATAATTCTTAGTCTACATATTCCTATTTTATACTAATATAGGTGTGTCTTGAAGAACTGAAGCATCCTACTTATTGCCTTTTTAACTAAGTATTAATGACTTGCATTGTGAAGGATATCACTTCAGCTGTGTACCTAGAATAACTGAGCTTCCTGCATTGTTAGTCTTAACCTTATAACCATTTGAAAGATGTATAAGTATTGTTGTGAATCATAAATCAGAAAAGCATGGCATCTTTACAGTGATGTTCTTGTTACTCTAAAGTGTACATTCAGTAGTGCCAGGATTTTTTTTTTTTCTAGCAAGTAGCTTGTTTGCTATTTGCTAGTGTTCATGATGAAGTCACAGATTAGGTTTGTCTGTAGGAGAATTCATAGTATTATTTACCTTTTTTACCTATTCTTGCAGTATTGAACACAGACTCTCAGGACCTATCACAAGATCAATTTCAGTACTTTATGTTAAATCATTAGGGAGCAAGCGTGAAAGGTAGACATAAATATATGAAGCCTCTAATGGCCCCTGTAATTGTAGTGAGCACCCCTACACATGCATGAAAGATTGGTATAGTGAAAGATATTGCTAAAGACATTTGAGTGCTGTCTTGCAAGAGTTTATTAGGCGATAAAGTATATGCAAAGTCAGATTTGGTTTCATGTTCCTCTTCATGCTGACTAAAGCCTGTTTCTTTGGTAAATTTGTGTATTTTTTGTATTGTGTAGAAGGCCTGAGAAGGTACGACTCACATTAGCAAAAGATGTTTTAGAATTCCTTACTAATCCAGCAAAATTACAAATGTGTTTTAAATGGTTTTATTACTCATTTTCTTCCTCAAATTGAATTTCACTATATATGCTACTGCAGCCATTGGCTATTCCACTTAGAAGTTTTTTCCCTGCATCTCAAACAGGGTAGGCAGTAAACTTACTTCCCTTCTTAACTTTTAAAAATGCAGAAAATGTGCCTTCCTTAAATAAATAACAACAACAAAAAAAAAACTAATAACCCTGAATGATGTGGAAGTATATGAGAACTTCTTGTGTCATTTAATTTAGTCTATTACAGAGAGCTAAAAGCCTTTAGAGACACCATTTGCTTTGAATCATTCTTTAATGCTTCATTCACCTAGACACGATCACTGTCAGTTGAAGCTTTCTAATCAGTTCAAGTATTCTTGAACTGTTCTGAACTTGAACATTAAAGCTGTTCCAATATTAGGAACAAAACCAAGGTATACCTGTTTGATTATTATTAAATTGTAAATATTTTACCTCATTTTTTTCCTGTTTTAGCTTTTAAATGAAACCAGCAGTAAAGGTGACTTAAGAAGAAAAAAGGGAAGTAAAATTAGAGAGAGAAAATAAGTAATGCATTTCTTCTCTCAACTAAAAACTAAATTTCTGTGGCTGTTATTTTTTATGACTAATTAGCTGAAACTTGGCCAAAATATTCAATAGATGTTTTCTGGTTCTGAAGTTTTCAGTCATTCTGGCAGAAATATCTCTTTAAAAGAAAATTAATACAATTTGCTAATTTCTCACAACTGTCCCTGCGCTATTCTATAATTTAGCATATTTCATTTATGCAGACATGCAGAGGAATTAATACTCTGTGACAAGGCTTGCCAGTGACCCAGCAAAAAATCCAAACAAACTGCTTATCATGAAGCCTATAGCAGAAAAGTAGCTGATCTGCTAAAAGGAACTGGGGATTGACTGGAAAATAATTTATCAGCCAAGGAAAGTACTGTGTGTCAGTTTGCTTTCTCTTATGAATAAATATATTTAACCCTCATTTGGCCCTCATATATGGAAATTTACCAAAAGGCCTGTCTAAATCCCATGTAATGTATCAGCATTTAACAGTATATTTTTGGCTGAAATGCCACCTACTGTCGTTTAAACAGGGTGATATTTCCAGCTAGATCACTACCAGCATTTTGAAAAAAATTTGTAATGAAGTATTTTCTAAAGATGTCTTGCTAGCTAGGTCTTAGTACATCTCACATATCTTCATTAAAATAGTGCCCCATGTATCATGCTAAAAGTATGACAACAAGCTAGTGACAGCTGGACAAGGTTCAGTGAGTTGCTGACTCCTTCTGAAGCCACATGTGCAGCCTTGCAGTATTGCAAACATACCCTGAAGGCTGCCTCAGGGTTGCCTGGAGAAAAACACTATAGGAATGTACACCAGAGTGTTTAAACAAAGGAAAGATGCTTTGAGAACCATTTGTCATCCTATAATCATTGATCAATAGAGAACTTATGATGGCAAATAATAGTATCCATGGTCCAAAACATAAGGGAGTTTGAAATCTCTACTTGATTTTTTTTTTTTTTTTCTCTTCATCACATTAGGATGTCTCCTTGGGAAATGACACATTTTCAAGAACTCCTGCTACAGCTGAAAAATGCAATAAACCTCTGAAGATTTAAAAAAATGGAAAGCAAAGGAATAAAGTATGCATATGCAAGAATTTAAAGCATTGAAAGCTCTTACAACAGAGAACTTTTGTTCTTATAGTATCCAGAAAGCATAATTTAGGCATTAAATCTTATTCCTTCCTTTCTTCAGGTCAATTTTTTAATTGTAATATTTTGCCCTGCTTTTGTTCTGAGAGCTGAAATATTCCTCCTTAGACATCCTCCTTTGTTTTGATTCACTCTACAGGTTCCCTGACTCAGTTTTGGTGACAGTTTTGTGACAATTTCATGACAACAGTCTATGAAGTCTTACCATAAGGTTGTCTCTTTCTATAACAGAGTTGGCAGTTCTTTCTATTAGTGGTCTTCACTAAACATTGATATGTCTCTGGGCTCCATGATTACTTGTCTGTCCATTATATGTCTAGTTTTAAATTTTTTTAGCTTAACACAAAAGCAACAAAACAAAACAAAACAAAAAACCAAACCAAACCAAAAACAAAAACAAAAAAAAGCTTGCTTCTATCCGTTTTGTCTGGAAGTTTTAGTCTAAGAGATGGCTCCAAATTTCACTGCAAAGTGAAATTTGAGTTAGAGTAGATTGCACAAAAAAATTTATACTAGATTGCACCAGAAGAAAAGTTTTTTTTTTCAGTTGAGTCTAGAATATAACCTTTTGCTTGCTTATCCTTTGTCTTTGCTATGACAAAGCAATACCAGTTCAAAGTCTAATGGCCAAAAAAAAGCAACAAAGTATGTTAAATGAGTTCCATTGATACAAGCTAACAACACTATGTCCTGTCAAAATTAATTCTGTTTCAAAATCAATCTAAAACAGACACAATAGTACACTCAGGTTTTATTTCACAACCATTATCCTGACTGATTTTGAGACAAATTATAAGATAACAGTTCGATGATCTGCGACCCACAGCCCACATGAGAATTACTGATTGAATTTTAGTATATGACTTAGGAATACTTCAAATAATGCCAAGAAATCCCAGACAGGTATACTATAAACAGTCCCTATGAACTTATTTGTATCTAGCAATGATGATACACAAAGTGATACACTTCCAAAAGGCTCTGATAACAGGAGAAGAAATAACAGAAATACACTACCTATTTTATCTAAAGCTACTCTTTCTTGAAGAAAAAAAATTATGTAGTTGTAAGAAAAAATAATTTATATTATTTGATGGTATTTCTACTGATCAGATAATGAGTTCTGTATTTGTAAAAACAGAAAACAAAACCAAACAACAAAAACCTTTTACCATTTACCTCACCATTTTTACCAAAAGATAAGCAATTGGTAGTAGTCATGCATGAAGAAAATTTAAAAATTTCAATAGTCCTAAATTGTTTTGAAAACAGTGAATTGGTGAACATTTCGTGATTTAGTTCTGCAAAATAACTTTAAATGTATTAGGCTTGAAATCTGATACTTATAAGTACTCTAGCAGTGTAATCTTAATTTTTCAGATATTTCTTCTGAAATATCATTTTAAATGACCTAGAGCTACTGCTTGACAGAAATAACAATTCTGGTAAAGGAGCATTAATCACACACCTTCAGGATTGATCTGACTATCCATACATTGTGCAGGTTATTGCACAATATGGAAGTTCTAATGCTTCTGAGAACAAGATTTAAAAAAATATACAGGACAACTAAGCATAATTTTTCCTTCTGTATTGAGATGGAGACAATGTATTGCCACTGTGATGTTTGAGTGTTTTGGTATACTTTTTGAAGAAAGGGACCTTTGAGAAGGTATTTATAAATTTTTTTACTGTAAATAAATTTTAAAAAGTAAAAAAGTTAAATTGATGCATTGGCATTAGGATGGGGGATACCAGAACATGGAAAACATCACTGGACTCTATCTCTTCAGAAAACACACACAGACACTATGGAAAACTAAACACACTGTGTTTCTTAAGTACACTAGGAAGACTGGTAGAAAAAAATGATCACTCAAAAAAGTAATAGCATTTTTGAAAGGACTAAACACAATTCAATTTAATAAAATAAATTGATTTTATCTAGGGTTTTCCAATATTGGAAAAAAATAGAAGTACGTATCACTGCCAATTTGCATTGCCCTGTCAGTAATCTGGACAGTGATGAAGTCACAACTGTAATATCTGTGAGGTTATACAGATCTTGGTTTTTAGGAAAACAAAACAAAACAAAAACCAGAAAAAGCCCACCACTAAAAACAAACCAACGAGCAAAACTAGAAAAGTGGATTCATGAACATACAAATGTAGGTTTCAGTAGGTGACTGGAGTACCAAATCTTTTGTTGTTGCTCATGTAATAGAAAATGCTACTAATCAGATTATACTTTGTGTATAATAATGAATGCTTGAGAAGTGCTTTGGGATAATCAGGTAAAGGGGATATTATAATTTCCTGTAAATGTAAGGTAATGTAAGTTATACTGAAAAACTTTCTGTAGGATGACAGTGGTTAACAAGCCTGTTTGTGCTGCTGAAATGGAAATGCATTTTTTATCTTTGAAAAAAAAACCAACAAAACCACAGCCTTTGGCTCCTCACAAGTAACTGATACAAAAATAAACTTTTAAATTAAAAAAGAGGCAAAAGGGACATCAACTACAACAAAAGAGAATGTATCTAAAAATGAATTGCACAGTTAAAGAGAAAAACAAATAATTTAACCCAAACGTTGAAGACAAAATTATTAAAACCTAGTGTCAGCATACACAAGGCAGAATGCGTAATTTTCAGAATACAATTATTTGTTCATGTACTTCTTTACATAACCAATGATAGGATATATAAAGCCAAAAAACTATTTATGACTTTCTATAGTAATCTAAATCACATTATTTACATACACACTGAAACAATGCTTGGCAGTGCAGTACCTTCCCATTGGTAGGTGCCAATGAATGGCTTGAAACCCTGATTAGGAAACTGAAAAAACATTTTTAGAAGATCTGTCTGGAGATCAACATGGTCAGATGTCTAATTTAGATCCTGACTTTATTCTTGAATGGGTGTGATGAGTATCTTGGGAAGCTGGAACATTTTCTCTGTTTATCATATTGTACATCAATAAGCAAATTCAATAACCATATTTTCAAAATTTGTAAGTCTGATTCTATTTTATAAATACAAATTCTAAGCTAGAAATTGTTTCAAGAATCTCCCAGAAATGTAATGTTTCTGTCTCAGGAGGGCTATGAGGTGACTACACAGAGAAAAGAGAAAAAGCCTCTGTTATATGTGCATGATAATTACTGATTCTGGGGTAGTGAGTTCAGGGTGAAGCAACACATATTTCTGATTTTCCATCATCAAATAGCTACAAGGCCTTAACAAATGCGGTTATAATTAGCCAGAATTAAAGAGTGAGCAAAACAATATTGATGGAGGATGCAAATTATAACCTCTAGAAGTTCCTTTAAATGCAGTTAAAGTGCAGACTTGTTGTTCAAGACTAAGTAGAAACTGAAAATTAAAAAAAATATGCTTCTTGAACATGAACTAACACATCTTTTATATGCTTGCAAAATGAGTTGACATAAAGTAAATTATGCTTTGTGTAACAATAGAAGTAATAAATAGCTTGTGGGGGGATGACAAGGAATAACTGTATTTGAACATTTTTAAGAGTGATACTACTGATCAGAAAAGATGTGGCAGACTTTCTATTATTCTGAAAAGATAGGAAAACTGCTGGCTGGAAGCAAGTGAAAATATTCTAAATCTTTTACATAGTACATCACAGTTTCTGTTTCCAGAGAAACCACTTTCTGTATAACTGCTCCCAACCATTAGGAAAACAGCTGCCAGACACATTGAATATCAAGGAAGGAATCAAAGGTGAGCTGAGAGAATAATAAGAAAATAATTAAGATCAAAAATGTACATTATAATGCAAATAATATATTATAATATATTTATGGGAAGCAATCATGTTGGATAACTTTTGTCCTAGCTTTCATCTTAAGGAGATTGTATGTTGGCTATCGTTGAAGTAAGACACACTGTGTACTGCAGGAGAAAGATAAATTATATAAATATTAAATTACATTATACTTGCTGAAGCACATACCAAAGACATCCTTAGGCTGTTATAAAAACTGCCACAAACAATGGGATGAAATTAAGAATGGTTTTCTTTGCAAGCAATAGCACATGTCCCTTCTTTCTTGGGATTGTTATTCTTCATATATCAATAATTAATAAAAAGGAAAAGAAATAATAAAGGTGACTGAAATTCTTGCCATTTCTTGGTGATTTTTCAAATCTTCAGAATTCCTCCATACTGAAAATTCTACCAAATCACTAAGATCAATCTTACAAGTTGATTTTCCACAAAATGGTATTTGTGAGATGTTATTACACAACCAAACATTTAATTTTTGTCATTGGTGAGTTATTTTGTCGGAATTATGTGTTTTCAGTCATTAAAAATAAGATTTTTGAAAGAAAAAGCGGATGAGAAATCCATGAGAAAAATACAGAAAGTGTTATAAAAAAGAGTAGAGGATAGGTGTTATAGGATGGGATGGGCTGGGGGATGTGAAAGGAGACAAAAATGAAGATAGATACACTGTTATCCTTTCTCATTCTTCTAAAAGTTGATGAAAATTCAGCTTCTCTCATTCACTTGTTACAGAAATTCTCCCTTCTTGCTTTGATTTCTTTTATTTGGTTGATTTTGGTTTTTTGTTTTGTTTGTTTGTAGTCTTGTTTCTGTGCTCAGCCTTTTGAGAGGAGAGGAAGTATGTATGTAGGCGGGGTTTTTAAGGAAAAAAAAGTGGATTATTACGACTGCAATGGTTCCATCCATTTACTAATATTGCTTCTTTCCAATTGGCGTTATTCTTCTGTAGAGGAATTTATTCAGATTCAGAGTATGTTTTGGAATAATTTGGGGTATACTGATACGATACAGAATTATACCTGCTAGGTAAAGTTGAGAAATTTAAATTGAGCTAGATTGTCTTATTATAAGAGTGTCCTGTTCAGCATTTATTTATCCTTGAAATATAAGAAGTTATTAAGAGATTAAGCATGCAGTATACAGACATATTTTCCATGGGATTTTTCTTAAAATTTACTTTATTTTTTTTGTCGTGAACTAATCTCTTTCATGTAATCTCAGCTCTTCTGAACAACTCCGAGTAAGAGCATTTTAACCACACAGTAGGACAATTTTTTATTAGGTCTCAAGACAGAACACAACTTTAAAGGCAGAGGAGATATAAAGGAAATATTGCTCCTTTACACAGCTACTGAGAAAATAATAATTATTTATCAAAAAGGCAAATGCTTAAAGTTCTTAAAAGTTCAGAAACATAGGCACATATTGAGAGAGCAAAATCCATCAAAGATTTCTAGAAAGCAAAAGTCATCAAATCTAGCTGAGGTATGTGCACTGCATTATAAACTCAGGGAGCTAAGGAAAATATTCTGGGAGAGTATCACTTTACTCGTATTTATAATTATTCTATTAATAATAACTGCTCTAAAGATCTCTTTCTGAAAACACAAGCTCTTTTTGTCATGCAAATTTTTATCTATTTTTCTATGTTGATGTAAGCCTTCTTATTATAAAATTTCATGTGTACTTCAACCATGTAAAAAAGAAGAAGTTCTGCTGGAGACTGCTCATAATGAAAGAGCATGGAATTAGACAGGAACTAGGTCTGATGTCTGTCCCTCCTGCTCTAGGACCTCCTACACTACACAAAGGTAAGTATATAGGCAGCAGTACATGGTTCTGGATGGACTGGAACATCCTGTTGGTAGGATGAGATTTATGATGTCATGATGAAGGATACGTTTTGAAAAAAACACTTTTTTTTTTCTTATTTAAAGTAATAAAAAACTTTTTAATATATTTTAAAAATTTAATATATTTAAATATCATGGTTTTCCTTGAAGAAGACAGGAAGTCACACATTTTTTCTGTTTACAGAATAGCCTCAAAATTAAAAGCCATTATGCCTAAACATGAAACAAGGCCCTGTTTTAGAATATCTCTGAACCAAACTACTTTTTGACAAAACCCAGAACATCACAGACTCTAAAGAATAAAATACCTTTCTAATAGAACTCCTACAACTTTCTTGGACTCTATCTCATCACACTGAGTATTGGCACAATATCTGTAATTCAGCTGTACTGTCTCATACCATTCTGGGTTATTCAGGCCTAGACGGAGGAAAGTATTTATGCCGACAGAAAACTTTCTTGAGATGAAGAAGTTTGTCGCTGTCGAGGCAGGACGGGAATGAAGAGACTGACCAGAAGGCTGCTGAGAGTAACACTCCGGTTTATTCAAAATGCACTGCTCTTTTATACAGAGCTTCGTGAGGACAGACTCCATTGGTTCTGAAGTGAAAATCATCCACAGCATTGGTGCAAAGTGCTTGACACACAGTGATAGAACTTAACTATAAACAATGCAAATAACAAGAGAGATAAAGAATTATTTACATTCTTCTCCAGCTCTCTCCCAGGCTTCTGCCTGGCTAGAAACTCCCGTTTCTCTCTTGACTGAATCTGAGACCCACAGAAGTTTAGTGTCTGACACTTGGTACATGAATCTTGACCACAGAAACAACATCACAATCTGGCAGAGAGACAGGGTAGAGATAAAAAAAAAATTAAAATCAAAAGAACTAGTCAGATACATATCCTAACACGAATTGTCAAGTTCCTTCATCAAGTCAATGGGATTGTGTTGTTTTGTGTCTGGTACAGCACTTTAACAGTGTCCTGGTCATGTAGAAATATGAGTTTCTTACTCTTACTGTGATAAGTTAGGCTATGTTATTTCTGCACTGTCAAATTCAGGTTTCAGAGAACAAATAAGTTTTTACAGATGCACTTTCTAGGAAATGAGAATAGTTTTGTGGTGAATATATATGAACCTGAATTTAAGACAGGATATATAGCTATGGAATTTAAATGGGAATGTGCATAGAGAAAGAATTAAAATAAATCAAGGTCTTGATTTTTCAGTGACAGAAATTACAGCACAAATCAGAGCTTACTATATAAGAATTTATGTTAGAAGTAATAGAAAGAGTAGGATTAAATATATTTATCATTTATATATATGTATCTCTACTGTGTTCAATCAAAAATAGTGTATGATTATATCTGTTACGTACCAGTTGATTTCACATACAGGACAGCAGAGATAAGTGCCCTTATATGAGCCAGAATTTAAAAAAAAAATGTAGTTTTGATATGGCTTGACTAGTAAATGAGAACTTATCAGGATAGTTGAAAAAGTCCTTTTACTGGTGCATTAGAGATAATAATCACCATAAACCCAGCAATGTTAAAGTATATCTCAGGCAGCCAGTAGAGAGCCTCTGTTTATTTATCTTATTCGTCACACTGCCTCAAGTGAGAAAGTTTATATACAGCTTTGTTCATAGACTAAGATAAATACATTTTGTCTTCACTGTTTTCTCTAAGTCTCTAAGTCTGGTTTGTAAATGTGTTATGTAAAAATCTTAGTATTGTTGACAAAAGGCGAGTTAAACAGTCATTGTCTGTGTTGGAATGATAACATGTTCTACCAGCCACATACTCTGGCAGCTGCTGCTCCGGTAAGTGAATTCTTATTTGCAGAGGAGCACTGAAAGCTGCTCTTAAGTAAGAGGAGAAACCAAGGTTTGTTATCTTATAACTGCAGTGTTAAAAAAATTAGAGGAAATAGCAAGCTCCGATGACAGCTTTGCACACACCCTTGTTAAATTATTTTAAAACTCATTATAATGTTAGATTTTAAAACAAAGGCATAGAGGTACAGCAAACGTTTCAAAAAATGCCTTCATTAACCAGCCCTCCCTCCCCTCGCTGAATTTTCTCTCATCAATGTTTCTCAGGACTGTGAAAAACTGAGATAAAACTACCAGTATGCTGTGAATACTGTGTGCTGAAGGGAGATTTACATGGAACTTGATTTATAGTAACCAATTCTTCATGCTTTGAATAAAACAATTTTCAGAATGTCCTAGTATTTTAAAACTGATGGAATGCCAAAAATGTTACCTTTTGTGCTGAGCTTATTCATCCTGGTTTAACCTTTTTCTGAGGTGTCTGAAGCAGTGTTTCCAGCACCTGTTCATTTGTAGTGATTATGTTGATTCAATCACTTTCAAGCACATGAAAATTATTGATAATTCACCAGATGCTTTTTGAGAACAAATTTAATCTTTTAAAAGAAGGAAGAGAGGAATCACGCTTCAAGGTCTTTAAACTGCAGAAATTAATCAAGCTGTGGATACCATGAACTAATGGCAGAACAGTTGAATAATCCAAAACTATGCAGAGTATGGTGTTGTTTCCTTGTGATAGTATTACTAAGAACTCTTTCAACAGTAGCACAGGAAAATTGAAATTTCCAAAAAGGTATATTCTGTTTGTTTGAGAACTCTTTTTTTAAATGTTAATGTTCAAAACCTGCCTGACTTACCTATTTGGTTCAATTTGACATATGTACTATTAAAAACAATGTTACATGCTGACGATAGCTGTTTAGAATATTTACTATCATGCATTTAGGCTTCATATCTCACCTAGGTAAAACAGATTCACAAGAGTAGCAAGTGGCCACCATCTTCTGGCTTCAGGTTTGCACTAGTGTCATGATAAAGTTGCAAAGTATTGTGTCCCAGCAGTCCCTTGGCCATCACCTTGAAAGAGGCAATTGCTCTTGTCACATACCTCTGGAACTTCACAAAGAATTTATGGCAACAAATAAATTATCAAGGATACACTTATAATGCTCAATGACATTTTATATTTGGATCTAGGTTCTGCAATATTCTGAAATTAGATTCTAATTAGATTATAGTGTTTTATAAAGTATGAAGTATAAATGAGTTTGTAATCAAGCAGATAGATACAAGAAGTCTCAAATATGCAGGAAGGAGGAGTTACTTTCAGGTTTCTACATGTAATGAGCTTTAAATAACATCTCATAATTATAATCCATGCAGTATAGCAGGTAATAATTAACTTCTTTGAATAAAAGCTCAGGTGGTACTTTAAGATTAAAGAAAGTTCAACAAGATTTCTTTGGAAAAATAAAAGTTTTATCAAAAGGCTATTTTCAGCGTCCATATCCTCTGAGATGGCAACTCCTATACATTACACAGTATAATCTGCTATGTATATGAGGCTTCCCTACACTGGGACATGACTGTTAAACTTTAAAAAGTACTGTATGATCCTTTGTCTTCTTTAAATTATCTTATTTTAAAGAGAAATTAGTCAGTAGCCAAATAGCTTGAGTACCTTTTCTGCCTTGCAGCCCTCATACCTGTCCATGGTCAGAGAATGTTATTGGTGGCAGAGATTGAGAATGTTATTGGTGGCAGAGATTGCTCATAACCAAAGACAGTAGCTGCAGCATTCAATAACTTAATTCTTGTACAAGTAAAGTGAAAAGTGAATATTTAAACTAACAGACACGAGTTTAAAAAAACCCCATATTTTGTACTTAATTTTTTTTTTTTAATTCTGAGTGTACAAAATTGTATCCCCACAGTATAGATTTTAGAATGTGTACTGAAGAATATTAAATTACTGCTATAAATGGCCACACCTAGAATAAAAAAGAGGATGTTTTCCTCTTGACTTTTTTATTTTAACTTTGTTTCTCTGTGGACTAACCATTCAGTAAACCATTTGGAATGCATAGTAAAATGAGAAATTTTGAGACGGGAGCCAAAAAAACCCATATAATTAGAAATCAGACGTTGAATCTGGTCTTCCACAATCATGCTAGTTTCTTTCATATTGACAATTAGTGTTACAATTTTTTGTTTTCAGCTATATTTCAGATAGTAAAGTCTACCTGTCTTTACCTCATTGGTGATCAAATAAAACAATTTAACATCAATATTAATCAAGCTTCTGATAAATTATTATAACTCTTTATTACAGATAGTTCATTTGAAGAATATTTGAGCAATAATATACTTTAAAAAAGACTAAGATAAAAAATATACTTGTAAAATTTTCAATGCTTATTTAGAGATCATGACTGTTGAAATCTTAGGATAAAAATTATTTCTATTGTTTTCAAAGATGTTTAAGATGATGAAAAAGAAATTTTGTTTTAAATAAAAATCCTAAAGATGATGTTCCATGATGGAGTCAAAATCTTAACGGTCACTGCTCCTAAGAATGGCTCATTCTTAATAAACTCATTTTAAGGTCTTGTGTGGTTTTCCCTTTCTTTACAGTGGCTATGGCACTTGTTGGCACAGGTCAGCTCACTCACCAGAAAAAGCCTTCCTAGTCAGATGTCTACAAATTTTTTCCAGGTCCCTGTCCTGATCCATACAGATGGAGGTTCAGAGGTGCATTCACATCATAACAGAAAAAAAAAAAATGGCTCAAATCAACACATAATCTACAATCTGTAGTCTATAATCTATTTGTAAGGGGTTTTTTTTAATTAAGGCTTTTTTTACTTTACTTTCTACCCTCCTTAATGTCTATGGGTAACACTTTACAGAAGCCAGACATTTCATGTTCTGTAGAGCACTTTGAGATTGTTTTCCTTACATTAATAAGAATGGACATAATTTTAAATTGGCATGTTGCCTACTACTTAAAAAACCAAAACTGACTAATACCAACAGTATTCTACTCAATAATTTCAGGATTTTTGTAATATTTGTCTTACTGAAACCCTAAACTGAGCAATGCTGAACATTGGGCACAGACATACAGTGATGGATTTGCCTTAATCTCTCTAATACTGACAGTAAACTCCACCTACCAGAGCAAGATATATCTGCTAAAATCTAAACCATCCTGCCTTTTTAGAAAACTTTGTCGAGGTTGGGTCTGCTTTTAACAGAGAATCGAGGAACAATTTTGTGAAAAGAATGCCTAGACTAAGTTAATGTTTATGTGTGAGGCTCCTAAGAGTTCATGGGGCTTGTTTTCATCATAAGAATCACTGGGGGAAAAATATATAACTGGAAAATAGAACAAAATCTATTCTTTATATTGAAGTTTATGTCCTGTATTTATAGAATGCAAAACAAAAGATGGACAAGTAGGCGACCTAGCTGCATATAATTTATCTCTAACCAAATCAACAGGAAAAAAATAATTGAAAAATAAATCAAGAGGATCTGTGACATATCAAAACCAGTTATTTGACTAAAACATTCAACTCTTTCAGCACTTCTTGAGACTCACAACACTTCCAGTAGGATCCATGCTCTTCCATTTGTAACCTTATATAATGCAGCTGCCTCTGCTGACACTTGCCTCTGTTGATTCTTGTGTATAATTATATAAAATATTCAAGGATATCAACTTTTCAATGGATCTAGCAGAAAACTTCCTGCTGATAAAGTAATCTTACTTCCCACAGAGTGAAGAACACTACAGCATCTGAAGAGCGATGCATATGTTGGTCTTTTGGGTATGATTATGTCTGACTCTAATGGAAGAGACAGAAGATACTCAGACTAATGAGAAACGAACTGAAAGATCAAGATGATTTTATCACTTTTTTTTTCTAAATCTTTTTCAAATGAAAATTAACATACTGAGGCAGATTTAGAGGTACAATAGTGAAAAAAATCAAAATGACTATTCTAGATTTATCCTAATATACCTACTATTAGAAAGTGTCTCATCATGCTTTGCTTTACCTACTAGGCTTTGATTGATGTAAGAAGTTGAGATAATTCTTCAGCCATTCTCCCAAGAAGTTCTAAAACACACAAAAAATCTAGGAAAACCTGTTTGTTTGTTACATATAGCACCAGAAGCTGAAGAAAAGTATGGGTTTTTTGGTGAATTTTGTTAATTGTTTCAATATTTGCTGTTAAGAACACTTGAGTTAAATTGAGATGTAGCTGCTACATTCTAAAAGTTTTATTTTTTTCTCAAACTAGAAGTGAATGGGAGTGCACTCACTATTCAAATGTCATTGCTTTGTGCTTCCTTTTCTTCTCTGAGACCTCAAAGTCACGTTACATCAGTGTAAAATTAATTAGTGTTGTTGCTTTTTAAAATTACACTAAAATATTTCCCACATTAGGAAAGGGTTGGGTTTTTTTTGGATTTGTTTTGTTTTGTTTTTTTTACATAAGTGACAATTAAAAATATAGTATTTTAATTTTTTTTTCTAAATGAGAATACTTCTGCTAGGTTTTTCAAACACCGAGAGGCCTGGAGCATCAACCACCTCTCTAGCAAGCCTGTTACACTGTTTGACCACCCACTCAATAAAGAAATGTTTCTAATTGTTACATGTGAATGTCACCTGATGCAGTTTTAAACCATTTCTCCACATCCTAGCACTGAATATCAGGAGATCAGCACCTCTCTCTCCAACTCCCCTCCTCAGAGAGCATCGTGCAGAATTTATACACTACATAGATTGCATTGTAAGAATAGGATATTGACCAAATCAAGGTACATCTGACCCTGGACAAGAAATTAAATAAAAGATTAAAACACTGATGGCATTAAGTCAGATCAAAAGTACACACCAAATAACTTTTTCCTAGCAGCAGGAATAAGCAGACACTGCAGAAGGAAGAATGGAGCAAGCATATATGAAATTTCCAGAATTACTTCACTGCCTTTTATTTATTATTTTTTTTTTTTAGTTCAGGAAATATCTTGAATCAGATGTGCTCTGCCTATTTAGTAATGCCTAATAAGCTTTTCTTTCACAGAACTATCTAATAAGCCTTTGGACCTATTTAAATTTTTACAGTCTATACATTCTTTGAGCATCATTATTCCACTACATATTATATGGAGGAAAAAAACCCCAAAAACCCTAAAAGCTCACCCTTTATTCTGAACCTAATTCTCATCAGTTTTATTTGATAGTAGATAGGAAGAAAATAGAGATGATTGATCTCTATTAAACTGTCCATGGCACTTGATTTTGTGGATGTTTATAAATCCACTACTAGCCAAATATTTCTTTGTTTTACAGAGCATTTTAAAAACTTTCTAGCCAATAGCATATTAATAAAGTTTACAGACAATTGTTCTAGCCAATCACTAAAAGCACATGTACACTTGCTTCAAACAATGCTTGCTTGTATGCTTTCTATTAATAATGCACAATACTTCATTATTAAGCCTAAAACCTCCTACTGCCTTGCTAAGCATATTTTTCTGCAGTCTTAAGGTCTGTCTTAGCCAAGCCTAAAACTCATGCTATTGTTATATGTCCTTGCTTATGGTATTATTGTAATTTTTTTCTACTTCCAGAATTTGCAGCTGCAGCTGGCTCTAAGTGTTCTGTTCTTTCTGTTTCTGAGGCCTGCTTTTACAGCTGTCTGGAAATCTTCTTATCTTTGCTATTTCCCACATTCTATACAGGTTCCTGTTAGGTTCTGCCTTGTTAAAACATTACTTATATGGAAATGTTTACACATTTTTATCAGAGGCTTTACTCCTACCAGAACTTTTTCTAATCCTACAACATCATTTTGAGGTGTGGGGACTAAGGTTGTATAGTATTCAAAACATACAAGAAGCACGAAATTATAAAATGGAATAATGACCTTTTCTGTTTCATTTTGTATTTCTTTATTACTTTCTGACAACTGATTTCTTCTCACATTGGCTGAACATTAGAAATGGCTATCAGAAAACCAAAATTTTCCCCTGGGTTGTATGGTCAGATCAATGCCCTTTATTGGTTTCCCCATGTAGATTACTTTACATTTATTATAATTTATTTCAGATGACATTTTTTTAACATAGTCATTCAAATTCTTAGTGACTTTATCAAAGTTTTCAAAGCTGAACTCTGTCCACCCTGCACTGAATGACTTCATACTTGGAAAGACTTTGTCACTTGACTGTTGATCTCTTTTCTTAGGTTATTTGCAAATGAGTGTAAAAATATTCTGCCTACACAAATGCATTATAATCTCAATGCCCTGCAAGAGAAGGCTGCTTACTTTATCCTCCTCTTTCCAATTATTTATTTGTTTGTATATTCAGGTGCAATTAGCATGTGTGCTGGCTACTGTGAGAAGATGTCTGAAGCTGCCCTCATGTTGAACAGAGTCAGTTCCAGCCAGCTCCAAGACAGTCACACCTCTGGCCAAAGCTGAGCTCAGCACTGATGTTGCCAGTGCCTCTGTGATAACCTGTTGAAAAAAGGGTAAAAATGCTGTGCAGCAACTGAGAGGGAGAGGAATGAAAAAATATATATCTTTATCCTGGCCTCTTTAATTGGTAATAAATTAAATTAATTTCACTAAGTCTGTTTTGTTCATGGAGATAATTGCTGAGTGATTTCCCTACACTTATCTCAACCCACAAGTGTTTAGTTTGTTATTTTATCCCCCTGTTCTCTTGAGAAGCAGGAGTGATAGAGAGGCTTGTTGGTCACTTAGCTGTCAACTATGCCAAAACCTGCCACAGAGAGAAATTTTTTAGATCTCCTCTGGCATCACATTTATCATTTCCCAGTCCTAAGATGCAACAGCAGTTTTGAAGAGAGAAGTTACACACTACCATAAGTAATTTAGCTATTTCATCCTTGAGTTATCTTAGAACACTTGAGTGAATGCCATGTAGTCCTTCCAATTTGTTGCTGCTTATTTTGTCAGTCTTCTTCATAACCCCTTTTACAGCCAATTTCAGGCACAACTGCTGAATCTCCAATAAAAAAGAGTTCCAGTGAAAGAACCTCCCTGATTTTTCCACATGAGCACTGATAAAAAAAAAAAAAAAAAAGACATTTTGCTTCTCTGTGGTGGCTTTGACTTGTTTGAAAGATTGTTTTATATCCAAACTGCCATCTGAGTTCTTTGTAAGATTTCATTGCAAACTTCTTATAGAACATCTGTTTGGAAAAAAATATACATACAGGATACTAATTTTGAAGTTTTAAAATTTTTTTCCCCCAAGCTCTTTTTTGGGATATCTTTGAAGATGTGCAAAAAATCAGCAGATTATTCATCCTCAAGCATTCTTTTCTCAAAATGCATAGTCATTCATTCAAATTATTATGCATTCTCGAGTTCTCTGTGTTAGAAGGCAATATTCCATAGTTCTTCCTTGTTTTGTGCAGTTTCTAACCTCTGGAAATCTAAAACATGCCAGTATGGGAAGAATTTTTATATTTGCATTACTACATACTAAACAATGGAGAATCAGGCCCATTTTTGCTTATATTTACCATTCATTAGTCACAATTGTTTTGCACTTTTGAGTACAATTTTCTTTTCTGCCTATCTAGTTACATTAGTCCCCTAACCACGAGTCATGCCATTATTAAAATTATTCCCCAAAGCAATTCTTGTAGTAAACAACAGATCCGGGACTGCTGCTTTGCAGAGAATGAATCAGTAATTCTGGTGATAAAATGACTGTGAGATTCCTGCCAATTTTGCTGAATATTGATGAAAGAATGATGTATAATCCCATGTGGTGGACAGCAAAAATGAGTAATGATAAAAATGTATCTGCAATCCTGAACTTTTTCCCATCTTTGTTTAATTTATCAAGCCAAAGGAAGTTGGCTATTTTTAATTGCTTAGTCCCTCATACCCAGTCTACCACAGCATTTCACCAGTCACAGCAGCTGGGGGCCAGTGTATCCTGCCCTGTCTATCAGAGCACCCACATGGCTGCTACGACTTCTGCTATTCAATAATGGAGCACAATGAAGTGTTTTACCAGAGATGACTGGAATGAAGCAGTATGTCCCCTTAAAGGGAAAGATTCTGAATTCTATGAATGTCACTTCTGGTATACTGTGAGCACTTGTTTTAGAAAAAAAACAGTGGTGGCTTGGTGATCTAGTAGTTGGAAAAGCTACTACCTCAGAAGGTATATTGTCTTACTGATCCTCTACCTATACAGAAATACCCTAAAATTCTGATTTTGACGTGCAAACTTAATCAAGTAGGCATATTGCAGACATCAAGGTACAAATGTGATCTTTAGGTACGATTGTGATATTTCATTCTAGTAGAGTTTATGTTGACATCAAAGAAATATTATCCAATATAACTCTGTATATAGTGTTTGCAATCCAAGATTTTGGCAGAAGTTCAGCCACAGGGGTGACTTCCATGAAAAGAGACCAGAAGTTTTCCCTCAGTTCAATATAACCAATACCATCCAAGGCAAACAGATAGAGTCAAGACAGACCCATTTCTGGGCAAAGCTAAGGCCATCAGTGACTGTGGCAGTGCCTCTGGGATGGCCTATTTATGAAGGGGGAAACAAATTGCTGCAAAGCAGGAGCCAGAGAGAGGAGTGAGAATATGGGAGAGAAACAGCCTTGTAGAAACCAAGTCAATGAAGAACGGGGAGGGGATGCTCCAGGCACAGATTCCTCTCCAGCCTGCAGAGGAGTCCATGCTGGAGCAGGCAGGTGCCTGAAAGGGAACATGACCCCATGGGAAGCCCATGCTCAAGCAGGCACCTGGAAGGACCTGTGGCCCTGTGAAGGAGAGGAACCCAGGATGCAGAAGTTTCAGTGGCAGGACTTGTGACTCCACAGGACCCACGGTGGAGCAATTTGTTTTTGAAAGATTGTGCTCCATGTAAGGGATTCTGCAACCTGTGTGAGGGACCCCATAGTGAAACAGAGGAAGACTGTGAGGAGGAAGGAGAGGCAGAGGCAACATTGGATGAACTGATTGCATCCCCCATTCCCTTCCCCCCATGACACTGAGAAATCATGAGTGGAATCCAGGAAGAAGAGAGCGTGAGGAGAAGGTATTTTAAGGTTTTTTTATTTCATCTTATTCTACTCTGATTTGATTGGTAGAAAATTAAATTAATTTCCCCTATGCTAGTCTGCCTTGCCTACGGTGATAATCGGTGAGTGATCTCTCACTGTCCTTATCTCATCTTTTCATAATGTTTTGTCTCTTCTTTCCAGCTGACAATGGGTGTGGCAAAGAGACTTTGGTGGACACTGGGCATCCAGCCAGGGTCAACTCACTACAGTTTGACTTCAGGAGCAGGCCCTAGGCTTCTTTTATTTTCTTATAGATATATATATATATGGTTTTATGTTGGTACTGGTTTTGGCTGGTATAGAGTTATTTTTTTCCACACTAAGTACTATGGGGCTGTGTTTTAGATTTCTACTGGAAATAGTGGGGATACCACAAACATGTATTTGTTATTGCTGAGCAGTGCTTAAAGAAATTCAAGGCCTTTTCTGCTACTCACCCCACCTCATCAATGAGGAGGATGGGGAGGCATGAGGATTTGGGAGGGAACACAGCTGGGACAACTGAGCCCAACCGACAAAAAGGATATTCCAGAATAAATGGCATCATGCTCAGTGAGGGAAGAAGGAGGGAGGAGAGAAAATTTGAAGTGATTATCGAGAGGGAGGAGAGAAAATTTGTCTTCTTAGCTCACAGTTACATGTGATGGGGCCCTGCTCTCCTGAAGATGGCTGAACACCTGCCTGCCCAGGGGAAGTAATGAATTAATTCCTTGTTTTTCTTTACTTATGGTTGTGGCTTTTGCCTTCCCTATTTAAGTGTCTTTATCTCAATTCACATGTTTTTCCAGCTTTTGCCATTCCAATAGTCTCCCTGACCCTACTGGTGAGGGATTGAACGACTGGCTGTGCGGTGCTGGGTTGCTGACTGGGTTTAAACCAAAACACCTAAACTATCTTTTACTAGACACTGTTATTACATCTAAGATAAAATTATTCTGATCACTTGCGAATCAGTTCAAAACCTGCAGCAGTTTTCAACCCATTGTATACTCAGTGTAAGCATACTGAAATATGGTATAACAGCCTCAGTTATTCACTTTTAATCCACTGCTGGACGTTTCATGGAGCCCTCAGGAAAGTCCTCATGAAGGAACTCAGTGTCATGGTTTGACATGGGAAGAGAATTTTTTTTTTAGAAGGAAGAGGTTCACCAGTCAGGGGTCAGGTTTAGATACTGACACTTGGGGTGACCAATTGAAGGTGGACACGCCTCTGAGAACACAGAGGGGTTAAAAGCGGAATTCCCAGGAGGACTCGTCCTTCTTTGGTTCCGGTCATCGCATGATACGGACCTCCCCCCCCAGCCCGGGCTGGGTGGGGGAGGGGAGCCATGCGGCCTGCACAGGTAGGCCAGGAAGTAAAGGATCGGAACCGGCTGAGTCAGCTCCTGCAGATGGAAGGGTGGAGAAATCTGGGATGTCTCCGCTCCCCCCCAGAGTCTCTCTCTCTCCCAGGAGAGAAAAAGAGACAGAGACTCGGTGGTTTTATCAGCAGTTCGCCGCAGGGAAGGAGAAGAGCGGGGGGGCCGCAAGGTGCCCAGCCGGGCTGTGGGAGCTGGAGCCTGGGCAGCGAGCCATCCTTGGGAGTTGGGACTTTTAACCCTTCCTGAGAAATGAAAGCTTTATGAAATATTACTCCTCCTGAATTTGAAGAAAAGAGAGACAGCTTGAAACCTCAGATGTTTAGAGAAGAAGGTTGGGGGCAGATGATAGAGTGGCTTTTTGGCTGGACTCTTCTTGTTTACCATAGACTGAACCACTCTTTCTTTCAAGAGGGACTGCATTTTAGGGGGATGCATTGGTTGAGCCAAGAGACCTTCTGCAGCAACTACCAGTTTTGGAGTGGACAGAGAGAGAGCTGAGGAGGGTGTGAGGATGCCCTCCATCTTCAGGAAGAAGAGAAGGCGATCTCTGTCTTTTGGACCCTCGGCCCCAGGGGAAAATGGGGGGGACTCTAGTCCCAAATTGTGATACTGGACTGTTGTTCCTGGTGGTCCTTGGCAAAGCATCCTTAAAGGGGCCCTATAAGCAGTCTCTGTCCATGCACGGTGGTGAGAGCACTGGGACATGGAGAGAAGAGGGTCACATTGGCCGGTCTGGGCGGTGCCACGTGTGACATTGGAAACACAAAGGTGGCAGTTGTGTTTCCTGGGGGTCTATGGTGCAAGGGGGACTCCTCTCTTCCCCGATGGACTCAGTATTGATTATATTGAAGGGTGAAAACTTGATTAAGGATCCAAATGGGTCTCGCTGGGGTTTGGTGGAGTTGGGTGGAGGGAGGAGAAATGTTTTGGAAGGTTTTCATTTCGAATTTTGTGTGTTTTTTTCCTTTCCTTTCTTTTCCTTTTATAGTAGTAGTAGTAGTAGTGTAATAAAGCTTTTTTTTGTTATTAAGTTTGGCCTGCTTTGCTCTGTTCTTGATCACATTTCACAGCATTTGATTGGTAAGTTGTATTTTCATGGGGCGCTGGCATTGTGCCAGCGTCAAACCATGACACTCAGGCAAGCAATGAAGAACAGAAATATCCAGTCACCATGAAAAGAATATTCACAAAAATATACTGCCTCCTGTATCTCTCCATGCTTGAATGAGCTCAGCAAAATAACCTACTTGATGACCCTAGAAATTGTAATTCATAATCTCACTTTGTTCTGAAAATCATGGATTCAATAAAAAAACTATTTCTATGACCCATCCCAAGTTCCTCTACATGTTGTCTTCTGACAGTTCCTGTGTATTCCAGAAATGTAACTAGCTTGATATTTTCCCCATAGACTTTAAAAATGTCTCTTCTGCTACCTTAATTCTCTTAAAAAAAAAACAACCCATACTTGTGCATCTACTTATAAACAGAAGACCTAAACCCACAATAAAAATAAAAAAATATTGAAAATTGGTTGGCAGACACATGTAGCCTGGAGGATGCTTCCACTCACCCTTAGGAAGAAAAGTGGAACCTGGCCATGTGTATCTCTCTTTATATCACCTGTACAGATTAGATTTCCAGTGAAGTTTAGACTCCCAAGCACATGTAAATATATATATATATATATATATATATATATATATATATAACCTTAGGTGTAATAATCCTAATCTCAAAAGTGATCCCACCCTTGAGACTTGTTTATTTTACTCAGATAAAGCCAACTGGTACCATTTGAAATGTCCTTGCCCTATATTAGGCCTCTGCATTGAACTCAGGTGACAAAGATATTTTTATTCTTCAGCAGCAAGTGAAGACCAGAGAAAATACTGAAAATTTGAATTCTTATATTTAGAAACTGACTCATGTCCAGTATGTTTATTTAATATGAAATTTTAATTTTATTTCATAAATGAAAAAAAAAAATTCAAATGCAAAAGAATCCTGGTGTAGCTGCTGCTTAACACAATGAATATTGTTCTTTGTTCAATTTATCTCAGTCATTTCTGCTTGGGATATTTTTCTGGATAGAAATGTCCTTGCATTATGGTTCAAGTACAACTAACCTATGGAATGGTTAAACAGCAGAGGAAAACAAAAAGAATATTGAATAGTTGTCACTATTTCACATTTGGGTGAAAGCTACAGGGGGAAGCTACTAATTTCTCTTGATGTGAAGTACTGTGAGAGAATATTATAATATGGATTAAATCTGTTTTTACCTTTGGTTATTCTGTGGAATGGTGGGGAAAATAAGTGGGAAAAAGCTCTGTCTTCCCCTTGCACTATATAACACAAAACTTCATGGGTCCTGAAAGTGAAATTTGCAAGGTGCCCTCTGAAAAGCTTACATACTATTATGGAAAATGTATGGTAGTTATTCCTGATTATAAATATTAAGAAATTGTCATGTCTAACTGTTTGTCAGTTTTGAATTATATTCAGAGATATAATACAAACTAAGAATATTCTCCCAGGAAATTCTAAACCTCTGTGGTGTGGGATCACAATTATCCTTGGCATTATAAGAAAAATCCTCACAGTCTTAATTTTCCAAGAACTGTGGCTTTTCTTCCTGCTCTTTACCCCTCTTTTTCTTTGTTTTTTCTTTATTTTTTAGTCGATGCTTCTTAACCTTGATCAGTTTGAAACAGAACTTAAAAGTTTGGTGTATTTATTCAGTGGATTCTTTTATAAATCCTTTTATAGATCTTTTCATAGATCTTTTATAGTCAGCAATTCTGTGAGACCTAACCAAGAAGAAAAGAGCAAAGAAATATAAGGTCTTATAATTAGCAACATATAAAAGAAATTATAATGAGTGTACATAAGGTGAGAATGCAAATCTTCCCTACATCTTTGTAGATGAAGGTGTTGGGAATCAGTAGTTAATCCATGGAGATTTTACTAATGAGCCAACAGGACTATAACAATTCAGCAGATATTTAATAAATACTTAAAATATGTTTATACATCTGTTGCCTTCTCTTTTGTGAGTTGTAATTAAAACAGCAATTGTATCTCTCTTGGGTAGAATTGTTTTGAAGGCATCACATGCACTGAGAAAAATAGAAGAGAATGAATTGCTGGGTTTAGAAGATTTGCTCTCTAGGTGGATCTCACACTAGCTTTGCTGCAGTTTGGAGAGTTTTATTCTTTCTTGCCTCAGTTACTTCTGCACAATTATCTTAAACAACCTACTGTCACCAATTTGTAAGCCGTTAGTTATGGATATTTTTTAATAGCTATTTCATTTTTTCTATTTTTCTAGAAAGCAAATTAAAACAGTCTAGAAACATCCAAACAGAATGTTTCACCAGAATTAAATAGCTAGAGAAAAGCAAATTATATTAGTGCCACATAATGAAAAACAGGTACTCCTTTAATACCCAAAGAATGGAAAACTGCAAGGTTTAATCATTATCTTTCTTCAAGACTTTTAATGCAGTTCTTATATTTCTCTTAGCACTTTCAAAACAGGAGCTTCAGCAAAATAATGTATTTTGCCACAGGACCTTTTCATCAATGGTTATGTCTTACCACACTGTAGTTTTTTAAAGAGCTTCTATATTTCATGTATCAAGAATTGTCAATAGAGAAATTGATATTTGGAACTCCATGAAGATTATCTCCTTAGCTACTGTCTTTGCATATTTGACTTCAGTTTGATCCAGAAGACACAATTTGAAATTATCATCCAAAAATAAGTGTCTCAAACATAATATTAGCTGGGAATTATATTTAAACCAGACAATGCATTAGACCAGAAACGTCTATTTTACCATTTTCCAAGAAAATAGTCATAAATGTGCTTCCTCCTGAATATCTATATCAAGAACCTCATGTGTTATTTCTTTCAAGAATACTCCAATTTAAAATTAGCAACTTTAGCAATACTAAATTTTACCTGGAATTTTTTCTTCTGTTTTCTGTTTTGTTTTGTTTGCTAGATAGCCTATCATTCTGCATGGCTACTATTCTCTTTCAGGTAGATGTGAATTTGCTCTGCCACTGAGGAAGAGAAATTTTTTTCAGTAGTGGTACTGTCAAAAAATCATCTGGACTCATTACAATTTCTATTTTAATCCTGTTCCTTATAAAAGTATCTGACCATCATAATTTTTCCATCAAGGTCTGAGCTGAAGGAAAAAATAATTTAGGAAATATTTACTGGGGAAAGATCTACTCTTTACCTTTTTCACATATTTGTGGGGCCTTTAGATTATTTTATTTTCACCCTTAAGAGTATTTACATATCCTAACTGGAAGTTAAAAAATTTGGTTTTCAATTATCTACTCTACCAAGAAATTGGTATTTAGAATTTAGCATTTATATGGGAATATATATTTCATAATCTTATAATTATGAAATGGATAAAGGGATTTTCTTCTAAGGTTCCAGAAACATTTGCTTTAGGAAGGAAGCCAAGCATGAGCAGAAGTAAACTTTAAGAAGTTTGTTTTATTAAGTCCAAAAAAAGTTTACTAAGGGAGTATATTATATAGTAAATTTGAATTTATATTTTATTACTATTGAAAGCTGTCACTTTAAAAAGAAATGTGGATTTCATTCCCAGGAAAGAACTAACTTCTTCATTTAACCTTTATTTTTAATGAGAACCCATTTCCCATAAATAGCAACAATTATCTCTCAATAACTGTCTTCCACCTTGATTCTGAAAACAACAGCAGATTTTATGAGCACACAATATCTATATATATATTATTTAGGTAGAATTAATACTAAAACGTTTCAGTTCCAATAAATATGAAATGTATGTTAAAATACAGCTTTAATCTGAAAAGTGCCTGAAGAGATTGATGGTTAAATTGACTAATAGTAGGACAAAATGACAGAGGACTTATCACAATAAATGCACATAAAGGATCCAAAATAAAGATAATTCATCATAATGAGACAGAGAAAAAAGGATTATGATGGAGAAGGAAAAATAGTCAATATATTTAGTCTCAATTTCTCTGTTATTCTCATCCTCTCAGCAAGGAAGACTGAACTTACACTGTAAACCATCCAAATTACAACTTTTGTGTTTCCTGTTTTATAATCTGAAGCATTGTCTGCATATAGATGCAACAAATCTGCATAAACTCAGCCATCAACACATACCCTTTAATACAATAAGGACTTTCCTTCACGTCTTTTCAAGACTTTTCCATTTGCCAGGACAGTGAAATTGATAACATGCATCTGTCTATTTGCTGTTCATACAATGAGGTAATGCTTTTTCCTCTGCAATGAAGTGCTCATTACTTCAGAAAGAAGCATCAAGAGTTTTCATGAGATCCCTACTGGAACCACTTGTTCCCTCTCCACATGTTATGAACAGCTGTCTAATTTGGAGTCTGCTTTCAAAAAGTTCAAATCATGTGCAGTAATGAGGAAAAAAAAAAAACTTTTGCTATGCTGTTTGATGTTTGCAATGAATAATTTATTTTTTTTTTCAGAGTTCTTGATTTTTAGTGTACTGTTGTTCACTGCGTGTTCTGCACTTTGCCAAACTTGTGCTATATTATGATCTTACAGTATTTTCACATGGATCCAGACTCCTTATTTACACTTGCAAAAACTCCCTCTTCAGCTTCCTTGCAGGCTCCCTTTCGATACTGTAAGTCTGCATGTACCTTCACCTCATTTTTCATGACCCTTATGATCATTACTTTTTCTAGTTTTCTGCCACATCTAGGAAAGTGCTGTCATGCTTTTCTGTGCATGAATTACAAAACAAAAATTATTTAGGTCTTCTGTATTTTTTCTTTTGTCAAATTTTTATTTTGTTTTTTTTGCTTAATCAGAATTATCTTCATTCTTTCCTATCTGATTTTAGCACTCATATTTTACTTAAGGAATCAACTCATTCCATAAATTAAGTTAGTTTTCTAATGCAAAGTTTTTTTCATCATTCTGTCCTTTAATACATTTAAATGTATCTGTTTCTTTCATTACTTTTTAACCTTTTTTTGTTTTGTTGTGGGTTTGTTTTTGGTTTTTGTTTTGTTTTGTTTTGTTTTTCCCAGCTGTATTAAACAGAAGATCTAAAATATAAACTAGCATCCTCTGTTACGCCGATTGAAGAAAAAGATATTGTGGGAGTTCATATCTTGTCTGACATAAGTTTGAAATTAGGATGTCTAGATGTAGATACTTACATATGGAAATCTTCCTGTATTCTAAATGTATTGTCATAGTCCAAACAAACATACTTCATACATTAAACTATACATAAAAAACAATACACTTATTCTTAAGTTAGATACCTAAAGTACAGGCAACAAGTTCACTTGGCTGTCCTTATCTTGAACTGAATCCTGTCTCTGAGCATCCACAGTTATAAGTGTTGAAGCAAAACGAAATTTCATTGCTGCTCAAAATCGACTACAAGACGAAATCCATTCAGAGAGAAGATTAAATTCATTTTATGCTCCAAGAGTGCTTCTGATAACTTCCTGACATGGGTGACCAAGGAGGAAAAAATACAAAATGCTCTTCTGGACCTGATACTTGCAAACAAGGAGGAACTGGCCTTAGCTGTGAAATCTGGGAATAGTCTTGGCTGCAGAGACTGTAAAATAGTGGATTTTAGGGATAAAATCAGCAAAGTGAAGAATCACAGCCTTGGATTTAAAGGAGAACAGTTTGCCCCACTCAGGACTCTACTTTCAATAATCCCTTGAGAGATGACCCTGGAAAACTGTCTGACTTTCAATGATCACTTACTCCAACTTATAGCAGCCCAGCTCTACCTCCTACTCCAGAGGCATGAGGAGACAGGGAGTGGGGTTTATGGTGAGTTCATTGCCCATGGTTTCTCCATAGCCCAGGGAAAGCAGTTGTCCCCCCACTGCACCGTGGGGTCCCTCCCACAGCAGACAATTCTCTGTGAACTTCTCCAACATGAAACAACAGTTCCCTGCTAACTGCTGCAATGGGAGTCCATCCCATGGACTACAGTACCTCTCAAATTGCTGCAGTGTGGGCCACTCTTCCATGGGGTGCAGTGGTTCAAGGACAGGCTGCTCCAGAGTGGGGTTCACTCTCCATGCACCTTCTGTAAGGTCAGAGCCTCCTCTGAGACATCCATCTGCTCCAGCATGGTGCTCTCCATGGGCTGAGGGTGAATTCCTGCATCCCCATGGATCCCCATGGGCTGCAGGGGCACAGCTGCTTCAACATGGTCTGCATCAAGGGTTGCAGGGGAGTCTCAGCTCAAGTGCCTGCAGCACCTCTCCCCCTCCTTCTCCGCTGACCTTGGTGTCTACAGAGGTGTTCCTGTTACAAATTCTAATTCCACTCTTCTCTGGCCACAATTACAACTGCAAAATTGTCACAGTACACTTGTCAGTTGCTGAGCAAGATAAATCTGGCCACAACCAATCCAAATCAGCTGACCTTGCCCAATTTAGAAAAGAGGTAACTGAGACCACAGGCAACCTCATTCCAGTTTAGATCAAGATACACCACTGGCCAGAGAGCTGGGTGGAGAGAGTTCCCCTCCAATCAGCTATCTGGCCTTGGGGGATTCAAAGCCCCTGTAAAAGGAGCAGCCGTAATAAACTCATGGCTGTTTGCTGCTGCTGATGAGTGTGTTGTATTGTCTGTCTGTCTCCAACACACAACCCCCAAGTAACACAGAATAACTGTTTTTCTTTCTTTCTTCTTAAATCTGTTATCAAAGAGGCATTACCATCATCTCTAATTGACCTAAACTTGACCAGCAGCATGGATTTACCTGGGATTGTCTCTGCCACACGTGGAAGAAGCTTCCAACAACTTCTCATAGCAGCTACCCCTCTAGCCCCCACTACTAGCAGAAACCAGGCCATGCTGACCCAATACTGATTCTATGAAACAGCTAGCTCATCAGAGGAGGAAGGTGCAGTGTTGTTTATCTTGAATTCAGCAAGGCTTTCCACAATGTCTCTCATATCATTCTCATAGATTAATAGATGAAATATGGGTTAAATAAGTGATTTTTCTGAATGTACATTTCCTTTGTGATGTTTTAAACTATTTGGGGAGAAAATGCTTTTTTACTGTTTATCTTCATGATGTACCAGTTTCTCCTGAGGAGTCTTTAAATACCTCAGTTATGACAAAATTATGCGTGAAATTTGTCATACATGACAAATACTCTAAATGACAGTCAACCCATGTATATCTTCTGTCATGCAGACTCACTAATTTGATGTAGTACCTTCAACAGAAATTGGAAAAAAACTTCAAAATTATGTTCACTTAAAATTGTTGCCATATTCCTTCCACTCTCATATATCCAGTTCTCTTTTCTACCTGCATGATGATTTTTCCCTCAAAGTTTTATTAGTTTCAATATTAATTTCATTGTGAACATTGTCATGTTACCTCCCACAGGCCTTTTAATAGTTTCTCTTACTTGAAGGGAATGGTTTTGTTTTTTTTTTTTTTTAATTTCATTTAATGATTCTGAGTTCTAGACCTATTAGGCAAACTAATTCCATGCAAGGAGATGAGCCTATTTTGTTTTGGGCAAATGCCAAACCCTTTCAGTGAGAGACTGTTATATCAGAATTCTCAGCAAGATAAAAAGCAAAGAAATTAGTGTGTGCCTGAATCTGAGATGAAAATTAGCTATTTTGAAAAACAAATCTCTGACAAATACAACAAGGATTTATGACTAAAATTGCAGCTAGCACAGATGGTATTTGATGACATTATCTCAAGGGGAAAAGTATTAGTATTTTATGTTAAAAAATCAACTGTATAGGTTTGGGATTATATGGCAGAATGCAACACTCCACTACGTATGCAATCAGTTCATCTGAAAACTGACAGCTAGATCCTGTTGGCAATCTGCAAGATGTTTCAAGCATGTACTGTCTTTTCAGAACAATTGCAGTCACTTTTCTTAACAAAGCAAGTTAAAGAGCTGTGTGTAAATACTGAAAGGCAGCAGTTTCTGATCTCAACCAAGTTATTTAAGTCCTGGGTCTGAAAGGTTCTGCATCAATTTTCATGTATATATGATTATAAGGGGGGCGAGGACAGGAAAAAACCCAACAACCTTGACTTCACAAATGCTGGTTACAGCAATATGATCTGCTTCATTCACTCTCTTTCCTCCTCCCCCCTTGCTGTCCTTCCTTCCAGTATGAGTTTTTGCAGAGCATTCTTTCATTGTGCAATTTTAAGGTATCCTCGTTACTCAGGGTAATAAATCTCTGGTCAGGCAAATTGATTTTCTTATCTAAAGAACCATCTAAAAATTAAAAAAATTATATTATATGGAGAATACAGAAATTGAGATTGTTACTTCATGAAGAATCCTTGCTTTTCTAATTCAGAGTGTAGTTTCAAATAAGAAATCAATAGAACATCTTAGGTTCACATCTCTCTATGTAAATTAGAGCTGGAGTGTAGGTGCTATTTTAGATGTTCCCCACATCTCAGTTAGGTACCAGAGAGCAAATGTAAAATACAACTTCTTTCCTTGCATAACCGTGTCCTGTTTGAACATAGAACTAACATAAACTTAAAGACCATATGATCTAAATCATCGTGCTTCAGTGAAAATAAACGGATTACATTTTTCTGCCTACAGTTATGACTAAAATTAGGAAGGTATTTTCTTTTCACAGTCAAAAATGTCTTCATTACACTCTTTGGCTCATAATTATCTTTGTTGGTATCACCTTTTTTAGAACTAACAAAATACAATTAAATATGGACATAATTAAATATTTGGGGTTTTTTTTAATATCAGTCACATCCTCTTTTATATTGTCATTTTCGCTTCCAAGCATGTTTTGATGTGGGAAATTACATTTTGGAATCTTTCTTGTGTTTAGATCAGATCTACTGCAATTTCAGGTTCTATCTTTTCTACTTTTTGAATCAAGTAGGAATCTTTGGGAAACTGATAGGTAATAAAATGGAAAACAACATTATGACACTGCAGACATCTACCAGGCACCTTTATTTTAATTTTTTTTAGATCGTGTTATGTCCTCAAAAAAAGGTATGGAAGTAAGGAAAGGTATGGTATCAGAAGTATGGCAAGGTGTTCAGATCAGTAGAAGATTAAATTAACTGGAAATCTGAAACCTGGAAAAGAGAAGGCATTCTTCTTAGCAGCTATAACACAGATTGCATACATAGGTTGGAAGAGGGTTTCTCTGTCTTAAAACAGGCCATGATGCATCAAATTAAACTTGTTGAGTAATGGTATTAGCCTTTAGAGTTTATCTATATCAAATAGTAATGAAATTCTTAATTTCTAATGATTTTCATGAGAGTTCATATATTTCATACATTCACCTGCATTTTAATGCAATAAGACTCTGGTAAAGACATTTTAATATAATTTCTATGTTTTTTTCACAGTGGATGTTACTAACTCCTACATATTTCCTCCTGAATGGGACTAATCATTTTTGTGTCTATAAAGACAAGCTCAAGTACTTTGCAACACCAAAATCCTCACTGACATGCTAAAATTAACCCATACTTAGTTAAAGTACCTCTGTCAGGAAAAAAAAAATTGAAACAGAAGGCTACAAAATAATATATTACTTATGTTGCATAGTACATACTGATAGCAGATTATGAAAAACAAAAAAGGATAATTTTGTTTCTATAATGCAGGTTTTGGTCCATTCTATTTAACCATAATAAGATTCTCATAATGCATCACTGAAGTTTGAGTTACAATCAGTGGGAAATCAGATTTATAGAGCTATTCTGTAGCTAAACTTTTTTGTCTTTGAGATTTTCAAGTAGAACTATCAGGAATTTCTCACAGTGTTGCAATAAGTTAATTATCTAAATGTTTCAAGAGGTACTACAGAATTAGAATGAAAAGATTTCAAAATATTTTAACTTTTTCTTTTTTAAGAGAAGTTTTAAAACAACATATGTATGTGATTATTTTGTGTGAAAGAGACTGAAACCTCAATATTTTTCATGTTCAGTCAATGTCAATCCAATTTCAGATAGAAAAGGGGAAATATGTAATTCAATATTTGAAAACTCTTCTGATTCTGACTTGAATATCTTTATCTGTGTGCAATTTCTGAATTTTGGGTAATTTTCACACAGTCAGTATGACTAGATAATGAATCTTAACCATAATAACTAGTCTGTGAAGAAAATACATATAAAGTAGAAAAATAAAGTGATTTTTCTGATGAAGCTGCTGTCAAGGTGAGTTGTCATATTGTTTGTTGTGCAGGAGTTTAATAACTGAATAAAAGCTATTTACAAGTTGGAAGGTGAAGGTCCAGTATTAATGTGGTAACAAATTTTTTGTAAGGTAAGACTGACACTGAGTTCTCAATTAGAGTTTTTTTACTTATAAACAAAACAAGGACTCATGGTATTTTCTGCATCTGAACTGCAAAGATCTAGACTATTTATCTCCTGATTTCAATAGTAGTGTCCCTAAATTGGTCCATTGGTCTGAACACTAGCCATTACATCACCTGGTTGTTCAGGATTTGTGGGGGCTTTTGATTTGGTTGGTTTTGGGTTTTTTTGGTTGGGTTTGATTTTTTTTCTTTGACTTTTTATTTGTTTTGGTTTTTGGTTGGTTTTTGGCTTTGGGGTTTTTTGGTGGTTTTTTGTTGTTTTTTTGGGGGAGTTGTTTGGTTTATTGGTTGCTGTTTTGAGGGTGTTTTTTTGTGGGTTTTTTGGTTGTTGTTGGTTGGTTTGGACTTTTTTAAATGAAACATGCTCTTTTGACTTGTCAATAGAAAAATTCTTTCTGTATATTAGGACTATACAGCACAGAGCAAGACATCATTAGTTATGAAATAGATGATATTTAGGGTTTCTTCCAACTCAAACAATTCTATGATTCTTTGATTCTACAATGTTGAAGTCTTCGTGTTTTGCAACTTATTTTTATTCATAGAAATATTTCAGGCTTTTGTCAAGACACAAATTCTGTTCCAAACTGTTTTGGCAATGCTGTAGCAATTTTGTTGCTGCAATCCTTGCTTTACAGACAGTTTTGTTTCTATCCTTGTTCTCATGAGAGTAACACACCAAGCAGTGAATATATATGACTGTTGAAACTGATTGCTATTTGTCAATTATTACACCTCACTCCAGGCTTCCATGTAATGATGCTTCATAAAAAGAAATCGTAAATAATTATTTTGGGAATTGCATGCAGGCAAATTGCAGGACTTAAATTCAGTTCCCTATTTTTCTGTTCATATGTATCTGAGGTATGAAAGAAAGTGAAATGTTTTTAGGTTGACTAGACGTGAACTTGTATCAAAACCTGCTATATTTTTTTTCACTATTATTTACTAAGCCAAAACACACAAATTTCATAGGAAAAAACCATTTCTTATTTTTTGCTTTCAGCTTCAAACTTCCCTGTAATTTTCTTTTTTATAAAGCAGATATCTACATTTCTTTTGCTATATAGAATGAGCACTTTTTGAAGGAAAACTCAAAAGACTATTTTTCTGTTTGGTTTAAAAATATAAAGCATTAATAAGCATTAAAAATATAAGGAATTTTCTTATTTGTAGTGTTTACAAATTATTCAAAACTTGAAATGGAAAATCCAGAGCCTGAAGACTGAGGAAAGAAAGGGCTTGAATGAATTTAGGAGGGGAATAGTTCATTTTTAAAGGATATAATTAATTGGTTGCCTTGGGACTGAAACTAATTAGAAAAGGAATAAGAGCAGAAAGACTTTTTTTTTTTTTTTTTTTTGCAGTCTGTATGTAATATTTGGTCTGATGCTCGTGTAGTTCTTATGTGTATTTCTAGGACTGAGTGTTCAAAGAAACTGCAGAATATTTTGTGTGCTTTTGCTCTATTTTGTCCCAGATACTGTTGTATACCATCAGTTTTTTTATCGTATCTCTTGGGCAAAGCATCATAGCGCAATAAAACTATCCAAACAAAAGAAATACACCTGGATGTAACATCTCTGGCACCAATTCAAGGAGCAGATATAGCTAGATCAAGGAGCTACTTTCATGCTGGATTTAAAAACTAAATCAAGCTGAAATAGCTTCACAGCAAAGGCATTTCAAAGATGTTACATATAACCAATGTAATGTCTTACTTCTACAGTTTACAAAACATCATTGGGAAAAAAAACCCCATCACATATCCCTGCAATGATCACAGGTGCAATATGCATGCTTAACACAAAATGAAAATGACAAAAATATCATTCTTCAATTACTTTGAGTCACATGTAATATGCATGGCACACCTGATAATTATGTTTTAATTGTTCTAGAAAGTCATATAGAGAATAATCTCACCACTAAAGATGGACTTTAAAAAAAATCAAGCCTCTCTAAGTTACTGTAGGGAATTAGTTTTCTCTGATTAATGTTTGTTACCATTTTGATTATGTACTGTGTACATTAGTATTTTGTTTCAGCACAGTAAAAGAAATCAGCATAATAATTGATTGTGTTTTGAAATAAGCATTAGTTTTGCATTAACAGAAGTGGCTATATATATATATATATATGTTTAGTAGGCAGTTTAAAAATATTTTTATTTTTTCATTATTTTCTTAATGTAGTGCATCTCTAGTGCATCACCTGGGCTATTTTGGTACTAATGACAATATAAACTGTAACATCAGCAACTTAAAAGTAGTCAGCTTATATATTTCCATTTGTGGTTTTTTTTTCCTACTTTCACAGAATTTTCTTAATGAGGCTGGTTGAAACAACTGTTGTTTAACCTGGCATATAAAATTAGAGGTCTTTCTCACCACAACTGTTCTTTTTATAAGTATGACTTTAAAAAACTTGGGTTGCCCCTCCATTAAGATAGACTGTGGTGGAAAAAGGTAGAGAATTTGGAACATTTTGCTCATAACTGTTTTATGCTAGTTTCCCAGTTGCCACATTTATTGCACTGCAGTCCATATTTTTATGGTGAGAACATAATGATTCTATTGCATTTGAAATACAAAGAAATTTATGCTGAATTTTCTTTACGTTCCAGCCAAAAGAATATTCTATTTCACATAAAACATTTAAAAGCTAACAACTTCAATTGCAAAAAATTGGTGTATCTCATTCCTTCAATAAAACAAAAACGGGTTAGGATGATTTAAATAATGCAAAATCTTTTAGGATCTAAATCTTTATGTTTGAGAGAAAGCAAAATAAAGCTCCAAAACCCTGTCTTAACTTATGTATAAAAATTAGAGAGGAATTGCTTCTTTTCTTTATCCATACCTGAAAAGAGAAGGCTAACAAAAAAGATTAGGTGTTAAATGCATTTTTATTTAAAATTATTTAAAAGAGTGTCTAACAGCCTGACAACAGTTGGTTGACTACATCCACTTTATTGTAAAGGTGATAATGTAGAAGGCAAAATATATTAGGGGGAAAACTGAGCAAACTAGCCAAGAAGCCAGTGAAAAACTTTGAATGACAGATCAGCCCAATGACTGGTTTTGGAATTTTTTTGAGAAATGGTGGAACACCTGTTCACAGCTGAAACTATTAAACGTCTTGCAAAGGAGGCCTTTGTACGGCTTTCCATAGGGAATTCAGAATAATTGTTACTCTAAAAGAGAGTAGTAGGAATCTGATGTAATATGAAGATGATAATTACTTTTCCTTATATTTCAAAAACCTTGAACATATTTTTTGTCAAAAATACTTCTAAAAATAAATTGCTAACATCTAAGTGTCAGATCACATATTTATTTGGACTTCTAAAAAATATTTTTTATTTCTTTGGGTAGGTAATTTTTGTGCACAGCTGATACGTCGTTAACAACACAGTGTGTACCAATGAGGTACTGGTGACAAGAGATAATTTTGATATATTTTGGTGGTAGATGCTTCTCACTTATCTAATAAATTCTTCTGACTTTCTTGAGTTATCAGTTAAGTTAAACTGATTTCTGTCATGCCTAAACTTCCAAACTGAAGTCAGTACTGTCTTTGAGACTTCTCTGTTTTATCAGTTTTGATTTGGTTGGGAAGAGGATTATGAATGAACCTCAGCTTCCTATAAGTACTGTTTTAATCTTATAAAACTCAATTTTATCGAGTTCAATATCTATATTTCCTTATTTGTAGAATTCTTTTCTTATCAATGTCTTCTAAAGTCATAGAATGATTTTGCTTGGAAGGGACCTTAAAGATCCCCCATTCCAACCCATCGATATGAGCAGAGGCACCTTCCACTGGAATGGGTTACTCAAAGCCCCATCCTTCCTGGCCAAGGGTAGACCATCCATAGCCTATCTGGGCAGCTTGTTCCAAGTCTCACTATCCTCACAGTAAAGAATTTATTCTGTATCTTATCTAAATCAGACTTAGTTCTGATCGAAACCATTATCTCTCCTCCTACCACCATATGCTCTAATGAGAAGTCCCTCTTTCTCTTTCTTTTACCCCCCTTAAGGTATTGCAAGGCTGCTAAAAGATCTCCCCAGAACCTTTTCTTCTCTATGCTAAACAGGCACAATTCCCTGAGCCTCTTTATAGCTCCTGTATATGGTGACATGGGTTTGTCAAATTCAATAAAGGGTTTTTCACCTTTTGTGATGTAAAAGATGAAGAGTCCTGAAGCGAAATTTTGAGCTGACAAAATTTCAATGATATAGCAGTTAAACCTAAACTATCAATATGCATAATTGCATGCAGACATGAGGAGTTTGATGGGAAGGAGTACAGAGAGTGAAAGAGTCTGCAGTCCATTTGGTAAGTTAATACTGAGTTTTTAAGATTATCTGGGTTTTCTCAGCTACAGCAAAGACACAGATTTTATTCTTATATCACAGAATCACAGGATGATTGAGGTTGGCAAGGACCTCTGGTGGTCGTGTCCAGCACCACTTCTCAAGCATGGGCACCTTCAGCCAGTTACTCCTGCCCATGGCCAGAGAACTTCTGAATATCTCAGGGGAGGGAGATTCTACAGCCATCCTGCGGTGACCTGTGCCAGTTCTCGGTAACTCTAACAACAAAAAAAAGTGTTTCCTTATGCTCAGACTTTTCCTTCTGTGTTTTGGTTTGTGACCATTACCTCTGACTCTGTTACTAGGCATCACTGAAAAGAGATGTCTCCATCTCTTGTACATTCTCCCTTGAGATATAATTGATACATTGATGTAATGCACCCTGAATCTTCTCTTCTCCAGGCTAAACAATCCTAGATTTCTCAGCCTTTTTTCATATGAGAGATGTTCCAGTCCTTTCATAATCTTAGTGGCCCTTCTTTGGGTTCTCTCCAATATTTCCATCTATCGCTTTCATATTGTGAAGCCTAGAACTGGGCATAGTGTTCCACACATTTGACCTTACCAGAACTGAGTAGAGCAGAAGGATCGCCCCCCTTGTCCTCTGGCAACATTTCTCCTCATGCAGCCCAATGTCTTGGATTCTAATTAAATTTGGAACAACCATTTCAGAAGAGCAAAGAATCCAATATTCCAAGTTGCTTGTATTTGATTATAAGAGACCACTTGAGCTCTGGCCTTTAGTTTGGCACTCCTGTACCTAAAGAACAAAGCACAGACCCTGGATTTGACTTTTAATTTCTTCCCATATGAATCCAATAAAGTGTGTCATATCTCATTTTCCAGCAGTGTGTTCCAATGCAAAGGGTACTAGGTCAGGTTAAATCACGGATAGCATATGTTTTACTTTGGGTGCGAACTTGCAACACACTCTCACGTGAGATGGGCAATTGACATCTGTGGCTCCGACAGTAAAGTTTCCTCCTGTCCTTTGTACTCTACTCCACTCCTTTAGTGACACTTGAAGTAGACCTGAACAAGTGGATCAGGAGAGAGGTTTTTTTTTTTTTAAGACAGGCACTGATACTGCCAAAATGACCAGGTAACAGATGTACTCTGATGTCCACAGCTGGTGCTTGGCTAAGGAAATGCATGGCAGTACCAGCACCTCTCATCTGCCTATGCCATATAAATTCTTTTTTTTCCACTGTCCCTTTCCAAGTAGTTCCTGCCCCAAACCAAAGAGTTTATGAGCTGTAATGAGTCTCTGCTCAAATGTACGGCAATTCCAAGTATGAAGAATCTACTTTATCTTCAGGGATTCTTTCCAGCTTACATTCTTCTGTGATTCTGAGAAGTAAATTAGGGATAAACAAGGATTTAAACATATATCTACAGTTAAAAGTAGCTATAAGGTTGCAGAAATTAATCTTGTAAGCCTAGACTATATTACATTCTCTCTAACAATGAATAATTACTATACACAGGGAGCTCATATTGGTATGGTATGGGTGATCTGCAGTCCTGTTCCCAGGCCATGTGTTACAGGGGTTGGAACTGCAAGTAAGTCAGAAGAAAATTAGTTGGAAAACGGACAAACTGTCATATGTTCAGTGTAAAGATTTCACTTTCTCACTGTCAGGAAAAACAGTCATCATCAATAAGGTTTACCTGTTAGAGTAAAAAATAAAAATTTTATATTTGGATTTTGGATAGTATGGAACAATATTTGAGTGAAAGTTTCAGACTAATAACATGTGCTTTCATTTCTGGTTCTGTTTTTGTAGAGGAAAATATTGCCAAAGGTGTTCAAATACTTTTGTGGCCTGTGACCTTAGTACCTCAGCTGTGGAAATAGAAATGAGAATAATAAAATTTAAGAATTATTTTAGTTGGTTAGTTTTCAGTATTTTTGTTTAGTTTTGTTTGGGGTTTTTTGTTTGTTTGTGGGGTTTTTTTTGTTGTTTTTTTGGTTTTTTTGGTTTTTTTTTTTTTGTCTTAGGGTTTGGGGTTGGATATTTTTCTTTAGACTTTCAGTTTCAAAAACATTATATTTAAATGCTCTGGACATTTATTTTGGGGAAGTACATAGATATTATAAATGATGAAAAAAAGAAAGGAGTGCTACGCAATATCCATTTCCCAGTCCAGAAATACTAACTGTGACAGTCTACAAAATCAAAGAAAAACCCTTATGTAAGTGAGAGGATGTTTGATTGAACACTGAATTGTATTTATTGCTTCTGGGTGGAAAAGAGATATTAAATCCCTGTCTGGGAGAGAGACTGACCTAATGCATGCCATGGCAATTCTCTACAGTCCTTCACTTTGTTTATTCTTAGTGAGTGCATTACAAAGGTGCTCCTTTATACATTTTTACATAAAGCACTTTCTAAATTCAAGCTGCACTAATGTGATTACTGGGAGTATGAGCACACAAAGGCCAGTTTCTTATACTCACATTTAAATTCTATATACTCTTTCTTCTGCTTCATTTATATTCTGGTAAGCATCTATGTAATTCTTCTATTCTTTTATCAAATGTATGAGCAAACTATAGCAAAATCCTATCCAACATACACAAATCTTCCTTAGCAAATCAAATCTGAAGTCAGAAATACAAATTATGAACTAGAAACATAAAAACATATTTTTTTCTCAAACAAAAATTACTATACCAACAACAACAAAAAGACATTTTTCACAGTTAAAGTGTGTAGCAGAACTGTTTTTCTTCACATTAACAAGCAAAAAGGAATTGGAAAGGATATGTTTCTAGTCACTTGAAAGAAAAATTGGTGGGCTATTGGTTGCTTTCTGGTACCCGTATATCTTCATGAAATTATGGATGGTTTGAAAGATAATTTCTCAATTTTTTTCTTTCTCTTCCCCTGCCTCTTCCCTCCCTCATACTATGTGAAGATTGTTTTGCTGTACTTACACAGACATATGTCTATGAACTAATTTTGTTCGGTTTTCACTTTTTGATTTGTAGTCCAATTTTTTTTTATCTGCACTTTTATATGATCAGTTTGATTAATCACAGCAAACCTATTTTAAAAAATTTAAATGGAGAACTTTTGAAGTATTCCATACTGATAGAATGGCAATTTGCAAGAATTGCCATCTGCAAGCAATGTTTTCAAACAGTGTTACGAGCTGTTAGCCTTTTGGTCTTCACAACCTAAGCATAACCTCAAAAATAATAATGACCTGATCTCTCACTACTTAAAACTGTTCTCATTTGTGCAGAGAAATTCTGTATCTAGGAGGAGTTTGATAAACACATTGTTAGCTTGCAGACATGACTTTTGGGGAGGGGAGAGGGAAAAGAATAAAATTTTTATCTCTAACCAATGAAATAAATACTAATTTCTTTCTGCTGGATGTTTTGAAAATTAGACATTTGTTTTTGCAGTTTCAGATTAATCTGAACTACGTGAAAGGCAACCTAACCAAATGACAAACAGCAAGCATGTGTGAAATTCTTATCCACCTGTTTAACACTCCAGCTGAGTCATCCTGGATTTTGTTGTAATATCTGAATAGCCCAGGAGATACGGCAACTGCTATTATCTAAAATATTTGTTTTCAGTGCTTTAACACCTAAAGCCCATGAGGTGAAAAGTGCTGTCTTGCTCAGTCTAAGCTTCACTGTGGGAGAGGATGACAAGCATGTGGGTGAGGAAAAGGTCCAGCTCATGGCTCTGGAGTGCACTCTGATGCCACAGCAACCCAGTTGTGCAGATCCCTCTTCTAGAATGGAGTGGGACTGGTGAAGGAAAGAAGCTGCTATAGGATTAAGAGCTAACAACAGTTCAAGTGACATCAAAGTCAGCATTTGACCCTTAATGATGCATTGACATTGGACCCTGACATTAAGTGGTTAATTTTTAAATACTTTAGGGTTATGTTTTGCAGGCACAATTTAATGCAGCAATTGATTTGCTGAAAAATGAACTGATCTACAACCACTGATCCATTGCAAAAGACAACTTTTACATTTTGTTCTGAGAAGCTGAGTTTGGGACACCTAAATTTTATTGATTGCTCTAAAACATGTGTTTTTGTGAAAAATAAACATGCCTTATTATGAAATCAGTTACATATCACAACAACTTAAAGACCTACATGATATTGGCATTTATAGTAATAAATTCAAGCCCTTAGTAGGTAGCAAATATTTTGTATCAAGCGCCTTGTGAAAATAGTGACATTTTACATGTGCATCTCCCCAGAGAATACCTCAGCTAAATGCTTGTAAGCATTATTCAGGATGTATTTAAGTGTTCACTATGTATTAAGTGTTCAGGGTCAGGTGGGAAGGGGCTCTGAGCAACCTGGTACAGTGGAAGGTGTCCCTGGCCATGGCAGTAGGGTGGGAATTAGATGATCTTAAAAGCCCCTTCCAACCCAAATGATTCTATGATTCTTTGATGTATTCTATCTGATATGGGGTTTATGTTTTATCTATTATTGATAGCATAATCTTACTTTGATTTTACATGACTATTTCAATAACCTGTCAAAAAAATATTGTAAACATTTTATACATTTTTATGCTCAGATATCCTTAATTTTTGCTCCTATAAACCATTCAAACTAATCAGTCAAATAACATAAATATATGTTTTTAATATTACACTTGAGATCTTATAAAGTTGTTATCCTCATTCCTTTAATGAAAAAATAATTTTTTTACAATTCTTTATATATTTTCATGCATGATGCATAGCTATTGTTTCTAAGAGCTTTAATATAAAAGACAATAAGGCTAGAAAAGTGGATATTCTTTATTTAAATAAATATTTTAATGTATGAAAATTAATAAGATAAGAAATAACTTTATAAGCACTTTTGATGTTAAAAATAATTTATTATTATGTCAAAATTTTTTACTAATTTTTTTTCCTTAATACTTACAATATTTGGATACAAAGTCCTTTAGAATCTGAACACCTACTTTGTAAGATTTTAGGTATATAATTGTCAAGAGTTTTTTGCTATGATTTCTAAAGTAATAAAGTACCTAATTCTCCATAACTTCCATATGAATTTTGATGAGATGTTGAATTATTTGCAGTTGAAAAAGAGTTCCTTCTATTCTCATAGAGGAATATTTATTAAAGAAATATATGTCACTATTTCTCAGAAAATGTTCTTATTACTTCAAAATTAATTTCCCAAAAGAATAAAAAGTTTCAAATTGGGAGCACTAGAAGGTAGGTTTTTAAAGTTATTTTAGGCCTGTTGTCTCTAGACCTCTGGATTTGTCAGGAAATCTTTGTGTAAGACTATATTAATTCATAAATCTATATTTTGCTTAATATATTGGTCTATGTAAACTCAGGGAAATCATTTATAATTGGGCTCAATGGATGCAAAATTAAGTCCTACATATTTATCAACATTGAGAATGCTGTTTTTAATCTGGGCTGTAAAGCTTTTACCAATATCTTTTCAATGGTTAATCTCCAAGAATATGTTGATGCTGGATATAAAGCAAACATTATGTAACCAGTTACACAGAGCCATCTGGTAAGACAATATTAAGCAAGTTACACAGGGTTTTAATTGCATAGATTTACTGGTAATAGATAAAACTGCCATGGCTTAAACTTGAGAGCAACAGTCTGAAAAATGTCTGTATAACTCTCAGTAGAAACCAGGAATACTGACAAAGGACTAAATCAATGTAAAGGCTGGAATATTTCCAGGCTGGCAAAGCAATAATTTGTGCTGTAATTCTTATTTATTATAATAAATAATTGTAGGGAGAATGTCAATAGCTAATAAGCACTACATATTTCCATAAAAAGATCGGTTTAGAGATCCCATAAGTGATTTGTGTAGCAGTGTAATTGCATAAAAATTGCAGACATTATTCAGAAACAAACTGAATCACTATAAAACAGTGTTGCAAGGACAAGGGTAGCTACATGACAGAGCTCGAGGCTACTCCAAAGCTGCCAATATAATTGTCTGAGGAATTTGCCAAGGAGACAGATGCTGCTAACAGAAAAGTGTTCCACTCCTTGACAGTTGGGTATAGGAATGGTCAAACTTAAGAGAAACATAAATGAAACTGTTCTTCATTCCCATGCAATGTTATACCTACTAAAGGTGAGCACGGCAGTGTTTTCCTGGTTCTCTTAGACAAATGAGAAATTAACTTGTCCACAAAGAATAAACTTTTCAAACTCTGCTATGAATCTAAAATTTTACGTGTACTGCAATACACAGATACTTCTAAGGAATGGCAGCTTGAGAACAGTTTTAGCTGAATCATAGTGATCTTCACAACTCTCAAGTCAGCAAGCCAGAACTAATCGTTTCATGTTTGTTCTGATATTTTGTTCCTTGCAGAATTCCAGAAAGAACTGCTTGGTTTACACTATGCAGACTCTACTGAGTCTGGGAGATGACTTGAAGAAGAATTTTCTATTTGCTCTACTACATAATGCTTAAGTGATACATTAGGTCAGGGGAAACCCAAGTTGGAAACATGCATATAAACTGTATACCTGCCACCTGAAATTCCATTTTAGAATGGACCATATTGCTGTTGATCAGTGAGAGCACAGCTGATATTAATCTTCTGACTTTTTGAACTCAGGAAGGGCAAAGGCTCAGAGTATGCCCTGAAAGATTGCTCTGTGCTGAACCTACAGACAACATGTTCATTAGTGAGAGAAAATGGAGTACAGCTGAGAGCAGGAAATCCCATACAGGTGTTGGACAACAACTACAAAAAAAAATCTCAGGAGGAACATTGTTGGAGAGACACAAAAGGTTGTCTTTAAGCTGACCTACTGAAGTGTGAAAACCAATAAAGAATTTAAGAATACAAAAGTACAAGCCCTATGTAAATAGCAGTTTTTTATTTGTATTTTTTTTTTTGAACTTTGGGTTTAGTGAAGGATCCAGAGAAAAAGGAAAGGACAGTAAAATACCAAATAAAATGCAACACCTGTTGTACACATAGGAAAGGAAACTCTGGTTATCTAAAAACTGTGGTGGATCTGAAGATCTTGGAATCATGGCATATTTATTTCTGAAATTTAATTGAATTATCTAAGTGAACATCATTGCTCAAATGGTTAAACTGGACATCACAAATCATTAAGAAAGAAATAAAGAGAAAACCAGAAAATGTCATTATGCCATTATTTCATTATGTGGAAGCCCTTTATTCTTTCTCTGCTTGTAAGACTGCATGCGGTTCTCATTCTTCTATCTCAAAACTTCTGGAATAGAATACAAATAGAAAGAAAGGAGAGCAAAGAAAATGACAAAATATGCTAAAAGGTTGCTGTGTGAAAACTGATTAAAAGACTATAACTCTTCTTCCTGGCAAAGAGAAAAGTGTAAAACTGTAAGATTTGGGTTTATAAAGTCACATAGGGTATTTAAGAGAAGAAATCCACAGGTTTATTATCTATTTTTTTCTAAAGAAATGAAGCAGATGAATAAGGGATTAGGCAGGAGGCATAGTTGGTATCTTTTCATTCAAGATATAAAAATCTTTGGGACTAATTGAAAACATAAAGAAGCTCAAAAATCTTAAAAAAATAATGGCAGAATAGGTGCCATTTGATAGCTGAGGTGGTTATACCTCTCTTTTAGCTGTCTGATTTTCACAAGTGCCTGCCAATGTCTCATATCAGATAGAAGGCCTTTGACTATTTCATATAGTCTTAACTTCTTGTTCTTTACTCTTTAGTCATCACAAGAGAAAATAAAAAGGGATATCAGAACTAATAATATCAAATTTTAAGATAATTTGCATTGTATTTACATTATTTTTTTCTTAGCTGTTATTTACAGGCCTTGATGTCTTAGAAGTCACAGCTATGACATGACTGGGTTAAATAAAAGAATGTCTTGTCCTGTGAATTTGTATGTAGAATGAAACCATGACACAGGCATAGCCTAAAAAAAAAAAAAAAAAAAAACAAACAAAAAAACAAAACTGGAATTGGTATAGCTATCTACATTTACTTCTGGAGGAATTATGATAATTCAACTTCACCCTCTCCTATCTTTTATAAAATTTTCATACATATGCTCTTCCCTTGCCTTGCTTTGCTTTTCTCTGGCCATGACTTTGCCTACTGAGTCAAGTCTTTTGTCTTACTGTCTCAGTTATAGCTCCAGGTGTAATTGTGTCTGTCATACCAGCTCCATAGGATGTTCAGAGTTTAACAAGGCTTCAATTCTTACAACTGGTATGGGCTATGAAGTGATTGCTAAGAGAAAGTCTTAAGGTGAGTCAAGAGTTACCGTGGGAACAATCTGTCCTAACCAGGCTACTCTGCTAAGTCCATTAGGGCTCTACACAGTCATTTGACTCTGGAACTGAGCATTTAAATGAAGAGATAGCTGGCAATAACTCAAAGCAGCTGTTCTCTTCCCTCTCTCCCTGCTGCCAGAACAGGTGGTATCTCAAAATTATCTTGTTTTTTGATGAACATATAATAAAATTGCATCCATTTGGTTGCATTTGGAAAAAAATAATACTTCTGTCAATCTTCATCAAGCCCCTACTATTCATAATGTTGCAATAACTAAAGACTAAATTGGCAGGTGCCTTGTACAGTAGTTCTGAAAAAAAGATCAGATATATCGGACCAAGTCCTGCTAGTGGTCAAGCTGAGTCTCTGCAGTCTTTAAGACACTGTAGAGAGTTTGGGTTAAGTTATCTTTTTCTGCTTACTCTCTGCAGTGCCACCCAGGTGTTAATTTCCAAGAGTCTTTGTCCAAGACAGCCTGGAATTAGGAAAATAGACCCATTAGACATTAGGCATTTCTTATTCTTCTAGATTTTATCTCCTAAAAATAAAAAAGTAACCTCTTCTCACTCATAACAAGTATTTAGTCGACTTTCTTTAGAAATAAAATTAGTCAAAACATAGTCCGTTTGGTTTTTTTTTTTGTTTTTTTGTTTTTTTTTAATAAATCCCACTGGAATGTGCATTTTATTTCTTCAGCTTCCAAATTACTGTAAATTGTTTAGCATGGTTCTTCTAATAACCTCCCTCTGATTGCTCTTTTCTATATGCTTTTGGAAGTTAAATCTAATTAGAGTAGCTGTAGAACTGTTTGGCATATGTCTCATAAAGTTCTTTACCCCCTGCCCTCTTCCATACTTAATAGTTCCTAATTAACTCTGAAATGAAAATTAAAAGGAATTGACACACATACCAGTTTTCACCCAGACAAACACAGTAGAGATCCCCAAAGAGTATCTTTGAAAACCACTCTCACAGAGAATGAATAAATTAGTTTACAAAACAGAGAAAATAGTTTTTTATATATATTTATATGACTTTAACCCAGGTCTTCACTTTCTAAAATATATATTTATGTTTATTGATAACCCAAGTAGGTCTCTTTAGATCAAATCCTCTTACTTTCCAATAAGGGTGAATTTAATACTCCTAAATTGGTGTGCTTATGCATATAATTTGTATAGTAACAGATTAAAATTAGGTTTAACAAAACACATATTTCATGTGTTGTAGGAATAAAAAAGAAGCAGTTAACAGAGGACCCAAAAGTATTTACGGACATAAAAGTAACTATTAATGTTGATGCTCTAAAGAAGTTGAATATCTTAAGCTTATATTTTAAATTTACACAGAATTAGTCTCTGTTGCTCATGATCAGGAAATTGAGAATATACTCCCTGGAGTTCTAGTGTCTTTTTTAAAACTTATTTTCCTCTTTCAGATTTCAAACTTCTAGGGATAGGGTATATATTTTATATGTGCATCAGGTTTACAGCCTTAGTTTACAATTTAAATGGTCTTGTTGGGCCAGCAGTGGCTGACAACCAGACTCCCACCCAGTCACTCACTCACTCCCCACCATTCAGCAGGAAGGGAGAGAAAATAGGAAAAAAAGCAGTAATGAGAAGTCTCATAGGTTGAGATAAAGACCGGAAGATTGTTTACCTGTTAAAAGTGTTGGCAAAATGGATTGAACTCAGGAAAAAAAATTATTTTTTTGCCAATATCAATAGATTTGGCTGGTGAGAAACAAAGAGACAAACAATAAAACAGGAACTTTACAAACCCCTGTCTTGGTTTAGGAGTATGCACCAAGAAATGAAAGTGATCCAACATATGCAGTTAAATGCAAAAATAAGACAAAAACTACCATTGAGGTCATGTGCATAATTGTACATATTTTGTTTCTTCAGGTTGGATTCTTTTAACTGAATGGGTTATTCAAGGTGTTTTTGCTTAGTTCTCCTCTCACCCTTGTGACTATAATGTTGGCTAGAGTTAGTAATCACCATTGGTGTAAAAATTCAGTTTGTATTAACCTGATCAATCAGCGTTTTTAATGTCAACATTATGATGTCCTCTTCCGGTGAATTTATATCAGCATTTAAACTAGCTCAAAAGCTGAGCAAATAATCTGAAAATTAAATAATAAAAATCAACTGCCAGTAAGAGGATAAGCCTAGAACAGATTCTTTTTCCAAATCAAATATATTTGTCTCCCATATTAAACATATATCCCCTATGTTTATATATGAAAACATTTTTATATTTGATTTATCTACCTCTTAGTCTGGATAATTTTATAATAAGAAATTAAGAATAAACATAAAACTAAAACTGTCATTTGATAACAAACATAAACCTGAAAACAATGGTCAGTTTTGAATGTAACATCTGTTACATTATAACAGAGGTAAATGCTATATGGGGTAAATATTATATGAAGATAAATGCAACGGATATTGTGTATGTCTACACAGGCCTTGATGCATTCTTGCAGCAATTCAATACTTTTTTGTAACCATCCTAAATTTTCTAAATGTGCCCTAAATTTGCTATTACCCTAGGGCAATATTCATGTGGGAAGGAAGTGGTGTTGGCCAATGTAGAATGAGCAGAAACAGGGTGAAACCTGGGTCTTTGAATGACTTAACTCTTGTTCCATGCATTCTTTGTGTTCCCTGTAGACCTGACATGAGTGTTCCCTAGCTATCCTGATTTAGACTCCCACAGCAGCTCATTAACAGTTTCAAGGAAGACTTTATGAGAAAAGATTTAAAAAAACCCAAAATGCACTATTCAGCTACTACACCTATACATAGCTGCTGACACTATTCCACCTCTGTAAAGATTAAAGGATTCCAAGAGATCTCTTATCACAACACTGAAACAAATGAGCAGTAGAATCTGAGCCTGAGGTTACCAACACCATGGGTAGTCCAGATCAGAGAGATGTGGAAGGAGCAAAAATGATGTCATGCTGGGCTCCCTTTGGAATATTTGGCTTTCACCTCAGATCTGAGCATTGATTTGTTTTGGGGTCAGAGTTTTCAGACAACTACAAAGCTCTAGGGACACTGGGACTGGATAAGACATGCCACAGCACTGCACCCACATTGCTCCTTCCACACATATTTCAACTGGACTACCCATTGTGGTGGTCACCCCCACGCCGTTATTAGGGTTGAGGTGAGGGTTCAGAGAACCACAAAAGCTACAGCTCCAAGGATATAGGTGTTGAAAAAGAAATCGCAATATGTGCATTGACCCAAATCCATATTGCTCTTGCAGAACTTAGTATATATGACATTTTTCTTTCAGAATTGTGCAGATTTTTAACCTAATCCAAACTGTTTGTGTTTTGATAATTCTTAAAGTAGTGGACTCAAGGTATTCCACAATTTTTTTTTTTTTTTTTTTTTTTACCTATTTGGATCCTATTTTTAATCTTACAAGCATTCATCACAGTAAAGCATGGAATGGATAACCAAAGTGCACAGCTTTAGAAGCTGTCTCACCAAAGACTGCTTTGGAAACAGAGTAAATATTGTCATTTTCTAAATCTAATATTTCACACTCATACCTCAGCTGGGAGCAGACAGAGGTGAAGAAACATTCAATGATACAACAAAGAGGACGACTAGACTAATGAGGAAAAAAGTCCCACCATGAACATACACCTCCAGAGCAGACCTCAGGATGTCAAAAACCTTCTGAATTCCAGTCTTGAGAGCAATTGGTTGACCAAGACCCAAAGAGACATGGGTAGATGAAGACAATACCGGGGTACAGGAATAGGTACTGGAAAGGTTGCACTTTTGTAACAATTTAAAGAGTATTATTGAAGTTTCCTTGTATTAACAGGATAATTTGGATGACTAGATTCATTATAATGTCGATTACACTTACAGAAAAAGCATAGCACATTTTGTATGCTCCTTTCACCCATTAGAGCATTAAGGGGGTAACAATGGGTTACATGTAGTTTTTGAGAACAATTGACGTGATATAAACATATAGTAAGAAAAATGCACATATACATATATATGTAGACATGTATTATATTAAGAAGCATTTTTCTGAAAGAGATTTGAATTGGTTACAGTCCTCCTGTTTGTCCTAAAGAAAAGGTCACTCAAACAAAATTTAACTAATTACAATTTTTATTCTTAGTGGGGAGTGGCAAGCTCACATATGTGAATGGGAAAAAATTTTAGTCCAAATAAACTAAATTCTGCCCTCAGTCCTATGTGTAAAGCATTATTAAAGTCAGGGTACTGTATCATTGAAATAGAGAGTAGAATTTGGCCTCCACAGCTACCCAAATTAATATTAATAATAGCAACATTTTAGATAAAGTGTATTTTAGATCTCATGAAAGTTGTTAACTATCTTAAAGATTTCAAACCTGCTTCCTGCTGCAGATCAGATAGCTCAGGAGCATCACCAGGGAAAGCTGCTCAAATTGATTTAATCATGGTGCCTGAGTACGGGTGTGGTGGGACTGCTTCTAAAGGAGGGGTTGTATTTCACTCAGTTGGGATTGGTTGAATTATTTATTGCAGTTACTGCATTATTTATTTCTGTTCACAAATAGGCTTTGATTTGTATAAATGTATTTGACAGGCATCTTTGTTCAATCAGTGTAGCCAGAAAAAATCCAGCTTTTAGGTGCCTCAGTAAAGAGTCTTGCAAGGCACTGAGACTTGTCATGACATTTTTTGTGACATGGCATTTTTGCTCTTTGAAAAATTGACTGAAGGCTTCAGGACAGTGATGAATGACAAATAGCAAACAAGACAGAGCAACTGGTTTGTTTTGTTAACAGATCGTCACACTTCCATACAGATCATCCTTAAGGACTGTGCTCTCTGATGTCTATGATCAGGCAAATAACACCCTCATTCTTTTTGTCAATATACAAAGGGTCAAAAATAAACACTGAACTAAATGGCTTTTAGAATCTGAACAACCATTCATGCATGAATACAGGACTTTCTAAATCCCACATAAGTTTTAGGTCAAGAAAAAAAAGAGGAAGAGAAAAAAGAAAATATAAATTTCATTCAATTTCTTCTACTTTGAACTTAAAAACCTAGGCAAAATGCTGCATAAGTCTGCAGTTTCAGAGCAGGACAAAATAAAATAATTCCTCTCTAATTTGCTTTCTCTTTCCCCCTTACACATTTTTCTTCACCCTCTTTGAGTTGTCCCTGGAATTCATAAAATCCTGTGATGAGCTGATTTGTCACACAAAGTTGGTAAAATATATATTTGTATACAACTAGATCTCTATGTTGCTGGCTCTTTTATACATTAAAACCACTTATGGAAAGGCTTGATAAGACTAAAAGTAGCATGCAGCAGAGGGCAAAGGTAAAGAGGGAGATATCATAGAAGTTAGAAACTGCTGGTTGATACAAATGGATCTGAAGTCTAAGTTACATACTGTCATGTTATGATCATCATTCTGTTTTTGCTAACAAAAGGGCATCGTTAATTCCTCTGAAAACAATGAAACAGCTACCTGTCATGTGATTGTATAGGGGTTTAAGCACTAACCCACAAAATGGATGACCTACTACAGTAATTAATTTTAATCTCTCATGTTTGTAAATTACTTCTTTTTAAAATAATATTTTCCCCTTACAACTTCACACTTAAAGAAAATGAGTAATAACTGCCTGACATTGCAGAGTGTGGAATGTAATCATAATGATGATGAAAGACTGTGGAAGTGCAAATACATGCCTTCCATGTGAACAAAGAGCTTGCTGCAAGGACAATCAACATCTTCTTTACCATTATGCTATACTTTCTTTAAATGTCAAATTCTGTTAATAACTGTTGAGGATTATTTTCAACCTTCAGTAGACTAAAAGAAGATGTGTGTGCAAAATATAGTATTTAAAGCAATTTTTTTTTAACCCTGAAACTTCGAGGCTAAATATATATGCATCGTGTTATGTAAAAGGTTTTATGTTGACCAAAGATTGGGCCTGATTCCAAGACAACAGGACACCCCGTTTGCCTATTATCTGAGAAAAGAACACCACTACACCATGAAAAGGAGAATAAGGCATAAAGTCATGAGGAAAAATAGAAAACTCATTTTCTGTAAGTGATATGACTACAGAGGGGAAAGAGCAAAGGATTCATATATTTTCTTATAAAAACAAAAATTATTTTAATTATAATGTGTTTCCTTTTCCAAGTTTCCTGTGAAAAACCATGAACCTCCTCAAGTTTTAGGAATTGAATTTTGGCCAATGACAGATCATACTATGTTGGAACCTAGGGAAAAGGGAATATTTCTCTGTCTGCTCTGAGGGGTCCTGTCCCCCAGAGAAACACTGACTTTGACCTTTGCCCATGGAGAAAGCTTCCAAGACTTTGAGATAGACTAGAGTCTGCAAGCTAGAGTCTACAAGAGTGTGAAATAGATAGTAGAGAATAGTGTAGTTTGTCATCGGGTGAGAAATTTAGGTTTTGGGATTTTTAGCGTGGATATAGATAGGAAGCAAGATGGAAGATCTTGGGCATTGTCTCGGGCTTCTTCTTCTTCATCTACTCCATCTTCTGCAGTGTTGGTGGCTCAGGGTGTTTGTTCAAGGAAAGCCGCAATCTTCGGTTACATGGACAGACAAGAGATGAGTTATTGGTAGAAATGTAGAAATAAAGCATGTTTTAAGAATTAATTGGATGAAACAGCTTTAGAAGACCTTGAAACTGTATACCTGGTGGCCATTTTGTGGTGCTTTTCCTGCCCACAAACTCTGGTGCAGATGATGTGTCGAAGTTTTTGATAAGATAACAATAAACAACAAGCTGAAGACTGAAAAAGTCCCATGCATCTCTCTTTCCTGGCACTGAACTGCTACAGGAGGGTTTCCCCCATCAGGGGAGCCCCCAGTGGGGCCCAACCAGAGGGCAAACATCCATACTACTACTCCAATGCAGCTCTTTCATTTTAGTGAGGCTACTTAACATATATGAATCCATTCATTACAAGTATTAAAATTAACATTGGAAAAATCAAATTATATTTTATAAATATATGCAAATGTTTTGACTCAGTGATTAAAAGTCATTGTATAATTTCAAATGTTGGAAAGAAGTGAACAGTTGAAAAATATTCACAATGGTACTTTTAGTCTCTAATTTCACTAAAGACAATGCCTCGTGCTTTGTAATCAGTCTGCAGCCTGTTTCTACTCAGATAGATTCCTCTAGGAAGTGTTTCAGAACTGTGCCCTGAAACACAACCTTGAAATCTCTATACAAGAAGATCAAGAGATTAAACTAAAGTCAGATAGAAATTATAAAAACTCCCTATAAACCAGGATTTAGACCACTCTTTTAAGCATCAAACATTTGAATTCCTTTTTCCAAGTATTGTTTTGTCTTCTATTTTTGCATGAATAATAAGATTAAATTACCAAAGAGTAGTAAACAAGATCCTTAAAGTCCTGTTCCCTATTTTTTGTCAAAATCACAAGACAGTTGATGCAAAGATTTTTATATTATATCTATTTGATTCAAACCTAACTACATGTATTTCAAGTTCTGGGTTTGCCTTTAATTGCCAATTGTAGGTACTCGTCAGAGTAAAATATAAGCTATTACTGAGAGGGTTATTGGAATGTCATGGTTTAACATCAGCTGGCAACTAACCACCATTCAGCCTCTTGCTCACTCCCTGCCAGTGGCATGGGGAGAGAGAACTGGAAAAGGAAAAGCATGAGGAGTACAGGTCAAAGTGAAAAATAAGCTATCTTTGAAAATACTATATGCTATTTACCAGGAAAAGAAAAAAAGTGGATGATTTTATTCCGGATAGTAATAATGGACCTATTATTCTGGTTCTGACATGACTGATATGACACAGCACCCGTTTGAAGCTGAGTCCAGAGGTTCAGAATCTTTTAAAAAAGGAGCCCCTTATAAATGTTGCATGAAACAAAAGTTCTGAACCTATAAGTAGCCAGTAATAGTTATGCTACTGGTATTTGAATGTTCCTAAATCTGTAAGATTTGCTCTGAGCAATATGAAAAAGCCAGAAATGACAATTTTTTTGCTAACCTTAGAGTTCACTGATTGTCCATGAAGGCATGAAGATGCTGGAAGGTCTTGGAATGTCTGCATTTACTGACAACTCCTTCTAATGCTTTCAGTAAAGCAGAGAATGGTAACTCAACCTTCTGCCACTTGTAGGTAGGGCATGAGTTTTATTTATTCTACATTCTACTCTGAGTATAACTCAGTAAAGTGTGTTGGTACAGTAAGATCTCAATGAAAGAAGGTTTCTGAAGGTTTCATAACTTTTTCTTAATGTGTGTACTGTTTATGTCAGTAAGGTTAGGCAAAAAGCAAGCACTTGACATTTTAAAGTTCAAAAATAAAAGAATCTCTCAGATTACATGCACAATTCATTGCTAACAAGAGATTTACCATAAAGTTCTGTGAAAGTATGACTTTTCCACATGAATAGAGCAAACGTATGTGACCACTAAATATCAATGTCAATATAATATATATTTGATTAAATAAATGTAATAAAATATGAATGTTATACTACACTATATCACACAGTACATATAGGCATAGACATTCATTTAGCATACCAAAATACATAATTTCTATGCAAGTGTATGCACATATGTGTAAAGAGACTTCAGGCACTCTTTAGATGCAGTGTAATTTTTTTTTTTCTTTTTGACAGGAGAAAAAGTCAGCTTAAAAACAACCCATATATCAGTAACTATCACTTCTGATGAGTAGTTTCATTTCAATTGCTACTATTGCTTATCTATGCAAATTTTCTCTGTGATAAAATATGCATGAAATTAGAAGGTACAATACAATTCAGAAATATAGCTTTATGGATTAGAAATAAAGATTATTTAATAAACTACTAATCTCTCAGATTATTCAGACCTGAAGGCAATTTTGATCATGTAGTCAACAAAGAAAATGATTCTGTTTCATATATTTATAAGGAATTTTATTTACTGTGCCCATTTGGTTGCATATAAATTGATAGATAAACTGAAAGTCCATAAAAAGTCACTCACAAAACATAGAAAACTGTTATATAAATTATTATACAAATGTCTCTTAACACTTTGTATCCTCTTTGCATTATTCTTTTCTCATGAGACATTTTGAAATAAGATACAATTTGGGTCTGCTGCAGAAAGAATGGTTATTCTTCCAGCATGTTTGCTTAAAGTATAGAAATAGAGTAACTATTCTTAATATTTATATTAACACAGATTTATAATGCTTTGTATGAATTCAAAAATATGTATATTTAGATAATTTATTAGCCTTTTACCTTCTATTGATTAAGACATGGCCTAATGGAAGAATATCAAAATGAAAGTAATAATTTTTTTATCTTGTAAACTGAGAAGCTGTTTATATCTTCAAGGCTTCCCTTTTGGATACTGCAGAAGGGAAATAAAGATAAAGAATGGAGTAAAGAAAAGTTTATGACTGTCCAAGTACATGAACAGAAAAAGAAGGGAAGAGACTTGATGGGCAACTGCTTTCTGAGTCCAGCCTCCTACATATATCTGACAAGAAAGGAGTATACGGACAACTTATCTGATAAGCTGTGGATAATTGCTTGGTTGAATATTGTGTTCATTTACATTTGGATATCTGCATCTTACTTTCTCGCGTTAGGGTCTCACCACAATATGAAGATTCAGAGAATAAAGTTTCAAGAATGTCTCATTTTACCCTGAAGCAGATATTAAAAACTGATCAGATAATCAGTGTGATGAATAATGGTAATTTTCTTCCATTAACAAATGAAATAACTACAAAAAAAAACCCTACTTCATATGTAGACATAATAATTTTAGATATATAAATCTAAATGTAATTGATTAGAACAAAACAAGCTAAACACAAAGGAACAGGAAGTACAAATTTTAATTTGAAGAAAAATAGGATCGCAGTATCTGAAATACATTGACCATTAAAATTTGACATGGTTTCTTTTCTCATTCATTTGTGTATGTATATAAAAGTTGAATGTCTAATGCAGTAACTGGGCTTCCTACTAAGTGGTAAAGTCACTCAATTTATAATAGTTTGCAGGAGTCTGGGATCTGGCTTCATGATTTGTGTTTGATTTGCATTTTAAATTAAATTAAACTATTATTTTAAATTATGAAGAAGAGAAGATTTGCAGACCTAAGCAATTCTTATCAACCACAACGTATTTTGAAAGACTGGCAACACCATCAACTGTCCCTTGTGCACAGTATTTTATTAATTGCAATTATTATTATTCATCCAGGTGCTTTCAGGTTCCTCTATCATGAGTATATTCTTTGACCTAGGACATGACTCTTAAATCTGCAAGTCAGTATGAGGGAAGATAGGCACTTATAGCCTACACGAGTGTAGCCGCCTGTGCATGACTCTGAAAGTTTAATCAGTTTCCGTAAATCTCTTGCATTCAATTATGGGTCACTGTGTGCTATTTCTATTGACCTCCTAACTGAAGAAAGCTATTAAAGTGGATATGCTTGCGCACATTATAATACTGCACCATGGGCAGTTACAGTGGAATTTGGGGGAAAATATAACAGAAATGGGAAAAATGCTTGAATAATTCAAGATCTGAAAATATTAATTTAAGAAAACCACTATATATGCTGTAATTTCTTATATCAAATATATGCTGTACTTAACTTCCCTGATTTTGAGAAGCATGTCAGCTCACTACAGGTAATGGAAAATCTTTGCTACAGTGATTTGGGGTTTTATTTCAGACAATCTTGCTGGACTACCTGGTGGTTCTGAAGATCAGCTGTCAATACAAAGGGTGGATTCATAAAAGATACTCTCACCCTGGTGGAGTAGTAAATATAAGCACAGAGGGTTGCATGCTCTGATCCAAAGCTGTGTGAAGAGAGACCACCACTGTACAAGTTAGTGGGGTGCTGCCAGGTGAAAGTTTCCAGTCAGCAATTTTTGCTAATGGAAACATTCACAAGAAGAAGCAAAGGCTTCATTATCTGGCATTACTGAAAAGAATCTACATGGAGCTGGGCCCAGGTGTTGCAAAATCAAAATAGTGTTTGGAAAGAGTAAATAACACAGGATAAAATAGAAACAGATTTGCATGTAGAGCTGCAACTATGCTGCAGCGTAAAATAAATCTACTGGCTAGGATAAAATTTGCTTGTGACTGCATTTGATAAATTAAAAAATGAGTTAAATGAGCCTGAAGCAAATCAGACTCCCTCATTCTTTTTTCTTCTCTTTTGCTCTCATTGTTTACCCCAGTTCTGGATCATCCACACAGCAGGACAAACATGGGATCTAAGGATGGAATTATATTTTTTGTTCTCTCTCTCCCTTTACTGTCTATCTTTGTCTCCCTCCTTGCTTTGCCTGGGCAAAGCATAGCTATCATACTCTACCCTACCAAAGTTCTCCCTGCTGAACTTTGTTGTGGGAGTGGGGAGCTTGTGAAAGCATTTTCTGTCTTCGTAGCCAGCACCTTTGAGAAGTTTCTTGTGAGAAGCTGATGATGCCTCACCTTTTAGCTTTCATATTTCTCAGATTCTGTGCTGTTTTAGTGTGTGGGTCTTGGCTTCATATTAGGGAGTAGTAAGCTCTCTTCACAGAGTAGGGAGACAAAACAATTCCTTCTCTAGCTGGGGACCCAGGGACAACTGATCCAGATCTCAGGCCCAAGAGCATAAACAACAGTGGACTGAAGAGAGGAAAACAAGAGGGATGAGACTTCATGGGCTGAAGCTGTAATTGGACAATTAATTCCAACATGCTAATGGACCAAAACTTATAAAAGTGTGAGACCCCTTGATGGGTTGTCCGTTTTGTGACCATTTCATGTTCATCTTGGGTATAGCCCTGGTTGGAGCCTTTTGTTGCCCAAGGTGGATCTATTGAGGCTTCCTAATAAATCCCTACTTCAATTCTGTCTAGCCTCTGCTCTAGGTCAGCCTTCACAAGGCATAACTGAGAAATTATCAAAGTTTACTGTACAAAAATTAGTGAACTTCCATTTGTAAAAGTGTACTGTATGAATTTAAGGGCTTGTGAGCCAGCACCCTTTGGGTCTAAACAGTGGGCTGGTTGCCAGAGTTATGGCAACTGTACAATAAAATCACAAGTTCCCTGCTACATGGTCTGGTGTCTATGTTTAGCTTGACAAGAATTTATAACAAACATTGTGGCCTCTAGCAATGGGTTGTGACAGTCACTGGAAAGGAAGCACTGGTGAGCACAATGGTGAAAAGGCAATGCAACAGTTCCGAGCTCTGCAGCAGTGAGCTGCACATCTTCTGTCATGAAGGACAATTGGATTCTTGTTTAGCACAGGGTTTGCTCAGGGTAACTTCCATTCTGGCTTCTTAAAATATACCATTACCTTCACTGTTATTATTATTAAAAATTTATGTTAAATCTTTGTGAACATAGTAACATCTTCTCAGACAGTTTAAAGCCACAGGGGCTGAAAGTCATGCAAGCCCTTTGGATAGTAAATATTATATTTACAAGTATTAATACAAACAGAAAATTGAGCAACATATGATTTCAATACAATCAATATTATTTTAAAAAATATATGATCTATGACTTCCTAATATGCCTTCAAAATCTTCAAAACTTTAGTGCAAAAGTCTACCTTTAGATTAAAGGAGGTGGAGCATAATTTCCAGTTTCAAAATATTAATACTCTTTGCACAAAGCAGGGCTTCTATTAGCTTGGTGCTTCTAAACATAGAGTCTATTTGTTTGGTCTTTTTTCCAAATGATTTTATATTATTATTATAAGACTTCTTTTCCAAACAGCCTGTCTTAGGTTCCTGTTTTAAATGAGGTTCTGAATGTCATACAAATATTAGAGTATGAAGCCTGCAAAAGCTAACCACTTTTTTCTGATTGAGTATGAAGGCCACAGCAGATTAATTTTTTTTCTAAGCATCAAAAGCAGTGCAGGCAATATATACCAGCTACATCCTGTTATTCAAATGGCATGCACTTCCAATTTTAATTATACATACCTTACACATAAACTACAAAATGAGTAATGTAATTGATAGCTGTGGAAATTAATTGTGTGAGAAAAATCATTATTATTTCAAAATTGTGGTAGAAATAATTCTTCTGTTGCATGCCAAAATTAACATTTTAGGCCCATTATAGGACTGTAGACCTAAGGAAACTATCATTTTTTGTGTGTTTTCTTTTCCTATTTTTCTTTCAACTAGAGTTAATATACCTGTCTACAAATCAATCTGAATATTCTAATAAATAATCCCATGATATTTCACTCACAAAAGCAGACTGAGCTGACAATATTGGTATGCTTTGAAAGAAACAAGGCTTCTACATACACCAGAAGTATGAAAAAAAGAACTTTCAGCGTATTACAAACAAAAGAAACCATTGAAATACAGTCATTAAATCTATTGACTTAACAGGTCTTTTGAACTACCATGGGCATTAATTGCAGTCAGGAAATGATATGTAAGGAAACATATCATGTTCATGTCTAGCTCATATCATCTTCATGTCTAGCTCATGAACATATCATGTTCATGTTCATCTAGGTGTTTCTTTTTCATTCAAACTGTGAGTGCCATGAAGTGAAACCTTCTGTTGCAGTAATTGAATATGAACCCTTACCTAAACAAGGGGACACTGTTCGCATGAACAGAGACTTCTTTGCTTCAAAAGATGTTCAACTCAAAGGTGGAAAGGTGATGTTTGCATCTCCTTCTCTGATATACTGGTGGACACTACTGCCCTTGATTAGCAGACATAAATCTCTTGCATTCTTCTTTTCCGAAATTGCAATGAAACTGCAGATTACTGAAAAAGTTTAATTTGATACTACATTTTTTGGTTTTAAATTGATGCTTTTCAACTCTTTATAATCTAGCAGATAAACCTTCCAAGCTGGGAACTTAATTATCTGCAAAATGTCTCAAATGTATCAAAATGCTTCTGTGGGATTCGATTTGTGAGTACAAGAACTGTGACATTCCTCTTGGAGGGGTTTGGAGACTGATTGAGATGCTGCTAGCAAGGTATGTTTGTACTCTGGACATCACCACACATGGAGTTCTGAAAAATGTTCTGTTTTGAAAGGTAAGAACTGAGATGTCCCTTTCAATAATAGAATATCTGGTGATTAGTCCTGAGTGCTGTCGATTTTCTTTTGCCACAGCTACTATGAGCTACTACAGGCTAAGCTAGAAATTGCTCAGAAATTTAGCTGTTAGTGATATTTTAATTAAAGTAGTAACTTCTATACAGCATTGGTTCCCACAAATTAAAAAACTTGTCTTTTTCTTTTTTCTAGTAAATTTAATGAGTTTTTAAATCTGTAAGTGAAAAGCCCTGACTGAAGGATTGTAAGAGTAAAGAAAACTCCCCAGGAAAAAAATAGGATGTGAAAAAATGAGTTTTGGATCTGATTCTGAATGATGAATTTTAAAAATTGCCTTCAGTACAATATTGTCATCTTCAACATCTTTTCTCAGATGCAACCTAACTTTGGAAGCTCCCAAAATTCTTGAAATACCTTCAGTTTCTCAGTCTTGCATTTAGGTTAAATATCTGAAGATATTGAAGTTTAACAAACAGAAGCAGGGTTATTCAAAACTTATGTCTACTTATGGAAATATAAACCCCAAAATCATATGAGGACTCTTTGCCTGACAAAAGGGAAGTGCAAAATCATTTCAGTTCAACTTCTGATGCAGACATGTCACTCAAAATTACTTCACATTTCACTTCATCTGACAGTTTTTATTGGCAATTTGACACTTACCCTTAAAAGTGATCGCTCCAGCTCATGGATCAAGCTTATCAGAAGGGAAATCTCTTCATAGCTGTGACTGAGCCCTACCTGAGCTCCGACTGTTTCAGGGACATCAGAGGAATTACACTTCAAGGTTATAAGTACAGACACATATATTAAAAAATATATAAAGAGAATGACAGTGCATATATTATATCAATTCAAATGTCATTACATCAAATAATATAAACACTATACACCTTGAAATTACCTCAGTTGTGTTTTGCTGGTTAATAAAATTGTTCATGCATCATTATTTTGATTTGCCTCTAGTTTCTAATGTTAGATAAATTGACTTCTTTATTCAGGGGCACAGTACCGTGACATATTAAACTTGCTTTTGACATTTCTAGAAAGAATAGTAAGAATTTGTGGATGGGAAATATGGTATCTTTCATGCTTATTTAGAGTGATGCAGCAAAGTGCAAATTGTTGTTCTACTACATTCACCTTTCACTTCATGTGTTACAAATATTACAGGAGACAGACATTTTCACACATTAATTAGCAATTAAAAACCTTATAAATAAAATCAGTTCATAGAAACTTGTCTTATTAAGATGCAAACGATTATTCCAGATGACTTTTAAATAAGAAATGAACAGAAATGTTGAAGACTGGCTACTAACCATGCAAGAACACCTTCAAAAACAATTTGTTGAATATTAATGAACTGAAAATGTCATTTCTGGTCCAATTACTACAAGTAATTAGTTTTTTTTTAATTATGGAAGAAGTGGAATTTTAATAAGGTCAATTTTACAATTACAGTTTTGAAAAAAATCTTAATTGTATTGTCATTATCTTATATAAAAAATAGAATCAATTCAATAACATCTGCTGAACTTAATGTAAAGAGAGAAAAAATACTGTGCTTATTCAGTAGGAACTGATATTTTAATGAGATATGGTTTTTTTATGAAAGGTGGAAAATAAAATAGTTTACCTATGTATTAGTTATAGTAGGAGAAAAAACCTGATGCCATTAAATTCAAAAATATTTTATGCTAATGATTAAAAGTACAAACATTTACTTTTTATTTAAAATATTTCTTATACAATGATAAGTTTACTGAAATCAAAATATTTGCTTCTTAGCTTGGAGAGATAGTACTTTTTACTTATATTTGTTCTAACTTGAATTTTTGTAGAAAAATTCAGTTCTTTGCTATAATAACATAATTCATCAAGATTGTATTATCTCTGAAGATTTGATAGCTCAAGGGTCAATACATTAATGCACCTTGTTATCTGTATTTATCTTTGAGAAAATATATCCTTACTGAGCTCTTTAATGTAACTTTAAAAGTTGGTTGCAATTCAAGTAGTTTTCACCTTTAACCCAGAATGTGAATTTTATTGAAGAGATTGAAATTTCAATCTTGCATTAAGCTAGCCCAAATGCAGGTAGCATTACCATTACAAGCTAAATTCTTCTAACCATGTAAACCATGTACTATGTCTGCTCTCATTAGCTATAGCATGGAGATCACTTATTACCCATAAAAGTAGATATATAGGTCCACAATTTCTTTTTTTTTTTTTAAATGCAACCAATCATTCTGTGAAAGGAATAAGTACATAGTCAATATATCACTAAATATATAAACTGTTGGCTACACTTTGAATAGAGGTTTTTCAGTAATTGTGCATCTCTTCCTACTGAACCACCTCTTCCTATTGAACCATGAATCTACACTCTATTGTAGCTCTTTCATTATGGAAATGTCTAATAAGAAAATACCACGAGGTTTATTGTCATTCAAAATATATTATATCTGTCTCTTATCCTCGTCCATATAGAAAAGAAGGGGGGTTTTATTTGTTAGTATTCCAGAGAAGGAAAAAAATCTGACCAAAATAAATTAATACTAGGTCACACAAAGTAATAGACCAAAATATGTCTTTAATAAATACAGGAAATTCATTAAGAAATGAATCTAAGAATCAGTAGCACATAATCCCAGGATTATGTACAGCATTTGTCTTGCAAAGATAGAATTTTAATTAAAGATATGTAAACAGTATATTAACCACAATAATTTTCTAGTCTCTGTGTGTGTGCATTCATCTGATATCCACACTCCGTTTATCGAGTCTGGTGACTTCCTCATTAAAATTAGGACGAGGTGTTTTCTCAATTACATTTTCGATGTCCTCTAACCATAAAAGTGAACAATGTAGCAGGAGCAGCAAGCTACCACAGCTTGAAACTTGTTGTGCTTTAATAGTTCAGCTACATTTCAGTAGCATAAGTTTCTAGCTTTCCATCTGAAGTCCATCTCTATTTGTATGTCTTAAAACATGTCTCGTTTATCAGATATTATGGGACCTTTTAAGTCCAAATATTTAATCAGATGTCTTTATACGTTTATGGTGAGTAGTCTGTTGTTGTAAGACAACAAAAAGCAGATTTTTAAAAGAAAAATGTAGATCAATTGTTTCCCTTTAGAAGAAACGGGAATAAAAACCTAAACAGATTTTTCCCTAATGACTCCTCATGTGTCATGGAGACAATAGTCTACCCAAGATACTGCCTAAATGTCTGTAACTATGAATCTGATGATTTTCCTATCAGGTTATTTGACACAAAATTAAGCAAGATAAATCCTCCAAACTTCTATACTTGCACAAACTTTTAAATCTTTTATTCTTCTCTTAAGAGTTTTGATTTTTCTTTCTTATTTGTCTATAAAAAGATACCTAAAAATCAAATACCTCACTTTTAAATCACTTAATGGCTCTCCTAATAAAGAAGATACAAATCTAAACCAAAAGAGAAGAGAAAAAATAAAAGAGAGAGGTTCTTCACTGAAAAGCAAAGGAATACTGACTGCTGGGGAAAATAGAAAAATAAAGGAGGAGATGTAAGCAGTGTAAATGTAAATTTAAAACTATTGTGATTTTATATTGCTTTTTCTATCCCTGTGGTTATAATCTCTTTTAATAAAGTCTCGCTTCAGATGCCAGAATCTGGATCTTTAAATTTTTGTATTTCATTTTTTGTCCATTTTCTTTACATGAGATATGCAAATCCCAAATTTTCTGAAAGAGATAGCTGTTGAAGTAAATTTCCCAAGAGTAGGCTAGTAAATAATAAGTTTCCAGTACCAAATAAACCTCACAGACATGGTGTGGTTTAGTATGTACTGCTCTCATACTCTGTACATTAATAGCCTAACTATAACATCTGAAAATCAAGATCGTGGGTTATGTAAACTCTGGTCTATTTTTCAAAGAAAGTTTAAAAACTTGGGCTTTTTTGTGGTAGAAGATAGTCAATTATTTATAAAATAATGGGGATGGAGCAAGAAAGGAGGTTCATTGAGCAAATCTAAAATGTAATATTCTTATAACTGTTGATCATCAATGGTACTGATCTGACACATAAAAGCTGTCTTCACGGAGCTGGATCCTGTTGCAACACAGAACCACAAAAAAAAAAAACAACTAAGCCTGGTTCTGGTCTAGGTCCTAAATCCTAAATAACTCTCTGTATACTTCTTCCTGAGGTTTCATTATCCTTAAAGCACAACTGATAAGGATTTCCTTGATCCAAAATTTTACAAAGTGGACAATATAATTATTATTTTTTTTCCACATTATTCATTAAAGACAATGCTGAAACTATGAGACTCAATTGAATAATTCATCACAACAGTTGCTTTTTGCTAAATTAATACTGATAAAATTCCATTTTGCCTAACAATATTTGTTGTTTGATAAATCAAATCAGGGTAATCTGGTCAAAATACCAACCAATTACAACTGCTAAATAATCTTCAGTACAGCACAAAAAGGTAATTCTTTTGAATGCTGACAGTTTCACAGATACAGTTAAGGTTAATGTAAAATCATAGAAAATTCATTTCATAATGAATTATGCCATGAAAGAGAAACCAGTATAGAATATAGCACATAATAGATGGCAGCATTAACCTACTGAAGGGACTTGCAACACCTAAAGACTTGCTGAGTACCTGGGAGTAGCATCCTAGTTGTTCATTTTAACTGCCTCATTCAGTGCATGACCTTGTGTTACTCCAGTGATTAATTCTGAATAAACATTAACCTGTCAGTAAGTGTCTGGTGAATTGGATATTATTCAGAATGATTTCTAATAGATATAAGCTGCACTAACTTCATTTTAAGGTTTACCACCATCAGGGATAAACCAGATTTAAAAACATTTAATTTAAAACCGATTTACTTATTAACTGAATTACTGACAAATTTGATGAACAGAAGGATTTTATTTGAACAGCGGGTGCATGCAAAAATTGTCACAGATCTGATAATTTTTCTCCTGGTAAATTTTAATCTGTCAAAGCCTTCCAAACTGCAAATGCCGTAGTGACTCCAGTGATCTCAATAACAGAATTCTCAGCAGGCTGGCCAGTGTCAGTTACCAGGAAGGTCAGACAAAGCCTTCTGACTAATCACTTAGGTGGGAAAAAGGTTATACATCTTCAGTTCTCTCAGACTGCAGAGGGGACAGGAAATTCCTTTTTTGATCAACAACTTGCAGTAACTGGATATGGTTGGTTGGTTGATTGGTTGGTTTCTTGGCACTGTGCTAAAACAGAATGAGGTCTTACCTGGTAAGAGATTCTTCTTTCTGTAATTCAAGTAAAATAATCTAGAAAGTATTTGCAGCAAAGATTAATTTAAAGAGTTTCTTAATTTAGAATTCTTTTCCTATATTTAGCTCAGGAGCAGTGCAAGCTTTGGGAGTGGAGAGAGAAAATTAGAATTTCTCCTTAGAGTAAGTTTTACTAATACAGGTGAACCTTCTGGAAGTAAAAGGATTGATCTTTTATGAAGAGGTTTAACATCTGAAACTTATTTTTCTGGGTTTTTGTTTGTTTGTTTGTTTGTTTTGTTTTGTTTTTTCTTGTTGCTGTTGTTGTTGGTTTTCTGGGTTTTTTGGTTGGTTGTTTTTTGGGTTTTGGGGTCTTTTTGTTTGGTTGGTTGGTTTTGTTTGTTTGTGGTTTTTGTTTGGTTGGTTGGTTTTTTGTTTGTTTGGGTTTTTTTGTGGTTTGGTTTGGGTTTTTTTTTACATTTTTCAGAATGGGTGAACTTCATTGATATATATCCATGTATATTTCGCATGTGCTTGTGTGATCGTTTTGACATGTCATCAAGACATCTGAATGTACATGTAGGGGGAAGTAGGGAAGCCACTCTGAGGAGTACCTTTTTGTAATGTATGTATTCATAGAATAAGTATTACTTTGAAGATGCACTATATTAACAGAAGCCTCTGAATATACATAAAAAATAATGTGTGTTCTCATTATTCTCATTCTCATAAAATGGATACATTTCAAGGATGAGTACATTTTGGATTTGAATTTACTAAATTAATGGACTGAGGGAGGCATCAGTTCTGAAGTCATGTTCATCTTTTTTGTGATCATTTATTTTCATAACAATATTTTTGGCTACAATATCCCAAACTCACTTTTTTTCTTATTCAAAAGATGATTTAGCTAATAAATCATAACAGATTCACATGAAATTCATGTTATATATATTCCATGACCAAATTTGTTTTCTCTAAATTCTATTATGCATGAAAAATCATAGACAATTAAACTAAATCCCCCAAAAATATTTTTTCTAAAACTGAATTTTCATTGTGTAAATAAAGCAATGTAAATTGCTACAGTACACTGTATATAACCAATAGCCATACGATTTTTTCCACCCAAATAGAGAAGACAACTGAATACATTGAAGAATCTTGCAAGTAGAGCAAAGAAAGTGAGAGGCCAGAAGAACAGGTAAATTTTTTTTAATTCTCTTTGTGTTCAGCTAAAAGAATGCTTATAATTTACCTATATTTACTTATGGCTATGTCATGCATTTCCTTTTCCTTGTAACCAAAGTGAGCTGCTTTGTTCTGCAAGTTAAAAATTGATATGTATCTCTCAATAATATAAATCTATGAATAATTTATTGATGACCTAAATTAGACTTTTTACTCATACATAGAAGAGAGGTATAATTCATTCATTTATCACTAATAATATAATTAATAAGCTTCATATATAGCAATAGCCATATAATTATATTTTTAAGCCATTAAAAATGATAGATTTAGACATAATGGTCTGATACCAATGATGATAATGAGCTGGCATTTCCTCAGATGTTGTGCATATACCACTTGATCTAATAGTCTATAAAAAGTTACTAAAGAACAAAAGAAAAACCTAGATGAACATATTCATTTTCTTTCACAAAATATTCATTGTTTATGTTTATCTCCAAGGTTTATACAGAAGACTAATACCTTCCAAAAGTCACAGATAATATCTCAGAGAAAAATTGGAAACCAGTTGCTCCTGCAGTTATTAACTTGCATGAAATTGCAGATAACCTGGAAAAGAAAACATGAGTTTGTACTACTTTTATAACTTAAAAATCATGGCAGAGAGCTCTACCTGCTGAGAACCACAGATTAAAAAAAAAGTAAGTTTAAATACTAATGTAGCTCTTAGCAGCCAGGAAGGAAGACTAAATCATAAATAATTTTTTAAAGTTAGGAAAAACAATTTCTCAAATTATCTCCAGAATTTGTGTTTCTTCTATGTTAGACATGGGTGTAAGACAAGAATTTTTAATTTGAAACCTATCTTTCTTTTTTTTTTTCCAATGGAAAGTGGTTTTGTTTGATTTTTTATTTTCACAGGGACAAAGGAGCAATTACAGCCACATGCCATTTAGTAGAAAACTGTTACCTGTAAAACACATGAGCATTGTAAACTGTTTGTCCACCTAATCATTATGACTTTAAACAATTCCCTACTTTTTAGGCTGTAAAAATCTGCTGCAGGGTAAAGATGATACCAAAGGGCTTTGAAGACAGAATTTTGGACAAGATTTTTTTTTTATATTTCTTAGTGGTTAATCTGTAGCAGAAAATATCTGGATGTTGGGACCTTACCCACATGGCATATAAATTCTAAAATATAGCTATCTTTGACTTGAGAGTTTCACCCAGAAAGAGGAATTTCAGGCCAAGATCTAAAAATCAATCTGTAGAGACACCAACAAATAATAAAAAATAAAACAAATAATAAAAAAAAAGTGTAAAAAACGAGTTAATACTATCTAGACTACATCTTATTCAGTGTTCATCTCTCGAAAGAAACCATAAGAAGCAAATTACATTTTTTAATTTTCTTTCTTTTTGGATGTATAATATAATTTCTTATGCTTGAATTCCATAATCCTAGGTGATTATGAATATATTGTACTAGCTTTTGTAGCATGCCAACCTTTGCGTTGGCAATTAGTTCTACCAGAATAGAATACTATTTATGGATGCACTCAAACATGACAGCTATACTGCTTTGATTTTCTGTACCTTAAATGTAGCGTAAACACTGTTAAAATCACATCAGAGCAATGTTCTCTGAATTAGTTGTGAACTCCCCCTTTCAGCTGCATTGGTCTTTGCTAGAAATCATAAGTAGGAATGACATTTTTGAATGAGAGGAGGCTTGCCAATACATGTTAAAGTATATAAGACCTTTAGCAGATGGTATTTCTTTAAAAGAATTGTGGAATATTTTGATGCAAATCATTTCAAGAGAGAAAAACCAGAAATAGCATGGATATTTTATTCTAAAAATTTTCTCCACCTGTCTCACATAAAATTGCTTCAAAGGTCTCTGATTTACAGTCAATTAAATAGAAGTTATTTGGTCAATTAAATGTAAACAAAAGGGGCTTTCTAAATATTCTGCTAATTTAATTGACAACAAATATATCTTTATTCATATACACCTAAATAATTACACTATAAGATTATTTTTATACTAAATGAAGTATACTTAGCCTAACCCTCAGGTATTCTTCTAGAATTGAATCAAGAATTCAGTTAGACTCTGAGTCACAGGTGTCAGATTGGAACCTTTTTTGCTTCCAAAAGCCTTGTACCCTTTCCTGAACATGACAAGGCTTCCAGAAAGAGTCTTTCAATACAGATTCTTACTTGAAACAGTAGCCTCATGATTATGAGAATGTAAATTATTGCAGAGACTTTCCCTTTCTCTGTTCTAGTACTACAGGCATGAAGAAGCAAGGTACACTCATATATTTTTTCCAGTATCAGGGATCTCAACTTTATTTTTTAGAGGGTATGACCATCTCAAGTATTTTGCATGGTCTTTCAGTGTTTGTCACGTTGAGGCAGGACAGGAATGAAAGAACTCCAGTTCGGAAGGCTAGGTGATATGAACACTAACTACTTTATTTCAAATACATCACTCTTTTATAGAGAGCATCATACAGACTAATTTCATTGGTCTTAAAGTAAAAACATATCACACCATTGGTGTGTAGTGAATGATGCACGGTGGCAGAACATATCTATAAAAGATGTGAACAACAAGAGAGATAAAGAATTATTTGCATTCCTTTTCAACGCTTTCCCAGGCTCTAGCCTGGTTAGAAACTCTCCTTTCTCTCTGACTGAACTGAGAATACCCATAAGTGCTTTTGGCATCAGCTTTTCTAGATAATTGATCTCAGGAAGAGCAGAGGCTGAATAACTAAAGCACTTTCATTCAGAATTTTTGAACTTGGGCACCTCTACAGGAAATTCCATTAAAGATATCAGGACTTTTTTCCATCTAGCTACAACTGTCTCTTTATTTACAGTTAATTAAATTTTTTTATCAGCTTGTAGTGACTACCAAAGAAGCAAAACTGTAATTATGAAAACACTTTTCAAGTAAGAAACTTCCTTTCATTTTGCGGAGCTCTGTCTAAGGAAGAAATCTAAAATATCTAATATTTAAAATATTCAGGAGTTGGACTCAATGATCCTTGTGTGTCCTCTCAAACTCAGGATAATCTATTATTCTGTTCTATTTATCTATAATTTATTGATCTATCTATTTATTTACCATCTACTTAAGTTTCAGTATCATCTCATTGTTTCATTGGAAGAGCATTACAGTGATTTTATTAAGGACAGAAGTACATAGAAAGGAAAAAATTATACTGTTTCCTGTAATTCATAGTGTAATTCTACTAGACCTTGTTTTAAAAATCAGAATATACTAACATATAGTGAATCAGAAGACAATTACAGAGAAAGGGAGAGAGACATTTTTCATGTATCCACACTTGACAGCAATTCATATCTTCACTGAGATGTTCAAGCGAACCGGGCATGAGCCCTAGTTTTGACTGCTTATTACACAGTTGTTCAGAAGCTCTATTTGTGGGTAATAATGCCTATGAAATGCTCTGAACAGAGACATATTAACAAGTCATCATGAAAATCCAACAGTTTGAGTGACTCTCTAGATACCTGAGTTGTATAACATTCTTTTACCCAGATCAGGAACACCTTCCTAGACAATCAGTACCAAAATTTTATACTGAAAAATGTGTGGAAAAATTAAAAAAATGTATCACTAACTTTCCTATAAAGGAAAGTACTCAGATTTATAAGGAAAAAATGTTCATTTTTTATCTGTATGATTAATATAGCATTTTAAAGTAATTATGTTACTTTATACCTTTGTAAGGCAGGACAGAATGAATACTAGTGAAATTGTGGTCCTGGAAACAAGCTACACATTATTTCACAGCTGGAATGTAAACAAGCTCCAGGCAAGCAAGTACTGTTTTTTTCTGTAAACTAGATTTTCACTTGCCAAAATAAATGGGGATATTGTTTGTTTGTTTCTTTGTTTGTTTGTTTTGAGAGAGTAAGTGAACAATATGCAAGTAAAATTGCAAGGAAGTAAAAAGTGGATATTCATATAAAGTAATTGAACATAACAGTGAAATCTGGGGTTTGGTGTTGTTAGTACAAATCAGTGGCATTTAACACCTTAAGTAATGAAAATATTAAACTATCAAACCTCAGGGGTGTACCTCTTTTCCTGCAGACAGGGAATATTCAGTAGTTATAAGTCCCAGTGTCTCTTTTAACATAAGCGGCAAAATAAATAAAATCTGGGGGCAGAACATGGGGCACCCAAAACCAAACAAACAGAAATTCTATATGAATTCAATTAAGAGATTTAGTATTGCTTGCTTGCTGTCCAATAGAGAAAATTTGACTGAAAATTTATCTCACAGAATCCTAAAGCACTGGATGTTCTTATTAAAGCTATAAATAATGTGTAAATGGCACACATTCTTTTTATAAGATATTTTGCTATAATTTTTACAGAATTTCTCTGTAGTGTTATTGCTCTACTTTCTGTAATCAGCAAATCTGCTACTCCAACCCTCTGTAATTTTAAAAAAGTAGAGACTTTATATTTTCTGAAGCCCCAAGGAAGCTTGGAAGTAACCACATATTGAGATTTTTCCCAAGCAAAATTCTCTGCAGGAAACAAACATAATATTCTTTGAATACAGTACCTCAGTAAGGACTCAGGAAAGAAAGACTACATTGATTTTAAGAAAGGATAGAAATTTCCCTGGAGTAAAGCATTTATAGATACATCCTTACATGTTTACTGGGCAGCTGAGTAGAATCTTCCCCAGTGCCCAATAGATTCAATGCCAGCTGGCTCTAAGAGGGAATGCTGCTTGCCAGGACTGAGCCCATGAGTAAAGGTGGTAGTGCCTCTGAGATAATGTACTTAAGAGAGGGGAAATACTGCTGTGCAAGAGCAGCTGGGGACAGGAGCGAAAATATGCTTCTCTCAACAGTGCTGCAGACATCAGTGATGGAGGGGGAGGACATGCTCTGGGCACAAGAACAGAGATTCTCCTGCAATCTAAAAATGAAAATCAAAAGTGTCTGCATCCTGGGGCAAAGACTGCAGTATAGATTCTATGGATATTCTGTGGAAATGCAGAAGGCAGAGGAGGATGCGAAGATGTGACATGACTGGAAGTTCATGCGTTGAGTTCCCAAAAACGGAACTAATGAGTTATCATGGCACATGGGTAATTCTGAACATTTTAGTTTTTCAAATAACAATTATTTAACATGAAGTGCATAGTGTTTTCAGAGATCAGGAATTAATACTTTCGTAATTTTATAACAGTGCTAATTATTAGGGCTGCAGAGATTTTCTTTGACCTGATTTTAATTCATCAAAAGGACATGGAAAACACATGTATTTATGAGATCTTATTGTGTACTAGCATGCTTTTACGATAAGGTAGCAAGAGTTATTATCCAAAGCAGGCAGGCCTAGAGTCAAGATTTACTTACACGTGCAGGTACAAGAGCTATGATGTCCCAATTAGTTTAATTTATCTCACTGTGTATCTCTCTGATACAAAGAGATATATTATTTGAGATATAGCAGATCATCAGAGATATTTCATAGTACAGTAGTTGTTCGTAGTATTTCACCACCTTCAGGAGATCTGTAGCCTCTAGAAGGACAACTAGAGGGCAGATAAGACAACCAAGGGGATCTCACATGCCACTAGTTACTATATTTATATAACCGAATTAAGCCCAACATGTCAGCTCTATTTCAGAGAAATCAATATTCTGATAAGTTCTCTAAATTTTAAACAATAGCTGTCAGATAGGACTCCTGAAGGTTTAGAAGGATGTCCCTGCCTCTGCGAGTCAGAACAGATTCTGGTAGGAAGCAGGTAGGGAAACTACAGGCCTATCAGAAGTCTAATCTAGGTAGCATCAGGGCTGATCAGGGAAAGCCTATTGACTTTAGATATCAGGAGCCACTATTTTTTAATCTATTCAGATCATATTTACACCTATGCTTTCCATATAGAATAATTTGCCTTTCCAGAGCTGGTAGGCTTGTGCTAAGAAATGTACTCTGTGGGAGTTTAACTATTTTTATAGTTAAGCCTTAGGACTATTTAAAGTTTTGCCATAAAAATTCTGCATAGGTACTAGAAAAGGACAAAAGAGAAGTTCATGCCATAGCTGTAAAACCAACCAACCAAAAACTTATTAAATGACATTTAAATTACTAGATATAATCTATTGATAAATTTCCAGAAATAGTGTCCTAAACAGAGATAAAATTGCAAATTTATAATACTATTTAAGGCACTAGCTAAGTGTACTTCAACTTGCAATTGAATTGCAACCAGAAATGAAAAGTTACATGTTAGATATTATGTAGCTCTGTTTAGTAGATGTCTTTTAGTCTTTAGGGACATATTTTCTTAAGGCATATACAAGCTGATAAATTGGTCTGTCTACTAACAGCACTGCAGGAAATAATTATCACTTTTGTTTAAAAACCTGTTAGGAAGAAAATTCCCTGCTGGCCTAGCTTCACTTGAAGTCATTGAAATAATGTCCAGAGAAAATGTGGCAGTGCTCTCAAGTGTATTTTTTTATTATTTTAGCAATCATTAGACTTTTTATTTTAAATATATTTTTCCAGATCCTAGGGATTTTTTCCATAGCAACATTTTACCTTAAATGCTTAGTTTTCTGTATTATCTTTTTCTATATGAATATAATATATTTCAAAGAATGGTTATTTTCCTGGCTAAGTTATGCAGTCTTGCAGGACACTTGTAATGTTAGATTTACAGTTATTTCACTTATTTTTCCCTATGTAATTGCATTCTGCCTGATTTCTGTTACTTTCTTTGCACATATAATGCCCAAATTTTCAAAATAACTTAAAATGCAGAATTTTTATCCAGCTAATCTAAAGGTGATTCTTTATTGGTATATACAGTTATAAGTGGTGTACCTATGTCTCTCAGAAATTTTTAGAAAAGAATTCCATGGCTGCTTTTTTAGCATGAGTGTGTGTGTGTGCACACGTGTGTGTGTGTGTGCGTGTACATGTTGCTTGTTTTTCCCAAACTGTACAATGTGATATGAGCTTTAAAGTGTCATCTCATTAAAGGTTAATAGTGTTGAGTGTTGGCTCCAAACACCATTTAGGGATTATGATCCAAGCTGTATACTATATAAATAGCAAATTATTTAACCTCGCATTTCTCATCTGCATGAAGGAAATGGATAAGAAATCTGACCTTTACATGAAAAACAATTTCATTAGTTTTTCACAGACTAATCATCATCATGTCATACTATTTTCTTCTGTTATGTACTTACATGTAGCAGCAACAGTGTGAATAACCATATTAGTTATTTTCTAATTATGTTTCAGTCCACAAGATAAAATACCAAAATCATCTAATAAGCTTGTAAATCATCAGCGATTCTAAAACTAGTGACACTTATCTGTAGTCCATTCCAGGAATCATATCTGATCTCAGTGGTCATTATCTATCCTCATTCTATGTTTAAGGCAATTAGGGCTTTTAAGCCAACAGACAGAGCAGTTTATGGAGCAGTTCCTAGGCTTTGCTTTGCAGAGGTCCTCTGGGAACTTTGTCCAAGATTTTCGTCCAACTGTAAAACTTGTGAGAGTTCTCTGATAAATATCAAAGTGCCTGCTGCTGACTGAGAAGTATTGCCTTGGGGTGCCATGACTACCAGCCTCTGGCCTCCAGCTTCTAACAAGCTCTGTGAGCTGCCCTTGATAACAAGGGACGGCTGGTGAGGAATGTTCAGGCATCCTTGCAGCAAGTGCAAGGGAGGGAGCCATACAAGAGCTGGTGTTGAGCATGGCTCACAGAAGCACCTAACAGATGTAGCCTTCTGTGTAGAGAGGGGTCAGGACCGCTGCTCAGGACAGGGGTGGGGGATCAGGCACTGTAGAGCAGCCACTGCAGTAGCTGTGCCTGTAACGTCAGAGACTTTGGCCCAGACCAAATTTCTGGAGGTAGACACAGCTCAGCACCACTAGAGCTGTAGGGAATGTCTGTGGCAAGGGAATGTCTGCAGGAGATGAGCAAACTGATGGACTTCTTGTGTTGAGAATAAAGAAGCTGGAGAGCAGTGAATTGTCTTGTCCCTGGTGCTACAGAGATTGGCTGGACCTTCTCTGAAACACTTCAGCCTCAAAGGCCTTTTTCCTTCCTGAGAGGAAGTAAAAAGATAAATAACACGATCAGAGCTCTGGACTTCTAAGAGAAGACTTCAGCCTCTGCATGGATGAAAAAACTCATCCTCAACTCAAACATAAGTTAAAACAAAAGATATGGAAGCAGGAGCAATGTAGCGATACTGTCTGAGCATGTAGGTATGAGATTTAAGAGGCTAAATGATATTGAACCTGACAAAGTTTCTGAAGGGCAGTGGGAAGGGCTTCTACAGGTAAATCAGCAGTAAAAGTAACTGTGGATAATGTGGGCCCCCAGCTGTGTGGGGCTGAGCTGATAGTGCCAGAGGAATTGGAGTCATGGAATATGTTCCTCCACCTTAGCCTTACTGTTAAGGTTTTCTTCCAGAAGACTCAGGCCCCCAAGGCATGTGGGTAGGTCTAGAGTAGGACAGTTGGACAGGATAATCAGAGAGCCTTCTAACCTCCACCATTATGTAACTCTGGTGTCAATTCATAAGGCAGTTAATTCCATAAGGGAGACAGTTTCATTATCACAAATATTTTAGTTATTTACATAATTATGTTCAGGTAAAAGAAAATAGACAATTTTTGGATTGAAAAATTTTTCTTCAAGAGGGCTCAACAGAGGTACTGAAAAAAAATGGGAATTATATTATTTTTAGGAGTTGAATGTTTTTCAAGTCTTACATTTTAGTATTCATACATGACTAGCTTCTTGATAGATATCTTTGATAACAGTTTATGTAATTTTATCTGTCACTTCATGACACCTTACAAAATACCTGGCATAAAATGAAAATACATCTCATTTTTGAAAACTAGTGTTTATCTTTCCAAAATAATTTCTATTAAAATTAATTGAATAAATGAATTAATCATGGGAAGTAATTTTCTTGCATGTATGAAAGAAGAAACTGTTTATTATAGGAAGCATTTCCTTGATACATATTTTTCATCATTAGAAATAATTAAAATTCAAAACAGCTCTGTCAAGTAATTTCTTTCAAAAAATGTAGCATCTTTAAGACATAAAAACTTACTTTAGAGAGCTTTTTGTAAAACTCTTACAAATATTTCATTAGCTTAATGAAACTGCTAGTCTATAGGGGTTTTTTTATGGGGCTATTTATTCTTTTTAAATAAATAATAACATTTTTATAAGTCAATGCCTACTAAAGATTTTGACATGCCATATCATGTTATTTTGGCAATGAATGTGACTAGATATGCAGATAACAAACACATAGAGTTGCGATGATGTTTGTGGAAAAATAGTAAAAAAAAATTTTTTACTGCATTCAGGAAAGGAAAAACTAACTAATTTGTAAAATGTATAGTCTAAACATTACCTTAACAGACAAACTATATATGTAGTAAGATATTTTTAATGGGGATGAGAATTCACGATAAAAACACTGTTATCTTTAAGTTTCCTAAGGCAAAAAAAAAATGTTTAAGTACTATCAGAAGATTTGTTTATGCATTGAGTTTCTTTTTTCTGTGTGGGTTTTGGATTTTTTAATTTACTAATATTATTGAGTTTATGTATGTTTTTTGGAGGGGGTTAGAATTAAAAAGTTCACATAATTAAATGTATATCAAAAAGTGGAGATAATTTCTCTGGCCTTATAGAAAAAGACAGTTGAATGAAGAATATTTGTTTCCCACTGATTTTATTATTAGGTAGGATCTGCCCACACATCTAAACTTTCTTTCTTGCCCACTAGCTTTTAATCATAACCTTAAGGGAAGATATATTGAGATTATGTCCTTCAGGGATATAGAAGGATTTTGAAATTTTGATGGGCACACACTGACATGTAGATTCAGATAATTTGATTTTTAAATTAAACTCTATTTAGTTAGGTATTTATAAAAATTAAAATTAGAAATTAAAAATTAATTTCATTATGATTAGTTTTACCTTTAAAGAAAGGCTAGCAATACAAAGTTTTGGATATTAAATCTTCATGCTATCTGCAGTCCTGATTCTGTTTAAAACCAGATTTTAGGCGTGACACGAATCTAGGACTGATTCCTAATACATATCTACTCTGAGAGAGCCTGAATTACATTATTTGGCAAGCACTGATGTTGCTGCCTTTGAACATTCTGAGAGGCATTAGTCTCCTATTGAAGGATGGTACAATTTGAGGTCTTACTCTCAATCACCCTTTACATTGGCCTTATTTAACTTATTATTACCAATCATCTACCTGGTGTTATCAACCATATATAAAAATGCATAGATACTACCATTTACAATTTTTATCGTTGAAGCATGAGAGAAAAGCTTAAAACTCATTTTACTAAGCACATCTAGTAATCTAAAGAACATAAACTATTCTTTCCAAAGTCATTTGGAATTTGTACTCACAACACTGTCTTCATATTTACCTTTGCAAAGAGCAGGGGAAAAGAAGAGGAAGAACAAACCTAGTCAAATCCAGACTGGTAATTTTTTGCATCAGTTTTAATTACTTTTAAAAGGGATCTACCATTAAAATGAAGACTTTAGAGTAGAAAAGTTTGTTTCCTTTAGCCTGACAGGATAACAAGCAATTGTATTAAGTACACTGGCCAACATCAGAAATTCAGATGCTTAACTTGTTCCAAATGTCTGAATAATATAGTGCAGAACTAAAGGGAATTACCCTTGAATGATGCCACTTTAAGACTTTCTGCCTTTCAGTTGCAGCAAAAGTGATTCATAGTTTAAATTAAGAACTTCTAGAACCCTTCAGGGTGAAGCTACCTCATTGGCTTCTGTGATTCTCAGATGTAATTTTTCTTTCTCAGTCTGTACTATAAAATCCATTCAGAATTAAGCTTTCACAGAGGATTGGGAGTACAAAACTTAAGCTGGGACAGCTTTGAGAATTAAGTCTGGGAGTAGGGGAGGAAAATGTTGTTAGACTTCCTTTTACAAAATATGCAAAAATATTCAAGATCATTTGCATCTTTCTCTCCCTTTTGATTGATTAATGTATTCATTCTTACTATTCCTCTGCTTCCTATATTCTACCCACAATTAAGATAAAGTGTTCACTTACCTTATTGGCAACACAGTGCACAAGAAGACTGATGTGTTACATAAATACTCCAACAGTAGCAATGGAAAATATATCTTTCAGTCCTGTGATTTGTTATAGTCTCCAAAAAAAAAAAAAAAGAAAAAGAAAAGTAATTGTGGTAATTTGAGATGTTGAGCTGCATGGGAACTTTATAATGTTTGCAAAATTTAGACTGAGGGAACATTAGAAATGTATACATGGTGAAGAAAAAAGTTGCAATACACCAGAAAAACCTGCCTCTTTCCACATGCCTTTGTTTTTGTCACTTCCATTAACGTGCAGAAATTTTTTTATCAATTTCAGTTTACACAAATGATCATCATATGGTTTTATAGAAATGAAGTGAAGTTAAATTAAACATTTTTTGGTTAATTTTGGTAAGTAAATCATCAGACATTCATTACAGACAAATCAATTTCTAACCAACTATTCAAAAGCAACTATTTTGAAAAATAAAAGAGAAATCAAATTATTTTTCAAAAAAATATTCCTTGCATTTTTAATATGCTTTTGAAATTTTTGAATGGAATCGAAGCCTGCTTTTAAACATATTTGCATAGATTTCTTTCTCTCAAGTAAAGTTTTTAGAAAGATAAATGGAGGTAAACATGGTGCTGCAGAAATTGAGACTTGGATTGGAGAGAAGGGAAGAAGAATGTAATCTTAACTCAGGACAACTTGTTCATAGTGAACTTGTATTTTGCTATCTTTTCTGCATACTTCTCCTTCATTATCACCTGACCCAGTTTTTTGTCTAAACCATCCATCTCATAGCATAACTTTCTGCTACTTTTAGTAAACTTCCCATTTCTTTCTGTCTTCTAACATGACATAAAAAATTTTTACATATCTTTGCTTTCAAGTTCATAGTCCTTCTTTTCTTTCTCTTAATATCTTATGATCCTTTAATTTCACAAAATATCTCTATTTCTCTTTCCCTTGTGCAAGCAAATTCCAATGTAGTATCTTCCTTCATATAGTACTATTTTGAAACACTACCACCACATCATACCCTAAACTATAATATTTTAAATTCTGTTTTAGGAAAGAATCAGAAAACAGATTCAAAATAAAATTTGCTAATTACTTTCGTTCTACAGTGTGATTTCCATTACATTGCTACCTAGAAACCTTTTTACACTAGATTAATACTAGACATGATGCTATAAAGTCACACCAACCAAAATGAAATTATCTGCCTTTAGCAAAATGGTACTGGTATACTGAAATATTACCATCTTACAATATAATGAAAATTCTGTTAGTACTAAATAGTGTATTTAAAAGAGTTGCAAAGCTGTAAAAAACTGTGATATACCATAGAATGTTTAATTTTTATCTATCCCACCAAAAGAAAGTAAACAATACCTTGTTTTCAAATTTATTCAAGACCAGGATCATCATCAATAATATTTGGCTCTAAGCTCTGACTGTTTGTGAGCTTATGAGCTGATCTTGTAATTCAATTATTTTTCTGTATCTGTATAAAATAAGTGTAATTTATTATCTCTCAACAAAATTTATTGAACCAAAGAGTATTTGAAAAAATTGTAGTCAAATTTAAAATAATTGGGTTTTTTTCCCCAGTATGTTTATAAACATATTGTTCAGTAGGATATTATGTAGTATACATTTATAAAAAGCACACAAAGATTGCATTACATGCTTTAGTATCTCCTTTGAAGATATGCATTTGTCCATAGGGGTTAATCTTCTCCACTCGGAAGACAAAAAGTCTTACTTGGTAATAAACTCTGCTTCCCCAAAGTGCATTTGGGAGACTGGAAAAACTATAATCATGAAAATTCTGAGAATAATTTCATCCTCACTAGCTATTATGCAGGACTATATGGAATAAGAATATTGCTGGGATGTTTTCATAGAGGTTCAAACAGCTGCTAGCATGTGGCAATCTCTATACAATAAAATGGGGAGTTTAATGAAGAATTAGAATAATAAAACAACAAAAATTCTAAATTATACTTGCTAAAACAGAAGTTCCTAAATGATGTAGAGTTTATTCAGATGCCTATCTGTCTTTTGACTCTTGTCTTTACCTTTTAAAATGATCTTAAAACAGTTTTTAGTGCTCCTCATTCAGTAATTAAATATAAACCAGCATATTCTGTTGACTCATTCTTTTCAGAAAGCAGAGCCCTAATAGAGTCCTGTGGTTTGGAATTGTGGCACATGATTATCAAAGCACTATTGGGAAGGCAAGCCTTATTTCCTGTGCACAGCCATTGGCACTGAACCAGAAGACTGAAAGCTGTGTGTAAGAGGCTACTTTGCCTTTCACCCATTTCCTCTAATATTTTTTCTGTTAAGCACCAAAAAGCAGAAGTCCTGACCATTGCCAAGGAAATAGGGACACAAATAGCCAAGGACTAGACAGGCAGAATTTTCTGGGAATATGCAGTACAGAGCCACACCACAAAACTGGCCATGTCTGTGCTTTAGCATCTCCTGGCAGAGGCAGCTTATTCCTTTTTTCCTCAATGGTATTTATAGATTAGAAGAGAAATCAGCATTTCACTACAGATTTTGGGTATTCATAATCACTGTAACTTCTTAGTTTCAAGTATATGTTTTCTTGGATAAATGACACACACACTAACAACTGGCAAAAGCCCAAAAGGCATCTTGAGGCTTTTCATAGGTAAAGAGTGGTGAAATTCTTTCTGTACATGGCTCCCAGTGATGTGTCAGAACTGCCTTTTAGCACAGGCAGTGAGACTTTTACAATGATCCTAACAATAACTCTTAACTCAACTTTTTACACCATGAAGAAGAGTGGGGAAATTCTGTCATTAATCTCTAAAACGGTTCACCTCATCACTGTGATTCCAACATTTGCAAGGAATGGTGAACATTACTCTTACTATATGCGTTAGTAAGAATGGCATTACACAGTGGACATGTGTACAGTATGACTGGAGGAAAGTGACCAAAATGGTGGAAAACCTTGAGGGCAAGACTTGCAAGGAGCAGCTGAGGTCACTTGGCTTATTCAACTTAGATAAGCCTGAGAGGTGACCTCATTTCCATCTACAACTTCCTGAAGGTTGGCAGCACAGAGGGAGATGCTGATCTCTCTGTGGTAGGACACAAGGAAATGGAATGAAACTGCATCAGGAGAAGTCCAGGTTGGACATTAGGAAAAGGTGCTTCACTGAGAGGGTGATTGGATACTGGAACAGGCTCTTCAGAGAAGGGTCATGACACCAAGCCTAAAGTCCAAGGAGCATCAGAACGATGGTCTTAGTCATAGGATTTATTTTTAGCACTCCTTAGAGGAGCAGGGATTTGGACCCAATGATAGGTCCCTTTCAGATTGAGATATTCTATGACTCTCTGTCCTGCAGCTACTTATTTATTGGGCTGTTAGTCAAGAATAGCCAGAATAAAAACCAGAAGGCATTTATCCGTTATCTGTTATTTACACAGAAATATAAAGCATTTATATTCATGAAGAGCAATGAAAAGTTTTGGGTTTTTTTTTTTTAACTAAAAAAAGGTAGTTAGGAAAGAAAGAATCCCAGTGCATTTCTAGATATCATTTTAAAGAGAGAACAAATTTCTCACCATCAAATAGTAACACTGCTTTATAATCAAAGGAAATGCTGTACAGTGGGGACAGTTGAGAAATGACATTTACAAACAGAAAACCTCCATCCCAGAAATATATAGCATTTATTTGTTCCAAAGAAAAAGAGAAGCAACACTTGACAAAAATTTAGCTTTTGAAAACTTAGCTTAGTCTTGAGATGAGCATCACAAAATCTTAATTGTTAGGAACGGGCCTGGTATTTTTGCTTTCAAAAATCTCCAATAGTTTCTGCAAACAAAAGAAAAGTCTGATAAACTTTGTGTGATAACAAAAGGTCTGAAAAAGGTCGCAGGAGGGGCAGAGCACTCTTAACATATTTGTTAAATCTCTAAATTGTCTTCCTATTAAAAGTTGTTAAAATTTTCACTTTGTGTGAGCCAAATTAATGTTGCAAATGTTTTATTTCTCCTTGAAGAAATATCCAACATAAGTGGATATCAGTGTGCTTGAAAGACAGATGAAGATCCTTTACATATACTTTTACAAAAATATTGTGTTCAGTGATGTTTTGCTAAAAGGTCACTTTTCAGAAAGAAAGCTCATAGGTGAAAACAAAAATAATTTCCCAATTGAGAATAGCAAAGTTGTATTTGCTCCATCTGCAGGCTATCAAAACATATTCACAAGGACTTTAAGACTGAAGAACGCCTGTTTTGACTTGCATTATCTACATGATTTCATATACCAGACTTATTTAACCAATCCCATTATATGCAGATATATAAGTCATCCATAAAAATATTTTAACTCCATCACATCACCCTGTGCAATCCTGTAGAACCTGAGCATAATGTATTTCCCTTGAGATGATATTCCTTGTGAAATCTCTTCTATAGTTATAGCAATTTGGAGAAAATTACAATCACTTATTTCTTTCTCAAAGCAGTAATATTGCTTAAAAATCAAATGATAGTTTATTTCAATTGTAAACTGGTCTTATATAAAAAGAAAGTATAATTTTCAGTTTCCAGAAGAAAACATATTTGATGCACACCGAACCTGCTCAGATGCTTTGCAGTACAGATGCAGATCAGTTATGTTGGAGTTACAGATTATTAAAATAACACAGCAGGGTAAAATGCCAATGCTTACTTGACATGGACTTGCTAAGAGCAGTTCTTAAAGAAATTCTAATAGGTCTCAGGCATTGCTATTTAGAGTATTTTTTAGAGAACTTCACTTCCACAGAGAGCAACAATTGTTCTTACTTATATTTTGAATATGTGTTTGCACTGGAAAGGAGATAAAGGCATAGTCTGGAATCTTCTCTATCTGCAATAAAGGTGCAGGATTAAAAATATAAAAGATTGTCAGTAAAGTGGAAAAGACCTGCATATGTTTTGAGATTCATGTCATATTTAGTAGCACTCTTTGATGTCAAGGGCCCATAAAATAAGGAATAAAAGAACAATTTCCCTTTACAAATCAAGTATTGCAAATGATTTCTCAGTTCATGGAAATGGTTGGCTGCAAATGCAGCAGTTTTTAAAACTTGATGCAATCCTTTAACCTCATCAGGATCTCTCAATGTCTCTCTTATTGTATAAGAACTAAGTTTTAAGCCTTTGAATAAAATATCTCTCACTTAAAATGATTAAAATTTCTATAACACATAACGACTATTGGATTGACTGTCAATTCTGTGAGTCAACATCTTTCTCAAACAGGACTTTTCCTTTAATGTTGTTATTTTTATTAGCAGAATTCAGGTTTTGCTGATACAATAGTGTTTTAAAATTATTTGCCATCTGCACAAGCATAGAAGAAAATCAGTTTTGTTTAGGGAGTGAAGATCACTGTGCACATTTATGCAACCCAGCAAGTGTTCAGTAGGAAACAGAAGTCATATTTGCTTGCAAAGGGTTTACCACAGGAAGTTTCTTCCTCAGTAGCTCTCTGGATTGAATCTAGGTTTAGTACATTGCAAACCTCCAAAGCATTTTGCCTAAATAGATTTATGTCAGTATAGAGACTGTTGGGCCAGGTTTTGGGACTGACTTGACAGAATGACGATGACCTCCTAAGACAATAAAAATATTCAGAATACACATTGTGTATTGTGTTTGGGATTTCTTATATCCATACAACAACACTCTCTCAGCCACTTCATATATCTGCTGATCAAAGTGTGTGATAACTATACCTTCAATTTTTCTAATGTTGATCACAGCAGTATTTTGTGCTGGTGTTTACCAATAACATTTTGGTTTCTTGCAGAGTTTTTAGGGTTTTATTCCCTTTGCCCCTTCTTTTGCTTTCTTGCTTTCTTCCCATGTATTATGAGGTTTGGAGGTGATGATTTTTTTTTCTTTTCTTAGCAGGGTATTTATTAAGTGATCTGTATGTTGTTTGAACTATTCTTGCTTTATCCTGTTCTAGGAGCATTGCTCCCATGTTTTAGTTACAGCTTTCTCCTGGAGAATGTGTACTGTTTGCTGGGTTAGAAACTGGCTGAGTGGTCGAGCCCGGAGAATGATGGTGAATGGAGTTACATCTGGCTGGAAGCTGGTCACAAGTGGTTGTGAGAGACTGGCAAAAATTATTACTGGCTCAAAACAACTGAAATAGAAGTTCAAATATGTGTTCTTTAATAAGGAAAAAAATATTTAAATAGTTTTCTATTAGCTGATTAAAAATTACCTTAGCTATCATGCTTCTAAGTGGTTATGCAATAACTTCCTTCTCAGCAAATGTTATGTGGTTGACTCAATGCTACATATGTCATCAAATTTTATCACATTTAGCAGGAAAATTTACATACAATACCTAAAAGTATTTTATGCAGTGAATGGGCTGTATTCTTTTAACATCTGATCAAGGAAACATGTAACTCTTAACATTCTGCTACAAGGCAATGTAGACTCAACACACACGTGGATGCCTCAGGTCTTTCTTTCTTATGACTGGTCACTCTGCACTTTTCAGATACCCTGACCCAAGCACTATAAATTAAATTATGGACTCATCATTTTTTGCAGTGTAGCAGAATCATCTAATCATTCCTGTTGTGTAAACAGATGAGAAGAATAAGTTATGTTCTAAAACATCAAACATACTACAGGTGAAAAACTGCAGCAAACACACTAGACACCAAGATCAACAAATTTAAATAGATCATTCATTTTTTATGTAGATCATTTAAGTGTCTCTTTCATATTTTCAGCCAAAAAAAAAAATCATAATATCTACATATCTACAATTCATGATATCTACAGCTTATAAGAGGTGCCAAGACAAAATGATGACCAGGTATAAGAAGGCTGCAAAGTTATACAGCTCCATCCCATCAAGAAGAAATAATGTTAACATTTTCTCAGGTACTTCCTTTGCAAAGCTGACTCTTAGTTGAGAAACCTGCTTCACAGGCCATTATGCCTTTCCTGATGCAATCTTACTGGTTCAGTGTAGGCCTATGCAGAGAACTGCTCCATAATATGGGTTTTATTTTTTGAGAAAAAGTCTGTAGCAAAAGTGAAGAGCACACATATACTCTCACAAAAGCAGAGTTCTAAATTTCACAATTTGTGTTAGAAAAAACTTCCAAAATAGGCTTTCCGCTCTCAATAATTTATGACTCTCTACTTACTGTCACTTTAGTTTGCATAGTTTTTTATAACTATTTGTAAGACAACAAATAACTAATTCTGGAATTTTTTTGTTGCTTCTATGAATGTTACTCACATTATGTGAGGCATTCTAATATATGTGACTGCATTTGCAAGTGTAGGGAGCAGGACATACACAACATTTGAATACAAAACCAACAGCTGAAATGTGGTCTAAAAATAAAATAGGGACAGATGGGGGCTCCTAAGAAAGAAATCCTGGTAATGTCATAGATTTTTGTAGATATTTTTTGTCAGAGCTTAAATAACTCTTCAGTTTTTGACTTTCAGTGAGTTTATATTACATTTTCATGCTACCAGTATAATATGCACAGTCAACAGAAAAGCTTATTTGCATGTCTACTTGTGCTGCACAGCAGATTTTTTAGTACCCAACAATAAAACTCACATTCTGCAGACGTGTATGAAGGTAGGTCTCTCTGAAGAGTTCTTTGATCATTGCAATCTATACATGAAGAGATTAAAATAAGTAAGAAAATTAGTTTAGAGAATTAAAAATAAAGGCAAATTCCTAGACTGAATAATAAAGTCAGAAGCTATCAGGTTAAAAAAAAATGATAAGAACTTATTTCTCATAGTAATTAAAACCCAGCCAAATATTTAAAACATAAATAACTAAAACTTAGTTTCAGAAATTCTCAGCAATGACATAGTCTCAAAAAAAAAAAAAAGACCCAAGAAAAAAAAACCAAAAACCAGGCATGATAAGAAAAATAAAAAAGTCTCAAAAAGAATATCAAAAAGAAACATCAGTTTTATAAAATAATTAAAGTCTTTCCAATATGTAAATAATTAAGTGTTCCTATTATGTTGAACATACTTGCACTCCCCTAAAGAAATTAATTTTGTACTTGAAAACCTAAATGACCCCTACTCAAGCAGTAGAATTAATTATAGACATATATTAATATTGGTCTTCATCAAACTCATTTCTTTGTAGAGTGAAACCAGGAGTGGCTATCTCAGCAATCGTTTGAGTTGTGGACTTCAGTTAAACTTTCAGGATATGTGAAAACAAATCATTATTCTGATTCTGTCTCTGAGTAATTTTTACAAGGTTGCTTTGTACAGAGGTTAAATGGGAGCTGTTAACTGAAGACTGACACTTCTTTTTAAATAATAATTTTTATATTTATATTTAATAAATACATGATTTGCATTTCTGTGTGTAGAAAGTAATAAAGTCAAAGGGGAAGCATAAAATAATAAGGAAAACTTCTGGACTGAAAATAAATGTCAATTTTGGAGGAAAAGTGAAAAAAATAGGACAGTGTTAATTGAGAATCATTGTAGTATAAAAAGTATGTCTATTAAAAAATATCCTCAAAACCAATAGCAACAAAAATTAGGAAACAAAACCAGGAAAAAAAAAAAGATAATCCTTTCTTGTCAAAGGTGGTGCAAATATGGAACATATTTACTTTTGTTATTTTCCAGTACCTAAAAGTCCAAAGTGGGAACTTTGCATCATAGAAGACAGTAACATTTTAACATCCCTACTAATGAATATTTATGCTGATTTTAGGAAGATGGTAAGGGATCCACAGCGCTGTAGAGAGCCTAAATAACAGACCTCTGTCCCAGTCAGCGCCTTTGTCCTTTTTAGTCTTACACTTCCATGCATAATAAGTAACACTGTAAAATAATGTGTTCTGTGTTCATTTAGTATCTTAATTTCCACTACTAAGTAAATTTCTTGCTGCCAAGTTATAAACCCTTGAAATATAGGGTTTGTAATATAAGTGCTGCTATAACCTTGAATATAACTGAGAAAATGACACAATTATAATCATGCTCTATGAGAAACTTATTAATGTATTCTGAACTCATAATTTGGCCATTTATTTTCTATAATTGCATTTTTACTTTCTCTTTAAACAAACCTTTATAATTTTATAAACAGCATAGTCTTCTATTTAAAACTTAGATTGGCTTCTCCTTTGTTAGCCCTGAATTTCTTAGCCGTCTACATCCTCCTTCTGTCCCTCTATCATTTCTGCAGTGACTTGAGACTGTGTGATACCGAAAGTATAGATTCCAACTCCTTTAAAGTGTAATTTCCCCTGTACCTAAGTATCTAATATATTTCTAAAAACCTAATTTTAACAAAGATAGAGAGAGGTCCAAATCAGGTGGTGGGTTTTTCTTAATTTAACTTCTGCCAACCAAAAGCAAAGCCTAAAGGAAAGCTAATTGTCATTTCTTTCTATGAATCATCTCCTGATTAATGTGATTTCAGTGTGATTAATCAACTTAGGCGACACTTCTCTTTGTTGGAACCTGGAAAATAAGAAACTTTATAAGGGAACTCTTAAGGAAACATGCCAGTGTGGTCATTCTCGAACCTCTCTGGCAGTCACACTCTCAAGGACAGAGACTTTCACTGCTGGGACTGGAGCCCCTTGGCAGCAGCTGCTCCAGTGCCCGAGGGGAGCCCCCTTGACTCCCTGCACACCCCATTCCCAGCCAGGCAGACCAGGTTTCCAGGTTTCCTCACCCCTTCTACCCCTGGGTTCCCAGTGCAGAGTCTCAGATGTCTCATTCCATAAAGACATTTATTCATGGTGCAGTGACACAGAGGCTGGCACTACCCATCCTCGTTCCCTTCATCACTCCAAAATTTGACAGTTCAGAGCCTCTTGTCTTGAGTTCCCACTCAAGCCTAACCTGCACCTCCATGTGGAGCCATTGAGCCCCGCTACCTAGATCAGGTGAATTCCTCATCAGAAGATAAATAATATTGGGAAGGTTACAGACTATAGCATGCTGCTTCTCCTAAAAGAGATACTTTTAGTCAAAATTCTAAGCCCTCTCTTTAGTCTCATTTGTCTGTCTTTGCTTTTGTATTTTGACTTCTCAGATGCAATAATGGATTTTAATCTGCAGTGACAGAAATAATTAGATAGTTATACCTTCTGTATAACTCAGACCATGAAATATCTCTCTAATACTTTTTCTTTTAATAACTATGGCAATTTGTGTTATTCATTTATTATAAACAATACATTTTTGAGGAGGAAAAAAACCCATTCAAAATCTTATTATTTTTATATAATAGTCCTGATTTCAAACCTGACAAGGCGGCAAATATTTGCAGTTTTCACTAATTAACTCAGAAGAAATAAAGTAAATAAAAAGTAAAAACAAACAAAACAGAAAAACAGTCATTTATTTGAGCTGGTTTATTTATATATATCAGCATCCACAACCCCCTTTTTTCCCCCAGAAAGAAGCAACACCAAATTGAAACATAAATAGTCATGCTTCAGTAGGTCCCCAAAAGATGCTCATCTCATGCTACATACAATCCTTTTCCTTTGACAATAACTTTAACTTCGGGTATTTCCCAGTTCTTACGCTGGAACTGTGAAACAAACCTTTGTGTCACTACTACTGTTTGCAAAACTGTATTACATATCTGATTAACAAAACAATTCAAGATGAAGGGACCTCTGAATAACAGCCCTACAGAAAAAAAAAAAAAAAAAAAAAGGTGCTATTTTTTCTGAGAAAAAGTTTATTACTGACTTTTCTAAGTTGAAACAGTGATAGAACAAAATGTATTTGTCAGTCTCAATTTTTTACTTGAAGTCTATACACACTTCTTAGAAATATATTTGCAAAGTTCCTCCATTTATGCAGGTGTTCTTCTACATATTCCAAACAATTACACCAAAAGACATGGTGTATTACTCAACAGATGAACAGATGGATCTGAAAATATCTAAATTACAGTTTTCACTTTTCATCATGCTTTTAAAGAAATGTGTTCCCTATTCTGTCAAAGTAATTTCTAAAATTACCAGTAGACTAAAAATGCCAATCTCTTTTAAATACACACCCAAATTCAACAGGAATACAGACTGAATGTTTTAAGCATTTAAAGCTGTAATGCAATGAACCAAAATAAATATAATTTTAAATTTGTCTTTAAATATTTTTTCTTCCATTGCCATCTAATAGAATAATTATAATGCAGTCTCAGAATTTATTTTCTGACCTCAAGTAACTTTCATTCTAAAACATGAGCAATCTGCATGAGAAATAAAAACAACAAACCACATACACAGGCAACACACAAAAACCCCAATTTAGCAATGAAACAAGAAACCTTTGAATGCTTTTTAAACACCCCACAATATCTATGCAAGGCCAACTGAAAGAGATATAGAAAAAATGTCAACAAATTTCTGATAGGTAGGAGAAAAGGACATAAAGCCAGATTCTTTTCAGTCACACCTAGTGACATTACAAGAGTAAATGGGCATAAATTAAAGAAAATTCCAGTCAACCATAACAAAAGTGGTGATTTAGTGGACAAATATTGAAAGAGGTTGCTGAGAGAGGTTGTATCATCTCCACCCTTGGAAGTAATCAAAACCCAGCTGAATATGATCCTGCATTGAGTAGGAGGCCTTCAGAAATGTGCTGAAATACTTGTATGATAATAATTATCTTGAAAGGCCATTCATCATTTAATTAATTTCAGTTCAATAACCAGTGACCTTGCTTATCATCCTACCCTTTACTCCCTCTGAGGTTAGAATGAAATACCTGAGAATGAGTCTATCAAGTACGCTTAAGTCTCTTTGAAAAAACAACATGACATTAGTGGACTCGAAGGGGTGATGGGAAGATCAATTTTTGCTGAGGTTGTCCAATCAGTCATATACAACTGCATTAACATTGCTCCAGTGTTCTCTTTGTCTTCACAGTCACCCTATGCACTGACTGTGAATGTGGGAAAAGACTGACTCAGAGGCAAGAGGAGATCAAGAATAGCACAGTACTTCATCTGGAAGCAGCAGAAGAGGCAGCAGAGGCTGTTTATTCTGATGCAGAGACATGTAGTTTATATTGATTAAGTCAGGGAAGCCAAGACTATGTGACCTTTTAAGGCTGAACAGCAGGTATCTTTCACAGGGAAAATGGCAGCAGGAACATTGTAAACACATTCTTTAATGTAGTACACTTAAGCTCCACCAAAAAACTTGCTTAGTATTAGTTAAATATGAATGTGGATTTTTATTTCTTATAAACATAATTGGTCTTTTATTATCTAATATTTGGTGATTTGAAAACAAATGAATAAATTAAATTTTTTTCTTACCAAAATCTGAGATCACACAACATGGCACAGTTACCTGTGTCTGATGGGCACCTCTAATCAAAAGTTAAGAAATCTGAAGTAAAATCAGCTTGTTAGGAATTTTAAAATCAACTAATTCTTATTTAACCAGGTCTTAACTTGGCTTCTCCTGTATATATTTCTGAAAGAAAACCAATGAAATTTGTGGAAGAGCACCAACCAAATGGATCCATGCACTATAAAAATAAAGTTCAATAATTGCAGTAAGTAATCAACAAAGCTAGGAAGCAGTTTTCCTGTGTCTTACCTGGTATCAATCAGCATGGTATCTCATGAGCTATAAAACTTTTCTAAGTGGTAATTATGGTGACAAAGAGAGGAAAACAGAGAACCAAACAATATTATTCAGCTACAAGCACTTTAAAATAAACTTTGTTAAAAGCTCTGGGCATTATTTTTGACTCCCAGTCTTTTGTAAGTTTTTACTGTTTTGACTTGTGTAAAAAGAAAAAGAAAGCTAGAATTACCTAAAAGTATAGACTCACTGCTGTGCTAAGCTTCAGCTTTCTTCTTTGACAGTATTGCAGGTTAATAATTACAGTTTGACTGCCAAAATTAACTTATCAGGTTTAACTGCCTTTCTAAGGAGAGTGGAAAGAACAGAATTTATGGTGAGGTGGAAGAGATTATTGTGAAATTTCTAAACAATCTCTCAACTCCCATGTAAATGCCTTGTAAATTGCCTAAATTCCCGCTGTGTAGCATGAATGTTCAAAGTTAAAGTGATGTTTGTTTGAAAAAACACTGAAATGAAAAAGGCTGAAGATTTAGGAGAGTTAATTTGTGCTTCCCTGGAGATGACTGGGGACTGAAAAAGAGTCTATGACTAAGTAAAATGAAGAAAAATTAAGGGGATTTTTATGTGATTTTTGACTACATAATTGTCTTAATTTAAAAAATGTCTATTTTAAAAGTTGTCAAGTTCAGAGGTATGAACATAAAAGATTTCCATAGCTGTATCTATCTGTGATAGCTGTATTATATAATGATATATGTCTTCACAATTAATCAAAGTGGTTACTTAAATACATAGATGCTGGTAAGACAAATAAAAGTTATATTTTGAAATTTACATATAGTATAATTTCAAGTATGTGTCATTGGAAACATTTCCTTATTTAATGATCCCTATTTGGAGAGAATGCCCTTGAGTAGTAAGGACATATTTCTCCCCTTTATAAAATTAATTTGCCTCATCAACTCCCTTTAAGTAAAGTCTAAGTATCTGAAGCAGTAAACCATTATCAGGCTCTATCACCATGATGCCAACTTTTGAGTGATGGCCCTAACACTGAAAATGGAATGTGTACCTTAAGATGTGTAAGAAGTGTATACGTTCAAGGATATAGACTTTACATTTCATTCTGATGTACAAAAAACAATAAAGGATGATAGAACATGTTTTATTCCATTACCATATTTTTCAGAGCTGAATATTTGAGACTAGTATTGGCTGTGATTTACTTATCCCAGTTTCTGGAAAAATAAAAGAGATCTAGTATGGAGAAATTTTTTTTTTCTTTAAAGATCATTAAAAGCAGAATTATTTTTGTGTGTTGCTACATACTTAATCCATACCTTAAAACTTCTCCTTATAATAATTTTGAAAATTATATCAATGACAGATAACTATTAAAGATCCAGTTGCTGATTTCTGCCTGCAGATACTGGTTATTTTAGCTAACACGACTAACTCACAGCTTGTGTCTCAGATGCGATAAGCATTCAGCAAGAACTAATGACTTATATGAAGGAAGTAATGTGCAAATGGTCTCACAGTTTCCAAAAATGAGAAGA